>NC_059160.1:103020573-104295040 GCF_019923935.1 Bubalus bubalis
AATAACTGTGTTTGAGTCCCACCTTTAAAGTTAATTCATTCTTTATTTCCTCTTTAAAGGGCCTATTTCCAAATACAGTCACATTGGGAGAGCCAGGTTTCAACAGAAATTTGGGGAAAGGGGGAGATGCAATTAAGTCCAGAATGATCATATTATTAATTTCTAGTTATGTGTCTTTTTTTGTTGTTTGGTTGGTTTTTTTTTTTTATTTTTTTATTTTTGTGTTTTAGTAGAGGATAAATATCCAACTTTATTTTTTTACTGTTTTTTTGTCTGTTCCGCACAGCTTGTGGGCTCTCAGTTCCCTGATCATGCCACTGTGCTTCTTCAGTGGAAGCACAGAGTCTTAACTACTTGCCTGCCAAGAAGTCCCTAATTTCTAGTTATATATCTTATTGCAGTTATTTTTTATTGAAATTTAGCTGACTCTCGTGTATTCCAACAATTTTAAACATATTTATGTAATTTTACAGCTCCATTACAGTGTATCAATATATTGCTATATTATCTGTCTTTATCTTAAGCAATTAACTTGAGGGAAATAACTCCAAGTTTTGTACCACAAAAGTGATAAAGATGTCAATGGCATAGGCTTTGCAATTAAACATATGAAAATTTTATTTCTGGTTTCATTTTTAAAAGCCTCAACCTCTAACATCAGAAATAATGGGGTTTGAATCTTGACTCTACTACTTAGCAGTTTTAATTCTTGTTCAAGTTGCTTTAACTTGCTCACTCTTATATCCTAATATGTAAAAGAGAAACAGCTTGCGACTATTAAGTGCATGTAGATGTAACCACTTTATGAAGTGTTGTTGGAACACAGTTAATGCCAGACACATTGTTGTTGTTACTATGATTACTTCTTTTCCTAAATTATGGGGACAACACTATCTAAGCACGCTGGATTGTCTGTTGCTTGCTCAGCATCAACACTTTTCCATTCTAACTAAAGCTGGGAATTGCCTCCCTCAGAATTCTCTTTGGGGTGCAGTTCCAAGTTAGAGTTTGCCAAGAAGAATTCACGTAAGATTAAGAAGTAGGTGTAAGTCAGACACCATGGCTTTATTCAGTGGGATGGTTAGAATAGTAAGACAACTCTGCAGATCTTTCTTTGAACTTTCTCTTGTGATCCTCCTTCTGAGGCATGGATTTTTCCATCTGTGCTTGTGCTTCACACTGAAGAGGTTAGTGACTGTCCTGTTTCCTAGCCATAACCTTCCTGACCTTCATCGTTAAGGGTTTCCATCATTAAGCATTTTTAGTCATTATATTAGCCCCAGTCTTACCTGTCATATGTGAAGGAGATATGCTTTCCAGCAGGAACTCAACTGATAAACTAGTAGAGGGTCATAAGGCGGTTGCTGCTGCTGAGTCGCTTCAGTCGTGTCCGACTCTGTGCGACCCCACAGACGGCAGCCCACCAGGCACTCCTGTCGCTGGGATTCTCCAGGCAAGAACACAAGAGTGGGTTGCCATTTTCCTCTCCAATGCATGAAAGTGAAAAGTGAAAGTGAAGTCGCTCAGTCGTGTCCGACTCTTAGCGACCCCATGGACTGTAGCCCACCAGGCTCCTCTATCCATGGGATTTTCCAGGCAAGAGTGCTGGAGTGGGGTGCCATTGCCTTCTCCGAGTAGAGGGTCATAGGGGTTATTAAAAAAATTAGGAGGCATTGTGCTCAATCATATCCAACTCTTTGCAACTCCATGGACTGTAGCCCACCAGGCCAGAATTCTGGAGTGGGTGCTATTTCCTATTCCAGGGTATTAGATATATTAACACCCATCTTAAAAGATACTTATAGTGCCTGACACATGGGACATGCTCAATAAATTAATTCCTTTCCTCTTTCTATACTGTATTTCATGAGCATAGAAGTATGTAACTATAGCATATAACTGTATATTATATATGTATACATTAAATTTTATAATTATTCTTTAATGTTGCTAAAGTTATTATTCCCATTTTATAGACTAGTTACCTGAATTTAACTTGCCCATTAGCTTAAAGAGAAAAAAAATATATTGGACCTGGGATTTAAACCTAGGTCTGACTAATTCTAAGCCCCATGTACTTTTCGTGAATCCATTTTGTCTACACAGATCAAACTTAATGAAAGATTCATGTTTCACAGAATATGAATTCTGCTTCGGATGTCACTTACAGATCAGCTTCTGATTATCCTTAAGAAATGATAGTGGAAAAGATCCAGTCATGAGCTATATAAGCCCCACAGAAAAATAAAGTTTTAATGTCTAGAAAAAGAGATAAGAAATTTCAGTCCTTGTATTGAGAGCAATTAGTTTCTAAATACCTGATACAACAAGCTTTGTCAGACTAGAGATAATTTGAGTATTTGTTCTGACTTTGAAATTTTGAACATGTATATAAGATTTTCCCACCATGAACAATATTTTAGTTAGGGTAATAAAAGCTGCTGTAATAGTTACATCCCATGCTATCAGAGGCTAAATGCAACTGAAGTTTATTTTTCAATCATGTAAGTCCAAGCAAGTGCATCTGATAGGTAGTGGATCTGATAAGTCCTCTTTTAAGGCATGATGTAGAGACCCTAACCTCTTCCATCTTGTGCTCTTTCTATATTTTAAAATGGGGATTCTAGTGTTGCCTTGCTCTTCTGAATGAAGAAAATAGAGTAGGAAAAACCTAGAGGATTATGGTGAGAGGGCTTTAGGGGCCTGGCCTAAATGTGATATGTGTTGTTTCTGCTCCATAAACTTTAAGTCAGCCACATTGTCAAACCTGCCTGCTAAGGATACTGAAAAATACAATACAGCCACGTGTACAGAAAAGAGAAATGAGATTGAAAAATCAGAAAGGAGACTGCCACAAAATGTAATATCATTTTCCTGAAATCAAATATATTCTAAATCTAGAAATTTAGGAGGCAACGATAGCTTGAAAAAATGTTATGTGTAGAAACTTAGATCGGTTCCTGCACTACAGTTCAATAAAGAGTGAAGTCTATTGGACATTCATAGAAATAATACTGGTAACAGTGTTTCTGGTTACACTGATAAGGCTAAAATATAATAATAAGATTAAAATAATGACAGATGCCAGATCATTTCCTAATACCTTTACAAAATTTTTAAGTGAATCCTCTCAATAACTCATGAGATAGATTCTAATGACTTCAGTGTTCCATTGAAGAAACTGAGATTTACATAAATTGTTCAAAATTATACAGCAACATGGTAGACACAGATTTGAGCACAAATATTTTGGACTCCAATGTCATGCTCTACACTGTAGGTAATCCGTTCTATAACTTCACATTCTAAATTAAAGTACTTTTGATCAATTAATATTTTTAAATATCAGCACTAATAAAATTAGAATGGTTTATTTCCTGTTGGCAACATATATTTAAACAAGAAGTCTTGTGTATTTTTTTTGTAGCAGATTAAAGAAGCAAAGCATGAAACTAGGTACTTTTTCAGCTTCCCGCTATTCTCAGGTGTATGTAATTTCAAAACATACTTTAAAGCAAGAAGCAGCTGCTGCTGCTGTTGCTGCTGCTAAGTCGCTTCAGTTGTGACCGACTCTGTGCAACCCCATAGACTGCAGCCCACCAGGCTCCCCTGTCCCTGGGATTCTGCAGGCAAGAACACTGGAGTGGGTTGCCATTTCCTTTTCCAAGGCATGAAAGTGAAAAGTGAAAGTGAAGTCGCTCAGTCGTGTCGGACTCTTAGCGACCCCAAGTAGCTGCATGCAACTACAATGATTTCTTTCCTAAGAAACAAGAGCTTTCAAGGAAATCTTTTGAGAAGGTGCCTTGGGCCAGGGTGTGAAATAGAGGAAGTGATAATGCATGCCTGATGGCAAATTATTCTTTGTTGTTGTGTGATCACTCAAGCAATTGTTGGCTGAAGAGCTGTGCTACCAGTTCCTTTGGCTCAGCTCACCCAGGCCATATTTCCTTTTAATGGATATTTTCAGATGTTGTTTTCACTTTTCAACAACCTTCAGAAGACCGTAGCATCATGATTCATATTTGCATAGTAGTCCCAACTCCTCTATTACATACTATGTTTGGTCTTTTTTTTCCCCCCAAGAGTTGGAAAGATGTGAGTTTACTTTGCAAAAAGAATTTCATTTTCTTAGAATGGCTTCTTCATATCTGGATATACAGAATTGGATAAGGCCAATCTCAGTTTGATAATATTCTTCTATTAAATCATCATAATTGATAATGTTCCTTTCATTTTTACTTCAAGTCAACATTGTTTTTCTGCTTAACATATTGCATAAATAAAAGTCAGGAACTCAAGTCAATCCACGGATTATTTAAATACATTCTTTGAAAATAATCATATATTTTTGATGGCAAGAGAGCTAATTGGGATCAGTGGCTGGGTTTACATTCAAATTTTTTTAAAAGGAATGTGCAGGGTGCCTATAAAGGAAGTGTGAGGTTAAAGTTATTTGTCTTTAAAATTAACAAGTACATATTGATAGGGTGATTTTTTTTTCCCTTTCATTTACTGTAATAAGACCCATGTGAAGATAAAACTCAGGAGGAAATATACTCAAGAGTGAATAGCTCTTATCTTTTGCTTCAACATAGAAGACCTATTAAAAAAATCAATTTGGACATCTTAAGGCAGTAGCATGGCACTCTCCCTAGGGATGTGAGACCTGGTGTGACATTGCTAAGAGAAGAGAGAATAAGCTTTTTTCAACTAAGGCATTTGGTTGTTAGAACAAATATTAATATAAGTTAAGCAATACTACATCAAGTAAAATGAGATGTTATCCTTCTAATTACCTCAAATAAGAAAAAAAAATGTATTGATTAACTGCAACATAGAGCCATACAAAATATTCTGAAATGGGAGTCTAGAATACATTCTAATGATGTTCACACTGACACTTTGCAGAATTCCATTTTCTGTGAAATGTCATGAAAATTATAATGAAAATTGTAATCTTATTACCATGCAAAAGTACATTGATTTAACTTTTCAAATACATTTCTTTAAGATTAAAAGTTATAAAAAATTCTTCCTTTAAAACTCACACATAGAAGTTATTATAATAGTACAATGGGTATGTACTGATTTGGAATGCTGTAGAACAATTAAGTTGGAACTTGTTTAAATTCTATATTTTAATTAGCATAGAATATGATTTGAGTATTTATGCTAAAATTTGATAATAACTTGGGTATTGAATTTTATTTTCTGAAGGTTTTGCTAGAGAAAATGTCCTTGGTCATCACGTGGTTAACTATTTAAAGCTTAAGTGTTATGACATCTGAAACACTCTGAAAATGTTCAGTAAAATTTAGGTAGATGGTAGAAAATAGATAAATATAGCAAATATGGCAAAGTATTGATAATTGTTGAACCTAGGCTGTGAGTATGGAATAGTAAAACTTCCTTTAACTCTTGTATTTTTGAAAATATTAACAATAAAAATGTTGAAAACTAAAATAATTATAAATCAGAAGAAAAAATATCTTGCACAATTATGTATGCAATGCAAAATTTTACAGTTTGAAGGTAAATATTTTCTTATGTTCTCCTGCAAAAAATAGCATAGTAAAATAGCTAAGGATGATTCTGTTTACTTGTTATCAGCAGGATCTGTGTTTGCAATATTTATTTTTTTGATGTTATACTCCTTCCTATACTTCTATTTCTGTATACTTGCAAGTGTCATATTTACTATAAATAATTTTAAATACTCAGTGATATCAATAGATGTATGTGTGAATGAACTTTAATTATACTCGTAGGGTAATCGTTCAAATGAGTAATTGACATTAGGAATTTACTCAGCCTTTCAAGGAATTTAAATACTTAATCGTTGTTGGCTAGTCACAAACTCCTCTCTGATTCTTTGCAACCCCGTGGACTGTAGCCTGCCAGGCTTCTCTGTCCATAGGATTTTCCAGACAAGAATACTGGAGTGGGTTGCCATTTCCTTCTTCAAGGGATCTTCCTGACCCAGGGATCGAAACTTATATCTGGCAGACAGGTTCTTTACCACTAGCACCACCTGGGAAAGCCTCCAACAATCTGTATACCTCGGCAAGTATCTTGCTTATCAAACCACAATTTACTTGTCATGACTTGCTTGAAGATCTTCCCTTCTCTGTTGTCTACCAATCCTCAGTTATGAGGTCAACAACTACTTTGCTCAAAACCAGTCAATTTTATACCATTAAAAATCTGCTTCAAAAAACTTGAACCCAGATGATAAAACCCTATATCCTGTCACTTCTGACTTCTTACTTTAGAGACCTTTCTAAGATCCATCAAGGTGGTGTTTTTGTTCCCTAAAATGTTTTCTAATCAACCTGATTTATAGATTGTCTAGCAATATTTGGGGATATTCAACAACCTCAAAATAAACTCTCATTTGAAGAATCAGACTGACTAACAGATCAAAGTGCAAGGACTTTACTAATTTGACCAAAAATATTATATGACCACTTTTTATGCCTGCTTGCAAATTTATGTTTGATGTGGTAGAACTTGATCTGAAACTAGCTCTTATCAGAATATAACACCTATTGGTTAAGCTTGTGTGGGGGAAATATATAGCCATTCACTTGTCTCTGGTGTTGTATATTTACTAAAACTAAATTGGGAATGGTCAAATTGGCTTATATCAGTTTGCAAAGGCTAGGTAAATGGCATAAGCATTGCATCATAAATAGCAATTGCTATTACTGAAATGTGTATTCCTGATGTGAAATCATGACAAGGAATAATATTGCTTATATATATCTTCTAGTATTTTATCCTCTGTAGGAAAAGGCAAGTATCTTAGTAAACCAAGGAAAATATGTTAATAAAATGAACTAAAATCAGTATCCAGGAAACAAGATTAAAATAATAGCTTTAAGGTCCCATTGTCAGAATGTTGCTATGCCATCAGATAACCTTAAACACATATATATTTCCGTGTGCTTGCTAGCTGAGTCACTTCAGTCAGGTCCAATTCTTTGCGACCCTGTAGACTGTAGCCCACTAGGTTCCTTTGTCCATGGGATTCTCCAGGCAAGAATACTGGAGTGGGTTGCCATAGCCTCCTCCAGGGGATCTTTTCCACCCAGGGATTGAACCCAGGTCTCCTGTAGCTTCTGCATTGCAGGAGGATTCCTTATAGCTGAGCCACCGAGGAAGCCCATATTTTCTTATATAGACATTCAAATTTGACTATATGACTTAAAGTGAATAGAATGTTGTCTTAAACTAAAATTTTAAATATTCTTTATCTTTGAAAATCACAAACCCTCCAGAGTCTAGCATAAGGTAAGATTTTAATAATAATACATATCTGTGTAATACTTGCAAAATACTGACATATTGCTGTGACCTTTGGAAGAAAATTGTATAGTAATTGAAGCTTGATTATAGAATTATCCTCCTCTCTTCTTGATTTCCCCAAGATCTTAGTCTATGTAGAAATGGAGTTTTGAGTATTTATTCATACTAAAGTATGCGTGATGGAAAGCAGTCACAACTTGATTATTCATTTCAAGTATTTAACTGAAAAAGCTCTATGTGTGAAACAGTATGATGGGCTTGAGTGGATTTCTGTGGGTGGGATATATCAATAAACTTTAAGTTCTTGAAGTCTTTGGAGACAGATTTGGGTATCAACTGTGGCTCAGCCTTTTATTATCTGTATCACAATGGAAAACATTTTCCCAAGTTTTATTGAGAAATAACTGACATATATCACTATATAAGTTGAAGCAATACAGCATAATGGTTTGATTTACATGCATTGAGGATGGGGATTGAGGGATGTACCACGGGCTGAGAACAGTTGGATAGAACTACTGGCTTGGTTTTCTGTCCCAGTGAGACTATAGGGTGGCCTCTGTAGCTGCCTGTTTTTCCTGATGAAGCTTATGACATGGTTGGGACTGGACCCTGGATTCAGTAGTGAAAGGGCCATGAATTATCTTATCTGCTCTGATAGGGCAGCAGGATGGAACATGGGACCTATATAGCTCTTTGTTTGGGGACCTGGATCAGGCCAGAGAGTGCACTAAATTCCCTGGTCAGATGAGGACACAGGTTTTGCTCCGCAGATGGGGGAAGCCATGGGCTTTGTTCTCCCTGTGAGTGCCACTGTACCTGGGGCCATGTGCTGGCCCCCGCTGTGCTGGGCTGTGCTGCCTCCCGCCATGCTCTGGCGAGGTCCTCTGGTAGAACAGGCTGACGCCTGTATTCAGTTATGAGTGGGACTAGGCTTCAGGTTTTCAGCTCTGGGGCAGTGGGAGAAGCAGCTCTAAAGCCAATAAAGATTTTTGCTTGTTGTCTTAACTCTAACTCAAGCCAACCCACACTCCAAGTCTCTGGACTGAACAGGGCCACTGTCTTTGCTCAGCAAACTATCAGCTCTGCCCACCCAGCTCTTGGCTCAAGTGCTGCCGATTGCAGACACTGTCTTCAGCCCTTCTGGTTAGAGGGGGTCAGAAGACACTCTCCTCCGCAGGTGGGGCTGTAATTTAGCTCCCTGCCCAGGAATAGGGAACCTGGGCTCTAAAGCCAGCAAAACTCCTCCTTTGAGGATCCAAATCAGGCAGATCTGTACCCCTCTGAGTCCTCCGGTCAGAGTGCACCCCCAAGTTGCTTCTACAGGTGAACAGAGCTGTTTGTTGGGAAAACTATTTGGGAACTGCAGGTATAAACTCAGTCTGCCAAGATCTGCCAAGATCCCTGTGATGGTTGTTGCAAGCCCCTCCTCTCTTCATCATCACAGATCCCAGGGGTTGAGCCCTACAGACTTCCCTGTAACCTCATGGTGCAAGACCAGAGTAGAGGCCCCCAGCAAGCAGCCCACAGTTCTGAGGGGTGCTGCTTGTCCCCTCTATGTTTTTTTTTCCCACTGGGGAAACTGGACGCTCAGAAGAGATCTCTCCATGTGTTGCTGCACTGGCCTGGGGGGAGCAACAGCGTGGTCAACATGTGGCTACTTCTCCTCCCCTTCTAATGCGGTCTGTTTCTGTCCTGTGGCATGGTGGGAGGGGTGCTTCAGCCTCACCCCTACGATCTGAGAGTCTCTCAGTGATATCCTGTTCTTTAACAGTGGTTATTTTTCTTGTGAGAGGCTGCAAAGTAAGAAACAAGCTACATCACCATTTTGATGATATCAGAATGGGCAAATCTTTTAATCTCTCTGAGCTTTAGTTTTCTTGTCTTAGAAAATTGAGTTACTGATCCTAAAGCTCTTATAATTGTACGAGGATTAAATAAAATAATTTATAGGAAGCACCTTGTATTCTGTTTCCTACTTTAAAAATACCATGATCTATCTGGAGAGAGACACAGAGAGAGAGAGAGAGAGAGAGAGATAAACTTATAACTATGCAGTAACCAGACTCAATGTAGAGGTATAACCCATTAATTACAATTACACACAGTGGGTCGAAATTATTCTTTCTGTAGTTTATGGGATTATGTCTTTTTGTCACAAAATGATTTCAGTGCTTATGAGTACTTGACATCATACCAATAACTTGTCGCTTTTGCTGCCTCTGTTTTCCACGGCATCACACAATTGTGAAAATCATCTTGTTTTTCACTTACCAAGGAATAATTTTTTTTTTTTTGGATCATGGAATTAGATTGCCCACTGAAATATAAAGAAGGTAATACACCATGGGTGAGAAGATGTAATTATCATAACTGCCTTTCTCTTTACCTTGTCCCTTGAAGTGTAAATTGTAATGAGATAAAGACTTGAAGTAGAAAGTAGCTCTGTGGGGTTTTTTTTTTTCATATAAAGAGAGGCTGAGTTAGGTTGAGCACACTGGCTTCATTCTCAGTTGAGGAATAGGTGTCTTAAATATGCTCTCACTCTGAAACACCTTGAGCAGCCCCATGATTACATAAATTAATCTTGTAACTCCTGCTGCTGATTTTAATGATGTCAATATGCCATTTATTATCTACTTTTACATTCTTTATTCTAAATATATAGAGGAAAGTGATTTCTCTTTTGGTATTTTCATAGACTACATTATTTCTGGAGGAAAAAAAAATACAGGATACTCCTCCCTTTGGAAAAAAAAATTCTTTTGAAATAGAAATTTAGCAAATGAAACTTTGGTAACTCAAGAGAGCAGTATTCTGTTCTTAAATTATATATACATATTTACTCCTTTGATTCCTCAGTTAATTAAAGTAGAATCCTATTATGATAGGAATTGTCAGCAGAGTCCAATCATACCCCTTACAAGTCTTTGTTCTTGCAAGTAACTCCTCCCACTGGAAATGACTTCTCTCTTTTTTTCACTTATAAATATTATTCACATTCTTCTGCAGGAACTCTTCCTGATCTCTCAATTTTATATTTAATCTACTCTTTAATTCCCTTGGCACATTTTTAGATTCCAAATTGGTCGAGACTGGCAGAGGAGACATGGGTTTGATCTCTGGGTTGAGAAGATCTCCTGAAGGAGGAAATGGCAACCCACTCCTGTATTCTTGCCTGGAGAATTCCATGGACAGAGGGGCCTGGCAGGTTACAGTCCATGGACTCGTAAAAAGTTAGACGTGACTGAGCAACTAAGTATGTGTGCCAATTGGCCAAGACTATGCACCAAGTTGTACATTTTCTGAAATATTAAAAAAAAAAGACTGTTTCTTGACTTTAATTTCCAAGTATATCCATCAGAACTCTAAATGTTATGGCTTTATCACCTTTAAAATGAAAATGGTAATAGTACATACATATTAGTTTGTTGAATATTTAGGTAACACATACCTAGGATTTAACCAAGCACATAATGAACACTTAAGAAAGTTAAGCTATTATGATAATGATTGATGTCTACAATTGCTATATTGGAATGCATGCCTCTAATAAGTATTTGCTACTTAAGTAATATATAGTTCTGTATCATTATGTAGATGACAGTCTTAAATCTATATTGGACCCCTAATAAAATTATGAATCTCAAGGTTCTAATAATGTCATTAGTTTCTTTCATGTCAGCCCACTCTATCCAAGTGCTAAGTGCTCAGTCATGTCTGACTCTGCGATAACCTAGACTATAGCCCACCAGGCTCCTCTGTCCATGGAATTTTCTAGGCAAGAATACTGGAGCAGGTTGCTGTTTCCTACTCCAGGGGAACTTCCCAAGCAAGGGAACCTGTGTCTCTTGCATTTCCCTCATTGGCAGATGGATTCTTTAGTACTGCGCCCCCAGGCAAGCCCAACTTTATCCAAAGCTGTACTTTATTCAGAATTATACATATAATAGAAACTTGCTATATACAATATCAAATTGTTTGGGATAGTTATTAATTTAATAAACATTTATTAAATTCCTACTATGTGGAAAAAAATCTGTGACAGAAAGAAAAAAGTCTTATTTCCAGGAAATCACCTTTTAACAATGATAAATCACAGTAGCAAAGAGGAATCCCAATAGAAAAGGACTCTGCTTATGAAGTAAATGCAGCCCAATAAATTCAAGACATTCAAAATACACACATTTTCTTAGCATGTATTTTTGGCTTTATAGGCCATAGAGTTTCTGTTGCACCTACTTAACTCTATCATTGTAGCATGAAAACAGCCATAGAAAGTACCGAAATAAATTCTTGCCTGGAGAATCCCAGGGACGGGGGAACCTGGTGGGCTGCCGTCTCAGGGGTCGCACAGAGTTGGACATGACTGAAGCGACTTAGCAGAGCAGCAGCAATGTCCTAATTCAATTTTATTTATGGATATAAAGTTTGAATTTTATATAATTTTTATGTCACAAATACGGTTCTTCTTTTGATATATTTTTTCTAATCATTTAATAATGCAAAAACTATTCTTAGCTCATAGACTGTATAAAAACAGGTATTTGGGCAGATAGGGCCCACAATCCACATTGTGCTGATCTCTGAGGGATGTAGTTGCATCTTGTTAGGCAGAACTGCTGTGTTTCTTTTTGTGCTATGCTAAAAAGCCTACAGTGTTAAGTGCCAAAAGTAGATTAAGATAAGGTGCTCTGGAAAGTTCAAGGAAGGCCGTACAAAGAGTGAAGATTTTGAACTGACTCCAAGTTTACTACCAACAGGGAGCAATTAGCTTCATTCTCTTCCTGACTGGAAGCTGTAGACATAAATCAGGTTAGCCAGCTGATGAGGGACACATTATTTGGTATACCAAAAAACAAATGAAAATTTCCCAGACTGTTGTGTTTGTGTTCGTTTATTTTGCTCAGTCATTATCATGTTCATATTTCCACAAACTTTTTCTAGTCAGTCTTGGCAATGTATGTTGAATTTCTTAGAGTATTTAACTACATTTCACAAGTTAGGTGATCTCTTTTCTCTCTCTCTAGCCTCCCACCATTTTCATCTTGAAAATGACCGAGATTTTCAGTGGATCTAGCTTATAGTTCTTTGTTGCCTAAGGCATGTCTCTGGCTTTTAGTCATTGTGACCCCAATTTGAAATTTTTGCTATCCTTAAATCTGACCCCTTCTTGTCTTGCCCTCAAGCCTTGGCCCCACACAAAAGACAGAATGACCCTTTTATCATATCTAGGCTGTAGTCTCCTTTCAACAGATAACATGGCAGTGCCTTTGGAAAATATTTCCTGGAGTCTGTTTATAAAAACTTCTGTACGATGTAATACCTTTTTTCAGTAATTGGAATATGTCTGTAGTCACAGCTAATATCTGAAATCTGGAAATGTGTGACCCTTACTTGTTAACCTGTGATTTTCTTCTCTCGAGTGTTTTGTGGTTATGGCCACATTCATTTCATAAGCAATATCCTTTTTTCATTAGGATTCTTTTCTCTCACTGGGTTTAAAGAAAGATTTATTTTCACTCCCACTGTTAGTCTGGCTTCCCTGACTCCTCCATGCCTTTGTTGTCTCTTTGAGCTTGTCTCTTGGTGTTATGGATACTTAAATAGGTCATACACTATATAGGTATTATCTCCAGCTGAATTTTTTTGTCTCCCTCAAATGTCAATAGCCAGCCTGATAATTCTCTAAAATATTCAGTGCTTTTCAGCTGATACATCCTGGTAGAAAATTAAAACACGATTTATTCTCAAAATAATTTTTGCTTTCTTTTTCCAACTAGAATATTTATGCCAAGATATTTCAAATTTACAAGCTACCCTTACTTTTCACCCCCCAAAATGATATTCAACAATATATATATCCAAATGCTTATTTTTATGTGAATAACAATAATATGTCTTAACGTCAATGCTTAGAAAAAGTATCAGGTGTAGAATTCAAACTGAATTCAAAGTTTTAAATTTGTTTTTGTCTTTAATCAAGTCATTTCACTTTGTCAAATTTCTGTTTCCTTAGCTATAAATTTGAGAATTGCAAGAACAATAATATCTACCTCAAAGGTATTTGTATTAAATGTTTTATAAAAGTCACTTATTATAACAATATATAGTCTTGAAAGATTGTTACTTCTCATAGAATTGTAGAACTTGACTCTTCCAGATTAATTTTAGCTGCCAAAGCATTTACAAGGAATGAATATGTAGAGATTTTGTGGGGTGAGAAGGAGAAGGGTTTCCATCACATCTCATATACCAAACTATGGTATATGGTGGTGGTCATCTGGTATCCTCATCTCTTTCAGAATTTTCCACAGTTTATTTTGATCCACACAGTCCCCTTTATGCATATTTTTTTTTTTTCTGAAAGATTCTTCTCTTAATTGCCAACTCATATCTCTTATCCTGCAAGACCTCTTAAATCCTCTTTATTATTCCTCAAATATCAGCCCTAGTGATTAGTTTATCTTTCCAATTAGGACATTGCAAGTCCAATAGTCCATTGACCCTATCTCCCTGTGTGCATGCATGCTCAGTCACTTCAGTTGTGTCTGAATCTTTGCGACTGTGTGGACTGTAGCCTGCCAAGCTCCTCTGTCCATGGGATTCCTGAAGCAAGAATACTGGAGTGGTTGCCATGCCCTCCTTCAGGGGATCTTCCCAACCCAGAGATGGAACCTGCATCTCTTATATCTTCTGCATTGGCAACGGGGTTCTTTACCACTAACTCCACCTGGGAAGACCAACCCTATATCCCTAGGAACATATTTTAATAGCCATTGAATATACTTTCAAGCATGTTTTCTGGTGGTCTCATCGAAGCCTGTCTTCTGTGCCCTGTACCCAGTACCTCAAGAGGCTTATCAGAATATTCAGTGTAGGAAACTTGTCTTTTTCTATCTGTAAGTCAATTGCTTTGATATTATATCACATGGTGGAAGGAATGTGAGCACAAGAACTGAGCACAATGTCTAAGTAAACGAATATTTTTGACCAGAAGAATCAGAAAATGGCATGAATTTGTATAATCACTTGTTCATTCCATAAATTCTAACTTGGTAAACTAAATTTTATTCATCATTAATAATTGGTACTTTCTTCTACAAAATAGAATTGAGTTTAAGAATATCCCATTTATCCATACTCACTCACCTTTATACACAATGACAAAACCATCCTACTGGGAAAACAGTACTTATTTTTGATATCTTTCTTTCCCCTTATATCCAATTTCATTGCCTATCCCATCCCTGGAATTGAAAGACCAAGCAGAACACTTCTAGGCTTGACATCACAATACCTACTCTAACATTCACCTACATAATCATTCCCACAATCTCATTTTCTCCTTTCCAAAATAATAACTAGATCCTGCTGCTGCTGCTGCTAAGTCGCTTCAGTCATGTCTGACTCTGTGCGACCCCAGAGATGGCAGCCAACCAGGCTTCCCCGTCCCTGGGATTCTCCAGGCAAGAATACTGGAGTAGGTTGCCATTTCCTTTTCCAGTGCATGAAAGTGAAAAGTGAAAGAGAAGTCGCTCGGTCGTGTCGGACTCCTGGCGACCCCATGGACTATAGCCTACCAGGCTCCTCTGTCTATGGGATTTTCCAGGCAACAGTACTGGAGTGGGGTGCCATTGCCTTCTCCAAACTAGATCCTAGAAGTACATTTGTATTAATTGATATCTAATTCTTCCTCTCAAGTAAATCCATTTACATTTCATTGGGTATGTTTGGAATGTGAGATTTTTACTGAAAAGTTTGGACATTTTGTGAGAGATCTTTTAGGTCAAACTTCCGATTTATGAGATAATGACACTCAGGCAGTCTATTTTAAGGGCTAATGTGAAATGTTCCATCTAATTGGGTTGGTTGAATGTGGCACCATTTGACTACAAGTGAGAGCAGAAATTTAAAGGCTGGTAAAGGTTAGGACCACAGACTTCTCAGTTGAATTGAAAACTTTAAATACATTTTACTGTTGTAAGTAATTAAAATATGTTGTTTTATTATAAGGAAATGTTCAGAAATGTCACATCATAATGTAGTTATTACTATAGTTAGTATGTGTTTGGATCACTCTATATATCTTATTTTTCTAACTTTATTAATCAACTTGTTCAATGAATTTTTTGTTATTTGTGAGATTTTTGCTAATTTGCAGGATATAGTGGTGATGAAAATATTGTTGCTATATTTGTAGAGGTCCTTAATCTGTGTGTGTGGGTGTATGCTCAATCTCTGTCATGTCTGACTCTTTGCGATCCCCCCTGGAGTGTAGCCCACCAGGGTTCTCTCAGTGGGCTTTGCCAGCAAGAATCCTGGAGTAGGTTGCCATTTCTTACTTTAGGGGACCTTTGCAACCAGGGATCAAACTCGCGTCTCCAGTGTCTTTTGCATTAGCAAGTGGATTCTTTACCACTGAGTCACTTGAGGAACCTCCTTAATCTATGTACATAAGTTTCAATTTAGCATAATTATTTGTTTTTGTTATTCCAACACAAATTCTAAAATTCCTGATTGAAGACATTTGTACTGCAGTGAAACTTTAAAGTCAATTGATTTTCAAAGTATGCAAATGAATTGTCAGGGAAAGTAAAAGTAATAAAAATAATGGCATGTAACAATGGATTGCTAATGCAAGAAATATTGCTCTAAACCCATTACTTATTAACTTCTTTAATCCTGACAATCCAATGAATTTTTCGGTGTTCTCATTTTACAGAGGAGGAAACTGAAGAAGAAGGATTAATTTGCTCAAGGTCACACACAAAGAATTGAGTGGTAAATGATAAAATGTGACTTTCTTTTAAATTCCCCAGCTTCTAAATCAACTTTAAAGCCACAGGAAATTCTACAGAAATAGTCAGCAGGGCCCTTTTACCCGGGTCAAGGGACTATCTTATTTCTGTTTCCACATTTTACAGACATAGGAAGCTTTAGAAAGAGCCACTTATATACACCTGATTTTTGCCCCTATTGGATACTTACATTTCTATTTTTTTTTTAAATTTTCATTTCATTGTAGTTTCTAGAGTATTGTTTATGTGCAGCCTTTATTTTGGGGTGCCCAGAGGTATAAAGGGGCTTCCCTGGTGGCTCAGACAGTAAAGTATATGCCTGAAATGTGGAAGCCCTGGGTTTGATCTCTGGGTCTGAAAGATCCCCAGGAGGAAGCGTGGCAACCCACTCCAGTATTCTTGCCTGGAGAATCCCCATGGACAGAAGAGCCTGGTGGGCTACAATCCACAGAGTTGCAAAGAGTCGGACACGACTGAGCGACTAAGCACACACACACAGAGTTTATAATCTATAAACTATAATCACTACAGGTTTCATGGTCAGTTAGGTTTGTTTTCCTTAATAATGGAATTCTTGTATTCTCCAATATGTTAACATGTACCATGATTTCCCAAGAAAGAGGTTGCATTCTAAAGAGTTTCTCATATTTATCATCACTCCATCCCTGATTCTTTGTGTTTGTAAGTGTGAATATTACATATTACATATTAAAGGTTCTCTGCAAGTCACTCTGGAAAAAATGGATGGAATGATCTCAATTAAAGTATTTATAAAGACTGATAAAATGTTTGCTAATTATATGGATATTAAAATATCTAACTTTAGTAATTAAAAATGGGAGGGAACAAATCTTTTAAATACACAGAAGAATATAAGAAAGAAAAAAATCGAAAAATCTTTTGAGAATCCATGTTAATGTCGGGATTTTCCTAAAAAAATAATTTCTGTGACTTCACTGCTCTGCCCTTCTGCTAACATGTGAAGGAAAGCACTGGCAAGCCACAACTCTTCATTTCTGTAATTTCATCTACATTCACTTTTCTTCTTATCATTCTGTTCAAATAATCATATTTTGAAAATATGAAGTCCAGAGGACCAAACACTTCAGTTCAGTTCAGTTGCTCAGTCATGTCTGATTCTTTGCAACCCCATGAACCACAGCACGCCAGGCCTCCTTGTCCATCACCAACTCCTGGAGTCCACCCAAAACCATGTCCATTAAGTCAGTGATGCCATCCAATCATCTTATCCTCTGTCGTCCACATCTCCTCCTGCCCTCAATCCTTCCCAGTATCAGGGTCCTTTCCAATGAGTCAGCTCTTTGCATCAGGTGGCCAAACTATTGGTGTTTCAGCTTCAGCATCAGTCCTTCCAATGAATATTCAGGACTGATTTCCTTTAGGATAGACTGGTTAGATATCCTTGCAGTCCAAGGGACTCTCAAGAGTCCTCTCCAACACCACAGTTCAAAAGCATCAATATTTTCACACTCAGCCCCCCTCATAGTCCAACTCTCACATCCATATATGACTACTGGAAAAACCATAGCCTTGACTAGGTGAACCTTTGTTGGCAAAGTAACATCTCTGCTTTTTAATATGCTGTCTAGGTTGGTCATAAATTTTCTTCCAAAGAGCAAGCATCTTTTAATTTCATGGTTGCAGTCACCATCTGTAGTGATTTTCAGTTAAGTTCAGTCAGTTCAGTTGCTCAGTCGTGTCCGACTCTTTGCAACCCCATGAATTGCAGCATGCCAGGCCTCCCTGTCCATCACCAACTCCCGGAGTTCATTCAGATTTACGTCCTTCAAGTCAGTGATGCCATCCAGCCATCTCATCCTCTGTCGTCCCCTTCTCCTCCTGACCCCAATCCCTTCCAGCATCAGAATCTTTTCCAATGAGTCAACCCTTTGCATGAGGTGGCCAAAGTACTAGAGTTTCAGCTTTAGCATCATTCCTTCCAAAGAAATCCCAGGGCTGATCTCCTTCAGAATGGACTGGTTGGATCTCCTTGCAGTCCAAGGGACTCTCAAGAGTCTTCTCCAACACCACAGTTCAAAAGCATCAATTCTTCGGTGCTGAACTTTCTTCACAGTCCAACTCTCACATCCATACAGAGACCACAGGAAAAACCATAGCCTTGACTAGACGGACCTTTGTTGGCAAAGTAATGTCTCTGCTTTTGAATATGCTATCTAGGTTGGTCATAACTTTCCTTCCAAGGAGTAAGCGTCTTTTAATTTCATGGCTGCAATCACCATCTGTAGTGATTTTGGAGCCGAGAAAAATAAAGTCTGACACTGTTTCCCCATCTATTTCCCATGAAGTGATGGGACCAGATGCCATGATCTTCGTTTTCTGAATGTTGAGTTTTAAGCCAACTTTTTCACTCTCCTCTTTCACCTTCATCAAGAGGCTTTTTAGTTCCTCTTCACTTTCTGTCATAAGGGTGGTGTCATCTGCATATCTGAGGTATTGATATTTCTCCTGGCAATCTTGATTCCAGCTTGTGCTTCTTCCAGTCCAGCGTTTCGCATGATGTACTCTGCATATAAGTTAAATAAGCAGGGTGACAATATACAGCCTTGACGTACTCCTTTTCCTATTTGGGACCAGTCTGTTGTTCCATGTCCAGTTCTAACTGTTGCTTCCTGACCTGTATACAGATTTCTCAAGAGGCAGGTCAGGTGGTCTGGTATTCCCATCTATTGAAAAATTTTCTACAGTTTGTTGTGATCCACGCAGTCAAAGGGCTTTGGCATAGTGAAATGCTTAAGACTCTATTTTTTTATTCCTTGGCAAAATTCATAAAAAAGAAAATAACCTGTTTCTGTTTGTCTCCTCTTTGCCAACCTTTATATTCCCTCTGACTTTGAAAAGGATATTAAAAAAAAAAAACTAACCTTCAAGGGAAAAATATGGTACTCATTTAGCTGAATGAAGTCTCTTCATGATGATGAAATATATAATTTCCTCTCCTAGTTTGTTTTTAATTCCACTCCTGTGAAATATTGCTAGTAGTAAAACTAAGGGTGGTATCAAGTTTTAATTATTTTACTGTATTTCACATTAGACTTAAATTTCAGTAGATTTTTTATGTACAGACTAAATAGATATTGGTGATGAATTTGCTTTATGGAATGAGTCTTCTTTTATACCTGGTTATTGGTTCCATATGTTATTATTCCTGAAATAAAAGTGTTTCACTGTCTTTATAGCATCCTGTAGAGAATACCCTTCTCCACCAAAGAGATCCCATTCAGTTCAGGTCAGTTCAGTCACTCAGTCATGTCTGACTCTTTGCGACCCCAGGAACCGCAGCACGCCAGGCCTCCTTGTCCATCACCAGCTCCCGGAGTTTACCAAAACTCATGTGCATTGAGTCGGTGATGCCATCAAACCATCTCATCCTCTGGCATCCCCTTCTCCTCCTGCCCTCAATCTTTCCCAGCATCAGGGTCTTTTCAAATGAGTCAGCTCTTCACATCAGGTGGGCAAAGTATTGGAGTTTCAGCTTCAACATCAGTCCTTCCAATGAACACCCAGGACTGATCTCCTTTAGGATGGACTGGTTGGATCTCCTTTCAGTCCAAGGGACTCTGAAGAGTCTTCTCCAACACCACAGTTCAAAAGCATACATTTTTCTGAGCCCAGCTTTTGTTATAGTCCAAATCTCACATCCATACACGACTATTGGAAAAACCATAGCCTTGACTAGATGGACTTTTGTTGAAAAAGTATGTCTCTGCTTTTTGATATCCTGTCTAGGTTGGTCATAACTTTCCTTCCAAGGAGTAAGTGTCTTTCATGGCTGCAATCACTATTTTCAGTGATTTTGGAGCTCCTAAAAATAATGTCTCTCACTGTTTCCACTGTTTCCCCATCTATTTGCCATGAAGTGATGGGACTGGATGCCATGATCTTAGTTTTCTGAATGTTGAGCTTTAAGCCAACTTTTTCAGTCTCCTCTTTCACTTTCATCAAGAGGCTTTTTAGTTCCTCTTCACTTTCTGCCATAAGGGTGGTGTCATCTGCACATCTGAGGTTATTGGTATTTCTCCCAGCAATCTTGATTCCAGCTTGTGCTTCTTCTAGACCAGCATTTCTCATGATGTACTCTGCATATAAGTTAAATAAGCAGGGTGACAATATACGGCCTTGACATACTCCTTTTCCTATTTGGAACCAGTCTGTTGTTCCATGTCCAGTTCTAACTGTTGCTTCCTGACCTGCATTCAGGTTTCTCAAGAGGCAGGTCAGGTGGTTTGGTATTCCCATGTCTTTCAGAATTTGCCACAGTTTATTTTGATCGACACAGTCAAAGGCTTTGGCATAGTCAGAGATTCCATTACTTGACCCCTAATTTGTGCACATTTTCTTTCCATGCTCTTTGTTTCCCTGAGAGACTCTTTGACCTTTGTTTCTGAAGTTTCTGAAGAATGTGAAAAAGGTAAAGAAAGGAAAAGTAAAGTGTTTGTAGTTAATGATCTTTGCTAAGTAATTCTAAGGGCTTCCCAGGTGGCACAGTGTTAAGGAATACACCTACCAATTCAGAAGATGCAGTAGGTACAAGAGAGGTGAGTTCGATCCCTGGGTCAGGAAGTCCACTTCAGTAGGAAATGGCAACCCACTACAGTTTTCTTGCCTGGGAAATCCATGGTCAGAGAAGCCTGGTGGGCTACAATCGCAAGAGTCAAACGTGGACACGACTTAGTGACTACATGGCAGCAGCAGCAGCAAGTATGTCTAAATGCAGCCAAGTTCTTGCCTCAGTGAGTTAAATGGAATGAAGGGAAGCCAAGCTAATGTCTATGTGTGGTTTCAGTTTGACCTGGGCATTATTCGTGCCGGTGAGCAGTGCAGGCTTTATTTCCTCAGAAGGTTTTAACAAAACATTATATGCCTTAGAGGCCGTTCCAGTGGTATCTTATAGAAACTTAGTCTAGGTCTTGTCATGCTCAGAGAAAACTTCTGAAACTCACAATGAAAAGAGCATTTCATGTCTTTGTACTATTTGTATGTCTCAAGCCAATGTGCTGAATTGTCTTTCTTCTCAATGATATTCTTTTTGCCTTTACAAAAGAGCCTGCTTCTTTCCTTCCATGAAAGAAATTTTCACCTCACTATTTTTCAGCATCACTGTAAATGTTACTTTAAATAATTAGTCTTTGGTAATTTTCTGATACTTCTGTATCCTTTATAGTTCATTTCTAAAGCTGTCTGTAAGTTAGATTTTAGTTGGTTAGCAAACTACCTCAAATATTTAGTTGTTCAAAACAATAACTGCTCATTATGCCTTGTGAGTCAATATATTCACTGATTTGGATCAGGCTCAGCTGACCTTGACTAGGTTCACTTAGGTGTGTGCAGTTACCTTATGGCAGGCTGGGGGATACCTTGACTTGGGTGACCTTTGCTAGGTACACTCAGCTCACTTTCACACGATAATCACATCATTCCATACTCTAACCTGGGAACATTTTCATGTAGTGGCAGAGGTCCATGAAAGAAAGTTGGATTGTGGCAGGATTAATTGTATACTCTGCTTGAATCAGGTTTGCTAGCGTCTCACTAGCTGAAGTTTTCAAATGTCCAGACGCAGAATCAGTGATGGGTACTACCAAAAGCATGAATAGAGGTAGGCGTGAGATATTATGTCCATCATTGCCTTCTACCACAAGCTTTATCTGACTAAAATAGAGATGCTAACAAAAATAACATATAAATCTAGTCACTGCAAAGAACATTAAAATATGGAAAAAATGAAATAAACCTAAGGGAGTGGTAAAATAGAAGATGATACATCCATAGATAAAGACCAGGTAGTCATTGAAAAAGCTTTTTGAATAATGTAAATGATGTAGGAAAGTATTTCTAATATTTTAAGTGAAGAAAATGCAAAATTTCATATTTAGGAAGGTCTAACTGCCTCTTGAGAAACCTATATGCAGGTCAGGAAGCAACAGTTAGAACTGGACATGGAACAACAGACTGGTTCCAAATAGGAAAAGGAGTACATCAAGGCTGTCTATTATCACCCTGTTCATTTAACTTTTATGCAGAGTACATTATGAGAAACGCTGGGCTGGAAGAAGCACAAGCTGGAATCAAGATTGCTGGGAGAAATATCAATAACCTCAGATATGCAGATGACACCACCCTTATGGCAGAAAGTGAAGAGGAGCTAAAGAGCCTCTTGATGAAAGTGAAAGAGGAGAGTAAAAATGTTGGCTTAAAGCTCAACATTTAGAAAATCAAGATCATGGCATCTGGTCCCATCACTCCATGAGAAATAGATGGAGAAACAGAGGAAACAGTGTCAGACTTTATTTTTGGGGGCTCCAAAATCACTGCAGATGGTGACTTCAGCCATGAAATTAAAAGACGCTTACTCCTTGGAAGGAAAGTTATGACCAACCTAGATAGCATACTGAAAAGCAGAGACATTACTTTGCCAACAAAGGTCCATCTAGTCAAGGCTATGGTTTTTCCTGTGGTCATGTATGGATGTGAGAGTTGGACTGTGAAGAAAGCTGAGAGCCAAAGAATTGATGCTTTTGAACTGTGGTGTTGGAGAAGACTCTTGAGAGTTCCTTGGACTGCAAAGAGATCCAACCAGTCCATTCTGAAGGAGATCAGCCCTGGGATTTCTTTGGAAGGAATGATGCTAAAGCTGAAACTCCAGTACTTTGGCCACCTCATGCGAAGAGTTGACTCATTGGAAAAGACTCTGATGCTGGGAGGGCTTGGGGGCAGGAGGAGAAGGGGATGACAGTGGATGAGATGGCTGGATGGCATCACTGACTCGATGGACGTGAGTCTGAGTGAACTCCGGGAGTTGGTGATGGACAGGGAGGCCTGGCGTGCTGCGATTCATGGGGTCGCAAAGAGTCGGACACAACTGAGTGACTGAACTGTACTGAACTGAACAGTTTAAAACATTTATACATATGTACACAGGTAGAAACAATAGAGAGTATCACCAAATTACCTAGAAATGGTGAGTACAGAAAATGTGTATTTTTTATTCTGTATTTCAAAATTTTAATTATATATATATATAATATCAATATTTTATAATCAGAAAATTATATAAAATAAACATCATATAAATAGTAGCCTGCGGTAGGCATCCAAATTCTAAGATAACATCCCAAATTCCCTCCCCGTGCTACACACACATGCCATGTAATCTCTTCTCCTTGAGTGTTGAGGGACTGTTTATTATAAATGTCACTTGCATAATGAGACTATGTTATATAACAAAAACTGAAGGATTTCAAATATGTAATTAAGGTCTCAAGTCACTTAACTTTGAGTTAATTAAAAGTGAGATTATTCTGGGTGGGTCTGAGCAAATCAGATGAGCCATTAAAAGGGACTGGGCCTTTTCTGCAAAGAAGGGATTTAAAGCATAGGAAAGATTCTCTTGCTGGTTTCGAAAAAGTAAAATTTCCCTATCATGTATATCATCTATATGACTAAGAAATGATAGCATCCTTTAGGAAATAGGAAAGATACTCCATTACTCTAAAAAAAGAGAACAGGGACCTAAGAGAACCTAAGAACTCTAAAAAAGACAACCCACAGCCCTAAGAAAGTGAATTCCACAAACAACTGATGAACGTGGAAGAGAACCTAGGGCCTCAGAGAAGATTGCAATCCTGAATTGTGTTTGGCATTGACTGGACTCCTGGCCCACAAAAACTGAGAGAATAAATGTACTTCATTTTAAGATGCTAAATTTGTGGTGATTTGTTATCTATCAATAGAAAACGAATACATAGCCCTTTAGGGCCAGTACCTTTTTCCTTTTTATTTCCTAGGCTTTCTAGATATTTGCTGCAAGTAAAAGGATATCACTCAAAAATCATGTCATCATTATAGACACAGTTGATTAGCATTATTGCATAACATTCATTCTTAAAAATCTCTCAGAATCACAATTCAACCTCATTTGTTTGCCACATGAGTTATTAAGTGAGTCACAAAACTCAGTTTGTACTACATGGACAGTCATAGAACAGCAGAGTCATGAAATTTATGTGTTATCTGACTAGTATCACAGATGTAGAATTTTATTGGGTGGATCAATCAATATTTCAGTAAACAATATGTGACAGAGAATGTTTCCAAGGTCATAATTAGTAGCATAAATATTCAACAAATTTAGAGCCATTTAAACATTTTTCACAGGAATAATATGAAAAGCCATCCCAATTGACAGTAACAATCCAGAATTTGACAATGTATAATATTTGGTGTTCCTTCTCTCTTCATTACCTTTGGCAGATAATTATCTTTTTCTCTAAGTCCCAGCTTTGCATCCAAATAAGTTTCAAGACAGTAGCCTAGTCAACTATATCCAATTCATCTGATTTGGCCTGGGAAATAAAATCAATTTTCCCTTGAGAATATAGCATTTACTCCATGATTTAAATAGCCTAACTTCTTCTAATGAATTTCAGCGATTGAAGTCTAACTAGATAAAATCTGTTTCACCCATTTTCATTACAGCTTTAAAACGAGCTAATAGAATTTGTTACAATATGTTCAAAATTGAGAGTTAGTGTTTATGAGAAAATGGCATAAAATGTATTATGTTGATTTCTTTTTCCTGGTGGTTTACCTAGTCCCAAAGTGACTGAATATCCTTATAGCTTTAACAATGAATTAGGGCCTGGACACAACCATATTATCACAAGACTGACTCCAGATAAATCCTTCAGACAAACCTCAGTGGTCCTTTATTCTTTTTACTTTTCCAAGATCATTTTCTGTGCAACGTTGGATACACTCTCATCTCACTTTATTCCAATATGAAATGAGTGGTTTAGACTGCAGTGGTGATTCTCAAAGTATGGCGGAAGATCAGTGGCATCTGCATTGCCTCAGAAGTTGTTATAAGTGCAGTTTTTCTGGCTTCACCTAAGACTTAATGAATCAGAAATTCTGAGATTAACACTGGGTAGTGATGTGAGTTTTAATTTGATGTCTGCCAGGTGAGCTAGAGTATTTCTGAGAAACATATGATTTTTACTGCTTCTAGAAGTTTTAAGTTGTTGCAAACACACTTTTTATCTTTGGTTTTTCAGAGTCCCATTGTGTACTTGGCTTAATGGAACACGAGGATTTCTAGTTTAGGGAAGGGTCAAGGATACTCCTCTTTGGGAATGGTGTCAGGTCTGAAGTGTTCATTTTAAAATCACAAGATTGCTTGCTTTTAAGCTCAACACACTTTTATTCTTCTCTCCTTCCCAAAGATCCTAGCCACCTATGTCTCCCATCTTGTTACTCTTAGCTCCAGCGAACCACATTCCCAAAAGGAGGGTTCTTAGTTTTGATGTAAATTGAAAGCAGCCTCCGCACTGTAGATAGATTTAACTTGTTTATCAGAAATGCTTGCCAATTTTTTGCGTATTGTCATTAAAAATAAAGCATGAAAAAAGAGGTGATTAGCTTTGGATTTAGACAAAACTAAGACTGAATTCAGATTCTATGATTTTAAATTGCGTAGTGTTTTACAAGTTACCTGATATCTCTGTCTCTTCCCTTACATTCTATAAAAATAGAATTATTGACAAGTATGAAGTTAGACAACATGAATGCAATTATGTGGCATGCAGCACATGCTCAGTAAGTTGTACTTTGTTCTATTTCCCAGTCTCCACAATCAGGGATTAAATACCAGACAGTTCCATTTTCCAATACCATTTGCAGTCTGAGCCTGCTTGTCCACATCTACAATCCCTACATTCCAGCCATACAAACTTCTGCCTACTGGTTGGAGACTTTAACTTTATGACACCCTCATTTGCATTCATCATAGCACTCCTTTTGACTATTCTTCAACCTCCCAATCCCTTTGCCAACAATGACCTCTGGCTGGTGGTGAACAGTCTAATCTGGGGGAGCATCTGAGGTAGCAACAATAACAACAATTTTAAATAATAATAAAATTAAATTAGCATTTATTGAGAACTTACCATGTGTCATGTGCTCTACATGTAATGATAAATTGGTTTCTAAAAGCAACCTTTGACATGGATAGCCTTATGGCCCCCATTTTATGGGTAAGGGAACTGAAACACAGAGAAAATAAATGTCTGTCTCCAAATAGGAAAGCTGAGTAATGACAGAGCTGGACTATAAGAAAGTAAATAAGGTAGAAGTTCTTGCAATCTAAATCTTCATAGAAAATGTAAAAAATAACTAAGCACCTAAAGCAAAATATTTACAACAGCAATATGGCATTTTAATTCTTTTAACATATTAACAAAATCTATAATATGAGTCATGCAGAATGTATGATCAAGGATATAAGCAGGAGAGACAAGCTATTTTATGTCATAACTCTAATAATTTATAAACAATAGTATTTTATATTTCTTATATATTAAGTAAGAAACCATAAGATAGTGGTACATCTTCTTAACATATAAAGCAGTATGTATTTGAGGTGCAGGATGTGGGAGAAAAGGATTGCACTGTATTTTACATAAAGTGGACAGAATATGATTTTTGTGGAAGTTTTATTTACCCAATCAGATTTATACTTTTTGGAAGATTATTCAGACTACTGAGTAGACGTGTAGCAGAGACATCAGTTAGGAGGCTGTTGTCCAGGTAAGAGATGAGTGAGGGTGATAACCTGGAAAATGTGAGGCCAGATATTCTCAAAATATGTTTCCCTAACCAGCAATGTCAGGCCATACTCCGTTTGCTGAATCAAAAGCTCTGGGAATGAATCCCAAAATTCTGTTTTAAGAAGTTCCCCAGGAAATTCTGATGCATGCTAAAACTTGAAAGCCACTAGTTAGAAGAAGAGGTGACAAGACAAGAAGATGGCAAATAAGCCACAGAAAAGAATCAGGATGATTAACTTTGAGTTTTGCTTGCTTATTTTTAGAGGAGAGAGTGAGCAACAGACTTTACTCACTCCAGAAGATTAAGGAAGATGAGAGAAGTTTCACTTTGCAATTAGAAAGCTGCAGAATCAGCACTGGGGCTCTAGCTAACAGTTCCTCAGCCATTTCTGCAACTCCAGCTTTGGTGTACTGCTCTTCTACTTGACTGCTCTTTCTTATTTTCCTCGTCCCTTCTCTTTTTTTGTGAGCTATCTCTGTTTCCAATTTTCATTTATTTGTAAAGTTTAACAATTTTCTTCCTCCATAGCTCATCCAATCTATGAGCTAAAAGCCAAAAGCCTAACTAACCTTTTTTCCTTTGGTATCATTTTCTAAACAAATGCAGTTCTTGTTCAATGGAGAATTCTGGATCAGCTATTGAGAAAATATTTTTTCACCCCCACTGGCTGAAAAGGTCAGTTTTTACTTTCAAAAAGACTTGAAAATATCTTAAGAATAATTTCAGTAACTATTAGAATATTTAGAAAAATTGACATTAAAAATTAAAACCATGCTTAAATGTTCCCAAAGACATTCTTTAAGAACATTAAAATTACTAGCAGCCTTGATGGATTTTCATATGCATTTGTTTGGGACTTCAAAGAGTATAATTTCAATTTAAAAAATTTATTGTTACTCAAATGAGTTTTTATGAATATCCTCTCAAAGTCTTAAACCAAAACAACAGTGATCCCTCTCCAAGTTTATAAAAATTATCTTTCGAATTTTGATGTCAATTAGTACTTATACTTTACAATCTAACACAGAATTGAACTGACAGCTTAACATTAACATTGGAACAACATTGTACCTCTTTTTGATATTGATGTGATAGCACGGTATAACACAATTCTTTTATTTTAAAACTGTAGTTCTTTTATAAGAATGATGCTCTGTTAATCATAAGTGTGGCAGCTCATTGCTTGGATTGCAGCATGAAATGTAATTTATTAAAATCTGTTTCAGGCAGATCTGAGACAGGGAGTTCAGTATTTATTAATGCTTTCTCCATTTTGGACTTAGGGAAAGCCGAATTAAATACAGTAAAACTTGTGACACTCTCTTCACATTCATTTCTTTGAGGCATAAAAAGAAGTCTCTATCATCTCAAATAGACTAAAGTAAAGATCAACTTCTGAATGCTGACATTTTGGTGCTTTTTCATCCTCTAAAGAATTGCCCTTATAATTAAGTGCTAAGCCACGGCACGTTGTTCAGACAGTGAGATGGATTTTATGCAGTTCTGATTCTGCATAGTCCAGACCAGATGACTTGAGTTGAATTAGATTAACTAATATAAGACTGGTTCCAAATCATGAAAAGAGTCCATCAAGACTGCATATTGTCACCCTGCTTATTTAACTTATATGCAGAGTACATCATGAGAAATGCTGGGCTGGAGGAAGCACAAGCTGGAATCAAGGTTGCTGGGATAAATATCAATAATCTCAGATAAACAGATGACACCACCCTTATGGCAGAAAGTGAAGGACTAAAGAGCCTCTTGATGAAAGTGAAAGAGGAGAGTAGGAAAGTTGGTTTAAAATTCAACATTCAGAAAACTAAGAACATGGCATCTGGTCCCATCACTGCATGGCAAATAGATTGGGAAAGAATGGAAACAGTAAGAGACTTTATTTTTTTGGTTTCCAAAATCACAGCAGATGGTGACTGCAGCCATGAAATTAAAAGAAGCTTGCTTCTTGGAAGAAAAGCTATGATCAACCTACACAGCATATTAAAAAGCAGAGGCATTACTTTGCTAACAAAGGTCCATCTAGTCAAAGCTATGGTTTTTCCAGTGGTCATGTATGGATGTGAGAGTTGGACTATAAAGAAAGCTGAGTATCAAAGAATTGATGCTTTTGAATTGTGGTGTTGGAGAAGACTCTTGAGAGTCTCCAGGCATGGAGATCCAACCAGTCTATCCTAAAGGAAATCAGTCTTGAATATTCATTGGCAGGACTGATGCTGAAGCTGAAACTCCAATACTTTGGCCCCCTGATGCGAAGAACTGACTCACTAGAAAAGACCCCGATGCTGGGAATGATTGAAGGCAAGAGAAGATGGGGATAACAGAGGATGAAGTGGTTGGATGGCATCACTGACTCCATGGACATGAGTTTCAGTAAGATCTGGGAGTTGGTGATGGACAGGGAAGTCTGATGTGCTGCAGTCCATGGGTTCACAAAGAGTCAGACATGACTTAGCGACTGAACTGAACTGATGCCTCACATATCTCTTTGTATGTATTTCCATGCAACATTGAACAGTCACTTGTCCATTAATTTCTCAATAAATAACTGTTAGAACAAAATGAACCTGTCAAAAATGATGAAGATTCTTAGATTTTACCCAGTTTCTCAGCTAATGAGATACCTTGCCCCAGTTTCACAGATGCTGATAGAAGGTAAGAGACCCATGGGATAGAGACAAAGGCCTTTTTGACTTACTCTCAGGCATGAGCTTCAGGTTTTCATCAGGCACTCCTGCCTCCAAAGGTCTATGGAGTCCATGAGAAATAGCCCAGGAGGATACTGTACAATGAATCTGCATCATAGGAATGGAATCCCAAGCTTACTATTTTCCCAGTTTTATTGGAAGGAGGAAGATGTTATCTATATTTTCCTGGTCAGTAAACAAACGTGTTCACCACTTACAGCGAGAACATTTCTATCCTCTTAGGTTGCTTACTGTACAAACAACTCTTGAAAAGACCGCATAGGCTGAAATTGTCATACAGTGTGTGAAAATACTGTGGAGAATCACCTCCTCACCATCCACACCCCCTCAAAAAAATCAGAAACATCTACTGGAAAATAGTAGCTATTTCTTAAACTCAGTGAAGTGGCATTTTGAATATCCTTTACATTTAAAATGTAATTATGTTTTCTTATAATACAATTTTTGTTTTCTATAGATTTCATCCTCAAATATTTAGAGCTTGAGACAAAAACTGGTTCATACTCTATAATTAAGTACCATTGAATCTGGCACATTATCCTACTTTAAAATCATGTTGCAAATCACATACTATTAATCTCCATGGAGACAGCTGAGCTGCCAGTCACCTCTTAAGTCCACCAAAAAACAAAAACGGTGGAGTGTGAGAAAAAAATCGTAGCGTTTGGGAGTATATAAAAAGATTCATTTAATTGAATTGACTTGTATATTTCCAGCAACACTGAGTGGAAATAGAAGTTCATATGCCAGTAATACATGTTTTGGTCCAGTATGTGAAAGTTTGTTTCTTTGCAGCAATACAAATCAGACCAAATACCAATTCATTCCTCCTTTTTTTGTTTCTTTATTTCCTTCTATATTCTATTTGGATATTTAAATCATGTTAAAGTTTCAGTGCGTAAATATTTCATTTCCATTACAGTCCCTAAGGTTCATCAGTTTTAAAGATGGATTACAAATCTATATCAAGTTGTTCCTAGGAGACATAGTGACCAAAATAGCTTACTTGATATGTACATCCAATTTCACTCTTTTTCTGTGCTAAATTTTATAACCAGGGTATTCCAAATGGATAAAAGCAATATGGGACTTGTAGTGAATGGTTACAGAAATAAACTTTTTTGAATACATGTTTGATAGTTAACTGTTAGGAATGAGGTAAAATAGCAATGAAAAGCACATTTCTAAAAAACCCAAACTGTGAAAAATGTTGATATACAAGCAAAGTCTGCATATAATTGCCAGCAGTTTGAATTTGAGCGTTTTTTTTTTTTTCAAATACAGATTTATATAGAGAACATCAACTAATTTCATGATTCTAGAGGAAGTCTGTATGTGAAGGAAGATGATAAAATGAATAAACCCTAAAATAAAAGTTCATCTGGCTGTATGACATGGTCATATATGTTATTTTGTTTTGTCTTTACATCAGTTTTTTTTTTATGTGCAAGTTATAACAGAAACCTTTATTTTATAGCTACTAAAATGAATTCAGAGAGTTTATGTGCTTTTCCAAGGCTGCAGAGCTATTAAGTAATAGTGTTCTTACTAGAGCTCCACATTTCCTGTCCAGCTTATTTTCACTGTATTACAAATTAACTTTTCATTAATAACATTTATTTTTCTTAAACATTCAATAGGTGTCTGCCACTATGTAAGACATTTGCTTGGTCTAGCTCATTTAATTTTCATAATATCTCTATCAGACAAGGTCATTTATTATCTTTGATTATATCCAGTTGGTATTAATTAATTTTACAAGGCCACAAAGAGAGTAAAAACTTAAAACCAGACTCAAACCCTATGAATTTCAGAATCAGGAATCATCATTGAAATGCAATCTGAAAAATTAAATAGATCAACAACCTCTCAATCACACATATACATATCACACACTAGGGATTTTGAACTACTCTTATGTCAAAAATAACATATATTTTTAAGACTCCATGAACCACTTAAACTTTGATAGAAACTCATTAACAATGTAAATTCAAACATGCTCTTTTTAGCCAAAGGTTAAACCTTGGAGGAAAATGTCAACAAAGAATCCTGTTGATAAATAACAATATTTGTAATGCATAGTGAATAAAGTATCATCAAGCAAAGCAAGGCATCTCTTTCAAAAGTCATTTTGAAATATGTTAGCAGGTGAAATATTTTCATTTCAACTGCAGACTTAACATTACATTCACTTTGTACAACAGCATCCAATGCTCATTTGATCTGGCTGATGATTCAGAGGCAGGAGCTAAGCCTGGGCTCTGTTTATTATTCTCTGCAAATTTCATATTACTTTGTGATACTCTGGAAACAAAACAATTATTATTCATCTCCCACAGGGAAAGCCAAGTTGTATATAATGCTGTAGCCAGTCAGCTCTGTTTCTGCAGCAGTGTTATATAAGGAGAAGAGTTTTCTTGCAATTTTGTCAAGGAAAGAAAAACAATCAGAATGCATTCAAGTTCAAAATCCTTCAAATCTGTCCCACCAGCATCTATTACATCTTGATATCACATTTTAATGCAGTAGGAATTCAGAGAAAATTAGCCTGTCCTGCTAGAAAAAGAAAAATACTACAGAAAGATTCTTTGTTTTAGCTTTACCTTTTCAGAAATAGATAAGATATAATACAATATTTACAAAAAGCTGTATCAGAAAGACTGAGACATTAGGTCAAATTTATGGTTAAAGAAATAGAGAAAAATGAATTTTTCTAGGTTTCTATATGAATTTTAAAATTTCAACTATTGAATTATATGTATGATAATCTTAAATCTACCCAGGACATTCTGATATATTTTTGTGATAAATAAATTACATTTTATGGGAAAAGGAAAAGAAACATTCCAATGGCCCTTTCCCCAATTTATTCTTTGGACCAAACTTGCACCAAATCAGTTACACGGAAGTCATTACACACTCTTACTTAATGTTTAAATCTACATGTTGAATGAATCTAGTGACAATTTTCATAGTATTCCAGTAGATGTGATACAGGTAGAAACATTTTTCATTCTTCTATATGAATGAATTTATAGTAAAATATTAAGTAAATAAATTTTATTTATTTTTCTTTCTTGTATTCCTAGATGACAAACAGAAGAAATCTCTTAATTTAACTATTTTTACTTATAATAAGATGTTAAATGAATTATTTTATAGTGCAATTAAAACATTCTAATTTTCAAGTCATGCCAGTTTCAACAGTTTCATCTGGTTTAGTGATATCTAGTTGTAGGTAGGGTTATTTGAATGTATACCTTAGTAGAACTAATAGAATAAACACAATTTTTTTTCTAACTGTAATAAATTATGTCAAGAATTTTGTCAAGAAATGCAGCAATATTTGTAAAATATGACTATAGGTAGAGCATTCATGATAAACTTCCATTTATTAGGCCACAAAAGAACCAACCTCTAAAATATTCTAAAAATAGGAATAGTTGATCATGTTCTCTGATCACAATGTAATAAACCTATACACCTGAAAAATACAGAAAAAAAAAAAAATTTCCAGTTCATCTATTATTGTTGTTCAGTCTCTAAGTTGTGTCTGACTCTTTGCAACCCCATGGACTGCAGCACGCCAGGCTTCACTGTCCTTCACCATCTCCAACCCCATGGACTGCAGCACGCCAGGCTTCAGTGTCCTTCACCATCTCCATGAGCTTGCTCAAACTTGTCCATTGAGTCTGTGATGCTATCCAATCATCTCATCTTCTGTCACCTCCTTCTTCTCCTGCCCTCAATCCTTCCCAGCATCAGGGTCTTTTCCAATGAGTCGTCTCTTTGTATTAGGTGGCCAAAGTATTGGAGCTTAAGTTTCAGCATCAGTCCTTCCAATGAATATTCAGGGTTGATTCCAATTAGAATTGGCTGGTTTGATCTCCTTGCAGTCCAAGGGATTCTCAAGAATCTTCTGCAGCACCAAAATTTGAAAGCATCAATTCTTTGGCATTTGGCCTTCTTTATGGCCCAACTCTCATATCTGTACATGACCACTGGAGGAGGGAATGGCACATCACTCCAGTATTCTTGTTTTGTGAACCCCATAAACAGTATGAAAAGGCAGAAAGATATGACACCAGAAGATGAGCCTCCCAGACCAGAAGATGTCCAATATGCTACCAGGGAAGAGTGGAGAAATAGCTCCAGAAAGAATGTAGAGGCTGGGCCAAAGCAGAAATGATGCTCAGTTGTGGATATGTCTGGTGGTGAAAGTAAAGTCCAATGCTGTAAAGAACAATATCGCATAGGTACCTGGAATGTTAGGTCAATGAATCAAGGTATATTGGATGCGGTCAAGCAGGAGATAACAAGACTGAATATCTACATTTTAGGGATCAGTAAACTAAAATGGATAGGAATCAGATCAGATAAGATCAGATCAGATCAGTCGCTCAGTCGTGTCCGACCCTTTGTGACCCCTTGAATCGCAGCATGCCAGGCCTCCCTGTCCATCTCCAATTCCTGGAGTTCACCCAGACTCACGTCCATCGAGTCAGTGATGCCATCCAGCCATCTCATCCTCTGTCATCCCCTTCTCCTCCTGCCCCTAATCCCTCCCAGCATCAGAGTCTTTTCCAATGAGTCAACTCTTCACATGAGGTGGCCAAAGTACTGGAGTTTCAGCTTTAGCATCATTCCTTCCAAAGAAATCCCAGGGCTGATCTCCTTCAGAATGGACTGGTTGGATCTCCTTGCAGTCCAAGGGACTCTCAAGAGTCTTCTCCAACACCACAGTTCAAAAGCATCAATTCTTCGGTGCTGAACTTTCTTCACAGTCCAACTCTCACATCCATACATGACCACAGGAAAAACCATAGCCTTGACTAGATGAACCTTTGTTGGCAAAGTAATGTCTCTGCTTTTGAATATGCTATCTAGGTTGGTCATAACTTTCCTTCCAAGGAGTAAGCATCTTTTAATTTCATGGCTGCAGTCACCATCTGTAGTGATTTTGGAGCCCAGAAAAATAAAGTCTGACACTGTTTCCACTGTTTCCCCATCTATTTCCCATGAAGTGGTGGGACCGGATGCCATGATCTTCATTTTCTGAATGTTGAGCTTTAAGCCAACTTTTTCACTCTCCACTTTCACTTTCATCAAGAGGCTCAAAATTCTCCAAGCCAGGCTTCAGCAATATGTGAACCGTGAACTTCCTGATGTTCAAGCCGGTTTTAGAAAAGGCAGAGGAACCAGAGATCAAATTGCCAACATCTGCTGGATCATGGAAAAAGCAAGAGAGTTCCAGAAAAACACCTATTTCTGCTTTATTGACTATACCAAAGCCTTTGACTGTGTGGATCACAATAAACTGTGTAAAATTCTGAAAGAGATTGGAATACCAGACCACCTGATCTGCCTCTTGAGAAATTCGTATGCAGGTCAGGAAGCAACAGTTAGAACTGGACATGGAACAATAGACTGGTTCCAAATAGGAAAAGGAGTTCGTCAAGGCTGTATATTGTCACCCTGTTTATTTAACTTAATTAATTCAAATGACCATTATATCTACTACCATGGGCAAGCAACCTTTATAAAAACTGGAGAGTAGTCCTCAGAGTCAGCAAAAGAATATGAAATATAGTACTTGGGTGCAACCTCAAAAATGACAGAATGATCTCAGTTCATTCCCAAGCAAACCATCCAACATCACAGTAATCCAAGTCTATGTCCCAACCACTAATACCAAATAACCTGAAATTGAATGGTTCTATGAAGACCTTCTAGAACTAATACCAAAAAAAGATATCCTTTTCATCATAGGGGATTGGAATGCAAAAGTAAGAAGTCAAGAGATACCTGGAGTAATAGGCATATTTGGCCTTGGAGTACAAAATGAAGCAGAGCAAAGGCTATGCATCTATAAACTCTATCAAAACAAATCACGAAACTGTCTCCTAAGCAACTCAGATGCTACAGAGAGTGTTCAGTGACAAATTGCACTCTTTAAAGACAATCACAGTTGAAGCCTGACATACAAAAGTGTATGGACAGCTAAATAAATCTCAAAGGAAATGCATAATCTCACACATAGACCCACAAAAAAGAAAAGAAGGAAAAATAACTCAAGCATTTAAGATACAGTGATAGGAAAGGAAAATTAAAGATAATGATGGGAAAGCATAATGAAGAAAATGGCCAATGCTAAAGCAAGTAATAATGAGGTAGAAAAATGCAAAGGAGAACCAAAAGGGAATAATTCCTTGTCCTTATTCAGTTCCCAGTTTGAAGAGATGTTGTCTGCTGCCTTATCTTACAAATATAAGAGAAAATTCTGAAGACCAATGAGGTTGGAAGTGCAGAAAGATAAAAGACTCTAGCTTCTTCATTTATTGAATACACATTTATTGAGTAGTTTCTCTGCTGTAGACATGATTCAGTCTTGGAAAAAAATTATAAAAAATTTTGTCCTTATGGTATTTATATTCTAGTAACATTAGGGAAGATCAAGCAGCAACAATAACAGCAACAACAAAAGACATAATAAAACAAATTTTATACTATCTAGAGATCTCAGGGTAGGGGGGAAGTAGAGTAAGTTACATCAGGAAGCTGTGGATGGTTGTGATTTTAAATAGGTTGACCATGGTAAATCTCATTGGGAAGGTGATTTTTAAGGCTTTATTTGACTATGCCAAAGCCTTTGACTGTGTGGATCATAATAAACTGTGGAAAATTCTGAAAGAGATGGGAATACCAGAGCACCTGACCTGACTCTTGAGAAACCTGTATGCAGGTCAGGAAGCAACAGTTAGAACGGGATGTGGAACACCAGACTGGTTCCAAATAGGAAAAGGAATATGTCAAGGCTGTATATTGTCACCCTGCTTATTTAACTTATATGCAGAGTACATCATGAGAAACGCTGGGCTGGAAGAGGCACAAGCTAGAATCAAGATTGCTGGGAGAAATATCAATCACCTCAGATATGCAGATGACACCACCCTTATGGCAGAAAGTGAAGAGGAACTAAAAAGCCTCTTGATGAAAGTAAAAGAGGAGAGTGAAAAAGTTGGCTTAAAGCTCAACATTCAGAAAACGAAGATCATGGCATCTGGTCCCATCACTTCATGGCAAATAGATGGGGAAATAGTGGAAACAGTATCAGACTTTATTTTTGGGGGCTCCAAAATCACTGCAGATGGTGACTGCAGCCATGAAATTAAAAGACGCTTACTCCTTGGAAGAAAAGTTATGACTGACCTAGATAGCATATTCAAAAGCAGAGACATTACTTTGCCAACAAAGGTCCATCTAGTCAAGGCTATGGTTTTTCCAGTGGTCATGTATGGATGTGAGAGTTGGACTGTGAAGAAAGCTGAGAGCCGAAGAATTGATGCTTTAGAACTGAGGTGTTGGAGAAGACTCTTGAGAGTCCCTTGGACTGTAAGGAGAGCCAACCAGTCCATTCTGAAGGAGATCAGCCCTGGGATTTCTTTGGAAGGAATGATGCTGAAGCTGAAACTCCAGTACTTTGGCCACCTCATGCGAAGAGTTGACTCATTGGAAAAGACTGTGATGCTGGGAGGGACTGGGGGCAGGAGGAGAAGGGTGTGATATGATGACGTGAGTCTGAGTGAACTCCAGAAGTTGGTGATGGACAGGGAGGCCTGGCGTGCTGCGATTCATGGGGTCACAAAGAGTTAGACACGACTGAGCGACTGAACTGAACTGAACTGAACTGAAGGAAGTTCAGTTCAGTTCAGTTGCTCAGTTGCATGTCACTCTTTGTGACCACATGGACTGCAGCATGCCAGACTTCCCTGTCCATCACCAAAACTCAAAGCCTGCTCAAACTCATGTCCATTGAGTCAGTGATGCCATCCAACCATCTCATCCTCTATCATCCACTTCTCCTCTCGCCTTTAATCTTTCCCAGTATCAGGATCTTTTCCAATGAGTCAGTTCTTCACATCAGGTTGCCAAAGTATTGGAGTTTTAGCTTCAGCATCAGTCCTTCCAATGAATATTTAGGATCTATTTCCTAGGAGGTAAAGACACTGTCTATCCAAAAACCTCATGGGAAGTATTTACTATGAAACTAGCAATATGATCATGTGTCCTATGTTTTTGTAAAAGTTTCAAAAATTAGATTTTTGCTAGCTTCAATTGGATAAGGTCACTCACTGTCTCTTAACTTTAAATTCCCCTCTAGTATACCCCTACTTTTAATCTGGTTGTGTCCAGGTGACACAGGCATTTTTGGAAAACCAGCTAAATAGAAGATGGACAGAAGATACATTTAAAATGATTGCATATGATATAATTTTGGTGGTATATACTCAATTAACTTCCACTTATGGTTATGTTGTGGCTAGCCACACCTTCATAGGAATAACTTCCAATAAACAATTCTGTGGCTCATGGAACTGATACTTTATGAGTTATAACCTAAAGGTGAAAGACCAGAGACAAAATAATGTTATTAATTACAATGTCCATAATATTGTCTTATTGCTGTAGCATCTAGAATTTTTCATATTTGTGGTATTTTTCACCTTCTTAGGAATTATAGTTCTTTTATTAATTCTAACAAATACTTACTTTTACCATATTTTATGTTAATAATGTTGTATTATTTTCCTTGAGAGGATTTCAAATTTTATTTGTTTACACAAAACTTAAAATTGCCCCTAAAAATAGGTGCATGTCTGATGTTTCTGTGGCAGAAGGCAATGGCACCCCTCTCGGTACTCTTGCCTGGAAAATTCCATTGACGGAGGAGCCTGGTAGGTGGCAGTCCATGGGGTCGCACAGAGTCGAACACAACTGAGCGACTTCACTTTCACTTTTTACTTTCATGCATTGGAGAAGGAAATGGCAACCCACTCCAGTGTTCTTGCTTGGAGAATCCGAGGGACGGGGAAGCCTGGTGGGCTGCTGTCTATGGGGTTGCACAGAGTCGGACACAACTGAAGTGACTTAGCAGCAGGAGGGTCACAAAAGTATACTACAACAGTTTTTTGAGCACAGTGAACAAAGGGAAGGGATATAGTAAGAGATTAACTCAGAGTGGCTTTTCATGTCCTCTCATATAGGCAGTCAAACAGAAATATACTGCCAAACATATATAATTTTACAGTTTAAAGTAGCCACATAAGAAAGTAAAATAAAAGCAAATTAACTTAGCAATGTATTTTATTTAATCCAACACATGCAGAATAATATAAGATATCTTACTTGATTATCTTAATGAAATCAACATATAAGCTATTAATGAGATATTTTGCATTCTTTTTTGTCATACTAATTTTCTCAAATCCAAAGTATATTTTATACTTAAAGTGAACCATCATTTGAAGCAGGCACATAAAAAGTTATCAATAGCTGTACATGGCTAGTGGCTACTGAAATAGACAGCGCAGCATTAGAACATTGTAATTTTAAATTAAATGGACAGAGAGTGGAGGACTGTCAGCAGAGATGTGGCATGATCTGATTTACGGTATGAAAGGATCACTCTAAGTTAAGAGTAGACTGTAGAGACATATAACTAGAGAAACAGATTAGGAGGCTATTGCAATAATTCAGCAGGAGAGGATGGTATTTTAGGTCAAGATGATAATGGATCTAGTAAAATATAGTCAGATTTTGTATGTGTTTCAAAGGTTAATACATCAGGATTTGCTGATGAATAAAATGAGAGAAAGGGTAAAATGTTATGAAACCAAGACATATGATAATTCCATTTATTTAGATAAGGAAGATTGTAATGAAAACAGCTTAAAGGGTTTTGTTTGTTTATTTTTGTGGTTTTTTTCTTTAGTGATATTGTTGAGTCAATAAACCAATTAACCTTAACTCTTTATGTGAGATTATAAATCTCTTTATTTTGTAAATCATTTTGAGTTGTGTTTCTCTCTTTTATAGCTGAAGAATGAATGCACATATTATTAAAGGTGGTGATAAGTTTGCATTTCATTTTCTAGATTTTTTATAACCCTATACCCCAATAAACAATACGTATATGTCATAAGTTAAAAAAGAAAATTTGGATAATGTCTGATACTGAATGCTATGTAAATAAGATGACTATATGCTTATTTATACTTGGGCAAGGCTAATTTATACCTGCTTTTGCAGTATAATCATTGATAGCAGTCCCTTTCATTCTCAAAACTCCTGGTCTGTATAACAAATTACATATTTGCTGTATATCACCTATTACAATAATACTGTCATAGTACAAACTACCCCCAAACTTAGTGGCTTAAAATAACAACTATTTATTGCTTTTCATCTTGTCATGAATACAGGATTTGTTGAATGGATGTTTATCGAGCCAGTCTTGATGCTCTTGGCTGCTGCTGCTGCTGCTAAGTCACTTCAGTTGTGTCCGATTCTGTGCGACCCCATAGAAGGCAGCCCACCAGGCTCCCCCATCCCTGGGATTCTCCAGGCAAGAACACTGGAGTGGGTTGCCATTTCCTTCTCCAATGCATGTAAGTGAAAAGTGAAAGTGAAGTCGCTCAGTCGTGTCCGACTCTGTGCGACCCCATAGACAGCAGCCCACCAGGCTCCTCCATCCATGGGATTTTCCAGGCAAGAGTACTGGAGTCCCCACTGCCATTGCCTTCTCCGCTCTTGGCTAGACTTACGCTTCTGAGGTTTACTGGCAGCTTGTTTGGTACCTGACTGGTCCAGCATGAGCTCAGCTGAGATGACTTGTTTCTTTCACTTGATCTTTCCTCTTCCCTAAGCTTGTTTTCATGGTAGATTCAGAGATTCAAGGGCATAAATAAAAGTTGTACAAGCTAAAATCTAGCACACCATCACTCTCACAATATCTTGTGTGTGCCATGTGCTGAGTTGTGTCCGACTCTTTGTGCCCGCATGGACTGTAGCTTGCCAGACTCTTCTGTCCGTGGGATTCCCCAGGCAAGAATACTGGAGTGAGTTGTCATTTTCTCCTTTAGTGGATCTTCCTGACCCTGGGATTCAACTCATGTTGCCTGTGTCTCCTGTATTGCAGGTGGATTCTTTACCCACTGAGCCATCGGAGTAATCTACTATTATATTCTGTTAGCTAAACAAAATCTCAAGGCTAGCTCAGAATCAATGAGGGAGAAAACAGCTAAGGTACAGGGCAAAAGTTGTTAGATAAAGTCTGGTTATTAGTTGGGTGTGTCAATGTGATCTACCAGTTATATGTATGTATGTGTATATGTAAGTGTATATGTATAAATATATCAAATACTTTACATATATATGCACACATGTATAAAATATTTGATATTTGCCTCATCCTTAAGTTCCCTTTTCTCTAGTCAAGTATAAATGCATTTTAAAAATTATTTAAAAATTTACATATTTAATATGTATATTTATATATTTCATAAATACTTTATATTCTGCAGTCTCTACAATGGACTCACTAAAATACATTTGTCACACTACTTATTCAATATTCATTTCCTTTACATGTTTCTCCATGATATAGTTCCATGAAAACTTACAAATTCCCCTAAATTAATTTTATTTGATAAAGATGGAATTATATTTTTGTTTGCTTCTTCTTAAAATGTGTTTTTACCTCCTTTATAAGTAAGTTTACCAGGGAAATATCAGACAAGACACAATCATCTAACAAAGCTTCCCAGAAAGATGATTTATATTTTAAAATTCAAATGATTATTTCTTTGGAAACTACTGTAAGCCCTTTATGAAATATATAACATTTTTGATAATTATCAAAATGTATTTTGGAAAAGGTGTTTTAATTTTTTCCATGAAATAAAATTTTATAAACTTTCCCAAAGTAAATATAGAAGAAAAAAAATGAGGTTTCTCTTTATTTCCTTTCAGCTTTAGCAGACAATGTCTGTTAAAACAGAGTATATTTTCATTGATTTTAAATATTAACAATTATTTATTTACATTTCTACCTTTTAGAGTAAATGATCCAATGAGGTCTTATACAGTTGTGGAAAACCCATGAAAACATGAACATATATGTACTCAGGGGGAATAACCATTTGGTATGTGCCAGTAATCCTTTAGGAGAAGGCAATGGCACCCCACTCCAGTACTCTTGCCTGGAAAATCCCATGGACAGATTAGCCTGAAGGCTGCAGTCCATGGGGTCGTTGAGGGTTGGACACGACTGAGTGACTTCACTTTCACTTTTCACTTTCATGCATTGGAGAAGGAAATGGCAACCCACTCCAGTGTTCTTGCCTGGAGAATCCCAGGGACGGGGGAGCCTGGTGGGCTGCCATCTATGGGGTCACACAGAGTCAGACACGACTGAAGCAACTTAGTAGTAGTAGTAGTAGTAATCCTTTAATATAGTAAATGGAGGAATGGAGCAAGCATATATTTGGTTTATCTGGTTTTTTCCATGTGTAAGAGGTGCACAGAAAGAAATGTCTATATTGTTTGTCTATTCCTCTATAATGAAGCCATCTGTATCAAAGAACAAAAAGTTGGGTCAAAATGAATCAGTTGTTGCTACTATTTTAGTTATCCAAGCCATGTTACAAAAATATATCTGATGAAAATCATAATAACCAAATAAAAATATGAATTCTTCAGTTCTTCATATAAAGAATTTGATATTACCTAGAAATATGATAAAATGGTATTTTATAACAAGTAAAATTTGCCTCTCAAGAGCAAAATAGATAACCTACTCATCATTGTTGACATTCTAGTTATACAAGTGCTTATCTCTTACAAACCTAATTATCTAATTATCAAACCTACAAAATACTGTATTCTGTTAGTGTAGTTGATACCAGAAACAAGCTCTTTGCTTGTGATATTCAAATGAGAAAAACATAGAGGTCTAAGTAGGAAAGTATCTATAAAATCAAAATGCAATGGCTCACAAATATCTATTATTATGTGAACTTTTCTAGAGAGATTGTCATGGCCCAAGATTTTGGATTTAATATTTCATGAAAATAATCATATTCATTCTCTTAGGTCTTAGAAAAGCCATCCATGGTAATATTAAATCATTTGTCTTCTTATTCTGTGTCCATTATTTTGTGTGTGTGTGTAGGAGTTCTTCTCTGTGTAGGAGTTCTAAGTCTCTTAGATCATTTGAAATAAGTACAAACCCAAGTTTTCATATCACTTAGTTGTCCATATTGAGTTTAAATTGTTACAGTCTAAGTTTAAGCTGTGGTAACTAGACAGTTACTTTGCATATTAATATCTTGATTCTCTGTGGGGTTTTTTTTTCCTGATATTAGAGAATTACTGTACATTTTTTGAGGTACATAATCGTATTATGGTTGTTTTTATGAGATGCATGCTTACATGTTTAGGGGTGAAATGCCTGTGAGTTACTTTCCAATCTTTCAGTAAATCATATGGCAAAATGTTAATTTTTTAATTATGGATATATGGTTTGTTTTATTATTCTTCAAGTTTTCTGTATATTTGAACATATTCATAATAAAATATTTTGGGAGATAAAACTATTTGCTTAAAAATATTCTTTGTAAAATCATAGAAAATTTTTACAATAGAAAAAAAATTTCTATTTGTAAAAATAGAAAACAGAGAGATACAAGATATTTAGCAGTGTACCTCTCCCTACATTTTTTCCCCTGGTCTTGAATTCTGTATCTTTCTCAGAGTCTGGAAGAATCTTTTTCTCAGCAAGTATTTGACTTTCAGTTCCAGCAGAATAATTGCCCAGCTAATTTCAGGCCAAATGATCTAATGAAAATCAAATAAATGCTTGTTGTTTTAAGCCCTCAAGTTTTAAGCTGGTTTTTCCTACAAAAGTAGATAATTACTAGGTCCCCACTCCAGAATATTTGAACCATGTTTGGCAGGAGCATTTTTAAAGTTCTTCAAATGATTCTAATATGAAGCTCATGTTGAGATCAATAGCCTTAGAAAATTGAGAGATGTATCCATAGAAATACTAAATTAAAATATTTGAAAATGTTTACTTTTCAAAATTAGGAAGTACATAGCTTATTATATAATAAATGGCTTTAGGGACCTATTTCTGAACAAAAGCCTTTATATTAAATTTATATTTTTGAATAAAATAATAGAATTGTTATTTATATGTGAACAATTTTAGTAAAGGATTTAGTGAGTTGACTAAGAACAAACTTGATCACAGTGAACTAAGTTGCTTATTTGGTGTTCCGTTAAATTAGTAGATAATGATTTTGTTAAATTACTAGGTTTTGTTAAATTATTTGATATGGTAACATTTTATTAAATTATTAGACAATTTTGGACAAGTAATTTGCCTTTCTTTTTGGGGGGATAGGGGGTTGAATATCATTCTTTTATTATCAATTCAATCCTTGATTATCTTTTCCTAATTTTTTTGTTTGTTTTCATGTATTTTTTTTAACTTTTTAAAATTTTAGCACAGTTAACTTACAATGCTGTGTTAGTTTAAGGTATATAGCAAAGTGATTCAGTTACATGCACACACATACACACATACATTTTTTTTTCAGGATTTTTCCCATTATAGGTTATTACAATACATTGAATGTAGTTCCCTGTACTATACAGTAGGTCTCTATTGTTCATCTTTTTTATATATAGTGGTGTGTATTTTTAATCCCAAACTCCTAATTTACCCCTCTCCCCTGTATCCTCTTTGGTAACTATAAGTTTGTTTTCTGTGTCTGTGAGTTCATTTCTGTTTTATAAATAAGTTTATTTATATACATTTTTAGATTCCACCTATAAGTGATATCACATGCTCTTTGTCTTTTATCTGTCTTACTTCACTTTGTCTGATCATCTCTAGGTCCATCTATGTTGCTACAAATGGCATCATGTCATTTTTTATGACTGAGAAGTATTCCACTCTTTCTATATATGTACAGCATCTTCTTTATCCATTCACCTGTCAGTGGACATTTAAGTTTCTTCTATGTCTTCACTACTGTGAATAGCACTGTAATGAACATTGAGGTGCATGTGTCTTTTCTCCAGATATCTGCCCAGGAGTGGGATGGAAGGATCATATGGCAACTCTAGTTCTAGTTTTAAACTGTTTGTTTCTATACTGTTCTCTGTATGTTCTCCAAAATGTACTAATTTACATTTCCACCAACAATGTAGGAGGTTTTCCTTTGCTCTATGCCATCTCCAAAACTATGTTGAATAAAAGTAAGAGTAGATACCCTTGTATTGTTCCAGATGTTAGACAAAATGCTTTCAGATTTTCACCATTGAGTGTGATGTTAACTATGGGTTTGTCTATACTTTGAGGTAGGTTCTGTTTATAAAGAGTTTTTATCATAAATGAATGTTGTATCTTAGCAAAAGCTCTTTCTGCATCCATTGAGATGACCATATGGCTTTTATCTTTCAATTTGGTAATATTGCCATATCACATTGATTTGCAGATATTAAAAAATTCTTTCATCCCTGGGATAAATCCCACCTGATCATGGAGTATGATCCTTTAAGTGTATTGTTGCATTCAATTTGCTAGTATTTTGTTGAGGATTTTTGCATCTATGTTCATCAGTGATATTGGCCTGTACTTTTCTTTGTCGTGTGATATCTTTGGCTGATTCTCATATCAGGGTGATAGAGTGACTGCATACAATGAGTTTGAAAGTGTTCCTTCCTCTATATTTTTTGATATTTTCAGAAATATAGGTGTTAACTCTTCTTTAAATGCTTTACCTATGAAGTCATCTGGGTCATGTCTTGGGGCATGATAAGCAGCTTGGTCTGGCCCAAGCTCCTAGGAAATTACTGCTTTTGCCCTTGGTCCTGGTGCATGTGAGAGTCTGAGTGTGCCCTTCAAGAGTTAAGTCTCTATTTCTCCCAATTCTGCGGAGCTTCTACAACCAAGTCCCACTGGCCTTCAGAGCCAAATGCTCTGGGAGCTCCTCTTCCTGTCCTGGACCTCCAGGCTAGAGGGCCTGACATGAAACTCAGACTCATGTGGGAGAATTTCTGTAATATAATTATTCTCCAGTTTGTAGTTCACCCACCTCAGGCATTTGGGATTTAATCATATCAACAGTCTATCCCTCCTTCTGGTCTTGTGGTTCTTTCTTTATGTCTTTAGTTGTGGAAGATCTTTTCTGGTAGGTTTCAGTGTTTTGTTTTTTTTTTTTTTAAACAATGGGTCCTCTGCAGATTGCTGTAATTTTGGTGTGCTCATGAGAGGAGAGAAACTTAGGGTCCTTGCCTGTCATCTTGGCTGCTCTCTTGTCTTTCTTTAATAAAACATTTTTTTAGGTTCTCTTGGTCTATCCCAGTGGACAAGATACAGAAAAGCTGCAATAAAATGGAAAGGGCTTTTAATTAGCTTGTGGAATTATTATCAGTTGAAACACTGCACAAGTTTAAAATCATTGATCCCATCCTATTCAGTAAGTTTTTTAAAAATCATGTTAAAGATGAGTAATAGCTTATTAAATTTTCTTAACACTGATACAAAAATAGACATATAAGGAAGTAGAATCAAAATTCAAAAGTTTCCTCATTGAATATACATATACATGTATATATATATACATTTTATCATCTTTCTCTTAGATAATTTGTTTATAGTTCCTTACTTTGTTAATTAAAATGCCCAATCTTAGATCAAAATTAGAATTGCTAACTTAACTGAAAGCTAATGCTTTTTCTGTCCCTGGTTTCAGCGTGCTCCAGGTATGAAGTCAGCAGTTGAATAAGGAGAGCATGATCACCTTCCTTTTTTCTCATTTAGGCTCTTCCTCTGGTCCCATAAGCCACCTTCCTAACTTCTGTTTTTGGCCCTTTCAGGTTTGGCAACTTTAAAAGGAAAGAGAAGAAAGGAAAAAAAGAAGAATCCTCCTGACATAGTAAGTACAGTCTGCATTGTCCTGCATTGTTTGACACTGACTTATTTTTCCATGATTATTTTGCCATAGATAGGTAAGGAGACTCCATGCCCTCAGCCAAAGGAATCTCTCTTCTGCTGTTCACTAAACAAGGATCAAGAGTTTCTATTTTGTTACTTTTTCCATTATTTCTTGTATCCTGGTGATACCATCATTTTCTTTCTACTAAGGTTTTATGCCTCCCTGTGAAATCCCCTTAGACAAGACCTGACAAATATAACTTTTCTCTTACATGAATGGCTCACAGCAACTCCATGAGAAGCATTTATAATCCCTGTTAAGAGAATTTTTTAAGTTTATGCACCTCCATCTCCACACAGTTACTGTTCTTTTGTTCCATGATGAAAGCAGCTAGCACATATATCTTTAACTCACCAGACGTCCCAGATAGGAATAAAATACTAATTTACTGTCAGTACAGGAACACATGTAAACTCTTCAAGAATCCCTTTAAACCCTCTGTCCTTAGGATGGATCCCCTCTTTCTTCTCTCAGTTTCAACTCCAATTCTTCAATAACCTTGATATTATCAAGTGGGAGTCATCTTTGACTTCTCCTTTCTCAGTGTTTACTAGCATATGGTTATATTAATAATATTCTGTTAGTTCTTCTAGATTTGAACTACTTTTCCTCCTTTCTACAGCTCCTCAAATCATCCAAACTATCACTATCTCCTACTAAGATCTCCTAGCACCAACTCAAAATGCTGACAGTTTCTTCCCATCTCCTTTTCCTGTTTTATTTTTCTTTTTACATATTCTCTACCTGTTTTTCTCTTGTCACTAGGATATAAGCCCCATGATATCAGGAACTTTATTTCACAGATTTCAACTGCTTAATAGTGCCTGGTGGATAATTGGTCTTCAGTAACTATTTGTTGAGTAAATAACTGAAGCAATTTTAATTATCAAAAGTTGTTATAACTTTCTTGGTCATTTTGATTAGTTTTTTTTAATGTCAAATAGTCTTATTCTTGTAAAACTCTAATAAGTCAATTTGGTCAACTCTGGCTGATACAAATGTGTCCATTTAAAGTAAAATAAACCCTTGCAGGTGTTCCATTATTTTAATGTAAACAGCATGAAAGAGATTGTATTAAGTGATACCTAATTACCTGAGTGGTTTGTGGTGTTTCCGAGAGACAGATTTCTTTACATGTATGGTTTGTAGTAATTTCCATAAATGTTAGTGACTGATGTTCTTTTTAGCATATCTTTTCACTCTGTTTAAAATCTGTTACTAAGGCGTAACAAATATTAGCATGATAAGATATCCTCCTATCTGCTCAGTCTTACTAGTTAGTCATGGTATTTTTCTTACAGTGTCCAAAAAGGTCTTAGAAAATCTGTTGTGTTTCATGTTTGAAAATCTATTTCTTCATGAGCTGGTGGAGGGCAAATGTTTGCATAAAGAGGCAGTGAAACTAGGAGAATGATGTTATCCTTCGGCTGTAGTTCCAATTTCAGATAAATATATAGAGGAATTCAAAGTAGACATGGGTTTATTTCTGAAGGAGAGGCACTAGTAGTAGAGACTCTCACACTAAAGAGAACAGTGGCGCAGCTGTGCGTTGGTTTATTTAGCTGTGCTTACCATGGCACTTTGTGTTTCTGACTGTAAGACCATTTCTCGGTGTCTGACTCTCCTCCCACACTGTGAGTTTCTCAGTTACAGACTCGTTTGTTTCACCATCAAAATGAAGAGGCCATAGAAGCCTTCATGTTAAACTTTGTAATTAAATTTACTTGTATATTTCTTATAAATGATTTATACTTTTTAAAACTTGCCATGATAACTTTGAAAAATCATTTAGGGACTGTCTTTTTGGAATTATCTTGCATAATATTTTGTTGCCCTAAAAATGAAGGCATTTTTATTTTATCCTTTTTTTTTTGCTTGTGTATTTTTTTATACTAGGCATTAATTATTTTTGTAATTTCAAATACATTTTTAAAAAGTCTAAAAATCATTATTGCTTCATTGTCTTAATATTTCTTCCTAAATGGCTTTACACAGCAAATATTTACTGAGTGCCTGCTAGATGTAAGGGCTTCCCTGATGTTTCAGATGGTAAAGAATCTGCTAGCAAAGAAGGAGACTCAAGTATCATCTTTAAGTGGGGAAAAATCTCTAGAGAAGGGAATGACTACGCACTCTAGTATTCTTGCCTGGAGAATCCCAGACAGAGGAGTCTAGCAGGCTACAGTCCACAGAGTCACAAAGAGTCCATGGGGTCACAAAGATACAACTGCGCGACTAACACTTTTTCACTTTGGCAGGCGGAAGGTCCTATATTATATACTTTGAGAAGTACCTGTGTGCTTAGTTGCCCAGTTGTGTCCCACTCTGCAGCCCTTTGGACTGTACCCTGTCAGGGTCCTCCGTCCATGAGATTGTTCAGGCAAGAATACTGAAGTGGACTACCATTTCCTTCTCCAGGATCTCTTTCCCATCCAGGAATCAAACCTGGGTCTCCTGCATTGCAGGTGGATTTTTTACTTGTTGAGCCATCAGGGAAATCCTTGAGAAGTACTAAAAAAAAAATTTATATATGTGTGTGTGTCTGTATCTATATATATATGCTATCTTTAGCTGAACCTTTGAAAATGTGGTCTGGAACTCACCTAGAAGATGTTTGTGTGAGTGTAAGAGGGGGATGGTTGAAGAGATAAAAAAGCTATTCAGACCTTTTTATAACTTTTCTCATGGTAGAAATAGTGAACCCCCCCCCCCTCCGCATAATGAGCTTCTGTGACACTTATGTTATTTGGCATGTTGATGAACAAGTCCTTTTATATTTGCAGAATAAAACAGAATGAAAATGCCAAAATGGTTTCCAGGCAAAAGGATTCAAACAGGGGATTTGTAGATATTGCTTATAGATGTGTGCCAGTCTCTAAAATGGGCAGATACCTTGGCATACTTCGCTTAAAAATAATATATAATAGTCACAATCTGCTTATTCCATCTGTTGCCTGTGAGAGAAAAATCCATTACACATAGTGACCAGGATTATCAGGTTACATGTTGAGGATTTTCTGATGCTTTGCCATGATATTAAGAAATGTAAAACAAATCAGGCTGAAAGAAAATGTGCTTAATTAGAACTAATGTGGTAGGCATCAAGTCTGAGATGTTTTTAAAATGGGCCATCAAGTGCAGCTTGAAATGAATAATAAGAATGGGAAAGACTCCCATGGACCATTGAGTGTTAAAAGCAAGGTTGAAATGAGTAAACAACGTATATGATTGAAACACCTAACAAAGATGATGTTTTGGGGCTCAATAATTTGAATTAATAGCAGAAGAGAATAATTTTGGAGGAGAAGATATTAGAATGCCAAAGAGTGAGATTAGCTAAATTTAGTCTGGGTATTTATTTGGATTTGAAGATTCAGAAAGCAGGGCAAAATCTTAAAAATGCCAGTAAAGAAGGGCCAATTAAACTGATCTTATAAACTGACTAAAACCATTTCAAATTAAGGGAGTTAATTCTTACATCATGCTTCACTTTAAAACTGGCTGCCTATGAAAAAGAGCACAGTTTTAAATAGCACATCAGTAAAGCTTTGGTCAAAGAGGACTCTGACAGTTCACCTTCATTCTGGAAGTTTATTTACTATGCTCACTGATATTGCAACTTCTTCAGAAAAATATCATATCTTTGTGCCCATGGTAGATCAATTTGAAGTATTTATTGTATTTTTTTTTATCTGAAGAGAAAACAACCCTTTTTTCCTGACCTTCTCAAATACATTTTCTTCTTTGTTAAAAGTCTAAAGGCATCAGAATTCGAAGCACAACAAATTGAGAACCTGCCCTGAAATCCCACTATAATACATTATGGTTTTAATAGAGATAGATGTTTCCATGAATCTGGAGCTTTCTTATTTTTATTTTTGCTTTTTTATTTGTTTGCTTTTGATTCCTTTGCTCTTTTCCAATTTTATATATGTATATGTATTTATTTATGTATGTATAAAATGATCCTGATATTTAAAAGCATTTCTTTTTTTTTTAAATTTTATTTTATTTTTAAAGTTTACAAAATTGTATTAGTTTTGCCAAATATCAAAATGAATCTGCCACAGGTATACATGTGTTCCCCATCCTGAACCCTCCTCCCTCTTCCCTCCCCATACCCTCCCTCTGGGTCATCCCAGTGCACTAGCCCCAAGCATCCTGTATCGTGCATTAAACTTGGACTGGTAACTCATTTCATACATGATATTTTACATGTTTCAATGCCATTCTCCCAAATCTTCCCATCCTCTCCCTCTCCCACAGAGTCCATAAGACTGTTCTATACATCAGTGTCTCTTTTGCTGTCTCGTACACAGGGTTATTGTTACCATCTTTCTAAATTCCATATATATGTGTTAGTATACTGTATTAGTGTTTTTCTTTCTGGCTTACTTCACTCTGTATAATAGGCTCCAGTTTCATCCACCTCATTAGAACTGATTCAAATGTGTTCTTTTTAATGGCTGAGTAATACTCTATTGTGTATATGTACCACAGCTTTCTTATCCATTCCTCTGCTGATGGACATCTAGTTGCTTCCATGTCCTGGCTATTAGAAACAGTGCTGCGATGAACATTGGGGTACACATGTCTCTTTCCCTTCTGGTTTCCTCAGTGTGTATGCCCAGCAGTGGGATTGTTGGATCATAAGGCAGGTCTATTTCCAGTTTTTTAAGGAATCTCCACACTGTTCTCCATAGTGTCTGTACTAGTTTGCATTCCTGCCAACAGTGTAAGAGGGTTCCCTTTTTTCCACACCCTCTCCAGCATTTACTACTTGTAGACTTTTGGATCGCAGCCATTCTGACTGGCGTGAAATGGTACCTCATAGTGGTTTTGATTTGCATTTCTCTGATAAGACATTTCTCCAAAGAAGACATACAGATGGCTAACAAACACATGAAAAGATGCTCAACATCACTCATTATCAAAGAAATGCAAATAAAAGCATTTCTGTTAATGAATCTTTTTTCATTGCACTTATTTTCTTTCAGTCATTTAAATTTTAAAATGAAATAATTTGTAATTTATTTAAGTAGAAGAATAGGTCAATTGCAAAATTATACATTCTTTATTTGAGTATAAATCTTAATATATGTGGGATCATATTGTTCTGTATTTTTTAACATTGTTTTATACAGTGTAATATATTTATATATATGTTCAATTCTATAGTGTACTTTAAATTTTTAAAAAATGCCTTTTAATGTTTCTGAGCATATTAGTCACTTTTGTTTTCTACTAATCATTTACAATTGCTTTGAACTATTAGCTATAATTCTTTTAAAAAAAAGTAAAATACTTAAATGAATGAGAAAAAGCACCTATGAAGTATGAGATGGAATACCCACTATTTAAACCAATGATAATCCTAGATTGTACAACTGCTGTGTTAATCTGATAGCTACTGTAACAAATTACAATTAATTTAGTGTCTTAAAACATCACATTTATCTTAAAGCTCTGGAAGTCAGAGGTCCTAATGAGTGAAATGGAAGGCAGGATCAAGGTGTTGGTAGACGGCATTCTTTCTGGAAGCTATGTGTGTGGGGAAGTCCCTTTCATTGCCCTTTTCAGTTTTTAGAAGTTACCCATCCTTAGCTTTTACCTCTCTTCCAGCAAATTATATCATCCCAATCTCTGTTTATGTTGTAACTTCTTTTTCTCTGACCCTGACCTTCCTCCATTCCTCTTATAAAAACCCCTGTGATTACCTTGGACCCACCTGAATAATCCAATATAATCTCTGTCTCAAGATCCTTTAATTTAATCACATTTACAAAGCCCCCTTTACCATGCAAGGAAATATATTTACAAGTTCTTGTGATTAGCCATACACATATTTGAAAGTTCATTATTCTAAAATATTTAGTAACTTAAAAACTTGGCATTAGTGAACAATCAGCTTCTAGATTCAGGTTGTACAAAACTAATTTCAGAGTCTGTCTATTGACCTCACTATATCTTATTAATTCAATTTTGACTCACCTCTTTGAATGGCCTTGTAGTAGTAATTCTCTTTGGCTTCTTGTGTTTTGGGGGTTATGATGCATGATGGCTCCTGGAGAAGGAAATGGCAACCCACTCCATTATTCTTGCCTGGAGAATCCCATGGACAGAAGAGCCTGGCGAGCCCCAGTCAACGAGGTCACAAAGAATCAGACACGACTGATCTACTAACACTTCAACACATGCCTGATGGTTAAGCTGACAAGAAGAGACAGGGTGTCACCAGACTGTAAATATGCAAATAAATGTCACAATATAAATATGGGGGCATAGTTATGAGTTTATTTAATTGTGGCCTGGAGAACTCCAGAGGACCCTCAGTGTCCACCTGGTCCTTAGCTCATTCACTGTGCTCCAGATTCAGTATCTCTCCCTGGTTGATCTCTCATAGTGTGAATTTGTCTTTGTATCTCTGATCCCCTGATTACTAGTCTCACACAGAAAGCTAAGTATCTCTTGCAGATTCCTATAAAAAAAACTGCCTTCACTGATGTAACTTAGAAGGGACACTCATGAGCCACTGTTGGGCCTAAGGATTATGTTTGCACACCATCACTTTATTCACAGAATATTTCAGGGCTGCGCTACAGATGCTGCTGCACCTCACCCCCTTAGAGAGAAAGGCCCACCACTGATGGTGAAGGACAAGCGGCAAAAGCTTTTGACAGTCCGTGTCCAAGGTACATTCTGAATGACAAGTACAGCACCAGTTTATTTCAGTTATTCTTGCTTTTCCAGAAAGTCCATGGTTGTTGAAGAAGCCGTGCAAAGCTGCAAAGAGAGAAGAGTTCAAATCGTATAAGGATATAAAGTCTATACACCTCCTGGAATAATCAGAAGTGATTATCTTAATTTACAAATTCATGGAGTATGTTCACAGAAAGGTACAAGTGGAGAATGATGGAAGTCTGTACAATATGGGGAAAGGGAGCTGTTATTTAAAAAGATGAATACAAAACACTTTAGCAAATTTTGCAAAAATATATGATCATATCCAATACCGATAGAGCCTTTCTAAGAAGGAGTTGACAGAAAATGAGCTGTCTGAAAGTTGATTCACCCCTGGATATTTATCTCCCATTCACATAAAATTAGCACCTTGCTTGCTCAGTGTATGTGTGCTGTGCGTGCCAAGTCGCTCCAGTCAAGTCCAACTCTTTGCAATCCTATGGACTGTAACCCACCAGGCTCCTCTGTACATGGGATTCTCCAGGCAAGAATACTGGAGTGGGTTGTCATGCCCTCCTCCACTCAGTGTATAGTAAAAATGAATAACTCTTTACCAACCTTCTATTATCTCCCTCCACCCCCCGGCTTTTTTTAGAGATTCCAACCATTACACCAGCCTTATACTACTGCTTAAGGACACTGTCCCTTCATATTACTATGAGCAGCAAAAGCAGATGCTTCTCTGCTCTTATGCCCCAAAATATACAAGCCAAGATAATTGTCAGCACCTCACCCAGAGAAATAAGCAAAAGGTGATTTCTTTAGGCACTAACATAGCCAGTGTTCAAGATAAATATCAACCACCACTCCCTAGCTAATGCCTACAATGTGTAATTTCATGCTGACCTCAGAGTCATAGTTACTGATTGGGAGCACTTTCAATTTCTGGGTTTCTGTAATAATTGATTATTCTGCCTTTTCATCCTGCTCAAGAATTGACCATATGTAAAGATCATACGAAAATTAATGCAACATTAACACTTTAATGTAATAGGTTTTAAAACAACCAATTTAGTATGTGTTTAACTATATAAATGAAGAATCTATTATATCACTTAATATTTTCAAATCAATCAATAGCTTGTATGTTTTCACATCACTCCTATGTAACAAGCATACTTTTGAATATGCAGTTGTGCTTGTGAGATAAAAAAGAAATTCTTAAGGGCAAAAGAAAATTAAACAAACAGGAAAACATGGTTACTGTTTTAATTCTATGTGTTTTTATGTTTAAAATGGCTTAGATAAGTTTAAAGTTAAAAGCAGCTGGGAAGGAATTGGTAGTTTTAGGGACAGAGAACTTTTTTCCCTGAATCTGTAATTTAGCAAAGAGATTTCTGGTTTCTTTTAGGCCTTAATTTCTCCTCTTTAATCCTCCTTACTTTATAATCCTGAAGGTCTTTAAATGTAGTAATGTTCATCACTCCTTGATTGCAGTTCTGTGATTACTTTGTGAAAGTAGAAGCCTCATTCCATTTACAAGGCAATGGGGGATAGAGGAAGGTATCTCTGTTAAGTAAGAAAGAAAAAACAAGACAAAGTAGCTTCCTGTACAGTTCTCCACTCGTACTATAAAGCCTTGCAGAAGCAAATAACAGAGATAACAATGTCTAGCGCACATGATGTGCAAGGACATCGAGTTAAAACCTGGGGATATAATTAAACACTTAACATACTGTTAGCTTATCTGAACAATGGGAATAAAAATACTTGAATTACCTAACTCATAAAGTTGCTTTTAATATACTACCTTGAAAGATTTTTTTTAATTTTGTCCATGATATCATAGATTTACCAAGTATAAGGCAAAAAGATATTTTCACTTTAGAAGCACATTTTCATTTAGAAATATTCTTATCCAAATGAATGTTGTATCTATTCTTAGTGATCTTCCAAATTTGATGTGGAAAAAGTTCATCTAAGACCAGTTTTAAATGCTTGTCCTTCAAGTACTTTCAACTGAGACTGAAAAACATATCCATGTATCTTTTTCAAAAATATACTGACTCATTTTATGGGATATTTCTGAAAGAAAATATATCTTAGGAATAAACTGTTTATATTAATTGAAAAGATGAAAACCTTCATTCTAATTATTTGATTTTTTTAATAAAAATTTAGCAACTAGGACTTTGGCATGCTTATATATATTTGGCATGCTTATAATCCTGTCTTGCAAAACAGGGTGAAATACAGAGTTGTATAAAGGACAAATATAACTATCCTTAAGGTCAGGGATCCCCAACCTCCAGGATCTAATGCCCAATAATCTGAGATGGAACTAATGTAATAACATGAGAAATAAAGTCCACAAGAAATGTAATGCACTTGAATTATCCTGAAAGAATCCTCTCCTTGTCTTCCCCACCCTCATTCCTCATTCCATTCCTCCATGGAACCATTTCCTGATGCCAAAAAGTATGGGGACAACTGTTTAAGGTCATTAGCTCTGAAATCTTTTGGAAAATTATTGTGCCCCCAATAAAATGAATAAAGAATATCTTTGTTATCTCATCGGCTGTAATTGATAATTTTATAGCTAACAACAACTTTTTTTTAACTTGAATAAAATTATACTAATGCTTATTTCTGGAAGTCTTGTAGAGGTGGTATGCAATCAGATATAAATATATAAGTTGCCTGATATAGGTAAGACACTGTACAACTTTAATACCTTTAATCCTTTATTATCATATAGGGACAAAGTAAATACATCTAAGGACCACAATAGGATATGTATATTTTGCTTTATATGTGTTTTTTAATTTTTATTTTATTTTATTTTATTTTTAAACTTTACAATATTGTATTAGTTTTGCCAAATATGGAAATGAATCCGCCACAGGTATACCTGTGTTCCCCATCCTGAACCCTCCTCCTTCCTCCCTCCCCATACCCTCCCTCTGGGTCATCCCAGTGCACCAGCCCCAAGCATCCAGTATCATGCATCGAACCTGGACTGGCAACTCCTTTCTTACATGATATTATACATGTTTCAATGCCATTCTCCCAAATCTCCCCACCCTCTCCCTCTTCCACAGAGTCCATAAGACTGATCTATACATCATTGTCTCTTTTGCTGTCTCCTACACAGGGTTATTGTTACCATCTTTCTAAATTCCATATATATGTGTTAGTATACTGTATTGGTGTTTTTCTTTCTGGCTTACTTCACTCTGTATAATAGGCTCCAGTTTCATCCACCTCATTAGAACTGATTCAAATGTATTCTTTTTAATGGCTGAGTAATACTCCATTGTGTATATGTACCACAGCTTGCTTATCCATTCATCTGCTGATGGACATCTAGGTTGCTTCCATGTCCTGGCTATTAGAAACAGTGCTGCGATGAACATTGGGGTACACGTGTCTCTTTCCCTTCTGGTTTCCACAGTGTGTATGCCCAGCAGTGGGATTGTTGGATCATAAGGCAGTTCTATTTCCAGTTTTTTAAGGAATCTCCACACTGCTCTCCATGGTGTCTGTACTAGTTTGCATTCCCACCAACAGTGTAAGAGGGTTCCCTTTTCTCCACACCCTCTCCAGCATTTATTGCTTGTAGACTTTTGGATCACAGCCATTCTGACTGGTGTGAAATGGTACCTCATAGTGGTTTTGATTTGCATTTCTCTGATAATGAGTGATGTTGAGCATCTTTCATGTGTTTGTTAGCCATCTGTATGTCTTCTTTGGAGAAATGTCTATTTAGTTCTTTGGCCCATTTTTGATTGGGTCATTTATTTTTCTGGAGTTGAGCTGTAGGAGTTGCTTGTATATATTTGAGATTAGTTGTTTGTCAGTTGCTTCATTTGCTATTATTTTCTCCGATTCTGAAGGCTGCCTTTTCACCTTGCTAATAGTTTCCTTTGTTGCGCAGAAGCTTTTAAGTTTAATTAGGTCCCATTTGTTTATTTTTGCTTTTATTTCCAATATTCTGGGAGGTGGGTCATAGAGGATCCTGCTGTGATGTATGTCAAAGAGTGTTTTGCCTATGTTCTCCTCTAGGAGTTTTATAGTTTCTGGTCTTACGTTGAGATCTTTAATCCATTTTGAGTTTATTTTTGTGTATGGTATTAGAAAATGCTCTAGTTTCATTCTTTTACAAGTGGTTGACCAGTTTTCCCAGCATCACTTGTTAAAGAGATTGTCTTTAATCCATTGTATATTCTTGCCTCCTTTGTCAAAGATAAGGTGTCCATATGTGTGTGGATTTATCTCTGGGCTTTCTATTTTGTTCCATTAATCTATATTTCTGTCTTTGTGCCAGTCCATACTGTCTTGATAACTGTGGCTTTGTAGTAGAGCCTGAAGTCAGGTAGGTTGATTCCTTCAGTTCCATTCTTCTTTCTCAAGATCGCTTTGGCTATTTGAGGTTTTTTGTATTTCCATACAAATTGTGAAATTATTTGTTCTAGCTCTGTGAAGAATACCGTTGGTAGCTTGATAGGGATTGCATTGAATCTATAAATTGCTTTGGATAGTATACTCATTTTCACTATATTGATTCTTCCAATCCATGAACATGGTATATTTCTCCATCTTTTAGTGTCCTCTTTGATTTCTTTCACCAGTGTTTTATAGTTTTCTATATATAGGTCTTTAGTTTCTTTAGGTAGATATATTCCTAAGTATTTTATTCTTTCCATGGAATGGTGAATGGAATTGTTTCCTTAATTTCTCTTTATGTTTTCTCATTATTAGTGTATAGGCATGCAAGGGAGTTCTGTGTGTTGATTTTATATCCTGCAACTTTACAATAATCATTGATTAGTTCTAGTAATTTTCTGGTGGAGTCTTTAGGGTTTTCTATGTAGAGGATCATGTCATCTGCAAATAGTGAGAGTTTTACTTCTTCTTTTCCAATTTGGATTCCTTTTATTTCTTTTTCTGCTCTGATTGCTGTGGCCAAAACTTCCAAAACTATGTTGAATAGTAATGGTGAAAGTGGGCACCCTTGTCTTGTTCCTGACTTTAGAGGAAATGCTTTCAGTTTTTCACCATTGAGGATAATGTTTGCTGTGGGTTTGTCATATAAAGCTTTTATTATGTTGAGGTATGTTCCTTCTATTCCTGCTTTCTGGAGAGTTTTTATCATAAATGGATGTTGAATTTTGTCAAAGGCTTTCTCTGCGTCTATTGAGATAATCATATGGTTTTTATTTTTCAATTTGTTAATGTGGTGTATTACATTGATTGATTTGTGGATATTGAAGAATCCTTGCATCCCTGGGATAAAGCCCACTTGGTCATGGTGTATGATCTTTTTAATGTGTTGTTGGATTCTGATTGCTAGAATTTTGTTAAGGATTTTTGCATCTATGTTCATCAGTGATATTGGCCTGTAGTTTTCTTTTTTTGTGGGATCTTTGTCAGGTTTGGTATTAGGGTGATGGTGGCCTCATAGAATGAGTTTGGAAGTTTACTTTCCTCTGCAATTTTCTGGAAGAGTTTGAGCAGGATAGGTGTTAGCTTTCTTCTAAATTTTTGGTAGAATTCAGCTGTGAAGCTGTCTGGACCTGGGCTTTTGTTTGCTGCAAGATTTTTGATTACAGTTTAATTTCTGTGCTTGTCATGGGCCTGTTAAGATTTTCTATTTCTTCCTGGTCGAGTTTTGGAAAGTTGTACTTTTCTAAGAATTTGTTCATTTCTTCCACGTTGTCCATTTTATTGGCATATAATTGTTGATGGTAGTCTCTTATGATCCTTTGTATTTCTGTGTTGTCTGTTGTGATCTCTCCATTTTCATTTCTAATTTTAAGGATTTGATTTTTCTCCCTTTGTTTCTTGATGAGTCTGGCTAACGGTTTGTCAGTTTTATTTATCCTTTCAAAGAACCAGCTTTTGGCTTTGTTGATCTTTGCTATGGTGTCTTTTGTTTCTTTTGCATTTATTTCTGCCCTAATTTTAAGATTTCTTTCCTTCTACTAACCCTGGTGTTCTTCATTTCTTCCTTTTCTAGTTGCTTTAGGTGTAGGGTTAGGTTATTTATTTGACTTTTTTCTTGTTTCTTGAGCTATGCCTGTATTGCTATGAACTTTCCCCTTAGAACTGCTTTTAAAGTGTCCCATAGGTTTTGGGTTGTTGTGTTTTCATTTTCATTCATTTCTATGCATATTTTGATTTCTTTTTTGATTTCTTCTGTGATTTGTTGGTTATTCAGCAGCGTGTTGTTCAGCCTCCATATGTTGGAATTTTTAATAGTTTTTCTCCTGTAATTGAGATCTAATCTTACTGCATTGTGGTCAGAAAAGATGCTTGGAATGATTTCTATTTTTTTTGAATTTACCAAGGCTAGATTTATGGCCCAGGATGTGATCTATCCTGGAGAAGGTTCCATGTGCGCTTGAGAAAAAGGTGAAATTCATTGTTTTGGGATGAAATGTCCTATAGATATCAATTAGGTCTAACTGGTCTGTTGTATCATTTTAAGTTTGTGTTTCCTTGTTAATTTTCTGTTTAGTTGATCTATCCATAGGTGTGAGTGGGGTATTAAAGTCTCCCACTATTATTGTGTTATTGTTAATTTCTCCTTTCATACTTGTTAGCATTTGTCTTACATATTGCGGTGCTCCCATGTTGGGTGCATATATATTTATAATTGTTATATCTTCTTCTTGGGTTGATCCTTTGATCATTATGTAGTGACCATCTTTGTCTCTTTTCACAGTCTTTGTTTTAAAGTCTGTTTTATCTGATATAAGTGTTGCTACTCCTGCTTTCTTTTGGTCCCTATTTGCATGGAAAATCTTTTTCCAGCCCTTCACTTTCAGTCTGTATGTGTCCCCTGTTTTGAGGTGGGTCTCTTGTAGACAACATATGTAGGGGTCTTGTTTTTGTATCCATTCAGCCAGTCTTTGTCTTTTGGTTGGGGCATTCAACCCATTTACGCTTAAGGTAATTACTGATAAGTATGATCCCATTGCCATTTACTTTATTGTTTTGGGTTCGATTTTATACACCATTTTTGTGTTTCTTGTAGAGAATATCCTTTAGTATTTGTTGGAGAGCTGGTCTGGTGGTGCTGAATTCTCTCAGCTTTTGCTTGTCTGTAAAGCTTTTGATTTCTCCTTCATATTTGAATGAGATCCTTGCTGGGTACAATTATCTGGGCTGTAGGTTATTTTCTTTCATCACTTTAAGTATGTCTTGCCATTCCCTCCTGGCTTGAAGACTTTCTATTGAAAGATCAGCTGTTATCCTTATGGGTATTCCCTTGTGTGTTATTTGTTGTTTTCCCTTGCTGCTTTTAATATTTGTTCTTTGTGTTTGATCTTGGTTAATTTGATTAATATGTGTCTTGGGGTGTTTCACCTTGGGTTTATCCTGTTTGGGACTCTCAGGGTTTCTTGGACTTGGGTGATTATTTCCTTCCCCATTTTAGGGAAGTTTTCAACTATTATCTCCTCAAGTATTTTCTCATGGTCTTTCTTTTTGTCTTCTTCTTCTGGGACCCCTATGATTTGAATGTTGTAGCGTTTAATATTGTCCTGGAGGTCTCTGAGATTGTCCTCATTTCTTTTAATTTGTTTTTCTTTTATCCTCTCTGATTCATTTATTTCTACCATTCTATCTTCTAATTCACTAATCCTATCTTCTGCCTCTGTTATTCTACTATTTGTTGCCTCCAGAGTGTTTTTAATTTCATTTATTTCATTATTCATTATATATTGATTCTCTTTTATTTCTTCTAGGTCCTTGTTAAACCTTTCTTGCATCTTCTCAATCTTCGTCTCCAGGCTATTTATCTGTGATTCCATTTTGATTTCAAGATTTTGGATCAATTTCACTATCATTATTCGGAATTCTTTATCAGGTAGATTCCCTATCTCTTCCTCTTTTGTTTGGTTTGGTGAGCATTTATCCTGTTCCTTTATCTGCTGGGTATTCCTCTGTCTCTTCATCTTGTTTAAATTGCTTAGTTTGGGGTGTCCTTTCTGTATTCTGGCAGTTTGTGGAGTTCTCTTTATTGTGGCGTTTCCTCACTCTGTGTGGGTTTGTACAGGTGGCTTGTCAAGGTTTCTTGGTTAGGGAAGCTTGTGTCGGTGTTCTGGTGGGTGGAGCTGTATTTCTTCTCTCTGGAGTGCAATGAAATGTCCAGTAATGAGTTATGGGATGTCTATGGTTTTGGGGTGACTTGGGCTGCCTGTCTCTTGGAGCTCAGGGCTGTGTTCTTGTTGCTGGAGAATTTGCTTGGTATGTCTTGCCCTGAAACTTGTTGGCCCTTGTGTGGTGCTTGGTTTCAGTACAGGTATGGAGGCATTTGATGAGCTCCTGTCAATTAATGTTCCTTGGAGTCAGGAGTTCCCTGGAGTCAGGGTTTGGACTTAAGCCTCCTGCTTCCAGTTATCGGTCTTATTTTTACAGTAGTTTCAAAGCTTCTCCTTCTATACAGCACCATCGATAAAACATCTACGTTAAAGATGAAAAGTTTCTCTACCGTGAGGGTCACCCAGAGAGGTTCACAGCGTTACATGGAGAAGAGAAGAGGGAGGAGGGTGTTAGAGGTGACCCGAATGAGATGAGGTGGAATCAATAGAGGAGAGAGTGAGTGGGCTAGCCAGTAATCTCTTCCTTATGTGCACTCCACAGCTGGACAGCTTAGAGTTGTTCACGGAGTTATACAGAGAAGAGAAGAAGGAGGAAGGTGACAGAGGTGGCCAGGAGGATAAAAGGGGGGAATGAAAAGGAAGACAGATCCAGCCAGTAATCAGTTCCCTAAGTATTCTCCACCATCTGGAACACACAGAAATTCAGAGTTGGGTAGAGTAGAGAGGGGTTAGGAAGGAGACACAGGCGACCTGGTGGAGAAAAAGGAGAGTCCAAAGGGAGAGAGAGCAGTCAAGCCAGTAATCTCGCTCCCTAGTGAAAAATGGATAGTGCAAATTGGGTTCTTAAAGGTACAAAATTGGTAACAAATACATAAAAGCAAAAATTAAAAATCTAGAGTAGAGTTTGGAATTTCAAAAATATGATGTTAAGGAAAAGAAGAAGGAAAACAAAAAGAGAAAAAATGAACAAACAAAAACAAACAAGGTCGTGAAAATTATAAAGAAAATATAGGTACAAAATTGATAACTAATACCAAAAAGCAAAAGTTAAAAATCTAGAGTAGAGTTTGGAATTTCAAAAATACAATGTTAAAAAAAGAAGAAGAAAAGAAAGAGAGAGAAAAAAAAAACAAACAAACAAGAACAAACAAAGTTGCATAAATTATAAAGAAAATACAGGTACAAAATTGATAACAAATACCAAAATGCATAAATTAAAAATCTAGAGTAGAGTTTGGAATTTCAGATATACAATGTTATTTAAAAGAAGAAGAGAAAGAAACAGAGAAAAAGAAAAAGAAAAAAGAAAAAAGGGTCACAGAAATTATAAAAAAAAAACTATAGGTACAAAATTGATAACAAATAACAAAAAGCTAAAATTAAAAATCTGAAGTAGAGTTTGGAATTTCAAAAATACAGTGTTAAAGAAAAGAAGGAAACAAAAAGAAAAGGAAAGAAAAATAAGGTCAAAAAAATTATAAAAAATATATATATGAAGTTTGCTTTAAAAAAAGAATTGGTTCTTCTTTTTTATTTTTTTTTTTTTGCAAAGTAATCAGTTATAAAAGTGAAAATTAGAGGAATAATAGAGGACTTAAGAATTTTTTTTTTTAATTAAAAAAAGAAAGAAAGAATGATCATAAAAATAGTAAAAATATATCTAGGACTTTCTCCAGTTTTGTTGTGAGTATTGTGGGTTCAGTTCATTTTTGGCTAGTTCCTTGGTCCGACTTATATTTCTCAAGATCTATAGGCCCCTTCCTATGTAGTTGGTACTAACCACAGGGTTTTAATCTATTGCCTGTAGCTTCCAAGGCGGTTCCCTCTGTTATAGCTTCTTCTGTTTGCTGGTCTCTTCAGTGTCTGGTTTCCGCCCTGACACAAAGGGGACGGTGGAGGACACTTTTTTTTTTTTTTTTTTAGGCTCACTTGTTCAGTCGCGCTAAGGGGAGGTAGGGAGGGATGCTGCAAACAAATAACACTGGCGTGTGCTCACAGTGCCTCAGCCACACTGGGTCTGCCCCTGCTCATGGTGCATGTAGCCTCCCTGCCCACACTGCTCAGGCTCTTGGTTGCTCTGCCGGGAACCATCAGTGGCTGGCCCTGGGCTACCTGCACCTCCCAGGTCCAAGCCGCTCAGGTTCAGGCACTCGGGTAGTCCTCAGAGGCGCAGACTCGGTTGGGCCTGCGTTTTGTGCCCTTCCCAGATCCGAACAGCTCAGGTGATGAGGTGTTTGGCACGCGCGATTGCTGTGCCTTATTGCCTCCCCGCCGCTCGGTTATCTAGGTGTGCAACCGGCACACCTTCTCAGGCAGATGTTGACCGTCCAGACCCCCAAGAAGTTTTAGTTAGCCAAGAAGCCTGCTTACAGTTTTATAGATAATGTCTCTCTGGGGCTGTGATTGTCCCATTCCGGCTCTGGCTGCCTGTCACCGGAGGGGGATGGTCTGCTGCCGGCTATCTCTTTTCAGTCCTTTGTTCCGTGTGTGGGCCTCGTGGTGTCTTAGGTTAGGGCTGGCTTTTTGCGTGGTAGATATCCCACAGTCTGGTTTGCTAGCCCAAATTATTTCGCTCAGATAGCGCTCAGGGTATTCAGGCCAGATCCTTGCGATGCAGCCCGCGCCGCGCCTCCCTGCCCAGCTCTTGCTTGCTAATGGCGGATACAGGCGTCTGCGCTGCTTCTCCACTGGGGGAGTTACCGTAGGGCTCGCAATGTGCGGGTTTTAATTGTTTATTTATTTTTCCTCCCTGTTATGTTGCCCTCTGTGCTTCCAAGGCTTGGCACGGATTTGGCAGTGAGAAGGTTTCCTGGTGTTTGGAAACTTCTCTCTTTTTAAGACTCCCTTCCCGGGACAGAACTCCATCCCTCCCTCTTTTATCTCTTTTTTTGTCTTTTATATTTTTTCCTACCTCCTTTCGAAGACTTGGGTTGCTTTTCTGGGTGCCTGATGTCCTCTGCTGGCATTCAGAAGTTGTTTTGTGGAATTTACTCAGCGTTTAAATGTTCTTTTGATGAATTTGTGGGGGAGAAAGTGTTCTCCCCGTCCTACTCCTCCGCCATCTTAGCTCCTCCTCTATATGTGTTTTATCTCCCTACACTTTAGGTTAATTAAAGCTTGAATTATTTCAGATCTTGAAAGATTAGATAGTGTGATTGTAGGTAATTTATTTAGCTTCAGATGTCTTCTATAAATTGGATACTAGCGGTTTCCACATTAAAACTGTGCACATGATTTTTTTTATTATTATCATCTACCAATTGGTGATAAGTGGTAAACAAAAGAATAGCGACTGTTTTGTAACCCATTCTGCCTCCCAAGGGGGCACCAGAAATAAAAGAAGAAAGAGATAGGAAAAGATCAACTTCCCTCTTAACATACCTATCAAATCCACATGACATTGACCAGTAGAAACACAATTTGAAATTCATGATCTGTGGAATGATTTAAGTAGGGTACTCTTGTTAGTTAAGGTTATAAATGGTTCAGTTCAGTTCAGTTGCTCAGTTGTGTCCGACTCTTTGCGACCCCATGAATGGCAGCTCGCCAGGCTTCTGTCCATCACTAACTCCCGAAGTTCACTCAAACTTATGTCCATCGAGTTGGTGATGTCATCCAGCCATCTCATCCTCTGTCTTCCCCTTCTCCTCCTGCTCCTAATCCCTTCCAGCATCAGGGTCTTTTCCAATGAGTCAACTCTTCACATGAGGTGGCCAAAATAAGAGGTTCCTCTTTAGTATCCGTCCTTCCAATGAACAGCCAGGACTGATCTTCTTTAGAATGGACTGGCTGGACCTCCTTTCAGTCCAAAGTACTCTCAAGAGTCTTCTCCAACACTACAGTTCAAAAGCATCAGTTCTTTGGTGCTCAGCTTCTTCACAGTCCAACTCTCACATCCATACATGACCAATGGAAAAACCATAGCCTTGACTAGATGGACCTTTGTTGGCAAAGTAATGTCTCTTCTTTTGAATATATTATCTAGGTTGGTCATAACTTTCCTTCCAAGGAGCAAGCGTCTTTTAATTTCATGGTAAACAAACTTAAATTTTAAGCATTTATGGGACATGATTCACTGAGAGATGTTTGTCTCAGCTTTATAATTATCAGTGTATATAATGGACGTACTTTATAAATTAATTAGCTTTATTTGTGGAAATTATTCCCTGCTTACAATGTTTGGAGATTTTGTCTGTTAACTCTGGACCAGGATGTGTCCCAGTATGGCAAGAAAGATTGTGGAGATCTGGTGTTCTCAGATTTCTTTGTATTTTATTGGGTAATTTGTGGGTTTTGAGTCTTTGCTTATTCTATATTGAATTCTCCATTTTGCCTGATACTATATTATATTTTTCCCCATATATGTTTAAATCTATCCAGCTATTTCACCATGAATAAAAATGGGTATCTAATATGAAATGAGCTTCCCAGGTGGCTTGGTGGTAAAGAATTGCCTACTAATGCAGGAGACATGGGTTCAACCCCTGAGATGGGAATATCCCCTGGAAAGGGAAATGGCAATGCACTTCAGTATTCTTGTCTGGGAAATCCCATGGGCTGAGGAGTCTGGTGGGCTAGAGTCCATGGAGTCACAAAGAGTTAGACGTGACTTGACTACTAAAAAACAACAACAATATGAAACACATCTGCTTTTCTCTCCCTATAGATATCTATATAGTAATTTTTCATTCTTTCTGACCTGATCACAGGTCATTTATTCAACCTAAAATTTGAGTCAGTCATGGTATTGGGAATTGAAGCTATAATGGCAAAGAATACAGATTTTTTTGCCTGACAGCATGGGATTATGGTCTAGTAAGCAAGACATATATTAGTGTAATGTAATAATTCTTAAAGTGTCTCCAATTTTGCTATACTCTAACCTAATATATGGATTTAGGAACATTTGCTTAGTGAAGTGTCATCTAGAACAAGACCTAAATATTAGACAAAGTGGAGAGGAAGATGAAAAAGATTCTTACAGACAAAGAGAGAAGCCTGAATGAAGGCCCTGAGAACAGCACATAAGGACTGAAGGCAGGTCACATGGCTAAAGCATTGGGCCTGATAGGGTGAAGAAGGAGAGGGCTAGACTGGAGCTAGGTAATGGAAGGCTATGCATGCCCTCTGAAAGGGCTATGGCCTTTAACCTCAGAAAGATAGAACACCATGGAAGAGAGTTTGCGTTGTTTTAGATGAAACATCACCATCTTTCTCCCCCGCCCCCCAGATTCAGTGTTACCTGTGTTTTATGCTAATTCTCTCCTATCCTGCTCAAGATTAGTCATCTCTTATCTTCAAATCCTGTTTACCTGTCACCTACTTCCCCTTCCCAATATTCCCAGGCAGAGCTGGACTGTAGAATTGTTTTTTTTTTTTTTTTTTTTTTGCATTATTGTTTTTACAGACCATTTGCTGAGTGCCAAGTGTCATATCAACATTGAATTTATTGTTTAATTATCTTCTGTGATTAAAACTTCAGCTTATTGTAATGAGTTACTTACTCTGCGGGGTTATCAAGATACAACAACATGATTCTTCCTTTAGCAAATATATACTGGGTAACTATTAGGTGTGAAATTGGGAAATATGGATGAGATAAAAAAACAGACAAGGTCAGTGATCCTCAAAAAACTTAGAAGTGATGGTGGTTCAGGTTGAAGAGAAGGAATACAGATAAGAAAGCAAGTAAATATATGCTAACTGCACATGAAAATATCTATAGGAAAAAGTGATTTTAAGCTATAAAGTAGTTTAAATTTGTACATTAATTTGTTCATGAATTAAAAAATTATAGAGATGGCATCTGCTCTGTGAGTTTAGTATATTCAGTAGGAAACATCAATAAGAGAGGACCTTGATCTTAAAGAGTTTACATTCTCAGGGGGGCAAATAAATGAACTGATAAACTGCTTTACAATGAGAAAGGTGATATAACAGAGGAGAGAGGAAACCCCTGGAGGGGAGACTCAATATACTTAAGGCAGTAGAGACAAGACTTCATAGAGAAGATAAATCTAGGGAGATGAATTTTAAATTAAAATGAGTAAAATGCTATAAAAAATGAGGTTCAGCCTTTAATAACTGAAAGATTAGCATGAGTGTATGGATAAATGAGGAAGAGTTTGGCATGGGATCCAGTGAGACTGGTTCAGTGGCTGGGACACAGAAAAGAAGAGAAATATTTTGAGCTCATGTTGCCCTATATTCCAAATTAATGTTATTAGTATTAAATTTTGTCAGGATTGAGGCATTAGCCTTGAATCAGCTATTCAGCTCAGCTAGATTATCAAATAAATAAATTAAATAAGTTTATAGTATAATTAGCTATTTATCCCATTACCTTTCATAGTGAAATCAAGCCAACAGCTAATTAAATAGGATTAGTCTTTCAGGGAAGACAGAACCACATTTTTCTTTCTCTTTGGAATTAATGAAACTTTCCATTCAGCAATATGCATTTCATCACCAAACTCAAATTCCCACTGGGCTGCAAGACATCAGTATTTGAATATTTATAATGATGCTGAAGTATAGCCTGTGATTGTGTTTTCTGTTATAAAAGTAACAGTAAGTACAACCATTTCTTATGTATTATGAGTTTGCTGCCTGCTACCAGAACCCTTAGGGAAAAAATTCCATTAAAGGAAATCAAATTAATAAACGTGTGTCTAGCCACACCATCACAGTCATCATTTTAAAATTACATTATCATTCACTTTCTTTGATAGAAATGTAGTTATTGTTATAGATCATCATCACAAAATCAATGTTTTGAGCTTCAAAAATATATGTCTCATTTGCTAGCAGGAGTCTGTTGTTACTTCAGTGTATTAGTATGAAAATATATCCATGAATATTCATTCATGAGCATCAGCTTCTCAATTTAGATAGTTAGTTTTTAGTATAGTTTCTTTCATTTTACTTGGCCACTATCCATTATTACTTTACATTTACACAGCTGCTTTTCTCTAAGGAATCTAAAGTACTGTACTTTAATTGTCCAAAAGAAATGGTGTCAGAGTAGAGGAAAGGGAGGTAGAAAAATGTATTTCCTGATTGTCTCAGGGAATTGGGAGATACTTAATTTTAATTCTGGCTTTAAGCCCAGACAGTGAGGCTGTATCTACAGAAGTGAGGTTGTATGTGAGACTTCTAAATTTTGCATGTATGTAGATTCCTGTTTCAAGAAATTCACAACATTATTCTACCTAAGCTGTAGTTCTCAACCTGGAACAATGTTCCTCTTCTCTCCATCTACCCCACTTAGCGAAATTGGGCGATGTCCAGAGAGATTGCTAGGTTGGGGAGGAGTTATACTGTTATCCTGTAGATAGAGGCCAAGGATACTGCTAAAATCCTGCACTGCACAGAACAGCCCCCCACACAAAGAATTATCCATCCAAAATTTCAGTAGTGCTGAGATCAGAAATCTTGATAAGCCTTAATACTATAAGCAAGCTTAATTTCTTTTTTACTTATTGAAGAAGTCTAATTCCAAATAATCATGGCAGGTGCCAAATGTAATGCTTATTTTACTGAAATATCATTTGTAATAGGGAGAATTTCTATGTGTGGTATAACTTGTATCCTTAATTCATCTCTAACAATTCCTGCTATGTATCTAAAGTAATAAAGGAACCCTCTTCTGATTCTAACTTTATCTGGAGTGTCTGAAACCCTCCCTACTTTTTTGTGGAGTCAAGTCACCTTCTGATCCAGTGTTCCCAAGTTAACCCATACAAATACTAGCATGGCCTCTTATTTCAAGTAAAGGAGATTAACTCTAATCATTGTCATTCTTTTCCCCCCAAAGGAATCCAGTGCCTTCCTTAAAATATCCAAGAACAGGGAGTGCACTAGAACTGAAGTTTTTATAGGAAAGAATATATTAGCCCAGACATATACACAAAGTAACCATTTAAATATAGAACTTTATTTTCAATTTTCACTTTTAGAAGTTTGCTAAAAAATGGGAAGAAATGTTGTATTGTTTGTAACATTTGGATATAATATATGTATATAAGATAGTTTAAGCTTTTGTCTCATTACTTCTGAATTTTTTCACTCAATATATTAATACTGTATACTGCAAATATAAGTTTATGGATGGCTAAGTATTCTTGCCTGGAAAATCCCATGGACAGAGGAGCCTGGTAGGGTATAGTCCATGGGGTCGCAAAGAGTCGGACATAACTGAGTGACTTCACTTTCACTTTCTAGACTAGTAGGTAATTCGGATTGACATTCTTTTCCCTGCAAAGATAAGCTTTAAAAAAAAAAAAAAAAAAAAAAAACTCATTAAGCATATAGCCTGTGACTCCTTCTAGAATGTGTCCCTCCACCTCAAGAGACATATTAATTCCTTAAGCAAATAGGATTCCTGTAGATGCATCCAACCAAGCTATGAACATATCCAGACTGGTTGATATCTCAGAGGGTTACATAGTTATTAGTCTAGGATTTATATAACTATATAAGATTCAAAAGAAAAAACAAAACAAAACTGTATCATTTCAGAAGTAAAAGTAAAAATAAAGAGAGCAGCTTGCAAGCAATTTCTAATCATCCATAAGTAAAACATCTGGTTCCAAATGTGGCCAGTTTTTTCTACTTATTTAGCTCTTGCACACATACTCCAGTCATCTTTTCTTATGTGCTGATTTTTTAGAAGCATAAAAGTTAGAACTATTTATGTTCATTTGATCATCTTGAATACCCATGTGTTATGGACTGAATTGCATTTCCCCTAGATTCATATTTTGAAGTACTCACCCCAGTGTGACTGTATTTGGAGACAGGATCTCTACGGATAAAGGACATAGCCTATTTTCCTGTATCGTCTAGCACCATATCATCACTGGTGGTTTAGTCACTAAGTCGTGTTTGACTCTTGCGACCCCATGGAGCATAGCCTGCCAGGCTCCTCTGTCTGTGGGATTCTCCAGGCAAGGATACTGGGGTGGGTTGCCATTTCCTTCTCCAGGGGATCTTCCCAACCCAGGGATCGAACCCTGGTCTCCTGCATTGCAGGCAGACTCTTTACTGAATGAGCTACAAGGAAAGATAAAGCATTAGGTGACAATTATTTTTTGAGTGAAGGATATTTTCTTGAATGCAAATGACTCTTTGCCATGACATTTCTATCATCCTTTTGCCATGGTTTTAAAATACCAAGTTGATCTAATAACAGGAGTATGGCATATAATTTCCATGGGTATAGTTTTATTTATCTCATACATTTATCTAAATTGGTTTGCTCAATCAACCTTAGGTACACTTTGCAATGTTTAAGGATTTTATAAGGTTTTAGACAATTAACATCTTGCAATACTATTGGTTTCTGATAGAAATGTCTTCAATGACTTAATGATATCTGGCTGACTGCTTACATTTCTAATTACATATTCTTTGGTGTATATAGGTAGATCAGTGGTTAAAAACTAATTTATTCATCTAATTATTTCTTTTAAAAAGGAATATTCTGTTGGGAAGCTATGGAGCATACATATTAGATCTCCATTATCTTCCTCTGGTAGGGCATCTCTCACTAATGAGTAAATTAAGCTTGAGCTTTTCGACTGTAGCCCTATATTGCTCTATGATAAGGCCAATTTGCTTTTTTTGTGAGCAAAAAAAAGTGAATGAGCTGCTGTAAAATTCCTTAAGTGCAGAGAAAATGACCTTTGTTATTCAGGTTGGGAAAGAACAAAAAGCAAGGGATGAAATAGGAAGGAGAATGAAAAATAATCCCTCCTACTGAGATACCTATAGCAACTGATGAGGCAGTATTGCTAATGAGCTCCTTAGAGATGGCCCAACTGAAGCATATTAAAAATCTAGCGAGAAGAAACCGATCTTATGTCTTCCCCTAGAATTTCATTAAACCTTTCTGACAAGATGTGACAAATAGTGCTCTATTTGTGGTTGCACAGACTTCAACCTCCCCAAGCTTGGACAGCAGCAAGAGTAATAGAGCAATGATCATAATAGCTACCATCAATTAAATGGCTCCTAGATGCCAGGTACTGTACCAGGCATTTTATGGCATCATTACAGTAAATATTTTCATTACCTCTGGGAGTCAGAATTATACTTCTATTATAATGATTTTTTTTTAAAGGCAAAGAAAAAAAAAAAAAAAGAGAGAAAGAGACAAGCTACTTGCTCTAAGGTACACTTAGGTAGAAATGCTAAAATTTGAATTATGTATATCTGAAGTGCTTTCTAACTAGGAGTTTAATACAGTCAGGATACATTTATTGAGCACAAACTATAATTGAGGCTCCAATTGTACAATTCTGAATAAGTTGAAAAATGTGCTCTCCCCAAACAACTCTAGAGCAAAGCTTATTTCTTCAAAACTGAGAAGTTTATATTTTAAGGACAAAGCTTCTGGTCCTCCCCAAATTATGAGAAAACTGAGGAATTCTTGTGTCTGAAAAATTATACAGATGACATTTGAACAACCTGAGTTTGAACTGTGTCAGTCCACTTATATGCAGATTTTTTTCCTCAGTAAATATTTTGGAGAAATTTTTGGAGATTTATGACAATTTGAAAAAACTCACATATACCACAGATATACTAGATATACCACATAACCTAGAAGTATCAGAGAAAAAGAAAAGTTTATGTATGTCATGAATGCATAAAATAGATGAAATTATTAGACTATTTTATTATTTACTATAAAATATACACACATCTATTATAAAAAGTTAAAATTTATTAACACCTATACAAATGCTGATATGAAGGCATTTGCAGTAGTGAGATGTAAACAAATTCAGAGATGCATTAAATCATAGCTGCATAAAATTAACTGTGCTGCTGCTGCTGCTGCGTCGCTTCAGTCGTGTCCGACTCCCTGCGACCACACAGACGGAAGCCAACCAGACTTCCCCTCCCTGGGATTCTCCAGGCAAGAACACTGGAGTGGGTCGCCATTTCCTTCTCCGATGCATGAAAGTGAAAAGTGAAAGTGAAGTCACTCAGTTGTGTCCGACTCTTAGCGACCCCATGGACCGCAGCCTACCAGGCTCCTCCGTCCATGGGATTTTCTAGGCGAAAGTACTGGAGTGGGGTGCCATTGCCTTCTCCAAAATTAACTGTAGTGCATGCTAAAGAAAGTGAAAGTTAAGTCCCTCAGTCGTGTCCGACTCTTTGCGACCCTGTGGACTGTAGCCCACCAGGCTTCTCTGTTCATGGGATTCTCCAGGCAAGAATACTGGAATGCGTTGCCATTTCTTTCTCCAGGGGATCTTCCCAACCCAGGGATAGAACCCAGGTCTCCCTCATTGCAGGCAGACGCGTTAACCTCTGAGCCACCAGTATACGCTAAACTACTGCTAATTTTCTAGCCACCTCCTGTTGCAATTGTGGTGAGTTCAAGTACAGTATCTGCTATGTGACACTACTCATCTCTGCCTGAGGACTTTGTCACTCCAATAAATCATAAATCTCAGAAAAAGTGCTCTTTTGTGGTTCTTGTGTATTAATATTTTTCATTATTTTTCAATATTTTGTGCAAAAACATAAACTTTGAATAACACCATGGGACTCATGAAGTACAACCAGTGATGCAGGAAGTGCTCCCAAAATAGAGGAAAGTCACAATATTAGAAGAAACAATTGAATTGGCTCGACCTATACCACAGGTTGAGGTCTGCAGCTGCAGTTGCCTACCATTTCAAGATAAATGAATCCAGCATAAGGACCATCGTGAAAAAAGAAAAGGAAATCCATAAAGTCATTGCCACAGCTACTCCAGCAGATGCAAAAACTTGCAGTTGTTTTGAACATCCTTTATCTCAGACGGCAAATGAAGCTTTTATGTGGATGCAGGATTGTTATAAAAAAGACATACCTATAGCCTCTGAGTCAAGAAAAAGAGAAGTTGTTACATGACAACTTAAAGCAAAAGGAAGATGAAGGATCTAAAGATGGAGAATTTAATGCTACCAAAGAATGGTGTGATAATTTTAGAAAAAGAATTGGCTTTAAAAATATCAGGTAACGGTGATATTTGTGTCTGTTGACCAAAACGCAGCCAAGTTCCCAGACACCGTTTAGAAAATCATTGAGAAGAAAGGGTTGAGAAGAAGCCAGGACAGGTTTGTAAAGCAATTGAAAGTACCCTCTTCTAGAAAAAAAGTGCCACAAAAGACTTGTTTGTAAGAAGACATAAATAAGCAGCAGGATTTAAGGCAAGAAGTTAACTCTTCTGCATTGTGCAGATTCAGTCAGGCTTATGGTTAGGACTACCCTTATCTATAAACCTGTGCAGCCTGAAGCCTGGAAGGGAAAAATTAACACCAGCTGTGAGTCTTTTGGTTGTACAAGAAGAAGGCTTGGATAATGAGAATCCTTTTTCTGGATTGGTTCTGTTGATGCTTTGTCCCTGAAGTCAGGGAGTACCTTGCCAGTAAGGGATGGCCTTTAATGTTTTCTTAATATTGGACAATGCCTCTGGTCACCCAAAACCATGAGCTCAAATTGAAGGCATCTAATTGGTCTGCTTGATCCCAAACACAACTCTAACTCAGCTTCTAGGTCAGAGAATTGTGAGGATCTGTAAGACTCATTGCATGCAGTTCTCTATGGAAAGGACTGACAGTGCTCTGGAAGGAAATCCCAATAGAGAGAGACCATCATGAGAATCTGGAAGGATTACACCTTTAAAGATGCCATTGTTATACAAAAAGCCATTTAAGTCATGAAGCCTGAAAACAATAAATTCCTGCTGAAAAAAACTGTATCCAGATGTTGGGTATGAATTCACAGGATTTGCACCAGAGCCAATCGGGAAATCATAAAAGAGTGCCTCTAAACCAGGGCCAGACAATGGGGAAGATGACATGAAAGAATAGTGTCAAAAACAAATTGACATCAGACAGTCTGACAAAAGGATTCTAATTATTCAAGAGTGCTTTGAATGCTTTGAGTGCTTCTTTTATGATGTGAACTCTAAGGTCACTGAAACCAAAGAAGTGGAGGAAGAGGGGTTGTATAGTATAGAAACATTTGTAGAGAAATGAAAAAGCAAAAAATAATATATTATTTTCTTTTGATACCAATGAATGCTCATCATGTAAACAGCACAGTGAGCTTCAAATATATTGGTTGATATTTAGACACGATAGAGTATTGTTATCAAATTAGATAACAAAGCATTGGGCTTATTATTCAGTGACATTATCTCTAGGCTAAACAAATAAGATATAAACGTTACAACTCTAAGCAGCCACAACAATATCCACAAAAGCAACATCATAAATATTAGAAAATTTAAAATGAAATATTTTACCACAGAAGATAGAATAGAAAATAACCAAATACCGAAAGTAAGTGCAACCAAAGTAAGTTTCCAAGTGTATCACTTATTGATGTAATATCAGTACCTACCTTTGTGAAAGACATTTTCGAACATGAAATATATAAAGTCTCTTTACAGATGAACATTAACCGATGCACATTTTCCAATCAATTTGGATGATAGAGAACAGTAACTTGGGACTCGAAGCAAAATACCCCTCAAATTTTTATTTTTCTCAGTAATAAATCTGTATCTCTCTCTCACACACACACACCACATACACGCAATTGTTATCAATCACTATTATTTAATTTGAACTTCATCAGTTAAAACAATTGTGGAAATGTTTTCTCTCTTGTCATATGAGTACCTTATACAGTATTCTCTACTTGCCTTTTGATCTTGTTGCTGTTTAGTCACTAAGTCATGTCTGACTCTTTGCAACTCCATGGACTGTAGCAGTCCAAGCTCCTCTGTCCATGGAATTTCCCAGCAAGAATACTCGCATGGGTTGTCATTTCCTACTCCAGGGGCCTCTTAACCTACAAATCCTAAAACATCTACTGCCTGGCTCCTTTACTGAGTGTTTGCCAATACCCTTCTAAAGAACATAAAATATTACTTTCTACAAAACAATATTGTATGCTACATAATTTAAATATTTTAATTCTGCACTTAATTCTGTAGTTGTTTTTATACCTACAGATTAGGTATATGTTTATTATTGATTTATACATTAAAAAAATTCAGACATAATCACATTATCTATTCCTTTTAATGCCTCAGACCTTCCTTTTTTAACACTATTCTTCTTCCTTAAGTATATAATTTAGACGGGTTTTAAGGATGAATTTTGCCTTTATTCCTAATGCATAATTTTACTGGCTATACTTTGAAATTTATTTTCTTTCAGCATTGGGAAATATTTTACTCTATCTCTGGGCTTCCACTGAGGCTGCTGAAAATTCTGCTATTAATGCAATATTTTCAAGTACCCAAAAGGTTTCTAAACTTAAAAATACTAATTACCCATCTAGAGGGTATACCATGGCTAATTTTAATAATAATTTATAGTCAATAGATGATTTAATATCTTAAACTCCAACATAGGCTTGCCCTCCTTTTAAATTTTTTCTATATTTTTAATCTGAGCTACAGAGAACTTTTAGGTTATAGTGAAATTTTCAAATATAACACCATTGCTGAAAATTTATCCAAATTTTATACTCTAGATAATGATGATTGATAATATATAATTAGGTAATAGTGCCTTTCCTTTGTGCATTCACATACATAGGTGATTTAATTTGATTATGGAAATTAAAATATTGCAGACTTCTTTTAGATATCTTGTTCCATTTATTCAGGCAGCAGTCTTAGATACCTGTGGTAGAGTGTAGATTTGAAAACTATACTAGTTTTCAAAAATTGTTGCAATAGTATCTCCCACTGCATGTTTGTCTTATATTCTGACTTGGACCCCTCTTTTTGAATTTGGATGTGCTTGTGATTATGATAGATACTGTAATTTCTGAGCTAGAGATGTGATTATGATAGACACTGTGATTTCTGAGCTAAGGTTATAGAAATGCTATAATACCCTCCAGGTTGATTTGGGTGCTCACGATTGGATCCCAGTCATAGTGAGAAAACCTTGGAGCCTTGCAGACAGGCTGCATGTAGCTGATTCAATTGAGAAGCTAATTGAGATTCCTGGTGACAGTTTGGACCACCAGTCAGAGGGAGGGAGTCTTCACATCCTTTCAGCCCAAGTCATTGGGTTACCCCCAGCATACAGTGTCCTGTGAAGCAGAGATAGGCTGTTCCCACTGAAGCCTGTGACGAAAAGCAAAATGCATCTGTATTATTTTAAGCCATTATCTTTGAGGTGCTTTTTCACCCTGCCACAAATAACTAGTTATTATTTTCATCAATTTAAACAAAATTGCTATGTTTTAGACTAATAAGTGAATTGGCTTTTCCAAAGTTCACATGGTAACTGAGTAGGGATAGAGGATTCAAAGTGAAATTTTAAATTCTGCAAGCTCTGTGTATATTAACATTTTTAATTTCATGTAGGACCCCAATAGGTCTTTCCTGGTAGCTCAGAGAGTAAAGAATCAGCCTGCAATGCAGGAGACCAGGGTTAAACCCCTGGGTCGGGAAGATCCCCTAGAGAAGGAAATAGTAACCCACTCCAGTATTTTTGCCTGGAGAACCCTATGGACAGAGGAGATTGGTGGGCTATAGTGCATGGAGTCGCAAAGAGTCAGACATGACTGAGTGACTAAGTACGAATGCAGGATCCATATTGCTATTGTCCTCATTGATGGCAAACATAGGGCCCAGAGACTTTAAGCCAAATTGTCCAAATTTGCATAAGTTGTAAGTGATCATAGCCCAGATTCAAAACTGATAATCTCTCTCTCAAATATGTTTTAACCATTATACAATCAGGCTTTTTGAGCTCTTCCTCTTTCCACTAATCCATGTCATCTTGACAGCTCTAGAATTATAAAAGTTTAAGAAAGGAACTGGGTTATCTGCTTTAACTGTTGGTTTAGTGGTCTAAAAAAAAAAGCCAGAAGTTCACTCTGATAACAAATACGTATGTGTCCAAAATATGTGCTCATTTTTCAGAGGGTTACAAACCTGCTGGAAGCCAAAATATTTCACTGAAACTTACAATCTCTTTTTTACATTATAAATGGACCTCAACATTTCTGATGTGAAGGAAATTCTAAAAGAAGAAAATTTTACACTATAATGACTAAAAATGAGGAAATTTACTGTAAGCAAAGAAGAGATAAGATCCATTAGACAGTTTCCTTATCTCCTTAGTCATCATGGATAACATTCTCCTTTTCCTACAATAAGTCTAATTGAGGAATGCCCTTTGATAATACTCCTGGCTCTAATTCCTTCTTTTTATTGAGAGATCAGCCTTCAGTGTTAATTATGTATCTGATGATCTAGGCCTTGGGCCAAAACATTGATTTTTAGTAGAATTCAAATAATAAGCTGACATCTAAAGTGTTTAGGTACAATGAGAATGTATAGGTATCAAAAAAACTTTGATCATATAATGGTTAAGAAAGTCCTTATTGCCAAATTCAGACTGAAATTGAAGAAAGTAGGGAAAACCACTAGACCATTCAGGTATGACCTAAATCAAAACCCTTATGATTATACAGTGGAAGTGAGAAATAGATTTAAAGGGCTAGATCTGATAGATAGAGTGCCTGATGAACTATGGACTGAGGTTCATGACATTGTACAGGAGACAGGGATCAAGACCATCCCCATGGAAAAGAAATGCAAAACAGCAAAATGGCTGTCTGGGGAGGCCTTACAAATAGCTGTGAAAAGAAGAGAAGTGAAAAGCAAAGGAGAAAAGGAAAGATATAAGCATCTGAATGCAGAATTCTAAAGAATAGCAAGAAGAGATAAGAAAGACTTCCTCAGCGAGCAATGCAAAGAAATAGAGGAAAACAACAGAATGGGAAAGACTAGAGATCTCTTCAAGAAAATTAGAGATATCAACGGAACATTTCATGCAAAGATGGGCTCTATAAAGGACAGAAATGGTATGGACCTAACAGAAGCAGAAGGTATTAAGAAGAGGTGGCAAGAATACACAGAAGAACTGTACAAAAAAGATCTTCATGACCCAGATAATCACGATGGTGTGATCACTCACCTAGGGCCAGATATCCTGGAATGTGCAGTCAAGTGGGCCTTAGAAAGCATCACTACAAACGAAGCTAATGGAGGTGATGCAATTCCAGTTGACCTATTTCAAATCCTGAAAGATGATGCTGTGAGAGTGCTGCACTCAATATGCCAGCAAATTTGGAAAACTCAGCAGTGGCCACAGGACTGGAAAAGGTCAGTTTCCATTCCAATCCTAAAGAAAGGCAATGCCAAAGAATTGTCAAACTACCGCACAATTGCACTCATCTCACATGCTAGTAAAGTAATGCTCAAAATTCTCCAATCCAGGCTTCAGCAATATGTGAACCGTGAACTTCTAGATGTTCAAGCTGGTTTTAGAAAAGGCAGAGGAACCAGAGTTCAAATTGCCAACATCCGCCAGATCATTGAAAAAGCAAGAGAGTTCCAGAAAAATATCTATTTCTGCTTTATTGACTATGACAAAGCCTTTGACTGTGTGGATCACAATAAACTGTGGAAAATTCTGAAAGAGATGGTAAGACCAGACCACCTGACCTGCCTCTTGAGAAATTTATATGCAGGTCAGGAAGCAACAGTTAGAACTGGACATGGAACAACAGACTGGTTTCAAATAGGAAAAGGAGTACATCAAGGCTGTATATTGTCACCCTGCTTATTTAACTTCTATGCAGAATACATCATGAGAAACGCTGGGCTGGAAGAAGCACAAGCTGGAATCAAGATTGCCAGAAGAAATATTAATAACCTCAGATATGCAGATGACACCACCCTTATGGCAGAAAGTGAAGAGGAACTAAAAAGTCTCTTGATGAAGGTGAAAGAGGAGAGTGAAAAAGTTGGCTTAAAACTCAACATTCAGAAAACGAAGATCATGGCATCTGGTCCCATCACTTCATGGGAAATAGATGGTGGAAGAGTGGAAACAGTGTCAGACTTTATTTTTTGGGGCTCCAAAATCACTGCAGATGGTGACTTCAGCCATGAAATTAAAAGACGCTTACTCCTTGGAAGGAAAGTTATGACCAGCCTAGATAGCATACTGACAAGCAGAGACATTACTTTGCCAACAAAGGTCTGTCTAGTCAAGGCTATGGTTTTTCCAGTGGTCATGTATGGATGTGAGAGTTGGACTGTGAAGAAAGCTGAGCGCCAAAGAATTGATGGTTTTGAACTGTGGTGTTGGAGAAGACTCTTGAGAGTCCCTTGGACTGCAGGGAGATCCACCCAGTCCATTCTGAAGGAGGTCAGCCCTGGGATTTCTTTGGAAGGAATGATGCTAAAGCTGAAACTCCAGTACTTTGGCCACCTCATGCGAAGAGTTGACTCATTGGAAAAGACTCTGATGCTGGGAGGGATTGGGGGCAGGAGGAGAAGGGGACGACAGAGGATGAGATGGCTGGATGGCATCACTGACTTGATGGACGTGAGTCTGGGTGAACTCCGGGAGTTCGTGATGGACAGGGAGGCCTGGCGTGCTGTGATTCATGAGGTTGCAAAGAGTCGAACACGACTGAGCAACTGAACTGAACTGAACTGAAGAAAATGTATGGTAGGGAGGCTACTGGGTTTGAAACTAGGCTATAGCCACTTACTATGTGAGCAAATTTGGAAAATTTTGTTAAAGTCTCTGAACTCCAGCTTTGCCATTAGTGAATTGAGAGTATAACATTGCATATCTTATTGAAGCCTAGTATGAAACTAGGTAATTTAATAACATTTCTGTAGCTAACCCCAGCAAATAATAGATTATCAATGCCTGCGTGCCTGCCAAGTAGCTTCAGTTGTGTCTGACTCTTTGTGACGCTATGGACTGTAACCCACCAGGCTCCTCTGAATACTGCAGTGGGTTGCCATTGCCTCCTCCAGGGGAATCTTCCTGACCCAGGGATTAAACCTGAGTCTCTAGCAGGCTGGTTCTTTACCACTAGTGCCACCAGGGTAGCCCCCAGAGCCACCTGGAAGCCTGAATGATACCTCAACTCTGTGTGTGTGTGTGTGTGTATGTATGTGCATACTGAAATAAACTTATAATATAATCCTGTAACTTTGCAATTGTTGCTTTTCATTTCAGTTATACATACAGTCTTAGTTTATTATTTTTTAATGTGAGAAATAAGATGTGCATTTCAAATTTGTGAGAGCCTGACAATTTTTTTTTTTTCTTTCTATCAGCTTTTTGGCAAGGGAACAAAAAAAAGATAGAGTAAGGTACAGAGACATGTTTCCTTTAAGTGAGGCTGTTCAAATTTTAAGCAAAGCAATCACATTAAGCTAGCAATAGCACCCATTGTTTACTAGTTATGACTACACAATTCAGTCTGTTAAATTGTAAACTAGCAATAGAAGGTCTACAGGGATATGCTGATAGGCTAAGATGCAGAATGTAAATATCTAACATATGTTTAAATCCTCTGGTAGATGAAGAATTATTTAGAAACATAAGGAAACATTAATAAACACACACATATACAGGAAATACCCCATTTTCAACTGCCAATTCAGTCTAATATGAGTAGGAATATCATTCTAATACCACAAAGTTAAATTGCATTGCACTTCCCTTTCTCAGCAACTGGCTAATTCAATCATAGCACATAGATTTTTCATCAGTTTTTAATTTGCTTAATTTTTATGAGCTGGTGGTTTAGAAAATTTCCCATTTTTCAACCCTAAGACTGTATGGATAAAGCCATGCGCTATTCTTTCTGTGTCATTTTCATTTTAATATAGATTTTATAGTTCATTACCTGTCAATCAGTTTTAAATGGCACAGTATTCATTTTATCATGTTCTGTAAAACTGTTTTATGCTTCTTTCAATGTCTTACATTCATTTTAGACTGAGCCCTATTTATTTCTTTAAGAGCCATAGCCATCTGTAGCTGTGCACATTTGAACTTGTATTTATTTTAGCAAATGCAATATTTTGCTTTATGTAGTATATTCATTTAGGATATTTATTCAAGCAAGTAAATTCTGAGGAAGCAGAGCTGTGTAAATGCTTTATCTGTGGCAAGCTATTTTATGTCCTGTGTTTTTATTTGTCTCAAACTTTGAGGGATACAATTTCAAACAACTTAAAGTACTGACACAGTATACTTTGTCACCTGACTATTTCTAATCTAACAAACAATACTTACATAATTAACATTCAAAGCCATTGAGCAAAAAAACATAAATTTTGAGCCTCAGAGTTTTCACATAAATTAACACAAATATTTAAAAATGGAAAATAGGATATTTTTTAAAATTACAAAGTATCTTTTTTTCACATAGATTTGTTCCTTTTTTCCACCATCACATGTTTTCTTCATTTGACAACTTACTCTTCATTAAATAGATAATAGCTTTATTTCTCCTCTTTTAACTAAAAATATTAAGGAGGCTTTTAATGTTAAAAAATTAGATGCATCATCAATCAAACAGGAACATTTAGAAAAATTTCCTGAGGAGCTAATTAGTATAGGTAGTTTTACTGAAGGGACTTTTGTTCTATGAAATAATGTTAGAAATAATTTAAGAAGATATTTATTACATTCTGTTAAAATATACCAAAAGATTATTACCGTAACAGGAATTTATGTGGAGTGCTGGTGAAGCAACTCCCTAGAAAAGCAAAGGAACAAAATCCTGACTTATAGCATTGGTAGATTTCCATAAAGTAAATATTTCCACCACTGTCAATTTAAAGACAACAACATTTAAATAATCATCTCTTTTGTACTGAAAACCCAGATCAGCATACCACTGCTTCCTAAAATCTAATGTAAAATTTCTTATTGTATGTGTAAGTGAATTCTTATAGGATAAAGAGAATTATTTCCTCACTACTCCAGGATCCTCAGCATTTTCTTTAACCAAATAACTAATTTTTCCTTCCAGAATTCACATGACCTACTATCTCTCATACCCTGTTGCATTAGGTAAAGTCAATATATTTGCCATCCTCATTTTGCTTTTGCTCACCTCTCATATATTGGATTGACATTCTCACCTCTAGTCTATGACTTTTCTTGTTTTTGAAGTTCATTTCTAAGCTTGCTACCTCCCTGAAAATATTCCAGCTAGCTATATTTATTTTACTTACAAAGCCACTTCAGAAATTCTATGCTTTATTTTTCCTCATTCTTTTAAAATACATATCACTTTGTATCTCAGTTCAACTAGTATATTTTTATAATTTTGTTATGTTGTATGTATGTGTAATAAAATTAGCATTTTGTTTGAGATATCTGCATGTAGAAATATGATATATTCTTTTACCTTTGTGTGTATAATCTTTTTAAAAGTAAATGTTTTTTTCCAATAGAATTTTTTGAGTTAAGTTAATTTGCAATGTTTCAAGTGTACAGCAAAGTGATTCAGTTAAATGTGTGTATATATATATATATATATATATATATATATATATATATATTCTTTTTCAGATTCCTTTCCATTATAGGTTATTATAAGATATTGAGTAGAATTCCCTGTTCTATACAGTAGGTCCTTGTTGTTATCTATTTTATAGTAGTGTATATCTGTTCATCCCAAACTCCTCATTTATTCCTCCTCCACCAGTCCTTTTGGTGCATGTATGCTAAGTCGCTTTAGTCATGTCTGACTATTTGTGACCCTATGGACTGTATCCCACCAGGATCTTCTGTCCATGGGATTCTCCAGGCAACGATACTGGAGTGGGTTGCTATTTCTTTCTCCATGGGATCTTTTCAACCCAGGGGGATCTTCCCAAATCAGGAATCAAATCAGCATCTCTTAAGTCTCCTGCATTGGCAGGTAGGTTCTTTACCACTAGCACAACCTGGGAACCTTGTCCTTTTGGTAACCATAAGATTATTTTCTTTGTCTATGAATCTGTCTCTAGTTTGTAAAGTTATTTATGTAATATTTTAGATTCCACATATAAGTGATATTATATGGTATTTTTGTATGACTTCTCTTACTATCATAATCTCTAGGTCCATCCATGTTGCTGTAAATAGCAATATTCATTCTTTGTTATGGCAGAGCAATATCCCATTATGTACATATATCACATCTTCTTTATCCATCGTTTGTTGATGGACAGTTTGATTGCTTGTCTTGGCTATTGTACGTAGTGCTACTATGAACTTTGGAATGCATGCATCTTTTCAAGTTAGAGTTTTCTCCAGATACATGTCCAGGAGTAGGAGTGTTGGATCATGTGATAACTCATAACTCTATTTTTAGTTTTTAAAGGAACCTCCATAGTGTTCTCCCTAATAGATACAGGGTAATTCTCAATAATTGCCTGACTTTCTCTAAGTGCATTTTTAATATTGTCTTTATCAGGCTAAAAACTGTGCTGTCCATATAAATGTACTTACTAAAACATTTAGGATTCTTTTAGAACTAAAATAATTATCAGTCAGTTCAGTTCAGTCACTCAGTCATGTCTGACTCTTTGCGACCCCGTGAATCACAGCACACCAGGCCTCCCTGTCCATCTCCTGAAGTTCACCCAGACTCACGTCCATTGAGTCAGTGATGCCATCCAGCCATCTCATCCTCTGTTGTCCCCTTCTCCTCCTGCCCCCAATCCCTCCCAGCATCAGAGTCTTTTCCAATGAGTCACCTCTTCGCATGAGGTGGCCAAAGTACTGGAGTTTCAGCTTTAGCATCATTCCTTCCAAAGAAATCCCAGGGCTGATCTCCTTCAGAATGGACTGGTTGGCTCTCCTTACAGTCCAAGGGACTCTCAAGAGTCTTCTCCAACACCACAGTTCAAAGGCATCCGTTCTTCGGCAGTCAGCTTTCTTCACAGTCCAACTCTCACATCTATACATGACCACTGGAAAAAACCATAGCCTTGACTAGACGGACCTTTGTTAGCAAAGTAATGTCTCTGCTTTTTAAAATGCTATCTAGGGTGGTCATACCTTTTCTTCCAAGGAGTAAGCGTCTTTTAATTTCATGGCTGCAGTCACCATCTGCAGTGATTTTGGAGCCCAAAAAAATAAAGTCTGACACTGTTTCCACTGTTTCCCCATCTATTTGCCATGAAGTGGTGGGACTGGATGCCTTGATCTTAGTTTTCTGAATGTTGAGCTTTATGCCAACTTTTTCACTCTCCACTTTCACTTTCATCAAGAGGCTTTTTAGCTCCTCTTCACTTTCTGCCATAAGGGTGGTGTCATCTGCATATTATATAACCTCTCTATTATAACCTTTCTTTAAGTTTCCCAGAAAAATTAATACAATTTTCAAAGAAAACTTTGACTTCCACTATTTTATTAACTTCCTGATATTTTGTACTTCCTTTATTTTCTTGTTTATTCACACTAAGGGACGGGGGCACCAAAGATTAACACCAATGAAACCACAAAGTAGTATTACATGTTATTTTTTTTTATTCCAAAACATACAGTGAAAACAGAATGTATCAAATATATTTTGTTCACTTTTGTTTTACCCTAAGTAGATTTTCATATTTTTACAAATGAAATATTTTCTCTTTCAAGGAACTCACATTCTGTAAAAACAGCTTGAAAAACCACTGGCCCAGAATATGTGATTGGTAGGGGAAGCTGAGAGGCTTGTAAAATGCAAATTGAGTAAGCAGTAGGAAGCAGTGTTGAATTAGGAGAAATGCCAAAAGTATTTGGAAGCTCTTAACATAGGGGAATAATAAACACAACCACAGAAACAAAGCTGAATATATGCTTCATGTCTTTGGGATGAGTTTTTTTTGTTGAGTATATAAGAACCATACAGAGAGCCAGCATCAGTAGATTTCAGCATCTGATACTGGGAATACATCAAGCCAAACGCAATAGGGAAAGATCCTGAGATTTAACAGTGCAAAGAAGCAATCAAGTTGCTGTTTTCCTTTCCTCCTCTGAAAAGAGACCACAGAGTTATGAGGACAAAGTGTACGCAGATCCTACAAATCTGATTTCAAATGTTGGCCCCAGCATTTACTAGCTGTGTTATCTAGGTTTTCTTGATAATATGTAGGATACTCAGCTAAACTTGAATTTCAGCTTACCGATAGATAATTGTATAGTCTAAGAAGGGCTCAGATATTGCACATTATATAATTGTACTGCAAATATACATTCATTTGATATCTGAAATTCAAATTACTGGGCATTCTATATTTTTATTTGATAAATCTTGCAACCTTATATCTAGGTGAGTTATATAATATCTCTAAAGTGTCATTTATCTCATCTACAATGAAATAGCAATAATTGTAATGATGGGATAAAATTTATGAGAATACACATTCAACATTAAAAAAACTAAGAACATGGCATCTGGTCTCATCACTTCATGGCAAGTAGATGAGGAAACAATGGAAACAGTGACAGACTTTATTTATTTGGGCTGCAAAATCACTGCAGATGGTGACTGCAGCTATGAAATTAAAAGACACTTGCTCCTTTGAAGAAAAGCTATGACCAACCTAGACAGCATATTAAAAAGCAGAGACATTACTTTGCCAACAGAGGTCAATATAGTCAAGGCTATGGATTTTCCAGTAGTCATTATGGATATGAGAGTTGGACCATAAAGACGGCTGAGCACCGCAAAATTGATCCTTTTGATTGTAGTATTGGAGAAGACTCTTGAGTTCCTTGGAAAGCAAGATCAAATTAGTCAATCCTAAAGGAAATCAGTCCTGAATATTCATTGGAAGGACTAATGCTAAAACTGAAGCCTCAATACTTTGACCACATGATGTGATAAGCCGACTCATTAGAAAACACTCTGTTGCTGGGAAAGATTGAAGGCAAGGGGAAAAGGGGACAACAGAGGACCAGATGGTTGGATAGCATCATTGACTCAATGGGCAAGAATTTGAGCAAACTTCAGGAGATGGTGAAGGACAGGGAAGTCTAGCTGCTGCAGTCCATGGGGTCACAAAGAGTCAGACATGACTGAGTGACTTAATGACAGTGACACACACATACTATGTGAAAATACTATATATGTACAACACCAGGTACAAGGGAGTTCTTATAATTCTTAATTAAGCAAGCTTTATTCATGCCATGTATCTTTAAAGAGACTATATCTTTCTTCCCCTCCCAGCCCTGCTCCTTACTTTTGATGAAATTTTGGGCAAATCCCATCACTGTTATCAAATTATGATAGTGTTTCTGTTTGTACATGTGTGCTGTGCTCAGTCACTCACTCGTGTCCAACTCTTTGCTACCCCATGTAGAAAAACCAGGCTCCTCTGTCTATGAAATTTCTAGGCAAGAATACCTGAGTGGGTTGTTATTTCCTTCTCCAAGGGATCTTCCTGACCCAGGGATCAAACCGGTATATCTTATATCTCCTGAGCCGTCAGGCAGATTCTTTACCACTAGTGCCATCTGAGAGAGCTTCTCTAGTCAGTAAATTAAATATCAATTTTCATTTAGTAGTCTTTATACGGGGCTTCCCTGGTGGCTCAGCAGTAAAGAATCCACATGCCAATGCAAGAGACATGGGTTTGATCCCTGGCTTGAGAAGATCCCCTGGAGAAGGAAATGGCAACCCACTCCATAGTTTTGCCTGGGAAATCCCATGGACAGAGGAGCCTAGAGGGGCTATCATCCATGAGGTTGTGAAAGAGTCAGACACGACTTAGCAATTAAACAATAAAAACAACATTCTGGATGTAGCTTTTGATTTAAAGTTGAGACCTTTTCTCTTCTCCAGGTTAGTCCTACCTCAGATAGAAACTAGGTAGGACATTTTTTTTTTTCCATCATCTATTTTTTCTAATCCTTTTCTCCTAGCTTTCAAACTATGGTTTGCGACAAAACTAAGGTACATGCAATGGGGCATAAGGATAGGATGGGGGAAAGTCTAGGAGGGAGAAGAGAAGAGGAATGTGAGAGGTCTTATTTGGCTGGTTACTGAAAATTTATGTGTCTATTTTGTAGATATATCCTTGATAATCTCTATGTTTGGGAAGTATTTAAAGAGATTACTGGTCTCATGACTCTTTTCATAGATTGTTTGCAACCACCATCCTCAAAAACTTATATATCCATTTCAGCAGGTCTGACTCCCCCTTCAGTCCCTTATTATATCTGTGCATCTTATTTTAATGGTACAGTTATGGTCTCAACATGTAAAAGTTCATGCTACTGAGAGAAAATCATCTAAGAAATTCAATATCTGAGGATCATTGTTTAATGCAGTACTAAATTGTAAAGCATGCATCTTATTTTAGTTTTTATTTTGTATTTTTGCAAATGGCATTTTAAAAATGTTTTCAGTTGAGTGAAATATTCTTTAACTTCCAGAGTGCTTTACAGTTTTCAAAAGTTTCAAACACATGTTTTCATACAAACCTGTAATATAATGTAAAAATAATCCTTTTTTTTTTAAACCCCCATCCCTATATTGACCCTCCCTCCTTCCCTCTTCCCACTGGTAACTGCTAGTTTGTTCTGTATATCTTAGTCAGCATCTTGTTTTGTTTTACTCACTAGTTTTATTTCTTAGATTCCATGTAAAAGTGATATCATATGATATTTGTCTTTCTCTGTCTGACATTTCACCTAGTATTATATTCTCTAGGTCCATCCATGTTGCCAAAAACAGCATTATTTTGTACTTATTTATGGCTGAGTAGTATTCTAGTGTGTGTGTACACCTACATATATATGTGTGTGTGTGTGTGTCTTTATCCATTCATCTGGACACAGGTTGCTTCCATACCTTGGGAATTGTAAATAACACTGCTATGAGCATTGCAGTGCATGTATCTTTGTGTTGGTGAGGATGTAGAGAAAAGGGAACCCTCCTATGCTGTTGATAGGAATGTAAATTGGTAAAGCCACTATGGAAAAGAATATGGAGATATCTCAAAAATCTAAAAATAGAACTACCATATGACCCAGAAATTTTGCTCCTTTTATAAAACTGAAACAAAAAACAAAAGCACCAATTCAAGAATATACATACAACTAATTTTAAATAATATTCATTATATTTTTGTTTTCTTAATGTTAATCACCTATTTTAAAAGCGTAAAGCAGTGTTTATTTCTCAATGACATATTTTTAGTATATTTTATCTCTGTCAAAAAGAGAGTAAGATCATAAAGATGTAGACTGTTATATGATATTAATTTATTTTCAGCATCCTGATGTGTACTGTTGTTGAAGTGGATGTTTCAACTTTTGGTTGGCCAGATTAGGAATTGAGGTGTTGAATTTTAAAGAATGTCAGTTTAATTAATTCAGAGAAAGAGCAGAAGAAGTTGTCCTCTGAACTGTTCTTACAACACTTATAACAACAGATATGTATTTTTTTCTTCACCCAACAACCAATTTTTCCATTGACTAGATGTCCTGTGTCTGGTTTGGTTCTGACACTAACTATGCAAATTAGCACAAGTCCCGCAGGTGAAGGCCTCAGTCCCGTAGACTGTCCCCATTTCAGATGCTAATCACAGGTCTGGTCAGTCCAATTGTCTATCAAAGCCTCCTCAGTTTGATAATTTGCTAGAACTTCTCGCAAAACTCAGGAAGGTAATTTACTACTATGGTTTATTATAAAATATACAGCTCAGGCACAACCAAATTGAAGATATGCACAGGGCAAGATATGAAGGAAGGGATGCTCCATGTACCCTTTCTGGACATGTCACCCTCCCAGCATCTCGATGTGTTCACTCCCCAGAAGCTATCTCAACTCTATTATAGTGTTTTTTTCTTTCTTTCTTTCTTTCTCTCTCTCTCTCTCTTGTTTAATGTTGGCTCCATTATGTTACGGAGAAGGCACTGGCAACCCACTCCAGTACTGTTGCCTGGAAAATCCCATGGACCAAGGAGCCTGGTAGGCTGCAGTCCATGGGGTCGCTACTGAGCGAATTCACTTTCACTTTTCACTTTTATGCATTGGAGAAGGAAATGGCAACCCACTCCAGTGTTCTTGCCTAGAGAATCCCAGGGATGGGGGAGTCTGGTGGGCTTCTGTCTATGGGGTCGCACAGAGTCGGACACAACCAAAGCGACTTAGCAGCAGCAGCAGCAGCCATTATGTTAGCACAATTGATTAAATTGTTGGCCATTGATGACTAGACTCAACCTCCCCTCTGCAAGTGGGGCTGAAATTCCAAACTTCTAAATTGTGAGGTTGGTTCCTCTAACAACCAGCCCCCATTCTGAAGCTATCTAGAGCCAACTAAGAGTCACTTTATTAGCATAAATTCAGGTATGTGGAAAAAAGACTTATTATGAATACCAAAAAATGTTCTTATCAACAAAGACTTTAGAAGCAGTAGTTCAGGAACTGGGAACGAAGACTAAATATATGTGTTTCTTATTATCACCATGTCTTAGTTAGCTCAGGCTACTATAATAAAATACCAAAGAATGGGTGGTTCAAACAACCAGTCATTTATTTCTCAGTTATAGAGGTCAGGCAGCATAAGATCAATGTGTTTGATGGTTTGATTTCTTGTAGAACCCTCTTGGCTTGGACTGCTGCCTTCTCAGTATGTCTTTCTAGGGTGGAGACAAATAGACAGAGACAGAGAGACCTGGTCTCTCAACCTCTTCTTATAAGGGTAAGAATCCCATCATGGAGATTTCACTTGTCATGTAAACCTAATTAACTCCTCCCAACTCCAAATGCCATCACACTGAATTGAGGAGGGAAACTCAAACTTTCAGTCATAACAAAGTAGATATTCAATGTGTCAGAGCATAAATAGAATCTTTCAAATTTTCAGTTCAATCTCTTTTTATAATCAAAACCACATAGAGAATCTAGTAGAAAGATAAATAACAGATTGCCTCTTCCTTTACTACAACTCTCTTGCAAAACGAAGAATGTTTATTGTCATTAAATATTTACTAACTAAATGGAGGCATATAAGCATGAAATTGTGAATTCATGAATGAATAAAAAGATAGATGATGCCATTTAGGCTTGAAGTTAAATAGAAATTATTCAACTAAAATTTATTTTTAATCATGAACTATGAAGGCAGGAGGAGAAGAGGACGACAGAGGATGAGATGGTTGGATGGCATCACCAATGTGATGGACATGAGTTTGAGTAGGCTCTGGGAGTTGGTGATGGACAGGGAGGCCTGGCCTGCTGCAGTCCATGGGGTTGCAAAGAGTTGGACATGACTGAGCAACTGAACTGAACTGATAAAAGCTACTTATAGGAATTTTTTTATTTATTCATATTTTAAACAACGTATTTTATTATATTACACACATATACCACATCTCTGCAAATATTATCTTCTCATATTTGTGCAGGTTTTTTTTTTCCCTCTTGGGTGAATTAGCTTCCTTCAACCTCAATACTAAAACCTAACTTGTTCACATCCTTCTACACATCAACTTGTCAAATTTTAAAATGTTATCCTATTCTCCAAGGTGCCAACCAACTCATTCAAATTAATGTTGTCAGTTATTTAATGAATAAGCTTTCTACTCTAGCATCCTCAAAAGCTGAATACACTTGTCATAGCAAACTTGGACCTGAACAACAAAATTATAACCTTTGTTCCATACAAAACAAGTGTGAAGGTGACATCTATAATTCATTTAGCCTGATTATTATTTCCAGTAGATAAAACAGATATATGTTGAGCCAAGCTCAGTCTCACTAAAACCTCTTTTTCTGACTTTTTGTGACCTGTGGGTCTCTGGTCCACTCGGAACTCAGTATTTGAGATTCTCCCATATTTACTTAGCTAAGTGGATGTATCTATATGATGTTTAAGGCACTTAACAAACAGATATAATCAGCATTTAGTTTACCAAAATTGATTCAAGTTAATGGTCTAAAAGAATAAATGTGTTGAAAAAGAGTTCTTGATGTTATAGTGCATTATACAAAAGTACAAAAATGTATTCATTTAAAAATATTACATATAATTGCCATTGTATAAATGTACAGTCATCATACACTAGAAATAGCTCAGAATTATACTATAGGTTGAAAGATTAAAAATATTGGTACAAGTTATAAAATAGAGGCCTGACCATACCTTAATATGCTTATTATTCTGAAACTAGAGAGGAATTAAAAAAAAAAAATCTTAGGGGAAGAAATACTGATGCTTCAAAACTTATCAAAAGAAAAAAATATTCTGTAACAAGCTTCCTTCAGAATTCTTAATAAAAAAGAAAATTATGCCATTGAAGAAGATATTTTTTATGAAAGAAAAATTTTAAGTAATGAAAAGGAAGAATTTTTTATCTCTGTAATTTAGAAGATTTTTTGAAAGCAACCATACCAGGAACAGATATACATATGAATAAAGCAAATTATTAAGATAAATGATCCTTCATCTGTGAGAAGATTAAGCTAAATGATCTCTGGTGTTTCAGCTAAGGCTAGTATTTTATGGTTAGTATATAGGGACAGTTTACAGAGTTGAAATGGTAGCCAAACACTTTAAAATTGTGTGTTAATAAAAGAATAGTGTTTTTATTTTTCCTTCCTCATTCCTCACTGAACTTTGAAAGTAACCTGGGAAAATAATTATGAAATAATAAAATTGCAAAAAAAAATTCCTCTTTAATTTTTATGAGTCCAGTTATATGTCAGCTTTTAAAGCCAATCAGTCATTCTACAAATAGATACATTTCACTTGCTTGAGGTGTGCCAGATTTCAACTGGAAACAAACACAGCCAGGTATTTCACAATGAGAGGGACATGGAAAACGATAAAAGTTCTAAAGTCTGATTCATATATTTATAAAGCTTAACACCAAGTAAATGAAGGTAAGTGTGTGCTAAGTCACTTCAGTTGTATCCAACTCTTTTCGATCCCATGAACTGTAGCCTGCCAGGCTCCTCTGTCCATGGGATTCTCCAGGTAAAGTTATGTAGTAATTATGAAATAATTTAGGGCAGAAATCAAAGATTAGTTTATGTAAAGGACACTATTCTGCAGACATCTAGAACAGAGAGGCAGACTGCATTGCTTTTCCTTCTGGCTTATTCACTTACTGGTTAAGTGATCTTGGACTGATTAACTGAGCTTCTCTGTGCCTCAGTTCAGTCGCTCAGTCATGTTCGACTCTTTGCAACCCCATGGACTGCAGCACACCAGGCTTCCCTGTCCATCACCAACTCCTGAAGCTTGTTAAAATTCGTGTCCATTGAGTCAGTGATGCCATTCAACCATCTCTGTGATCCCCTTCTCCTCCTGCCTTCAATCATTCCCAGCATTAGGGTCTTTTCAAAGGAGTCAGTTCTTCACATTAGGGGCCAAAGAATTGGAGTTTTAGCTTCAGCATCAGTCCTTCCAATGAATTTTCAGGACAAATTTCTTTTAGGATGGACTAGCTGGATTTCCTTGCAGTCCAAGGGACTCTCAAGAGTCTCCAACACCACAGTTTCAAAGCATCAGTTCTTTGGCACTCAGCCTTCTTTATAGTCCAACTCTCACATCCATACATGACTACTAAAAAAACCATAGCTTTGACAAGACAGACCATTGTTAGCAAAGTGATGTCCCTGCTTTTTATGTGCAGTCTAGGTTGGTCATAGCTTTTATTCCAAAGAGCAAGCGTTTTTTAACTTCATGGCTGCAGTCACCATCTGCAGTGATTTTGGACCCCAAAAATATAAAGTCTCTCACTGCTTCCATTGTTTCCCCATCTATTTGCCATGAAGTGATGGGACCGGATGCCATGATCTTAGTTTTCTGAATGTTGAGTTTTAAGCCAACTTTTTCACTGTCTTCTTTCACTTTCATCAAGAGGCTCTTTAGTTCCTCTTCACTTTCTGCCATAAGGATGGTATCATCTGTGTATCTGAGGTTATTGATATTTCTCCTAGCAATCTTGATTTCAGCTTGTGCTTTATCTAGTCTGGCATTTCACATAATGTACTCTGCATATAAGTTAAATTAGCAGAGTGACAATATATAGTTTGATGTACTCCTTTCCCAATTTTGAACAAGTCCGTTGTTCCATGTCTGGTTCTAACTGTTGCTTCTTAACCTGTATACAGGTCCCTAGCTGTCCTCATCTCTGTGCCTAACTGTCCTCATCTATGAAAAATAGGTAGTAATGGTGCTTATCTCATTAACTCGTAAAGCATTCAGCAGTATGGACCATGTTCATAATCAAGTACCTATTGTTTTTGTTGCTGTCAGGCAAGAAGTCTTAATAGTTGGTTTTTTAATAGGAGTTAAAGATAAAAACTGAAAGTGGACATGTTAAGTCTCTAATAACTTATGTGTGACTGGAGTGAGCTATTTTGTTCAGAATGTGAATTTGATTTGTTAGAAATATTGAAATGCTGAATGTTTAAGAAAGAGAATGAGAGTCTATCACAAAGATTTTTTTTATATTTATTATTATTATTAATGATTGTAGGAACTCTTGAGTTTATTCTCTTAACAAAGTTTAAGTGTGCAACATGGCACAAGTCAATCATAGGTACAATATGTTGGTTTCTAAAATAGTTTAATTCAAGACACATTCAAATATGGAATTATTTTCAAAGAAATAAAAATAGCATATTCATATACATTAAGACAAGTAAAATATAAAATTTTATGTTGATTTTCCTGAACATAGGTAGAATACATCTTTATTTTTATGACATATAGCATGTCTTTAATCAGTTTCTTAGCCATATCTGTTTCTAGTACTGTGTCAGTGGTATTTTTCTGAAGAACTTTTTTTCAATACGGTCATAATGTTTTTATTGGAGAAGGAAATGGCAACCCACTCCAGTATTCTTGCCTGGAGAATCCCAGGGACGGGGGAGCCTGTTGGGCTGCCATCTATGGGGTCGCACAGAGTCGGACACGACTGAAGCAACTTAGCAGCCGCAGCATAATGTTTTTAATTGTTTCCAGAAAATATTTCTTGCAACATTCTTCAAAGTTTTATTTTATAGATGACCAATTTGAAATTGTTGACCTCTTCAACAGACCCTTCCTAAAAGACCATATCTTAACTGAGATAACATCCTCTATAGCTACTGAGCAAATTGTTCCTAAATGTTAGATATAATTCCATTTTTATAACTAAATTTTATAAATATTTCAGCCCATTTATTTTCACAAATATCTACCAGAAGCAAAATTCCTCAAATACTTTGTCAATGTTGAGTCTTTTAAATGTTACAAAATGGACAGATGTTTCAAAATCATAGGTTTTATTCCATTTCCTTCAGCCTCCAATTATAAAGTTACACAATTAAAAACAGGAGTTCCATCTTACTGTAGTTCAGATATTAAAGCTTAATTATAGTATCTCAAAATTAAATCTTACAAACTAACTTCTCATCAGTTTGGTTCAGTTTGGTCCTTGTTTTTAAAGAATAATTTCAATATCTTCTTGTTTGCAGGCTTTATTTTTATTCATCACAATTCACTTAAAACTTCAAAATTTAAAATTTCCTTGTTTTGTTTCATTGATTGCTTTAATGAAGTATTTTTAACTAATTATAAAAAAATACAACCAACATTTAATGAACTAACACTATTGATTAGAGAATAGTTCTTCAAATCCTGAAACATTTCTAAAATTTGTTTAATGATGGGGCAGCAATGAAATCACTTGCCATGTCAAATCTTTTAAATGCTTTTATTTTATTCTCAGTTTTGTCACAATTTTTTGTTTAATTTTTCTGTGATTATATTGATTTAAAAATTATAAATTTTCAAAAAATTAGTTTCTTTTAAGAGTGATTAAATATCCTACATCTATTGGAACAGTCATAGATTGCATATACACCATGGCCAATTCCAAGTTTCCAAGTACATTTCTGGCCCACTTTATTTTAAATTACTAGTAAGTATTAAAAAGTTCCATGAAAATAAAATTCACCAAAGTGTGTATTGATAACATTATAGAAAAAAAAACAAAAATGTGTAAGTTTATCTTAAAGACTGCTATTTTAAATTGAATTTGGAGCATTCACATATTATCAAATATTTTGTCATTGAAAAATTGAACTTTGAAAGCATCGTCTGCATAAATTTATTGAGAAATATCAAATCTATACTGAATTGACTTCACTAATTTTTTAATTGAAGTACTTAACTTCCCAGGTGGCTCAGTGGTCAAGAATCCACCTGCCAATACAGGAGGCATGAGAGACAAGGGTCCGATCCCTGGGTTGGGAGGATCCCCTGGAGGAGGGCATGGCAACCCACTCCTGTATTCTTGCTTGGAGAATCCCATGGACAGAGGAGCCTGCCGGGCTGCAGTCCATGGAGTTGCAAAGAGTCGAAATGACTTAGAGACTTTGCACACATACTGAATTGACTTCACTGATTTTCAATTTGAAGTACTTAATATCACTGATACAAAGTGTTTTCTAAGTTCTTCTGCCAGTGGAGCCTATACATGTGTGGTTATTATTTCACTTTTCATATGTGTACAAGCAAACTGTAAATGGATACAATTAGTTAAGAACATTCTAATTATGGCCCTGATTCAGTCTTTACTAAATATTCAAATATATGTATGTGCACAGAGGGAGTTAAATGTTTACATGATGATTTCTGTATAGAGGCCTGCAAATTTTAGATGTCATGAAATTTAAAACTGGTTGTGAATTAAATCCCACTTACAATGGCATTAAGTGAGGTGACTTTTCTTTTTGAATGTTGACTAGTAAGAATTACTTGAAAAAACATACCAGCTAAAGCCTACTTACCTACTTGTGGAAACCTTCCAATGTGTAAGTAAATGTCAGAAATATTGATAGAATGTTGTTTTATTTTCCTTTTATAGAAATTGGAGAGCTAAAGCTTGATGCTAAAAGAACTGTTTCACAGTTTTATTTTTTTGGAGGCTATATATATTCATATATATTTTTAAACTCATTCTTCCTGGAAGATAGCCTCTGAGAAGCATTTCCTTATTTAGTTTTACAGATTGTCACAGACTGTCATCTAATCATCTTCATATCTTTCTCTGAAAAAGGAAAATACATTTAATCTTTGAAGCAACACAAAACCTATGATGAATTGCAAATGGCCAGCAATTGAGTTCAACTTTGATTTTTGAATGGCAGCCTTACTTTGTCTTTCTATTCTTCCTCCCTGTTGGGTTGTCATTTCATTGTTTTCACTTCTGTGCTAATTTTAAATGAAGTGTGCAATCATCTGTGAAATACTTTGTATTAAAGCTGTATGAAATATTTCTTTTTTGCCGCATCCTTTCAAAACTAATTCTCTGTTTCAGATTGAAATTAGTATCTATCCCCCTTCCATCCTGCCTGGGTCAATGCCTCTTTGCCTATTCAATTTGGAGTTCTAAACTTCATTTGACTTTTCCTACAGCTTCTATTTTCTCAGAACATCTGAATTCACTACTTGTTTCACCATTGTTCATTTTCCTAGTCGATGACTTGATAGGAGTTAGATTAGTTGATTTTTATATTCTATTTAGATAGAAAGGACAGAAGGATGAAAGGAAGGAGAGGAAGGGAGAAAAGAAGGAGGGGGGAGAAGGGAAGGAAGGAAAAGTGATAAAAGAAAGAAAAAAAGGTGTAGTTGTGTATTCTGAATTATGGAAACAGATATCTATAACATATTATGCTCTTAGGCCAGAAGTTTATGCCTCCTACCCTCCACCCCCATTACCTTTAGAGTATCTTCTTAATTTATTTCCATTTGAATTATCAGGACCTCAGTACCATTAAGAAAGGGTGACCAAAGAGCATACCTGGTCATGAGTGAGTTGTGGTTGATAGAAATGCCTGCCTCAAAATTATCTACGTTCTCATTCAGTGTCTGGGAATCCTGCAGTCATCCGTATCATCTGGTGGTGGTGCTTTAAATTCACTTTGAACCCAGATGGAGTGTCTGTGAAACCTGTGCCCGTTTGTCTCAGCAGGGCACCCTATGCCTCTCTACAGGCTTTCCTGGTGGCTCAGACAATAAAGAATTTGTCTGCAATGCAAGAGACCCGGGTTTGATCCCTGGGTTTGGAGGATCCCCTGGAAAAGGGAATGGCAACCCACTCCGGTATTCTTGCCTGGAGAATCCCATAGACAGAGGAGCCTGGCGGGCTACGGTGCATGGGGTTGCAAAGAGTTGGACACGACTGAGCTACTCACACAAACACGCCTCCCTACAACACTTCCCACACCCTCTTCACCCATTCCTTTTATTGATCTGATGACACCAAGAAGCTTCAGGTCTAGTGTCTAAGGGATGTCACAGATCCTACAGCTGAGCCCTCATTCCAGGAGCAAGCCTGATAAGGATCATCACTGCTGGTCAGAGCATATATTTTTACTGCCAGAATGGTCCTGATGACTTGACTTAGGAGCTCTCATTCCATTGGATTCCAAGTGAATGATGCTCTGGCTACCCATGTTTCACAGAGAATGACCATGAAATTTGGACTTTGGCCTGTCAGTGGTTAGACTCTATGCTGCCTTAAATCTATAGCACCCCAGGGCAATGAATGTGATGGCAGACTTCCTTTATCCTGTGTGCCAGCCACTGGCACTAAAGGTTGTCTCCCCAGTTGCTCCCCAGGCTCCACACTATATGTCAGGCAGTCTTCCTATGTGTCTGTGCCATTTCTTATGGCTTATAAGATAGTTACTTCACAATGCCAAATGGGCTTTCTCATGGATTTTCTCTCTTGTTGTATAGCAATAGCCTCCTTTCCTGGGTGGGTCTTAAGATGTCAGACAAGGGCAGGACAATCCTTCAGCAAACGTGGCAACTCTTCTGGTTCCACGCATGAGCCTTTCATCTGTCCTTCCTGCTGGTGGCAATATGGAGGTGCAGAAGGCAGAGATATAGTCATCACTGGAGATTACATTCCAGGAGAAGTGATTATAGCCTAAAATATTCAAGAGAAGAATAAATGATTGGAAGCTGCATTGGTCCTTGTTTACATTGTAAGATTATCAATGATAAATTTAACATAGTAGAGAAGGAAATTAACATTCATAATTTCCCCTATAATCTGAGTAAGTCTTGCATTTGTTGCTATCATTAATGGAACACAGTTACTGTCTTTGAGACTTCTTGGAATCCATTATTTCTGGAAGTACAGTGGAGGGAGCAATCATAAAAAATCATGCCTCTAGCATTAAATGTTTTGGGGGGACTGCTGAGGGATGGAGATCTGTATTGTTATAATGCAACCTGGTTCCAAGACTCATGTTGTAATAAAAGCATTGATACCTTTACCTCATAATGGAGACAGGAAAATTAGTCAAAAATGGTACACATATTAATAAATAACGTAGAGAGATAGTTGTTCTTGGACCTTAATGTGAAGAGATGGCTCCTGGGTAGTATGAAGAATCTCCATGTGTACTAGTCAAACAGAAAAGCAAATAGGCAATTACCTCTAACCATTATTGTCCCATTATTCTAAATCCTCTAAATTGATAAATTACTGTACTACATATGGGCCCATAAATTTTGTAATATTTTTAAAGTCAAAGTGTATTTATTGATAGGGGCCTCACACAGTATGGCATCATGGACAGTTTTATATTCTATGAATATCATACATTTGATATATCCTTAATCATATTTTTTTCTTCTGGTTTGACTGGTAGTCAGCAATGCTAGGTACTCAGTTGGCTTTGACATGGTCCTAGGCACTCTAGGGGCTCAGTGATAAAGGACCTGCCTGTCAATGCAGTAGCTTCAGGTTCGATCCCTGGGTTGGTAAGATCCCCTGGAGGAGAGCATGGCAACTCACTCCCACATTCTTGCCTGGAGAATTCCATGGACAGAGGAGCCTGGTGGGCTACAGTCCATGGGTTTGCTAAGAGTCGAACAGGACTGAAGCGACTTAGCATGGACACACCTAGGCACTCCAGATAATCCTGTTTCCTGAGAAGGGGCATATTGAATCTTAACTATAGTATTTCTGTTGGTCATCAACATCATTTTTTTTTAATTATCACTCTTATTAATGGTCAAAAGAGAACTTAGAATTTCATTAGGAGCTGCTGATCTTAGAAATGCCTACTATGTTAATTTGCTTAAAATTTGATTTTTAGTTTAATTCACTTTGTCACTGTTAACATTTTTCTGTGTTCATATAGATGTCAATAATGGAGTGATTTTACAAATCATCATTTTAGAAATACATAGATATTTAGTTGTCACGGTAAACATCTTGTTTTTCACTGTGCATTGCACAAATTTTTTCCGTTCCTTTTGCCCTTTGTGGTTGGATCTAACAGTAGATGTATTGATTTGTTACATCAAGTAAACATTTTATGTGGATCAAAAAGAAAAAAAGAACAATAACTAGAACCTAGAACAATGTCAATATACACTGGAAACTTAACATGTTCATGGATGGTATAAACAAAGAGTAAAAACCTGAACATGAATAATGAATTAATTTTGTCTTTATTATAATGCAATGTTTATGCTGCTTGGCTATGTATTACGATAAGTCAGAAAAAGTGGAAAATTTTAATGCAAGAAAATAGTTATACTATTTGTAATCAGCCGCCGCCGCCGCCACCAAGTCGCTTCAGTCGTGTCCAACTTTGTGCGACCCCACAAACTGCAGCCTACCAGGCTTCTCTGTCCATGGGATTCTCCAGGCAAGAACACTGGAGTGGGTTGCCATTTCCTTCTCCATTGGAATCAGCAGTATTCCTCTTTTTCTAAAGTGTGAAGACTTCCTGCTGAGGACATTTTAACCAAGCACACACTCTCTGTTTTTGTTTGTATTTATTTTATCATTAAAAAAGAGATATTTTAAAACATATTTGACTCAGGCACCATTAGAGAGAGATAGAGAACAAGAGAGAAGGAAATTATGGGGTGGGATGTAGAGTTTCCACAGGAGGCTAGTTTTCCATGCTTGGAATATAAATAAACAGCAAGACAGGTTCTGAGGTTTGGCAGTACAAATTACAGTCCTTCAGTTGGATCCTTGAAAGGAACCATCTGGCAGTGTTAGCTGTGTGGAATCTGAAGCAATTGATTGCACTGCATTAAATCTGACAACCAAAAGTTGCCTCTATTTTTGTATTGGTAACTTAAACTACAAATACTTGTAGTATGCATCTGATTTACAGAGTCTTGATCATATTCCTTTCTCTCAATGAATCCATGAATAGTTATAGGAACACTAGGATTTCCTGAGCTTCTCTTATGGGAGGCATTGGAAAGGGGGTGGCCAGAATTACTCTACTGAGATGATCATACAGTAAAGAATCATCTTCAAATGAAGATGTGGAAATTGAGAGGAAATTTGGAATGGGGTGAGAGGATGGATTGTAATCAACCAAAAATATGACAGATAAATGCCAAAGAGTACAACTTAGTTTAATTAAGTACAGAGTTTAATTTTAAGAGACTTGTTATATACTATTAATATGTTCTGTCACTGGCTTTGGTAAATCGCCTTATCTTTTTGAACTTATGTTTTCTCATTATGGAAAGAAGAGGGCTGCAATGGTTGAAGCAAATGCTATAAAAGGTAAATTCCACTTTTAAAATGCAATTTGTTCTATGCCACCCTTTCAAACTTTTGCCTGATATTTTCCAAATCCATTCTTGTTTATCACATAATGTCAACAAAATGAGCTGAAAACTTAAGATTAAATTTATGTAGAATGAACAAACATCAATGCAACTTTAATGAAAGGTAAAATCTTGCTTGCATATGCTAATGTGAACAGAGTGAATGACTTCTGATTCCAAGATGTAGGATGTTGTTCCATCTGAATGAAAAACATCAGAAAATTCCTTCAAAAATTCTTTATTTTTGTTATTTCATAAAGGAAGTCAAAGAATTTTAGAGTTGTATAAAAGCAAGTTCAAGATGCTGACAAGCACTGTATTCTTTAATAACCACTGCAGACTATCTGGGAGAAGGCAATGGCAACCCACTCCAGTACTCTTGCCTGGAAAATCCCATGGATGGAGGAGCCTGGTAGGCTGCAGTCCATGGGGTCGCTAAGAGTCGGACACGACTGAGCGACTTTACTTTCACTTTTCACTTTTCATGCATTGGAGGAGGAAATGGCAACCCACTCCAGTGTTCTTGCCTGGAGAATCCCAGGGATGGCGGGGCCTGGTGGGCTGCCGTCTATGGGGTCGCATGGAGTCGGACACGACTGAAGCGACTTAGCAGTAGCAGCAGCAGCAGACTATCTGGATATTACTATTTTTATAGTACAATTAATGAATTATATTCAATATATTGATGTAGCATGAGTGCTTAGTATATGAAAAACTGTTAGTTGTTCAGTTGTGTCTGACTCTTTGTGACCCCATGGACTTGTAGCCTGCCAGGCTCCTCTGTCCATGGGATACTCCCGGCATGAATATTGGAGTGGGTAGCCATTCTCTTTTCCAGGGTGTCTTCCTAGTATATAGAAACACTCAATATATACTTGGGAATAAGTGAATACATGAATTTGAAAGAGTAGATCAACAAACTGTTAAAATTCTAATTCAGTCACATATTCTGGAGATAGAGCCATACAATTTGAAAGCATTTTGGTATTAGATTGATATTCAGTTTCATCTGGATGCTTTCCAGCATGAGAACTTCAGGATGATTGCTCTTTGAACAACCATTAAGCAAAAGATTCATTTAAGAAGTATTTAATAAAAATATTATAGGTGATGGGAAAATGAAAATGTACTGTTCTTTTGCAATACAAATAGCATGAACTATGTTCAGAAACTAGTCCCTAGAAATTATTTTGAGATTAAGAAACAGATCAAGGAAGTCATTGGCAACACCTGCGATTTCTTACAGGAAAGTTTGTCATTATGGATAGACCAAGCCAAGAAGCATGAGAGCAGATGGTGAAATGCCAAGTATGAAAAACTTCATGTCTCTCTCTAGTATCCTAGGCATATACGGACTTGGATATAGATCAATACTGACTACTGTGGGCCACTGAGGAGCAAAAATTATCCAGCAATCATCACAGTGAGAAATAGAACCCTGGAGAGAAACCCCAAGCTTCAGCCATCTCTGTTACAAATCCGTCATGGTCTCTTGAAAGCCATTTGGAAGGCAGGGAACCTGCCAGTGCATTTACTTAAAGTTGGCTTCATCTCTGAAGAAGGCTCTAGAAGAGCCACTCAGAGCGTTCCCCTTTTTCTTTCTAACTTTCCTATTGATATATCTCAGTAGGTTAGTTTGGGGATTTAATAAGATAGTTAAATAAGATTACTTGGAAAGGTATGAAATGCTATTTGAGCTATTTACTTATACTATTTTTAGTATCACAAGTTAAAAATGCCCTAACAGTAACAAAGCTTTTCAAATTGAGGTTTGTTAGAATGATGATGCTTGTGGAAGTATTTTCTCTTTCTTTCAAGAAAATAGTGATATTTATAGGTAAAGATACCGAATATTTTCTAGTATACTATGACATTTAAAATGTAACAGCATATAAGCAATTAGTTATCTTTTATCTTGATTATTTTTGAGAAATGATAACTATATTATGTGAAATAACCCAGAGCCTCAATTCATTTCATTCTACACTAGAGAGAGATAAATATAAGAATCAATCAACCTAAGAATGAATTTAGTAAAAATAAGTCTAAAGGAATCAATGGAATAAATAATGATACAGTCAAAATATGTTGTAGGTTCCTTTAAATTTACAAGACTGGAAAAAAGGGTATATATCAAATGTTTCCCAGTTTACGAAACAAACAAAATTAAGGAAATATTTTAATTGATGGTGTACTTTCTTTTTCAATATGCTTTTCTAGAAGAGAAATGAGGGTTATCTTCTTTCTTTGGATTATTTAGACATTTAATCACAAATTTGTGTGTCTTTGTGCGTGTGTGGAGTTGGTGATGGACAGGGAGGCCTGGCGTGCTGCAGTCCATGGTGTCCCAAAGAGTCAGACTCGACTGAGCAGCTCAGCAAAATACAGCACAACTCAGCGCAATACAGTGCAACACAGCACCACCTTAAATGATGGTTTAATGACCGTTCTTTTGCATGTCTCATTATAAACATATTGTAGCTTTTTACCAAAACATATACTGAGAAGTGGTGTGACTGAATTATATGACATGCATCATCACCTATCCCAAATATTGCCAAAATGCTTTTCAGTTTTAGATCTCATTCAGCATTGCCTACACACTTGATGTTCGTGTAACTTTTGATTGCTGCCAATCTGATAGGTTTGGAATAAAATTGTAGTGTTTTAACTTGCATTTTCCTCAAGAGTAATGTAATTGAGCAAATGTTCTGCTTATTTCCAGTCAGCTTTGCTTTTCTATAAATTAACTGTTCATATGTTTTGATTTATTTATTTTTCTGCTGTTTTTCTTTATAATTTAAATGCTAATCCACTGTGATGCACATACACTATCACATTTGTTGTTGTTCAGTCGCTAAGTCGTGTCCAACTTTTTGCTACCCCATGGACTGCAGAATGCCTGGCTTCCCTGTCCTTCACCATCTCCTGAAGTCTGTTCAAACTCATGTTCATTGAGTCGGTGATGCTGTCCAACTATGTCCTCTCTCATGCCCTTCTCCTACTTTCAATATATATGTTTACTTTTATACTTTGATAATGTTTTTTTTTAACCATATCATAGCCTATATATTTTAATTGCTGTTAAATTTATTCTTTTGTAACACTTTCCAAATTTTGAAATGTATTATGCTACTAGCCTGAAGATATTTTCTTCAATAATTTTTCATGTCTTACCTTTAATCTTTTTTCAAAATACGCATAATTATATATGAGTGTAAGTGAGTGTATGTGTGTGTGTAGTAAGAAGCAGTGGTTTTTATTTTGTGTGTCTGTGTTTTTATTCCAAGACGGTGCTCAATTGTCCAAGAATAGTTTAAAAAAATAACTCATGATTCCCTAATGATATAAAATGCTCATGTTATTGTGTGGCAAGTTCCATATATGCATAGGTCTAGTTTGAAAATTCAAATGTTTTTCTTTTTACATTTTTTCCACTGCAAATTTTTACATGTTTTTCCATGGTAAATACCACAGTATTTTAATTATTACAATATTAAATATTGATTTTCCTTTATTGTCTTTTTACTGAAAACTTACTTTGATTATATTTATATCTTTATTTTTTTTAATAAATTTTCCTTCTTATAAATGTTAACATCATTTTGGAATTGATTGGTTGAGAATGGATTAAAAATTGACTGATTATAATATTGAGTCATCATGGCCATTAATAATGCATCATTTCATTTAATTGGTTTTTAATATCCTTCAATAAAGTTTAACTAATTTTTATATAAAAGTCTTGCATAAATTTTGTTAGAATTATTACTAGGTACATATGGTTAATGAGATATTTTTATTTTTTAAATCATTTCTAAAGAGTCACAACTGGTTTAAGAGATTATATTGTTTTGCTATGTTTTCCTCTCTTGTTCTATTCCTTTTTATGTATTTATGTTTCATTTTTTACGTTTTGTTTATTTTTTTGCAAATGTTAAAGATTTTAAAAGTTGTATCCTCAGGTCTACTTTTCAATATAGAGGAGCAGCTGTGATGATGACCTAGTCCATAATTTTGAAAAGGAAACACCTAATATTTGCTTTGGGTGTTTCTTTATCCCTGTGCTTTGTGCTGGAATTTATTTTCGAGACAGTGATTGTGGGCACTTCCAGGGCTTGCTTCATTGATTTTCCTTCTCTCAAGGACCACAAGCACTGTCATGTTCAGTGTTTGAAAATTATCGTTTCAAATATTTTGTCTGCTTTCTAGTTTCTAGTGTGGACAAGCAAGTTTATTCCTGTTATTCCATTATAGCCTTAAAGAGATATATAATTTTCAAAATAGTTTATATTTCTGCTTTCTTGGGATGTAGACATCTTGTACTTCATTGTAAAACAGAATTGCTTATTTGGGGGTATTCTTGTCACATTCCTCATCCTAAAGAAACTTTTAATTTTGGGAGTCTAGCTATTTTCAGGTTTATAGTTACTTGAATATATATATCATCTAGTCAAGGCTATGGTTTTTCCAGTAGTCATATATGGATGTGAGAGTTGGACCATAAAGAAGGCTGAGCACCAAAGAATTGATGCTTTTGAACTGTGGTATTGGAGAAGACTCTTGAGAGTCCCTTGGACTGCAAGGATATCCAACCAGTTCATCCTAAAGGATCAGTCCTGGGTGTTCAATGGAAGGACTGATGCTGAAGATGAGACTCCAATACTATTGGCCAATACTCCAATACTGATGTGAAGAACTGACTCATTGGAAAAGACCCTGATGTTGGAAAAGACTGAAGGCAGGAGGAGAAGGGACGACAGGGGATGAGATGGTTGGATGGCATCACTGACTCAATGAACATGAGTTTGAGTGAACTCCAGGAGTAGGTGATGGACAGGGAGGCCTGGCATGCTGCAGTCCATGGGATCTCAAAGTGTCGGACACGACTGAGCAACTGAACTGAACTGAATATATATACAATTAAAATCACATTTTTCCTGTATGTCAGCCACATTGTACAAGTTTGACTCATAGTACAGTGACTGTTGTTCAACTGTCTTTCTTACTTGGCTTTATACTTTTTCATTTTTACTCACTGATTATTTAAATATTTGTTTTAAATTTTGAAATTCATGTTCTATAATATTATTTTTTATCAATTATTTGAAATGAGTTGAGATGTGATTCATTTCAATTTTTATAAGGACTAAATATGTGCATAAAAAGAATGTGTATTTTCAGAAGTAGTTGCAGTTCTCCATGGCTCAGTGGTAAAGCGTATACTTGCCAGTGCAGGAGGCACAAATCGATACCTGGGTTAGGAGGATCCCCCAGAGGAGAAAATGCAGCCACTCTGTATTCTTGCCTGGGAAATCCCATCTACAGAGGAGACTGGTGGGCTACAGTCATGGGGTTGCAAGAATTGGACACTACTGAGTGACTGAGCACACACATAGATGTCTATGCAAACAAGCTCAAACAAATTTGTTATTTAAATTGCTGAAGTATTTTCTATATTTACATACACATATCACACATATACATATTTTATGATTGTGTATACAGAGATAAATAATTAGAAATAATATAGTGATGTGTAATATCATTTCTACATACTAGTTGAAAAGAACCCACCTCCCAATGCAGGAAGCATAAGACATGCAGGTTCGACCCCTGGGTCAGAAGGATCCCTTGGAGGAGAAAATGCAACCCATTCCAGTATTCTTGTCTAGAGAATGCCACAGATAGAGGAGCCTGGCAGAGTACAGTCCCTGGGGACTTATTGAAAGTGAAAGTCGCTCAGTTGCGTCTGACTCTTTATGACCGCATGGGCTTACAGTCCAGGGAATTCTCCGGGCCAGAGAATTCTCTGGGCCACTGCTGTGGGTAGCCTTTCCCTTCTCCAGGGGATCTTCCCAACTCAGGGATTGAACCCAGGTCTTCCACATTGCAGGCAAATTTTTTACCAACCGAGCCACAGGGGAAGTCCAAGAATACTACAGTGGGTACCCTATACCTTCTCCAGCGAATCTGCCCGACCCAGGGACTGAATAGGGGTCTCCTGCATTGTGGGCAGATTCTTTACCAAGTGAGCTATTAGAGAAGCCCTTGGGACTTATTAGTTGATGCCTTTATTTTATTGATACTGACTTATTTTGATTGTTTAAAATTCAGTCTGAATTATTGCTGAATTCAGGCCTAGCAATTTTCAGTTTTTCTGATGTTGAAATATTTCCATCAGAAGCTCTGATTTTGCCTCTATCTACAGTCAGACTGTAGTTGAGTTGGAGTTGGTGATGGACAGGGAAGCCTGGCATACTGCAGTTCATGGGGTCACAAAGAGCCAGATAGGACTGAGCGACTGAACTGAACTGAACTGGACAGTTAAATGGACTCACAAGCTTTGAAATGAAATTAGCCACTTAAAAGTTATGCTATTATTTCATAATAATGAAATAGGTATTTCATTATTTCTCTGATTATTTCTCCTTTCTTTCCAAGGTAAGGAGCAATGGCTGCACTTTGCTGGAGCAGCTGTGAAGAGATACCCCACGCCCAAGGTAAGAGAAACCCAACTAAGACGGTAGGTGTTGCAAGAGGGCATAAGAGGGCAAACACACTGAAACCATACTCACAGAAAACTAGCCAATCTAATCACACTAGGACCACAGCCTTGTCTAACTCAATGAAACTAAGCCATGCCCGTGGGGCGACCCAAATGGGCGGGTCATGGTGGAGAGATCTAACAGAATGTGGTCCAGTGCAGAAGGGAATGGCAAACCACTTCAGTATTCTTGCCTTGAGAAACCCATTAACAGCATGAAAAGGCAAAATGATAGGATACTGAAAGAGGAACTCCCCAGGTCAGTAGGGGCCCAATATGCTACAGGAGGTCAGTGGAGAAATAACTCCAGAAAGAATGAAGGGATGGGGCCAAAGCAAAAAGAATACCCAGCTGTGGATGTGACTGGTGATAGAAGCAAGGTCCAATGCTGTAAAGAGCAATATTGCATAGGAACCTGGAATGTCAGGTACATGAATCAAGGCAAATTGGAAGTGGTCAAACAAGAGATGGCAGGAGTGAATGCCGACATTCTAGGAATCAGCGAACTGAAATGGACTGGAATGGGTGAATTTAACTCAGATGACCATTATATCTACTACTGCGGGCAGGAATCCCTCAGAAGAAATGGAGTGGCCATCATGGTCAACAAAAGAATCCGAAATACAGTAATTGGATGCAATCTCAAAAACGACAAAATGATCTCTGTTACTTTCCAAGGCAAACCATTCAATATCACAGTATCCAAGTATATGCCCCAATCAGTAACGCTGAAGAAGCTGAAGTTGAACGGTTCTATGAAGACCTACAAGACCTTTTAGAACTAACACCCAAAAAAGATGTCCTTTTCATTATAGGGGACTTGAATGCAAAAGTAGGAAGTCAAGAAACACCTGAAGTAACAGGCAAATTTGGCCTTGGAATACGGAATGAAACAGGGCAAAGACTAACAGAGTTTTGCCAAGAAAATGCACTGGTCATAACAAACACCCTCTTCCAACAACACAAGAGAAGACTCTATACATGGACATCACCAGATGGTCAACACCGAAATCAGATTGATTATATTCTTTGCAGCCAAAGATGGAGAAGCTCTATACAGTCAACAAAAACAAGACCAGGAGCTGACTGTGGCTCAGACCATGAACTCCTTATTGCCAAATTTAGACTGAAATTGAAGAAAGTAGGGAAAACCACTAGACCATTCAGGTATGACCTAAATCAAATCCCTTATGATTATACAGTGGAAGTGAGAAATAGATTTAAGGGCCTAGATCTGATAGACAGATTGCCTGATGAACTATGGAATGAGATTCGTGACATTGTACAGGAGACAGGGATCAAGACCATCCCCATGGAAAAGAAATGCAAAAAAGCAAAATGGCTGTCTGGGGAGGCCTTACAAATAGCTGTGAAAAGAAGAGAAGTGAAAAGCAAAGGAGAAAAGGAAAGATACCCATTTGAATGCAGAGTTCCAAAGAATAGCAAGAAGAGATAAGAAAGCCTTCTTCAGCTATCAGTGCAAAGAAATAGAGGAAAACAACAGAATGGGAAAGACTAGGGATCTCTTCAAGAAAATCAGAGATACCAAAGGAACATTTCATGCAAAGATGGGCTCAATAAAAGACAGAAATGGTATGGAACTAACAGAAGCAGAAGATATTAAGAAGAGATGGCAAGAATACACAGAAGAACTGTACAAAAAAGATCTTCACTACCCAGATAATCAGGATGGTGTGATCACTGACTTAGAGCCAGACATCCTGGAATGTGAAGTCAAGTGGGCCTTAGAAAGCATCACTATGAACAAAGCTAGTGGAGGTGATGGAATTCCAGTTGAGCTATTCCAAATCCTGAAAGATGATGCTGTGAAAGTGCTGCACTCACTATGCCAGCAAATTTGGAAAACTCAGCAGTGGCCACAGGACTGGAAAAGGTCAGTTTTCATTCCAATCCCAAAGAAAGGCAATGCCAAAGAATGCTCAAACTACCCCACAATTGCACTCATCTCATATGCTAGTAAAGTAATGCCCAAAATTCTCCAAGCCAGGCTTCAGCAATAGGTGAACCATGAACTTCCAGATGTTCAAGCTGGTTTTAGAAAAGGCAGAGGAACCAGAGATCAAATTGCCAACATCTGCTGGATCATGGAAAAAGCAAGAGAGTTCCAGAAAAACATCTATTTTGGCTTTATTGACTATGCCAAAGCCTTTGACTGTGTGGATCACAATAAACTATGGGAAATTCTGAAAGAGATGGGAATACCAGACCACCTGATCTGCCCCTTGAGAAATTTGTCTGCAGGTCAGGAAGCAACAGTTAGAACTGGACATGGAACAACAGACTGGTTTCAAATAGGAAAAGGAGTTCGTCAAGGCTGTATATTGTCACCTTGTTTATTTAACTTATATGCAGAGTACATCATGAGAAACGCTGGACTGGAAGAAACACAAGCTGGAATCAAGATTGCCAGGAGAAATATCAATAACCTCAGATATGCAGATGACACCACCCTTATGGCAGAAAGTGAAGAGGAACTCAAAAGCCTCTTGATGAAAGTGAAAGTGGAGAGTGAAAAAGTTGGCTTAAAGCTCAACATTCAGAAAATGAAGATAATGGTATCTGGTCCCATCACTTCATGGGAAATAGATGGGGAAACAGTGGACACAGTGTCAGACTTTATTTTTCTGGGCTCCAAAATCACTGCAGAAGGTGAGAGCAGCCATGAAATTAAAAGATGCTTACTCCTTGGAAGGAAAGTTATGACCAACCTAGACAGCATATTGAAAAGCAGAGACATTACTTTGCCAACAAAGGCTCGTCTAGTCAAGGCTATGGTTTTTCCTGTGGTCATGTATGGATGTGAGAGTTGGACTGTGAAGAAGGCTGAGCGCCAAAGAATTGATGCTTTTGAACTGTGGTGTTGGAGAAGACTCTTGAGAGTCCCCTGGACTGCAAGGAGATCCAACCAGTCCATTCTGAAGGAGATCAGCCCTGGGATTTCTTTGGAAGGAATGATGCTAAAGCTGAAACTCCAGTACTTTGGCCACCTCATGTGAAGAGTTGACTCATTGGAAAAGACTCTGATGCTGGGAGGGATTGGGGGCAGGAGGAGAAGGGGAAGACGGAGGATGAGATGCCTGGATAGCATCACTGACTCAATGGACGTGAGTCTGAGTGAACTCCGGGAGTTGGTGATGGACAGGGAGGCCTGGCATTCTGACATTCATGGGGTCGCAAAGAGTTGGACACGACTGAGCGACTGATCTGATCTGATCCATGAACTATTTTGGATTTTTTTTTTTGTAGGTTTCAAATACAACTGGATTTTTCTTCTAAGTTTGAATACTTTATTTCAGAGAACACAATAGATAACAATTATATTCATATTGTGTTTTTACCTAACAAATGACAGAGGCATACCAACTATCCAGTCAGTAATACAATACTGTGAAATAGCTAAGGCAGATAAAATTATATTATTGTTAATGAAACTGTGGGCTCAGAAAGTTAAGGAATACTAAGCAACATGAAAGTGAAACTCACTCAGTCGTGTTCAACTCTTTGTGATCCCATGGACTACATAGTCCATGGAATTCTCTAGGACAGAATCCTTTCCCTCCTCCAAAGTATCTTCCCAATCCAGGAATTGAACCCGGGTTTCCTGCATTGCGGGCGGATTCTTTACCAGCTGAGCCACAAGGAAAACCCAAAAATACTGGAGTGGGTAGCTTATTCCTTCTCCAGTGGATCTTCTGGACCCAGGAATCGAACCCAGGTCTCCTGCATTGCAGGCAGATTCTTTACCAACTGAGTTATGAGGGAAGTAAGCAACATGGCTAGGACTTAAATGCTGTTATTTTTACCCTAATCTTGGATTTTTTTTTCTTTCCAGTATGAAAAGAATAATTCAAATGTGACACTTTTCTTTCATACTTACATATAGAAAACACAATTGACTGACACAGCTTCTAACATGCAACGTTTTGATCCCAATACATACATATTCATATTCTCAGTCCTCTGTTCAATGTTAATAAATGCCCCCCACCACTTCCTCATGGTCTTTTAATGTTCCTAGGCAAGAGAGCATGACTGAATTATTAGAATCTCATGCTGTATTGCACTTATTATGAATTATATTTATTAAAATTAACTAAAGCATGAGAAAAGTTTTTATTTATACAACTAAAATTATGTTCAACTCTATAAATGTTAAGATTTGTAAGTATCCTTCAAAGAATTTGGATATTTAGAAATGATAGACTTAGGTTTGTTAAGCAAAAACTCTTAGAGCAAGAACTTATTTCAATCACTTTCAAGTTAATTTCTGGTCTGTTATCTGAAGAAATCACCATTAGCATTTTGTTTGTTCTCTAAAATGCTGAATGTGTTAATTACAAATCACCTACATAAGGTAAAATAATTTTGACTGTGTTTTGAAAAGTTTTGTTATGTGGGTCTTGTCAGACTTTAGAAAAAATAGAAATATGTTGTAGTGAAATGTACATTGATTTTTATGGTCCAGGCCTTGGCTTTAGGTGTGGCTTTACCAATGTGACTAGATGACCTTAAGCTTTATTTACTCATAAGTAAATAAGTAAGTGAAGTCGCTCAGTCATGTCCGACTGTTTGTGACCCTGTGGACTGCAGCCCACCAGACTCCTCCGTCCATGGAATTCTCCAGGCAAGAATAATGGAGTGGGTTGCCATTTCCTTCTCCAGGGGATCTTCCCAACCCAGGGATCGAACCCAGGTTTCCTGCATTGCAGGCAGACACTTTAACCTCTGAGCCACCAAGGAAGCCCTTATTTACTCATAGGTAATCAGCCCTGGGATTTCTTTGGAAGGACTGATGCTAAAGCTGAAACTCCAGTACTTTGGCCACCTCATGCGAAGAGTTGACTCATTGGAAAAGACTGATGCTGGGAGGGATTGGGGGCAGGAGGAGAAGGGGACGACAGAGGATGAGATGGCTGGATGGCATCACTGACTCGATGGATGTGAGTCTGAGTGAACTCCAGGAGTAGGTGATGGACAGGGAGGCCTGGCGTGCTGCGATTCATGGGGTCGCAAAGAGTTGGACATGACTGAGCGACTGAACTGAACTGAACTGAACTGAAGATTTATTTTGGAGAAGGAAATGGCAACCCACTCCAATATTCTTGCCTGGGAAACCCCATGGACAGAGGAACCTGGCCAACTACAATCCATGGGGTCGCAAAAGAGTCGGATATAGCTTTTAATGACAACAGCAGCAAGATTTATTTACTAAGTTTCATTTACTCATAGGTAAGATTTCTAAATCAAAGTAAGATAAACATTTATAAATAAGTATTAAAATGAAAGCCACACATCCAATCAATAGAACTGTTGGTATCTTTTGCTTTACACAGCCATCTTGATCTTGGCATTACCATATACCACTCAATGTATAGTGTAGAAGATGGTGATGCAACTTCAAGAGTGCCAGCAAGTTTCCCATGTCAACCTACACTTTCAGTTGATGTCACCTGATGACTAGTAATCATTAAAGTTTCATCTTTTTGTCTTATATTTGCTTCCCAGTTAAAATGCAATTAAATAGAGAATGTTAAGCTGTTATAAATCATTTATGCCACCATGTAAAGGCAGAGAAAGATCAATCTATTTTTGAGAAAGAAGTGAGCTACTTTGGATATTATTGCCTCAAGTTGGAACATTTGTATTGAGATTAGATATCACGTTAAAGACTTTTTTTTTGGTCTTAGGTTATAAGAAACTTATTAAGAGGAAAAATTTGACAAAAAACTTTGCAACAAATAATGACTCTGTAAATTGAATGGCACTGAAAAAATTAACCTTAATAAAAGCTATGCATGCATGCTAAGTCATGTCAGTCATGTCCAACTCTTTGCGACCCCATGAACTGTAGCCCACCAGGCTCCTCTGCCCATGGGGTTCTCTAGGCAAGAATACTGGAGTGGGTTGTCATTCCATCCTCTAGGGGATCTTCCCCAACCAGGTAGTGAACCCACATCTCTTATGTCTCTTGCCTTGGCAGGTGGGTTCTTTACCATTAGCGCCACCTGGGAAGAGCCCCAAATGAAAGATATATTTGACATCAAAGCTACATCATAGAAAAGAGTGCAAAAATCATATTAATATTTGGATGTTATAGCAACATCCCTGTGGTATGGAAAAAGTTCCTCTTAAAGTGAGGTTCAGATGTCAAAACATGACAGGTATCCTTTGGGACAATCAGTAAACAAATTATTTTGATTCATAAGAATGAGATCCCATGACCAGGGACAAAGGATGGGAAGAAGTTATGAAAGAGAGCCATGCAAAATATGCAGTTATTTCTGGAGGAAAATCTTGCTGCTGGAGGAATTGAAAAATTTCATATTTGGCACCAAATGTAAAAGAAATAGCAACAGAGCATAAATGCTTGTATGTGTTTATGAGGATGTATAGTGAATAGTGAAAGGTACTCAGTCATGTCCAACTGTTTATGACTGTACAGTCCATGGAATTCTTCAGGCCAGAATACTGGAGTGGGTAGCCTTTCCTTCTCCAGGAGATCTTCCCAACCCAGGGATCGAACCCAGGTCTCCCTCATTGCAGGCAGATTCTTTACCAGCTGAGCCACAGGAGAAGCCCAAGAATACTGCAGTGGGTAGCCTATCCCTTCTCCAGCAGATCTTCCCAACCCAGAAATCAAACTTGGGTCTCCTGCATTGCAGGTGGATTCTTTACGAACTGAGCTATCAGAGAAGCTATCAGGGAATATCAGGTATTTAATATTCCTATGTGGATGTAGGGTGGCTTTATCAGAAAACTAGAGAGATGATGGGCCAGGATATAGAGAGGAAATGAAGCTTACAGTTTGCTGGTATTAAATCAAAAAGTCAGTTGTTGTTCAGTCAGCGGGGATCCTAAAATGTTTCTTTGGTCTCTGTATGCATATTTTAATTATAATGATATTATTACTAATTTAATAATATTAATAGCAATAGCATTACATATTTAATCAAAAGAAAGCAAACGCAATGGTGCACCATTCAGATTGTAAAGCTGAAACTTGTCTATATCTTAGAAATATTCTGTTTGCCTCTTCTTCCACTACCCAGTATAAATCACTGAGTTCTGTGTTAAATATTTACTTAGTTTTGCTTATTATATATTCATCTCTATGAATTCCATATAATGGTCTAATATTGCATGAATAGAGAGGCTCATTTCCCTTAATGTTATGTTTTTTGAATTTCAAACACAGTGATATGCACAGTAATAACTGTAGCTTATTTATGTCTTTGGTATATACTATTCCACTGTGAGGAGGGCATGGCAATTCACTCCAGTACTCTTGCTTGGAGAATCCCATTGGGCTGCAGTCCAGAGTGTCTCACAGGGTTGGACATAGCTGAAGCAACTTAGCACGCATGCATGCACATTCCACTGCATGAATACACCAGGATTTGTTTACTCATTCTGAACTTGAAGAACTCTTGTATTAAGTTTTAACCTATTTCCCTTATAGGTTATTGCATATTATTTAATATGGTTTCCTGTGCTATACAATAGTTTCTTGCTGTTTAATTTTTTTTAATTAATCTATTTATCTTAATTGGAAGATAATTACTTTGCAAAATTGTGATGATTTTTGCCATACATCAGCATGAATCGGCCACAGGTATAGTGTCCTCCCCATCCTGAATGCCCCTTCCACTTCCCTCCTCACCCAATCCCTCTGGGTTGTCCCAGAGCATTGATATGTGAAAATGTTTATCAATTTTACACATAGTAGTTTTTATCTGCTAATCCCAAATTCCTAATTTATTCCTCCATTCACCCTTTCTACTTTGGTAACCGTAAATTAGTTTTCTACCTCTGTGAGTCTATTTCTACTTTTTAAATACGTTCGTTGTATTACTTTTTTTTAAGATTCCCCATATAAGTGATATCATATGATACCTGTCTTTTTCTGTCTGACTTACTATGCTTAATATGATAATCTCTAGGTCCATCCATAGCCTCAAATACTATGCAAATGAATAAATTCTTATGGCTATATATGTGTCTTTCAAATGACACTTCTCTCTTGATCCTGTCTGTTCAGATAAGGAAATCCAATTAGGCAGGGCTAAACAGAGTCCATCTAATAACTGCTTATATCATAAATGAATAGTATTTTGTCCCTTAATTAATTTTATGTTGCCGTATATGTTCATCTTTTAGCAGTTTTTCTTCAATTGCTTCTGAATTTATGAGGGTATTTCCCCACAAAACTTGTAACATTAATGTTATTTCTTTCATTTTTGGGTATTTAAAGTTGTTGCTACATTTGTAATTTATTTTGCTGTAGGAGTAAAGTGAAGTTCTCATTCTTTTTCAAAACTGCTGATATGAAAGGATGATGTTATACTACCAGACTCATGTTTTGACCCATTCTTCTTATCATAGTAAAGTAAAACAAAAATAAAGGGACTGATGGATAAGAGGAAATGGTACAGTTTCAGTTTCCTTAATCACATGGGAGTCATTGTCCTTTTTCTGACTTTTTGACTTTCCTTAGACTTATAGTCTGTAACTTAAACTGTTCACTTAAATTTTAGCAGTAAGGATCTTTAATTAGTAGGAAAAATCATTGGAATTCTCAAGAGGATTAAACAGTAAGATTATTTACGAGTGTGAAACACCACTCTGGTGCAGGAATATTTATTGATTAAAAAAAGTTGTAAGCAAATGTATTAGTGGATTTGTTTTGAAGACCTGAACTTTAGGAATTGGCTTTAGGTAATGTGGCCATGAAATCTGTCAATCAAGGAGGGACACTATTGGGAGTGAAATGTGTTATTACTTTGAACTTGGACACTTTATATCCAAGAAACTAAAATACATGGTTATTCTTTTTTAAGAGGATGGCTTTGACCTTGCAAGCTTTAAAGGAAGTCATTTTTTCTCAGTACACAGCACAATGCCTGTGGAATAGAAGTACTTAAACATTTGTTGAAAAAAAGTAATGAATGTTGCCACAGGATTCAGAAACTCTGCTGCTGCTGCTAAGTCACTTCAATTGTGTCCGACTCTGTGCGACCCCATAGACGGCAGCCCACCAGGATCCCCCGTCCCTGGGATTCTTCAGGCAAGAACACTGGAGTGGGTTGACATTTTGTTCTGCAATGCATGAAAGTGAAAGTGAAGTTGCTCAGTCGTGTTCGACTCTTAGCGACCCCATGGACTGCAGCCTACCAGGCTCCTCCGTCCATGGGATTTTCCAGGCAAGGGTACTGGAGTGGGGTGCCATTGCCTTCTCCTCAGAAATTCTATGCATATCCAAAAGAAATGAGAGCAGTGACTCAAACAGGTATTTGCATACCCATGATCATAGGAGCACTATTCACAACAGTCAGACGGTAGAAGTAACCTTGGTTTTACGGTCTGAGAGCTTGGCTCCTCCCCAGATGTCATGTTTTGAATCCTTTAACCTTCTGTGTGCCTGTATTTGAAGATGAATCCTCTAAGAAGGATGACTAAGGTTAACAGAGGCCACAAATGTGGGACCCTAATCCAACAGGATTCATGAATATGTGTGTGTGTATATACATATATATATATATATATATATAGAGAGAGAGAGAGAGAGAGAGAGAGAAGCTTTCTCCCTGTTTCCCTATGCATAATCTGAGGAAAGGAGACATGAGGCATCACAAGAAGGTGGCCATCTATAAGCCAGGAAGAGCGCTCTCTTCAGAAACCAAATAGGCCAGCACCTGGATCTCAGACTTCCATCTTCTAGAACTGTGAAAAAATAAATTTCTGTGTGCTTACCCACCCAATCTAAGATATTTATTTACACTTTAACAAATACTTTAAAAAGTGGAGGTGACTTTCAACAGGCCGATGGGTTGAGAATAGAAGACTTTTGAGGTGTCTGTACAAAAAAGCCTAGATTTCCTTGAAGGGACTGTTCATAGAAATATGGACATCAAAGACAATTCTGTTGCGGGCTTAGGGAAAAAAGAAGAGATCCATAGAGAAAGCCTCTATAATTTTAGAGAATACATATATCATCATGAGGAAATATGAATATTAAAGGCCCTTTTTTGGTGAGGTTTCAGATAGAAATGAGTAATAGGTTATTGAAAACTGGAGGAAAAGTGATCCTTGATATAAAGTGGCTATGAACTTGGCTGAATTCTGTTCTACTATTGTATAGAAGGTAAAACTTGCAAAACAGGAGATTGGATATTTAGCTAAGACTGTTTCTAAGCAAAATGTTATAGGAGCAACTTGGTTTGTCCTTACAACTTGCAGAAAAAAGTGACAAGAGAAAAATAAATTGAAGAAATTCTGTGTCAAAAAGAACAAGAACATAAAGATTTGAAAATTTCTTAAAGTATTAAAGTTATAAAAAAAAATGAGAAAGTGTGTTATGAAGGCATTAAGAGTGTGACTGAACAACCACTTGATAAGGAGACCTGTATGAATGTGAACTGGAAATTTACTCAGCTGTGTCAGCAGAAGCTAGGGGTAGAGATGGGATTATACTGGCAGAAACACTGTTAGGTGGGAACAGAGGAAACAGAAAGGGACAGAATGAAGGCAGGTTGCTAACATCCTTCATCCTTCAAAAAAGAAAAGAATGACCCAGAAGGTGATTTAGAGATCTATAGAGCTGTCACGGCCACTACAGGCCCGGGCAGCAAGCTTGCTTCAGTCTCAATTCCAGAGGGCAAGGCCTGTGAAGGCAGTTTTAAAAGAGGGGCTGCCCTGAACAGTACTGGGGGATATTGCTTCTGCCCCTGTAGGCCTGGAGAGCAGACCATGGAACAAAAAAGATTCTTCTCCAGCCTTAAAATCAGTTGAATCTTAATCAAATAAATCTCAGTCAACCTAAATCCTAAAAGCAGCAAGTGATCCATTTGAAGGATTGTAATCTGATTAGATAGACAGGTAAAATTTCCTTCTGCTATAAGAAGGGAATACAGTAAGTTTGCTACATAGGAACGAGTTCCACTGCAAGAGCAGGTTTTGAAGTCCATTTGGTTTGTAAGTCCTAGGTAGATACCCAACTAACACAATGGGCTATACAGTTCTGTACTGTAATGAGTTTATAATGCTTTTTACACAAATAATATTAAAAACAAATATAAAACATGTTTAATTTTACAGTTAAGTACTTGGAAAAGTACAGTAGTACAGTACAATAATGGCATACAGGAGATAGCATGTGGTGAACAGGCAAGAAGAGTTCCTGACTGGAGGTGGGAGAGGGGATGGGAGATGGTAGAGCTGAAGGATCCTTAGCAACAGAAGATGGAGGGCAAGCTTCAATTTCACTCATGCCTGACATTCATGGCACAGGTTCTGGCTCCTTGGCAGAACCAGATGCATGCTCACGTCTTTGAAAATTTGCAACTTGAATGTTTGTATGTAGGGGATTTACTGTACAGAATTTGTATGTAGGGGACTTACTGGACAGAAAAGGAGATGTTCTTTTCTGAAATGTACTCAGTCCCAGTATTGCTGAGAAAAATGAACAAACTGTCTTCATGGAAAAAATGTTTTTTTCTTTAAGTGGAATTTAACTTGTTAGGTTTTGGATTTGCATAGGATTCTTTTCTTCCTGAATTGTTAACATATCCAAAGATTTTTATGATTTGTCTCCCTGGTCTTACTGTTAACAAATACAAATCACATGTTCATGCCTACTATCCATAAGACAGAGAGGGGCAAGTAGGCCATCTGCCTGGAAAATGGAGAAATAAGAACTGGAGGAAGGCACTCCAGTAACTCAATGGGTTTGGATGGAAAGGAGATGGACTTGTGAGATCATCTGTCATATTTCACTAATCAACCCTATCAATCCATCACATTTAAATGAATGATTAGTATTTATGATCTTTCATATAGAGAAATAGAGTCTCTACAAGGTTATATAATTGAAATGATTACAACACAGTGGCAGTTTGTTAAGTACTATCAAGTAACTTCTCAACTCCATCCTCTTGGCTCATTATCTACTGGTCTCAACTCACTCCAAATAATTATAATCTCTTTATAGACTAGCAAGTAACTTCTGAACCACGTTCATTACCTTCATATTGTATCCCCTCCACATTTTGAAAACATGTATGTATGTAGCGTTAACCTACTCCAGTGTTCTTGACTGGGAAATCACACAGATAGGAGCCTGTCAGGCTACAGCCCATAAGGTCTCAAAGTGTCAGACACGACTGAGCACACAGGTACTATGTAATCTTGTGGCTTAAATCCATTTCGTGACTTAACCAATATTCTAGGACTGAGACCAGTACCCTGCATGGACTGCACCTTGTCCACCTTCTAAACTTCATGTTGTATAACTTAACTTTTCCTATTCCCTGATCTTTTAGTTTGTCATATTCTCATAACAGAATATTTACATGTGAAGTTTGTATTCTCAGTAGAGTTTTTCTTCCTCTTTCTTTGCTCATTTAATTTCTTTCTCATCCTTCAGATTTCATGTCAAGGGTTGCTTTCAAAGGCGTCTTATCTGAGCCTCTTCCCAGGGTAGATTGGATTCCTTTGTGTGTTTACGTAGTAAATGTATTAGTTTTGTGTTTTTCCTTTCATTATGTTGTTCTTTAATTAATCTCTCTCTCACATGCTGTATAGTAAACTATAGGATGAGGACTGTTCACTGATCATGTATAGTCTATAAATTGGAATTGAAATTACCTTATTTTCTGTAAGATGTTTAATATATAATGGATACTCAATAATCTATGACCCAGAGGGATGGTATGGGGAGGGAGGTGGGAGAGGGGTTCAGGATGGGGAACACATGTACACCCATGGTGGATTCATGTTGATGTATGGCAAAACCAATACAATATTGTAAAGTAATTAGCCTCTAATTAAAATAAATAAATTTAAATAAAAAATAAATAATCTATTGCTAAATGAATACCAGAGCCAAAAAAGAAAGTGCATTTCAGTGCTTATTATTATGCTATATCTAGTGCAGAGTACTTCCCCAGAATAATAAAAATGAGGGCAACTGGAAATCTAAAAAATAAAATATTTTATCAGTACCATATTAAAATTTGGAATAAAACACCACATTCTCATTATTTCACAGTCTTATTTTAATCTGTTATCATATATCAATGGTATAGAAGCTATAAAAACAAGATCCTTTTCAAGTTACATAAAAATATTTATGTAATAGCATGATTTACAGGGGCATTGCAATATAATTTCTTGGACAACAATCTGTATACTACCTGAGGTATTTTAGCTATTAACTGATTGTTTTATATTTGTGATGTATCTGAAAATAATTATAATTGAAATTACCTTATTTCCTAGATAAAAATCAAAGTAAATTCTTGAGAACATCATTGAATGTTCATAAATTGTTTTTTTGCTCAATGTATCTTCCTCAGTGGGATAGAAAAATAGAAAGACTGAAAAAGTTTAAATTGTACTGCCCTTTTGTCATTAAATGTTATTTTAATATGCCCCTCCCTTACTTGTGTCCCATAAGTATAGACATAATGAAGCTTCAGGTTTGTTTTTGATATCACAGAAACCTTGCAGGACAAAGAATAATGCTAGATTTTAAAAACAAGCTTTTTTTTTTTATTTTTAAAAAAGCCAGAATATTACAACAGCATTCATTTGTTTTGTATCAAAACAAAGATTGTTTTGATTTAAACTGAATTGTGTGTGAAAAATATATATGGTGTCCCTTGGTAAGGAAAGAGCTATGTAATTTTCAAATCTAGTAACAAGCTATGTCACGTATTTGAAAAATGTGTTATTTCTGTGATGAGTTTTTGTCAGCACAAGGTATCAGATGGGTAGCTCTGGGGAGTGAAATACTGTTTGTCCACCTACTTTACATCCTATTTTTGATCTTTAAAAACAGACTGAAGTGATATGCACGTGTTATGATTCTGATACCTCTCCTCATATGCACTTCTTAATATTAGAAGGATACCAGAACAGAAAACTTTACATCAGCTGCAGCAGCAGTGCCTCTACAAATGCTACAGGGAAGTATTTAAAAAAAAATAAAAATAAAAATCTGGACTTCTTACACAAAGCCTTTATTTCCCAGACATTTACATTTCTTCTGCTTTGCCTAGAGATAACAGATGGCTAGATGGTGATTTGGGATGCTAATTAGGCTGCTGAGTTTTTCAGCTAACCTTAGGCAGACATAGTCCTTTGAGGGCTGATTACCACTATGCCATTTTAAAATGTTAGCAGATAACCATTAAACACCCTTTCATAATGAACTTTTTATAAACAATAAAACCAAGATTAACTCTAAAATAAAAAAAGTATATTAGCAAGATAGTAATGAAATGTGCTATAGCATTATAAGAGTGATTTGCAAGTTTATTTAAGCTCCAGAACTAGTAGGTGAAAAAAAAAAAAAAAAATCTACTATGTAGTATTTTTATGTGATTCAGACTCTCTATAATATGGTAACATATTGATGTCCACTGGCAGTGGACAAACTCTCCAGGGGAAGAGTTAAGAGATGGGAAAATTGAGTCTAACTTAGTTATCTTGAATACAACATTAAAAGCTGGAGGGAAAGAACGTGCACATTATTTTTGGTAGGATGTGTTAGGAAAGAACTAGGATTAGATTCATGAATAGGTAATGATAGTCTATACAAAGGAACATTTCTATTCAATTAAGTATTCAAGTTATTAATATACCACCAGGAATGTAAATTATATTTACATCAATACTTATTATATAGCCTCTTAATTTTATTAATTGATCAAAATATCCATGTTACATGTGGAAAACATACAATTCAAAAATTACTACTTATTGAAATATACTGCCATTTTGTGAGCCCAAAACAATATTTGTAATAAATATGAACAATTTTTTCAAGGATTGTGATAAAATTATTTAAAATTTAAGTTTGAACTCAGATCTGAAATATTTATATATGCAGAGTTTTTGCAAAGTTACCACTGAAAGTAAGCCTGATAGCCGAATCACTGCTGAATTTAGTTGCAGTATAAAACGACCTCAAGTCTGCCATACAATGTACTTGTCTGTCCAGAAACAAGAGCAGAGTAAAGAAATTAAGAGCAAACCTTCTGTAATTAAAATCCCTGGTTCAAATTCTGTTTCTACCATTTATCATCCGTGTGAAATTGCTCAAATTCTGTAACCCATGTTAACTTCACTGTCCTCAAGTGACTTAACTCTATATGGCCTCTGTGAAAACGAAATAAGACAATTCACATTAAATATTTAGCACTCAGCCTAAAACATGGTAAATACTCTATCAATGATTCTAGGTATTATTATTATCATCATCATTTTTGGAGGTGTGTGAGAGGTAAAATTATGTGTAAATGTAATATGTAATCTAATAGCAAGCACAGATTAGAAAAATAATGTTTTCTAGGATAGGAATTTTACAAAAAAAAATTTCTCTGATGATTTATATATTTAAGTTTACATGTTTGGTGGTGGTGTTCGAGAAAAATTAAAAAGAATTAGAAAAATTTAAATATACATTAACTGGATTTGAATTAGGAAAAATCTTTCTTCTCAGTATACCTAGAAAACAGGCTATGTTTTAGTAAAATTGCATCAGACATACTGTGTTTCCAATATATGGAAAATTTCTGTGGAAAGATGTGTTTTAATTTGTATTTCCCACCTTTGTTAATATGCTCTCCTTCTAATATGTGTGTTTCTATGTCAAGTATAGTTTAAGCAATACCTACTGAAGCAGAAACCTCGGAGATCAAATAGTGTTGATAAATAGTTTGTCTTTTTTAACTTTGGAATAAATCCATCAAAATTAGAATATCAGAGATTCAGTTCTGCTTAACAGCAATATTTTTTTTTTTGTTGTTGACTTTTTTTTAATTTTATTTTATTTTTAAACTTTACATAATTGTTTTAGTTTTGCCAAATATCAAAATGAATCCGCCACAGGTATACATGTGTTCCCCATCCTGAACCCTCATCCCTCCTCCCTCCTCCCTCCCCATTCCATCCCTCTGGGTCGTCCCAGTGCACCAGCCCCAAGCATCCAGTATCGTGCATCGAACCTGGACTGGCAACTCGTTTCATACATGATATTTTACATGTTTCAATGCCATTCTCCCAAATCTTCCTACCATCTCCCTCTCCCACAGAGTCCGTAAGACTGTTCTATACATCAGTGTCTCTTTTGCTGTCTCATACACAGGGTTATTGTTACCATCTTTCTAAATTCCATATATATGCATTAGTATACTGTATTGGTGTTTTTCTTTCTGGCTTACTTTACTCTGTATAATAGGCTCCAGTTTCATCCACCTCATTAGTATTGATTCAAATGTATTCTTTTTAATGGCTGAGTAATACTCCATTGTGTATATGTACCACCGCTTTCTTATCTATTCATCTGCTGATGGACATCTAGGTTGCTTCCATGTCCTGGCTATTATAAACAGTGCTGCGATGAACATTGGGGTACACGTGTCTCTTTCCCTTCTGGTTTCCTCAGTGTGTATGCCCAGCAGTGGGATAGCTGGATCATAAGGCAGTTCTAGTTCCAGTTTTTTAAGGAATCTCCACACTGTTCTCCATAGTGGCTGTACTAGTTTGCATTCCCACCAACAGTGTAAGAGCAGTATTTTGTCTGTGGAGTTTAAAAGAGAATTTGTCTTCCAGTGTGTCATCTTTTATATTACAATATATAAATCATATATATGTAAGCATGCAAATATGTTAAATACATTAACATGTTTCCTATTTTAAGTTATATTAATATATGCTACCACAGAATTTCATTATTTCAAGTAAAATTTCACATGTGATCTCATTTTGTGTTCCCTAGGATTATTACCTGTTATAGATAAAATTTCTCTCAGAGGTGTTGCTTCAATTTGAAGATCATTGATGTTCAGAGGAGCTAAATGACTTGTCCTAAGAAACATAGTAAATTACAGGCAGATCCACAATGACAGTCCAAATATTTTTAGTTCCAATGTAATGTACTTTCTACCACCTGTTGTTCGTTTACTGTGTGTTTATTGTGTGTTCTTACGCATGTATGCATTCTCACAAGGGATGTATTTCAAGTCTCTTAACTGGTGTACATTTGTCATACTTTTATATTGTGAAATCATTTTCGTGAATATCCTAAAGCTTGAGAAGATTGCTCACCTTCTCTTTATGAGTCACTTGATTACTCTCTATGCACCATCCACACGTCATAATATTTGTCTACTTTGATGACAAGAAACTTACTAATTTACTTCCTTTAAAAAAGAAAAATTAAAAATAAATAGCCACAGACTGATATTCATTTTAATCCAGGATTCTGAGTTAGCTACTAACACCAAGAAACAATTGAAGAGTATGGTGTTTTTTAGTAAAATATTCAAAGCTCTTTAATTTCAACTTTTTATGAAATTAGCATAATATGAATTTATCTTGTCTCTGTTGCCTTGTGTTGTGACTGTATGTATAATAAGAATGTACGAAATGCTTATAAATAAATGACTGCTTACTTTGGCTTACTTTAAAATGGCTTTTACCATTTTAAAAAGTACCCTCCCAGTAAATTAGACCTGAGGTTTGGTGAATATGACAACTAGTAAGACTTAATCTTCTAAAAGTCTTCTTCTGACTTTTAGGGGCTTAAATTTAGTGCAGCTGAGGAGATTTAGACATGTTTTTGTGATTAAATGATTTAGGAAAATTAATGAGGAGTGTAGTAAATTTGGCATTAGGAACACTAATTAGTAGACTGCCATACCAGAGAAGATAAGATTCAAACTGTATCTGTGGTTGTGCAATGAAAAAAGAAGAATCATATTAAGGGTTATTTTAGATACATTTTAATCTGGCTCATTAATATTTAGTTAAGCCATGTTTATTTCTTGCTTGTCTGTTCCCTGAGAGGGACATATATTCTAGCATTTCCCCCTATATTACAAAAAAATAATAATAACCATTAGATATAAAGAAAAATATATGGCTGATTTCCAATTGCTTTATTTTTTATTTCAATAATTCCAGACTTACACTAAAATTGTAACAGTATAGAAACTCATAATTCCCCAATATTTGCCAAATTTACTCTTTATCACATTTACATTATCATTTTACTCCTTACACACACACATACAAACACAAGCCCATGTATAGACACAAACACATTTTTTTTGGAGAACTTTTTGAGTGTGAAGTGTAGATATGGTGTCCCTTTCCCCATAAATGGCCTTCCCTGGTGGCTCAGATGGCAAAGAATCTGCCTGCAATGCAGGACATCAGAGTTTGATCCCTGGGTTGAGAAGATGCTCTGGAGAAGGGAATGGCTACCTACTCCAGTATTCTTGCCTGGAAAATTCCATATAATTACTTCTCTGTGTGTTTCCTTAAAACTAGGACAGTATCACTCAGGGAGCTCTACTCAATACTCTGTAATGGCCTATATGGTAAAAGGATCAACAAAAAGGCTAGATATGTGTGTGTGTGTGTGTGTGTGTGTGTGTGTGTGTGTGTGTGTGTATACATATATATACATAACTTATTCACTTTGCTATACATGAAAAACTAACACAACATTGTAAATCAACTATACTCCAAAAAAAAAAAAAAAAAAAGGGACAGCATCCTACCTAACTGCATACAATTATCATTGTCGGGATCAGCCCAACAAGGAACTGACCTGAGGGAGTGGTGCCACAGAAGAATAAAGAAAAATAAGACTCAGAAATAAAGTGGGGATCAGGAGGCTGATGCCATTCGCAGGCAAAAGCCTAGATCCTAATCCTTGTGTGCCTTTTATTGTTAACTTCTACTTCCTTATTCCTGCTCTAGCTATATCTGTTCTTTACAATCTCAGATGGGGGATAAAGATATACAATGCACAGTCCTCAATGTCAAACCTTCAGGCCTTTCATGACTTTGTTTAGCCCTTTGGCTAGTGACACCCTTTCTCAGCAACTCCCTCAAGGCTCTGGTTAAGGGAACAGTCAGTTATGGTTTTCCATCAGTCACATCAGTACTTCAACATCTTGTTTTCAAGATGTCTTTCCACGATGTACTTTTTACTGCTCCCTGCCCTTCGCCTGGGGGTGATGAGAGAGTCATTCTTATTTTCAAAGAAGCCCCATTAATCATAGTACAGGCCTATGCATAGCATATTCCCTACAATCAAAATTCCTCATGTTTCTGTTTCCAATCCAGTCTTCAGCCGCTTAATAATCATTCCCAGGACAAGTACTTTTTAATCATCTTTACTGTGCTTACCCATTTATTTTTATAAATTGGATTTCCAAGCATAAGCTTCTACATAACTTCCAGCAAATGATGCCTGGCCCTAAATAGGACATTAACCACACATAATACACTCCACAGAAAAAAAAAAATCTACCCTGACAAGTCGAGTCTCTGAGCTCTCCATCCAAAACAATGACATGAAACCAATAGTCATCTGGCCAGAAATGACACTTCAGCCTTCATGAGTCTCATCTGTCTTAAGGAAGAAGACCTTTCCTATACCAATGTTCATGAAGAAAATCTATGCTAAAGCCTGTGCCCTTGAGCACAATAATGACAAGTAAGAAAGGTGATTTAGTCAATGCAAGTCTAACTTCTGCCAATAGGAAGAAGTTTCTTGTGGACGAGAGTATGGTAAATCTACTTCACTTTTATTCTCTCTCTCCTTCCACACACCCCCAACCTTGAGAATTTTTTTCATAATAAAACCAAAGGAAAATATTGCAAATACAAACAGTAATGCTCTCTTAAAGAAAGCTCCTTTAAAAACACAAGTACAAAATATAGCTATTTACATATATATAAAACACATATTCTCAATAATCTGTAACATGCATAATTATGCTTTAATTATGCACCTTATATAAATGTATTCTTCAGTAACAGAATATGTATCTTTTTCTATTTAACCACGATATAACTATTCACATAATTTATACAGGATACATTCTAAATACTGTGTAGCTTGAATAATTGTACACTAAGCATGTACTTTACATAAATATTTTCCACTGGTAAAACACCTTTCCCATATAAAAATGAGTGTAATGCCCTTTCTCATAAAATTATACATAAATTTTTGTTTGTTTTTAAGATAGGAGAGAGTACCTTTGTTGCAGGAAAGGGGGACCCCTTCCAGGGCCCGAAACTGGGCTCTTTTCTAACACTTAGAAACAAATTGTCCGAGGAGACACATGTGCTGACAAAGTAGGGTAAGGGAAACCAGGAGAACCGCTCTGCTGTGTGGCTTGCAGTCTCGGGTTTTATGGTGATAGGATTAGTTTCTGGATGGTCTTTGGCCAATCATTCTAATTCAGAGTCTTTCCTGGTGGCACACGCATTGCTCAGCCAAGATGGATGATAGCGAGAGGGATTCTGGGAAGTGGACGGACATGCGGTGTCTCCTTTTGACCTTTCCCGAACTCTTCCAGTTGGTGGTGGCTTATTAGTTCCATATTCCTTATCAAGATCTCCTGTCATAAAACAACTCTCGCAAATGGTTACTATGGTGCCTGGCCAGGGTGGGCGGTTTCAATCAGTGTGCTTCCCCTAACAACTCCCCCCTGAGAGACTTCATACTCAAGATACTTCTTGGGAATTGGGGCGGAGGGCTCTTTCTTCTGTAACTTCTTCCTGCTGTGCATGGGTGTAGGCCTGCCTAGCAGAGCAGAAGTCTCTCTCTACCTGATCTAAGTTGGGGTGTTCCACATCTGAAACCAGCTTCCACCCTTGTAGTAACAGCAATTTAGTTTGAAACTGTTGGCACTCTCAGAGATGAAATAGAAAGGGGCCAAACAAGAGACCTAACAGGATGGTCATCACTCCAGAAAGAGGAGGCAACATTTGGGGTGAGGGCTGCAGGGTTTGTGACCCTTTTTGATTGGTTGGTGATGAGGCAACAGAGCTGTTCTCCAGGAATCTTGTGTTCAGTCTGAAGTTACCATCCTCCACCTGGGTGGGGGCTCCAGTTCTGTAGAAGAGCTCAAAGACAATGTTATGCATATTTCTTTGAGTAGGAACCAGGACTGTCTGGAGGCTGTACCAACCTTTGATTGTTTCTCCTGTTTCTGTATCCCCTCCCTTCCCTAATTAGCAATTGTTTGAATCCACCCTTAGGCTTCCCTGGTGGCTCAGAGGTTAAAGCGTCTGCCTGCAATGCAGGGACATGGGTTCGATCCCTGGGTCGGGAAGATCTGCTGGAGAAGGAAATGGCAACCCACTCCAGTATTCTTGCCTGGAGAATCCCATGGACGGAGGAGCCTGGTGGGCTACAGTCCATGGGGTCACAAAGAGTTGGACATGACTAAGCGACTTCATTTTCACTTTGGAACTCAGGGAAGGTCAAGGAGACTGAATGAAGCCTATATCCTACAGACAAGAAATGGAAAACACAGAACAGATCTCTACTCCAGAGCCCCACAGAGTTCTACTTAGTTTTAATTTAGGGAACTAGGCAACTATGACTGTGATAACTTCCTGTCAAAATGGAGCATAGGACTGCCTCAGCTTGGAGTATAGACACTGAATTGGAAATATTTCTGAGTTCCAAGTTCTAGATCTGAGTATTGTATGATTAAAATCTCAATCCCTTGGTCTACCATTTTGGTGTAACAGACCCAATTAGAAATAGTTGGAGGAGTGACAACTAGAATTTAGTAGACAAAATAAATCTCATTTCTTTTTAGAAGAATAGGCCTGAAACCCAGTCTGGACCTGGCACTTCAGGGAGACTTGTAGCCAGGTAGCCAGTTGCCTGATTTTATAAAAAGTGAGGTTGCAGTTACTAGCTTCCAGCAGACATTGTTTTGAGAATGGTGGCATCCAAGCCTGACACGACTCAGAAAACTCAAGTGTTTAGCAATACAAGGTCTAATCTGAAAGTACACCTATAGCATCACCTAGTTATTTCCCAGGATATCTGAACTGTAGTTACTCTATTTTGACTTTTAATTGTAAACTTTTCCTTAATAGCCAAAGCAGATTTAACTGTTAATGATGCCAGTGTTTGTCTAGGTATGAGAAGATGCAAAAACTGGGACTCATAAAATCTTCTCCTGAAAAGATCTAACTATCTGAAGGTCTGTTCTGCCAGTTTTTCCCAGAGCACCGAGTGCCTCATTCCTGATTTTCACCCTGAACTCCTTTCAGGGGTGTTGAAAGTCAGCAGTTGCAGCGGCCATGATTTAATCTTTGTAGATGGCAAGTGTCAGTCTTCAGTTGGCAGAGCCCCTTTTTGCTCATAAACTTGACCATGATTTTGAGGGGGGCATTTCATGACCATTTTATCTCATGGTACTGAGAATGTCCATTCTCAGGTTTGGCAAAGACTTTGTTGACAGGCCACTCAATATGCTGTTACTGGACTAGGCCGTAAAACAGTATCCAAAATTCTCTGGACCACCTGTCTTACTAGCCTCTTGGTCCAGGAAAATATTCCCTCTTGTTGCTTCTTCCCATATCTAGAGTTACACTGTTACCAACGTTGATCTCATATGGGACTATATATTATTCTATTAGATGCCTCAGACACACATTTGACAGTGTAAGAAACAGCAATTTTGTAAAACAGGTGAAATACAAGTAACATAGCCAGCAGTATTAGTAAAGTCACAAGTAAGACTTAAGAGCTTCCATTAGATGTAGCCCAGTATATCTCCGGTCATCTGACTTAGTCTGCTCTGTAGAATCTTTATCTCCAGGGAAATTATATATTGGCACCATCTATAAGGCACATAGCCCAGTTTTCTAGTGTTACTAGATTGATTGTCCTTAGTATGATTTAATTGTTTTTAACACAGAAGAGACTTTAAGCCTAAATTACCATAGCCTGGTGTTATCTATATAAATCCATCCCATAATTGTGGGAGATTTTTTCCTCCTTTGCTGAAACTTTTCTTGTTGCTCTGATTGAGCTTGAGTAATAAAAAAAAAAAAAAAAAGACAGAAATGGTATGGACCTAACAGAAGCAGAAGATATTAAGAAGAGATGGCAAGAATACACAGAAGAACTGTACATAAAAGATCTTCATAACCCAGATAATCACGATGGTGTGATCACTCACCTAGAGCCAGACATCCTGGAATGTGAAGTCAAGTGGGCCTTAGAAAGCACCACATAGAACAAAGCTAGTGGAGGTGATGGAATTCCAGTTGAGCTATTTCAAATCCTGAAAGATGATGCTATGAAAGTGCTGCATTCAATATGCCAGTAAATTTGGAAAACTCAGCAGTGGCTACAGGACTGGAAAAGGTCAGTTTTCATTCCAATCCTAAAGAAAGGCAATGCCAAAGAATGCTTAAACTACCACACAATTGCACTCATCTCACAAGCTAGTAAAGTAATGCTCAAAATTCTCCAAGCCAGGCTTCAGCAATATGTGAACCGTGAACTTCCTGATGTTCAAGCTGGTTTTAGAAAAGGCAGAGGAACCAGAGATCAAATTGCCAACATCCGCTGGTTCATGGAAAAAGCAAGAGAGTTCCAGAAAAACATCAATTTCTGCTTTATTGACTATGCCAAAGCCTTTGACTGTGTGGATCACAATAAACTGTGGAAAATTCTTCAAGAGATGGGAATACCAGACCACCTGACCTGCCTCTTGAGAAATTTGTATGCAGGTCAGGAAGCAACAGTTAGAACTGGACATGGAACAACAGACTGGTTCCAAATAGGAAAAGGAGTACATCAAGGCTGTATATTGTCACCCTGCTTATTTAACTTATATGCAGAGTACATCAGGAGAAACGCTGGGCTGGAAGAAACACAAGCTGGAATCAAGATTGCCTGGAGAAATATCAATAACCTCAGATATGCAGATGACACCACCCTTATAGCAGAAAGTGAAGAGGAACTACAAAGCCTCTTGATGAAAGTGAAAGTGGAGAGTTAAAAAGTTGGCTTAAATCTCAACATTCAGAAAACGAAGATCATGGCATCCGGTCCCAACACTTCATGGGAAATAGATGGTGAAACAGTGGAAACTGTGTCAGACTTTATTTTTTTGGACTCCAAAATCATTGCAGATGGTGACTGCAGCCATGAAATTCAAAGACGCTTACTCCTTGGAAGGAAAGTTATGACCAACCTAGATAGCATATTCAAAAGCAGAGACATTACTTTGCCAACAAAGGTTCGTCTAGTCAAGGCTATGGTTTTTCTTGTGGTCATGTATGGATGTGAGAGTTGGACTGTGAAGAAGGCTGAGCGCCGCAGAACTGATGCTTTTGAACTGTGGTGTTGGAGAAGACTCTTGAGAGTCCCTTGGACTGCAAGGAGATCCAACCAGTCCATTCTGAAAGAGATCAGCCCTGGGATTTCTTTGGAAGGAATGATGCTAAAGCTGAAACTCCAGTACTTTGGCTACCTCATACGAAGAGTTGACTCATTGGAAAAGACTGTGATGCTGGGAGGGATTGGGGGCAGGAGGAGAAGGGGACAACAGAGGATGAGATGGCTGGATGGCATCACTGACTCGATGGGCGTGAGACTGGGTGAACTCCGGGAGTTGGTGATGGACAGGGAGACCTGGCGTGCTGCGATTCATGGGGTCGCAAAGACTCGGACATGACTGAGCAAGTGAACTGAACTGAATAGAAAAAAGTTCAAATTTATGGCCAGAGTCATAGCAGGCATTATTAATTGGCCCAGTGTGGGGATCCCATCTAGTAATATCACAGTGATCTGAATATGACTATAATTTTTTTTTTTAAGTAAATTTTCTCAGGGCCAACCAGTTAGAGTCTTGTAGTAGAGAAATTTACCAAGGTAAACCAGAACTAGATACAGGTAATTGGCCACAAACCCAACAATTGAATTGATTTCTAAAACTAGCATAGAATCAGGCCTATGATGGAAAAGCATTTGATTTATATGCAAAGGTCTAAGAGGTCAAGAAAACATAAATGATCATACGAATCAGGTTCAGCATCTTGGGCAAGATGTCTACCTCTGATATCATCGTCTTCTCATCCTTGTGTAGTGTAGTTTCTCCTGATAAAAAAGTCCCTCCATCCAGGTTGGAGACAGTCTCTTAAATTATGTCTTTTTCCAGTCCTGGTTGCAGGTCATGAGGCATCTGATCTTCATCCAAAGATAGATTACTGAGATAAGCTTCGGAAACAAACTTAGGGTGTTCTTTAAGAATTCAATGAAATTTTACATTAATATCACATAACAGCAAAGAACTATCCAAGAAATGAGTCTTACTAGCTCCATCGGTAGACCTCCATTAACAAACTGGGGATTTAACATTTATTGAATAATCTTTTTCTCCCTAAAAGTACCCTCATTCTTATCAAATATAACCAAATTAAGGCTAGCTTGTTTGCAAAATAAGTTTGTTCTCACTAATTTTGGTCTGATGATTTATATAACCATAATTTATCATAGAATTTTTATTTTGCTGAAACATTTATAGAATCTCAGACTGAAATTTTGAAATAAAACAAGGCTGGGAAACTCACACCAAAGGCATATCACAGATTTTGACTAACAAATCTAGGTGAATTCTTCCCTTTTTAAGGTCTCAAAAATTCCTTGAGATTTTGGTACCTGTTAGTGAGATAAACTTCCTAGCTAATTTGATAAACTTACTGGAAACCTAAGAGTTTCAAATTTCTGGAGGAGTCAGATAAAGAGAAAATATAATTGTGTTGTTTATAACATAATTTTAGCAAATTATTTTCACAATTAGTTTGAGAGGAAGGTTTATCCTACTCCTGGTAAACACAAATTCAAACCTGTAATTTTTCAGATAGAAAACATAAAAGTTATAAGCATATTCGCTGGTTCATTCAGTCCTTTGTTAACTTTTGTGAAGTCATCAGGTTTTCCATTAGAATACCAGGACATATCAGAATGTTAAGAGCTCCATATAATTTCTAGGATATCCGTATTAGTAATTTTACCATACATTATAACATGAGCGGATTTATTACTCATTTTATAATCTTTTTCATGTAATTTAACCAACCAAATAAACACAGTTTAATATCTTTCTTTGGGTTGTTTCAGGGGCTCTCTGAAGCACCCCAAAGTTAGCTAGAGGTCAAAGGAACTTCAAAAGAATTCGATTTAGGAAGTTTTCTCAAAAAGATCAATTACAAGCATTTAGAACATTTGGTCAGATTTAGTCAGTGTTGATGGGTGTATCATTGAGCTTCTTGATATGTCATAATAGGCATAAATACCAAGGCTCAAGGTCTAGTGAAAGTCAGCGCTGCCATCTTGGACCTAGTTGGCTCTAACCAGTTTTTTATGGCTGTGTCATTCTTAACAAAATCCATTTATCTAACTAATTGTAATCCAATTTTAGAAAATCCTGATCATGCATAACTCTTTTTAGTATTTTTTCATACTTTTTTTTTTTAACTGAAAACACACTTCCTACTTTCCTTTAGCAACCAAGAACTAACTTTTATATTAGCATTTTATAGATTGGTGAGTATAAATACCAGTGATAATTTCTAAAACCTTTGCTTTCTTAGAACATTTTAGGATGGCACCAAACATTATTCACTTATAGTCCCAAATCTCTTTAGTTTCTCTGTAAAAGGATATTAGTATTTAGTAGCAAATGTTTCAAAATCTTATTTTATTTGGAAATGGCCTAACTATTCAATAGACTTCCAACACTTAGCACACTTGGCATAACCCTTAGAAATTTAAGTTACACCAATCTGGAGAGTATTTTAGACAGATATTTCTAAAGAAAAATTATTCTTAATAGAATTTATATAAAAGCTCATATCTCATTTAAATTTTTAGAAGTTTCTTCACTCAAGGTAATTTCCTTGTTGACAAACTTGTAACAGATATAATATTTAACTTATATTAAACCTAGGTAAGACTGAGTGACTTCACTTTCACTTTTCACTTTCACACAATGGAGAAGGCAATGGCAACCCGCTCCAGTGTTCTTGCCTGGAGAGTCCCAGGGACGGCAGAGCCTGGTGGGCTGCTGTCTATGGGGTCGCACAGAGTTGGACATGACTGAAGTGACTTAGCAGCAGCAGCAGCAGCAAACCTAGGTACAATGAAAATGTTTTGCTTAATGTTAATTATGCTACGGCATGTCTATATTAGATAGGTCAACAAACAAACATTAATATCAGGTATTTAATACTGAATATTTCCCAGTTCACATGAACCTGGAATTTATTGTTTAATTTAGAATTGTTTGATTTGTAAGCACTTACCTTTTTTTAAGCCAATTAAATAGAGCTCATTTACAAATTAACCTCAAAAATATTACCCAGAGACAAAGACATACCAAGACGTATTTAGACAGACACAGTGCAAGACTTAGCTTCATTTTCTAAGTTTAGTCATGAATTAGATATTACAATATAAAATTTACTAGTTTATAAAAAAAAAAAAACAGTTGAAATAAATAAATTTTTTAAAGTCTTTTTCCCCTTTTGCCTCAGTCTCAGGAGTTTGAGATGGTCTAGATAAGTGTTCCTGAGAGCCCTGGTCTCAAGGAACAGGGAAATAAAATCAAGTTCTAACAAAACGATGGCAGGTCTAAACCAAATGGTGGCCAGACAAAGCAAAATGGCCATCAAAAATCACAACACAGAACACAGAGTTAAAACACACACATATAAACCTGGCAGTCCTCATCAGACACTCCCTTAAATACAAGAATACAGTCTCTCAGAAAACCTCCTATAGAAACACAGAACTTCAGATCCAAGTACTAACATATCTCAGGTCTTCAAAGATTTCAAGGGAGGAAAGGAAGCCAGGTTGAAAGAAGAAGGGGGAGGAGGTGGGACAAATGGGGTGGCCTTACAGACGTCTCCTGTCACCTTCAGATACCCAGGCGTTATGGGACTTTACCCTGGGTCTCCAGAGAAGGGAGGACTGGAACTCAGCCCTACAAGAAATGAGACCAGACCAGAACCAGAATTCAAGTTCTCTGCCAAGAGGAGGTGATCAGTCTCCAATCCTCAGCTCAGGCTGAGGCCCTTCGACCAGATTCCTGCATCCAGGACCAGGGGACTAGAAAAACGGGGAAGGATAGGAAGGGTTAAGGATAGGAAGGGTTAAGGAGGGGAAAGGGAGAGAGGTCAATCAAGTCTCTTGTTCCTTACCTGGTTGGGGCACTCTGGCCAGCTGTCCACATCAGGAGGAGACCGGGGACAAAAGGGTCCCAGTTGTGGCTGCTGGGTCTGGTCCATTGGCAGGCAAGCTGGCCCCTGAGTACCTCGAGTGGTCAGGATGTCAGTCTCAGCGAAGAAGAGTCCCACCAGAGTCGCCGTTTGTTGCAGGAAAGGGGGACCTCTTCCAGGGCCCGAAACTGGGCTCTTGTCTAACACTCAGAAATGAATTGTCTGAGGAGACACATGTGCTGACAAACCAAGAGATTTTATTGGGAAAGGGCACCCGGGTGGAGGGTAGGGTAAGGGAACTCAGGAGAACTGCTCTGCTGCGTGGCTCACAGTCTCGGGTTTTATGGTGATGGGATTAGTTTCTGGGTGGCATTTGGCCAATCATTCTAATTCAGAGTCTTTCCTGGTGGCTCACACATCGCTCAGCCAAGATGGATGCTAGCAAGAGGGATTCTGGGAAGTGGACGGACATGCGGTGTCTCCTTTAGACCTTTCCCGAGCTCTTCTAGTTGGTGGTGGCTTATTAGTTTCATATTCCTTATCAGGATCTCCCATGATAAAACAACTCATGCAAATGGTTACTATGGTGTCTGGCCAGGATGGGCGGCTTCAATCAGTGTGCTTCCCCTAACACCTGTGGAACTGATTCTAATTAGAAATCAGTTCATATATTATGTCTATTGTGCTTGGTGTCTCAGTCTACTAATTTGACTCTAATATCTGACTTGTTGGAATATCTTAGAAACTGGTCATCTCACTCCCAATTTACATGCCATTAATTGGTAGTTACAGTTCATTGCAAGAAATAAAATCAAGATCTCAAGTGTGATGCTGCTTTGGATATTCTTACTGTTTGGGTTCACAAGTTTAATTCACTTGTTTATTTATGGCTACATTGATAATAAAATCGATAGGGAAACTATGTTTTTTTCTGTTTTCTAGACAAAGAAATAAAGCATTTCATATACTTTTACTTTAAAAATATCTCCTATGTATGCTGTTGAATGTGTTCAGAATCCTGACAGTAGTGGTGGATATAAAAACCTACACATAATAAAATTGCATAGAACACAATAAACACACGCACACAGATACATAGAAAAATGACTACAAGTAAAACGGAGCAAATCTGAATAGATCAGAGTATTGTATCACTATCAATACTTTGGTTTTGATATTACACTAAAGGATTGCAGTGTTACCCATTCAGGGAAACAGAAAAATGTGTAATGGATCTCCTTGTACTAGTCTTAAAACACCATGAAAATCTAAAATTACTCCAATAAAAGTTTCAATTAAAAAAAAAACTTCAAAAAAAAAAACTTCATATTACTCTTAAAAATTTTTCTTCCTGTTGAATGTAGCTATGAATAATTTTTGACATTACATACATATTTATTCTCTGTCATTTTGAAGTCCATCTCAAGGCATTTCATTAAATGTATTTAGTTTGCAGTGAGACCCTAGGCAAATGAATATCATAAAATATTTAAATTTAATATCTGATTATTTAAAATAAAGCACAACTATTATTTATTATATTTTGGGAGAAAAAATATATATTTTTTGCCTTTAGCTTTGAAGGAATTTATTACATTGGTATTTGGGCTTGTTTGGGGGGAAGAGATATGGACATTTTCTTTCTTATATTTTAGTCTCATTTCTCTTGCTTTTTCCCCCTTTTCTTTACTTCCCAACATCTATATCTCCATTCTAACCCATTCTCCACAGCACATCTAAAGTAGTCTTTTTTTTTTTTTTAATGCAAACTCCTCCACTCCCACTCCATGCCAAGTTTATCAGCAAGTTTTATGGCAAGAAGCAGATTTGCCATGAAGCTAAGTCAGTTTAAGCTTCAGAGTCTCTCAAATGTGTGGATTTCTCCCACAGTCTCATGCTTATTTTTATGTCTTTAATTTTCTATTCTATTCTTAAAGAGAGAAAAATAGGATTATACTTCAAGTCTCATGAAGCTCCAAGTCAATGTTGTCTGTCATTTTAATTTCTAGGCTATTCTCCCACTTTTTAATTTCTCTATATTGCTTGTGGTTACCCTCCCAGTCTCTCATTTTCTTTTTTGCCTGGATTACACTATTGACCAAATTATCTTATGTTTCCATGGTCAAATAGGCTGAACCTCCCTCAGATTTCTAGTTCTAAACCTGTGGTCTTATTTGCACCCACAGCCATTTCCTATTTCCATTCCTTAAAATTGGAGAAGCCCTTTTCTCTCTAAAGGTAATGACTTGAATCTTCTCACTTTCTCCTCTTAGTCAATTTGCTCAATAATCATCTATGTGTTCAGATTTTCCTTCAATTTAAAATGTTTATGTATATTTAAACTTATTCTGGTTTGTTTCTTCTCAAACACTGTAGCAGCAAAGAACTATGAAGGGCAAACAAAAAGTTCTTAGAATTCCTGTCCTTCATGCATGAAGAACACAGTTACTGTTCATGTCAAAGACTTTCCAAACTAAACTGTGAACAATTCATATTTCTCAGTTCTCACCTCTCCCATTAATTCTCTGAAATTCACTCCCAAGATTATTAGTAATCTCTTTATGTTAAATGCAATGATTTTTCATCAACCCTAGTTTACGTTTACCCTTTGTCGTGACTGATTTCTCCTTCAAATGGTCTTCCTTTGGCTTCTGTGACTTAGCATCATCCTGGTTTCCTTACTGGCCTGCGCATTCCTTTGGGTTCTGTTTCATTGTTCATCACTGAAATGTCCCCATACTCATATTTTTAACAGACTTTATTTTTAGAGCAGTTTTAAGTTTATAAAAATACTGAGAGGCAGATACAGAGATTTCTCATATACTTCCTCCCTACATAGCCTGAGCCTCCTCTGTCATCAACAGCCTCCACCAGAGTGCCACATTAGTAACAATTAATGAACTTAACATGGACACATCATTATCAAATGTCCCTAGATTACCTTAGAGTTCACTCTTGGTCTTGTACATTCTTTGAATGTGGCCATATTTATAATGACATATACACATCATCATAGCTTTGTTTTTAATGCTTTCACTGGCCTAAAAAATCCTCTGTGCTCTGCCTACTCATCCCATTCTTCTCCCTAACCTCTGGCAACCACTGATCTTTTTACTGTCTTCATAGTTCTTTCCTTTTACAGAATGTCATATAGTGGGAATCATGCAGTGTACTCTTTTCAGATTGGTTTCTTTCACTTAGTAAAGTGGAGTTACAGATTTTCCATGTCTTTTTATGGCTTGACAATGCATTTATTTTTAGTGTTGCAAAATATTCTATTGTTTAGATATATCACAATTTATTCATTCACCTACTGAAGCACATCTTGGTTGCTTACAAGTTTTGCAAATTATGAGCAAAGCTGGTATAAACATTTGTGTGCAGGTTTTGTGTGAATATATTTTCAAATCCTTTGAGTAAATACCAGGGTACATGATTGGGATCATATGGTAAGAGTATGTTTACTTTTGTAAGAAATCACATAACAGTCTTTCAATGTCAATGAATGTGAGCTCCTGTTGCTCCTTGTCCTTGTTGGCATTTGGTGTTCCCAATGTTCTAGGTTTTGGCCATTCTAATAGATATGTAGTCATATCTTAATGTTTTAATTTGTATGTCTCTGATGACATATGATAGGATACTTTTATATGCTTATTTGTCTTCTGTATATCCTTTTTTATTTTTTTGGTGAAGAATGTTTTAAGGTCTTTTATCCATTTTTAATGAGGTTGTGCTCTTACTGTTGACTTTTAAGAGTCCTCTGTATAGTTTAGAAAACAGTGCCTTATCAGATATGTCTTTTGCAAATATTTTCTCCTCTTTGTGGCTTGTCTTCTCATTCTCTTATGCAGAGTATAAGTTTTTCATTTTAGTGAAGCCCAACTTACTAGTCCTTTCTTTTGTGGATCTTATATCTAAAAAGTAATTACCAAACTCAAGGTCATCTAGGTTCTCTCATATGTTATCTTCTAGAAGTTTTATAGTTTGTGTTTTATGTTTAGGTCAGTGCTACTTAGGGGATAAATGTTTTTGGAAGGGTACAAGGTTTGTGTCTTGATTCTTTCTTTCTTTCTCTCTCTGTGTGTGTGGATGTGCAGTCGTTCATGTACCATTTGTTAAAAAGACCATCTTTGCTCCTCTGCTTTTGATCCTTTATCAAAGATCAGCTAACTATGTTAGTCTAATTCTGGGCTCTCTATTTTGTCCCACTGTTCTTTCAACAATATCACTCTGTCTTGCTTACTTGATTACATTCACCCTCATGATATCAAAGAGCAACTACATGCTTATTCATTTATTCAGCTGGTGTATGTTGAACACCTGCTTCGTGAGAGGTACTGTGTTTGGTACTTGGAATACAATTTGAAAAATAAAAGTGATATACTCATTGTGGTTGTTCAGTTGCTAAGTCATATCCAACTCTTTTCGACTGCATGGACTTCAGCACACCAAGCTTCCCTGTACTCCACTAACTCCCAGAGTTTGCTCAAGTTCAAGTCCATTGAGTCAGTGATGCTATCTAAGCACCGCATCCTCTGCTGCTCTCTTCTCCTTTTACCCGCGATCTTTCCCAACACTAGGGTCTTTTCCAGTGAGTTGGCTCTTTGCATCAGGTGGCCAAAGTATTGGAGTTTCAGCTTCAACATCAGTACTTCCAATGAATATTCAGGACTGATTTCCTTTAAGATGGACAGGTTGTATCTCCTTGTAGTCCAAAGGACTCTCAAGAGTCTTCTCCAGAGCATTCAAAAACTTCAGTTCTTCAGTGCTCAGCCTTTTTGATGGTCCAACTCATTAACCTTAATCAAATAAATATAGGAGTAAATTGCTAAATGCAATCTGTGATCATTGTTATATAGGAAAATTACACTAGACCCAGTGAATAGATATGAAAGTTAGAATTGATATGGGAAAGGGTTTCACTGTGAACATATATTTGATATTAATTCACAAGCAAAAGTGGGAATTTACTTATTAAAAGGAAGATAGAATGTTTCAGGCAGTGATGGCAGCAGAATAAAGGTCCTGAACTTGCATATAGGGTTTTAAAATTTTGGCCATCTATCATGAATTGCAGACTCTTTTGTAATAGCCCTTTAATTTACTTATGGAGAATTATCGCTTCTCCTCTGTAAGGTGCTACAAGTGTTGTTGATCAAATTTCCTGCCTTTCACTTGCCAGGGAATATATATATAATCCAAGTTAGGCCAGTCTTATGTTCTCTTCTTGAAACATGAAATTTGAACATAATTTTTAAAATATGAAAGTGAAATGGAAGCTCATTCATTTTTGTATGGATACTGATATGGAACTGTTGAATTGATTATGCTGTGTAGATTCCAGACAACCACATTTTTCTGTTTTATTCTGTACCTGTTTCTCTGACCTTCCTGTTAGTTCTGTGAATACTCCCATATAATTCCTGTTCATTTCTTTTGCTGCTGAAGGTAGCTCAATTCAGTTTCAATTTTTTACATTGAAAGATACCTATCTATCTATTTACTGCCCATGTGTTCATGCTCAATTGGGTCACTCTTTGCAACCTCATGGACTGTAGCCCACCAGGCTCCTCTGTCCATGGAATTTTGGGGGCAAGATTAGTGGAGCGGGTTGCCATTTCCTACTCCAGGGGATCCTCCAGACCCAGGTATCAAACCTGCATCTCTTGTGTCTCCTGCATTGGCAGGTGGATTCTTTACTGCTACATCACCTGAGAAGTTCTAGTGATTATATATATATTCCTATACACTAATAATGAGAAAACAGAAAGAGAAATTAAGGAAAAAATTCCATTCACCATTGCAACAAAAAGAATAAAATACTTAGGAATATATCTACCTAAAGAAACTAAAGACCTATATATAGAAAACTATAAAACACTGGTGAAAGAAATCAAAGAGGACACAAATAGATGGAGAAATATACAGTGTTCATGGATTGGAAGAATCAATATAGTGAAAATGAGTATACTACCCAAAGTGTGTGTATGTATGTGTATATATATATATATATATATATATATATATATATATATGGAATATTGAAGTTTTGAATGAAAAATTGGTCATTGTTGGTGAAATGAAAGAAAGGAGAAGTGAATCAAGATAAAATAGGGTCACAGGAAGGGATAGATATTACCTATTTTCAGTCCAGTTTAAGAATTAAGTATTTATCCTAAGATCACAGGTAAGGCATTGTTATAAAATTTTGTAAGTATTATAGGATTTTGTAAGTATTTAGATGACAAAGCTGTCAGATCAGTCTTTCATGGTAGCACAAAGGAGAAGCAAACATGTAGGAGGACCTTGAGTGTTTGAAACCCCAGAGTGTCAGAGATGGCTTTCAGGCAAGAGCTCCTTAAGTTCCTGGCCTATAGACCAGATGATTAGAAATGCCATTTTGTAATGAAATGTGGAATAACGGTTTACAGGTTTAGATAATGGCATATTTGGGGTTAGGCATTGAATCTACTAAATTATTAGGTTTTTTTTGAAAGATAAAAAAAAAATGTTCATAAGACATTGACTATTTATGCCTAAGAGCTGGGAAATAGTTTTGGGGATTATCTCCAGCCTAGACTCTTTGGAGTTCCAGATCTAAGGAACCAACTTCTTATTTGCCATCTCCAAATGGGGTCCTCCAGTACACCTAACTCTGTGTGTTAAAAAGAAAAATGAACTCTGCACACCTCTCAAAAAACACACTCTATTCTTCCTTCATTATTGCTCAACTCAGTGAAATTTATTACCATTCACTTAGTTGCCAAAGCTAGTAACCTAGGGATAATAATTATTTGTTCTTTCTTCTATAGTTCCTATTTAAAAAACAATCAACAAAATCTCTCTACATTAAAAACTGCTCTCAAATTAAGTTTGATTTTATATCCTTATGTCATACCATAATTCTTTGCATTTATTATGCAGTTGTGAACATTAAATTTTGCATTTTATTTGGAAGTTGAATAGGTTCCAAAGAGTGATATGTGTTCTTTTAATGTCAGTCATTATTCTCTCTGATTTTACTATTGTTATTAGGTTGCTATATTTAAATTTAATGAAGCATTTATTCTCAATCAAGAAGACCATTGAGATGATACAATTCTATAAGTCTGTGGTGTGAAATCAGAGTAATAAACTTTATTTGGTGTGAGATGAGAAATGATTGAATATGCTTCCTATTCATTAAGGTTCTTTTATTCTTCCTCTATGATATTTATAAGTGAAGTAAATAATAAAAGGTGTTAGGCTTTTTTCCCCCAGTCTTCTCTGTGAATTTCTGATAAAGTGTTAAAGACAAAACTTCCTGGACAAGGACAATCTGTTCTCTTTTATGATTCCAAGGCTGCAACAATATAATACAGGGTTCACTCCTGACATCCCATAGTAAAGTCAGTCTTCATCACAATAAGTCTTCTCCTCCTAAATATGTTCTTTTTTTTTTTTTTTTAAAGAATAGAGTAAGAAACAAAATGAGAAAAATTACCATATGTTGTTTAATAAAGCCTAGGTTTTGAAATACTTACTTCAAATACCAACATAGGAAATTCAGAAATTTTGTAAACAAATGAAGTAAAAAACTAGTGTATTATTTGTAATATATAAGATCCATGTGACGTTTATTCTATTGTTCCTGAATTACCTAGGATAATAAAAAACAAAACAAAACAAAAAAAAACAAAACGAAGAAACAGGGACTTGCCTGGTGGTCCAGTGGTTAAGAATTTACCTTGCAATTCAGGGCACATGGGTTTGATCCCCTGGGCTGGTCAGGAAACTAAGATCCCATATGCTGTGGAGAAACTAAGCCTGCATGCCCCAACAAAGACCTAACACAGCCAAATAAACAAATAACGGCAACAAACAAACAAAAAAGCCTGAAAAGGCAAACAAAAAATCTTATTTTTTATGCAATTGTATTTCATTTTCTCTAAGCAAACAAACAAAAGCTATCCACATTTTGAATATTATTCACCCAGTGAACTATCCTTTTTTCGTTAAATAGCCTTGGATAATTTTACCTTTTAAAGTATCTTTCACATGCTAAGTTTTTCTTAGATTTGATCCATGAACCACTGTACCTACTTAAAAAAATAAAATCAGATTTCTGATTCTTGCCCCAAACATACTTTAGTAGAATTTATAGGTATGGAACCTAGGAATGCATTTAAATAGTACTGTTTACCAATGCTTGTAGTCTTTTAGAAATGCTGAGAAGATTCAGAAGGGGTTATTGTTTGATCATTCAGAGAGTAAGACATAGAGTAATCAACAAGCAAGAAAAGGAGTTATCAAGCTCACATTGCAGGTGAAAGTGAAGTTGCTCAGTTGTGTCTGACTCTTTGTGACCCCATGGACTGTAGCCCACCAGGCTCCTCTGTCCATGGAATTTTCCAGGCAAGAATACTGGAGTGGGCTGCCATTTCCTTCTCTAGGAGATCTTCCCAACCAGGGATTGAACCCAGGTCTCCCACATGGTAGGCAAACGCTTTATCATCTACATTACTAAGAAAACTGATAAATGCTTGCTCCTTGGAGGAAAAGTTATGACCAACCTGGACAGCATATTAAAAAGCAAAGACATTACTTTGCCAAAAAGGTCCATCTAGTCAAAGCTATTGTTTTTCCAATAGTCATGCCACTTTTGTAAATCAAGTTTTATTGGAAAGTAGACACACCCATTTGTGAATGTATTGTCTCTGGCTAGCTTCATAATTCAACTCCAGAACTGAGTAGTTGTTACAGATACAGTATGGCTAGCAAAACTATCTAGTTCTTCATAGAAAAGTTTTCTAATCTCTGTGGAGTGTACCTAGAGTATTGAACAACTGAAGTAGATCAATTTTTATTTCTTCCTTTTATGACAAGTTTATATACAATGATACCTGTGAAATGAACTGAAAATAATGGCTGGAAAGGAAGTGCAGGCAGTGAAATTTTTCTTTTGTCATATTTTATTTTTATATTAGTATCAGTACAAAAATAATTAAGTAAAAAGTTTTTGAACAATGAAATAATATATCATAATTCAAAAAAAGGGAAGAGTACTACTTCTACATTAAATTATTTTGAAATGAGAAAGTATCTACCTGTAATCAATCCATTACAGCATCGGTAATAATTTCACAATATCATAATAACTCATTCTGAACGAACCCTGCTTCTTAGGGCTTCCCAGGTGGTACTAGTGGTAAAGAACCTGCCTGCCAATGCTGGAGATGCAGGTTCAATCCTTGGGTCAGAAAGATCCCCTGCAGGAGGGCATGGCAACCCACTCTAGTATTCTTGCCTGGAGAATCCCATGGAGCCTGGTGGGCTACAGTCCATGGGTTTGCAGAGAGCCAGACATGACTGAAGCAACTTAGCACAGCCTGTGCAATAAATTACAAGTGAATTTTAATAAAACTGGAATATCTCTGAAAGATATATTTTAGGCATAGAGCAAATTGTACCACTGATGCACATTTTCTTAGTTTTACCAAACACAAAGAGTAAAAAGAGGAAGACATTTAAATATTAAAGAAATAACTAAAATAATCTGTAGTAAAGGAAAATTATTGCACTCACAATCTTCACTCACTGCTTTAAATTTTAAACACAAGTGAAACCTCCATGCAGACTCATGAAGGACTTAATGAAAATTAAGAAACACAGATTTTGTCTCATTGTCTTTGCAATCACTGTATGATCATTGCTTATATCTAATCTATTATTTAAACACGAGACTATGAATTACTACAGGAGCTTGAGACACAAACTGTGCCCAAAGCAACACTGAACGACTGTGAACTGCTGTGAATTTGTTCTTGAATGAGTGTACATATTCTTCCAGGTAAAATACAAAGTTTTTTAAAGTAATAAAAATGTGTTGTTTTAAGCTTCCATGTATTTTGAAATTCAGCAGTTACTTTAGCAATTATGTAGCAGCTTTTAAGTTCTCTGTACACTGCACCTTCTCATGACCTACATTGCTGCTGCTGTATTCTTGACTCTTTTGGCCCTGTCTATTCTTGAATCTTTCCAAGTGTCTGTAATTCCTTATCATTTACCTGGTTAGCTTTTTAATTTTTATTTTTTACCTACGAAGTAAACCTGCCATAAATCCTAAATATTCTTCCTTTTCATTCCACTTTCATTCCATGCCCTTTCCTTTTCTAATTCCTTTTCAAATTTCAAGCCCCAACACATGTCATTTCATTTATTTGGTGCTTTATCCACCTTCATAGGCAGAACTAACAGCTCTCTCCTTGTTCTTCCAACACCTCTCTCATACTATAAACATACAAGTTGTCATATTAAGACCATTATCTCTCTCTCTCTCTGTTTCTCTCTGACTTCTGAGGGTAGATAATGTGCTATAATCATATGATCTTCACCAGGGCTAGTGCAGGGCTCAGATTATACATAAACATTTGGGACATTTTCTGGAGATAAATGGGATTGGTTTATATAAAGACTGCCAGTATGTCTTATGGTGGCAATAACACCTCTGTAATTTGCAGTATCAAATCTTTAATTTTATAGCATTAGAAGGTACTACATATTTGAAAAGATAATGTATCTTTTGAATTCTGTTTGAAGAATAAGAAATAGCACAAACCCCTAAAAAAAAAAAAGATAAAAGAAATTTCTTAGTTTCTTATACCAGTTTGATATCCCCTAATTTTCTTTTTTTTTCACCAGCTGACAAACTTGTATGAAAGCTTTGCCATGAACACTTATATTTAGACTTTTCATTATTTGCTTAATTATTATTATTATTAGTGAATGTTAACACTATATTTATTATGTATGCAAGTGGCTGCATTCATTTTTAAATAATTTAAAATTATTAAGGTAACTTTAATACATACCTTGGCATTCTATGAACAAATGGGAAGAAAGTAATTACTTGCTCCAAAATTATATATCATTAAAATAGTACAGATTCATTATGTGTATTAGGAACATGGAATAAAGTAGATGCTTATTATGGAAAAAATAAAGGAAAAATACTATTTCCTTATTATTTCAAAAGCTTATAGCTTACTTGATTTTTTTTTTTCTGGAATTCATTTTGTCCAATTCTCTATTCTCATCTCTTTTGTTATCCTTGATTTTTCTTGGAGAATGAGGTGAAGTATTTTCTTTTAGATGGTAAAGATGAAAAGAGATAAGAATATTCTGTTACCATTGGAACCCTGGCCCTAGCAGTTGTGAAAACTACTTTATAATAATGTCTTATCATTTGGTCTAAAATATACATATGTTTTCTTTCTGAATATGCATCTATCTCAATCTAAAAAAGCAGATCTTTTTTTTCTTTCTGAAATATGCATCTATCTCAATCTAAAGAAAGTAGAAAGACACAAAAGCAGATCTGTCTTTCAATTATACTATTAATAGAATATTTGGAAACTATACCAATTTAATGCTCAAAACTGTTCATTTCCTTGAATTATACTTTGGTGTTTTTTCCACAGCCTGTACTGAAAGTAATGTGTTTTCATGTTTTCCCTTTATGAATATGGTGGAAGATTCAGCAGATAGAAAATCAGGGAGGGCATAGTGGAACTCAACAACATCATCAATCAACAGTGTATAATTGACATGTGTAGAGTACAACAGCACAATACACATGCTTCTCAAGCTACATAGCATTCACCAAGATATGCCACATTTTAGGACATAAAACATGTCTTAACAAACTGAAAAAAGAAAGAAATACAAAGTCTGCTCTCACTATTCTCTTAGTGGTAATACTTCCTAACCCATTATGTGAGGCCAGTGTTAGCCAAATATCAGAAACAGAGATATTACAAGAAAACTAAAAACTAAGATCTTTCATGAACATGCATGAAAAGTTCTCAAAAATTATTAGCAAACTGAATCCAATAGCATATAAAAAGAATTATACACCATGACCTTGTGGGTTTTATCCCAGGTGTGCAAGGTTGCTTCAGCATTCCAAAAATGATTAATGTAATCTCTCACATCAATAAAATAAAAAAGAAAATCACACAATCATATCAATAGATGCAGAAAAAGCACTGGGCACAATCCAACCCCCATTCATGATAAAAACTCTCACTAAACAAGGAATAAGGGGAAGCTTCCTCAACTCGATAAAGAGTATGTACCAAGATGACTCAGATGGTAAAGAATCCACCTGCAGTGCCAGAGACTTGGATTTGATCCCTCGGTTGGGGAGATCCCCTAGAGAAGGGAATGGCAGCCTACTCCAATATTCTTGCCTGGAAATATCCCATGAACAGAGGAGCCTGGTGGGCTACACGGTGTCACAAAGACTTGGACATGACTGAGCAACTAACACTCACACTAGGATCAGGTGAGAATGTATTTTCTTGCTACTTCTTTTCAACACTGTGCTGGAAATTCTAGCTAACACAGTAAGAAACAAGAAAAGGAAATAAAAGGCATACATATTGGGAAGAAAGAAATAAAACTGCCCTTGTTTGAAGATAAGATCGTCTATGCAGAAAATCCAAAAGAACTGACCAAAAAAACTCCTGGAATTAATAAACAATTACATCAAGATTGTATGGTAGAAGGTCAGCAAGCAAAAGTCAGTTGCTTTTCTATATATCAGTAATGAACAAGTGGAATTTGAAATTAAGAACACAATACCATTTACATTCAGTTCAGTTCTGTCAATCAGTCGTGTCCGACTCTTTGCGATCCCATGAATCGCAGCACACCAGGCCTCCCTGTCCATCACCAACTCCCGGAGTTCACTCAAACTCATATCCATCGAGGCGGTGATGCCATCCAGCCATCTCATCCTCTGTCATCCCCTTCTCCTCCTGCCCCCAATCCCTCCCAGCATCAAGGTCTTTTCCAATGAGTCAACTCTTCGCATGAAGTGGCCAAAGTATTGGAGTTTCAGCTTCAGCATCAGTCCCTCCAATGAACACCCAGAACTGATCTCTTTTAGGATGGACTGGTTGGATCTCCTTTCAGTCCAAGGGACTCTCAAGAGTCTTCTCCAACACCACAGTTCAAAAGCATCAATTCTTTGGCTCTCAGCTTTCTTCACAGTCTAACTCTCACATCCATACATGACCACTGGAAAAACCATAGCCTTGACTAGACGGACCTTTTTTGGCAATGTAATATCTCTGGTTTTCAATATGCTACCTAGATTGGTCATAACTTTCCTTCCAAGGAGTAAGCATCTTTTAATTTCATGGATGCAGTCACCATCTGCAGCAATTTGGGAGCCCCCCAAAATAAAGTCTGACACTGTTTCCACTGTTTCCCCATCTATCTGCCATGAGGTGATGGGACCAGATGCCATGATCTTCGTTTTCTGGATGTTGAGCTTTGAGCCAACTTTTTCACTCTCCTCCTTCACCTTCATCAAGAGGCTTTTGAGTTCCTCTTCACTTTCTGCTATAAGGGTGGTGTCATCTGCATATCTGAGGTTATTGATATTTCTCCCAGAAATCTTGATTCCAGCTTGTGCTTCTTCCAGTCAGTGTTTCTCATGATGTACTCTGCATATAATTTAAATAAGCAGGGTGACAGTATACAGCCTTGACGTACTCCTTTTTCTATTTGGAATCAGTCTGTTGTTCCATGTCCAGTTCTAACTGTTGCTTCCTGACCTGCATATAGGTTTCTCAAGAGGCAGGTCAGGTGGTCCGGCATTCCCATCTCTTTCAGAATTTTCTACAGTTTATTGTGGTCCACACAGTCAAAGGCTTTGGCATAGTCAATAAAGCAGAAATAGATGTTTTTCTGGAACTCTCTTGCTTTTTCCGGTAATGCTTTCCAAAATGAATACTTCAGTATAAATCTAATCTGATGCTTGTGTGTCTCTTCAAATTGTATTATTTATTTTGCTATTTGGTATGCTTTGTAGTTTTTCTTGATCAGCTGACATAAACTGGTAGGTAAAAATCGCTGCTGCAAATAGGCATTTCCTAAGGTGGTAGTAAGATGTGGAGGGAGGGGAAGAAGTCTACAGTTCCATAATTAAATCTCACCTTTCACTTAAGCTTCAGCTTCTGCACTGTAAATATCATGAATGTTTTCAATTTTTTTCTTTTTCCTTTTTAGGTAGGATAGGATGGCTAGAGCAGGCTGGAGATGGGTATTTCCTTTCCCCAGATTAGCTAACTTTTTGTGTTCTTATTCGTGGTTTAGTCACTAAGTCATGTTGGATTCTTTGTAACCCCATAGATGGTAGCCCTTGAGGTTCCTCTGTCCAGGGGATTTCCCAGGCAAGAATGCTGGAGTGGGTTGCCATTTCCCCCCTACAGGGGATCTTCCTGACCAAGGGATTAAACCCTCGTCTCTTGCTTGGCAGGCAGATTCTTTACCACTGAGCCGCCTTGGAACCCCAGGCTTTGGTTCATTAGTTTCCCTGGAGGAAACTCCTTGTTAAGAACAGAATGCTCTGGCATAATTTTAAATGGTTCCTTTCCACTCCACTGCTGGAAGACTGGGGGAATTTTACTCTGATATCTACTGTGGAGTCAGTGGAAGCAGTACAAGGCAAATCTCACAAAATTGTAGGGGCTCCCCCTGTTAATTGGGTACCCCAGAGTTTTGACTGAGGTGTCTATGCTGAATCTCCAGCAATTACAGTTCAGGTTTTCCTAACTTTGTGTGGATTCCCGAGATGGTTTCCATGAAGGTAAGTCATGACTTTTCTGTATTTGCTGGTCTGTCTCACCAGTGTTTGGGGCAGCAATTTGCCTTATGTTCAAATCTTTCTTGTGGATCCAAAAATTACTGATATTTCAGTTTGTTCAGCTTTTTACTTGTTAGAATAGGGTGGTAGCTTTCAAGCTTTTTACATGTGGAAACAAAGAAAGGAAAGTTTAATTTCTTCTTGAGATGTTAATAATGTATAACTTAGGAAAAGAGAATTTGGGTACAGTGTATGTTGAAAAGTAACAAGGATAGCAGACATTATTCAGTGAGCACTATTTTAAAGCAGGCACTGTGGTAAGTGCTTTCCCTGGAGTTTCCTATTAATAGAAACAGTAATAACACCTGCTCTGAGAGTTAATGCATTTGAGGTTAAAGTATACAAACTTTTTAATACAATTTTGCAGTATTATAATATGAAGTCATAAAATCAAAATTTAACTTCATTAATAAGGGAGCAACTCATCTTACAGAGAGTTACACGTAGTTTTTCTGAAAGTGTCAAACTTGTTCCAGATCATTTCATTTAGATTGTTCAACACTGAAACCTTGATAACTAGCTCATGGCGATGCATTTGTCATACTATGTTCTTATTAAAATATTTTCCTAGCAAGATAAATGTGTCACTTAGAAGATAAATATCAGAATCAATCTTTGCCCTCAAACCTAATACACCTCTCCTTAAAGTAGAATGTAACTGGAAAATACCACTGCAGAAAAAACAAACAAGAACAATATCTCCTAGAACACTTGCTTCTGACCACATTTTTAAAATGCCTCTTAACAACATTTGTATATACTATAAGCTTTGCTAATATACCATAGTGATTTCTTAATGAAAGTGATTTTTTAATTTCAGTGTCATATTGAAAATTGTATATTTAACTCAGATCACATTCATTTTGTTGATAAAAATATCTCTTTCCACAAAAGTTGGCAATCTTCGGGGAAGAGAATTCATAGAACCATTTCTATACTTTTTTTCTTTATGCATTAATGTTTAAATACATTATAGAGCTTACATAAATGATTCCAATAATTTGCAATAATAGAAAGTGTTCAGTGTACTTTATTGGGTAATATATGCCTGTGGAGATAATTTTCTGAGCCCTAAAATGATATACTTTTTTGGTATCCAAAGGCAAATGTTTGTCTTTCATTCTTTTCATATAATAAAAGATGTTTAAAATAACCAACACTTAAGTTTAACAATACTTTATATTTATAAATGTTTATCTTGCTCTTGCCATATTGCCCAATATCACCACCTACCCAATAAACAAGAACACTGCTCAAAATGTTGGGAAAAAAACACAAAGGATTGAAAATATGATGATAATAGACAAAAATAGCCAATAACTTATCTTCAACCCCCCAAAATAGCCAGCAATGATCAAAATAGATGAGTGATGTGACTAACCTTCTTTTCAACTATTTCTTTTATATATATATATATATATATATATATATAGTATAGTTGCTTCACAATATTGTGTTAATTTCTGCTGAATCACAAAGTGAATCAGCTGTATGTATACATATATCCCTCCATCCTGTACCTCCCTCCCACCCTCCTCACCACCTCCCCATCCCACCAATCCAGGTTACCACAGAGCACTGAGCAGAGCTCCCTGTGCTATACAGCAGGTTGCCACTAGCTATCTATTTTAAACATCAGTTCAGTTCAGTCACTCAGTCATGTCCGACTCTTTCCAGCTCCATGGACTGCAGCATGCCAGGGTTCCCTGTCCATCAGCAGCTCCTATAGTTTGCTCATACTCATATCCATCAAGTCGGTGATACCATCCAACAATCTCATCCTCTGTCATCTCCTACTCCTCCTGCCCTCAATCTTTCCCAGAATCAGGGTCTTTTCCAATGAATCACTTCTTTGCATTAGATGGCCAAAGTATTGGAACTTCAGCTTTAGCATCAGTCCTTCCAATGAATATTCAGGACTGATTTCCTTTAGGATTGACTGGTTTGATCTCCTTGCTATCCAAAGGGCTCTCAAAATTCTTCTCAAACACCACAGTTCAAAAGCATCAATTGTTTGGTGCTCAGCTTTCTTTATGGTCCAAATCTCACATCCATACATAACTACTGGAAAAACCATAGCTTTGACTAGATGGACTTTTGTCAGCAAAGTAATATCTCTGCTTTTTAATAAAACATGGTATATATATCAATCCCAATCTCTCAGTTCCTCCCAGTCCTCTCTACCCTCACTCTAAGTCTATACATCTGTTCTCTGTCTGTGTCTCTATTTCTGCCCTGCAAATAGGATTATCTGTACCATTTTTGTAAATTCCCCATATACGCATTAATGTATTTGTGGTTCTTTTTCTGACTTACTTCACTCTGTGTAACGGTCTCTAAGTCCATCCCCATCTCTACAAATAACCCAATTTTGTTCCTTTTAATGGCTGAGTAATATTCCATGGTTTATATGTACCACATCTTTATCCATTCATCTGTCAATGGACATTTCGGTTTCTTCTAAGTCCTGGCTAGTGTAATACAGCACTGCAGTGAACACTGGGGTGCAGGTGTCTTTTGAATTATGGTTTTCTCAGGGTATATGCCCAGTAGTGGAATTGCTGGGTCATATGGTAGTTCTATTTCTAGTTTTTTAAGGCACCTACATACTGTTCCCCATAGTGGCTCTATCAATTCACATTCCCACACCTTCTCCAGCATTTACTGTTTGTAGATTTTTTGATGATGGCCATTTGACAAGTGGAAGATGATATCTCATTGAAGTTTTAATTTGCACTTCACTAATAATTGGTGGTATTAAGCATCTTTTCATGTGCCTCTTGGCTATCTGTATTTCTTTCTTGAAGAAATGTCTGTTTATGTTTTCCTCCCATTTTTTGATTGGGCTGTTTATTTATTTATTTTTGTTATTGAGCTGTTTGTATATTTTAGAGATGAATGCCTTGTTGATTGCCTCATTTGAAAATATTTTCTTTCATTCTGAAGGTTGTCTTTTCATCTTGTTTATGGTTTACTTTGCTGTACAAAAAGTTTTAAGTTTCATTAGTTCCATTTGTTTATTTTTGTTTTTATTTTCATTACTCTAGGAGGTGAGTCAAAAAAGATCTTACTGTGATACATGTCAAAGAATGTTCTTCCTATGTTTTCTTCTAAGAGTTTTATAGTGGCCAGTTGTACGTTTATTTAATCCTTTTTGAGTTTCTCTGGGTGTGTATGTGTGGTGTTAGTGAGTATTCTAATTTCATTCTTTTAAATGTAGCTTAATAAAACAAACAAATGGCTACTTTATGTGCTTTGAAGATGACTCAGTAGTGGTTCACATGCAGAGCAGATGTCTATCACTAGGACACAGGTCTATACACTGATTTCTTATTTGCTTCCAGTCCTCAAGTATTTAAGGAAATAAGTATCTTAGAATTAAATTTTTACATCACACAGAGATACATGCAGTTTTATTTATTATCCCATATTTCAACATTGTCAGCTATCTTGCTAAAATAATTAGAAAGAATACATTGTTGAAATAAGTAGACATTTAAAAAAATCACTTCTACGGTGTGAGTGTTCACTTGCACAACCGAATGCATTTATTTCCATTTTTGTCCAGCTTTGCGCATGTTATGATTTTCTAGGTCAAAAATCTTTTTACAATGTAATTTTCAAAACATGCAAACCACCTTTTTGTGCCTGGAAGCTGGATGCTGATCTTCTAGCTTTGTGTCTTTTTCATTCCTCACCCTAATCACAATAAAATTTTTCACTTGGTTCCATGATTGGCTTGAGAACGATTTGGATTGAAATCAGATGAGCAACACAGATGGCATCTAATATTGCATCTTAGTTTTTGGCTTTACTCTGCAAGCTGCTTACTCAGTGGTAGAGGAGAAGGGGAAGGCTGCTGACAAATGACACTATTATGACCATCATAGCCAAGCTAGACTGGCACTGTTAGAGTGCTCAACAATCTGTTTTATAGCTCTTTGTTTCTAAGCCCATCTTAAACAAAGGTGTTCTGTCCTCATGTAACGTAATACCTGGGGCTGGGGACACTTTTTCCTCTTGAAATGGCTTATTAAGCATAATGATTGTTAAGGATGTTTATATTGAAAGAGAGGGTGTATCCTTTGGAGATTAACTCTATGTTGTAGTAATATATTAACTTCTACTAACTTAAGTCTCATTTTCTCATTTAAATCTATAACATACATTTATTTGACATATTTTGAAGACAAAAACTTTGTTATAAACTCATGAAAGCTAAGGGTGGGCATATAATATCAATAGTTGACTATTGATTTTACATGAATATGCATTATGATTTAAGTGAAAGTGTTAGTCACTCAGTCGTGTCCACTCTTGTGACCCCAAGGACTGTAGCCCTCCAGGTTCCTCTGTCCTTGGAATTCTCCAGGCAATAAACTGGAGTGGGTTGCCATTTCCTTCCCCAGAGGATCTTCCAGACCAAGGATTGAACTCAGGTCTCCCACATTGCAGGCAGATTCTTTACCATTTGAGCCACCAGGGAATTCCTATGATTTAACATGGATATTATTTTGAGAAAAGGATATGTATTTCAAAAGGGTATTTCTTTTAAGTAAATTATAATTAGTCTCTTTTCTGATTATGAGATTTATATATATGCCATGAAGAATATGTTTTTAAATCAAAGATACAGAAAATAAAATGCAAGTCAATCATATTTCAATCAAACGAGTGTTAATTTAATGATATAGTTCCTTTGGTATTTTATGCCTATTTCTCAATATGTATGACATACAATGTACACTGTTTAGGAATATTATCTCCAATTTTTTTGTAAGATAAGTTAGAAAATGAGAAAATTTGGTTGTGAAAATGTAGCAATTTATGCATAATATAATAACAGTTGCAACCAGAGTTATGAGAGTATGTATATAAAAGAGTAGCATGTCAATGGTTGTGTTTATCATTTACTAAGAAATTTTTCACATTCATATCATCTGATTTTTTTTTTAACGTTTATTTGTAGCTCTGCTAGGTCTTTGTTGCTGCTCTGGCTTTTCTCTAGTGGTGGTGCAGCCTTCTCATTACGGTGGCTTCTCTTGTTGCAGAGCATGGGCTCCAGGGCACGTGGGCTTCAATAATTGTGGCATGCAGGCTCAGAAGTTGTGACTCCCGGGCTCTAGAGCACAGGCTCAGTAGTTATGGTACACAGGCTTAGTTGCTCTGTGGCATGTGGGATCATCCCAGATTAGGGATGGAACCCATGTTTCCTGCATTGGCAGGTGGATTCTTTACCACTGAGCCACCAGGGAAGCCTTTCATCTCATTTGGTTTTGATAGAAACTTTCTGAGATAAGTATCTTATTTTTAACTTTTGATTTGAGAAGACTCTTCAGAAAAGATAAAGGAATTTATCTGACTTGATGTAGCCTGGAAATAATGAAATCAGAACATGATGCTGGTTTTTCCAAATTTAAACACTGTACTCTATCTCTACCCTTTGGTGTAGAAGAAATGAATAAACTTTGTGAATTTTGAAGAATACATAAGCAAAATGAACTAACTGGTAATATTTTAGGGAGTGCATTAAAGAAAAAAAATGTGTCTAATTTTGTGTCTGGAAACTCTACAGTTGGTTGGGGTGACTGAAGATTGTGGGTACAATCCAGATTTGATTACCTTCTATTCCACAGAAGAGATCCTCCAAACTTTCTCTAAGCTAGATTATTATAATTGTTTATAATAAATTTTCTGTTTTAGCCAGTGAACAATCAGCGTAAGTTGCTTTAGCCATCTTTCAGAATGAAAATGATGAAAGCCCAATGACACAGTTTGCCACAAAATAATCATGTGTGTGTGCTGTCACTTCAGTTGTGTCCAATTCTTTGTGACCCCGACTGAAGCCTGCCAGGATCCTCAGCCCATGGGATTCTCCAGGCAAGAATACTGGAGTGGGCTGCCATTACACCTCCAGGGATTCTTCTAGACTCAGGGATGGAGTCTGAGTCTCTTACATCTCCTGCTTTGGATAGCACGTTATTTTTACCACTAGTGACACCTGAGAAGCCCACAAAAATTTTAGTTTGCTTAAATGCTGAATTTAATGTTTTCTGTTGGATATAGAAAATTATATAAAAACCTGATAATATGTGATGCCTCTGTTTCAATATATCTTGAAGCTAAAGTTTGATTTTCTCTCCTCATGAACATGTTAATGTTATTTTAAAGAAATATTTCAAAGCAAGTTTTCAGTGGCACATGAAACCTTATTCTCATACAAAAGCTGATGTTGTTGGAATATTTGTACTTTTTAATAGGGTTTCCATTTATTTATTTCATTGATTCTATTTTCATATAATTACAAAGTGAATAATTGGAACAATTATTTGTATAATAGATAAAAGTCTCTTTTATCTGTGCAATGTACACATTTTATTTTAAAAAGTAAAATTAGAGGATTATATCATAATAAGTAATAACTATCAAAATGAAAATACTATTATAAACTTATTCTTAAAGGTTTGTCTTCATGAAGCCCTAGGGAGGAATAGGATATAGTTTTATTAAAAATACTTCTAAGAATTTCCCAGCAGATGATTCTGAGGATATAGACATAAATAAGATGCTCAACATCATAACATCAAAAACATGTACAACTTTCCCCTGCTTTCCAAAAGCAGATTCCTATGAAATATTTTGCAAACCAAAATGGCGTAAAACAATTAACTTTTTATTAAAGTGAAAATCCTCTTGGATTTCTTGCAATTAGCAAAAACAAGTACTAATATACATCTTGTAAAAGCCTAGTGGTATAAAGTGAACTTTCGAAAAGTGGAGGATACCTGTAATTGCAAATTAAAACATCCAGGAGATATGACTACACACTTAATAGAATGGCTAAAATTAATACCACCAGATGTTGGTGATGTGGAGCAATAGAAATTTTCATTTATTCTTGGTGGTGATGCAAAATGGTACAGCCACTTTGGAAAACTCCCAGTTTCTACAAAACTAAGTATGCTCTTACTTTAAGAGCCAAAAATCATGCTCCTTGGTATTTGCAAAAAGGAACTGAATGTTCATGCCCACACAAAAAGCTGTACAAGAATGTTTATAGCATGTTTACTTATAATTGCCAAAACTTGACAGTGATAACAATGTCCTTTTTGGCCTTCCCTCCTAGCTCAGTTGGTAAAGAATCTGTCTGCAATGCAGGAGACATGGGTTCAATTCCTGGATCGGGAAGATCCCCTGGAGAAGGAAATGACAACCCACTCCAGTATTCTTGCCTGGAGAATCCCATGGATAGAGGAACCTTGTGGGCTACAGTTCATGGGCCGCAAGAGTCGGACACGACTGAATGACTTTCACTTCACTAAGTCACTTCAGTCATGTTCAACTCTTTGTAACCCTATGGACTGTAGGCTCCTCTGTCCATGGGATTCTCCAGGCAAGAGTATTAGAGTGGGTTGCCATTTCCTCCTCCAGGGGATCTTTCCCACCCAGGGATCAAAACCCCATCTCTTTGGTCTCCTGCATTTGCAGGTAGGTTCTTTACTGCGAGCACCACCTGGGAAGCCCATTTAATAAATGAATAGATACATAAAATGAAGTACATCCATATAGTGGAATAGTTAAAACTATATAGCCATGAAGTTACAAAAAGATAAGGAAGAACTTCAAATGCTAAGCAAAAGAAGCCAATCTGAAAAGGCCACATATGTAATTCCAACACTGATATTCTGGAAAAGGCAAAAGTATGGAGACAGTTTAAAGATCAGTGATTGCTAGGAACACAGTAAAAGGGATGGAGGGGTGAATAAGTGGAGCACGGGAGATTTGAGGACACTGAAGCTATTCTATATGATGCTATAATTGTGTATGCATATTACACACATATCACAACCCATGGAATGTAAAGCAATGAATGAACCCTAATGTAGACTGTGGACTTTAATTAATAATAACTGACATCAGTTGTAACAAATATCTAATTACTGCAAAATGTTATTAATAATATGGGAAAATGTGTGTGGAGTTGGCAGTAGGAGAATGTATGGATTTTTTGTATTTTCTGCCCAATTTTTCTATAAACCTAAGACTGTTCTAAAATATTGTTAAATTGTATAATACAAAAAATTAGGGGAAACATCATTTTAGGTTAGAGTTGGGTCATGAATTCAGTGATCTAGACATTTTAAAAAGCTTTTTCTGTACTCCACATCATGTTTCAACAAACATTGAGTGCTTATTTTTTTCTTTTTAAAAAATTGAAATATAGTTGGTTTATAATGTTTCAGGTATACAGCAAAGTGATTCAGTCAGACTTATAACCTACACAGTTGTAAGCAAACAAATTTTTGTTGCTTTATGTCACAAAGTTATATATATATATATATATATTTCAAATTCTTTAAAAGTATAGGTTACTATAAGATATCGAATTTCCTGTGCTAAAGAGTGGTCCTTGTTATTTATCTATGTTATATATTCTAGTGTGTATCTGTTAATCCCATTCTTAATTTATCCCTTCTCATCCCATCCCTTTGGGTAACCATAAATTTGCTTTATGTGTTTGTGAGTCTCTTTCTTTTTTGTAAATAAATTCATTTGTGTCTCCTTTTTTAGACTGCATTTAAGACAAACAAGTGATATTTGTATCACTTAATAATAAGTGATCACTTAATCACTTAATAAGTCTTCCTCTGTCTGACTTAATTCACTTATTATGATAATCCCTAGGTCCAACTATGTTGCTGCAAATAGCATTCTTTCATTCTTTTAATGGATAACATTCCATTGGATATACATATAAAACACAACTTGATCCATTTACCTGGCAGCAGGCATTTCTATTACTTCCATGTCTTGGCTACTGTATATAGTGCTGCAGTGAACATTGGGGTACATATTTCTTCTTGAATTAGAGTTTTTGTCTTTTCTGGATATATGCCTAGGAGTGGGATCGCTAGATCATGTGGTAACTTTATAGTCTTTTAAGGAGTCTCCATAGTGTTTTCCATAGTGTTTTCCATAGTGGCTGTACCAATCTATGTTCCTACCAACAGTGCAGGAAGGTTCCTTTTTCTCACATCCTCTCCATCATTTATTACTTGTAGACATTTATGATGGTCAATTTACTTCACTTAGCTCATCTTCTGGGTTTTTATTTTGTTCCTTCATCCTAAAGATATTCCTCTGCTACCTCATTTAGCCTAAGTTGCTATTTGTACTCTTATGTGTGTGTTAGGTTAGCTATGTTTTTCAGCCTTGGAGAAGTGGTTCTCTGTAGGAGGTGTCCTGTGCATTAGAGCAGTGTACTCCTCTCTGGTTACCTAAGCTATATGCTCTTGGGATTCCCCTTAAGAGGAGTGCATGAGTCTTTCTGTTTGGGCAGACTGACTATGTGGGTAGTCTGTAGGCTTTGTCGTCACCAAGTCTGACTGGTTGCCAGGCCCTGCCTCGTGCAGATTCTGCTGTATAGCAGAACCTGGCCACAAGACAGCTGGCTGCAGAACCCAAGGGGGCCCTAGAACTGGCTTCACTCACTTCACTTGTGTGTGAAGTCAGGGTCCCGAAGACTCTGGGGCTATTGCCCTGTTATGCCACGAGGTGATGGGGTTAGTGCCAGACTACTGGCAGGCAGAAATGTTTTCTGGAGTCTGACTCCGGGTCCAAGGGATTCTAGAGCTCATTTCAGATCATCGTCGGATGAGGTAGAGGGCCTGTTCCTGACACAGTTGAGTATGGGGTCCCAGTTGTCCTAAAGTTTGTGTTGGTCTGCAAGTATGCAATGCTTGTGCCTTGCTCGTTCCAGGTTAGGGTCTGGCCTGCGGTGGGCAGTCTGGATCCCAGGCTGCAGGATTCTGGTTTTCTTGTGTCTGATGTCTGCCCCCTAGTGGGCAAAGATGGTCTAGGGACAGTTGCAGGCTTCCTTGAGGGAGGGGCTGGTGCCTGTTCCCTGGTGGGTGGAGCTGTATCTTAGCCCTCTGGTGGGCAGGGCTGTGTGAAGTGGCGTGTCTTGAAGTGGCTGTGGGCTCAGGAAGACTTTAGTCAGCCTGTCTCCTGATGGTTGGGACTGTGTCCTCACTTGGTTGTTTGGCCTGAGGTGTCCCAGCACTGGTACCTATAAGGGTCTTGTGTGGCCAGGTCTTGGAGCTATGGAGCCAACACAGCAGCTGCCGGGAGTGTTCACACCTCTGAGTGTGCCCCACTACGTCTGCCACCAGCGTCTATGTCCCCAGGTCAGCCACAGCAGACCCCCACCTGTCCAGGACACTCTCCAAGACCAGCAGGTAGTCTGGCCCAAGTTCCTATCAAATGACTGCTCTTACCCTGGGTCCTAGTGTGTATGAAATTTTATGTGTGCTCTCTAATCTGTCCAGTTGCTAAGTCGTGTCCAACTCTTTGTGACCCCATGGACTGCAGCACACCAGGCTTCCCTGTCCATCACCAACTCCCAGAGCCTACTCAAACTCATGTCCAGTGATTCGGTGATGTCATTTGTTAGGTAGGTAGAATAGGAAAAAGGAGTCCAGAATGGCAGTGGCTAAAAGACAAGGAAGGGAAAGCCTGTGAAAATAGAACAAAGGAGGGTCCAAGGACTGGAGGGAGGACCTCAGGTAGAAAAAACAGCACTCCTGGCTAGCCCAATTTACATAGGGCAGGCCCAGGGGGAGGAGAAAAAAAATAAAAAGAGAAGCCAAAATTGGGATGGGGGGGCCTCTTTTCTCTTCACATCCTTTGCGTCGGCATGCCCTCACACCTCAAGGATGTATTTTCCTTTACTTTCTAAATGAAATTGAGATGTAACACGGAGCTGTAACACTGGTCTGTCTGAGTGCTGTAACGCTGGTCCATCTGTCACATCAAATTTCTGTTGCTAGGAGACAGAACTGAGGAAATTACAAACTCCCCTGACACAGGCAACTATCTCATCCTATGTCATTCCCTTCTCCCCCTGTCTTCAATCTTTCCTAGCATTAAGGTTTTTCCAATGAGTCAGTTCTTCACATCACGTGGCCAAAGGATTGGAATTTCAGCTTCACCATCAATCCTTCCAATGAATATTCAGGACTGATTTCCTTTAGGATGGACTGGTTGGATCTCCTTGCAGTCCAAGGGACTCTCAAGAGTCTTCTCCAACACCACAATTCAAAAGCATCAATTCTTTGGCACTCAGCTTTCTTTATATTCCAACTCTCCCATCCATATATGACTACTGGAAAAACCATAGCCTTGACTAGATGGACCTTTGTTGGCAAAGTGATATCTCTGCTTTTTAATGTGCTGACTAGGTTGGTCATAGCTTTTCTTCAATAGAGCAAGCGTCTTTTAATTTCATGGCTGAAGTCACCATCTACAGTGATTTTGGAGCCCCCCCAAAATAAAGACTGTCACTGTTTCCACTGTTTCCCCATCTATTTTCCATGAAGTGATAAGACCAGATGCCATGATCTTAGTTTTCTGAACATTGAGTTTTAAGCCAAATTTTTCACTCTTGTCTTTCACTTTCATCAAGAGGCTCTCTAGTTCTTCTTCACTTTATGTTGTCTAAGAGTGAGGTGTCTTTTTCCCAGTTCTTTGGGGCTCCTGCAGTTAAGCCCTGTTTTCTCAAAGCCAAATGTTCTGGGGGCCCCTCTTCCCAGTGCCAGATCCTTGGGCTGGGGAGCCTGAAATAGGACTCAGAACCCTTACTCCTGTGGCAGAACACCTCTGCAATAGAGATAGTTGCTATCCTGATCCCACCTCCTCTGCCTATTTTTCCTACTAGCAAAACTCCCAGAGTCAGTTATCACTATTCACTATCTCCATTCTTCCTCTGTTTCTCCCTTTAACCCATTTCATTTTTTTTTTTTTACTTTACAATATTGTATTGGTTTTGCCATTTCATTTCTAACACATAACCAAAGCATCTCTTACCCAAATCTTTGATAATTATAGACTGCAAAATACATTGACTGATTTTCAGATCTCTTCTGAACTATTTGACCCAGAGCATCACCTGATTCCTTGAATTTTTTTCCCTTTCTTTCCACCCACAGATTTCTGTTTTTCTTCCTTCCTCAGTAGGGTGATCTTCTCAGTTCCATTCTCTGGTTTTCTCTCGCTTCTCTGACCAGTAAGGTTAAGGGTGCACTGGGGCGGTACTTCAGAATGGTTATCCTTCTCTTTCCATGCTCACCCATTCATTCTGCGAGCTTTATATCCCACTTACAGGCTAATGAGTCACAAAAGTGCAATACTCAGCCCCTGTCTTACTTTTGAAATACAGATAATTTATCCAAATTTTTACTCAACATTTTCAACCTTACCATGTCTCAAACTGAATCCTTCTTACACCAAACCTGCTCCTCTTCATGCTCTCTCCCATCTCAGTAATTGGCTCACATTCTTTCAGTGGCATGAACTTCCTGAACTGAAACCATAGGCCTTTCTTCATAATGCACTTTCAAAATATCCACAAATATCATTGGCTCCACCCTCAAAATGCATGCAAAATATGAATATTTCTCACCACCTCTATGTGCTACCTTCATTCTATTCCAATTCTCTGTCATCTTTTGACAATATGATACTACTTATTATCATTTCAACATGTAATTAGCATAAAATTTATTGAGATATTAACATTTGTTTTCTCATTCTAAATCTTCAAAATCTGTTATACATTTTACATTACCATACTATCACGTGTTGAACTAGCTGCATTGCAAGAGCTCAGTAGTGTCTTAACTTATTGGTCAATACACCTTATAGAATCTGTCACAGTACTCTTCACAGCAACTCATTATCTCTTGCTCTCAGCCTTTATTACACTTCATACTTACTTTTTTCTGTGGTTTTCCTGAGGTTTGAATAGATCAGACCTTACTTTAAGACTACTAAACTTGCCATTCCTTCTTCTTGAGCCTGTTTTCTTATTAGCTATAAAAGCTTACTTACTTTATCTGCCTCAAGTGTTTGCTTGAATTTACAGCAATTTTGCTGCCTTCCTAATTCCCCCATAGCCTCTCAATTGCATTGGGTATAATTCTACTTTTCACTAGGTGAGATTATAACTCAATAAGTTTCCTACATATGTGTATGTATATATGCATATGTGTATATAACGTGTTTGTGAGTGTAGATTTACATTCAGTTTGTCACTAAGCCCTAGAAGTTAAGCTGCATGAAGAAAAGTATTTTGGTCTGTGCAGCTCAGAATCACCAGCATCTGATGCTGTGATGGTTTATATTAGGTACTCAATAATTAAATATTTGTTTAACAGATAGTTGTAAAATCGAAAAGTCTAGATTTATTATAAATTAGAAATAATAAGACAACATAATATTATATTTAATGGAAGCAACCATTTCTGGAAATATATATAAATGAATATATTTACTTATTCCTGGGTAACAGTTCACCTCAAAATGTAGTGGCTTAAAATAGGGGTCAGCAAATATTTTCTGTGAATGACTAACTAGTTGGTGGTTATTTTAGGCTTTTAAGGTCATAAGATTCCTGTTGTAATTAGTTGACTCTACTGTTATAGTGAGAAAACAGCTTCAGACAATATATAAACAAATGGATGGGGCTGTGTTCTATTAAAATTTCATTTACAAAAACAGAGGCCAACTGGTAGGCCCTAGTTTTCCAAACCTTAAGGCAACAATCATTCATATCACATTGAGTCTGTGGGGCAGGTGGATAGCTCTGCAAATCAAGACCACACTTGGCTGACTTAAGTTTTCAATGTGTCTGAGATCAGTTGGCAGGTTTCCTGAGCTGACTGTCTACTCTGACCTCACTCATATGCCTGGTGTTTGTCTGTGGGCTGAGGCAATGTGAGTAATTGGGCCAAGTATCTTCCATCTTCCAAAAGTCTAGGCTGGAAATGTTCATATGGAATATTGGCAGTGATCCAGGGAAGAGAGTGGGACCAAAGAAGGCCTCTTGAGAGGCCATTTGACCAAAGTTACAAGGCCATTCCAAATTTAATGACTAGCCTATTATATTTTCCCATATTGGAAGAGAAGCAGAGTAAAACTGCAAAGAGGTATGGATATATAGAAGTGAAAAATGACATCCTATTTGCACGCAATCTACCATTACAGGAGTTTCATATTTTAAGCCAAACAAACTAAATTCCTATGAAGTGACTCATTATCAGAAATGTTCTATTGTATGAAGTAAATAAATATGAACCCAAGATCTTTTCCTACTTAAAACAGTTAGCATTGTCCTAGCTTAGAAATTATTTGAATTTGGTAAATATTTATCTTTGCCAATACTTATAGTTATCTCTGAGCTGCTTTAATCATACTTCCCCTATTCTGAATTATTTGACTCATCAGAACCATCTGGACCTGTACTGTGACTTTCACTTTGTCATTTCAGCTAATTATTGTTAGGATTTCTGTTTTATTATTTACATTATGATAGCTGAAACCCTTCTCATAATAAGTACGTTAGATAATTTTCTTATTTTGCTAAAGAATGCTGATATTTCAACTTCTGAAAATAAATAATTCTAGATTTTAATCTCTAGTGTTAAGCCCAAATATCACCACAGCGCCTTTTTATTTTGGTGGTACCCTAGAGGTAGTGATTCAGTCAAATATTTTATTACCTGCTTATCTCTGTTTGCTTCACCAGGCTGTTTGGAAAATGAAAGCAGATGGAGCTGGCCAGAAATGTAGTTCATAAACGCAGTTACTTGCTCATTAAAGTTTGTAATAGATCTATAAGGCAGTGCAGAAAGAACTTATTTTTTATGGCAGCAATTGATTTTTTTCAAACATACACTGTCTTATCCCCAAAGTAAAGAAAATACTCTCCAAAATTATCTTCAGAGTAATTTACTTTTCATAAATATGTGTAAAAGTTTAAAAGGTAAGATTTAATAAATTTACATTTTAATCATAGGAAAAAAATCACAATATATTATTTTTAAATGAAAGATATTAATACAATTAACAGAAAGTTGCCTAATCTATATTCACTCAAGGCACATCTATATTAGGAGAAATGGAATTAAGGTGAAATGGAAATAGAAATTAATTATGCAAATAATTCTAACTGATGAAGGCCTTTTTTTTCCTAAATAATCTAAATATTTTGAGTAAATTCTTTTGAAAACTGCCACATTTCTCCTTATGATTTTGAGTTAAATTGATATTTCTTTCAATTTGGTGAATTGATATGAATATTGAGATATACTTTGGTATGCTTGAATGGTGAGTGATGATTATTACAGTTATTTATGGAAACATGTAAAATTAATTTAATCTGAAAGCATTTCTGATTCAAGGAAGCCACAGTAGAGACCGAAAGTGATTAGAACTGAATGTAATGTTAAAAAATTTACATATGTATTTTCCGTTTAAAAAAAGTCTGAGAATTCAATCCTGAAAATGTGTAAGGTTTAGAATATTCCTCAAAGTTTCTTTCTTTTTTTTTTTAATTTTATTTTATTTTTAAACCTCAAACACTGTATTAGTTTTGCCAAACATCAAAAAGAATTTGCCACAGGTATACATGTGCTCCCCATCCTGAACCCTCCTCCCTCCTCCCTCTCCACACCATCCCTCTGGGTTGTCCCAGTGCACCAGCCCCAAGCATCCAGTATCGTGCATCGAACCTGGACTGGCAACTCGTTTCATACATGATATTACACGTTTCAATCCCATTCTCCCAAATCTTCCCACCCTCTCCCTCTCCAACAGAGTAAATGGGCCAAAGAACTAAATAGACATTTCTCCAAAGAAGACATACAGATGGCTAACAAACACATGAAAAGATGCTCAACATCACTCATTATCAGAGAAATGCAAATCAAAACCACTATGAGGTACCATTTCACACCAGTCAGAGTGGCTGCGATCCAAAAGTCTACAAGCAAAGTTTCTTTTATATGAGCTGTATGTATCATTAGTAAAATGAGAGACTTTGTATTAGGACATTTTCCCTAGGAATAAATGGTTAAAAATTATTGAGAACATAAATTCCCCATTTATTCTTTATTCAGCAACAGCAGCTTTAGCTTCAAAAGACCTCAAGAACTCCTATGTTTACACATATATAAGCGCAAAACATGAATACACAGATAAACCACACACATACATACCTATATACCTGGCATATATTGTGTTCATAAGTTATTTTTGCTTATGTTCATAAGTTACTTTTGCAGTTTTGAATTTGAAAGAATAGAGTTCCTGGGGAGGAGCTAAGATGGCGGAGGAGTAGGACAGGGAGAACACTTTCTCCACCACAAATTCATCAAAAGAACATTTAAACACTGAGTAAATTCCACAAAACAACTTCTGAATGCTGGCAGAGGACATCAGGCACCCAGAAAAGCAACCCAAGTCTTCGAAAGGAGGTAGGAAAAAATATAAAAGACAAAAAAAGAGACAAAAGAGGGATGGACGGAGTTCCGTCCCAGGAAGGGAGTCTTAAAAAGAGAGAAGTTTCCAAACGCCAGGAAACCTTCTCATTGCTGAATCTTGGAAGCACAGAGGGCAACATAACAGGAAGGAAAAATAAATAAACAATTAAAACCCACAGATTACAAGCCCTACGGTAACTCCCTCAGCGGAGAAGCAGTGCAGACGCCTGCATAGGCCACTAGCAAGCGGGGGCTGGGCAGGGAGGCGCAGCACGGGCTGCATCGCTTAGAGTAAGGACCTGGCCTGAATACCCCAAGTGCTATCTGAGCGAAATAATTTGGGCTAGCAAACCAGACTGTGGGATATCTACCACGCAAAAAGCCAGCCCTAACCTAAGACACCGCCAGGCCCAAGCATGGAACAAAGGACTGAACAGAGATAGCCGGCTGCAGACCTTCCCCCTCCGGTGACAGGCAGCCAGAGCCGGAAGGGGGCAATCGCAGCCCCAGAGAGACACTATCTATAAAACTGTAAGCAGGCTTCTTTGCTAACTAAAACTTCTTGGGGGTCTGGACGGTCAACATCTGCCTGAGAAGGTGTGCCGGTTGTACACCCAGATGACCGAGTGGCGGGGAGGCGATAAGTCACAGCAATCGTGTTCACCAAACACCTCATCACCTGAGCTGCTCGGCCCTGGGAAGGGCACAAAATGCAGGCCCAACCGAGTCTGCGCCTCCGAGGACTACCCGAGTGCCTGAACCTGAGCGGCTTGGACCACGGATGGTTCCCGGCAGAGCAACCTAGAGCCTGTGCAGTGTGGGCAGGGAGGCTACACGCGCCCTGAGCAGGGACAGACCCAGTGTGGCTGAGGCACTGTGAGTGCACGCCAGTGTTATTTGTTTGCAGCATCCCTCCCTCCCCACAGCGCGACTGAACAAGTGAGCCTAAAAAAAAAAAAGAAAAAAAAAAGTGTCCTCCACTGTCCCCTTTGTGTCAGGGCGGAAACCAGACACTGAAGAGACCAGCAAACAGAAGAAGCTATAACAGAGGGAACCGCCTTGGAAGCTACAGGCAATAGATTAAAACCCTGTGGTTAGTACCGACTACATAGGAAGGGGCCTATAGATCTTGAGAAATATAAGTTGGACCAAGGAACTAGCCGAAAACGAACTGAACCCACAATACCCACAACGAAACCAGAGAAAGTCCTAGATATATTTTTACTATTTTTACGATCATTCTTTCTTTCTTCTTTTCTTTTTTTTAATTTAAAAAAAAAATTTAAGTCCTCTATTATTCTTTTAATTTTCACTTTTATAACCTACTATTACTTTGCAAAAAAAAGACCCTATTTTTTTTTAAGCAAACTTCTTATATATATTTTTTATAGTTTTTTTGACCTTTTTTTTTCTTTTTTTCTTTTCTTTAACATTGTATTTTTGAAATTCCAAACTCTACTCTAGATTTTTAATTTATGCTTTTTGATATTTGTTTTTTGGTATTTGTTATCAATTTTGTACCTATATATATATTTTTTTTTTATAATTTCTGTGACTTTTTTTTCCTCTCTTTCTTTCTCTTCTTTTTTTATATAACATTGTATATCTGAAATTCCAAACTCTACTCTAGATTTTTAATTTATGCTTTTTGATATTTGTTATCAATTTTGTACCTGTATTTTCTTTACAATTTTTGCGACTTTGTTTGTCCTTGTTTGTTTGTTTCTCTCTTTCTTTTTCTTCTTCTTTTTTTTAACATTGTAGTTTTGAAATTCCAAACTCTACTCTAGATTTTTAACTTTTGTTTTTTGGTATTAGTTATCAATTTTGTACCTATATTTTCTTTATAATTTTTGCGACTTCGTTTGTTTTTTTCTCTCTTTCTTTTCCTTCTTCTTTTCTTGAATATTGTATTTTTGAAATTTCAAACTCTACTCTAGATTTTTAATTTTTGCTTTTATGTATTTGTTACCAATTTTGTACCTTTAAGAACCCAATCCTCAGTACCCATTTTTCACTAGAGAGTGAGATTACTGGCTTGACTGCTCTCTCTCCCTTTGGACTCTCCTTTTTCTCCACCAGGTCGCCTGTGTCTCCTCCCTAACCCCTCTCTACTCTACCCAACTCTGTGAATTTCTGTGTGTTCCAGACGGTGGAGAACACTTAGGGAACTGATTTCTGGCTGGATCTGTCTCCCTCCTTTTCACTCCCCCCTTTTATCCTCCTGGCCACCTCTGTCTCCTTCCTCCTTCTTCTCTTCTCTGTATAACTCCGTGAACATCTCTGAGCGGTCCAGTTGTGGAGTGCACATAAGGAAGTGATTACTGGCTAGCCCACTCTCTCCTCTACTGATTCCACCTCATCTCATTTGGGTCACCTCTAACTCCCTCCTCCCTCTTCTCTTCTCCATGTAACGCTGTGAACCTCTGTGGGTAACCCTCATGGTGGAGAAACTTTTCATATTTAATGTAGATGTTTTATCAATGGTGCTGTATAGAAGGAGAAGTTTTGAAACTACTGTAAAAATAAGACCGATAACTGGAAGCAGGAGGCTTAATTCCAAACCCTGACTCCAGGGAACTCCTGACTCCAGGGAACATTAATTGACAGGAGCTCATCAAATGCCTCCATACCTACACTGAAACGAAGCACCACACAAGGGCCAACAAGTTCCAGGGCAAGACATACCAAGCAAATTCTCCAGCAACACAGGAACACAGCCCTGAGCTCCAAGATACAGGCTGCCCAAAGTCACTCCAAATCCATAGACATCTCATAACTCATTACTGGACGCTTCATTGCACTCCAGAGAGAAGAAATACAGCTCCATCCACCAGAACATCGACACAAGCTTCCCTAACCAGGAAACCTTGACAAGCCACCTGTACAAACCCACACAGAGTGAGGAAATGCCACAATAAAGAGAACTCCACAAACTGCCAGAATACAGAAAGGACACCCCAAACTCAGCAATTTAAACAAGATGAAGAGACAGAGGAATACCCAGCAGATAAAGGAACAGGATAAATGCCCACCAAACCAAACAAAAGAGGAAGAGATAGGGAATCTACCTGATAAAGAATTCCAAATAATGATAGTGAAATTGATCCAAAATCTTGAAATCAAAATGGAATCACAGATAAATAGCCTGGAGACAAGGATTGAGAAGATGCAAGAATGGTTTAACAAGAACCTAGAAGAAATAAAAAAAGAGTCAATATATAATGAATAATGCAGTAAGTGAAATTAAAAACACTCTGGAGGCAACAAATAGTAGAATAACAGAGGCAGAAGATAGGATTAGTGAATTAGAAGATAGAATGGTAGAAATAAATGAATCAGAGAGGAAAAAAGAAAAACGAATTAAAAGAAATGAGGACAATCTCAGAGACCTCCAGGACAATATTAAATGCTACAACATTCGAATCATAGGGGTCCCAGAAGAAGAAGGCAAAAAGAAAGACCATGAGAAAATACTTGAGGAGATAATAGTTGAAAACTTTCCTAAAATGGGGAAGGAAATAATCACTCAATCCAAGAAACCCAGAGAGTCCCAAACAGGATAAACCCAAAGTGAAACACCCCAAGACACATATTAATCAAATTAACAAAGATCAAACACAAAGAACATATATTAAAAGCAGCAAGGGAAAAACAACAAATAACACACAAGAGAATTCCCATAAGGATAACAGCTGATCTTTCAATAGAAACTCTTCAAGCCAGGAGGGAATGGCAAGATATACTTAAAGCGATGAAAGAAAAAAACCTACAGCCCAGATTATTGTACCCAGCAAGGATCTCATTCAAATATGAAGGAGAAATCAAAAACTTTACAGACAAGCAAAAGCGGAGAGAATTCAGCACCACCAACCCAGCTCTCCAACAAATACTAAAGGATATTCTCTAGACAGGAAACACAAAAATGGTGTATAAATTCGAACCCAAAACAATAAAATAAATGGCAATGGGATCATACTTATCAGTAATTACCTTAAACGTAAATGGGTTGAATGCCCCAACCAAAAGAAAAAGACTGGCTGAATGGATACAAAAACAAGACCCTATATGTTGTCTACAAGAGACCCACCTCAAAACAGGGGACACATACAGACTGAAAGTGAAGGGCTGGAAAAAGATTTTCCATGCAAATAGGGACCAAAAGAAAGCAGGAGTAGCAATACTCATATCAGATAAAATAGACTTTAAAACAAAGGCTGTGAAAAGAGACAAAGACAGTCACTACATAATGATCAAAGGATCAACCCAAGAAGAAGATATAACAATTATAAATATATATGCACCCAACACAGGAGCACCGCAATATGTAAGGCAAATGCTAACAAGTATGAAAGGAGAAATTAACAATAACACAATAATAGTGGGAGACTTTAATAACCCACTCACACCTATGGATAGATCAACTAAACAGAAAATTAACAAGGTAACACAAACTTTAAATGCTACAATAGACCAGTTAGACCTAATTGATATCTATAGGACATTTCATCCCAAAACAATGAATTTCACCTTTTTCTCAAGCACACATGGAACCTTCTCCAGGATAGATCACATCCTGGGCATAAAGCTAGCCTTGGTAAATTCAAAAAAATAGAAATCATTCCAAGTATCTTCTCTGACCACAATGCAGTAAGATTAGACCTCAATTACAGAAGAAAAACTATTAAAAATTCCAACATATGGAGGCTGAACAACATGCTGCTGAATAATCAACAAATCACAGAAGAAATCAAAAAAGAAATCAAAACTTGCATAGAAACTAATGAAAATGAAAACACAACAACCCAAAACCTGTGGGACACTGTAAAAGCAGTCCTAAGGGGAAAGTTCATAGCAATACAGGCACACCTCAAGAAACAAGAAAAAAGTCAAATAAATAACCCAACTCTACACCTAAAGCAACTAGAAAAGGAAGAAATGAAGAACACCAGGGTTAGTAGAAGGAAAGAAATCTTAAAAATTAGGGCAGAAATAAATGCAAAAGAAACAAAAGAGACCATAGCAAAAATCAACAAAGCCAAAAGCTGGTTCTTTGAAAGGATAAATAAAATTGACAAACCATTAGCCAGACTCATCAAGAAACAAAGGGAGAAAAATCAAATCCATAAAATTAGAAATGAAAATGGAGAGATCACAACAGACAACACAGAAATACAAAGGATCATAAGAGACTACTATCAAGAATTATATGCCAATAAAATGGACTACGTGGAAGAAATGGACAAATTCTTAGAAAAGTATAACTTTCCAAAACTGGACCAGGAAGAAATAGAAAATCTTAACAGACCCATCACAAGCACGGAAATTGAAACTGTAATCAAAAATCTTGCAGCAAACAAAAGCCCAGGGCCAGACGGCTTCACAGCTGAATTCTACCAAAAATTTAGAAAAGAGCTAACACCTATCCTGCTCAAACTCTTCCAGAAAATTGAAGAGGAAGGTAAACTTCCAAACTCATTCTATGAGGCCACCATCACCCTAATACCAAAACCTGACAAAGATCCCACAAAAAAAGAAAACTACAGGCCAATATCACTGATAAACATAGATGCAAAAATCCTTAACAAAATTCTAGCAATCAGAATCCAACAACACATTAAAAAGATCATACACCATGACCAAATGGGCTTTATCCCAGGGATGCAAGGATTCTTCAATATCCGCAAATCAATCAATGTAATACACTACGTTAACAAATTGAAAAATAAAAACCATAATCTTAGATCTCAATAGATCATAGATCTCAATCATCAATCATAGATCATAGATCTCAATCATCAATCTCAATAGATGCAGAGAAGGCCTTTGACAAAATTCAACATCCATTTATGATAAAAACTCTCCAGGAACATACCTCAACATAATAAAAGCTATATATGACAAACCCACAGCAAACATTATCCTCAATGGTGAAAAATTGAAAGCATTTCCTCTAAAGTCAGGAACAAGACAAGGGTGCACACTTTCACCATTACTATTCAGCATAGTTTTGGAAGTTTTGGCCACAGCAATCAGAGCAGAAAAAGAAATAAAAGGAATCCAAATTGGAAAAGAAGAAGTAAAACTCTCACTATTTGCAGATGACATGATCCTCTACATAGAAAACCCTAAAGACTCCACCAGAAAATTACTCGAACTAATCAACGATTACAATAAAGTTGCAGGATATAAAATCAACACACAGAAATCCCTTGCATTCCTATACACTAATAATGAGAAAACAGAAAGAGAAATTAAGGAAACAATTCCATTCACCATTCCATGGAAAGAATAAAATACTTAGGAATATATCTACCTAAAGAAACTAAAGACCTATATAGAGAAAACCATAAAACACTGGTGAAAGAAATCAAAGAGGACACTAATAGATGGAGAAATATATCATGTTCATGGATTGGAAGAATCAATATAGTGAAAATGAATATACTACCCAAAGCAATTTATAGATTCAATGCAATCCCTATCAAACTACCAACGGTATTCTTCACAGAGCTAGAACAAATAATTTCACAATTTGTATGGAAATACAAAAAACCTCGAATAGCCAAAGCTATCTTGAGAAAGAAGAATGGAACTGGAGGAATCAGCCTATCTGACTTCAGGCTCTACTACAAAGCCACAGTCATCAAGACAGTATGGTACTGGCACAAAGACAGAAATATAGATCAATGGAACAAAATAGAAAGCCCAGAGATAAATCCATACACATATGGACACCTTATCTTTGACAAAGGAGGAAAGAATATGCAATGGATTAAAGACAATCTCTTTAACAAGTGGTGCTGGGAAAACTGGTCAACCACGTGTAAAAGAATGAAACTAGAACACTTTCTAACACCATACACAAAAATAAACTCAAAATGGATTAAAGATCTAAACATAAGACCAGAAACTATAAAACTCCTAGAGGAGAACATAGGCAAAACACTCTCTGACATAAATCACAGCAGGATCCTCTATGACCCACCTCCCAGAATATTGGAAATAAACGCAAAAATAAACAAATGGGACCTAATTAAAATTAAAAGCTTCTGCACATCAAAGGAAACTATTGGCAAGGTGAAAAGGCATCCTTCAGAATGGGAGAAAATAATAGCAAATGAAGCAACAGACAAACATCCAATCTCAAAAATATACAGGCAATTCCTACAGCTCAATTCCAGAAAAATAAATGACCCAATCAAAAAATGGGCCAAAGAACTAAATAGACATTTCTCCAAAGAAGACATGCAGATAGCTAACAAACACATGACAAGATGCTCAACATCACTCATTATCAGAGAAATGCAAATCAAAACCACTATGAGGTACCATTTCACACCAGTCAGAATGGCTGTTATCCAAAAGTCTACAAGCAATAAAGGCTGGAGAGGGTGTGGAGAAAAGGGAACCCTCTTACACCGTTGGTGGGAATGCAAACTAGTACAGCCACTATGGAGAACAGTGTGGAGATTCCTTAAAAAACTGGAAATAGAAATGCCTTATGATCCAGCTATCCCACTGCTGGGCATACACACTGAGGAAACCAGAAGGGAAAGAGACACGTGTACCCCAATGTTCATCGCAGCACTGTTTATAATAGCCAGGACATGGAAGCAACCTAGATGTCCATCAGCAGATGAATGGATAAGAAAGCTGTGGTACATATGCACAATGGAGTATTACTCAGCCATTAAAAAGAATACATTTGAATCAGTTCTAATGAGGTGGATGAAACTGGAGCCTATTATACAGAGTGAAGTAAACCAGAAAGAAAAACACCAATACAGTATACTAATGCATATATATGGAATTTAGAAAGATGGTAACAATAACTCTGTATACGAGACAGCAAAAGAGACACTGATGTATAGAACAGTCTTATGGACTCTTTGGGTGAGGGAGAGGGTGGGAAGATTTGGGAGAATGGCTTTGAAACATGTATAGTATCATGTATGAAACGAGTCGCCAGTCCAGGTTCGATGCACGATACTGGATGCTTGGGGCTGGTGCGCTGGGATGGCCCAGAGGGATGGTATGGGGAGGAAGGACGGAGGAGGGTTCAGGATGGGAAACACATGTATACCTGTGGTGGATTCATTTCGATATTTGGCAAAACCAATATAATATTGTAAACTTTAAAAATAAAATTAAAAAAAATAGAGCTCCTTAGGCAGTAATTTTAATTCTAGTATTTTTAGCTTCTCACTCTATCTAAAATGATAATATGTCTTTATTGAAAGAGTTAATTGGCTTACTTAAAGTTGATACATACTATTGCAATAAGAAAAAAGGAACATAATCATAAAATACTATATTACCATAAAGTTTACTCTGAGTTTGCATTGTTTCTTTTTCCTTCATAGACTTAAAGACAAATCTTACCTGATTATTATTTTTATGTTAAAATTCCTCTTGCTTTAGATCTTGGGGGAATTGTATTCCACTGGATAGGATTTTATCTTCTTCTTCTTGGGTTAGCTAGTTACTCCCTAACTTAGCAAAAGCAAAACAAATAGCAACCTCATATTAAAAGGTAGAAATAAAAAGAGAAACTTTCCTTCCAAGATCTTGTTTGCTTTCACTGCATCCCACTAGCAATAAACCACATGAGAAGAATATGTTATATATTATTTCTGCTTATCAGTTATTAGAACCCCTGAGACAGTCTTTTCCATGTAAAATGCCACATTTCATGTCATGATGGAGAAAACTTCCAATTTTTATTAGTTATCTCTATATTTCATTTCACTTTGTGTTAGCTGTTATTGATTTAACTATACAAAACTATAGGTTTTGAAGAATTTCTGGATTAAAACCTTTGCAACTTATTTGTTTAAACTAAAGTGTTTAAGTCTCTTTTGATAGAATATAATTCACTGTTAAAAAGTAAAACAATAACTTAATATGCTGAAATCAAATAATCATTTCAAATTTAATTAACCTCTATATAATCTTACAGAAATAGCTATGTATGATCTCATAAGTAATAGTATAAGCAATCTTTTAGGTAGTTTGATCTTTCAGAAACTAAAAATTTTTAATTCTCATTATTGTTGTCTTGTCTTTCCATGATTTCTATTAGTTTGCATATCATTTAATGTCCATGAAACTCAAAAAGCCAATGGCTATACATTATCACATAATTTAAATTATGAATATATTGTTCAAACATTTGAGTCAATATATAGGAAGAAAACTTATTATAGATTCTTATTATAGTTTTAAGCAAAACAGTTACTGAAGAGAGAGAGACACAAATGAAATTGAGCAGGAGAAAAGTTACAAGAAAGGATGCAGAAATTTTGTCTTTGGTTATGACATTCCTGGAGTAGGAATAGCAAACAGGCACTCAACTGCCATTTATAACTTGCTCAGCGGGAGGCCATGATGCTTGGTAGGTGTTCAGTGAGTGCTGGAAGACTGCTGTGCTCTGAATTGGTTTCATCCTCTTACTAAAATGAAAGCAAAAGAGTACATAGTATGAGGGAGAGAAATGAGAGAAAGACATAAATATTAGTGAATATTGCTACATAGGATTCATGAACACTTCTTATTTTAAATACATGGATTATTTTGCATACATTATTTTATATGCATACATTGTTTTAGATACATTTGTGATATTTTCCCATATAGATCATGTTTTAATTTTTCATTGACCTATTGTTATATTATTTTATAATGGGTTATAAAGGGAATTTAGGACTATACTGTTCCACTTAAAAAGACGTTATTGTATTTCAGAGTTATGATATTATAAAATATAAGCATTATTTTTTCCAGTGAGATGGAATCTCGTGAACTTGACAAAATAGAGCCCAAAGAAATCTAGAACAAGAGAGGTGGGCAGTAGATTTGAAGAAGAAAGGAGGACAGCAGAGGGGCTTTCTGATTAACTATCTTAAATGCCCATTCTAAGGGAAGATGAGTCAGATGACTATTCTCAATCATTTTACCTACAGAAAACACAGAAAACCTAATCAAAATGACACTCAGTAAATAGACAAAACAGAAGAGATGGAGTCAAAAGTATCAGGGTAGTCTGCCTTTTTCCCTTCACAGAGTGACTGCAACATTTATCCAGCTGTTGTTTTTCTCTTTCTTTTTCTGCTCAACTCAATAATCTTTCCCTTATTTCCTGTCCTTTTAAAATGTATTAAGGGCCTCTGTTCTCTTTATATCAACCAGTTTTTTTCATTTTTATATATAATTTACCTAGTTTTCTTCTCCACCTTTAAATATTGCCTCTTCCTTTTTTAAAATTCCTCTTTCAACATGCAATAAAGATAGCAAATTATGTTGTTTTATAGGCAATATTTTTCCAAAACGTATGAATGAATTTAATTAAGAAAAAATTTCCCTAATACCGGTTAACAATTTCATATTATGATGCTTAATATGAGATGTAATTTACAGTATTTGAAATTCTACATCAGAAAGACTTCCCAGAAAAGACATAAGTCTTGTATATTGAAATTTTTTGGAGATCTAGCACATCATTATTTATAGAGTAGTGCCATATATTAATAAATTATCTCTGTTATTTAATATTTTTTCTAAGATGTACATTTTCATAGTAATACCAGGATATAGAAGTACTTAAATGAAGAAAATACATCATCTTTATTAGTATTTTGACTGTAATAGTTAGTTGCTGTCTTGATTAGCATTAGTAAAAATATCAGTAAGCTACAGCTTACCTTTTCTCTTTGGATATCATATACAGAAAAAAAATTTCAATAACTTATTTTATTTGATGTTGCCTGAGATGATTTATAAAATAACTTGAAATTCTTTAAAAACAGTAAAGGCTTAAAACAAAAATGGATGTGATTCAACACAAAAGTAAACTGTCAAGGACTAAGGAAAAAAACACATTGTCTATTTAATAAGTACTTCATAAATGTTGAGAGTAATAATTATTATGAAGATAATGATGATTAAAGACCCAGTAACTTGATTAATGTTCAAGTAAATCACCCTTAAAGGTGATGAAATAATGTGTGATGAAATATATCCTGTTAGATGAAGAATATAACCTAAGTATCTAAATAAATGGCATACCTTCTAAAAGAAAGTAATATCAGAAAGTTTGAGAATTTAACACAGTCCTGGACTACATGTTGCTCTTGTTTTATTTTTGAAGTGCCACGGTTTGCTTTTAAAACTAATGTGTATGCACACACATCTATTTTTTTTGTCATTTGTTTCACACATTTCAGTCAGAGATTTTTTTTTTTTTTCTTCATTCATTTGGAAAAATTGTGTTAGAATACTGAAAGTCTGGATCTATTTTTTTCAACATTATAAAAATGATATCAACTTTAGTATTAAAATAATAGTCCCAACATTTAAAAACTTATACAACTGCTTAATTTAATATATTAGATAAAGGACAAGCGGATATTACTAATCATCATTTTACTATGCATGCTTAGAATGTTAATACTCATAAATCATTTCAAATAGAAAATTCTCTACTGTTTCTTCTTCCAAATAGAAGGAATCTAATTTAACTGTTTTATAAACTAGCATCTTGTTGATTTTTCTCTAATCAGACCAGCATTATCTATAGTTACTTCTATTTAAAGCCTTAATGTGCTTTCTATTGACCAATTTTTATCATTAATTATTGAGTAAATTGTATTTTTTTCTATTAGTTTTACATTAATAGCCAGGAAAATATATGTTTGTAGATCTTTGGAGTCAAATTTATAGACTGGCTTGATGAACATTTAATTAAAACTATACAATGCCTTAGAAGTTAAGATTATATTCTAGTGTGTGTAGTTCAAAATCATGACATTCCTTGAAGCAATTACTTCTGATGGAATAATAAATATGACTGGAAAATGACTATTACAGTAATGAGACAAATTTTAAACAATGCTGGGAGTTTTTGTGTTTATTTTGTGTGGGAACATCTTTCAGATTTGCCTTGCAAATTTAAATTTTGCTGGATGTTGGCCCTTATCTAGCTTTCAGCGGATGCTGTTTATGTGAACCAATTGACCTGGAGTCCCTATAAAATTACTACTTTTTGCTCTTTTTTATATGAATCACACTTCTGTGTTACCTAAGAAGCATTCTGAAATACCGGGTCTGGCACTTTCTCCAAGTTAATGAAGATAATTCAGTGTATAGGAGGCATGTATTTTATAGTTCTAAGTTCATAGATTTAAAAACTAAGAGAAAATGTCAGTTAAAACTGTAACTTGTATAACTCAAAACCATTTGTGAGAGACCCATTGGAATAAACATATTGGAGGAGGCTGTCAAAAATATAAATTGCTTTCTGAGAGTAAGTCTTTCTCTAAGGTGTTTTAACTAATGTAGTTCTCTAGAAAAGCACTTACTAAATTAGTATTGTAACCATTTGGGTCTAAAATACCAATTTGTTGGCTATATTCTGACACTTGATCTTTTTTCATCTAGCACATAGGGGTTGAAAATATTTCTTCTCTGAAGGTTTTGCTTTATCAGGATATAACTGTATTTAGTCAAGAATATCCTTGAAAAGGCTCTTGGGTTTTGAGCTCCTAAAGTTTTATATTTCTGAGAGTTACTGAGTCTTCATGGAGCCCCAGGTTAGTCACATAACTTCTCTGCACCTAGATTTACTCTATGTTGAACTAGTAGTGTTGTATTAAAATGTCTTGAAATTCACAAATTAAACGTTTTTACAGAGTAAAACCCTCTTAGGTTACTTACAGGCAAGAGAAAGTTTAGACCTGTTAATATGAAATGTCAGTTCTATGTGCTTGCCAGCAATATCAAACCAGGCCTCTGCAGTGAGTGGGCCTCTGGCTAACTTTCTTGTTCTGTCTAGTTCGTGACTTCTATCTCTGGTATGAGTATAGATCCTCAATAAATATTTTCTGAATAAAATAATTCACTGCTCATCCATTTATTCAAAAGATATTTATCAAGTGGCAAACATCAGCCAATTGATACCAGAATGTTATATTCCATTAATTCTGAGGGTTATTTTTTCCCAGTGTTTTAAAAGGTGAATTAACAATTTTATTTTTTACTGAAGTATGGTTGATTTACTATATTCATTTCAAGTGCACAGTTTTGTGATTCAAAATTTTTATAAATTATATTCAATATTGTTACTATAAAACATTTGCCATATTCTCTGTACTTTACATTGAAAGTTGAAAGTTAAGACACTCAGTCGTGTCCAACTCTTTGCAACCCCGTGGACTGTAGCCCACCAGGCTTCTGTGTCCATGAGATTCTCCAGGCAAGAATACTGGAGTGGGTTGCCATTCCCTTCTCCAGTACTTTACATTAAATCCTTCCAATTAGCTATCTCCAAACAGAACATTTGTTTCTTTAAGTTATTCAAAACATTATTTATGATAATTCAAATAAAATATACCTAATTCTTCAACAGAGGCATAGTGTTCATTAGTTATTTAAAGGGATTTTAACAATCGACACCTGGTGTGCTGCAGTCCCTGGGGTTGCAAAGAGTTGGACACAACTGAGCAACTGAACCACCACCACCAATTGAAAGGTATATCAATCAGGGTTTTTTATTCAATTTGGAAGATTTTTTTGCAAAAATATTCAACACTGCAGTGTCTTCGTAGTATATATTCAATGCATAGAAGAGTTTTGAACCCAACATCTGAAATATGATTTCTATGAATGATGGTATTACAAGCAAGCTGTTCTTTACTCTTTTTTAATTGAAAGTGAAGTCGCTCAGTCGTGTCCGACTCTTTGCGACCCCATGGACTGTAACCTATCAGGCTCCTCCGTCCATGGGATTTTCCAGGCAAGAGTGCTGGGGTGGATTGCCGTTTCCTTCTCCAGGGGATCTTCCCGACCCAGGAATCGAACCCGGATCTCCCACATTGCAGGCAGACTCTTTACCGTCTGAGCCACTAGGGAAGCCCTTTTTTCATTGAAGTGTATTTTATTTACAATATTATATTAATTTCAAGGGTCCAATGTACTGATTTGATATTTTAATAGATTATACTTCATATAAAGTTGTTATAAAATGTTCACTATATTTCCTATGCTATAATTACATTCTTGTATCTTATTTTATGCCTAGTTGTTTGTAACTATTAATCCCCTTCTCCTATTTTGTCCCACCCTTATCTCTCTCTTCAATTCAGTTCAGTTGCTCAGTCCTGTCTGACTCTTTGTGGCCCCATGGACTGCAGCATGTCAGGCTTCCCTTTCCATCACCATATCCCAGAGCTTGCTCAAATTCATGTCCATCGAGTCAGTGATGCCATCCAACCATCTCATCCTCTGTCATCCACTTCTCCTCCTGCCTTTGATCTTTCCCAGCATCAGGGTCTTTCCCAGTGAGTCAATTCTTCATATCAGGGGGCCAAAGTATTGGAGTTTCAGCTTCAGCATCAGTCCTTCCAATGAATATTCAGGACTGATTTCCTTTAGGATGAACTGGTTGGATCTCCTTGCACTCAAGGGACTTCTCAAGAGTCTTCTCCAACACCACAGTTCAAAAGCATCAATTTTTTGGTGCTCAGCTTTCTTTATAGTCCAACTCTCACATCCACACATGACTACAGGAAAAACCATAGCTTTGACTAGATGGACCTTTGTAGGCCAAGTAATGTCTCTGCTTTTTAATATACTGTCTAGGTTGATCATAGCTTTTCTTCCAAGCAGCAAGCGTCTTTTAATTTCATGGCTTCAGTCACCATCTGCAGTGATTTTGGAGCCCCCAAAAATAAAGCCTCCCACTGTTTCATTGTTTCCCTGTCTATTTGCAATGAAGTGATGGGACCAGATACCATGATCTTAGTTTTCTGAATGTTGAGTTTTAATCCAACATTTTCACTCTCCTTTTTCACTTTTATCAAGAGGCTCTTTAGTTCTTCTTTACTTTCTGTCGTGAGGGTGGTGTCATCTGCCTATCTGAGGTTATTGATATTTCTCCTGGCTATCTTGATTTCAGCTTGTGCTTCATCCAGCCTGGTATTTCTGATGGTGTACTCTGCATATAAGTTAAATAAGCAGGGTGACAATACAGCCTAGAGGTGCTCCTTTCCCAGTTTGGAATCAGTCTGTTGTTCCAATGTCGAGTTCTAATTGTTGCTTCCTGACCTGCACACAGATTTCTCAGGAGTCAGGTAAGGTGGTCTGGTGTTCCCATCTCTTGAAGAATTTTCCACAGTTTGTTTAGTGTAGTCAATAAAGCTGAAGTACATGTTTTTCTGGAACTGTCTTGCTTTTTCGATGATCCAACAGATGTCAGCAATTTGATCTCTGTTTCCTCTGCCTTTTTTAAATCCAGCTTGAACATCTGGAAGTTCACAGTTCATGTTCTGTTGAAGCCTGGCTTGGAGAATTTTGAGCTTCACTTTGCTAGCTTGTGAGATGAGTGCAATTGTGCAGTAGTTTGAACATTCTTTGGCATTGTCTTTGTTTAGGATTGGAATGAAAATTGACATTTTCCTGTCTTAATGTGTTCTTTGTATGAGTGAATCTGTTCGTTTTATTTTTTATATTTTATATTCAACATATAAGTGAAAATATACTGTATTCATCTTTCTTTATCTGACTTATTTCTCTAAGCATAATACTTTACAGATCCATCTGCATTGTTGCAAATGGCAAGATTTTGTTCTTTTTCTATGGCTGAGTAATATTCCAGTATGTGAATGTCTGTATATAACATTCATATAACACGTCTTTGTTGATTCATCTGATGAACTTTTAGGTTGTTTACATATCTTGGCTATCATAAATCATACACTATAAACATTAGGTTGTGCATATGTATTTCAATTGGTGTTTTTGTTTTCTTTGGATATATACCCAGGAGTAGATATGCAGGATCATATGATAGTTCTATTTTCAGTTTTTGAGGAAACTACATACTATTTTCATTATGCTGTACTGATTTATGCTCCCACCAACAGTATGGTAGTGTTCTCTTTTCTCCACATCCTTGGCACCAATTATTTCTTGTCTTTCTGACAATAGCGATTTTGACAGGTGTGAAGTAACCTCTCATTTGTATTTGTCCGATGATTAGTAGTATTCAGCATCTTTTTCAATGCCTGTGGCTATCTTTTTGTCTTTTGAGAAAAATGCTTATTCAGATCTTATACCCATTTTTAATATTTTTTATAATGAATTGTATGAGTTCTTTATATATTTTGGATATTTACCCCTATCAGATATAACACTTGCAGAAATCTTCTCCCATTCAGTAGGTTGCCTTTTCATTTAGTTGATGGTTTCCCTAATGTGCAATTTTTTTTAAGTTTTATTGCACATTACACCCATTTGTTTATTTTTGCTCTTATTTCCCTTGCCTGAAGAAAATGGAAAAAAAATATTGCTAAGACTTATGCAAAAGAGTGTACTGCCTAGGTTTTCTTCTAGGAGTTTTATTGTTTCAGGTTTTAGATTTTAATGGTTTTTAATCCATTTTAGGTTTATTTTTGTATGTGGCTTGAGAAAATATTTTTATTCCATTCTTTTATATGTAGTTTTCTGGCTTTTCTAGACCCAATTTTTGAAGAGACTGTCTTTCCCTCGTTGTATATTCTTGCCTCCTTTGATCTAGATTAATTGACCATATGTTCATGGGCTTATTTCTGGTTTCTATATTCTGTTCCATTGATCTGTGTGTCTGTTCTTTTGCCAGCACTGTTCTCTTTTTATTATGGAAGCTTTATTGTATAGTCTGAAGTCTGGGAACATGATACTACTCACTTTATTCTTACTCTCAACATTGCTTTGGTTATTCAGGATATTTTGTGTTTCCCGACAAACGAGTATTTGTTCTAGCGCTGTGAAAAAGTTATGGATATTTTGATAGGGATTACATTAAATTTGTAGATTGCTTGGGGAAGTATGGACATTTAAACAATTCTTCCAATCTATGAGCAAGAAATATCTTTCCATTTCTTTGTGTGAGCTTCAATTTCTTTCACCAATGTTTTATAGTTTTCAGAATATAGATCTTTCACCTTCTTGGTTAAATGCATTCCTAGATAGTTTATTCTTTTTGATGAAATCCTTAAATAGGAGGGTTTTTTTTTTCTTTTTTCTCTTTCTGATATTTTATTTATACTATATAGAAAAGCTACAAATTTATCTATATTAATCTTGAATCCTACAACTATATTGAATTACTTTGTTAGCACTAAGAGAGTTATGGAAGAGTCATTAGGGTTTTCTATATAATATCACATCATCTGCAAATACTGACAGTTTCATTTCTTCCTTTCAATTTGAATGCATTTTATTTATTTTTTTTCTGATTATAGTGGTTAGGATTTCCAATACTATGTTAAGTAGAAATGGTGAAAGTAGGCATTGTTTTATTTTTTAATCTTAGAGAAAAACCTTCCAGTTTTTCACTCTTGAGATATTAGCAGTGGGTTTATCATATACAGCCTTTATTGTGTTGAAATATGTGTCCTTTACACCCACCTTGTTGAGAATTTTTATGAATGGATGTTGATATTTGTCAAATGCTTTTTCTGCATATATTGAGATGACCATATAATTTTTATTCCTCATTTTCTTAATGTGATCTATCATGTTGATTGATTTGGGGATATTAAGTCATCTTTGTATCACTCAAATAAACTGTACTCGATCATCATGCATGATCATTTTAATATATTGTTGGATTTAATTTGATAATATTTTGCATCTTTGTTTATCACTGATATTAGCCTGTAATTTTTTTGTGTGTGCGTGGTGTTTTTCAGAGTGAGTTTGGGAGTGTTCCCTGCTCTTCAATTTTTTGGAATAGTTTGAGAAGAATAGGTATCAACTCTTCTTTAAATATTTGATAGAATTAACTTGTGGAGCCATCTAGCCCTGGACTTTTGTTTATTGGGAGCTGATTACTGACTCCATGTCAATACTAGCAATTGATCTCATCAAATTAAGTATTTTTTCTTGATTCAGCCTTGGAAAATCACATATTTCTAGTATTTTATCCATTTCTTCTAGGCTGTCCATTTTGTTGCAATATAACTGTTCAAATTTGTTATAATTGTTTATATTTCTTTGATATCAATTTCAATATCTTCACTTTCAAATCTTGTTTATTTGAATTCTCTTTTTTCTTGATTCTGGCTAAAGGTTTATCAAATTTATCTTTTCAAAGAACCAGCTTTTCAATGAATCAGTTTTGTTAATCTTTTCTGTTATTTTTTGGTATCTATATTATTTATTTCCACTTTTTTTCCCCCTTGTAATTCATTTAGGTGAAAAGTTAGATTGCTTCTTTGAGATTTTTCTTATTTCTTGAGGTAGACCTATAGTGCTTTAAACATATCTTAGAACTACATTTGCTGTATGCTATATATTTTGGGATCATAGAAAAAGCAAGAGAGTTCCAGAAAGACATCTATTTCTGCTTTATTGACTATGCCAAAGCCTTTGACTGTGTGGATCACAATAAACTGTGGAAAATTCTTCAAGAGATGGGAATACCAGACCACCTGATCTGCCTCCTGAGAAATTTGTATTCAGGTCAGGAAGCAACAGTTAGAACTGGACATGGAACAACAGACTGGTTCCAAATAGGAAAAGGTATTCGTCAAGGCTGTATATTGTCAAACTGTTTATTTAACTTATATGCAGAGTACATCATGAGAAACGCTGGACTGGAAGAAATACAAGCTGGAATCAAGATTGCTGGGAGAAATACAAATAACCTCAGATATGCAAATGACACCACCCTTATGGCAGAAAGTGAAGAGGAACTAAAAAGCCTCTTGATGAAAGTGAAAGAGGAGAGTGAAAAAGTTGGCTTAAAGCTCAACATTCAGAAAATGAAGATCATGGCATCCGGTCCCACCACTTCATGGGAAATAGATGGGGAAACAGTGTCAGACTTTATTTTTCTGGGCTCCAAAATCACTGCAGATGGTAACTGCATCCATGAAATTAAAAGATGCTTACTCCTTGGAAGGAAAGTTATGACCAACCTAGATAGCATGTTCAAAAGCAGAGACATTATTTTGCCAACAAAGGTTCATCTAGTCAAGGCTATGGTTTTTCCTGTGATCATGTATGGGTGTGAGAGTTGGACTGTGAAGAAGGCTGAGCACCAAAGAATTGATGCTTTTGAACTGTGGTGTTGGAGAAGACTCTTGAGAGTCCCTTGGACTGCAAGGAGATCCAAGCAGTCCATTCTGAAGGAGATTAGCCCTGGGATTTCTTTGGAAGGAATGATGCTAAAACTGAAACTCCAGTACTTTGATGCTAAAGCTGAAACACCAGTACTTTGGCCACCTCATGCAAAGAGTTGACTCATTGGAAAAGGCTCTGATGCTGGGAGGGATTGGGGGCAGGAGGAGAAGGGGACGACAGAGGATGAGATGGCTGGATGGCATCACTGAGTCGATGGACGTGAGTCTGAGTGAACTCCGGGAGTTGGTGATGGACAGGGAGGCCTGGCGTGCTGCAATTCATGGGGTTGCAAAGAGTCCGACACGACTGAGTGACTGATCTGATCTGATCTGATATATTTTGGAAAATTGTTTATATTTTCCATTTTGGATCAACATATTTTCTGACTTCCTCTGTGATATCCTCTTTGGCTCATTGGTTTATCTGCAGATTGTTTAGTTTCCACATTTGTGTTTTTTTCCCCATTTGTATTACTGTATTTGATTTCTAGTTTCATACCACTGTGGTAAGAAAAGATGCTTGACATTAGTTCAGTCTTCTTAAATTTACTGAGACTTGTTTAGTGGCTTAGCAGGTGATCTATCCTGGAGAAAGTTCATATGCACTTGAAAAGTTGAAAAGAATGCATATTCTGTTGTTTTTAAATGGAATGTCCTATAGACATATATTAAGTACATCTGGCCTGTTGTGTCATTTAGGACCATATTTCCTTACTGGTCTTCTGTATGGATGATCAATCCATTGATACAGTATTTTAAACAGCCATACTTATTGTTGGATTACTGTCAATTTCTCCTTTATGTCTGTTAATATGTGCTTTACATATTTAGGTTCTTTATAACAAGTGCATATGTTTGTAAATGTTATACATTACATTCTTGAATTGACCCTTTAATCATTATAATGTCCTTTATATTCTTTGATTATAAACTTTATTTTAAAGTTTAGCTTGTCTAGTATGAGTATTGCTAACCTTTCTTCCTTGTCACTTCTATTTGCATGAAATATCTTTTCCATTCCCTCTCTTTCAATCTCTGTGTGTCTTAGCTATGAAGTGAGTCTCTTCTAGGGAGCATGTATATGGATCTTTATATTTTTTATCTAATCTGCCACCCTATGGCTTTTGATTGGAGCATTTAGTACATGGACTTTTAAAGTGATTATTGATGGATAGGTTTTATTTCCATTTTGTTACTTGTTTTCTGGTGGTTGTTTTTATTTAAAAAAATTTTGTTTTAATTGGAGGCCAATTACTTTACAACATTATACTGGTTTTGCCATACATTGACATGAATCCACCATGGGTGTACATGTGTTCCGCATCCTGAACCCCCTCCCACTTTCCTCCCCATCCCATCCCTCAGGGTCATCCCAGTGCATCAGTCCTGAGCACCCTGTCTCATGCATCAAACCTGGACTGGCGATTCGTTTCACATATGATAATATAAATGTTTCAGTGCCATTCTCCCAAGTCATCCCACCCTTGCCCTCTCCTTACAGAGTCCAAAAGACTGTTTTATACATCTGTGTCTCTTTTGCTCTCTCGCATACAGGGTTATCGTTACCATCTTTCCAAATTCCATATATATGTGTTAGTATACTGTATTGGTGTTTTTCTTCCTGGCTTACTTCACTCTGTATAATAGGCTCATTTCATCCACCTCACTAGAACTGATTCAAATGTATTCTTTTTAATGGCTGAGTAATACTCCATTGTGTATACGGACCACCACTTTCTTATCCATTCATCTGCTGATGGACATCTAGGTTGCTTCCATGTCCTGGCTATTATAAACAGTGCTGTGATGAACATTGGGGTACACGTGTCTCTTTCAATTCTGGTTTCCTCAGTGTGTATCCCCAGCAGTGGGATTGCTGGGTCACGTGGCAGTTCTATTTCCAGTGCTTTAAGGAATCTCCACACTGTTCCCCATAGTGGCTGTACTAGTTTGCATTCCCACCAACAGTGTAAAAGGCTTTCCTTTTCGCCACACCCTCTCCAGCATTTATTGCTTGTAGACTTTTGGATAACAGCCATTCTGACTGGTGTGAAATGGTACCTCATTGTGGTTTGGATTTGCATTTGTCTGATAATGAGTGATGTTGAGCATCTTTTCATGTGTTTGTTAGCCATCTGTATGTCTTCTTTGGAGAAATGTCTGTTTAGTTCTTTGGCCCACTTTTTGATTGGAATGTTTATTTTTCTGGAATTGAGCTGCAGGAGTTACTTGCATATTTTTGAGGTTAATTCTTTGTCAGTTGCTTCATTTGCTATTATTTTCTCCCATTCTTAAGGCTGTCTTTTCACCTTGCTTATAGTTTCTTTTGTTGTGCAAAAGCTTTTAATTTTAATTAGGTCCCATTTGTTTATTTTTGCTTTTATTTCCAATATTCTGGGAGGTGGGTCATAGAGGATCCTGCTATGATTTATGTCAGAGAGTGTTTTGCCTATGTTCTCCTCTAGGAGTTTTATAGTTTCTGGCCTTACGTTTAGATCTTTAATCCATTTTGAGTTTATTTTTGTGTATGGTGTTAGAAAGTGTTCTAGTTTCATTCTTTTACAAGTGGTTGACCAGTTTTCCCAGCACCACTTGTTAAAGAGATTGTCTTTAATCCATTGTATATTCTTGCCTCCTTTGTCAAAGATAAGGTGTCCATATGTGCGTGGATTTATCTCTGGGCTTTCTATTTTGTTCCATTGATCTATGTTTCTGTCTTTGTGCCAGTACCATACTGTCTTGATGACTGTGGCTTTGTAGTAGAGCCTGAAGTCAGGCAGGTTGATTCTTCCAGTTCCATTCTTCTTTCTCAAGATTACTTTGGCTATTCGAGGTTTTTTGTATTTCCATACAAATTGTGAAATTATTTGTTCTAGTTCTGTGAAAAGTACTGTTGGTAGCTTGATAGGGATTGCATTGAATCTAAAAATTGCTTTGGGTAGTATACTCATTTTCACTATATTGATTCTTCCAATCCATGAAGACAGAATATTTCTCCATCTATTTGTGTCCTCTTTTATTTCTTTCACAGTGTTTTATAGTTTTCTATATATAGGTCTTTTGTTTCTTAGGTAGATATATTCCTAAGTATTTTATTTTTTTCATTGCAATGGTGAATGGAATTGTTTCCTTAATTTCTCTATTTTGTCATTATTAGAGTATAGGAATGCAAGGGATTTCTGCATGTTGATTTTATATCCTGCAACTTTACTATATTCATTGATAAGCTCTATTAATTTTCTGGTAGAATCTTTAGGGGTTTTTATGTAGAAGATCATGTCATCTGTAAACAGTGAGAATTTTACTTATTTTCCAATTTGGATTCCTATCATTTCTTTTTCTGCTCTGATTGCTGTGGCTAAAACTTCTTATACTTGGGTGTTTTTCTTTTTAGTATTTGTATATTTATTGTAGGTTTTTGACTTGTTGGGTTACCATGAAGTTTATATATGGTGAACTATATAGTGTTCTTGCCTGGAGAATCCCAGGGACGGGGGAGCCTGGTGGGCTTTGGTCTATGGGGTCGCACAGAGTCAGACACGACTGATGCAATTTAGCAGCAGCAGCAGCAGAATATACTTGTCTTAAACTGATGGCCATTTAACACATTGTGGTCATCTGAACACATTCTCAAGATCTACAGTTTTTATTTCCTCTCCATGTTTTGCATTTCTGATGCCATATTTTACATACTCATATCTATCCCTTAACTATTTATTGTAATTATAGTAGGTTTTACAATTTCTTTTAGCTTTCATACTAGCTTTGGTCAATGGCTGATTCACTGCTTTTACTATATAATTGCCTTTATTGGTATTTTGTTATCACCTTTTATTTTTTAATTAAAGAAGATATTTGAATATTTCTGATAAAATATGGTGATAACTTGGTTTTTGCTTCTCTGGAAAACTTCATCTCTCCTTAAATTCTAAATCATAACCTTGCTAGGTAGAGTGGTTTTTTTTTTCCCCCTTTCAGCACTTTAAATACATCATGCCATTGCCTTCTGGCCTGCAAAGTGTTTTGCTGAAAAATCACTTCATAGCCTTCTGGGGTTTCCCTTGTATATGACTTTTGCTTTTCTCTTGCTACCTTTAGGAGTCTCTATTTATCTTTAAATTTTGACATTCTATATCTTATTTTGGATCTTTTTGGGTTCATTTTGTTTAGAACCCTCTGTGCTTCCTGTACCTGTATGTTTTTTTCCTTCCCTGTGTTAGGGAAGTTTTCAGTCATTATTATTCAAAGTAAGTTTTCTGTCCCTTCCCTCTTCTTTTTTCTGAGACCCCTATAATGTTAATATGCTTAATGTAGTCCCTTAGGTCCCTTAAATTCTCATTTAGAAAAATCTTTTTCTATTCTGATTGGGTGATTTCCACTATTCTATCTTCCAGGTTGCATATACATTCTTTTGTATCACTTAATCCACTCTTAATTCCTTCTAGTATATTTTTCATTTCAGTTATTGTATTATTCAGCTATGATTGGTTCTTTTTTATATTTTGTACTTACTTCTGTGTTGAAGTTCTTGCTGTGTTCTATTCTTTTCCAGAGTTCAGTTAGCATTTTGTTATTGTTGACTTGAAGTTTTTATCCAGGCAAGTTATCTCAATTTCATTAGTGTTCCCCCCAACACCCCCCCCCCCAATTTTATGTTGTTCTTTTATTTGAAACATATTCCTCGGTTTTCTTTGTTTGACTTTCTTTGCTTCTGTGAATTTTGGTAAAACAGTTACCTGGTCTTAAAAGTTTTGTATGAGAATATCCCTGTGCAATCTATGTATGCCCAGTAGCTTTGGTGGATGAGTTGCATCTGAAGTTTGCAGAGGCTGCATCTTCCCCCAGGGTATAATGGCAGCCACTGCCTTGGTAGAAAGTAAGACTGTTGAAAGGTAGAAAGTTGAAGGGGCTAAAACTAGAGTCAGGAGCTAGCTGGGGTTTCTCCTGGGGATAGAGGTGGTTGCAGCACTATTGGGTAATGGGCCTGAGGGGCTGGAGCAGGAGCCCTGAGAGAGTTGGGCTTCTCCCCAGCATGATGGCAGTTTCTGCCTTGGTTGGAGCATGGCCAGGGCCTCTGGTTTTGGAGCTGTACGTTTGAGTTGGTTCTTCTTTTGGGTTTGTGTACCTTGGTTAGAGGTAGAGTCTGGGCCCAAGGGGTTGGATATGCACTACTGAGTGTGTTAGTTCTGGGTTCCTCTTTGGACAGAAACAGAAAGAGACAGGGCTGGAGCTAGAGCTGGTGCTCTAGTGTGTGAATGTGTTGACAATGTTGGCCTCTGCATTAGCAAGGAGCAGTGATAGAGCAGGTGGGACTGGAGCAGGATCCTAGTGTGTCCTGGGGTGCACACTAGGGTGGTGATGCCAGACTGACTTGAGCACCAGAAAATTTTCCATTGGCTGCTTCTGTCCTGCAACCTGGAGCAAGCAAATCTATGTGCATTCTCAAGAGCTGAGTCTCTGTTTCTTTCATCTGTCTGATATGTGCCACTGGTTGTGAAATGACCTAAAGTGAAGGGGGAGCATCTTCCTCAGTATTGGACCCCAGGGCCAAGGTGGGTCTCAAACCCTTTGTTATTAGGGGGGACCCCCTACTCTCTGATATTCCCCTCTTCTTATGGATTATCTTCTAGGGGTATAGGTCATATCTAGATCATTTCTCCTTCCTTCCTACCAGATTCTGTGTAATTCTTTGTGGCTTTTGTTGTATAAGAGCCATTGTTCTAGTCTACAGATTGCTTTCAACGAGAGTTGCTCTGTATGTATTTATAGTTTTGATGTGTTTATGGTGGGGGCTGAGCTCAAGATCTTCCTGCTCTGCCATCTTGATCCTGCTGCCTCCTAAATTCAAAAATTGTTTGTTTGTTTGTTTGTTTTAGTTGATATTGAATACTGTTGACAGAGACCACACAGAAACAGATTTCATGATTTCCAAAAAGATAAATAGTAAAGTAATATATGTTTTGTTCCTTTATTAAATACAAAACCCCATGGTGTAAACATGGTGACAACATGTCTGTATAAGATGCCTTTATGAACTATTTACAGATGAAGAAGCTGAGAACAAAAGGAGTTAAGCAATGAACTAACTTCATAAAATGTGTAACATTAGAATTGGTAAACAGTGGTCAAAATATAGACTGTAAGTTCTTAAAAAATCATAGTGGGAAAGTACTTGCATTCCCACTATGATTAGAAATTTTGTTACTATTTATGTGTATATTATTATCTATATCTATAATTACTCTCTCCTTCTAATAAATGGGCAGGTAATGTAGAATATACTTCAGCCTGACCGGTTAATAGACCAGAGTTCTTCTGTTAGCCAAAAATTTTAAACTTTACCCTTTAGCAAGAAGATTGTAATTATAATTTAATTGGAGGTACAATTTTTCAAGTTTGGAAAAGAAAGATTTAATAATTTACTGGGTTAAAGTTGAGTAAAGAATCTTAAAAAAGATCAAATTAAAAAGTTTGTGGGGAACAAAACAGAATGTTTTTCTTTCTTCACAAATTTTATCCTGAAGCTCTCTCAAATTTTATTAGATCAAGCAAAATGTTTTCTTCCAGTTGATTAATACAAAGATGGAGTTAAAAGTCCAAATGGCTGCTCTAATTACTAGCATGCATCAGTCAGAATAGATAATTCATTACATTAAAAGTTCTTCAGATATTATAGTTAATAATAATAGCAATACTACTAGTTTTACAGATTTATTTCTGGAACACTCTGCTCTACCTTATTCTGAGTCAAGGATGAAGGTTAAGGAGGCTACACCTCAGTGTTTGCATGACTGCTGAGGCAGAAGACAGAATAAACAAACCACAATCTGGCTTCTAAAATCTCTTCTGGGATGTACCATGTATCATTGCCAATCATGTTCTATTTGCCAAAGGAAGAAACACTGCTGTTACAAACTTCAAAAGTCACAGATAGGAGAAATCCTACCATACACTTAGGAGAAAGAAAGTTGAGAATGTCTGGTGAACAGCACAAATACCCCATGGTGCCATTTCCAAAGAGAATGAGTGAACAAAGAATTCAACGGGAAAAGAAAAAAAAAAAAAAACTTCTTAAAGTCAACTGAGGTGAGAAGTTTTGCTTAGCCAAGGCATCTAGAATGCCACTAGATCCACATTTTACAGTTTTAAGAGGAATTTGGATGTTAGTTTCGAAGAAATGACTTTTATTAAAAAAAATTCAGTTTCACATAACTATTAAAATAAAAAATCTGTCATTTTTCAGTTCGGTGCAAACTTGTTTCTAACACCACCCTACCCCCAGCTCAAGAGCATATTCCTTCACATATATGTAGATTATCATTGTAGAGAAGTCAATGATTGAAGGTGCTTGTCAAATTATATACAATTTGAAGGTACTAATTATCATTTCCAGTTATATTTCACAACTGATGGCTGTACATTGTTTATTTTTTCTTGCCCAAGAACTGGTGGTCGATGAAATTCCTCCAAAGACAGCGTTTGAATATTTTAATAGTAACATAATACTTGAATTCTTTAATCAATATAATATTTTTGATGGTTTTTACAGTCTATGCTAGTGTTATTCTTCTCCAAACATAAAATTCTACAAAAGTCAATAGACTTACTCAAAATTGTTTCTCATAATTCCCCAAATAGCTAAGGGCAAAATTCTATTTTTTAAAATTTGTTTTAGGCTTATGGAAAAATTGAATGGACTCTACAGAGAGTTCCAGTACTCCCTCTGTCCCTTACCAAATCTCCCAACATACGTAGTTTCTCTTGTAATGAATGTCTTGCCGTGGTGTGCTGTATTTGTTAACAAACCAATATTTATTAACAAACCAATAGTGACACATTATTAACTAAATAGCATAGTTTATATTATAGTTCATTTTTACAGTTTATGGTTTTGATTGATTTTTTAATGCCACGTAGTCACTATTAGAGTACTGATATGGATGGTGTCCCCTCAAAATTCTATATTTTGAAGTCTTAACCCCTCATGTGATAGCATTTGAAAGTGGGGCCTTTGGGAGGGTTAAATGATGTCATGAGTGTGGGGACTTCATGATAGGATTAATGCCCTTATAAAAAGAGGGCAAAAATTTCCAGCCCTGCCCACCCCTCCCTCCCCCACCGCCTCCAGTCTTTCTCTCCATCTCTCTCTCTCTCTCTCTCCCCCTGCCTACACTAAGGGTAGCTGTGTGAGGATATAAACAGAGTGTCCTCACCAAAACCCAACCATGCTCTCATCCTGATCTCAGACTTCCACCCTTCAGCACTGTGAACAATAAATGTTTGTTGTTTAAATCATCCAATCTAAGGTAAGTTTTACCAGCCCAAGTAGACTAAGTATCATAACACCTGTGATGTTCCACCTATTCATCCTGTCCTTCCTTCCCCAAATTCCCAGCAACCAGGTTTTGTCTCCATAGCTTTGCCTTTTCCAAAATGTTGTGCAGTTGAAATCATGTAGTAGGTAGCCTTTTCAGACTGCCTTCTTTTATTTAGCAAAATAGATTTAGAAGTCACTCATATATTGGTATGGTTTGGTAGCTCATGCCTTTATATTACTTGTGAGAACACCACTGTATGAATCTACCACAGCTTATTCATCCATTCACCTATTAAAGCCTTCCTATTTGCTTCCCGTTTGTATTTGTTATGCATAACACTGCCATAAACATTTGTGCAAAGTTTGTGTAGAGATTAATTTTCAAATCAGTTGGGTAATACCTAGGAATATGAATGCTAGATTCTGTAGCACTAATATGCTTAGCTGTGTAGGAAACTTCTATAAACTGTCTGCCGAAGTGGTTGTAACATTTTGTATCCAACCAAAAATATATGTCACTGTTGTTCTGCATGTTCTCCAAAATTGGCATTATCTGTTCTTTTGTTTTTGATTTGTACATTCAAATTGGTATGCAGTTATATCTCATTTTTGTTTTAATTTGCATTTTCACAATGACAAATGGTGTTAAACACTTATAAAATGCTTAGTTGACATTTACAAATCTTTGATATAGCATCTTTTGAGGTCTTTTGCTCATTTCTTAACTGTTTTCTGTTTTTATTTTGAATTAAGTAATTTAACTGATCTGCATTTTGCAAATATTTTCTCTCAATCTGTGTCTTGTCTCTCATTCTGTCAAGAATATATTATGTGGAATAGAACATTTTCATTTTGTAATTTATATAAGTAGAAATAAAGTAAAAATTATCTTCTAAGTTGTTCAGACCAAACAAATGCAGTGGTTCCTTGTTCTTTTCTTCTGAGAAAGCTATCTTCCAGGATGGTATTAATTCTATGAGTATTATAAGGGCAGGGGATGAAGAAAATCACATGACAACTGGAATTCTAGTATGGCCTTCACGCCTGGCCTACTGATTATCTTTAACTATTTAAATATGAATTAATATGGTTTTAATGCTTAATCATAAACTTGATATGTGGTGTGAAGCATACCTTCACTTATTATTATCACTTACCTTTATTGGGTGGTTTGGGATAATAATTCTCTCATATGAATCTCTTATATATATCTCATATGAAATATAGAATTAAGAATAAAGCATACATTAGTCTAAAATGGAGATAAGTTACCAGTGATAAAGTGTTTAGTGGCATATAGTATTTTACCAATAAATTTTAAAGATTACTGCAGAATATAATATATACTAGTCATTATTTGAATAAAATTTTCTACTTTTATTTCTCACTGTTTATTGATGAGTATAAAGAGGAAAATTTGGACTTTGCTTAATTATTATGTCTCCATCCACTCATTCAGGTTCTGCTGTTAATTCTAACAGGTTTTATTTATTTTTTTTTTTTGAGTAAATTTTTCCAGGTGTAGAATTATGTTTTAAGTGATTATTTTAGCCCATCTGCTAGACACCCTAGAAATATACTTAAGTGTAATGACCAAAAAGTGAATCTCTCTGATGTTCGTAATATTAATTTTTTTTGAACCATATTTTCACTTTTATTTTTTTATTTATTTGTTTTAATTTTATTTTATTTTTAAACTTTACAATATTGTATTGGTTTTGCCAAATATTGAAATGAATCCGCCACAGATGTCTGATATTTAAACTGCTTTTCCTATAGCCTTCTATTCACATTTTACTTTAAAAATGACTGTACAACTTTAGGAATGCCTTTTAATCATCAGTTAGCATGGTCTTTTTATTGGGTCATTATTTTTCTTTGTAATAAATAATGATATATTATTTCTGATATTTAACAATCTTTTATACTGTAATATTTCATATGTAAAATAACCTCCTAGTAATATATTCATTCATTGTTTCACTCTGTTTATGGTTTTGTGGTATTAAAATTGTGTAGGATTCAGAAAATTAAATATGAATCTCTCAAATTTCCTGCCCTTTCTCCTTGCCGTGGAATAATTTCAAATGTAAGTTTTATTAGTAAGGATCCTTGATTAATTTTTCACTGCAACATTCCCATCACCTCAAGTGGCTGACAGCAAAATGCTAAACAAATATTTATTAAAATAATTAGCATTAAATTCTTAGATAAATTTTGGCTGGAACTCAGTTGTGAAAGATTCTAATCCTTTTTTTTTTTTTTTTAAGGTATCACTTTACTTTTCTAGGCCATTTTAATGTAATTGGTCTTTTTGTTTTGTTTTGTTTTTTAACTTCGATCAGTTTTGGTATTTTGCCAGAGAAAGTATCTGTTTCTCTAGGTCATACATAAAGTGCCATGTACCTTTGAAGTACTTTTCAATGTAACAGTTTAACAGATATTTTCCTACTTTCACAATATTTCTGAATACCTCAGTAAAAAGTACTTTTGTAATTTTCATATATAATGCTGACACACTACTACACTTTCACTATAGTTTAATAAAATATTATAAATGTTTTCTTTGATGATTTTGCCCTAAAGTTTAAAATGAGGAATCATTTTATCTTTTGAAGCCTACATGTACTTCCTCACACTCATTCCCTTTCTTTTTCAAAGACAATTTTATGTCAAGAAAAGAGAAACAAGGAAAGACAAAGTCTACCTTTATTGAGTTGTCCGAGTGTGTGTGTAGTGTATGTATGTGCTAGAGAGATAACTGTCATCTACAACTTATTATAAATTAAACATTAAAGCATATTTTTCTCTCTTCATCCTAAGCTAGGTTTTTCCTAGGCCCCCATTTATAGGCACCTAGGTTTTCCTAGGTTAACCCATCCTAGGCACATGGGCTTTCTTTTGATTTTTCTATCAAAAATTTAGCATAGAAACTCAATAATAAAATAGTAAAAAACATTCCTATATAGAAAGTCTGCCTTAATGGAAGCATCTTTTAAAAATGGCAAAATACAATATTGTAAAGTAATTAGCCTCCAATTAAAATAAATACATTTAAATTAAAAAAATAAAATAAATAAATATCAAATGAATAAAACAGGCCCTGGCAAGACTGAAAACACTCTCTAATCACAAAAATGGTCCACTATACAATCCTGCTACAAAGTCAAATGTGAATACACCAATGAGTAAGTTCAAAATTTGATTATTTTCTTTGAAGAAGTAATGCAAAATTACAATTTAAATTTTGCTATAATATAAAAAAATTTGTTCATAATTTTAAATGCCCCTTGTGAAGACAAAAATTACAATTTTTTTTCACCATTTACAGTGAAATTCTGGTATCTTTCTTAAAGAGATTCACTTCTTAATTTTTTGGACAAATTATCTTTGACAAATGATGTTCTCCACTATTTTGAACTAGAAAATTGTGACTTAAGATTTGGAATATGGTAAATAGAAGTAGATCTTGTTGCTTTGTATCTGATTTTATGGGAAATTCATCCTTGTTTCAATTCAGGAATAAAAATCTGATTTCTAAAATGATTGTTATAAAGAATACTAATAACACTAACATGCTTATAATACTGTTATAAAAACAAGATGCAAAACTGTATACACAGCATGATTATAATTTTTAACTGCAGGAGAAAAAATAAAGACTAAAAGGAAATGTATAGAAATATTAAAAAAAATAAATAAAAATGTTGACAGTCCATTGAAATAGCCAATTGTAATGAAAACCTTTGAAAAATGTTGACAGAAGAAATATTTCACATATATTAGTGTAGTTTTCACATTTCTTTTAAAAAATGGAAAATTTTATTTTCATATGTCTTTTAATATTATTAGAAATTATTGATTTATCAATTTTAGGATTAAAAGTGGGCCATTTAGTTAAATGTGTAATTTACATGAGATTTTGTAACAAAGCCCAAATATGTATTTGATCTTACAGCTTTGCAAAAAGGGATTTTCATTTTGATGTCATAGTGCTACATGTAGGAATTATTTATTCCCTGTCCTTCTGAAGAGTTTTCAGAAAACATCAGTGTTTTAGCATTTTATGCCCCTTGATCATTTTGAACTGTGAGACTCTCTCTTCTGATGAGATACATTTTAGTTTAGCTTAGTTTCATCAAAGTAATGTTATATATCCACTGTCAAAGAGTACCAAAGGACTCATGACCATTTAAAAAAACAAACAAACAAACAGAAAACTTATCCTTCTCTACTCCCTGGTTTTATTTCTCAGAAACAATCATTTTTAGTGCTTATATACTTGTTTTATATGGTATTTGTTTTCTATTTATGTAGTTTTGCATCTATTTATTGGTTTATTCACTTTAGATAACTACTGACTTCTGATTTTTACTTCTACTAACCAGTAATAATTTGTGTTTTTTATAACATATACTTCCATCCTTTCATATACCCATGTTACATTTATATGATTGGTTTCATTTAGTGTGAGATGTATTTTGAAATTTTGCCCATGTTAGTAATAACCTGCTAAGATTATTTAATTACTTTAGAATATTTCACCTTGTGGCTGCTTCACATTTTTAAAATAATCTGGTGTTGCTAATTTATACTTCATTCTATTCAGTTCTTTTTCATTCAGTTACCACTGTAACTGTCCACAGTTGTGTAACACACATCTGCCCATCAATGTTCTGAAAATTTTAATTATTCAGATCATAGCTTAGAAACTGAAACTATTCAAAAAAGCCCCCCTCTCCACCTATACCCACAACACATTATGGAATCTATGTTAGGAAACTCATCTTTCTTTTAAAAGGTAAAGCATAACAGATGCTCAAGCTTAATTACTCATATGAATTACAAGACCTCCGCAAATGCTATGTTAAGAGGATGCCTTCCAAAAGTAGATAGGCTAGTTGTTAATCTTGGCTGTTATCTACTACCAAGAGGAAAAACAAGTTAAGACAGATAAGACGTCAAACCTCAGAAATGGAGTAGGCAGGGTTTTTTTTTTTTTTTTTTTAACTTAAAAGAAAGTATTTCTACTGTCCTGAATACCCCATTAATGCATCACTATATTGAAACATACAATATAAAATAATCCCTAATTAGGACCATTAAGCCATAAGATAATATAGAATTGATTTTTCTATGATTTTGATAGAAGTGTTTAAGATTGAAAGGAGAGAGAAAGAATAGCAAGTAGAAGAGACTGAGCTCACCCACTGTCGTGAAAACACCAAAATCACAACTAAATGCTGAATCAGTTTCAGTTTTAGTTCAGTCGTTCAGTCGTGTCCTTTGGGACCCAATGGATTGCAGCATGCCAGACCTCCCTGTCATCACCAACTCGCGGAATTTACTCAAATTCATGTCCATCGAGTCAGGGATGCCATCCAACCATCTCATCCTCTGTCGTCCCCTTCTCTTCCCGCCTTCAGTCTTTCCCAGCATCAGGGTCTTTTCAAATGAGTTAGTTTTTCATATCAGGTGGCCAAAGTATTGGAACTTCAGCTTCAGCATCAGTCCTTCCAATGAATATTCAGGACTAATTTCCTTTAAGATGGACTGATTGGAGCTCCTTGCAGTCCAAGGGTCTCTCAAGAGTCTCCTCAAAGACCACAGTTCAAAAGCATCAATTCTTCAGTGCTAGGCTTCTTTATACTCCATCTCTCACATCCATACATGACTACTAGAAAAACCATAGCCTTGACTAGATGGACTTTTGTTGGCAAGTAAAGTCTCTGCTGTTTAATGCGCTGTTCAGGTTGGTCATAACTTTTCTTCCAAGAAGCAAGCATCTTTTAATTTCATGGTTGCAGTCACCATCTGTGATTATTCTGGAGCCCAAAAAATAAAGTCTTACCCACAGTAGTAGATGTAATAGTTATCTGAGTTAAATTCCCCCATTCTAGTCATTTTATTATGCTGATTCCTAAAATGTCAATGTTCACTCTTGCCATCTCCTGTTTGACGACTTGCAATATGGTTTTATTCGTGGACCTAACATTCCAGCTTCCTATGCAATATTGTTCTTACATCATCGGACTACTTCTATCACCAGTCACATCCACGACTGGGTGTTTTTGTTTTGTTTTTTTGCTTTGGCTCTGTCTCTTCATTCTTTGTGGAGTTATTTCTCCACTGATCTCCAGTAGCATATTGAGCATCTACTGTCCTTGGTAGTTCATCTTTCAGTGTCCTGTCTTTTTGCCTTTTCATGCTATTCATGGGGTTCTCAAGGCAAGAATACTGAAGTGGTTTGCCATTCCCTTCTCCAGTAGACCACACTTTGTCAAAACTTTCCACCAGGACACGCCAGTCTTGGGTGGCCCTACATGGCATGGCTCATAATTTCACTGAGCTAGATAAGGCTGTGGTCCATATGATCAGATTGGTTAATTTTCTGTGATTGTGGTTTTCAGTCTGTCTGCCCTCTCATGGAGAAGGATAAGAGGCTTATGGAAACTTCCTGATGCGAGAGACTGACTGAGGGGAAAATCTTGTCTTGTTCTCATTGGCTGGCCATGCTCAGTAAAACTTTAATCCAATTTTCAGTTGATGGGTGGGACTGTGTTCCCTCCTTGTTATTTACCTGGGGCCAAACGATGGTGGAGGTGATGAAGATAATGGTGACCTTCTTCAAGAGGTCCCATGCAAGCACTGCTACAGTCAGTGCCCCAACCCTACAGCAGGCCACCATTGACCCATGAATCCGACGGAGACTCATGGACACTCACAGGCAAGGCTGGGTCAGTCTCTTGTGGGATCACTGCTCCTTCCTCCTGGGTCCTGGTGTGCACAAGGTTCTGTTTGTGCCCTCCAAGAGTCTGTTTCCCCAGTCCTGTGTAAGTTCTGGCAGCTCTATTGTAGGATTAATGGTGACCTCTTCTAAGAGGGCTTATGCCACCCAGGTCTGCAGCATCTAGAGCCCCTGCCCCTGCAGCAGTCCACTGCTGACCCGTACCTCTGCAGGAGACACTCAAACACAGTTCTGTCTCAGTCTTTGTGTGTGTGTGGGGGTCTCTGGGTCCTGGTGTGTACAAGGTTTGTTTGAGCCCTCCAAGCATCTCTGGCAGGTATGGGGTTTGATTCTAAACATGATTTTACCCCTTCTACCATCTTGCTGGGGCTTCTCAATTGCCCTTGGCCATGGGATATCTCCTCAAAGTCTGAACTGCTGAATAACCATCAATAAAAAAGAATCAAGCCTACCAAATAAGTTATACTACACCTAAAGACAAATACGAAGCCACAATGAGGCAGCAAGAGGAGCACTTTCATTATATAATCAAATCCCATACCTGCCAGGTGAAAGTGAAAGTAAAGTATTAGTCACTCAGTAGTATACAACTCTTTGTGATCCCATGGACTGTATCCCGCCAGGCTCTGCTGCCCATGGTAATCTCCAGGCAAAAATACTGGAGTGGGTCACCATGCCCCCCTCCAGGGGATCTTTCTGACCCAGGGTTTGGACTCATGTCCCTTGCATTGCAGGCAAAATCATTACCATCAAAGTTACCAGGGAAAACCATCTGCCAAGTGGGTTGCCCACAGCCTGCAAAATAATTATATTTCAGAGATTCTCCCACAGGAGTCAGAGTTCTGAGACTTAGGTCAGACTCCCCAGCCTGGGAGTCTGGAAATGGGAGGAGGGGCCCCCAGAGCATTTTGCTTTGAAGACCAGCAGGTCATGAGTGCAATAGCGCCAAAGGACTGGAGGAAACAGGGCCTCCCTCCACTCTTCGAGGGCACACACAATTTTTCACGTGCACTGAGTCCCTTGGCAAAGCAGTAACTCCATAGAAACCTGGACCAGATCTACCTACCAGTCTTGGAAGGTCTCCTGGGGAAGCTGAGGTTGGCTGTGGCTCACTATGGGGCAGGGACACTGGTAGTGGATGTCTCAGGGTATACTCATTAGCATTAGGTCTCCAGAAGCTCTCCCAGTTATTATTTTGGCACTGAGACTTGGCCCCAGCCCATAGCCTGCTTGAAGAACCCCATGAACATTATGAAAAGGCAGAAAGATATGACACTGGAAGATGAGCTCCCCAGACTGGAAGGTGTTCAATATGCTACTGAGGAAGAGCAGAGAAATAGCTACAGAAGGAATGAAGAGGCCGAGCCCCAGGAGAAATGATGCTAAGTTGTGGATATGTCTGTCTGGTGGCAAAAGTAAACTCCAATGCTGTAAAGAAGAATATTGCATAGGAACCTGGAATGTTAGATCCTTGAGACAAGGTATATTGGATGTGGTCAAGCAGGAGATTGCAGGAATGAACATCTACATCTCAGGAATCAGTGAACTAAAAAGGACAGAAATAGGCAAATTTAATTCAGATGACCATGATATCTACTACTGTGGGCAATAATCCTTAAGAAGTAATGGGGTAGTCCTTATAGTTGAGAAAATAGTCTGAAATGCAGTCCTTAGGTGCAGTTTCAAAAACAACTGAATGATCTTCGTTCATTTCCAAGGCAAACTGTTCAACATCACAGTAATCCAAGTCTATGCCCAACCACTAATATTGAAGAAGCTGAACAGTTCTATGAAAACCTACAAGACCTTCTAGAACTAACACCAAAAAAAAAAAAAAAAAAAAAAAAAAAGATGTCCTTTGCATCATAGGGGACTGGAATGCAAAAATAGGAGTTAGGGGGTAACTGGAGTAAGAGGCAAATTTGGCCTTGGAATACAAAATGAAGCAGAGTTTTACCAAGAGAGCACCCTGGTCATAGCAAATGCCATGTTGTCTTCCAACAACACAAGAGACGACTCTATACATGGACATCACCAGATGGTCAATACCAAAATGACAAATTATATTTTTTGCAGCTGAAGATGAAGAAGCTCTATAGAGTCAACAAAAACAAGACTGGTAGCCAACTATGGCTCAGATCATGAATTCCATATTGAAAAATTACACATAATTAGAAGAAAATCACTAGACCATTCAGGTATGACCTAAGTCAAATCCATTATGATTATACAGTGGGGGTGACAAACAGATTCAAGGAATTAGATTTTGTAGACAAAGAGCCTGTAGAACTATGGACAGAGGTTCATAACATTGTACAGGATGTGGCAACCAAAATCATCCCAAAGAAAAGGAAATGCAACAAGGCAAAGGGGTTGTCTGAGGAGGCTTTACAAATAGCTGAGGAAAGAAGAGAAGCAAAAGGCAAGAGAGAAAAGGAAAGATGCAGAGTTCCAGAGACTAGCAAGTAGAGATAAGAAGGCCTTTTTAAGTGAACAATACAAGGAAATAGAGGACAACGATAGAATGAGAAAGAGTAGAGATCTCTTTTAAAACACACACACAAACTGGAGATATCCAGAGAACATTAAATGCAAGGATGGGCACAGCAAAGGACGAAGTAAGGACATAACAGAAGCAGAAAAGATGGCATAAGCACACAGAAATATATAGAAAGGTCTTAATAACCCAGATAACTATGATGGTGTGGTCACTCAGCTAGAGCCAGACATTCTGGAGTGTGAAGTCAAGTGGGCCTTAGGAAGCATCATTATGAACAAAGCTAATGGAAGAGATGGAATTCTAGCTGAGCTATTTAAAATCCTAAAGGATGATGCTGTGAAAGTGCTGCACTCAATATGGCAGCAAATTTGGAAAACTCAGCAGTGGCCACAGGACTGGAAAAGGTCAGTTTTCATTCCAATCCCAAAGAAAGGCAATGCCAAAGAATATGCAAACTACCACACAATTGCACTCATTTCACACACTAGCAAAGTAATGCTCAAAATTCTCCAAGCTAGGCTTCAACATTACATGACCTGAGAACTTCCTGATGTTCAAGCTGGATTTAGAAAAGGCAGAAGTACTAGAAATCAAATTGCCTACATTTGTTGAATCATAGAGAAATAAAGGGAATTTTTGGGAAAACAAAACAAAACAAAACATTTACTTCTGCTTCATTGACTACACTAAAGCCTTTGACTGTGTGGATCACAAAATACTTTGGAACATTCTCAAGGTCAGGGGAATACCAGACCACCTTACCTGTCTCCTGAGAAACCTGTTTTAGGTCAAGAAGCAACTGTTAGAGCCAAACATGGAACAAAGGACTGCTTCAAAATTGAGAAATTAGTTCTTCAAAGCTGTATATTATCACCCTGCTTTTTTTTTAACATATATTCAGATGAATATAAGTTCTGGGATAGATAAATCACAAGCTGGAATCAAGACTGATGGAAGAAATATCAACAACCTCAGATATGCAGATGATACCACTCTAATGGTAGAAAGTGAAGAGGAACTAAAGAAACTCTTGATGAAAGTGAAAGAGGAGAGTGAAAAAGCTGGCTTAAAACTCAACATTCAAAAAACTAAGATCATGGCATCTGGTCTCATCACTTCATGGAATATAGATGGGGAAAAAGTGGAAACAGTGGCAGATTTTATTTTCCTGGGCTCCAAAATCATAGCATATTGTGACTGCAGCTGTGAAATTAAAAGATGCTTGTTCTTTGGAAAGAAATTAATGACAAACCTAGGCAGTGTATTAAAAAACAGAGAGACCACTTTGCTGACAAAAGTCGGTATAATCAAAGCTATGATTTTTCCAGTAGTCATGTGTGAATGTGAAAGTTGGACCGTAAAGAAAGCTGAGCAGCAAAGAATTGATGCTTTTGATTTATCGTGCTGGAGACGACTCTTGAGAGTCCCTTGGAGGGCAAATTGATCAAACCAGTTAATTCTAAAGGAAATTAACCTTGAATATTCATTGGAAGGATGATGCTGAAGCTAAGGCTCCAATACTTTGGCTACCTGATCTGAAGAGCTGATTCATTGGAAAATTCCCTGGTGATGGGGAAGATTGAGGGCAAAGAAAGGGGTGATAAAGGATGAGATGGTTGGATGGCACCACTGATTAGAGTGGACACAAGTTTGAGCAAACTCCAGGAGAGAGTGAAGGACAAGAAAGCCTAGCATGCTGCAGTTCATGTGGTTGCAAAAAAGTCAGACATGGTTTAGTGACTGAAGAACAACAGCAGCCTGCAGACTCCTGTGCTGGGATGCCTCAGGTCAAATAATCAACAGGGTGGGAACACAGCCCCACCCATTATCAGACAGGCTGCCTAAAGCCTTTCTCAGCCAACAGCTGCCTATAAACACATCCCTTGACACAATCCTGCCCACCAAAGGGACAAGACCATGTCCACTCACCAGTGGTCAAGAAAGTCCCTCCCACCAAGAAGTCTGCACAAGCCCCTTGACCAACCTTACCCACAGGAGGCAGGCACCAGAAGCAAGAAGTATTATGATCAGGCAGCCTGAATATTGAGACTACAAACAAAGTTAGACAAAATGAGATTGAAAAGAAACATGTTCCAGAGGAAGGAAAAAGAACCCAAGAACAGTAACTAAGAGAAGTAGATCAAGTCAGTCCACCTGAAAAATAATTCACAATAATCATAGTAAAGATAATCCACCATCTTGGAAAAATAATGGAGGACCAGACCAAGAGGATACAAGAAATGTTTAGTAAAAATCTAAAAGCTTTAAAGAACAGAGATGAATAATAACTGAAATTAAAACTATAATAGAAGGAATCAATAGCAGAATAAATGAGGCATATGAATAAATAGGATAGAAGAGAGACTGGTTGAAATCACTGCCACAGAAAAAAGAAAGAATGAAAAAAAAAAAGTGAGGATGAACAAAGAAACCTCTGGGAGAACATTAAAGCACCAATATTCTCATTGTAGGATTCCCAGGAGAAGAGAAAGGCTCTGAGACTGTATTTGAAGAGATGATAGCAGAAAGCTTTCCTAACATGGGAAAGGAAACACTAAAGTTCAGGAAGCACAAAGAGTCTTATGCAGGATAAACCCAAGGAGGAACACACCAAGACACATATGAGTAAAATGGACAAAAATTAAAGACAGAGAAAATATTAAAAGTGACAAGGGAAAACAATAAATAGCATACAAGGGAATCCCCATAAGGTTATCAGTTGATTTTTCAGTAGAAACATGGTAGGCTAGAAGGGAGTGGCACAATATATTTAAAATAGTGAAGGGAAAAATCTACAACTAAGAATACTCTACCCACTAAGGGTCTTGTTCAGATTTGACAGAAAAATGAAAAGCTTTATAGATAAGCAAAAGTTAAGAAAAATTGGTACCAGCACAACATCTTTACAAAAAGTGCTAAATAACTTCTCTAAATGGAAGACAAAAGGCCACAACCAGAAAGAAGAAAATGATGAATGGAAAAGGCAAAAACAAAAGTAGGAATCATGCACACATACATATAATATCAAAATCAACAATCATGAGAAGAGAATAGTACAAAAACAGGACATTGGAAATGTATTTGAAATTAAGATATCAGCAACTTAAACCAATCTTGTTATATATAGACTGCTATATCAAAACATCATGGTATCTTCAAACCAAAAAATCTACAATAGATACACACACATACACAAGGAATCCAAATATAATGGTAAAAATAGTCAAACTAATACAATTATGTAAAGTTTAAAAATAAAATAAAATTTAAAAAAATTAAAAAAAAAAAGTCATCAAATCAGAAGAGAATAGAACAAAAGAGGATGGGAAGAAGAAAGGACTACAAATCCAAATCCAAAACAACAAAGTGGCAACAGGAACATACACATTGATAATTAAATGTAAATAGATTAAATGCTTCAACCAAAAGGCATAGACCTTCTGAGTAAATACAAAAAAACAACCTGTATATATACCGCCTATAGCAGATCCACTTCAGGTCTAAGGACATATACAGACTGAAAGTGAGGGGAGGGTAAAAGGCATTTCATGCAAATGGAAATCTAAAGAAAGCCAGAATAGCAATAGTTATTGCTAATAAATAAATAAATAAATAAAATAGACCTTCAAAAGTGTTACAAGAGACAATGGAGGATAGTACAAAATGAGCAGGACTCAATCCAAGAAGATACATTGATTGGAAATATATATATACTCCCAACATGAAAACGCATCAATATATAAGGCAAATACTAACAGCCATAAAAGGAGAAATTGACAATAACACAAGAATAGTGGGGAATTTAACAGCCCACTTTAATCAAAGAACAAATCATTGAGGCAGATTGACATGATGGAATTAATTGATATTTTTAGAGCATTCCATTCAAAAGCAGTGGAATATACATTGTCTTCAAGTGCCCATGGAACATTCTCCAGAATTGATCACATGCTGGGCCATAAAGTAAGCCTCGATAAATTTAACAAAATTAAAATCATATCAAGCATCTTCTCTGACTACAATGCTATGAGTTAGAAATAAACTAGAAAAATCTAAAAAATGCAAATACATGGAGGCTAAATAATGTTACTAAGCAACCAATGAATCACTGAAGAAATCAAAGAGGAATTAAAAAAAAAATACCTAGAGACAAATGAAAATGAAAGCATGATGATCCAAAACCTATGGGAAGCAGCAAAAAAAAACTTCTAAGAAGGAAGTTTATAGCAATACAATCTTAACTCAGGAAACAAGCAAAACCTGAAATAAATAGCCTAACTTTACACCTAAACCAACTAGAGAAAGAAGAACAAACCAAACCCAAAGTCAGTAGAAGGAAAGAAATCATAAAGATTAGAGCAGTAATAAATGAAATAGAGATGAGAAACAATAGAAAATATCAGTGAAACAAAAATCTGGCTCTTTAAAAAGATAAACAACATTGATAAACCTTATCAAGAGGCATCAAGAAAAAAGGAAAAGGACTCAAATCAATAAAATTAGAGATTAAAAATGGAGAAGTTATAACTGATAGTAGAAATATAAAGCATCATAAGAGGCTAAGAGATTACTATAAACAACTATATGGTCAACCTAGAATAAATGGACAAATTCTTAGAAAGGTACAATCTTCCAAGACTAAACCAAGAAGAAATAGAATATGTGAATAGACCAATCACAAGTACTGAAATTGAAACTGTGATTAGAAACCTTCCAACAAACAAAAGTCTGGGCCAGAGGACTTCACAGGCAAATAGTCAAATATTTAAGAAGAGCTAATATCTATCCTTCTGAAAGCCCAAAAATTTGCAGAGAAGAAACACTCCCAAACTCATTCAATGAGGCCACCATACTCCTAATACCAAAACCATACAAAGATACCACAGAAAAGAAAATTACAAGCCAATATCACTGATGATCTTAAATGCAAAAATCCTCATGAAAGTACTAGCAAACCAAATCTAAAAATACATTAAAAGGATCATACACCACAATAAAGAGGGATTTATTCCAGGGATACCTGTTTCTTTTTTTTTTTTTTTCAATATCTCCAAATGAATCAGTTTGATACACCAAACACCAACAAATTTGACGGTAAAACCATATGATCATTTCAATAGATGCAGAAAAAGGTTTTGACAAAATCCAACATCCATGTATGATAAAAATTCCAAGAGCAATATAAAGTTGTCTACTTTCATCACTTTTATTCAACATAGTTTTGGAATATGTAGCCACTGCAATCAGAGAAGGAAAAAGAAGTAAAAAGAATTCAAATTGGAAAATAAGGAAAACTGTCATTGTTTGAAGATTACATGATACTATACATAAAAAATCTTAAGGATGCTACCAGAAAATTACCAGAACTCATCAATGAATTCGTTGAAGTTGCAGGATAAACACAATTAATACATCGAAATCTGTTGCATTTTTCTATACTGACAATGAAAGATCAGGAAGAGAAATCAAAGAAACAACCTCATTTACCATCTCATCAAAAGGAATAAAATACTCAGGAGTAAACCTCCCTAAGGAAGCAAAGGACCTGTTCTCTGTCAACTGTATGATGAACAAAATCAATGACACAGATACATGGAAATATATACTATGTCCTTGGATTGGAATAATCAATATTATCAAAGTGACTACAACACCCAAGGCAAGCTATAGATTCAATGCAATCCCTATTAAATTATCAGTGGCATTTTTCACAGAACTGGTAACAAAAAAATAATTTGTATGGAAACAAAAAAGACCCAGAATATCCAAAGTAATCCTGAGAGAGAAAAAGGGAGCTGGAGGTATCAGGCTCCCTGAGCTCACACAATATTGCAAAGCTACAGTAATCAATGGATCAATCACAGAGATCAATGGAACAAGACAGAAAGCTGAGAACTAACCCCACACACCTATGGTCAATTAATCTCTAATATAATAAAAGAGTCAAGAATATACAATGGAGAATGTCTCTTCAGTAAACTGTGCTGGGAAAACTGTTCCTCTACTTGTAAAAGAATAAAACTAGAACATTCTCTAACACCATACACAAAAATAAACTCAAAGTGGATTAAAGACCTAAAAGTAAAACTGGATACTATAAAACTCTTAGAAGAAAACACTGGGAGAACTCTCATTTGACATAAATTGCTGTGTGCTAAGTCGCTTCAGTCATGTCCCACTCTTTGCCACCCTATGGACTGTAGCCTGCCAGGCTCCTCTGTCCATGGGATTCTCGAGGCAAGAATACTGAAGTGGGTTGTTGTGCCCTCCTCCAGGGGATCTTCCCGACCTGGGACTGAACCCTTGTCTCACATCCCTGCATTGTCAGGTGGGTTCTTCACCACTAGCACCACCTGGGAAGCCCTTGATGTAAATTGCAGCAATATCTTTTTGGATCTACCTCTAGAATAATGAAAATAAAAACAAAAATAAACAACTTGGTCCTAATTAAATTTAAAATCTTTTGGATAGCAAAGGAAACTGTAAACAAACAAAAGACAGTTCACAGAACAGGAAAGATATTTGCAAATGACGTGACCGAAAGAGATTAATCTCTAAAATATACAAACAGATCATGTGTCTCTATATCAGAAAAAGAAAACACACACAGAAAATAGCAACCTAATCAAAAAATGGGAAGAAGCTCTAAATAGACATTTTCCAGAGAATACATAACAGATGTCCATGTAAAAGAATAAAATAATAGAACATGGAAAATAAATAGAAAATAAAATAAATAGAATACATTAAATAAATAGAATAATTAAATAAATAGAAAATAAAAAGCACATGGAAAAATGCTTAACCTCACTAATTATTAGAGAATCATGAATCAAAGCTACAATAAGGTATCACCTCACACTAGTCAGAATGGTCATCAAAAAGTCTATAAGCAATAAATGCTGGAGAGGGTGTTGAGTAAAGGAAACTCTCTTTTCTCTTGTGGAAATGTAAATTGGTACAGCCACTATCGAGAACAGAAGGAAGATTCCTTTAAAACTAAAACAAGAGCTACCATATGATCTAGCAATCTCACTCCTGGGCATATATACAGAAAAAACAAAAAAACAACCAAACATAATTTGAGCAGTACATGCACCCCAGTGTTCCCTGCATGCATGTGTATATGTTCAGTTATGTCCAACTCTTTGTGACCCGGGGACTATCGAGTGCCAGGCTCCTTTGTCTATGGGATTCTCCAGGCAAGCATACTGGAGCAGGTTGTATTTTCTCCTTCAGGGGATATTCCCAACCCAGGGATCAAGCCCATGTCGCTAGCATCTCCTGCATTGGCAGGCAGATTGTTTACCAGCTGAGCCACCATGCAGTGCTGTTTATAATGGCCAAAACATGGAAGCAACCTAAATATTCATCAACAGAGGAACTGATAAAGAAGATGGTACATATATATATAATGGAATATTACTCAGCCTGAAAAACAAATGCAATAATTCCATTTGCAGCAAAATGGATGGGACCTAGAATTTATCATACTAACTGAAGTAAAACAGACAAGTATAAATATCACATGATATCATTTATTTGTGGACTTTAAAAAAGGATACAAATGAACTTATACATAAAACAGACTTTGAAAACAAATTTAGGGTTACCAAAAGGGAAAGGTGAGGGGAGGGATAAATTAAGAGCTTGGGATTAGCATATGCATACTACTATATATAAAATAGATAATCGACAAGGATCTACTGCATAGCAAAGGGAACTGTACTCAATAATCTCTAATAACCTATACAGGAAAATAATCTGAAATAGAATGGATATATGCATAACCAAATCACTTTGCTGTATATCTGCAAATGCTCTTTGTAGGGGTTGGTTACCAGGAAAAGCAAGACATTATTAAAAGCTTAGAAATTTCAGCCCTACCTCCTGTTTTTTGGAGAGGGGACAGGGCCTAGAATTTAACAGCTAATCATACCTATGTGATGAAACCTCCATAAAAATCCCTAAAGTACAGAGTTTAGTGATCTACAGGGTTGGTAGCCATATCCACATGACAGGAAGGCCCCGTTCCAATTCAACAAAGACAAAACTCATGAGCTCAGGACACTTCCAGACCTTCGACTATGTATCTTTTTATCTGTATTCTTTAGCATATCCTTCATAATAAAATGGCATAAATAATTAAACTGTTTTCTTGGGTTCTGTAAGCTAGTCTAGCAAATTCTTCAACTCAGAGAGTCTTGAGACCCTCTGATTTATAGCTAATTTGAGGTGAAGTCATGGGTTGGAGAAGACTCTTGAGAGTCCCTTGGACTGCAAGGAGATCCAACCAGTCCATTCTGAAGGAGATCAGCCCTGGCATTTCTTTGGAGGGAATGATGCTGAAGCTGAAACTCCAGTACTTTGGCCACCTCATGTGAAGAGTTGACTCATTGAAAAGACTCTGATGCTGGGAGGAATTGGGGACAGGAGGAGAAGAGGACGACAGAGGGTGAGATGGCTGAATGGCATCACCGACTCGATGGACGTGAGTCTGAGTGAACTCTGGGAGCTGGTGATAGACAGGGAGGCCTGGCGTGCTGCGATTCATGGGGTTGCAAAGAGTCGGACACGACTGAGTGACTGAACTGAACTGAACTGAAGCCTTGACAATGAACAAATTCTATTGGGAAGAGCCAGCAGTCCTGGCTCTGCTGGATTTCTGAGTAAAGGCACTATTCCTTGCTCCAACAACTCAGCTCTTAATTTATTGGCCTTGTCTTACGGCAAGTGCTATAAGCTTGGACCCAGTAAGAAAAAAGAAAAAGTACATGATGCTCATTCTGATTTTTTTCAAGGAAAGTAAACATTCTTGTGGAGAAGGCAGTGGCACCCCACTTCAGTACTCTTGCCTGGAAAATCCCATGGACAGAGGAGCCCAGAAGCCTGCAGTCCACGGGGTCGCTAAGGGTCAGACACGACTGAGCGACTTCACTTTCACTTTTCACTTTCATGAGTTGGAGAAGGAAATGGCAACCCACTCCAGTGTCCTTGCCTGGAGAATCCCAGGGACGGGGGAGCCTGGTGGGCTGCCGTCTATGGGATCACACAGAGTCGGACACGACTCAAGTGACTTAGCAGCAAACATTCTTGCTAGCCTCATAGCATATGGAAACCTCAAGTCAAAGAGCAATGAATTGTTTTTGGACTATTTCTCTTTTGATTGAGTGGAAAAGCCCTGGCTTGTTCACAACATGTGGTAGAAGAATGTAGCCACAGTCTGAGAATGAGGCTGTGGATCACAAATGCCTATTGTTGCTGTCGTCAGTTAATGGTTATTGAGCTCTAAATGCAGTAGAGAGCATATAATTAGGGATGGTTTCTGACCATGGATATTAACAACCAATGTTCAAGGGAAACTGTCTAGACACTAAAACTGTTTATTCTCCTTATCTTTGGTAACCTTAAAGCATGTCAAATTAGGTCCCTATGAGTGTAATCAATCTTTTTCAAAAGGTTTTAAAGAGTTCATAGGGCTTCAGAATCAGACTTCATTGAATGACCTCAATCTGGCTGTCAAACACCATTAAAACTAAAATATCACATTACTTGATTTAAAGTTAATTCTATTTTAATTACAGAGTATAAATTTCTTCATTGGTTAGCCTCCATAAATAGTTCAAGATATCCCTTGGGCATTTATCAGTCAATATACTCCTTTGCCTTAATACATCGGGAAAGAACTAATACATATTAGCTAATGACTGTGGACCACCTTACCTTTTTCTAGTATGGCCAAATGTAATAAAAGATGGAGGTAACAGCTAGGTAGACAATAGTCAAAAGAGATACTTTCTTACCATAAAAGAGTGACTATTTGTACATGGGAAAAATAATGCAAAAATATATAAAAAAATTTAAAATTTAAAACCTATATATAGTAAAAAAAAATCCATCCCTATCTAACTTTGAAGATGCAATAATATGAAATTAAAAAAATCAGAGGATTTAACAGCAGTATATAATGCATATTATAAATTTAAATTATAGAATATATTTTTCTAAGAGGAAATAAATACACGTACATTGATTTATAGTCATTTATCAATCTTTATATCATCTATTTCCTAGAATAAGCTTCAGTTAATCACACCTCTGTCAGCATGTATAGTGGAGGCTGAATTGCCAGTATAGAAGCTATTGCAGGCAATAATTGAAGCCAAATATGATCATAAAACATATATATCAAACAATAGTTTTGTTTCTCAGAATTGGTCTCTCATAGTCCCTTTGTACACCTAATAAATCTTATATCTAATGTCTTGCCTTTGTTTTACTAGCTTGAAACTTTTCTAAAACATTTTGCAATATTTAACACAGTGTATGATGTACTGATGCTAAATAACAGTTTTAATTACTTTTTACCTTAGAAATAAGAATACAAACCCCAATAGAAGTAAAGTAATAGAAATAACTTAAAGTCAATTAAATGAAAGCATGTTTTGGACACTTCAATGATGATATTTGTTTCCTGAGTTTAATTAGATTTACTTTGGTTCTTCTACTAGATCAAAATTCACTTAAAGATACTTAAATTGATTTTTCTTTTTTTAATAAATTCAATTTTGGGAAACCAGAACATTTACTTGCAATTGGGACAATCAAATAGGGTTTTAGGTTTAATGCTAATAACACAATCTGTATTAAATTTTAAATGACAGTTAAAGTAAAAATATGTGTCAAAAACCTGTATCAGGTAAAAACACCTACTATTATAAAAAGTAAGAAATGAGAAAAACAATTAAACAGTGGAGTCATTACAAAAGTGGATTCTTACAAAATTTAAATAAGTATACTTCCCCCAAGGGACAAACTATCTTATTTTAACAAAAAGTTCCTCATCTATCAGTGTGCAACAAGTGGGAAAATCTGAGATAATGTGAGACTTTGTTGAAGACTAAATTATCAGAGTGACATACAACTTCAGTCCAGAATTACACAATTTTTATAGGTTTTAGAATTTAAGAGAAATAATGTTCACTGAGAACATATTATTGGCCAGAATTTATGCTACACAATTTCCTTTGGAGTTACCATGGTGATTTTGTTTTTAAAAATGCAAATATACCTGGTAGTGACAACATATTCAAGTAATGATCAGATCACTTCTCCTTAGATAGGTGACTGTAGAGAGTGGAGTTTCCTGGGGGGAAATATGGGGGAACTGAACAAAGAAATAAAAGGCACAGTCAGATTTTGAGCTTGAATGTCGCAGATTCAGTGGATTAAGAATCTAGTATTCTATGTCAATGCAAACAATGCCCTATAAATATATGACTTATTCAGTGGTATTACTAAAAGGGTGAGGGAAGTTTGTGAACAATATTAATTTCTTATCACAATAATAATGTCATGCATTTTAATTGTTCTTGAAATTATGCCCATTTTCTACTTTTACCATTTTGAAATGTATTAAATATACAAATATTTTGTTTTAGGTATTAGAATCTTCCACAGAAATATGGGACCTAATAGATGAGATAGCAGGAATAAGCAACCTGGAAAGTAAAGCCCACTCATGTTAATGGATGGAGAGGATAGAACAAAGGGTTAAGGTGACTTCAAAATTGCAGACACAGCCCAAAGATATACTCCACATAGGTCGTTTATAAAAGCTAAAAAAGAATAAAGCATGTATACCTGTGGCGGATTCATTTTTATATTTGGCAAAACTAATACAATTATGTAAAGTTTAAAAATAAAATAAAATTTAAAAAATAAAAAAGAAAGAAAAAAAAAAGAATAAAGCAAATAAACGTATGTGTAGTGCTGAATAATGGGAAAGCTAAGTTCTGGATAATGAATAGAAGGTGGATTTGAGGTTCTCATTTTCCAAGATATCATTAGTTTACCTTATCTCCTGTATTGCTAAAAGCAAAATCAAAGAGGGAGTTGCCTTTCTGATAATTTTAAGTGCTAAAAATATTTTCATGTTTATATTTTGTTCTGATGCATAGTTATGTGGACCTGGACAAATTTTTCAGCCATTTAAAAATGAGTTTATTAATTAAAACAAGAACATATCACTTAGTGTTCATAAGAGAGTTATATAAATGCTTATAAATTGTTTAGCACAGTGCCTGGAACCTAGGAAAAAAATGTTAAGTGGTTATTAAGTCACATTATATTCCCTATAATCTAGTTCTGTAATCAGACTTAATTTATATAACAAAACTTTATCCTAGACTTCTTAATTTCAGATACATTGAGATCTGTGCTAACTTTATGAGCAGTTTAATTGTAATTTGCTTCTGTCTCCAAATAAAAGGTTTGATTTTTTTTTCATCTTTTAAAAAATAACACATTTAAATGCATATTTATGCTAGCGTTAATACACTTAAATTGACATACCAAGAAAAGAAGATTGACAAAATGTTTCCTTGTAACATTAGAAAATGTCATTAAATAATACTTGTCAAACACCTGACTCTTTAAGATTTTATTTTAGAGAGAATGATGGTTTTTTACTTGTATCTTTTGTTTCTTCCTAAGATGAGCCATCAGGGCACTTTGATTGCAATTCAATTCTAGCAGAAATTTTGAAAAATGACACTGCAGAGTTTGGATTATGTAGAGCTGTGGCTCTGCAGATGGCTTATCAAAACATTCTTAAGTTATTTTAGGCTTTTCTCAAAAAATATTTTTGGATTAACACATCATTTGTTAACTAACCACTGCCAAACCACTCAAGAGAGGGAAAAGAGCACTATCATTCATTCGAGGAAATAGATCAATAAAGAAATATAATCTTTATGCAAACACTGGTGGTTATACAGGAAACAAAGGAAGCATTCTGGATAGTTATTATGGAAACTGTTTGAAAACTGCAGTTGCCCTAAATTTATAGCTTCTGCTGTTTTCTATATCACTTTGCAGTTTGCAGCTCAAGAGAAAGTACTGTTGCTTAATGACAGAGAGAGTTTTGTTTGGGTTGCATTTTCTTGGTGGAACAGAATTAGCACTATAGGAAATATGAAATTATATTTGTTTCAAACTGGTAGCTTCAAAAACATATGAAAAACAGAAAATTAAAGTACAAAGGAAAGGTAATGTAGGGAAAATAACAGGTTTGTAAGTAAGTAAACCTTCACAACCTTAAGATGTCCATTTAAAGACAAAGACAATGTATTTTATGTCTGAAGTGCCTTACTAAAATAAGCTTCCTACAAAACTTCTGCACCTAGATATCTATCACCTTAATTTATTGAAAGCTAAAACTATCAATGTTTTTAAAAAATAATTTCAATCTCCAGAGCAATTCATTTCTGAGCACTCATTTTCGTGTTCTTTTTAATTTGTGAAATGTGTGTATTTGCTGACATTCATACAGAAATTTTATTAGCAATGTTATATGTACTTTTTCTCAAAAAGTTGTTTTTATTTTAGTCAATTTTAAAAGAGAAGTTTTCTCCAGGACAAATCTATATTTGTCATTGCACAAAACTTGAAAAAACAATAATAAAAATAAAATGATCTTCAAGACTTCCACAACAGTTGCTATTTTTCTCCTAACATTTTAGAAATTATCAATAATCTGTTATAGTGGTTGAAAAAGTTTTTTCTATAAAGATAAAATAGTAAGTTTAGACTTCTTGCACCATATGGTTGATCTCAACTCTCAATTATGCTTTAGCAGTGCAAGAGCAGCCATAGACAATATATAAAGAATGAGTGTGGCTGTGTTACAATAAACATTTAATTATAAAAACAGAACATAATTTTGTCTGATCTATACTATGAAGTATTTATCCCAGGTATCAGAAGCTGCCTTATTATTATGTGAGATATCTGAAATAATTTTTCTGTGGATAGTGATAAGTTGGTATATAAATGGATAAATGTCACTGCCTTTTATTGCTCTGTATCTGAACTCTCTTCCAGTTTGGATTATATTCCACTTTGAGTATTGACTGGATACACTACTTCTTATAGGAAAACAAGATCCTCTCCCATACTCTCTTGCACCTCAGACACCAGAGTTTAAACTTAGGTCTATCTGGCAGTGAAATTGAATATACAATTATTAACATAAAGAAGTAAGTTTCAGAAAGAGTTCATTTTAGCTGAGTCTGGTAGCAGAGACTCAATGGCACAACATTGAGTTTCCAAGTAAGAAATTATTGAGGTGCAGCAGTTGATTGCAAAGACTGGGGCTGTCATAGCAGTATAATTTGAGGTGTGCTCTGTTAAGCAATGGAAACATTAATGTATTCAGCAGATTTGATTTATGCTAAATCCTTGTTTGTTTTGCAAATCTCATGCTGTCATTTTCCTTGCAAGTGTGCTCACCATCAAATTTTCCTCAAGGAATTACTTGGAGATAATTATTGAATGGAATATCTTCTTGTTTCAAATCAATTTCTATGATACAGAAATTTGTAATTTGAGAGGTTGTGGTGAGTCAAGGAATGATAGATTAGTGAATTAGAATCAAGGCTAGTAAATTCACACTAATAAGCTAAGAAATTTGTCTCTGAAATCTCAAAGTTTTTAAATATTGTACTTGGTCAAAATATTACTTATTGTGACCTAATAAATTAACAAGCAAAGATAAAATTTATCAAGAACTTGTAGCTGCTGTTATAGAATGCAATGAACATAGGATTAATTTGGCATCACTGTGGTGACGTTCAATGCAGTTCAGTTCAGTTGCTCAGTCGTATCCGACTCTTTGTGACCCCATAAATCGCAGCACGCCAGGCCTCCCTGTCCATCACCAACTCCTGGAGTTCACCCAAACTCACGTCCATCGAGTCGGTGATGCCATCCAGCCATCTCATCCTCTGTCATCCCCTTCTCCTCCTGCCCCCAATCCCTCCCAGCATCAGACTCTTTTCCAATGAGTCAACTCTTCATATGAGGTGGCCAAAGTATTGGAGTTTCAGCTTTAGCATCAGTCCTTCCAAAGAACACCTAGGACCAATCTCCTTTAGAATGGACTGGTTGGATCTCCTTGCAGTCCAAGGGACTCTCAAGAGTCTTCTCCAACACCACAGTTCAAAAGCATCAGTTCTTCGGTGCTCAGCTTTATTCATAGTCAAACTCTCACATCCATACATGACCACTGGAAAAACCATAGCCTTGACTAGACGGACCTTTGTTGGCAAAGTAATGTCTCTGCTTTTCAATACGCTATCTAGGTTGGTCATAACTTTCCTTCCAAGGAGTAAGCGTCTTTTAATTTCATGGCTGCAATCACCATCAGTGATTTTGGAGCCCCCCAAAATAAAGTCTGACACTGTTTCCACTGTTTCCCCATCTATATCCCATGAAGTGATGGGACCGGATGCCATGATCTTCGTTTTCTGAATGTTGAGCTTTAAGCCAACTTTTTCACTCTCCTCTTTCACTTTCATCAAGAGGCTTTTTAGTTCCTCTTCACTTTCTGCCATAAGGGTGGTGTCATCTGCATATCTGAGGTGATTGATATTTCTCCTGGCAATCTTGATTCCAGCTTGTGCTTCTTCCAGCCCAGCGTTTCTCATGATGTACTCTGCATATAAGTTAAATAAGCAGGGTGACAATACACAGCCTTGACGTACTGCTTTTCCTATTTGGAACCAGTCCTGTTGTTCCATGTCCAGTTCTAACTGTGGTGAGGTAGTTATTACTAATTCCAAGACTGAGAAGGAGAACAACAAATTTAAGTTTCTAATTCCAGAATTTTATCCCATAGTACAAACTTCCTATTATTTTAGGCATTTTCTTATATATGACCTAGAATGCCATAATATCAAAAAGAAAAAAAAAACATTCTGTAGACTTCCAAATTATAATATTAATCAGATTGACAATCTCATGAAGTATCTCACATGAAATTCAGGGAACTGATAGAGAAAGGGTGGGATCCAAAGAATAGGAATGCACTATATGGAGGGTCAAAGGACTCAGGTTTATCTGAATTCATAAACGCATTAAGCTTTCCTTGCCCACTGTGTAAGCTGTCATATCTCTATCGTGGCAGTCCCCTCTTCCTTAAAATACTGACTTTCCTTGCTTAAGGGAATTGTCTAATAAAAGGAAGTCAATATGCCTAATGTACCCACATAAATACATACTGTTTAACCCAGTTTCTAACCATAATCAGTTTCCAGCAAGTGCATGGAAACATTCCCAAGATTTGGCATTTTACCGTTGAATATTGTATCATTTTTAAAAATTATTTGGTCAGTCCTCATTGATAGGATTACACATCAACATCCTAACCTTCTTTCCTTACCTTATTGTTTGGCATGGACACATGACTTGTTTTTCTCAATACAAAATGGGAAAACCCAAAGTGTACCATATTAAGTAGAACCATTTAATGCATATGACTGAACTTCATACACTGACTCTGTCCACTGCCATAAGAACAGAAACTATTGAATACTGACTCCTGCTTCATTCTTGGTCCTGGAATCGGTCTGCACATGGAGTAGAGACACAGCTGACTCACAGTCCATGAAGAACATGATCATGTTTTTGAACATGAGTGTTGATAATTATTTTTGTTGTAATCCATTGAAATTTAGGGATTTTTTTTCTTACTGTAGCAGCATTGATAAAAATATGAGGAATAGATTTCAGTAACAGATTCTAAGGGTGATTCCAAAGACAGAAGTGTGTAATGTTAACTTGGATTGAAATTATCAATGTGTGTTCAATTTCTACTTATTCTAGACTGTCTTTCTAGAGTGGCAAATAATTTGAATTATTAACCTAGTATGTTGACAGAAAGTAGTTTAAATACTAAAGCTGTCTTTAAGTAACTAACACTTTTTAAGTCCACGCAAAGTGGTCATGTATAACCTGTTATCCTGTTTATAAATATGTCTTCCAAGAGGGCCCAGAAGATAGTATTTTCCCTAAAGCCTTAAATGTATGGGAGAGATGATCACTAGCATTCATTACATATACATACATTTAATACACAATGTATATTTTAGGGAGTGAGGGACACAACATATGCCTATTGACATCAATACAGATACTAGGATCTTGAGGTGACAGAAGATAAGTAATGATTTAACCATGATTACAAGGTGGGCAAGGTTACCATGACAGGTAACTTATCCAAAATTTCTCCTATTGTACATAGATGAGCATTCCATTAAAGTCTTAATGATTTGTATAAAGAACACTATGCCTAATTGGAGAATCAAGGAACAATTTTTTTCTTTGCAGTCTTGAGTATGTCCAATACCCAGAGCTCCTTAACGGAGGGATATAATGTACTTAATATATAAGGAAGCACATAAGCAGCAACTGATAAAATACAGCATATAAAATGATTAGGTATTTCACATTTATAGAGGGGAAAAGCAAAAGGAGCAAAACTTACAAAAGATTATTTGAGATGGGAAAAGCTTGAACACAATAGAAATGCCTTGGTCTAAATACTTAAAGAAGAGTCAGTATGAGCAGTGGTTTAAACTATCAGCTTCAAGAACAGTGAAAAAATATTTTTATTAGGTTGGTGCAAAAGTAATTGTGGTTTAGCATTGTTGAACTTCGCCTTGATATTGGAATACATTCTTAAATGTGGTTATGTTATACATCATTTTAATGCACATTTCTCACTTTGTTTTTGCTAATGACTTACTACTTGCTGTGCATTTTATATTGATTTTAAACTATGGAAATGATGTTAGACTAAAAAGCAAATCCAAGCAATTTTCTTATTTGAATTCAAAATAGGACATAAAGCAGCAGAGGCAACTTGCAACATCGACAAATTTGGCCCAGGAACTGCTAACAAATGTACAGTGCGGTGGTCATTTTGAAAATGAGACAACAATCTTGATGATGAGGAGCATAGTGATCAGCCATTGGAAGGTGATAAAGACCAATTGAGAGCCAGCATTGAAGCTGATCCTCTTACAACATGAGAAGTTGCTAAAGAACTCTACAACAACCATCCTGTGGTCGCTTGTCATTTGAAACAAACTGGAAAGGTGAAAAATCGAAAAGTGGATGGATGCCTCTGAGCTGACTGAAAATCAAGAATAGTTGTTTCGAAGAGTTGTCTTCATTTACTTTATACAACAACAAAGGACCATTTCTTAATGGGATTGTAACATGCAAAAAAAGTGTATTTTATACAACAACCTGAGACGACCAGTTCAGTGGTTGGACCAAGAAGCTCTTAATCACTTCCCAAAGCCAAACTTGCATCTAACAATGTTCATGGTCTCTGTTTGGTGGTCTGCTACCCATCTGACCCACTGCAGATTTCTGAATCCCAGCAAAACCATTATAGTTGAGAAGTATGCTCAGCAAATCAATGAGATGCGCAGAGAAATGCAACGCAGCCAACATTGGTCAACAGAAAGGGCCAATTCTCCATGACAGTGTCTGACAGCTTGTCACACAACCAATGCTTCCAAAGTTGAATGAATAGGGCTAAGAAGTTTTGCCTCATCTCCCATATTCACCTGACCTCTTGCCAACCAATTACTGCTTCTTCAAGGATCTCAACAATTTTTTGCCGGGAAAATGCTTCCGCAACCAGCAGGAGGCAGAAAATGCTTTCCAAGCATTTGTCAAATTCTAAAGCATGCATTTTTATGTTACAAGAATAAACAAACATTTCTTGTTGGCAAACATGTTGACTGTAATGGCTCCTATTTTGATTTATAAGGCTGTGTTTGAACCTAGTTATGATTTAAAATTCATGGTCCAAAACCGCAATTACGTTTGCACCAACCTAACAAAACACTAAACAGTTATTTACATGAAGGATTTTGTCCACTTGTCTACTAGACAATTTAGCAAATTGAAATAATTGGAATAGGAACAACATTTTTAATTAGTAATGGATAGAACTAACTTGCCTTAAACTACATAGATAATTTTAGAAATTATGGATAGTGGTGTGAATATTGAATGATTCACATTATTACACTGATATAATTACTGTTTTAATTATTTAAATCCATAGAGCAAATCACATTTTTAATCTTAAGTTAATATATCCCATTTAACATGAAGAAACAATGTTTAAGATACATTTTTTGTATCTTGAGATACATAAATCTTATGAATTACTGCCCTTTATGGTAAGTTTTATGCCCTTTATGGTAAGAACTAGAAAAAATATATTTTTCTGGTATCAGTATGAAAGATCATGTTTTGCTTGTTGGCATGTTATTATATGTGTTTTAATCTTAAATCCAGTGGATAGTTTCAAATGGAAGGAAATTATTTTATGACAAATAGTCTTTCAAGTCATACATTAAGAATCAAATTTAATAACATGTAAAATTGGTTTTATTTAAACATTTCAACTTTGATTCTTTTCTGTTAACGTAAGAAAGCACTTTGCTAAAGTTGTAAGGAGACCTTTGGTTGGATTGAAACAATATCACATCATGGGTAAGGACAGTAAATCTGGCAACAGAATGTCTAAGTTTGCATTTTATACAAACATATTTTGCATATCTGTACATATTATACATGTATTATAAATATTTGTAACCAGGTCATTTGAAGGCTTGATAAATTTTTATCAAAGTTTGTACATATTTTATGAAAGTTACCAGTTATGCTTTACTAACAAGTGCAATGGATTTTAAATTTAATCCCTGTGCCCAATTTTGGAGTTAAGAAGGCTGTTGGTAATAAATGTATGATGTACACTTGAGGAAAAAAAAAAAAAAACCCTGCTTACTCTTCCCTAATATATTATATTTAACTCCCTCACAGTGTTGCTGTCAACATTAAGTGAGCAATGCATCTAAAATGCGTATAGAAGGACACAGTACATATTAAAGACTATATATGCTACAAGCTAAATCTCAATCTTAATCTTGGCAAGAAAGATATGCACAAGTAAGATATACTTGATAAATTCAGGTATTAATGTTTACATTCAGAAATACTAAAGGCTTGAGCAGCATCAAAATACAGAGTGATTCCTGTGGTGTGTAGAGAAGTCTATTTTAGGGTTAGGATAAATGAATTCTCATGACATTATTTACATAATATATGATTTAAAAAATCATAAGCACTTCTTTACTCTAAACAAAGATAATAATAATGACCCTAAACCATATAATTAGGAGAATTTGATGGAATAACAATGTGTTTTATAAACTTCTGGTTATTCACCCTTGAAATGGGAGCTCAGGAGCCAGTTTCTGCAATGGGACTCTAATATTTAGGGTTGGATATGGAGAAGGCAATGGCACCCCACTCCAGTACTCTTGTCTGGAAAATCCATGGATGGAGGAGCCTGGGAGGCTGCAGTCCATTGGGTCGCTAAGAGTTGGACAGGACTGAGCGACTTTATTTTCACTTTTTACTTTCATGCATTGGAGAAGGAAATGGTAACCAACTCCAGTGTTCTTGCCTAGAGAATCCCAGGGATGGGGAAGCCTGGTGGGCTGCTGTCTATGGGGTTGCACAGAGTCAGACCCGACTGAAGTGACTTAGCAGCAGCATCAGAGTGCAGGACCTGGCCCATGCTCTTGGGACAAAAAGGATGGCAAAGTTGGAAGCCACAGGTGAGGCAGGTGGAAAGAAAGCACAGGACCAGAAAAGATGGGTCTGTAAAAAGCAGACAAAGTGAAATGTACAGGTTCAATGAATAATCTGGAGAGACTAAGAAGGGAAAGGCTTTTTAAAATCCATGAATATAAAGGGAATGTTTTAGTGTACTCAATTGGATCAGCCCAAACACTTTAAGGCATGAAGTATAAGTCATATGTATTAAATAGCAGCCCCCCACCCCATTCAATGATGTCTTAGGCAGACCATTATTATTCTCTTCCCCGGTAGCTCATTGGTACAGAGAAGGCAATGGCACCCTACTCCAGTACTCTTGCCTGGAAAATCCCCTGGATGGAGGAGCCTGGTAGGCTGCAGTCCATGGGGTCACAAAGAGTCGGACATGACTGAGCGATTTCACTTTTCACTTTCATGCATTGGAGAAGGAAATGGCAACCCACTCCAGTGTTCTTACCTGGAGAATCCCAGGGACGGGGGAGCCTGGTGGGCTGCCGTCTATGGGGTCACACAGAGTCGGACATGACTGAAGCGACTTAGCAGCAGCAGCAGCAGCAGCAGCTCATTGGTAAAGAATCCACCTGCCAAGCAGGAGATACAGGTTCAATCCCTGAAGAAATAGCAACACACTCCACTATTCTTCCTTGGGAAATCCCACGGATAGAGGAGTTTGGTGGGCTACAGTCCATGTGGTCGCCAAAGAGCTGACACAACTTAGCAATTAAATAATAATTATTATTTTCACAGAAGGGAAGCATCTACTGTCTTTGCCCATTAGCTAATTCATATGAAATAATACATTCAAGGTAGAAGATTGCTTCAGCTCTCAGCTGTGGATCCCTTGTTTTTTAAGGCTAGTTCCTCTTCAAGGCATTTAGGCACAAGGCATACAAGCGAAGCAGTGTCAGTGCTATTTCTCAGCCAATTCTGGATAATTTTCTCATCACAGTAGACCATCAAAATCTTCCTGGACCCGCCATACTTGCAATTAGGGGCTTCCATCTGTGACCTACTGCTGATCCTGATCATCTTATTTTCTCCTTAGACTAGATTGCATTCATATTATAATTTTTTTTCTTCTTCTTTCAGCATCTATCTTTTCTACTTTGGAGCTTAAGACAGATGATATTTTCTAAAAATGTACACACTAACAAATATATATATCTATTTTTTCTTATCATTTCATGTTAATACCCTTCTTTTGAGAGATGAAGGTCTATATCTTCTATTCTTGAAACAGTAAACCCTGTAACTATTTTGATCAATATATGATAATGAAAGCGGTGCTATGTGACTTCTAAGGTTTCTACTTGACTCTTGTTTAAAAAGTTTTTTAAATTTATTTTTAATTGGAGGATAATCGTTTTACAATATTCTGTTGATTTCTGTCATACAAGTAGAATCATCCATAAGTATGCATATGTTCCTTCCATCTTGAACCTCCCTCCCACCCGACTCCCTATCCCACCCCTCAAGGTTGTCACAGAGACGGGTTGAGCTCCCTGTGCTGTACAGCAAATTCCACTAGTTATCTATTTTACATATGGTAACATATACATTTCAATGATACTCTCTCAATTCATCCCACCATCTTCTTCCCCTGCTGTGTCCACAATTCTATTCTCAATGTCTATGTCTCTATTCTTGCCTTACATATAAGCCTATTCTCTTGAACAAGAGTTTGAGGAGCCATGAGTTGGAATATAAGAAATATGATTACACTGAAATAAGAGACCACATGAAGAGACCACACGGAGTTAGAGCTGCTTGAGGAAATCCAAGAGTACTATCCCCCAGGTGTTCTTCTATGATGCCTTCTATGGTGCCTTCAGATGATTCTAGTCCCATTCTGGAAGACACCTTAGGTAATGACGAGTACAGCAGATAATCTGTCCTAAGCAAAATGACTTTTGTTGTGTTAAGCCACTAAGTTGTTGAGTGATTTGTTATACAGCCCTAATAACTGGGACTGAGCTTTTCAGAAATTGATTTGTAGAATGAATAATGAGAGCATGTTTATATTTGTGACAGCATAATACTGCATTTTCCACTCCAGTTTGGCTCTCTTCTTTGGGTCGCTGAGAAAACAGACCTTACTATTAAAGCTTGTTTAACTTAAGGTGACATTTGGATGTTAACTATATTTATCTTACATCTAAACTTTGCCTTCTCCCTTTTATGACCATCATATGAAGAGGTGTTAACCAAGCATATTTAAATTTTTCACGTATATTTATGAAAAATCTAGTAAAACTTTTCTAGGATATTGTGAGCAGTAGCACTGACATATAAAATGTTTTTGTTCAAATCATTCTAATTTGAATAGGATGACAGTCCTGTTCAACTGTTAAAGTAAATATAGCTAAAATAATACCATGTGTCTAACAAAATGATATATTTAACATGACCTGCATTTTCTTCTGTACTAGGTCCAGCAATTTATCAATTGCCTTATGGCTAGCAGCACATAGTGCAATTGAACAGCTTTGACAAAATTCCAAAGCTAAATCTGAAATTAATATAATTCAGCAGCAATATGTCACTTTTATTAAAGAATAAGATATTAAAATTTAATTCAAAATTCTATGTCAATTAAATTTTATTTTCTATATATTTCATGGTTATATTAAAACACATAAATCTATTATATATATATATATAATTTTATTTGAGAAAATATTATATTAACAAACTCTCAAATAATAAAGTCTGAGGTTGTTTATGCTTTGATAAATTGGCCAAATCAAATGAAGAGATAACGATCAAGACAATATGTAGAAATAAAGTTATATGTGGTTTTGTCAGGGTGAAATTCCCTTTGGTGAGAGAGTGCCTGATGAACTATGGAATGAGGTTCGTGACATTGTACAGGAGACAGGGATCAAGACCATTCCCATAGAAAAGAAATGCAAAAAAGCAAAATGGCTGTCTGGGGAGGCATTACAAATAGCTGTGAAAAGAAGAGAAGCGAAAAGCAAAGGAGAAAAGGAAAGATATAAACATCTGAATGCAGAGTTCCAAAGAATAGCAAGAAGAAATAAGAAAGCCTTCTTCAGTGATCAATGCAAAGAAATAGAAGAAAACAACAGAATGGAAAAGACCAGGGATCTCTTCAAAAAAATCAGAGATACCAAAGGAACATTTCATGCAAAGATGAGCTCGATAAAGGACAGAAATGGTATGGACCTAACAGAAGCAGAAGATATTAAGAAGAGATGGCAAGAATACACAGAAGAACTGTACAAAAAAGATCTTCACGACCCAGATAATCACGATGGTGTGATCACTGACCTAGAGCCAGACATCCTGGAATGTGAAGTCAAGTGGACCTTAGAAAGCATCACTACGAACAAAGCTAGTGGAGTTGATAGAATTCCAGCTGAGCTATTCCAAATCCTGAAAGATGATGCTGTGAAAGTGCTGCACTCAATATGCCAGCAAATTTGGAAAATTCAGCAGTGGCCCCAGGACTGGAAAAGGTCAGTTTTCATTCCAATCCCAAAGAAAGGCAATGCCAAAGAATGCTCAAACTACCCCACAATTGCACTCATCTCACATGCTAGTAAAGTAATGCTCAAAATCCTCCAAGCCAGGCTTCAGCAATACGTGAACCTTGAAATTCCTGATGTTCAAGCTGGTTTAGAAAAGGCAGAGGAACCAGAAATCAAATTGCCAACATCCACTGGATTATGGAAAAAGCAAGAGAGTTCCAGAAAAACATCAATTTCAGCTTTATTGACTATGCCAAAGTCTTTGACTGTGTGGATCACAATAAACTGTGGAAAATTCTTCAAGAGATGGGAATACCAGACCACCTGATCTGCCTCTTGAGAAATTTGTATGCAGGTCAGGAAGCAACAGTTAGAACTGGACATGGAACAACAGACTGGTTCCAAATAGGAAACGGAGTTTGTCAAGGCTGTATATTGTCACCCTGTTTATTTAACTTATATGCAGAGTACATCATGAGAAATGCTGGACTGGAAGAAACACAAGCTGGAATCAAGATTGCTGGGAGAAATATCAATAACCTCAGATATGCAGATGACACCACCCTTATGGCAGAAAGTGAAGAGGAACTACAAAGCCTCTTGATGAAAGTGAAAGTAGAGAGTGAAAAAGTTGGCTTAAAGCTCAACATTCAGAAAACGAAGATCATGGCATCCAGTCCCCCCACTTCATGGGAAATAGATGGGGAAACAGTGGAAACAGTGTCAGACTTTATTTTTCTGGGCTCCAAAATCACTACAGATGGTGACTGCAGCCATGAAATTAAAAGACGCTTACTCCTTGGAAGGAAAGTTATGACCAACCTAGATAGCATATTCAAAAGCAGAGACATTACTTTGCCAACAAAGGTCTGTCTAGTCAAGGCTATGGTTTTTCCTGTGGTCATGTATGGATGTGAGAGTTGGACTGTGAAGAAGGCTGAGCACCAAAGAATTGATGCTTTTGAACTGTGGTGTTGGAGAAGACTCTTGAGAGTCTCTTGGACTGCAAGGAGATCCAACCAGTCCATTCTGAAGGAGATCAGCCCTGGGATTTCTTTGGAAGGAATGATGCTAAAGCTGAAACTGCAGTACTTTGGCCACCTCATGCGAAGAGTTGATTTATTGGAAAAGACCCTGGTGCTGGGAGGGATAGTGGGCAGGAGGAGAAGGGGACGACAGAGGATGGGATGGCTGGATGGCATCACTGACTCGATGAACGTGAGTCTCAGTGAACTCCAGGAGTTGGTGATGGACAGGGAGGCCTGGCGTGCTGCGATTCATGGGGTCACAAAGAGTCAGACACGACTGAGGGACTGATCTGATCTGATCTGATGTATTAGTTGCAGCTCAGTGAACGGACTTAGGAAGTAGGCACTTTTACATCTGGACACAGGTATGTTTCTTTGAAAGAGGAGGCAGCAGAAGTTGGACAGGTTTATACTACAAAGAGAAAATAAAATCAATTCTTATCCTTATTTAAACTCTGATAAATCTCAGATATTGAAGCAGAATTTTTTAATATAAATGTATTTATTTTAATTAGAAGAATTTTAAGAATACAACACAAGAAAGAATTTGTAAATGTAGAACACTTTCGTGGTTAAAAATTTAAAAATACATACTTTACTAAGAAATATCATTTGGTTTCAATGTCAGAAAAATAACTTGCTATATAGTCAAGTGGTAGAATGGCAGACATAATATAATATCAGATTTATCTTATTCTTAAAATATTTTTCATTTGGTATATCTATGTATGTATATGTATATATATTTATGCATGCATGTATTTATCTATGTGTTACTTGATATTCATAAGAGAAATAATTCACTGATATAAAATACCTTTAAATTTCTGCCCCATCTCAGTTTGTCACCAACTTAAATAATAAAATATAGTAATAAATATAAACTGTTAAAATAGGTACTATAAGTATTTAACATAGAAAATTAAAATTCAAAGGAGTTAAATGACTTTGCCAAATTTATGCAGTTGCTGCATGCAAAATCCAGTATCTGAACAAGTGTTTTTATTCAATATTTATTTGTTCATTTATTAAATAAGTACTTACTGTGCTCTGGGAGAATATATTTGCAAGAAACATATGAAAACTGATTAGTATCAGACTAGTATAAAAATGCATGAAGAAATTAAATAAATCACTAAGAAAATTATGAATATTCTAAGAAAAATGGCATTAAATATCTATGTTGACATGCACATATCTATATCTATCTATCTATTTGGGACATGCACATGGCCAAGACATATGAAGAGATGTTCAAGCTCATTAGTGTTCAAGGAAATAAAAATCACAGCAATGTTAGTATAATATTATATACTCATGTTATTAGCAAAAATTGAAAGATTATAATGAAAAATAAACCTGATGATAACACATTTGAAGAGAATATATATCCACTGGAATCCATTCTTAATGAGAGAATTATATAGCCACTTTTAAAAAGTTTAGTGCTGCAGTTTAACATGTTCTTATAATTATGAATCTATGCATACACTTCTCTCTAGGAATGTAACTGAAATGTGCCTGGGTGTCTGTTTAAGGGAACTATTTCCCATGTGCTCCATGATACAAGTACAAGGATTTCCATAGATTCAGTCAGTTCAGTTCAGTTCAGTCGCTCAGTCGTGCCCGATTCTTTGCGACCCCATGAATCGCAGCACGCCAGGCCTCCCTGTCCATCACCAACTCCTGGAGTTCACTGAGACTCACGTCCATCGAGTTGGTGATGCCATCCAGCCATCTCATCCTCTGTGGTCCCCTTCTCCTCCTGCCCCCAATCCCCAGCATCACAGTCTTTTCCAATGAGTCAACTCTTCGCATGAGGTGGTCAAAGTACTGGAGTTTCAGCTTTAGCATCATTCCCTCCAAAGAAATGCCAGGGCTGATCTCCTTCAGAATGGACTGGTTGGATCTCCTTGCAGTCCAAGGGACTCTCAAGAGTCTTCTCCAACACCACAGTTCAAAAGCATCAATTCCTTGGCGCTCAGCTTTCTTCACAGTCCAACGCTCGCATCCATACATGACCACTGGAAAAACCATAGCCTTGATTAGATGGACCTTTGTTGGCAAAGTAATGTCTCTGCTTTTGAATATGCTATCTAGGTTGATCAAAACTTTCCTTCCAAGGAGTAAGCAGCTTTTAATTTCATGGCTGCAGTCACCATCTGCAGTGATTACTACTCTCAAAAGCAAATTCCTAGGGAAAATGTCAAACATTCATAAATGAGAAAGTAATTTAAAATAATAAAAAACAGGTGTGCATTCACACAACTGACTATATCAAAAATATAGATGATTCTTATCAATAAAATGAATACTTCTCAAATACATAGAAATATGATACCAAGAATTCAAAGTACCATGTACAAAACTTGCCTATAGCTGAAAGTAACGATAACACTGAAAAAAGATATGAAGTAACAGTTTCCAGGCATTATACAGGAAGAACTGAGGAACTTTTACCACTGAAAGAAGGGAAACACCCAAGGTAAGCCTGAGGTAGATTATGACCACTGTATTTCCCTCCAGGGACACTTCCTAGGGTACAGAGTGAGGAGTAAGGAAGTGGTGATTTGATTTTGTGATAAACAAGCTCTAGTATAAGACCCTCTGCTTAAGAGTGGGCTAGCTCTCTTGAATTGCTTTTATGGGATAGTATACAGAAAATGTGATGATGTCTTTTCTGATATTAGGTTAAAAAGAATGACTTCCATTTCGCAGCCAACTCACTGTACAGCCTTGCTGGCTTGCACAGTTTGATGAAGCAATCTGCTATATTGGAGAGTTGCATGGGACAATGAATTGATGATAGCATCTGGCCAAAACCCAGTAAGGAACACAGGCCCTCAGTCTAACTGCCTGATTAGAATCTAATTCTGCCAATATCCACATGAGCTTGAACGTGAATTCTTGAGATTCAGATGACTGCAATGAAATGACATTTTGATTGCAACTTGTGACATATCTTGAGATAGAAAACCCCACTAAGTTTTGCCTGGATACCTGACCCATACAAACTATGAGAAAATAAGTGTATGTTTTAAGTTTCATGGTAATTTGATATGTAGAAAAATATAACTAATATACCTTTTAAGTATACAGTGGATATTCACTAAGGTGTATCATATTCAGAGTCACAAAACAAACCTCATGATATTTAAAAGAACAAAAATTATACCAAGTATGTTTACAGAACATAATGGAATTAAACTAGAAATTAGTAACAGAAAGATATATGATAATACACACATATCTGATAATTAAGCATCACATGGAACAAAGGAGAAATATGCAGGCAAATTGAAACATATTTTGAATTAAAATCAAAATTCATTGTACAAAGATTTGTGGAAAGAAAGAATCAGCCAAGACAGTGTAGTAGAAAGACCCTGAGTTCTCTAAACAACCACAACAAACCACAAGTATTTGCAGAGAAACCATCTAAGAAAAAGACTGAAGTCTATGAAAACAAACTTCTACAGGTAGATATAAAGAAAGAACCATAGTGAGACAGGTAAGAAGGGTGTACTCTCAATATAATCAAGTCACCCTCAGGTGGGTTACCCATAAATTAGAGAATAATTAAAGCAAAGAAATTCTGCCACAGGAGTAAGAGTTCTGAGCTTCAGACTCAGTCCCCCAGCTCAGGAGTCCTGCATTGAAAGAACTCTCAGAGCATTTTAAGGTCAGCAGGCTTAATTTTGGGCATACTAAAAACTATCAGAAATAGACCCAGTTACTCATAATGGGTCTATACAAAATCTCATGTGTACTGGGACCTCAGGCAAAAGTAGTAATTTGAGAAGAACCTAGGTAGTTACTTACCTGCTAGTCTTGAAGAGTCCCCTGGAGAGGTGAGGGGTGGCTGAGGCTCATCCTGGAGACATAGACACTGGCAGCAACCATATTTGTGAGCTGGTTCTACAGTATAAACTTGCTGCTGGCAGCTGCTTCATTGGCTCATTAGCACCAAGATCTGGCTGCACCCAACAGCCTATGAGCAGAAGTGCTGGGACACTTCAGGTCATATAACTAACTAAATGGGAACACAGCTCCACTCATCATCAGACAGGTGCCTAAAAACTTCCTAAGTCCTCCAGACATGCTTCTGCACACCAGCCCTGCTTACCAGAAGGCCAAAGCCCAACTCCACCCACAAGTGGGCAGGCTCTGCCCTACCATCAGGAAACCTGCACTATCCTCTAGACTAGCCTTACCCACCAGGGGGCAGACACCAGATGGAAGGAAACCACAATCCGGCAGCCTGGGACCCAGACTACACAGCAGACTACACCCTAACCTGGGACCAGCAGGTCACTGGCCTTGTCCACTAGCAGACCAATACAAGCTTTATGACGACAATGACCTCATACCCAACTATGCCAGAAACAGGCCCTGCCCTCCTCAAAGATCTAATATGTGCTCTGGACCCCAGAGCCCTATGGCCAGACTCCAGGACCTAACTCTGTCTGCAAGTAGTCTGGCACTAACCCTAGGACCTTGTTTCACCTGCATGTGGTGGAAGAAAACAGCACCAGAGTCTTCTGAATCCTGACTCTACCCACTAGTGAGCCAGCACTAGCCTCAAAGCCCCCTGGGGTTCTTCAGTCAGCAGTCTCATGACCAGACACCACTACTAGCAATCAGCACCATCTACACAAGGCAGGTCCTGGCAACCAATCAGGATAAGGGTCGACCAAGCCTGTCAAGACTGACCACCTAGCTCGCCAAAACAGAAGTATCCACACAACCCTCTGAGGGGGAATCCCTAGACCATATAACTTGGGTGATGACAGAGGAGTGCGCTGCAGGGACACATACATACACAAAAATGTAGGATGCCTCTTTTATACAAAAAAGTACCAATAGCAAGTTAGACAAAATGAAGCAGCTGAGGAACATGTTTTAGACTAAGGAATAAGATAAAACCTCAGAAGAAGAATTAAGTGAAGAAAGATAGTTTACCCAAGAAAAGAGTTCAGAATCATGACTGTAAAGATGATCAAACAACTTGGGGAAATAATAGATGCACAGAATGATAAGTTAGAAGTTTTCAACCAATAGCTAGAAAATATAAAGAATAACTAATCAGACATGCAAAATACAATAACTGAAATGAAAAATATACTAGAAGTGATCAATAGTAGACTAAATGATAAAGAAGAATGGATCAGTGAGCTGGAAGACAATATAGAAATCATTGCCACTGAACAGAAAAAAGAATGAAAAGAAAGACATGAGACATCTAGGGCAACATCAAGCACACTAATATTTGCATTATAGGGTTCCAAATGCAGATGAGAAAGAAAAAAAAATGGGCTAAGAACATATCTGAAATATATATGTTATTTATCTATTTAATATAATAGCTGAAATATAAAATAATAAAATATAATAAATATTTTAGTATCAAATCAGATCAGATCAGTCACTCAGTCATGTCTGACTCCTTGTGAACCCATGAATCACAGCACGCCAGGCCTCCCTGTCCATCAGCAACTCCCAGAGTTCACTGAGACTCACCTCCATCGAGTCAGTGATGCCTTCCAGCCATCTCATCCTCTGTCGTCTCCTTCTCCTCCTGCTCCCAATCCCTCCCAGCATCAGAATCTTTTCCAATGAATCAACTCTTCGCATGAGGTGGCCGAAGTACTGTAGTTTCAGTTTCAGCATCATTCCTTCAAAAGAAATCCCAGGGCTGATCTCCTTCAGAATGGACTGGTTGGATCTCCTTGCAGTCCAAGGGACTCTCAAGAGTCTTCTCCAACACCACAGTTCAGAAGCATCAATTCTTTGGTGCTCAGCCTTCTTCACAGTCCAACTCTCACATCCATACATGACCACAGGAAAAACCATAGCCTTGACTACACGAACCTTTGTTGGCAAAGTAATGTCTCTGCTTTTGAATATGCTATCTAGGTTGGTCATAACTTTCCCTCCAAGGAGTAAGCATCTTTTAATTTCATGGCTGCAGTCACCATCTGTAGTGATTTTGGAGCCCAGAAAAATAAAGTCTGACACTGTTTCCACTGTTTCCCCATCTATTTCCCATGAAGTGGTGGGACTGGATGCCATGATCTTCATTTTCTGAATTTTAGTATAAATAAATAAAATAGAAAATCATATATATATATAAATAAATAAAATATAAAATAATAAAATATAGTTGCTGAAATTTTTCCTAACCTGGGAAATTTCCCTGGGAAATTTCCTAAAAATTTCCTGGGCAATTTTTCCTAAAATAATAAATATATATAAAAAATAAATAAAATATAAAAGCTGAAATTTTTTCTAACCTGGGAAAGGGACAGTTACCCAAGTCTAAAAAGCACAGATACTCCCATACAGGATGAATCCAAAGAGCAAGACTCCAAGATGCATTGTAATTAGAATGACAAAAATTAAAGATAAATAATAGTAAAAGCAACAAAAGAAAAGTAACAAATAATATACAAGAAAACTCCCATAAAGTTATTTAGCTGATTTTTTTTGGCAGAAACTCTGCAGGATAGAAGGGACTGATATGATATATTCAAAGTCTCAGGAAAGGGGAAACCCTGTGACCAAGGACTCTACCCAGCAAAGCTCAAAGTTTGGTAGAAGGAAAGAAATAAAAATCAGAGCAGGAATTAATAAAATAGCAAATAAAAGACAATAGAAAAGATTAATGAAATTAAAAGCTAGTCCTTTTGAAAAGATAAAAAAAAAAACAAAAAACTGATAAGCTTTCAGTCAGAATCATCCAAAAAAAAAAAAAAAAAGAAAAAAAAAAAGGAAAGGGAGAGGGTCCAAATCAATAAAATTGTAAATCAAAATGGATAAGTTACAGTTGACATCACAAAAAATCACAAGGGACTACTATGAGCAATTATGTGCCAATAAAATTGGCAATGCAAAAGAAATGGACAGATACTTGAAAAGTATAGTCTCCCAAGACTGAGCCAGGAAGAAACAGAAAATATGAACACATCAATTACCACTGCTGAATTTGAATCAGTAATTTGAAAACTCCCAACAAAAATCCAGGACCAGATAACTTCACAGGTGAATTCAACTGAATATTTAGAAACAAAATAACACTCATTCTTTGGAAACTATTCCCAAAAAAAATTTCAGAGAAAGAAACACTCCCAAACTCATTCTGTGAGGCCACCATCATCTTGACAAAAAAAACTAGAGAAAGATGTCACAAAAAGGTTATAGACTAATATCATTGATGAACATAGATGCAAAAATCCTCAACAAAATACTAGTAAATTGAATCTAACCCTACTTTGCAAGGATCATACACCACAATCAAGTGTAATTTTTCCAAAACATGCAAACATTTTTCTGTATTTGCAAATTAATTAATGGGATTAATCTCATTAACACATTGAAGAATAAAAACCATATGATTATATCAATAGATGCAGAAAAAGCTTTTGATAAAAGTCAACATTTCTTTGTGATAAAAAGTATCCAGAAAATAGGCATAGAGGAAACATGCTGCTGCTGCTGCTAAGTCGCTTCAGTCATGTCTGACTCTATGCGACCCCTGAGACGGCAGCCTACCAGGCTCCCCCATCCCTGGGATTCTCCAGGCAAGAACACTGGAGTGGGTTGCCATTTCCTTCTCCAATGCATGAAAGTGAAAAGTGAAAGTGAAGTCACTCAGTCGTGTCCTACTCTAAGCGACCCCATGGACTGCAGCCTCCCAGGCTCTTCCATCCATAGGATTTTCCAGGCAACAGTACTGGAGTGGGGTGCCACTGCCTTCTCCAAACATCATACTTAATTTTGAAAAGCTGAAAGCATTCTCTATAAGATCAGGAATGCCCACTCTAGCCACTTGTACTAAATATAATTTTTGAAGTCTATCAACAGCAAATAGAGAAGAAAAACAAATGAAAGGAATACAAGTTGGAAAGGAAGAAGTAAAACTGTCACTGCAGATGAAATGATAATATATGTATATAATCCTAAAGATGTCACTAGAAAAGTGCTAGAGCTAAGCAATGCATTCAGTAAAGTTACAGGATACACAATTAATATGCATAAATCTGTTGCTTATCTATACACTAACAACAAAATAGCAGAAAGAGAAATTAAGCAAATAATGCCATTTATCACTGAATCAAAAATAATAATATACCTGGGAATAAACCTACCTAAGGAGGCAAAAGACCTGTATTCTGAAAACTATAAGCTCCTGGTGAAATAAATTGAAGACAAGATAAATGCATGGAAAGGTATTACTGTATTCTTGGAATGTAAAAATCAATATTGTTAATATGATGATACTACCCAAGGCAATCTACAGATTTAATGCACTACATATCGTTACTGACAGCATTTTTTATAGAAAGGGAACAACAAAAAAATAATTTGTATGGAAACACAAAAGATCCTGAATAGCCAAAACAATCTTCAGAAAAACAGAGCTGGAGGAATCATGCTCCCTGACTTCAGACTATATTGCAAAGCTTAAGTAAGCAAAACAGTATGGGACTGGCATAAAAACAGACACATAGATTGGTGGAAGAGAATAGAGAGCCCAGAGATAACCTCATACACATATGGTCAATTTATCTACAACAAAGGAGGCAAGAATATACAAAGTAGAAAGAAAATTTCTTTAATAAGTGGTGCTGGGAAAACTGGACAGCTACATGCTAAATAATGAAATTATAACATTCCCTAACACCATATACAAAAATAAACTCAAAATGGATTAAAGACCTAAAGGTAAGACTGGATAGTATAAAACTCCTAGAGGAAATCAGGCAGAACACTCTAACAGAATCCACAGCAATATTTTTTTAATCCATCCCTTAGAATAATAGAAACAAAAGCAAAAATAAACAAATGGCACCTAATTGAGCTTAAATGTGTTTCATTAGCAAGGGAAACCATAAACAAAGTGAAAAAATAGTCTACAGAATGGTTACAAACATTTGCAAATGATGTGACTGATAAGGCCTTAATTACCAAAATATATGAACAGCTCACAAGCTCATACAACTCAATAACAAACAACCCAAACAAAGAATGGGGAGAGGAACTAAACACTGATTTCTCCAAAGAAGGAATACAAATGGCTGACAGGCACATAAGAAGATACTCAGAATTACTAATTATTAGAGAAATGCAAACCAAAACTACAAGGTATCATATCACATCAGCAGTCCGGCCAACATCAAAACATCTACAAATTATAAATGTTGGAGTGGGTGTGGAGAAAAGGGAACTCTCCTACACTGTTGGTGGGAATGTAAACTGCTGAAGCCTCTATAGAGAACGTATGGAGGCTCCTTAGAAAACTAAAAATAGATTTACTATATGATCCAGTCATCCCACTCTTAGTCATACATCTGGAAAAGATAAAAACTCTTAATTCAAAAAGAATATTGCACCCCAATATTCACAGCAGCACTGTTTACAATAGCCAAGACATGGAAATAATCTAAATACCTAAATGTCCACTGAGAGATGAATGGATTTACAAGATGTGGCATGCAACCCCATACTCACAAACACATGTATATATAATTAAATTCTGTTTAGTTGCTAAGTCGGGTCTGACTTTTACGACCACATGGGCTGTTGCCCTCCAGGCACCCTCTGTCCATGGGATTTCCCAGGCAAGAATACTGGAGTGGGTTGTCATTTCCTTCTATAGGCGATCTTAGAGAACTGAAATCTCCCATGTTGGCAGGCAGATTCTTTATCACTGAGCTACCTGGGAAGCCCTGAAGGAAATGTTACTCAACCATAAAACAGAATGAAATAATGCAACATGGATGGACCTAGAGATTATCATACTAGGTGAAGTAACTCAGGCAGAAAAAATCAAACATATGATACCACTTCAGCCATGAAGAGATACCCCACACCCAAGGTAAGAGAAACCCAAGTAAGACAGTAGGTGCTGCAAGAGCGCATCAGAGGGCAGACACACTGAAACCATAATCACAGAAAACTAGTCAATCTAATCACACTAGGAACACAGCCTTGTCTAAGTCAATGAAATTAAGCCATGCCTATGGGGCAACCCAAATGGGGCGGGTCATGGTGGAGAGATCTGACAGAATGTGGTCCGCTGGAGAAGGGAATGGCAAACCACTTCAGTATTCTTGACTTGAGAACCCCATGAACAGTATGAAAAGGCAAAATGATAGGATACTGTAAGAGAAACTCCCCAGGTCAGTAGGTGCCCAATATGCTACTGGAGATCAGTGGAGAAATAACTCCAGAAAGAATGAAGGGATGGAGCCAAAGCAAAAAGAATATCCAGCTGTGGATGTGACTGGTGATAGAAGCAAGGTCCGATGCTGTAAAGAGCAATATTGCATAGGAACCTGGAATGTCAGTCCATGAATTAAGGCAAATTGAAAGTGGACAAACAAGAGATGGCAAGAGTGAATGTCGACATTCTAGGAATCAGCGAACTCAAATGGACTGAAATGGGTGAATTTAACTCAGATGACCATTATATCTACTACTGTGGGCAGGAATCCCTCAGAAGAAATGGAGTAGCCATCATGGTCAACAAAAGAGTCCGAAATGCAGTACTTGGATGCAATCTCAAAAATGACAGAATGATCTCTGCTCGTTTCCAAGGAAAACCATTCAATATCACAGTAATCCAAGCCTATGCCCCAACCAGTAACGCTGAAGAAGCTGAAGTTGAACGACTCTATGAAGACCTACAAGACCTTTTACAACTAACACCCAAAAAAGATGTCCTTTTCATTATAGGGGACTGGAATGCAAAAGTAGGAAGTCAAGAAACACCTGGAGTAACAGGAAAATTTGGCCTTGGAATACAGAATGAAGCAGGGCAAAGACTAATAGAGTTTTGCCAAGAAAATGCACTGGTCATAACAAACACCCTCTTCCAACAACACAAGAGAAGACTCTATACATGGACATCACCAGATGGTCAACACCAAAATCAGATTGATTATATTCTTTGCAGCCGAAGATGGAGAAGCTCTATACAGTCAGAAAAAACAAAACCAGGAGCTGACTGTGGCTCAGACCATGAACTCCTTATTGCCAAATTCAGACTGAAATTGAAGAAAGTAGGGAAAACCACTAGACCATTCAGATATGACCTAAATCAAATCCCTTATGATTATACAGTGGAAGTGAGAAATAGATTTAAGGGCCCAGATCTGATAGATAGAGTGCCTGATGAGCTATCAAATGAGGTTCGTGACATTGTACAGGAGACAGGGGTCAAGACCATCCCCATGGAAAAGAAATGCAAAAAAGCAAAACACCTGTCTGGGGAGGCCTTACAAATAGCTGTGAAAAGAAGAGAAGTGAAAAGCAAAGGAGAAAAGGAAAGATATAAACATCTGAATGCAGAGTTCCAAAGAATAGCAAGAAGACATAAGAAAGCCTTCTTCAGTGATCAATGCAAAGAAATAGAGGAAAACAACCGAATGGGAAAGACTAGAGATCTCTTCAAGAAAATCAGAGATACCAAAGGAACATTTCATGCAGGATGGGCTCGATAAAGGACAGAAATGGTATGGACCTAACAGAAGCAGAAGATATTAAGAAGAAATGGCAAGAATACACAGAAGAACTGTACAAAAAAGATCTTCAAGACCCAGATAATCACAATGGTGTGATCACTGACCTAGAGCCAGACATCCTGGAATGTGAAGTCAAGTGCGCCTTAGAAACCATCACTATGAACAAAGCTAGTGGAGGTGATAGAATTCCAGTTGAGCTATTTCAAATCCTGAAAGATGATGCTGTGAAAGTGCTGCACTCAATATGCCAGCAAATTTGGAACACTCAGCAGTGGCCCCAGGACTGGAAAAGGTCAGTTTTCATTCCAATCCCAAAGAAAGGCAATGCCAAAGAATGCTCAAACTACCACACAATTGCATTCATCTCACATGCTAGTAAAGTAATGCTCAAAATTCCCCAAGCCAGGCTTCAGCAATATGTGAACCGTGAACTTCTTGATGTTCAAGCTGGTTTTAGAAAAGGCAGAGGAACCAGAGATCAAACTGCCAACATCCTCTGGTTCATGGATAAAGCAAGAGAGTTCCAGAAAAACACCTATTTCTGCTTTATTGACTATGCCAAAGCCTTTGACTGTGTGGATCACAATAAACTGTGGAAAATTCTGAAAGAGATGGGAATATGAGACCACCTGACCTGCCTCTTGAGAAATTTGTATGCAGGTCAGGAAGCAACAGTTAGAACTGGACATGAAACAACAGACTGGTTCCAAATAGGAAACGGAGTTTGTCAAGGCTGTATATTGTCACCCTGTTTATTTAATTTATATGCCGAGTACATCATGAGAAATGCTGGTACTGGAAGAAACACAAGCTGGAATCAAGATTGCCGGGAGGAATATCAATAACCTCAAATATGCAGATGACACCACCCTTATGGCAGAAAGTGAAAAGGAACTAAAAAGCCTCTTTATGAAGGTGAAAGAGGAGAGGGCAAAAGTTGGCTTAAAGCTCAACATTCAGAAAACGAAGATCATGGCATCCGGTCCCATCACTTCATGGGAAATAGATGGGGAAACAGTGGAAACAGTGTCAGACTTTATTTTTCTGGGCTCCAAAATCACTACAGATGGTGACTGCAGCCATGAAATTAAAAGACGCTTACTCCTTGGAAGGAAGGTTATGACCAACGTAGATAGCATATTCAAAAGCAGAGACATTACTTTGCCAACAAAGGTTCATCTAGTCAAGGCTATGGTTTTTCTGTGGTCATGTATGGATGTGAGAGTTGGACTGTGAAGAAGGCTGAGCACCAAAGAATTGATGCCTTTGAACTGTGGTGTTGGAGAAGACTCTTGAGAGTCCCTTGGACTGCAAGGAGATCCAACCAGTCCATTCTGAAGGAGATCAGCCCTGGGATTTCTTTGGAAGGAATGATGGTAAAGCTGAAACTCCAGTACTTTGGCCACCTCATGTGAAGAGTTGACTCATTGGAAAAGACTCTGATGCTGGGAGGGATTGGGGGCAAGAGGAGAAGGGGACAACAGAGGATGAGATGGCTGAATGGCATCACTGACTCGATGGAGGTGAGTCTGAGTGAACTCCGGGAGTTGGTGATGGATAGGGAGGCCTGGCATGCTGTGATTCATGGGGTCGCAAAGAGTCGGACACGACCTAGCGACTGATCTGATTTGATATGTGGCATCTAAAAAAGATACAGGTGAACTTATTTATTAAATAGAAATAGACTCACAGACGTGGAAAACAAATTTATGGTTACCAAAGGGCAAAACAGCAGAGAGGGATACATTATGAGTTTGGGATTAATAGATACGCACTACTATATATAAGATTGATAACAAGGATCTACTGTGCAGTACAGGGAACTATATGGAATATCTTGTATAAACATATGATGGAAAAGGATATGAAAAAGACTATATTATGTCACTCAACACTTTAATCTAAATTCAGCATAAAGATTTTTTTTTTTTTCTGCTCTTACCATAACAAATGCAGGTTAGAGACAGGTCCTTGCCTTGTCAGAGGAGCAAACAGTTTGAACCTTTATTCTTTCCTGTTCTCTTCATTTGGCATATACTAGCTGCCATTTCTGGAGAAGGCAATGGCACCCCACTCCAGTACTCTGGCCTGGAAAATCCCGTGGAGAGAGGAGCCTGGAAGGCTGCAGTCCATGGTGTTGCTGAGGGTCGGACACGACTGAGCGACTTCACTTTCACTTCACTTTCATGCATTGGAGAAGGAAACGGCAACCCACTCCAGTGTTCTTGCCTGGAGAATCCCAGAGACGGGGGAGCCTGGTGGGCTGCCATCTATGGGGTCACAGAGTCGGACACGACTGAAGTGACTCAGCAATAGCAATAGCAATGGCTGCCATTTCTGAGCCCTCCAGGATCGGAGCAAAAATAAGGAAAATGATACATAAAATTCCTATTGATGGCTAATTTCATGAAAGAGCTTAAAATATTCTATGCTTTACTAATCATTAAAGCTTACTCCTTTTCTTCTTTATTTATTCTGGTCCCATTTACTAAAGCACCACTGATTTTATATTGACCTTTCACTGGGAATTCTTTTCCAGAGTCTAGCTTTCCAGCAGTACACTCCATACAATTTCTTTGTTTTCCGTGAGGACAATTCTCTTGACCTGGACAGGATTTACTACACCCTGGTTATCTGCCAAATGAATGATACATGGTCCACAAGAAACATTTATATAGTCTTTGGCCTGATTAAATATAAGACTAGGATCTGAATCCAACACAGAAGCAACTTGCTCCTTACTCCAATCATTGGAACACCTAGTCAAACTAGCTCATCCTCTTAGGTTTCCTCTATGAAATTTATTATCTAACAAATGAAAATATCTTTGTTTCCTAGGTCTGACACAGCAAAGAAACACAAACTGAGTGACTAACAACAGTAAGAAATTTCTCTCACTGTTCTGAAGGCTAGAATTCAGAAATCTTAGGGAGAAATGTTTTTGTGCTTTTTTTTTCTAGCTTCTAGTGGCTTGCCAGCAATCCTTGTATTCCTAGGCTTACAGTAGAAGCACTTCAATCTCTATCTGTGCCTCTTATCATGCCATGGCATTCCCCCCTTGTGTGTCTTTCCCTCTTCTAAGGACAACGGTTATATCGAATCAGAGACTACCTTAATAGCCTTATCTTAATTTGGCTACTTCTGCAAAGACCGTTTTCATGTAAGGTCACATTCATAACTACCTGAGACTAACATTGCAATGCATCTTTTTTGAGGACACAATTCAACCCATAACAACCTCAAACCAAGCTCTCTAAATGGCCCCTCTGATGTTTCATTTAAAGATCTCTCCACCCATTCTCCTTAGTGGACAGATGTGGTAGTAGTAGTAGTGGGGTTTAAGGGAAGGGCATGAAAGTGAAAGTTGCTCAGTCGTGTCTGACTCTATGCAACCCCATGGACCATACAGTCCATGGAATTCTCCAGGCCAGAATACTGGAGTGGGTAGTTGTTCCCTTCTCCAGGGGATCTTCCCAACTCAGGGATGGAACTCAGGTATCCCACATTGCAGGCAGGTTCTTTGCCAGTGGAGCCACCAGCAAAGCCCAAGAATACTGGAGTGGGTAACCTATCACTTCTCCAGCGGATCTTCCCGACACGCTGGAGAAGGGATAGGCTGGCATCAGTTCAGTTCAGTTGCCGAGTTGTGTCCAGCTGTTTGTGACTCCATGGACTGCAGCACGCCAGGCTTCCCTGTCCATCAACCAACTCCCAGGGCTTACTCAGACTCATGTCCATCAAGACGGTGACACTATCCAACCATCTCATCCTCTGTCATCCCATTTTCCTCCCACCTTCAATCTTTCCCAGCATCAGAATCTTTTCCAATGAATCAGTTCTTTATATAAGGTGGCCAAAATATTGGCGTTTCAGGACTGATTTCCTTTAGGATTGACTGGTTGGATGTCCTTGTAGTCCAAAGGACCCTGAAGAGTCTTCTCCAACACCACATTTAAAAAGAATCAATTCTTTGGCACTTAGCTTTCTTTATAGTCCAACTCTCACATCCATGTATGACTACTGGAAAAACCATAGCTTTGACTAGATGCACCTTTGTTGGCAAAGTAATGTCTCTGCTTTTTAATAAGCTGTCTAGGTTGGTCATAGCTTTTCTTCCAAGGAGTAATCGTCTTTTAATTTCATGGCTGCAGTCACCATCTATAATGATTTTGGGGACCCCAGCAATAAAGTCGTTCACTGTTTCCACTGTTTCCCCATCTATTTGCCATGAAGTGATGTGACCAGATGCCATGATCTTAGTTTTATGAATGTTGAGGTTTAAGACAACCTTTTCACTCTCCTCTTTCACTTTCATCAAGCGGCTTGTTAGATCTTTGCTTTCTGCCATAAGGGTAGTGTCATGCGAATATCTGAGGTTATTGAGATTTGTCCCAGCAATCTTGATTCCGGCTTGTGCTTCATCCAGCCTGGAATTTTGCATGATGTACTCTGCATATAAGTTAAATATGCTGCTGCTGCTGCTGCTGTTAAGTCACTTCAGTCGTGTCCGACTGAAGTGGGGTCTGTGTGACCCCATAGACAGCAGCCCACCAGGCTCCCTTGTACCTGGGATTCTCCAGGCAAGAACACTGAAGTGGGTTGCCATTTCCTTATCCAATGCATGAAAGTGAAAAGGGAAAGTGAAGTCGCTCAGTCGTGTCAGACTCTTAGCGATCCCATGGATTGCAGCCTACCAGGCTCTTCTGTCCATGGGGTTTTCCAGGCAGAGTACTGGAGTGGGGTGCCATTGTCTTCACCGAGTTAAATACTCAGGGTGACAATATACAACCTTAACACACTCCTTTCCTAATTTTGGACCAGTGTGTTGTTCTATGTCCATTTCTAACTGTTGCTTCTTGACCTGCTTACAGATTTCTCAGGATACTGGTAAGGTGGTCTGGTATTCCCATCTTTTTCAGAATTTTCCACAGTTTTTGTGATCCACACAGTCAAAAGCTTTGGTGTAGTCAATAAAGCAGAAGTAGATATTTTTTCTGAAACTGTCTTGCTTTTTCGATGATCCAACAGGTTTTGAACCTCATTCCAATTTGATCTCTGGTTCCTCTGCCTTTTCTAAAACCAGCTTGAACATCTGGAAGTTTGTGGTTCATGTACTATTGAAGCCTGGCTTAGAGAATTTTGAGCATTACTTTGCTAGCATGTGAGATGAGTACAATTGTGTGGTAGTTTGAACATTCTTTGGCATTGCCTTTCTTTGGGATTGGAATGAAAACTGACCTTTTCCAGTCTTATGGCCACTGCTGAGTTTTCCAAATTTGCCGGCATATTGAGTGCAGCACTTTCACAGCATCACCTTTTAGGATGTGAAATAACTCAACTGGAATTCCATCACCTCCACTAGCTTTGTTTGTAGTGATGCTTCCTAAGGCCCACTTGACTTCACATTCCAGGATGTCTGGCTCTAGGTGAGTGATCACTTCATCGTGGTTATCTGGGTCATGAAGATCTTTTTTGTACAGTTCTTCTGTGTATTCTTGCCACTTCTTCTTAATATCTTCTGCTTCTGTTAGTCCATTCCATTTCTGCCCTTTATTGTGTCCATCTTTGCATGAAATGTTCCCTTGGTATCTCTGATTTTCTTGAAGAGATCTCTAGTCTTTCCCATCCTATTGTTTTCCTCTATTTCTTTGAATTATTCCCTGAGGAAGGCTTTCTTATCTCTCCTTGCTATTCTTTGGAACTCTGCATTCAAATGGGTATATTTTTCCTTTTCTCCTTTGCTTTTCGCTTATCTTCTTTTCACAGCTATTTGTAAGGCCTCCTCCAACAACAATCATTTTGCCTTTTTTGCATTTCTTTTTCTTGGGGATGGTCTTGATCCCTGTTTCCTGTACAATGTCACAAACCTCCGTCCATAGTTCTTCACGCACTTCGTCTATCAGATCTAATGATTTTACTTGTCACTTCCACTGTATAATCATAAGGGATTTGATTTAGATCACACCTAAATGGCATAGTGGTTTTACCTACTTTCTTAAGTCTGACTTTTGCAACAAGGATTTCATTATCTGAGTCACAGTCAGCTCCAGGTCTTGTTTTTGTTGATATTTTTGAGCTGCAGTGTTGGAGAAGATTCTTGAGAGTCCCTTGGACTGCAAAGAGATCCAACTAGTCCATCCTAAAGGGCAGACTAAGTTGGTAGGACTGATGATGAAGCTGAAACTCCAATACTTTGGCCAGTGATGGGAAGTACTGATTCATTTGAAAAGATCCTGATGCTGGGAAAGATTGAGGGCAAGAGGAGAAGGGGATGACAGAGGATGAGATGGTTGGATGGCATCACTGACTTAATGTACATGAGTTTGGGTAAACTCCAGGAGTTGGTGCTGGACAGGGAGGCCTGGCGTGCTGTGGTCCATGGGGTCACAAAGAGTCAGACACAACTGAGTGACTGAACTGAATTGGACTGATAGAACTTCTCCATCTTTGGCTGCAAAGAATATAATCAGTCTAAATAATATTCTGATTAAAACTCCATTCTTAAATATATGTAACCTTGTCCTGTATTTTCCAAGTCTCTAGTAAATGGGTCGTCATAGGCGAAACAGTCTCTGACATAAATCACAGCAGGATCCTCTATGACCCACCTCCCGGAATATTGGGGAAAAAAGCAAAAATAAACAAATGGGACCTAATTAAAATTAAAAGCTTCTGCACAACAAAGGAAACTCTAAGCAAGGTGAAAAGACAGCCTTCAGAATGGGAGAAAATAACAGCAAATGAAGCAACTGACAAAGAACTAATCTCAAAAATATACAAGCAACTCCTGCAGCTCAATTCCAGAAAAATAAACATTCCAATCAAAAAGTGGGCCAAAGAACTAAACAGACATTTCTCCAAAGAAGACATACAGATGGCTGACAAACACATGAAAAAATGCTCAACATCACTCATTATCAGAGAAAAGCAAATCAAAACCACAATTAGGTACCATTTCACACCAATCAGAATGGCTGCTCTCCAAAAGTCTACAAGCAATAAATGCTGGAGAGGGTATGAAGAAAAGGGAACCCTTTTACACTGTTGGTGGGAATGCAAACTAGTACAGCCACTATGGGGAACAGTGTGGAGATTCCTTAAAAAACTGGAAATAGAACTGCCATATGACCCACCAATCCCACTGCTGGGCATACACACTGAAGAAACCAGAATTGAAAGAGACACATGTACCTCAATGTTCATCACAGCACTGTTTATAATAGCCGGGACATGGAAGCAACCTAGATGTCCATCAGCAGACGAATGGATAAGAAAGCTATGGTCCATATGCACAATGGAATATTACTCAGCCATTAAAAAGAATACATTTGAATCTGTTCAAATGAGGTGGATGAAACTGGAGCCTATTATAGAGTGAAGTAAGCCAGAAAGAAAAACACCAATACAGTATACTAACACATTATATATGGAATTTAGAAAGATGGTAACGGTAATCCTTTATGCGAGCCAGCAAAAGAGACACAGATGTATAGAACAGTCTTTTGGACTCTGTGGGAGAGGGAGAGGGTGGGATGATTTGGGATAATGGCATAGAAACATGTATAATACATATGAAACCAATTGCCAGTCCAGGTTCGATACAGGATGCTTGGGCTGGTGCACTGGGATGACCCAGAGGGATGGTATGGGGAGGGAGGTGGGAGGGGCTTCAGGAGGGGGAACACGTGTACACCTGTGGCAGATTCATGTTGATGTATGGCAAAACCAATACAATATTGTAAAGTAATTAACCTCCAATTAAAATAAATAAATTTATATTAAAATAAATAAATAAGTAAAAAGAGAAAAATTAAAATTAAAAAAATTTAAATAAGAAAGTAAAAAGAATCTACTCTTCCCTGTCTTTCTTCCAGTCTTTTTTTTTTTCCTCTTTTAGAGTGATAAAATTTTGCTTTTCAAATGTTGTAATACTGAATCTTTTGAAAACATCCAGTGAGATTTGATCAGTTTGGCATTTTATACAGGTAACATTGTTCGGGTGAAATAAACCCATTTCATGTAAGTATATATGTGTATGTGTGTGTGTGTGTGTGTGCGCGTCTATATGGTAGTGACATATTTATATACTCAAGTAACCACTAAAGAAGAAATAAAGCTGAAACAAAGCCTTTAACCTGAATATTGAATTATTTCTCAACCATTTCAAGAGTATGTCCCAAAACCACCACCACCCCTTTGTTGCCCCACCACTCGCTTGGGCCAGGAGAGTGGTGATCTCATTTCTGTTATTAAAAATATTAGTTTTGGTAGTTTTAGAATTTCATATCAGTGGACTCATCTACTATATATTCATTTTTATTGGCATATATTTTCATTTCTTCTTTATAAATATCAATAGGATTACTAGGTTTTATGGTCAAAGTATCCTTTTTTTAAAAGACACTTCTAACTTTTAAATGTTTGTCATTCTAATGGGTTTATATTGATATTTCATTTTAGTTTTAATTTGTGTCCATGGCTAGTTATATGGAATATCTTTCTATAAATGTTAGCTATTGTATACATATTTTTGCCAAACATCTGTTCAAATATTTGCCTATATATAACTGGATTAGTTGTGCTATTAATACATTGTAAGATTATTCTAGATACAAGTTTGAATATATGTATACACACACATACATAGACATACCTAAAAGAACATTCTCAAGTAGAAGATGCTTTAAATTATGATGACAAAATTTTAACATTTTTTAATAGTTCATGCATTTTGTGGTCTGGTTAAATGTAATCTTTTCATAACCTAATATATCAAATATTTCACCACTGTTTTCCCCTAGAAATATTATAGTTTTAGCTTTTAAATTTAGTTCTGTCATCTATTCTCAAGCTAATTTTGGTGTATGTTTTGATGTGTGTTTCAAGGTTTATTTTGCCTATATGAATGCCAGTTGTTCCAGCACAATTTATTGAAAAGTGGGGCTTTTCCTTCATTGAATTGCTTGTTTAAAATCAATTGACTGTGTAAGGGTGTGTCTATTTCTGGACTATTGTGTTTCATTGATCCATTTCTTTCTTTATACCAGTAATGTACTGTCTTGATTATTGTAGTTTTATAGTATGCCAGTGAATTATGTAGTGTTAGTTATCTAAATTTGTTCTGTTTTCAAAACTCTTTTGACTAAACTGTGTCCCAGAATTTTCATACACATTTTGGAATAATCTTGTTGATTTCTACAGACGTTGATGGAATTTTTGTTGGCATTGCAGATAATACATAGATTATCTATGTGAGGATAAATTACATTGTAACCATATTGAGTCTTCCAATCAAGCAACAAGGTATAACTCTTGGCCTATTTCAGCATTTGTTGCTTTCTGTCAACAGAATTTCATAGTTGTCAGTTTAGGGAGTTTGCACATATATGTTGTTAAAGTTAAAGAAAGTGAAAGTCGCTCAGTCGTGTCTAACACTATGGGACCCCATGGACTATACAGTCAATGGAATTCTCTAGGCTGGAATACTGGAGCGGATAGTCCTTCCCTTCTCCAGGGGATCTTCCCAACCCAGGGATCGAACCCTGGTCTCCTGCATTGTGGGCAGATTCTTTACCAGCTGAGCCACAGAGAAGCATATGTTGTTAAATTTATTTCTAAATACTTCATGTCATTAAAATCTAAGCAATAGTTTATTATTTTAATATTAAGTTATAATCATTTGTATATATAATTGCTTTTCATATGTTGACATCATTTTATGACATGATAAACCATGCTACAGTTTATTAGGTCCAGTAATTTTTATTGATTCCTTAGAATATTTCACATGCTTGATCACATCCTCTGTAAACAAAAGAGGTTTGCTCTTTTGTTCCAATCTGTATCCTGTCTCTGTCTCCCTTTCCCTCTACCATTCTCTCTCTCTCTCTCCCTTTCTCCCTCCCAATCTCCTTCTCACTCACTCTGGTTTACTGCATTGTGTAGGATCATGGTGGGGTTCCCTGGTGGGTCAGACAGTAAAGAATCTGGAAGAATCAGGAAAATCCCCTTCAGGAGGGAATGGCTACCCAGTCCAATCTTCTTCCATGGAGAATTCCATGGACAGAGGAGTCTGGTAGGCTACAGTCCATGGGATTGCAAAGAGTTGGACACAACTGAGTGATTAACACTAACAAGATCATAATACAACACTGATTAGAAATAGTGATATCCATCCTTGACTTGTTCCTGATTTTAAGTAGAAAACATTTCATGTTTATCATTAAGTATAATGCTAGCTTTATTTATTTAATTTTTTAGTTATGTCTTATTAGGTTGAAGGAGTTTCTCTTACCTGAGTTTTCTAAGAATTCTTATCATGTATATTGAATTTTGTCAGATGATTTATCTGCATTTAGTGAAATGATTGCTTTTGTTAATAAATGATTGCATTTATTAACATAATGTACTTTACTGATTGGTTTTCAAAGTTAAAACAATCTTGAATTCCAGGAATAAATTCTACTTGGTCATGATGTAATTTTCTATACTGGTGAGTTCTAAATACTGTTTTATGAAATATTTTACAGACATATTTATATACATATGTGCATGTACACAAACACACACATAATGAGCTGTAGTTTCCTGGTACTATCAGTCTGGTTTTGTCCTATCAATATCTGAAGACAGCATTATTAAATCTCCAACTGTGATTGTAGATTCTCTAAATTTCTTCTTTTAGTTTTGTTAGTTTTTGCTTCATTTATTTTAAAAATCTTCCTAAAAATAATATTTACTTTATAATACTACCATACACATTGCCAGCTAGTATTAATAACTTTTAGAGTTTAAGATAAAACTTCTTTGGAAGTTTTCAGTTAAATACATCAAAGAAATATGAAAATTTTATAATATTCTTCCTTCAAACATAAAATATGTTTATTAAAGCTATCTAGAAATATGAGATAGAGTTTGTCACCACAACTCTTTAGAATGTTGTCTTCAATAAAAATAAGCCATTTGGTAAGTGAAAGTCACATATATCCTGGTATGGGAGTAATAGAAAAGCAGCATGGGGTTGAGTTTAGGTGAAATTGAAATTAATTTTCACAGTTTAGTTGATGGGTGGTCTCAGATGACATGGTTGTTGAATCTTAGCTAGTACAGGTGTGAAAGTCATAATATGAAAACTGACACATTCAAATAGAAAAAGAGACAATATTATAATTAGACTTCATATTCATAGTAAAGTGTGAAAACAAAAGTTTTTTTTTTTAAATGATTTCTCTGTATTGTAGAAAAACTACAGAACTTTTTGGAAGATAAATATGGGCATTATGTAGCTTTTATTCTCTGCATCACCCATAACCAATATTTATGTTGAAGAACTTTCATTTTACTAGTGCCTGAGATCAATTTTTTGAGCCATTGCAGCAATGGAAATATGCCTAATTGCCTGGTGCAAGATCTTTCCCCCCACCATGGAGAGTGCTGTTTTTAAATCAGAGAACATTCTGTCCCTTTCTCTATCTAATTAAGACACAAGTATGATTTGCCCTACTCACTACAAGGCTGGATGAGGATATATATCTATTAGTTACTCTTACTTTGTTACTTAGTTACTTTGATAAGCCTTTATAAACAAGGTTGTATAAATGATATTTATAAAATAATATACACTGAACAGCATATATATATTAGACATGCTGAGTATTATGACTATGTATTAGTGGCTGAGTAGATTACACTGTGCTTAAAAAACATTCATAACATTATGCCCTGAAGTACATATACAAGTGTATTGAGTTTTTCTCTATGAACAAAGTTATATTACAAAACACAAAAATATATTGCTATCTTGACTAAAATATCACATTTAAAATTCTACTAAAAAAAAAAAAAAACCTACTGAAAAGGCTGCCATTAAAACCATTGTTTTCATCTATCCCAGATTCATGTCTACACATACAATACATGGTAAGCTTATTATTTCTCATGCAAAAAACCCAAATTATGTAATTCCCTAAACCATAAATAATTTCTTAAATTGAAGGCTCTATCAATGGTAACTTAGTATAAATTACCTTTGAATTGGTAGAAGACTCATCTATGATTAGGTAAATTTGCAGGCTAAAAATAGCTTTCAAGTAGACAAAATAATCCTAATTCTTCATTATTAATAATGCTAAATTGAAAATATATTAAAAGTGTTTCTAAGGCTTCATATTATGATTTAATTCATTTATTAAAATTATGAAAAAAGAGGACGTTTTATATTTGCTCTTTATTTTATATCATCCTTAAAATGACCTCTAAATGTTTATATTCACTAAACTTTCCTTAAAATATCATAGCTAGTAGAGGTGATGGAATTTCAGCTCATCTATTTCAAATCCTAAAAGATGATGTTGTGAAAGTGCTGCACTCAATATGCCAGCAAATTTGGAAAACTCAGCAGTGGCCACAGGACTGGAAAAGGTCAGTTTTCATTCCAATCACAAAGAAAAGCAATGTCAAAGAATGCTCAAACTATCACACAATTGCACTCATCTCACACACTGGCAAGTAATGCTCAAAATTCTCCAAGCAAGGCTTCAACAGTACGTGAACTGAGAACTTCCAGATGCTCAAGCTGGATTTAGAAAAGGTAGAGGAACCAGAGAGCAAATTGCCAACATCTATTGGATCATCGAAAAAGCAAGAGAGTCTCAGGGAAATATCTACTTCTGCTTTATTGACTACATCAAAGCCTTTGACTGTGTGGATCACAACAAACTGTGGAAAATTCTTCAAGAGATGGGAATACCAGACCACCTTACCTGTCTCCTGAGAAATTTGTAAACAGGTCAATAAGCAACAGTTAGAACTGGACATGGAAGAACAGATTGGTTCAAAATTGGGAGAGGAGTATGTCAAGGCTGTATAATGCCACCATGTTTATTTAATTTGTATGCAGAGTACATTATGGGAAAGGCTGGGCTGGATGAATCATAAGCTTGAATCAAGATTACCAGGAGATATATCAATCACCTCATATATGCAGATTACACCACCCTTATGGCAGAAAGTGAAGAGGAACTAAAGAGCTTCTAGATGAAAGTGAAAGAGGAGAGTGAAAAAGTTGGCTTAAAACTTAACATTCAAAAAACAAAGATCATGGCATCTTTTCCCATCACTTTATGGCAAATAGATGGGAAAACAATGGAAATAGTGGCAGATTTTTATTTTGGGGGGCTCCCAAATCACTGTAGATGGTGACTGCAGCCATGAAATTAGAAGACACTTGCTCCTTGGAAGAAAAGCAAATCTAGACAGCAAACCTAGATGACAAACCTATACTGCATATTATAAAGTAGAGACATTACTTTGATGATATAGGTCCATATAGTCAAAGGTATGGTTTTTCCAGTAGTTATGTATGGATATGAGAGTTGAACCATAAAGAAGGCTGGGCACTGGAGAACTGATGCTTTCCAACTGTGGTGTTGGAGATGATTCTTCTTGGATGGCGAGGAGATCCAACCAGTCAATCCTAAAAGAAATCAACCCTGAATATTCATTGGAAGTACTGACACTGAAACTGAAGTGCCAATATTTTGCTCACCTGATGCAAAGCGCTGACTCTTTGGAAAGGATCCTGATGCTGGGAAAGATACAAGACAGGAGAAGGGAACAACAGAGGCCTAGATGGTTGGATGGCATCACTGACTCAATGGACATGAGTTTGAATAAGCTTTAGGAGATGGTAAAGGGCAGGGAAGCTGGCATGCTGCAGACCAAGGGGTCACAAAGAGTCAGACATGACTAGGCGACTGAATAACAATGAGGTTACATAGACTTTGGATACATAATGCTGGTTGTTATATTAAAAGCTCAAATTCTCAGTGAATTAACACTGAAAATTGGTTATTCAACTGTCTGTATTTATTCAATATCATATGGTTACCATTAGAAAGCATATCCTCTCTATCTGTTCTTTCTGTCCTGTAGATCTCCTTTCACATGGTCCAAGAGGTATCAGCAGAGGATCCAAGACAGAAAATGGAGGATTGTGCGAGAGCGAGTACAGTCCAAAATTGACTGTGGTGTATCCCTTCTCACATTTTAAATACAAAATGAAATTGGTCACAAACTAATACCTAACTTCATGCGAAGGATGGAGCCTATAAAATGTCACAATTTCATGAGATTTCTAAGGCAGCAGTACCTTTGCAGATACTAGATATATTTGGAAAGAATAACCAGAATAGCTAATCGATAAACCACAAGTGCTCTATTCACTTAGACTTTTCTTCAGGAAATAAAAATTAACTTCTTAAAAAGTGAGAGCTTCTTCTTCTACTTTTCAAAATAGTGTTATATATTCATTATTACTACAAAGTAATTCATTTTGATTTTTTTTTCGTATTTACTAATATAGTTTGGTATTTATTCAATGAAAAATTATCTTTTTAAATTGGAAATGTAATTTTCTTTTACTGTGGATAAAAATCTGATAACAAACATACTTCAATCAAAAGTTAGTGGGTTCTAATAAAATGTCAATAAACAATTACAGTTAGAAATACTGTTAAATATTTTCATACATCTTTTTAATATACATGTGATATTTATACTAAAATTGATTTCTATTATTAAAGGAAATCAAAAGATCATTTTACAGTTAATAAGGCCCAATTTATGAGCTTATACTGTTATGAACTACAAGAATAAAATAAAAATTATTCTTTATTGAAAAATATTTTACTACATGATTAATTTGCCATAATTTTCCATGGTGATATATTATATTCTTCGTTCAGAGTACTCGGGTCTTGCATTATGGTTGTTTAATAACCACTATAGTATTCAAAAAGTATAAAAATATTTTCCCCATTATTTTATTTACTGATTTTTATAAAATCTTGAAAGCAAAAGACATACTAAAACTTGCTGGATGTACTCTTATACTATCTATAAGACTGCATATTTTTATAAAATACCTATTAGGGTTATTTATATAAAACTATTTATGAGATATTTACTTGAATCATAAATATTTTTCTAGTAACATAGCACTAAAGTAGAAGTAGCATCTCCATGAAACAAATGGAAGCTAGAATGCCAAAGACTATAAAGATTTTTCAAATGAACTACCAAGCTACTAAAATGAGATGAAAATTAAAAATAAATATTTTTTTACAGTTTTCTTCTATATGCAATGTATGGTTACCCCAAAGTTCAACTTTTCTGGATATTTTTTGAGTAAGATTGCACTGCATATGCTTGAATCAGAATATAAAAGGGAGGTAGAAGGACTTGTGCTCACCTTCTCCAGCCAGAGCACCAAAATCAAAACTTGCTGTTGAACAACCATCAACAGGAACATATTGGAACCCACCAAAAAAATATACCTCATATCCAAGGACAAAGTAGAAGCCATGACAAAACAGAAGGAAGATCACAATCATGATAAAATCAAATTCTATACCCACCAGTTGGGTGACCTGCAAACTGGAGAACAATAATACCAAAGAAGTTCTCAAACTGTTGTGAAGGTTTTAGACCCCACATCAGGCTCCTTAGCCTGGGGATCTAGCCAAGGGACTGGGAATCCCCAAGGAATTTTACTTTGAAGGCTAGCAGGATTTGATTGCAGGACTTCCACAAGACTGGGATAAACAGGCTCCACTCTTGGAGGGCACAAAACTTTGTGTGCACCAGGATCTAGGGGAAAGGAATAGTGACCCCATAGGAGACTGAGCCAAACCTGTGTGTAAGTATCTGAGGGTCTCCTACAGAGGCATGTGTTGGCCCACCATGGGGACAGGGGAACTGACAGCAAGAGTCCTTGGAGATATGTCTCAGCATAAGTCCTCTTGGAGGTCATCGATAGCCCTACCATAGAGCCTGTAGACTCTAGGAGTGGGTCACTCAGGCCAAACAACTAACAGGGAGCAGACAATTGAATTAAAGTTTTACTGAGCTCTGCCCACCAGAGCAAGACCCAGTTTTTCCCACAGCCAATCCCTCCCATAAGGAAGGTTGCAAAGCCTCAACCTCATCCAGAAAAAGGCAGATAGAAGAATTAATAACTCCAATCCAAGCAGCCTCTAGAACTAATACCACAATCATAGAAAGCTAACCAAAATGAAAAAAATATTCCAGATGAAGGAACAAAATAAATCTCCTGAAAAACAACTAAATGAAATGGAGATAGGCAACTTCCCAGAAAAAAATTCAGAATAATGATAGTGAAAATGATCCTTGATCTCTGAAAAAGAATGGGGGAAAATGCAAGAAGTGTTTACCAAAGACCTAGAAATTTTAAAGAACTAATAAACAGAGATGAACAATACACTCAAAGGAATCAATAGCAGAATAACTAAAACAGAAGAATGGATAAATAACCTGGAAGACAATGGTGGAAATAAATGCTGTAAAACAGAATGCAGAAAAAAGAATGAGAAGAATTGAAGACAATCTGTGAGACCTTTGGGACAACAGCAAATGCACCAGTATTCACATTATAGTGATCCCAGAGGGAGAAGAGAGAAAAGACCTGAGAAATATTTGAAGAGATAATAGCTGAAAAATTCCCATCATGGGTAAGGAAATAGTCAAGCAAGTCCAGGAAGTTCAGAGAGACTCATGCAGGATCAAACCAAGGAGGAACACACTGAGGCACATAGTAATCAGACATTAAAAGCAACATGGGGAAACACATACACACACACACACACACACACACACACACAAACACACACACACACACACACATAATATACAAGGGAAATTCCATAAGCTTATCAACTGATTTAAAATAGAAACTCTACAAGCAAGAATGGAATGCATGATATGTGTAAAGTTATGAAAGGGAAGAATCTACAACCTACAAGAATGCTCTATCCAGCAAAACTCTCACTGAGATTTGGTGGGACAATCAAAAGTTTTCCAGAAAGCAGAAATTAAGAGAATGCAGCACCATGAAACCAGTTTTACAACAAATGCTAAAGGAACTTCTCTATGCAGGAAATACAAGAGAAGGAAAAGAACTACAAAAATCAACCCCAAACAATTAACAAAATAGGATCATATATAGATAATTGCCTTAAATGTAAATGGATTAAATGCACCAGCCAAAAATCATAGTCTGGCTCAGTTCAGTTCAGTCGCTCAGTCGTGTCTGACTCTTTGCAACCCTATGAATCACAGCATGCCAGGCCTCTTTGTCCATTACCAACTCCCGGATTCACTCAGACACACATCCATCGAGTCAGTGATGGCATTCAGATCTCATCCTCTGTCGTCCCCTTCTCCTCCTGCCCCTTATCCCTCCCAGCATCAGAGACTTTTCCAATGAGTCAACTCTTTGCATGAGGTGGCCAAAGTACTGGAGTTTCAGCTTTAGCATCATTCCTTCCAAAGAAATCCCAGGGCTGATCTCCTTCAGAATGGACTGGTTGGATCTCCTTGCAGTCCAAAGGACTCTCAAGAGTCTTCTCCAACACTGCAGCTCAAAAGCATCAATTCTTCGGTGCTCAGCGTTCTTTACAGTCCAACTCTCTCATCCATACATGACCACTGGAAAAACCATAGCCTTGACGAGATGGACCTTTGTTGGCAAAGCAATGTCTCTGCTTTTGAATATGCTATCTAGGTTGGTCATAACTTTCCTTCCAAGGAGTAAGCGTCTTTTAATTTCATGGCTGCAGTCACCATCTGCAGTGATATTGGAACCCCCAAAAATAAAGTCTGACACTGTTTCCACTGTTTCCCCATCTATTTCCCATGAAGTGATGGGACCAGATGCCATCATCTTTGTTTTCTGAATGTTGAGTTTTAAGCCAACTTTTGCACTCTCCTCCTTCTCCTGAATCAAGAGGCTTTTTAGTTCCTCTTCACTTTCTGCCATAAGGGTGGTATCATCTGCATATCTGAGTTTATTGATATTTCTCCTGGCAATCTTTATTCCAGCTTGTGCTTTTTCCAGCCCAGCATTTCTCATGGTGTACTCTGCATAGAAGTTAAATAAACAGGATGACAATATACAGCCTTGACGAACTCCTTTTCCTATTTGGAACCAGTCTGTTGTTCTATGTCCAGTTCTAACTGTTGCTTCCTGACCTGCATACAAATTTCTCAAGAAGCAGGTCAGGTGGTCTGGTATTTCCATCTCTTTCAGAATTTTCCACAGTTTATTGTGATCCACACAGCAAAGGCTTTGGCATAGTCAATAAAGCAGATATAGATGCTTTTCTGGAACTCTCTTGCTTTTTTGATGATCCAGCGGATGTTGGCAATTTGGTCTCAGGTTCCTCTGCCTTTTCGAAAACCAGCTTGAACATCAGGAAGATCATGATTCACATATTGCTGAAGCCTGGCTTGGAGGATTTTGAGCATTACTTTACTAGCGTGTGAGATGAGTGCAATTGTGCGGTAGTTTAAGCATTCTTTGGCATTGCCTTTCTTTGGGATTGGAATGAAAACGGACCTTTTCCAGTCCTGTGGCCACTGCTGAGTGTTCCAAATTTGCTGGCATATTGAGTGCAACACTTTCACAGCATCATCTTTCAGGATTTGAAATAGCTCAACTGGAATTCCATCACCTCCACTAGCTTTGTTCATAGCGATGCTTCCTAAGGCCCACTTGACTTCACATTCCAGGATGTCTGGCTCTAAGACAGTGATCACACCATTGTGATTATCTGGGTCTTGAAGATCTTTTTTTGTACAGTTCTTCTGTGTATTCTTGCCATCTCTTCTTAATATCTTCTGCTTCTGTTAGGTCCATACCATTTCTGTCCTTTATCGAGCCCATCTTTGCATGAAATGTTCCCTTGGTATCTCTAATTTTCTTGAAGAGATCTCTAGTCTTTCCCATTCTGTTGTTTTCCTCTATTTCTTTGCATTGATCGCTGAGGAAGACTTTCTTATCTCTTCTTGCTATTCTTTGGAACTCTGCATTCAGATGCTTATATCTTTCCTTTTCTCCTTTGCTTTTCACTTCTCTTCTTTTCATAGCTATTTGTAATGCCTCCCCAGACAGCCATTTTGCTTTTTTGCATTTCTTTTTCATGGGGATGGTCTTGATCCCTGTCTCATGTACAATGTCTCAAACCTCAGTCCATAGTTCATCAGGCACTCTATCTATCAGATCTAGGCCCTTAAATCTATTTCTCACTTCCACTGTATAATCATAAGGGATTTGATTTAGGTCATATCTGAATGGTCTAGTGGTTTTCCCTACTTTCTTCAATTTCAGTCTGAATTTGGCAATAAGGAGTTCATGGTCTGAGCCACAATCAGCTCCTAGTCTTTTTTTTTTTTATGACTGTATAGAGCTTCTCCATCTTTGGCTGCAAAGAATATAATCAATCTGATTTCAGTGTTCACCATCTGGTGATGTCCATGTGTAGAGTCTTCTCTTGTGTTGTTGGAAGAGGGTGTTTTCTATGACCAGTGCATTTTCTTGGCAAAACTCTATTAGTCTTTGCCCTGCTTCATTCCGTTTTCCAAGGCCAAATTTTCCTGTTACTCCAGGTGTTTCTTAACTTCCTACTTTTGCATTCCAGTCCCCTATAATGAAAAGGATATCTTTTTTGGGTGTTATTTCTAAAAGGTCTTGTATGTCTTCTTAGAACCGTTCAACATCGGCTTCTTCAGCATTACTCGTTGGGGCATAGACTTGGATTACTGTGATATTGAATGGTTTGCCTTGGAAAGGAACAGAGATCATTCTGTCATTTTTGAGATTGTTTCCAAGTACTGTATTTTGAACTCTTTTGGTGACCATGATGGCTACTCCATTTCTTCTGAGGGATTCCTGCCCACAGTAGTAGATATAATGGTCATCTGAGTTATCACCCCTTCCAGTCCATTTTAGTCACTGATTCCTAGAATGTCAATGTTCACTCTTGCCATCTCTTGTTTGACCACTTTCAATTTGCCTTGATTCATGGACCTGACATTCCAGGTTCCTATGCAATATTGCTCTTTATAGCATCGGACATTGCTTCTATCAGCAGTCACATCCACAACTGGGTATTGTTTTTGCTTTGGCTCCATCCCTTCGTTATTCTGGAGTTATTTCTCCATTGATCACCAGTAGCATATTGGGCCCTACAGACCTGGGGAGTTCCTCTTTCAGTATCCTATCATTTTTGCCTTTTCATACTGTTCATGCAGTTCTCAAGGCAAGACTACCGAAGTAGTTTGCCATTCCTCTCTCCAGTGGACCACATTCTGTCAGACCTCTCCACCCTGACCCGCCCATCTTGGGGGGCCCCACGGGCATGGCTTAATTTCACTAAGTTAGACAAGGCTGTGGTCCTACTGTGATTAGATTGACTAGTTTTTCTGTGAGTAAGGTTTCAGTGTTTCTGCCTTCTGATACCCACTTGCAACACCTACCATCTTACTTGGGTTTCTTTTAACTTGGACGTGGGATATCTCTTCACGTCTGCCCCAGCAAAGCGCAGCTGCTGCTCCTTACCTTGGACGAGGGGTATCTTTTCACCACCGCCCCTTCTGACCTTGAACATGGAATAGCTCCTGGTTGGTTATAATAGACTGGCTGGTTATACCCATATATATGTTATCTACAAGAGACTCACCTCAGACCTACAAACACTTACAGACTGAAAGTCAGGATGGGAGATGGTATTTCATGCAAATGGAAATCATAAAGAATCTGGAATAGCAATACTATCAGACAAAATAGACTATAATACAAAGACTATTATGAGACAAAGAATGACATTGCATAATGATCAAAGGTTCATCCTAAGAAGAAGATATAACAATTGGAAATATATATATATGCACCCTGCATGGGAGCACCTTGATACATAAGGCAACCACTAACAAAAAGGGAGAGATCAACAGTAACACAATAATAGTTGGGAACTTTAATATCCCACTTTCATCAATGGACAGATCATTCAGACAGAAAGTCAATGAGGAAACACAGGCCCTAAATGACATTTTAGATTAGTTGGACTTAATTGATATTTATAGAGCATTCCATCCAAAAGCAGCAGACTACACATTCTTCTCAAGTGCTCACAGAACATTCTCCAGGATTGATCACATGCTTGGCAAATTTAAGAAAATTGAAATCATATCTTTTCTGGTCACAATGCTATGAGATTAGAAATAAATCACAAAAAAAAAAAAATTAAGGAACACAAACATGTGGCAGCTAAACAATATGCTAATAAACAACCATTGAATCACTGAAGAAATCAAAGAAGAAATTAAAAAAAAATACCTAGAAACAAATGAAAATGAAAGCACAATGGTCCAAAACTTATGGGATACTGCAAAAGCAGTTCTAAGGGGGAAGCTTATAGCAATACAATTTTATCTCAAGAAATGAGAAAAATCTCAAGTAAAAAAACCTAACCTTATACCTAGAACAACTAGAGAAAGAAGAACAAGCAAAACGTAATGTTAGTAGAAGAACAGAAATTATAAAGATCAGAGCAGAAATAAAAGAAACAGAGACAGAAAACAATTGCATGGATGAATGAAACTCAAAGCTGGTTCTTTGTAAAGATAAACAAAATTGATAAACCTTTAGCCAGACTGATCAAGAAAAAGAGAGGACTCAAATCAGGAAAATTAGAAATGAAAAAAGAGAAATTACAACTGACTTCACAGAAATACAGAGGATCCTAAGAGACTACTATGAACAACTGTATGCCAGTAAAATGAGCAAACTGTAAAAAATGGACAAGTTCTTAGAAAGGTACTGTCTCCCTGGACTGAACCATGAAGAAATAGAAAATATGAACAGACCAATCACAAGCACTGCAATTGAAACCATGATCAAAAATTCCCAACAAACATAAAAAAAAACCTCCCAACAAACAAAAGCCCAGGACCTGATGGCTTCACAAGCAAATTTTATCAAACATTTAGAGAAGAGTTAACACCTATCCTTCTGAAAATGTTTCCAAAAGTCACAGAGGAAGGAAAACTTCCCAGCTCATTTTATGAGGCTAATATCACCCTTATAACAAGACCAGACAAAAATACAACCAAAAAATAAAATGACAGGCCAATATAACTAATGAACATAGATGCAAAAATCCTCAACAAAATACTAGCAATCTGTATCCTACAATACATTAAAAAGATCATACACCACAATGAAGTGGGGTTCATCCCAGGGATGCAAGAAATTTTCAACATCCACAAATCAATCAATGTGATACACCATATCAACAAATTTAATAATAAAAAACCATATAATCATTTCAATAGGTACAGAAAAGTCTTTTGGCAAAATTCAGTACACATTTATGATTAAAAAAAAAAAAACTTTCCAGAAAGTGGTCATAAGAGTGTACATACCTCAAAATAATAAAGGCTATATGCTACAAAACTACAGCTAGCATCATACTCAATGATGAAAAGCTGATTCGCTCTAAGATCAGCAACAATACGAGAATGTCCACTCTCATCACTTTTATTCAACATAGTTTTGGAAGTCGTAGCTATAGCAATCAGAGAAGAAAAAGAATTAAAGTGACTCCAAATTGGGAAAGAAGAGGTTAAACTGTCACTGTTTGCAGATGACATGATACTATACATAGAAGATCCTAAAGGTGCTACCAGAAAACTAGTAAAGCTCATCAGTGAATTTGGTAAAGCTTCAGGTTACAAAATTAATACACAGAAATCTGTTGCATTTCTATACACTAACAATGAACAATCAGAAAGAGAAATTCAAGAAGCAACTCCATTTACCATTGCATCACAAAGAATAAAATACCTAGAAATAAACCTACCTAAGGAGACAAAAGACATGTACTTTGAATAGTACAAGATGCTGATGAAAGAAATCAAGGACATAAGTAGATGGAAAGATACACTATGTGGATTGAAAGAATCAATATTGTCAAAATGACTATACTACCCAAGACAATCTACAGAGTCAATGCAATCCCTATCAAATTACCAGTGGAATTTTTCACAGAACTGTAATAAAAAATTTGAAAATTTGTATGGAGACACAAAAGACTCCAAAGAGCGAAAGCAATCTTGAAAATGAAAAATGGAATTGGAGGAATCAGGTTCCCTGACTTCAGATTATAACACAAAGCTAATGTCATCCAAACGATATGGTACTGGCACAAAAATAGAAATACAGATCAATGGAACAGATAGAAAACCCCAAAATCAGCCCATGCACCTATGATCAATTCAGTTCAGTTGCTCAATTATGTCCAACTCTTTGCGATTGCATGGACTGCAGCACACCAGGCCTCCCTGTCCATCACCAACTCACAGAGTTTACTCAAATTCATGTTCATTGAGTTGGTGATGCTATCCAATCATCTTATCCTCTGTCACCCCCTTCCCCTCCTGCCTTTCAATCTTTCCCAACATCAGGGTCCTTTCAAATGAGTCAGTTCTTTGCATCAGGTGGCCAAAGTACCGAAGTTTCAGCTGCAGGATCAGTCCTTCCAATGAATATTCAGGAGTGATTTCTTTTAGGATTGACTCATCGGATCTCCTTGCAGTCCAAGGGACTCTCAAGAGTCTTCTCCAACACCACAGTTCAACAGCATCAATTCTTCAGTGCTCAGCTTCTTTATACTCCTACTCTCACATCCATACATGACTACTGGAAAAACCATAGCTTTGACTAGACGGACCTTTGTTGGCAAAGTAATGTCTCTGCTTTTAAATATGCTGTCTAGGTTAGTAATAACTTTTCTTCCAAGGAGTAAGTGTCTTTTAATTTCATGTCTGCAGTCACCATATGCAGTTATTTCAGAGCCCCCCAAAATAAAGTCTGTCACTGTTTCCATTGTTTCCCCATCTATTTGCCATGAAGTGATGGGACAAGATGCCATGATCTTAGTTTTCCAGATGTTGAGTTTTAAGCCAACTTTTTCACCCTCCTCTTTCACTTTCATCAAGAGGCTCTTTAGTTCCTCTTTGCTTTCTGCCATAAGGGTGGTGTAATCTGCATATCTGAGGTTACTGATATTTCTCCTGGCAGCAGAATTTTGGATTAAATATTTACTGGGCATGGCCCCACCCATCAGAACAAGACCCAGTTTCCCCCTCAGTCAGTCTCTCCCATCTGGAAGCTTCCATAAGCCTCTTATCCTTATCCATCAGAGGGCAGACAGACTGAAAACCACAGTCACAGAAAGCTAACCAATCTGATCACATGGACCACAGCCTTGTCTAACTCAATGAAACTATGAGCCATGCCATGCAGGGCCACCCAAGACAGACGGATCATGGTGTAGAGTTCTGACAAAACGTGGTCCACTGGAGAAGAGAATGGCAAACTACTTTAATATTCTTGCCTTGAGAACCCCATGAACAGAATGGTCAATTAATTTATGACAAAGGAGGCAAGACTACTCAGTGTGGGAAGACAATTTCTACAACAAATAGTGCTAGGAAAACTGGACAGCCACACGTGAAAAGATGAAATTAAACCAATCCTTAACTCTATACACAAAAAGAAACTCAAAATGGGTTAAAGACCTAAATATGAGGCCAGGCACTCTAAAACACTTAGAGGAAAACATATAACTCTCTGATATAAATCATAGCAACATCATTTTCAATCCATCTCTGATAATAACGGAAATAAAATAAAAAATAAACAAATTTAAACTCAAAAGCTTTTTCACAGCAAAGGAAACAATGAACAAAATGAAAAGACAATCCACAGCCTGTGGGAAAACATTTGCAAATGATATGACCAATAAGGGATTCGTCTCCAACATTTACAAACATCATATGATGCTTAATAGCTTCAAAATAAATAACCCACTCAAATGGGCAGACTAATTGAATAGACATTTCTCCTAAGAAGACATACAGTCAGTCAATAGACACATGAAAAGATGTTCAGCATTGCTAGTTACGAACTGAAAGTCAGTTAGTTGTGCCCAACTCTTTGCGGCCCCATAGACTATACAGTTCATGGAATTCTCTGGCCAGAATACTGGAGTGGGTTATCATCTCCCTTCTCCAGAGGATCTTCCCAACCCAGAGATTGAACCCAGGTGACCCACATTGCAGGCATACTATTTTACCAACTGAGCCACAAGGGAAGCCCAAGAATACTAGAATGGGTAGCCTATCTCTTCTTCTGTGGATCTTCCTGATCCAGGAATTTAACTGGGGTCTCCTGTATTGCAGGTGGGTTCTTTACCAATGGAGTTATTAGAGAAATGCTAATTAAAACTACAATGAGATATCACTTCACATAGGTCAGAATGGCTATCATCAAAATATGCACAAACAACAAATGCTGAAGAGGGTTTGGCGAAAAGAGAACCCTCCTGCACTGTTGGTGGGAATGTAAATTGGTACAGCCACTATGGAGTACAGTATTAGGGTTGTTTAGAAAACTAAAAATAGAGCTACCATATGACTCTGCAATCCCACTTCTAGACATATATCCAGAGAAAATCGTTACCTGAAAAGATACATGCATCCCAATATTCATTGCAGCACTGTTTACAATAGTCAAGAAATGGAAGCAATCTAAATATCCATCAGCATATGAATGGATAAAGAAGATGTGGTATATATATACAATGGAATATTACTCAATCATTAAAAAGAATGAAAGAATGCCATTTACAGCAACATGGATGGATCTAGAGAATATCATACTGAGTGAAGTAAGTCAGACAGAGAAGGAGAAATATCATATAATACCCCTTATGTGTGGAATCTAAAAAGACAAGATACACATGAACTTACTTACAAAACAGAAAGAGACTAACAGACTTAGAAATCAAACTTATGGTTGCTGGAGGGAAGGGGTAGTTTGGGATTTGAGGAAGGTCATGTACACACTGCTTTACTTAAAATGGATATCCAACAAAGACCTTTTGTGTAGCACATGGAATTCTGCTCAATGTTATGTGCCAGCCTAGATGGGAGGGAGGTTTGGGGGCGAATGGTTACATGTATATGTATGGTTGAGTCCCTTGCTGTTTACCTGAAACAACCTCAACACTGTTAGTTGGCTATACACCAATACAAAATGTTTTTAGTGTTAAAAATTAATAAAAAATTGTTTTAAATGTAAAAGGATACTTTAAAAAATTATTTGAAAATTCTCTATGTCCGAGATTCTAAGGTTTGGAAAGAAAGAACATGAAAGGAAAACATTTCACTTAAAAATTTTTCTTTATGATTCAGTTTTTTTCTTGTTAATTTTTTATTGAAGTATAATTGTTTTACAGAATTTTGTTGTTTTCTGTCAAACCTTAATATGAATCAGCCATAGGTATACACATATCCAGTTCCTTTTGAACCTCCCTCCCATCTCCCTCCCCATCCCACCCTTCTAGGTTGATACAGAGCCCCTGTTTGAGTTTCCTGAGCCATACAGCAAATTCCCATTGGCTATCTATTTTACATATGGTAATATAAGTTTCCATGTTACTCTTTCCATACTTCTCACCCTCTCCTGCCCATGTCCATAAGTCTATTCTATATGTATGTTTCTCCATTGCTGCTGCTGCTGCTGCTAAGTCACCTCAGATGAGTCCTACTCTGTGCGACCGCATAGACAGCAGCCCACCAGGCTCCCCCATCCCTGGGATTTTCTAGGCAAGAACACTGGAGTGGGTTGCCATTTCCTTCTCCAATGCATGAAAGTGAAATGTGAAAGTGAAGTCGTTCTGTTATTTTCAACCCTTAGCGACACCATGGACTGCAGCCTACCAGGCTCCTCCATCCAAGGGATTTTCCAGGCAGGAGTACTGGAGTGGGTTACCATTGCCTTCTCTGTATGTGCACTAGAAAACAATATTTATCTTTATCTTTCTGACTCCCTTCACTCTGTATAATAGGTTCTAGGTTCATCCACCTCATCAGAACTGACTCAAATGTGTTCCTTTTTATGGCTGAGTAATATTTCATTGTGTATTTGTACCACAACTTCTTTATCCATTCATCTGTTGATGGACATCTAGGTTGCTTCCATGTTCTAGCTATTGTAAATAGTGCTGCAATGAACAATGGGATACATGCATCTTTTTCAATTTTGGTTTCCTCAGGGTATATGCATAGGAGTGGGATTGCTGGGTCATATGGTGGTTTTATTCCTAGTTGTTTAAGGAATCTCCATACCATCTTCCATAGTGGCTGTATCAATTTACATTTTCACCAACAGTGCAAGAGTGTTTTTTCTCCATACGCTCTCCAGCATTTATTGTTTGTAGACTTTTTGATGATGGCCATTCTCACTGGTTGTGAGGTGATATCTCATTTTGGTTTTGATTTGCATTTTTCTAATAATGAGCGATGTTGAACAACTTTTCATGTTTGTTAGCCATCTGTATCTCTTCTTTGGAGAAATGTCTGCCCAGGTCTTTTTCCTACTTTTTGATTGGGTTGTTTGATTTGCTGGCATTGAGTTGTATGAGCTGCTTGTATATTTTGGAAATTTATCCTTTGCCAGTTGTTTCATTTGCTATTATTTTCTCCGATTCTGAGGCTGGTGTTTTCACCTTCCTTATAGTTTCCTTTGCTATGCAAAAGCTTTTAAGTTTAATCGGGTCCCACTTGTTTACTTTTGTTTTCATTTCCATTATTCTAGGAGGCGGGTCATAGAGGATCTTGCTTTGGTTTATGTCATTTTTGTCCGCCTATGTTTTCATCTAAGAGTTATATTTCTGGTCCTACATTTAGATCTTTAATCCATTTTTAATTTACCTTTGTGTATGGTGTTAGGAAGTGTTCTAATTTCATTCTTTTACATGTAGCTGTCTGGTTTTCCCAGCACCATTTATTGAAGAGGCTGTCTTTGCCTCATTATTTATTCTTGCTTCTTCTGTCAAAAACAAGGTACCCATAGGGTTTATTTCTGGGTTTTCTAATCTTATTGGTCTATATTTCTGTTTTTGTGCCAGTAGAATACTGTCTTGATGACTGTAGCTTTGTAGTATAATCTGAAGTCAAGAGGGTTGACTCCTCCAGCTCCATTCTTCTTTCTCAAGATTGCTTTGGCTATTTGGGGTCTTTAGTGTTTCCATATGAATTGTGAAAATTTTTGTTCTAGTTCTGTGAAAAATGCCATTGGTAATTTGATAGGTATCACATTGAATCTGTAGATTGCACTTGGTAGTTTAGTCTGGAGAAGGCAACGGCACCCCACTGCAGTACTCTTGCCTGGAAAATCCCATTGATGGAGGAGCCTGGTAGACTGCAGTCCATGGGGTCACTAAGAGTCAGACACGACTGAGCGACTTCACTTTCACTTTTACTTTCATGCATTGGAGAAGGAAATGGCAACCCACTCCAGTGTTCTTGCCTGGAGAATCCCAGGGATGGGGGAGCCTGGTGGGCTGCCGTCTATGGGGTCGCACAGAGTGGGACACGACTGAAGCGACTTAGCAGTAGCAGCAGCAATTTAGTCATTTTCACAATATTGATTCTTCCTACCCAGGAACATGTAATATTTCTCAATTTGTTCATGCTGTCTTTGATTTCTTTAATGAGTGTCTTATAATTTTCTAACAATGAAAACAAAACTACAAAATATGTTGAGAGGAAAGAAAAGAAAGAATAGATATGCAAAGTTAAATAGAGGTAGATGAAGAAAATTTATATACATTAAAATGTATATAAATACATCCTTTCCTACTGGAAAGATCAATAAAGAAATAAATATACAAAAATATAATAGGTTAAAAAAATAAATTTGTAAAGAAGAGAAAATAAAAATTACAGAAGAAGAAAGAAAAAAGGGGGGAAAAGAAGGAAAACTCCACAGAACTGCAAAAACCCAACACAGAGGCAAAGGTTTATAATAACAATAAAAAGTGGAATGAATATACACATATACATATACACCCATAAGCAAAATCAAAACAGTCCAACAAAAGTAAAGTAAAATATATTGACCCAGTGAACAAAGGAAACCAGTAATTATATCTACCAGAACAAAACTAACTAAAGCACAAACTGAAAACAAAACTAAAGCAAGGTGCCAAGTGGGAAATAAAGCAATAAAAATAAACTAACAAATATGTTGAGAGTAAAGGAAAGAAAGAAAAGAAAGGATGAATAGATATGCAAAGTTAAATAGATGTAGATGAAGAAGATTTTATATATTAAAAACTAAGAAACATTTTAAACAAATAGTGTTATCACATACATCAATGTGATGAAACCAAAGTGTATATTCTTAAAATGAATTAGTAAAAATTTCTTACAGAAAAATAAAGAATGAATATTGCTAAGAGATTTCATTCTTCAAGAAAATAAAATAAAATAAATTTCAAAGGGGGGGAAAAGATTAACTGCAAGGGGAAAAGAACATTAGGAAAAGCAAACAAAGGAATAAATGTAGAAAAATAATAATAGGTTTAAAAAATTGAAAATTAAAATTAAAAAAAAAAAAGAGAGAAAAGAAAAAAAAAAAATAAAGGAAATCTCCCCAGAACTGCAAAAGCCCAACATAGAGGCAGGGGTTTATAAAAAGAGTAAAAAATGTGACTGAGAAAAAAAAGAAAAAAGCACAAAAGATTATTAGATTTCATAGTACCATTCCATTTAGGCTGCCACAGATCAGCTGTTTCTCTCTCAGCCTTAAACATTTCTCCTCTGACTCTGACAATTGCCCCAATGTGGGAATTGTACCCCTGCTTCAGTTCCCCCACCCACCAAGGACAGGTCCAGTTGTATTAACACTCTGTTTTCGCCCCTAGTTCCTTCATCCTATCGAGTTTTTGTGGGCTTATATATTCTTTTCCACTGGTCAGGTACTCCTGTCCACTCTCAGCAGGTGATCTGCATGCACTTCTGTGTCTGAGGCTGCATTCCTGATGTATCTTTGAAGAGAGATGTACTCCAAGTCCACCTACTCCTCCACCATTTTTTATCTCCAGGAAGACATTTCAGAAAAATGAAAATGGATACAAAAGTGATTGTCTCATACAATAAGGAAGTCTTTATCTCTGAACTCCTAACATGTAACCATATACTGCATTTCTTTTTCTTGATTCTCTTAAGTGAAACATTCACACTGATTTTTTAAAAAGTAGGCTATCTCAAAGATGTCCAAGAATCACACCTAACTTTAATTGAAAGTATACTTCATTCATTCTGTTACTGAATTTTGAGGCTGATAATTTCAATTTTGCCACATATTACACTCCACTCCAGTACTCTTGCCTGGAAAATCCCATGGATGGAGGAGGTTGGTAGGCTGCAGTCCATGGGGTCGCTAAGAGTCGGACACGACTGAGCGACTTCACTTTCACTTTTCACTTTCATGCATTGGAGAAGGAAATGGCAACCCACTCCAATGTTCTTGCCTGGAGAATCCCAGGGATGGGGGAGCCTGGTGGGCTGCCGTCTATGGGGTCGCACAGAGTGAGACACGACTGAAGTGACTTAGCAGCAGCAGCAGCAAAATTATTATTAATAGCCTTTACAGAAATATTATTTTATGAAAAGTCATGCTTAATTTTGAAAACAAATGATCAAAAATATTGGACATAATGAAACAACATGTGTGCTTTGAATACTCTTGCTGATATACCAAGACAGCACTTTAATTTGAATCATATTGATACATGACCCACATCACTGAATGCAAAGTTTATTCTTAGATGTTTGATGTTGCTGGATAGAGTGGTAAGGTGCCTAAGGGAATTTAAAAGTGTTACCAATTTGCTTGCTCAGATCAGATGTTAAGTGACTTAATTTTTTGAATCGTCAATGAGTTTTATATAATCAATATCCTTAACTTGATTGTTCAAAATCATAATAGCAATAATGAATTAGTTGATTATAAATAAACAAAATGAATGACAGAAATTTTAAAGGGATGAGGGAAGAAAAGGGAATACTTTTATAAAATAATTGCACTACCAGTGAAATTCTATAGTGCTATTTGAAAGTGAAATTAGTTGTAAATGCATCTTCCACACTCAAGGGAAATCACTAGCTTTTTTTCTAAGATATATAATTGATATGCTAAGAAAGGGGAAAAATGGTGTCATATATAATAATAAAGCCAGAGAAGACAGACAAAGAGTGGAAGGGGGAAAAAAAAAAAAAAGAAAAAGGTCAAGAATTAGCATATAGTTTAAAAATATTGTAGAAACCAATTATATCAATAATCATTTAAAATTTGAATGGTAGAAGTTCACCAATTAAAAGACAGAGACCATCACAATAGATTAAAAATAAATAAATAAAAAATCCTGGACCCAACTAGATATTTACAAGAAGTCTCCCTTAATTATAAGGACAAAGAGATGAAAAGTAAAGGAACTGAGAAAGATACCAGGCTAAGACTAAACAGTGCTGAAAAAAAAAATATATTTATTTAAGACAAATCCAGCTTCACAGCAAATTATCAGAGATAGAACAGGAAACTAAATAGCGTTTCAGGGGTTATATTTCCATAATGACCCATACTCTTGTGACTATAAATGAACTTATTCTAAAGTTTACAGGGAGATCCAAAATACTCAGTATAACTAACACAATATTAAAGAAGAAGAATAAAATCAATGGAATGACACTACCAGATTTGGAGACTTTCTATAAGTCTATAGTATGAAGAATCTGTATTGTCGACGAAAGAATAAACACCGAGATCAATAGAACAGAAAGCCCCAAAATAGAGCCACACAAATATAGCCAAAATTATTATTTAATTTTTGGTTAAAGAGGGAAGGTGATAAAGGAGTTTAAAGAGAAAAATGGGAGGCAACCTGGATATATACATTAAGGAAAAAAAAAGTTTAGACACAGACCTTACATATTTCAGGAGAATTAAGTCAAATGGATCATAGATTCAAGTTTAAAATGTAAGTTATAAAGCTCCAATAATATAGGAGAAAATCTACATGATCTTGAGTTTGAAGATGACTTTTATATATAACATCGAAAGCAACATACATGAAAGAAAAATTGATATGTTGGACTTTATTAAAAGTAAAATTTTCTTCTCTACAAATACTCAGTTAAGAGAATTCATAGACAAGGCACAGGCTGGGAAAAATATTTGTAAAACATATCTGATAAAGCATTTGCATCCAAATATGCCAAAATCCCTTTGCATCCCTAGATATAGGAATTGTGGTACATGTATAGAATGGGATATTACTGTGATATTAAAAAAAAAAAAACGCATTTGAGTCAGTCCTAAAGAGGTGCATGAACCTAGTGCCTATGGTACAGAGTGATGTAAGTCAAAAAAAGGATAAATGTTGTATATTGATGTAGGTGTATGGTGGTGGTTTAGTCGCTAAGTCATGTCTAACTCTTGCAACTTCATGGACTGTAGCCCGCCAGGCTCCTCTGTCCATGGGATTCTCCAGGCAAGAATACTGGAGTGGGTTGCCATTTTCTCCTCCAGGGGATCTTCCCCACCCAGGAATCAAACCCAGGTCTCCTACATTGCAGGCAGATTGTTTACCGACTGAGCTACTAGGGAAGCTACAAGATGGTACTGATGCAGGGTATTTGCAGGGCAGCAGTGAAGATACAGACATAGAGAAAAGACTTGTGGACACAGTGTGGGAAGGAGAGGGTGTGACAAATTGAGAGAGTAGCATGGGAACATATATATTACTGTAAGTAAAACAGATAGCCAGTGGGAATCTGCTGTGTGACACACAAAGCTAAACTCAGTGCTCTGTGACAACCTAGAGGGTTGGGGTGGGGTGGAAGATGGGAAGGAGGTTAGAGAGGGAGGGGAAATCTGATTCATTTTGATGTATGGCAGAGACCAACACAATATTGTAAAGCAATTTCCTCTAATAAACTTTTTTTTTAAACTTAGAACACAAAGAGCTGAATAAAAGGCATCAAAAGATGAGAACTCATACCTTGCCAAAAAGTACATCAACATTAAATGATATAAAGGATACTTAACATATGTCATTTTAGGGAACACAAAGTAAAACAACAATGTGATACCACTAAACACTTATAAGAATGGCTAATCCAGAAGCTTTTAAGGTTAATTAGGTCCCATTTGTTTATTTTTGCTTTTATTTCCAATATTCTGGGAGGTGGGTCATAGAGGATCCTGCTGTGATGTATGTCAGAGAGTGTTTTGCCTATGTTCTCCTCTAGGAGTTTTATAGTTTCTGGTCTTACGTTTAGATCTTTAATCCATTTTGAGTTTATTTTTGTGTATGGTGTTAGAAAGTGTTCTAGTTTCATTCTTTTACAAGTGGTTGACCAGAGTTCCCAGCACCACTTGTTAAAGAGATTGTCTTTAATCCATTGTATATTCTTGCCTCCTTTGTCGAAGATAAGGTGTCCATATGTGCGTGGATTTATCTCTGGGCTTTCTATTTTGTTCCATTGATCTATATTTCTGTCTTTGTGCCAGTACCATACTGTCTTGATAACTGTGGCTTTGTAGTAGGGCCTGAAGTCAGGTAGGTTGATTCCTCCCGTTCCATTCTTCTTTCTCAAGATCGCTTTGGCTATTCGAGGTTTTTTGTTTTTCCATACAAATTGTGAAATTATTTGTTCTAGCTCTGTGAAGAATGCTGTTGGTAGCTTGATAGGGATTGCATTGAATCTATAGATTGCTTTGGGTAGTATACTCATTTTCACTACATTCCTTAAAAGCTTCTGCACATCAAAGGAAACTATTAGCAAGGTGAAAAGACAGCCTTCAGAATGGGAGAAGATAATAGCAAATGAAGCAACTGACAAACAACTAATCTCGAGAATATACAAGCAACTCCTACAGCTCAACTCCAGAAAAATAAATGACCCAATCAAAAAATGGGCCAAAGAACTAAATAGACATTTCTCCAAAGAAGACATACAGATGGCTAACAAACACATGAAAAGATGCTCAGCATCACTCATAATCAGAGAAATGCAAATCAAAACCACTATGAGGTACCATTTCACGCCAGTCAGAATGGCTGCAATCCAAAAGTCTACAAGTAATAAATGCTGGAGAGGGTGTGGAGAAAAGGGAACCCTCTTACACTGTTGGTGGGAATGCAAACTAGTACAGCCACTATGGAGAACAGTGTGGAGATTCCTTAAAAAACTGGAAATAGACATGCCTTATGATCCAGCAATCCCACTGCTGGGCATACACACTGAGAAAACCAGAAGGGAAAGAGACACGAGTACCCCAATGTTCATCGCAGCACTGTTTATAATAGCCAGAACATGGAAGCAACCTAGATGTCCATCAGCAGATGAATGGATAAGAAAGCTGTGGTACATATACACAATGGAGTATTATTCAGCCATTAAAAAGAATACATTTGAATCAGTTCTAATGAGGTGGATGAAACTGGAGCCTATTATACAGAGTGAAGTAAGCCAGAAAGAAAAACACCAATACAGTATACTAACGCATATATATGGAATTTAGAAAGATGGTAACAATAACCCTGTGTACGAGACAGCAAAAGAGACACTGATGTATAGAACAGTCTTATGGACTCTGTGGGAGAGGGAGAGGGTGGGAAGATTTGGGAGAATGGCATTGAAACATGTAAAATATCATGTATGAAATGAGTTGCCAGTCCAGGTTCGATGCACGATACTGGATGCTTGGGGCTGGTGCACTGGGATGACCCAGAGGGATGGAATGGGGAGGGAGGAGGGAGGAGGGTTCAGGATGGGGAACACATGTAAACCTGTGGCGGATTCATTTTGATATTTGGCAAATCTAATACAGTTATGTAAAGTTTAAAAATAAAATAAAATTAAAAAAAAAAAAAAAAAAAAAGAAATAAAGAGATTGGACTAAAAAAAAAAAAAAAAAAAAAAAAAAAAAAGAATGGCTAATCCAAAACACTGGCATCAATTGCTAGCAAAATATGGAGTAATAGGAAATGTTACCTGTTGCTGGTGGGAATTCAACAATGTACACATTGGAGGACAGCATGGCAGTTTCTTACAAAGTTAAACAGTCTTACATTGTCTAGCAATCACACTCCATGTTATTTACCAAAATGAGTTGAAAACTTGTGTCCACACAAAAATCTGCATGGATTGTATAAAGCATCTTTATTCATAATGGAAGCAAGTGATATGTTCTTCAGAAGGTGAACTCACAAACTATAGCACATAAATACAATGGAATGTTATTCAACAATAAAGTGAAATGCACTCTCAAGGCAAGAAAAGACATGGAGGAACTTTAAATGCATATTGCTACATGCAAATAGCCAATCTGAAAAGGCTACATGTTGTATGAAACCAACTATATGACCTTCTGGGAAAGGAAAAATAAAGATTATAAAAACATCAGTGGTTACCAGGGGTTTGGATGGAGGGCAGGAACAGGAATAGGAGGAACACAGAGGGTTTTTGGAGCAGTGAAAAGCATTCTGTATGATACTAAAATAGCAGCTATGGAGAAGGAAATGGCAACCCACTCCAGTGTTCTTGCCTGGAGAGTCCCAGGGACAGGGGAGCCTGGTGGGCTGTTGTCTCTGGGGTCACACGGAGTCGGACATGACTGAAGCGACTTAGCAGCAGCAGCAGCAGTATATGTATGTCAAAACCCACAGAATTAAACAAAACAGAAGTCTGAATTCTAATGTATAGACTTTAATTAATAATAACATGTTGATTCAATTATAAGGAATGTACAAAGCTAATGAAAGATGCTAATAACAGGAAAATAAAGGGGGGAACATAGGAGAACTTTCTGTATTTTTTGTTTGTTTTGCATTTATTTAATTGGAGGCTAATTACAATATTGTAGTGGATTTTGCCATACGTTGACATTCTGTTTGATTTTTCTGCAAATCTAAAACTTCTCTAAAGCAAAATCTATTTTTTTTAAAAGAGATCTTCATCATGTCTTTAAAACAATGTAATTTAGCCCATTCTGTCAGAAAGAGAAATTGGTGCTTATGAGTTCATTGCCACCTCAAAAATTAAACTCTATTTGTGTCATTGTTTTAGGGATTAAGCATCTGGTAGTGAAGGGGAAAAGAGTATGGGACAGTATCTATATAAGTAGTGGAAAACACTCAGTAAAATACACTGACAAAAAATTGGAAGAAGTATAATACAGTTAATTTACCCTAGGGTGGTGGATGTCAAGAGGTTAAAAACAGCTTGTTGATAGCATGCACTTTTTGTTATTAGCTATTGTTTGGCAAAGCATTATGAGAAACTTAACAACTAAGCGAAAAATGCTCATTTTGCAAAGAAGAAAAGGGAATAGAGTCAAAAAGGCATTAGGATGGAAAAGACAACTCATCCTGGGTCAAAAATTAATTGATAATAATGAGAACTTCTTTTTAATTAAAGAAGACCATGAGATAAAATTTAGCTTTGCTACAAGAAATAAAACAAGGTCATGATCATCATGTGATCCATTGTTTGAAACTGGAGATGGGTTAAGACAATGACTGACTTTTTCTTTCCATTATACTCTTATTTGGTTTATAACTCTGCACAATGATCATATTAGGAAGACATTGCTTAAAAGTAAGTACACATTATAAGAAATGCCAAGAACCCAATACCAGCAATATATACTCTCATTTAAAATGAGTAAAGGTATGTTGCCAATATGAAGAAATATGCTGCATTTCATCTACTGTGCATCTATCTACACAGCTAATATTTTCAATTTATTTTTGTTTATTTTAAAAAACAAATCATTTGGCTTTCTGGTCCAATTTCTGATCTATATTTGAATTTATTATATAAAACTCAAGGTTTTCTACTAGAATTCTAAACAAAATGAGCAAGTTAAAATACTTTTTGCCTGTTTTTCTGCTAAATCTTCCTATAGTAAATAAATACCATGCGAGGAGATTACACTCTTAACAAAGTTTTTAAAATACTTCAAGTACCTTCAACTGGAAATCTCATGTTGATTTGAATTTGTCTTCAAGATATCTTGGGATGTACAAACTATAATTACAGAATATCTTTCAAACTTATATAATGAATGTGAAATCTGTAATAAAAGATCCTTTACATATTACCACTGCACTAGAGGAATAAGATAAGTTCACTCAGGAATATTACTATGATGCTGCCCTCTCTCTATTGATTAGGTTACTTAAATGTAACAGAGGCAAGCAAAGCAGTACCAGTCCAGAGTAATGTAGTAGATACAAAAACAATTTTGAGTTTAATAATTTTGTACTATAATCAAAGTGATTTAGCATAAAAATCTTCAAAAATCACAATGTTGACTCTAATTTTTAATGCAGAGAAATTCTTACTTTAAATAGCAGGGTATTCACTAACTGGCTGAAATCATAGTTTCTTGTAGGGAAAATTATTTCATTCAGAAATTTTTAACTTGGCTTTTTTCTATTATTATTTCATTTAATCTGCTGCCTTACTTTATGGTATCATAGCCTCACATCTTTATTCACTTCAGCAAGGAACACCACATAAAAAGAACTGCTTGAAAGGGTAACTGCATCACTAATGTGAATGGCATCAACTGCATTACTAATCTGTTCTTTCAACCACTGATTAGCATTGAAATTGATTTTGAACTTCTTGTGACTAAAATGACATTAATCTAGCATTTGCTGTTAGAAACATAACACCTATTTCATGTTTGCAGGGGATGACACATTATTAATTTGATAACTTGATGTTGAAACTCTACAAGCCATTGGAAACATTAGTCCAAAAGAGCTCTATAAGATAAAGTAACTGTAAATGTCTTTGAATGCTAAGAAGTGAAAAGTGTGTGTGTATATATATATATATATATATATATATATATATATATTTTGGAAAGTGGACTAGGCAGTTCTGGAATTTACATTATTATTTCCTTCATTATAAGTCAGGAATTCTGAACTGTAACTGTGTGTTGTCATCAGCTAAAGAACTTTTCACATATTAATATATTGACTGCAAGCTCAGTGGTTCTGCTTCATTTGGTCAGGTAAGAGACCAAAGCATCAGGATCATTTTAAGTTTCCCAGATTAATTTAACTTGAAAGCCAGTGATAAGAATCAGTTTTAATTCAGCATTCAAATATCCACACTAATTTATACCTATTATCATGCAAGTACTCATGCATGTTCCAAAATCTTTTTTAAATAGCAAGTATAAATAAGTATTTTCAATCTTGGTTCTTATGAAAAACTCTTGTGCAAGTGAAAAGTAGAGTACTATCTATAGTTACATTGTAATATCTATAACAAATAGTGTTTTACTTTAATGCCAAAGATTTTCAATACAATTTTTATTCATGTGGGGGGAAATACCACCATAAAATATTTTAAATCTCTAAAAATATTTTTGAAACATAGAATTATATTAAAAATATTTTTTCCAAAATATGAATCTATGGTGTTTGAAGGAAATGCAAGAAAGATGTGCATGTGAGTTCAGTCGCGTCCAACTCTTTATGACCTCAAGGATTATAGACCATCAGACTCCTCTGTCCATAAAATTCTTCAGTCCAGAATACTGGAGTAGGTTGCTATTTCCTCCTCCAAGGGATCTTCCTGACCCAGGGATTGAACCCACAACTCCAGCATCTCCTGCATTGCAGGCAAATTCTTTACTGCTTGAGCCATTGGGGAAGCCCATTTGAATGAAATATTCATTTTCAATATTTCTTCCATTGTTCTTTACAACTATTCATGTTTTATTTTATTAGAAATAACTTAGGAATAACTATTCCTGAAATAATAATTCTATATACAAACAACTATTTCTTAAAATATTGTCCTAGATATTCGAGGCCAGGTTTCTAGGGATGACTCTGATGCTTGCTTACTGTAAGGTGTAGGTAAACTATTAACTCTCCCTCTCTCCACTTGTATAAAACATGAGGTTCACATTAGGTCAATTTTAATATTTTTTAGAGGTATTTATCCCCCTTCCAGTTCTATTCCTAACACATAAGGAAAATTTAACTGAGTTTTCCCAGGTAACTCAGCAGTTAAGAATCCGCCTGCCAAGCAGGGGATATGGGTTTCATGCCCGGGACAGGAAGATACACTGGCGGATGAACTGTCAGCACACTCCAGTATTCTCGCCTCAGAAATCCCATGGACAGAGGAGCCTGGCAGGGACAGAGGAGTTCACAGGACTGCAAAAGAACTGGGCATAACTTAGCAACTAAACAACAGTAGATCAATAGCTGAACCACATTTGATTGGCACTTCAACAGTGCTCAAAAATATTCAAAATACATGGATGAATGCTTTCCTCTCTCTGAATATGTTACTTTAAAACCCAAACATTTTCCAAAACTTAGGGTTTCATCTTTAGCTTCTACTGCTGCTGCTGCTGCTAAGTCGCTTCAGTCGTGTCCGACTCTGTGCGACCCCAGAGATGGCAGCCCACCAGGCTTCCCCGTCCCTGGGATTCTCCAGGCAAGAACACTGGAGAGGGTTGCCATTTCCTTCTCCAATGCATGACAGTGAAAAGTGAAAGCGAAGTCTCTCAGTCGTATCTGACTCTTAGAGACCCCATGGACTGCAGCCTACCAGGCTCCTCCTTCCATGGGATTTTCCAGGCAAGTGTACTGGAGTGGATTGCCATTGCCTTCTCCATAGCTTCTATTAGTAAAATCTAAAATGTTGCTTGGCAAGCTCCTTATTCAAATCTCATCCCATATATGTTACTTCAATAATACTATTAGACTATTAAATATACTGCTAATACAACTATAGCAACCATGCTAATTTCACTTTATATGGTACTTATGCTGTTAACCTGCTTTCGTGATGTTGTCAAGAAAGTTATTTTGATCCCACCTAACAGATGAGAAAACAGTCTTGTTTGCAAGTTGGGAAGTGGTTGAACTTTCTTCCTTTTCTCTCTCCGTCTCTCATAACTTGCTTGCTCTTTCTTAACAACACCATGTGGTGAGTTACCTTATGAAAAGGTCGTTTGGCAAGGAGTGAAAAGCAATCTCTGGCTAACAGGCAGAAAGGAATTAAGGCCCTTGTGACAGCATATGAACTGAACCCAGCCAACAACCAGGTGAGTGACCCTAGATGCAGAGCATTACTTAGGGTTTAAAATGCCTGTAGCCCAGCTGACTTGTCTACTGAAGTCTTATGAGAGATCCTAAGCCAAAAGACGTAGTTAAACCACACCCAGATTCTTGAGAAAAAAAAAAATAGAAAGTGATATAACAAATATTGTTATTTTATGACACTAAGTTTTGGATAATTTTATATGCAGGAATAGATCACTAATACAAACAATCTGAATCTGACCTTAAATTATTTTCACTATGGCTCTAATTTCTGTTTCATTTAGACACTCACATGATACTTCTTAACTATTATTTAATTTGAGTGTCCACTTTCTATTATAAATAATGGCACATGATTATTCAAGTGTCAATATAATAGAAAATAAGAGTGTTATTCAGAAATTATATTCTTGGTACTATTAAGAGGAATCATTCTTCTAATGCAAGAGTTGGACCATAAAGAAGGCTGAGTGCCAACGAATTGATGCTTTCAAACTATGGTGCTCACAAATACTCCTGAGAGTGCCTTGGACAGCAAGGAGATCAAACCAGTCAATCCTAAGGGAAATCAACCCTGAATATTTATTGGGCCTGAATATTTATTGGAAGGGCTGGAAGCTGAAGCTGAAGCTCCAATACTTTGGCCACCTGATTCAAAGAGCTGACTCATTGGAAAATACCCTGATGCTAGGAAAGACTGAGGGCAGGAGAAGGGGGAAAAAAAGATGAGATGGTTGGATGGCATCACCAATTCAATGGACATGAGTTTGAGCAAACTCTGAGAGACAGTGAAGGACAGAGAAGCCTGTCTTGCTGCATTTCATGGGGTCATTAATAGTTGGACACAACTTGGCAACTGAACAACAATAACCAGTGTAGAGGGTCACTGAACTGCTTGACACACAACAGTCAAAGAATATGTCTTTGACTCTCTGGATTGTGGTATCTGATATATGAATGCATGAGTCAGAGAAGCCGCTATCTGATCCCTGTTAGCAGGTAGTGTACACTTTGGGAGAAGTCTCAGTTCTCAAAATGTAGACATGCTATTCTTTCTCACATACTCTCTTTGGAAGGTAACATTATGCAAAACTGATATGCTATATGAAGATGTCTTGTAATGTGAATTCTGAAACTGCATGGAGAGTCAAGTTTCTCCACATGCAGTCCTCAAGTCGCTATTTGGGGCCTCTGGTAGGACAACCTCATCTGACGCTAGCTTGAATCTGTGTACTGTATCTTATATTTAATGATGAATAAGAACATTTGAGCTATTGGGTCACCATTATAAAGTTAGATAACCATACCAATCTTTTTTTTTTTTTTTTTTTTTGGAATATTGTTTCTAAGAGTAGAAACCAGTGATCAAGGGAGTTAAGATTTTGAACAAAGAATCTCCAACACATTCCATATGTACTGTTTATTTTTTAATGTTAGGTAAGTCATAACTCCTTATCTCTTAATCTGTAAAATTCACTGACATTTGTTTTTAGAATAGCAGAGCCATTGTGATGGCCAAGTAAGAGAATAATATATGCTCTTTGTGATACTTAAATTATTACATGGTGCTCCAGGAAAAATTAATAATCAATATGAATGAACAGATAACATTCATGTAGTATTTTAAAAGATCTCAAACTCACATCTCCAAAATAAGAATTTAAAACATCATTTACATCTATTTGATTTCAAGCATTTTCTTCCCAAAGGAAGGCAATGCCAAAGAATGTTCAAATTACCATACAATTGCACTCGTTTCACATGCCAGCAAGGTAATGCTCAAAATCTTTCAAGGTTGGATTCAGAAGTACATCAAATCTGTATATTGTCACCCTGCATATTTAATTTGTATGCAGAGCACATAATGCAAAATCCTGGATTGGATGAAGCACAAGTTGGAATCAAGATTGCCAGGAGAAATATCGATAACCTCAGATATACAGATAACACCACCCTAATGGAAGGAAGCAAAGAGAAACTAAAGAACTTCATGATGAAACTGAAAGAGGAGAGTGAAACAGCTGGCTTAAAACTCAACATTCAAAAAATGAAAATCATGGCTGCTGCTACTGTTAAGTCGCTTCAGTCATGTCCGACTCTGTGCAACCCCACAGATGGCAGCCCACCAGGCTCCTCCATCCTGGGATTCTCCAGGCAATAATACTGGAGTGGTTTGCCATTTCCCTCTCCAGTGCATACACTCATGCTAAGTTGTTTCAGTCGTGTCCCACTCTGTGTGACCCCATGGACAGCAGCCGACCAGGCTCCTCTGTCCATGGGATTCTAGGCAAGAATACTGGAGTGGGTTGCCATGTCCTTCTTTGGAAAATCATGGCATCTGTTCCCATCACTTCAGGCAAATAGATGGGGAAACTGGAAACAGTGAGAGACTTAATTTTCTTGGGCTCCAAAATCACTGCAGATGGTGACTGCAGCCATAAAACTAAAAGACACTTACTTGCTCCTTGGAAGAAAAGCTATGACAAACCTAGACAGCATTATTAAAAAGCAGAAACATTACTATGCCAATAAAGATCCAGCTAGTCAAAGCTATGGTTTTTCCAGGAGTCATGTATGGATGTGAGAGTTGAACCATAAAGAAGGCTGAGTGGCAGAGAACTGATGCTTCTCCAACTGTGGTATTGGAGAAGACTCGAGAATTCCTTGTACTGAGAGGAGATCAAACCAGTCAATCCTAAAGGAAATCATTTTGAATATTCATTGGAAGGACTGATGCTAAAGCTCCAATACTTTGGCCACCTGATGAGAAGAGCTGACTCATTAGAAAATTCCTTGATGCTAGGGAAGATTGAGGGCAGGAGGAGAAGGGGGTGACAGAGAGTGAGATGGTTGGATGGCTTCACCAACACTATGGACATGAGTTTGAGGAAATTTCAGGAGATGGTGAATGACAGGGAAGACTGACGTGCTGCAGTCCATGGTGTCACAAATAGTAGGACACTACTGAGTAACTGAATGACAACAAAAAGGGTGATGCCATCAAGGTGCTTTATTCAATATGTCAGCAAATCTGGAAGACCACACAGTGGCCATAGAACTGCAAAAGGTCAATCCTCATCCCAGTTCCCATAGTTCCAAAGAATGTGTGAACCATCAGACTATTACACTCATATCCCATGCTAGTAAGGTCATGCTTAAAATCCTGCATGCTAGACTTTAGCATTATGCAAACTAAGAACTTCTAGATGTCCAGGCTGGGTTTACAAAAGGAGGAAGAGCCAGAGATCAAATTGCCAACATTCCCTGGATCATAGAGGATGATAAAGAATTCCAGAAAAACATCTATCTCTGTTTCATTGACTACGGCAAAGCCTTTGACTGTGTGGATCATAAAAAACAAACAAACAAACAAAAAAACTATGGAAAGCTTTTAAACAGATGGAAGTAGCAGGCCATCTTACCTTTCTCCTTATAAACCTGTGTGTGGGTCAAGAAGCAACATTTATAACCCTGCATGGAACAATTGATTGGTTCAAGATTGAAAAAGGAATATGACAGGGCTGTCTGCTGTCACCCTGTTTGTTTAACCTATATGCTGAGTACACCATGAGAAATGCTTGGCTTGGATGAGTTAAAGCTGCAATCAAGACAGGCAGGAGTAATATCAACAACCTCAGATATGCAAATGATACCACTCTAATGGCAGAGAGTTAAGAGGAACTAAAGAGCTTATTGATGAGGGTGAAAGAGGAGAGGGAAAGAACAGGCTTAAAACTAAATATTAAAAAAAAAAATCATGATATCAAACCCTGTTACTTTATGGCAAAGAGAGGGGGAAAAGGTAGAAGCAGTGACAGATTTCCTTTTGTTGGGCTTTAAAAATCACTGTGGATGTTGACGGCAGCCATGAAATCAGGTGTTTGCTTCTTGGCAGGAAAGCATGACAAACCTAGATGGTATGTTAAAAAGCAGAGACATTATTCTGCCAATTAAGTTTGTATAGTCAAATCTATGGTCTTCCCAGTGGTCATGTACAGTTATGAGGGCTGGACTGTAAAGAAGGCTAAACACTAAAGAACTGATGCTTTCAAACTGTAGTGCTGGAGAAGACTCCTGTGAGACCTTTGGACAAGGAGATCAAGCCAATCAGTCTTAAAGGAAATCAACCCTGAATATTCCTTGGAAAGACTGATGCTGAAGCTGAAACTCCAGTATTTTTGTCATCTGATGCAATCAGCTGACTCATTGGAAAAGTCCATGATGCTGTAAAAGACTGAGGGCAGAAGGAGAAGAGGACATCAGAGGAGGAGATGGCTGGATGGCATCACCAAAGCAATGGACATGAACTTGGGGTAAACCTTGGGAGATGGTGAGAGACAGGGAGGCCTGGTGTGCTGCAGTCCATGGGGTCGCAAAGCATAGGACAGAACTGGGCAACTGAACAACAACAAAGTATATATTATCTCCAGCTACCAAGTTTCTCTGAACTGCAAAGTCAAACCAGGAGAAGAGAGTTTGTTTCGCAGTTTCTAGGTGGAGATATAAACTGGCACCAGAAAATTGGCTTTGCAATTCTTTGTCCAAAAAACTGATAGGTTTACAAAAAAAAAAAAAAAAAAAAAAAAGAGGTCAGATATTAAGGTAGTGATATTAGTCAATAGTCAAGAAGAATATAAAGACACTCTAATATAACACATGACAAAATTTAAAACTGCATGATACATGAGTAAGCAAAAAGGTACAGAAGGCAACAGGATACAAAGGCACTCTGAAGAAACTCAAGGGACTTCAGAAAGTTGTAGAAGGACAAGAGTAAGAGAGCAAAGATGAAGGATAATAGGAAGCAGAGGGAATGCCATTACTGCCAGGTAAAATCTATCTTTGGTAGCTATTGAACAAAGTAATCCCTATCTCTTAGTGACTCACCATATCTGGGTATTTTGACACCCCAAATACCAAGTATACTGAATTTGGTGCTATTTCATTTTAAACCAACAAACCTTGTCCATCTAAAATTAAACTACTCACAGGCACTTTTAGCTCTTCCTGCATCCCAGTCATTGACACTGTTTGACACACAAGAGATGCTCAACAAATGTGGACTTGATGGATAGGCACAACTCATTTACTTCTGATGCTAGAAGAGCTTCACTTCTTTCCCGAGAAGGTATTTAAGCATTTTTTCTTTTTTTTAAAGAGTAGAGGATTAAAAGAATCAGTTCAGTTCTGTAGCTCAGTCGTGTCCAACTTTTGCGATCCCATGAATCTCAGAATGCCAGACCTCCCTGTCTATCACCAACTCCCGGAGTTCACTCAAATTCATGTCCACTGAGTCAGTGATGCCATCCAGCCATCTCATCCTCTGTCGTCCCCTTCTCCTCCTGCCCCCAATCCCTCCCAGCATCAGAGTCTTTTCCAATGAGTCAACTCTTCGCATGAGGTGGCCAAAGTATTGGGTTTTCAGCTTTAGAATCAGTCCTTCCAATGAACACCCAGAACTGATCTCTTTTAGGATGGACTGGTTGGATCTCCTTGCAGTCCAAGGGACTCTCAAGAGTCTTCTCCAACACCACAGTTCAAAAGCATCAATTCTTCGGTGCTCAGCTTTCTTCACAGTCCAACTCTCACATCCATACATGACCACAGGAAAAACCATAGCTTTGTCTAGACAGACCCTTCTTGGCAAAGTAATGTCTCTGCTTTTTAATATGCTATCTAGGTTTATCATAACTTGCCTTCCAAGGAGTAAGCGTCTTTTAACTTCATGGCTGCAGTCACCATCTGCAGTGATGTTAGAGCCCAGAAAAACACTGTTTCCACTGTTTCCCCATCTATTTGCCATGAAGAGATGGGACCAGATGCCATGATCTTAGTTTCTGAATGTTGAGCTTTAAGCCAACTTTTTCACTCTCCTCTTTCATTTTCATCAAGAGGCTCTTTAGTTCCTCCTCACTTTTTGCTATAAGGGTGTGTCATATGCATATCTGAAATTATTGATATTTCTCTTGGCAATCTTGATTCCAGCTTGTGCTTCCTCCAGCCCAGCGTTTCTCATGATGTACTCTGCATATAAGTTAAATAAACAGGTGATAATATACAGCCTTGACGTACTCCGTTTCCTATTTGGAACCAGTCTGTTGTTCCATGTCCAGTTTTAACTGTTGCTTCCTGACCTGCATATAGGTTTCTCAAGGGGCAGGTCAGGTACAAGACCAGGAACTGACTGTGGCTCAGATCATGAACTCCTTATTGCCAAATTCAGACTTAAATTGAAAAAAGTAGGGAAAACCACTAGACCATTCAGGTATGACCTAAATCAAATCCCTTATGACTATACAGTAAAAGTGACAAACAGATTTAAGGGACTAGATCTGATAGATGGAGTGCCTGATGAACTATGGATGGAGGTTTGTGACATTGTACAGGAGACAGGGATCAAGATCATCCCCATTTAAAAGAAATGCAAAAAAGCAAAATGGCTGTCTGGGGAGGCCTTACAAATAGCTATGAAAAGAAGAGAAGCGAAAAGGAAAGATATAAGCATCTGAATGCAGAGTTCCAAAGAATAGTAAGGAGAGATAAGAAATCCTTCCTCAGCGATCAATGCAAAGTAATAGAGGAAAACAATAGAATGGGAATGACTAGAGATCTCTTCAGGAAAATTAGAGATACCAAGGGAACATTTCATGCAAAGATGGACTCAATAAAGGACAGAAATGGTAGGGACCTATCAGAAGCAAAAGATATTAAGAAGAGATGGTAAGAATACATAGAAGAACTGCACAAAAAAGATCTTCACAACCAAGATATTCACGATGGTGTGATCACTCACCTAGAGCCTATACCCTGGAATGTGAAGTCAAGTGGGCCTTAGAAAGCATCATTACAAACAAAGCTAGTGGAGGTGATGCAATTTCACTTGAGCTATTTCAAATCCTGAAAGATGATGCTGTGAAAGTGCTGCATTCAATATGCCAGCACGTTTGGAAAACTCAGCAGTGGCCACAGGACTGGAAAAGGTCCGTTTTCATTCCAATCCCAGAGAAAGGCAATGCCAAAGAATGCTCAGACTACCGCACAGTTGCACTCATCTAACACGCTAGTAAAGTGATGCTTAAAATTCTTCAAGCCAGGCTTCAGCAATATGTGAACCGTGAACTTCCAGATGTTCAAGCTGGTTTTAGAAAAGGCAGAGGAACCAGAGATCAAATTGCCAACATCTGCTGGATCATGGAAAAAGCAAGAGAGTTCCAGAAAAACATCTATTTCTGCTTTATTGACTATACCAGAGCCTTGACTCTATGGATCACAATAAACTATGAAAATTCTTCAAGAAATGGGAATTAACAGAATGGAACTGTACTAAAGATTAAACTCTTGTTAGGAAAAAAGAATTCATGACAGGCTTGTTTTTCAAATAAAACATCAGAAAAGTTTAATCCTTTTTGATAAATTGGACATTTACATTCCTTAATCTCCTCATATCAGAGAAGGCAATGGCACCCCACTCCAGCACTCTTGCCTGGAAAATCCATGGACAGAGGAGCCTGGTAGGCTGCAGTCAATGGGGTCGCTAAGAGTTGGACATGACTGATCGACTTCACTTTCACTTTTCTCTTTCATGTATTGGAGAAGGAAATGTCAACCCACTCTAGTATTCTTGCCTGGAGAATCCCAGGGAGAGCAGAGCCTGGTGGGCTGCCGTCTATGGGGTCACACAGAGTTGGACACGACTGAAGTGACTTAGCATAGCAATCTCCTCATATAATCCAGAAATTTCACAATGCTAATGTGGGTTCAATTAGAAATTAAAATAAAAAGACTGAAATGCTACCTTACTCTCAAAATGATCATTCTGACAATGCTTTTGTTACATTCAAGGTGAAAATAATAGCAAGAGTCTATAGTACTGCCATTTTAAAATAAGTAAACTAGTAAAAAAAAATAGTGAAGAATCCCCAGAAACAACTTGGGGATCACAAAAATAGGAAAGCAACAATAAAAACCTCAAGAAGACAAACATGTAACATATGTTTCACTAAAGTAAAAAACAAAATTGAACCCAAGAAAAATCTGATATGGCCATGAACTTTAAAAGTAGCTATAAAATGAACAAAATAAATAAGAACAAGAACATATACTATTAAGTATTTGATTCCCTTCCATAAAGTGCATGTGTGTGTGTGTGTTTGGGGGGTGGTTCTCATGCACAAATGCAAGTATACCAGAAAATAGCTTCCCATTTACCACCATGTGGTGCAAACACAATCACTGTAGCAGAAGCTTGCATGGTAGTTAATAGTTAGAATTATAAAAATAAAGCACTGATTGTAATTTACAGCTAAGTATATCATTCTATACATTACGCTATGTAATCACTTCCTATACTGAATATGTAAATGAAGGTCAAGATACACTTTCTATACTGGGGATATATTATTTGGAACAAAACACATACAAATGTTAGTTTAATGGAATAAAAGTGAGTTTTTTCACAACATTTATACTGACATGTACCTTGATTATGGCAAACAGCTTGGCCCTAAAAACCTACCATCATGACCATCTTATCTGTAGTTACTCAATTAATTGATTATTATCTATTTGAAGTTTAAAGGATGATATAATAAAGAGAAAGTATTCTCTGTAAAATATTTTTTCTTGAAATGGAAGGGAAGACTTCCAAAATATTTCAAAATAAGCAAAATAAATGTTAAACGATGAATAAATGTAAGTTATATAAATGCTGAAAATAGAGAATATTAATCAAGAAAAGTATAAAACTCAGTTTCGTTCAGTCACTCAGTCGTGTCAGACTCTTTGTGACCCCATGAACCACAGCACGCCAGGCCTCCCTGTCCATCACCAACTCCCGGAGTCCACCCACACCCATGTCCATCGAGTCAGTGGTGCCATCCAGCCATCTCATCCTCTGTCGTCCCCTTCTCCTCCTGCCCCCAATCCCTCCCAGCATCATGGTCTTTTCAAATTGAGTCAGCTCTTCACATCAGGTGGCCAAAGTATTGGCATTTCAGCTTCAACATCAGTCCTTCCAATGAACACCCAGGACTGATCTCCTGTAAAATGGACTGGTTGGATCTCCTTGCAGTCCAAAGGACTCTCAAGAGTCTTCTCCAACACCACAGTTCAAAAGAATAAATTCTTCTTCACTCAGCTTTCTTTATAGTCAAACTCTCACATGCATACATGACCACTGGAAAAACTATAGCCTTGACTAGATGGACCTTTGTTGGCAAAGTAATGTCCCTGCTTTTTAATATGCTGTCTAGGTTGGTCACAACTTTCCTTCCAAGGAGTAAGTGTCTTTTAATTTCATGGCTGAAATCACCATCTGCAGTGATTTTGGAGCCCAGAAAAATAAAGGCATTCACTGTTTCCACTGTTTCCCCATCTATTTGCCATGAAGTGATGGGACCAGATGCCATGATCTTCGTTTTCTGAATGCTGACCTTTAAGCCAACTTTTTCCACTGTCCTCTTTCATTTTCATTAAAAGGTTCTTTAGTTTTTCATCACTTTCTGCCATAAGGGTGGTGTCATCTGCATATCTGAGGTTATTGATATTTCTCCTGGCAGTCTTGATTCCAGCTTATGCTTCTCCCAGCCCAGCATTTCTCATGATGTACTCTGCATATAAGTTAAATAAGCAGGGTGACAATAGGCAGCCTTGACATACTCCTTTTCCTATTTGGAACCAGTCTGTTGTTCCCTGTCCAGTTCTATCTGTTGCTTCCTGACCTTCACACAGGTTTCTCAAGAGGCAGATCAGGTGGTCTGGTATTCCCATCTCTTGAAGAATTTTCCACAGTTTATTGTGATCCACACAGTCAAAGGCTTTGGCATAGTCAATAAAGCAGAAATAGATGTTTTTCTGGAACTCTCTTGCTTTTTCCATGGTCCGGCGGATGTTGGCAACTTGATCTCTGGTTCCTCTGCCTTTTCTAAAACCAGCTTGAACATCTGGACGTTCATGGTTCACATATTGCTGAAGCCTGGCTTGGAGAATTTTAAGCATCACTTTACTAGCGTGTGAGATGAGTGCAATTGTGCGGTAGTCTGAGCATTCTTTGGCATTGCCTTTCTCTGGGATTGGAATGAAAACGGACCTTTTCCAGTCCTGTGGCCACTGCTGTGTTTTCCAAACGTGCTGGCATATTGAGTGCAGCACTTTCACAGCATCATCTTTCAAGATTTGGAATAGCTCAAGTGGAATTGCATCACCTCCACTAGCTTTGTTCATAGTGATGCTTCCTAAGGCCCACTTGACTTCACATTCCAGGATATAGGCTCTAGGTGAGTGATCACACCATTGTGATTATCTGGGTCATGAAGACCTTTTTTGTACAGTTCTTCTGTGTATTCTTGCCACCTCTTCTTAAAATCTTCTGCTTCTGATAGATCCCTACCATTTCTGTCCTTTATTGAGTCCATCTTTGCATGAAATGTTCCCTTGGTATCTCTAATTTTCCTGAAGAGATCTCTAGTCATTCCCATTCTATTATTTTCCTCTATCTTTGCATTGATCACTGAGGAAGGCTTCTTATCTCTACTTGCTATTCTTTGGAACTCTGCATTCAAATGCTTATATCTTTCCTTTTCTCCTTTTCTTTTCACTTTCCTTCTTTTTCAGCTATTTGTACGGCCTCCCCAGACAGCCATTTTGCTTTTTTGCATTTTTTTGGGGGTGGATGGTCTTGATTCCCGTCTCATGTACAATGTCACGAACCTCATTCCATAGTTCATCAGGCACTCTGTCAGATCTAGTCCCTTAAATCTATTTCTCACTTCCACTGTATAGTCATAAGTGGTTTGATTTAGGTCATACCTGAATGGTCTTGTGGTTTTCTCTACTTTCTTCAATTTAAGTCTGAATTTGGCAATAAGGAGCTCATGATCTGAGCCACAGTCATCTCCCAGTCTTGTTTTTGCTGACTGTATAGAGCTTCTCCATCTTTGGCTGCAAAGAATATAATCAATCTGATTTCAGTGTTGACCATCTGGTGATGTCCATGTGTAGAGTCTTCTCTTGTGTTTTTGGAAGAGGGTGTTGCTATGACCAGTGTTTTCTCTTGGAAGAACTCTGTTAGCCTTTGTCCTGCTACATTCTTATTCCAGGGCCAAATGTTCCTGTTACTCCAGGTGTTTCTTGACTTCCTACTTTTGCATTCCAGCCCCCTATAACTAAAAGGACATCTTTTGGGGGTGTTAGTTCTAGAACATCTTGTAGGTCTTCGTAGAAGTGTTCAACTTCAGCTTCTTCAGCATTACTGGTCGGGGCATAGACTTGGATTACCATGATATTGAATTGGTTTGCCTTGGAAACAAACAGATCATTCTGTTGTTTTTGAGATTGCATCCAAGTACTGCATTTCAGACTCTTTTGTTGCCTCCTATGATGGCTACTTCATTTCTTCTAAGGGATCCTGTCCACAGTAGTAGATATAATGGTAATCTGAGTTAAATTCACCCATTCTAGTATACAATTAAGTACAATTAACATGAGATGATTAAATAAAGATCTAATTGTGAAAAACAAATATTACTGCTGAATATCAAGGCTAGAATACCTGGGAGGTCACTAAGCTTTGAATTTAAGCATACACAGTACCTTAATAGCACAAGCTTGTTCAAGTGTTATCCTTTTTTAAAATACCTAGAACTATTTTTCCATCTTACTTGGAATTCTGGAAATTAAATTTTTCATAAACTTTTTCTTTATGCTTATTTTTGCCTAGTTTTTTTTTTTTAAATAAAATAAAATTCATATTTTTCATACTGATGTTAGATTTTGAGTCATGACTGGAAGTTCCCATACTCCTGGCTAGAGAGAAATTCACTCACTTTATTATCTTAATTTTAAGGTACATTTGATACATTTACATAGTTGATCCAAAGAGAAAAGATTTGGAATTCACCTTCTTATAAAATGGGGAAATAGACTCAATTTTTTCCCCCAACATTGGTTATTAACATGTCATTCGTTCTCTGGTAATTTAAGATGGTATATTTAGGGTGAATATTTTCATTGACTGATGCTGAAGCTTAAACTCCAATACTTTGGCCACCTGTTGTAAAGAACTGACTCATTTGAAAAGACCCTGCATCAGCTGGGAAAGATTGAAGGCGGGAAGAGAAGGGGACAAAAGAGGATGAGATGGTTGGATGGCTTCACTGACTCAATGGACATGAGTCTGGGTAAGCTCCAGGAGTTCATGATGGACAGGGAAGCCTGGCCATGGTACAGACCATGGGGTCGCAAAGAGTCAGACATGACTGAGCGACTGAACTGAACCGATTTTCATTAGTCTCTGATTATGTGCCATTCTCCTTGTTCTTCTTTTCCTAGGGTTTCCTGGAAATTCTCACTTATTTGTTCTTCAGAGTACATTTTCTAATCAAAGTGCCTAGCTCAAAGTTGGAGGCAGAGACTTGACACTACTTTAGTTGAAATTTTAAAACATTCAAAAATTAAGGATAACTAAATTTTTGTTTTTTGTTTTGAGTCTTTCTATCCAAGTAAATGATATCTTTTTAATTTTTAAGTCTAGTTTTATGTCTTTAAATATGTGTTTTACAGCTATTTGTTGGTTCTTCAGTATTACTGTTTATGCATAAGAATATTTAATTTCTTGTATCAAAATACCTTCTATTTTAATATTAATTAAAATTAATATTTTAATATTCTATTTTACTTTTTTATTTTTTTTCTAATTTTTTAAAATATAAATTTATTTATTTTAATTGGAGGCTAATTACTTTACAATATTGTAGTTGGTTTTGCCATACATTAACATGAATCAGCCATGGGTGTACATGTGTTGCCCATCCTGAACCCCCCTCCCACCTCCCTCCCCTATTTTAATATTTCCCCCTACTTATTTTTTGTTTGTTTTTGGTTTACATCATTGATGGTTATTTGTTTTTAGTATCTTTATTACAAAGCCATACATTTGACTGAATTATCTTGATACTTGTTTTCACTTTGTAATTGATTTTGGGAGAGATTCCCAGACATATTTTTTCAGGTTATATGCAGAGAGAAATGAGGCTGTTTTTCTTTCCAATTCTAATTATGCTCATTGTCTTGTCTCATCTCATTGCAATAGCTAATATCTCCAAAACCATGTAGCATTAACTGTGAATAGTCTGATAATTTACCCTACTTGCAAGCTAACAAATTAGACTGACATACTCCCAGGGATGTTGACGGAAGGCATGCAATTCCTGGGTCAGACACAAAGGAATTTACAACTCACAAGAAAGCAAGCAGCATAGGTTTCATATATCTAGTGGTTTTCTTTGCTCTCCAAGTTCTACAAGAATGATATGGAGCAGGCTAGGTGGATGCTGTGCATGCAGTGGGTCTGTGTTACAATTGTTTAACTTCCAGCTTGGAACACCCCCAACAACATAAGGCTTTCCTTGTAGCTCAGTTGGTAAAGAATTTGCCTGCAATGCAGGAGCCATGGGATCCATCTCTGGGTTAGGAAGATCCCCTGGAGAAAGAAATGGCAACCCACTCCATTATTCTTGCCTGGAAAATCCTATGGATAGAGGAGCCTGGCAGGCTACAGTCCATGGGGTTTTAAGAATCAGATACAACTTAGCAACTAAACCACAACAACGTAAGGAAAAAACAAACAAAACTATTAACCCTTTCATCTCAGAGGAAGACATATTATGTTTATTCACCTGGTTAGTAAACAAATCTGATCCCCAGCTCTGCAATGAGACATTATGAAAATATTCCAAGACTGCTTACTCTACAAATGCAATTGAGAGTATGTTCCGGAACAAAAGTTGGTATAAGACCTGCAGAGAGACCATGGACAACTTTTTCCAAACATAATGTTAAGTATAGTGAAGATAAAACATATATTTTTTGTTTCTGACTAAATAGAAAAATTCTTAATATTTCTCTATTGTCTGGCTTCAATACTGAGATATATTGAGTATATAACATATGAGATATGTTAAATGCATATCTGCTGATCCAAAATGACTGTCTTCAAAAAAAAAATGGAAGTAATATTTTGTCAATTATATTTTAAGAATCTACAGATGATCACATGCTATTTTATATCAATTAATATATAATAATGCATAAATGAAAGGCTCAATGGAGAAATTAATGAATTTTAATATATTTCTATTATTATTATATATATTATATATTGGGTTGGCCAAAAGTTTGTTCCATAACATGGAAAATCTTGAAAGAACTTTTTGGCCAACTCTATATTATAGAAAGAAATCTATGACCCACAGTCATCCATGTCCTGTTCAATCCCTTCAAGTTGATTATATCTGGGACCTGTAACTTCACTCTAACCAACAGAATATTGTAAAGGTAATGGAATAATACTTGAGTGATTGCATTCCATTATATTAAATTTTCAAAAGGGATTTTGTAGACACAAGATCCTAATAAGTTTATGTTAATTAAAAGGGAGATCATCTTGGGTAGGCCTGATCTAATCATGTTAGCCATTTAAAAGTGTCTAGAGGTCAAAAACAGGAGAAGAAACTAAAAGCAACACAGATGTTCTCTTTCTGGCCATGAAGATGCTAACAGCCTTGTTATAAATTGCCTGTTGAGAGAGGTGGCCTCTTGGAACTGAAGCCTCAGTTCTACCACTGTGAGCAAGTAAATAATATCAGCAATCATGTAATCTTAAGAGAGAACCCTGGAAATCACATGAGACATTTCAACTGCCATGAGAGACCCTGAACAGAGGAACTGATTAAGCTGTGTTTGAACTTCTTAGTCATGAAAGCTGTGAGATAATAAATGTACATTGCTTTAAGATGCTATCAGATTAGATCAGATCAGTTGCTCAGTCGTGTCCAACTCTTTGCGACCTCATGAATCACAGCACGCCAGGCCTCCCTGTCCATCACCAACTCCCGGAGTTCATTCAGACTCACGTCCATCGAGTCAGTGATGCCATCCAGCCATCTCATCCTCTGTCGTCCCCTTTTCCTCCTGCCCCCAATCCCTCCCAGCATCAGAGTCTTTTCCAATGAGTCAACTCTTTGCATGAGGTGGCCAAAGTACTGGAGTTTCAGCTTTAGCATCATTCCTTCCAAAGAAATCCCAGGGCTGATCTCCTTCAGAATGGACTGGTTGGATCTCCTTGCAGTCCAAGGGACTCTCAAGAGTCTTCTCCAACACCACAGTTCAAAAGCATCAATTCTTCGGTGCTCAGCCTTCTTCACAGTCCAACTCTCACATCTATACATGACCACTGGAAAAACCATAGCCTTGACTAGATGGACCTTTGTTGGCAAAGTAATGTCTTTGCTTTTGAATATGCTATCTAGGTTGGTTATAACTTTCCTTCCAAGGAGTAAGCATCTTTTAATTTCATGGCTGCAGTCACCATCTGCAGTGATTTTGGAGCCCAGAAAAACAAAGTCTGACACTGTTTCCCCATCTATTTCCCATGAAGAGATGGGACCGGATGCCATGATCTTCGTTTTCTGAATGTTGAGCTTTAAGCCAACTTTTTCACTCTCCACGTTCACTTTCATCAAGAGGCTTTGTAGTTCCTCTTCACTTTCTGCCATAAGGGTGGTGTCATCTGCATATCTGAGGGTATTGATATTTCTCCCAGCAATCTTGATTCCAGCTTGTGTTCCTTCCAGTCCAGCATTTCTCATATAAGTTAAACAAACAGGGTGACAATATACAGACTTGACGTACTCCTTTTCCTATTTGGAACCAGTCTGTTGTTCCATGTCCAGTTCTAACTGTTGCTTCCTGACTTGCATACAAATTTCTCAAGAGGCAGCTTGTGCTAATTTGTTGTGCAGTGTATGATAGATGTATTAAAGGACTTAATGTACATAGTGGATTTTTATGACTACTGAAATAACCATATTTTAAAATATTTTTGAAGATGTTGCCCTCAGTGTGATAATATTTTATTTCAGGCTTTACATAAAGTTTCACAAGTGAGTTTAGTCTGTAGTATTTTTTAATGGATAGGACATGCATATATTAGAGATGGACAGAGCTCTCAATAAATTTGATAAGCATTTTACTTGTATTACCTATTGCCATGTTTATATTTCCTTTGCAGCAAGAGACAAGGTTTGCTGTCATTTGCCCAAGAGTAATAGCCTACTATTTTTTTTTTTATTCATAAGAAAAACATAGATTTAACATTGATTTCAGAAGATAGTTAACTTCTCATTCTTTTCTTTTTGGGGCTTTACATTTTTGTCCATGTGAATATATAGTCTAATCATTCTTTCAACTTAGACTATGCTTGATAAATCTCTTGACTTTCTGAATGCTAAAAAAAATATATTTATTTTACCCTGCCACTTGAATGCTCATTTAGCCATTGGCAGTTAGGTTCAAAATGACTGATGATAGAGGGCAGGTAGGAACATTTTTTTCTGTTTTCTTTATAGATATATTTCAAGCACTTGGAACCATGACTTAAAAATAACAGTTGCCCCATTAAATTTTTGATGATGGAGTGACTATTTCATACTTGCTTTTTAAGAGTCTTATGCATGATTTGACTATCTTTATTCTTTTACCATGTTCTCCATTTAGCATGTGCATATGCATGTATTTACTTGTTTTTATTGTAGTTTCTCTTTTTAAGAAATACTTAGAGTTGTATGCCTAGGCCTTTGTATTCTTTCCATTCAGTACTTAGATATTATTGGATGGTATTTAATACTTTTCATATGAAACATAACTTTATTTACCCATGGAGAACACTTCTTGTTGTTTCTTTGATAACATTATTTTTCCTCTTTGCTGTCATTGTTGTAGCTTATATTTATATCTTCTATTTTAATGTCCCCTTTATATTTTAATGTCTTTGTCCTCTATTCTACTACTTTTTAAAAAATTCTAGCTCATTATTTCTAATAACATTCATTCTGCTATTAAGCCCATATACATTTAGTTTTATTACTATGATTATTAGATATTTTTCAAGTAATTCTAGTGGTCCCATCTTATGTTCGGTTTGAACTATTTTAGTTTTTAAGATGAGGTGTCTACTACACACATTGTCTATTAACACATACTATTTATCAATGTTTATCAATGTAACACATACTATTTATCAATATTTCTCACAAAGTGAAAGTGGAGAGTGAAAAAGTTGGCTTAAAGCTCAACATTCAGAAAACGAAGATCATGGCATCTGGTCCCATTACTTCATGGGAAATAGATGGGGAAACAGTGGAAACGGTGTCAGACTTTATTTTTTGGGCTCCAAAATCACTGCAGATGGTGACTGCAGCCATGAAATTAAAAGATGCTTACTCGTTGGAAGGAAAGTTATGGTCATAGCTATAGGACCTAGATAGCATATTCAAAAGCAGAGACATTACTTTGCCAACAAAGGTCCGTGTAGTCAAGGCTATGGTTTTTCCTGTGGTCCTGTATGGATGTGAGAGTTGGACTGTGAAGAAGGCTGAGCACTGAAGAATTGATGCTTCTGAACTGTGGTGTTGGAGAAGACTCTTGAGAGTCCCTTGGACTGCAAGGAGATCCAACCAGTCCATTCTGAAGGAGATCAGCCCTGGGTGTTCTTTGGAAGGAATGATGCTAAAGCTGAAACTCCAGTACTTTGGCCACCTCATGCGAAGAGTTGACTCATTGGAAAAGACACTGATGCTGGGAGGGATTGGGGGCAGGAGGAGAAGGGGACAACAGAGGATGAGATGGCTGGATGACATCACTGACTTGATGGACGTGAGTCTGAGTGAACTCCGGGAGTTGGTGATGAATTGCATGTTGCGATTCATGGGGTCGCAAAGAATCTGGACACGACTAAGTGAGCGACTGAATTTGAACTGAACTGATTTATCAATGTTAATTCAACAATTATATATTGATGAACCACTACATTTCAGCCTTTCCTAGCACTTTAAGTTACTGTGATCCACTAGAAAAAATCATTCTAATATTTGCATTATGCAGCTTAATTTTACTGAGAAAATATTATTTTTTTAAAAAATCTTATGAGTTTGTGCATGTATGAGAGACACAGAGAGAGGGACACACACATACACAGATGTTTGAAGGAAATATTGTTAAGTAATAAGGAAAAAAATAGATGTGATCCTTGAGGAAGAACCAGAGAAAGTGAAAAAGCAAGTCATGTAAAAATTAGACAAGAGATTTTTGAGGAGGAGGAACAGTATGTAAAAAAGTCTTTTTGGTGTATTTAGCATTAATGATCTTGTATAGAAACTGTTAATAACATTTTCCTCTTGGTATACCTGTTAGCTATTTCTGAGTTAATAGTTTATTTACATACATGATGACTTAAAACAGCAATTGTCTTTTGTTTCTCATGAATTAGATTATTCTACTGATTTGAGTGAGGCTCAGCTTACCACGTCTAACATTATGTGTTTGAGAAGAGCTGGTGGATTAGTTAGAGGCTGGTTACATTAAGATATTTTCATCTGGGATATTTCCCTGTGTTCGTCCTGATCCTACTTTAGTGTACTCTGGTTATCTTCATGGTAGTGGCACAGTTTTAAGAGAGAAAGTAAAAATAAGTATTCTCAAGACTCTAAGTGTATCAAATGTGCTACTCTCTCATTAGGCAAAGTAAGTTACATGGCTGCACCCAAAGTCAATGTGGAAACATGATACAAAATTATAGAAGGACATACATACAGGGAAACTCCTTAATTAGGGCCAATAATGCAATCAAACACAATCTGTTAATTTGTCAAATAGAACTTTTCTCAACTATCATTTACTGGGTCATTCTAGGCTTTTTTATCTCAGATTGCTTGGACACCAATGTGTAGATGCTGGTTTGGGGTATCATAGTAAAACTGTTAATTATAGAGAAAACATGCTTCTTTAAAATATGAATGAATCCCACATCTTGAGTTCATTTTTGAAAATACTTTTCAAAGTTTTCCAGTTTTAGCTGATGGACTAGCTTATATTAGACTGGCTTTTCTGTTAAAAATTATAAATATAGACAAAATATGCAAAATACTTTTACAAGTTTTGGAAGACAGTCAATAGAAGGAGGATCTGTGCAGCTACAAACATTAAGAAAGCATATAAAGCATGTGAAATAAGCCATGCTTACATTTTTTCCCTGAGGGTAGGTTTCTTTTTCCCTAAATTATTTTGCACAGAAATAGAATATAAGCTAGACGTAACAGTATTACTGGCTTGAGATAGATATTGGACCTCTGGGTGGCCAAAGACACTTTGGAAGGAGAAGGACCATGCCTAGGAAATGAGTGCATAGGAGTTAGAACTACACCTTATAAGTAAGAGGAAAACTAAAATAAACCAAATTCAGGAAAATGTTGAGGATGAAAATGTTTTCGCAGATTTAAGCAAAGACTGATTATTTTGTAGTCATTATAAGTAGTCATCAGAACTTGTTGTTTAATCCATCACTAGAAACTCAGTGAACACACATCACAAGCAAACCAATCAGTGTTAGCCTCTCACTTAGGACAGTCAGCTAATCAAGAGCAGATGATTCCAATAAAGGTATATCAGCTTAGAAAGTGAAGTTGCTCAGTCACCCGACTCTTTGCAACCCCATGGACTGTAGCTTTTCAGGCTCCTTCCTCCTTGGAATTTTTCTGGCAAGAGTACTGGAGTGGGTTGCCATTTCCTTCTCTAAGGGATCTTCCCAACCCAGGGTTGGAACGCAGGTCTCCAGCATTGCAGGGAGACACTTTACCATCTGAACCACCAGGGAAGCCCAGTTTGGTAAGTAATAAATAGCCTGCTTCTGAGTAATCACATTTTTACATTTGATGTGAGTCTCCTCATGCCTCTGAAAGCCTCAGTTCAGTTCAGTTCAGTCGGTCAGTTGTGTCCAACTCTTTGCAACCTCATGAATTGCAGCACACCAGGCTTCCCTGTCCATCACCAACTCACGGAGTTCACTCAAACTCACATCCATCAAGTCGGTGATGCCATGCAACCATCTCATCCTCTGTCATCCCCTTCTCCTCCTGCCCCCAATCCCTCCCAGCATCAGAGTCTTTTCCAATGAATCAACACTTCGCATGAGGTGGCCAAAGTATTGGAGTTTCAGCTTTAGCATCAGTCCTTCCAAAGAACACCCAGGACTGATCTCTTTCAGAATGGACTGGTTGGATCTCCTTGCAGTCCAAGGGACTCTCAAAGTCTTCTCCAACACCACAGTTCAAAAGCATCATGAGATACGCTGGGCTGGAAGAAGCACAAGCTGGAATCAAGACTGTTGGGAGAAATATTAATAACCTCAGATATGCAGATGACACCACCCTTATGGCAGAAAGTGAAGAGGCACTAAAAAGCCTCTTGATGAAAGTGAAAGAGGAGAGTGAAAAAGTTGGCTTAAAGCTCAACATTCAGAAAACTAAGATTATGGCATCTTGTCCCATCACTTCATGGGAATTAGATGGGGAAACAGTGGAAACAGTGTCAGACTTTATTTTTTGGGGCTCCAAAATCACTACAGATGGTGACTGCAGCCATGAAATTAAAAGACGCTTACTCCTTGGAAGGAAAGTTATGACCAACCTAGATAGCATATTGAAAAGCAGAGACATTATTTTGCCAACAAATGTCTGTCTAGTCAAGGCTATGCTTTTTCCAATGGTCATGTATGGATGTGAGAATTGGACTGTGAAGAAAGCTGAGCGCTGAAGAATTGATGCTTTTGAACTGTGGTGTTGGAGAAGACTCTTGAGAGACTACCAGTCCATAAATGATTCTCTCAGATTTATTTGTAAAGAATGTGCCTAACAAACAAAATTCTCCCTTAATATAGTAAACAATAATTTGAACTTTGTGTTTTTAATTCAGATTATCAGTGGTGGCATCATGGTCCTCTGACAATAGAACCAAGCCAAGAGAGTACCAGCATGATCCCCTATTTACCTGGCAGGAGAAAAATTAACCTTGCATTAAAAATAATATCACCCAGATCTTCTAAAATGTTTTTATCCACAATAGCTGGGATACTATTGAAAATGCAAAGGCCTGAAGAAATCTATGACTAGATGATTGAAAAACAATACAAAAGACTGGAAACAGATCCTTGGTTGATGCATAGAGAAATCAAACAATTAATTTTAAAATATTGATAATACATTTCAGAAAAGACAAAAAACAAATTTTAAAGGTGAAGCTTTTAAATAGAATTTCAATCTACAAAAAATTATTGAAAGAACATTTAAAAACTTAAAACACACAATATTTGAAATTAAAAACTTTCTAGATGAAATGTGCAGTCTGGAAACTAAAGTTAGAGTAAACTTGAAGACACCTATTATAATAGAATAACTGTAATAGCAAAAGATTGGTAAATTGTTTGATGATATCTACTAAAATTAAATAAAGTAATTCCATGTATACCTGTGGCAGATTCATTTTTTTTTTCTCAGTGGCAGATTCATTTTGATATTTGGCAAAACTAATACAATTTTGTAAAGTTTAAAAATAAAATAAAATTTTAAAAAAATTAAAAATAAATAAATAAGTAATTCCATTTCTAGGTACACACCTAAAAAAATGAGTGAGTATCCAACAAAATATATACCTTAAAACATTCATAGCAGCTTTATTTATAATTTATGTGCAGTGCTAAGTTGCTTTTTTGGGCTCCAAAATCACTGCAGATGATGATTGCAGCCATGAAATTAAAAGATGCTTGCTCCTTGAAAGGAAAGTTATGACCAACCTAGATAGCATATTCAAAAGTAGAGTGAAGTAAGCCAGAAAGAAAAAAGCCAATACAGTATATTAACTCATACATACGGAATTTAGAAAGATGGTAACAACAACCCTGTATGCGAGACAGCAAAAGAGATACAGATGTATAGAACAGTCTTTTGGACTCTGTGGGAGAGGGAGGAGGGGATGATTTGGGAGAATGGCATTAAAACATGTATAATATCATAAAAAAGTAAAATAAAGATATAGTATCAAAAAAAAAAAAGTAGAGACATTACTTTGCCAACAAAGGTCTGTCTAGTCAAGGCTATGGTTTTTCCAGTGGTCATGTATGAACGGGAGAGTTGGACTGTGAAGAAAGCTGAGTGCTGAAGAATTGATGCTTTTGAATTGTGGTGTTGGAGAAAACTCTTGAGAGTCCCTTGGACTGCAAGGAGATCCAACCAGTCCATTCTAAAGGAGATCAGTCCTGGGTGTTCTTTGGAAGGAATGATGCTAAAGCTGAAACTCCAGTACTTTGGCCACCTCATGCTAAGAGTTAACTCATTGGAAAAGACTCTGATGCTGGGAGGAATTGAGGGCAGGAGGAGAAGGGGACGACAGTGGATGAGATGGCTGGATGGCATCACCGACTTGATGGACATGAGTTTGAGTGAACTCCGTGAGTTGGTGATGGACAGGGAAGCCTGGTGTGCTGCAATTCATGGGGTTGCAAAGAGTCGGACACGACTGAGTGACTGAACTGAACTGAAGTCGCTTCAGTCATGTCCGACTTTTTGCAGCCCCATGGATTGTAGCCGGCCAAGCTCCTTTGCCCATGAGATTCTCCAGGCAAGAATACTGGAGTGGGTTGCCATGCCCTTCTCCAATTTATTTATAATTGAAAAAATATAGGAAAAAATCCAAATATTCATTATCAGTGTAATAGGTAAATAAGTTGTGGTAAGCTGCAAAAGCAGTTTATATATTACATAAAATGAAAAATATGAACTACTGCAAAGTACCAAAATTCAAATATGTTAAATAAAACAGAGTACACACATTTTGGTTTTACTTATATTACATTTAAAAACAGAATTAATGTATGATGAAAAGTGACATGTATTAAAGAAGGAAAAAATGGAGTCACATGACTGCTGCTAAATTCATTCCAAAGTCTGAAACAAAGGTAGAAACACATATATAATCCTTCTTGTATGAAAAAAATGCAAAACAAAAACAAGAATTTTACAAAGGAAAGAGAATTAAAGTTACCAGCAAGAAACTAACCTTTTCTCTAACTTATTTTTTTTTTTAGTGCTTAACCTCTTCTCTTCTAGGACCCAATAAAATGAGAATCAAAGGTACATCTAGATTATAATATTCTGAAAATAATCTATTTTACAATTTTATTTTACATATTTTCAGAATTTCCATTAAAGACTTTGGGTAATGCTGTTTTCTTCCTTAAAATGAATTCCTTGCAAATGGTCTTGAAGAATTCTGATTACAAACAGTGACCTAATTCTGAACAGTTGAGAAAGAGGTGATGTCCCAGGTAACATCTCAAAGGGACAGAAAATTAAGCAGCTATTTCCCATTATCACCCATCTTTTAGGTACAACAGTGATATTTCTTCACCATTGAAAGATCTAAGGTGATAATTAGATGGTAGGGTCTCTCTCCTTTTATCATAGACAGCATAGCCTATAGAGAGGACTGATTAAACCTTGTTGCCTATATTACTTCCAGCTATTAAAATGGCAAAGTATTTTCTGAAATGACTTATTATACATCTAGGTTTGGTAGGTTCAATCATAAGCTTATTTGAACTTTATATGCATAAATTAGAAATGCTGATAGATGAAACTGTACCCTTAAAAGAATTTTACATTTTTTTCTATGAAAACTTAAAAAAAAAAGAAAATCAGGTACTGTAAATGAATGATACTTTAAAATAATTGGCATTGAAATAGTTACCATTCCAGTAGAGTCACTCTGACTATAGTTTTTCATAGTAGTTTTTGTCAGGATGTTTGCATTCTGTGTGCTAAGCTCATCCCTGTCTTAGCCACTCAGTCAAGTGTAACTGTAAGCTCTTCTGTCCAGGGAATTCTCTAGGCAAAAATACTGGAGTGGAACACCATTCCCTTCTTCAGGGGATCTTCCTGACCCAGGGATCATACCTGGGTCTCCTGCATGGCAGGGAGACTCTTTATCATCTGAGCCACCAGGGAAGTCCCCTAGTCTGTCTATGATGATATTTAAATGAACATATCCAAGGTTTTATGTTTTTTTAAATGTATATCCAGTAGAAATTAATGAAAAAAAGATGAAGTATTACAGAATAGTCTGTATATTTTATTAAAAATTAAGAAAAAGAATTCTATTTTTATGTATATAAAGTATAAATCAAAATTTTCAAAAAAATTTTGAAAAAGAGTTCTAAAATTTCCCTCTAAATATGATATTTTACACTTAAATATTTAGAAGCAATGAGGATAACTTTTGGGGCTGTTTTATTTTTTTTTTTTTTTGAAGATTTTAAATTTTATTTTATTTTTAAACTTTACATAATCTGCCACAGGTATACATGTGTTCCCCATCCTGAACCCTCCTCCCTCCTCCCTCTCCACACCATCCCTCTGGGTCGTCCCAGTGCACCAGCCCCAAGCATCCAGTATCGTGCATCGAACCTGGACTGGCAACTCATTTCATACATGATATTTTACATGTTTCAATGCCATTCTCCCAAATCTTCCCACCCTCTCCCTCTCCCACAGAGTCCATAAGACTGTTCTATACATCAGTGTCTCTTTTGCTGTCTCGTACACAGGGTTATTGTTACCATCTTTCTAAATTCCATATATATGTGTGTATTGTATGATACTGTATTGGTGTTTTTCTTTCTGGCTTACTTCACTCTGTATAATAGGCTCCAGTTTCATCCACCTCATTAGAACTGATTCAAATGTATTCTTTTTAATGGCTGAGTAATACTGCATTGTGTATATGTACCACAGCTTTCTTATCCATTCATCTGCTGATGGACATCTAGGTTGCTTCCATGTCCTGGCTATTAGAAACAGTGCTGCGATGAACATTGGGGTACTCGTGTCTCTTTCCCTTCTGGTTTCCTCAGTGTGTATGCCCAGCAGTGGGATTGCTGGATCATAAGGCAGGTCTATTTCCAGTTTTTTAAGGAATCTCCACACTATTCTCCATAGTGGCTGTACTAGTTTGCATTCCCACCAACAGTGTAAGAGGGTTCCCTTTTCTCCACACCCTCTCCAGCATTTATTACTTGTAGACTTTTGGATCACAGCCATTCTGACTGGTGTGAAATGGTACCTCATAGTGGTTTTGATTTGCATTTCTCTGATAATGAGTGATGTTGAGCATCTTTTCATGTGTTTGTTAGCCATCTATATGTCTTCTTTGGAGAAATGTCTATTTAGTTCTTTGGCCCATTTTTTGATTGGGTCATTTATTTTTCTGGAGTTGAGCTGTAGGAGTTGCTTGTATATTCTTGAGATTAGTTGTTTGTCAGTTGCTTCATTTGCTATTATCTTCTCCCATTCTGAAGGCTGTCTTTTCACCTTGCTAATAGTTTCCTTTGATGTGCAGAAGCTTTTAAGGTTAACTAGGTCCCATTTGTTTATTTTTGCTTTTATTTCCAATATTCTGGGAGGTGGGTCATAGAGGATCCTGCTGTGATGTATGTCAGAGAGTGTTTTGCCTATGTTCTCCTCTAGGAGTTTTATAGTTTCTGGTCTTACGTTTAGATATTTAATCTATTTTGAGTTTATTTTTGTGTATGGTGTTAGAAAGTGTTCTAGTTTCATTCTTTTACAAGTGGTTGACCAGAGTTCCCAGCACCACTTGTTAAAGAGATTGTCTTTAATCCATTGTATATTCTTGCCTCCTTTGTCAAAGATAAGGTGTCCATATGTGCGTGGATTTATCTCTGGGCTTTCTATTTTGTTCCATTGATCTATATTTCTGTCTTTGTGCCAGTACCATACTGTCTTGATAACTGTGGCTTTGTAGTAGAGCCTGAAGTCAGGTAGGTTGATTCCTCCAGTTCCATTCTTCTTTCTCAAGATCGCTTTGGCTATTCGAGGTTTTTTGTATTTCCATACAAATTGTGAAATTATTTGTTCTAGCTCTGTGAAGAATGCTGTTGGTAGCTTGATAGGGATTGCATTGAATCTATAGATTGCTTTGGGTAGTATACTCATTTTCACTATATTGATTCTTCCAATCCAGGAACATGGTATATTTCTCCATCTGTTAGTGTCCTCTTTGATTTCTTTCACCAGTGTTTTATAGTTTTCTATATATAGGTCTTTAGATTCTTTAGGTAGATATATTCCTAAGTATTTTATTCTTTCTGTTGCAATGGTGAATGGAATTGTTTCCTTAATTTCTCTTTCTGTTTTCTCATTATCAGTGTATAGGAATGCAAGGGATTTCTGTGTATTGATTTTATATCCTGCAACTTTACTATAGTCATTGATTAGTTATAGTAATTTTCTGGTGGAGTCTTTAGGGTTTTCTATGTAGAGGATCATGTCATCTGCAAACAGTGAGAGCTTTACTTCTTCTTTTCCAATTTGGATTCCTTTTATTTCTTTTTCTGTTCTGATTGCTGTGGCCAAAACTTCCAAAACTATGTTGAATAGTAATGGTGAAAGTGGGCACCCTTGTCTTGTTCCTGACTTTAGAGGAAATGCTTTCAATTTTTCACCATTGAGGATAATGTTTGCTGTGGGTTTGTCATATATAGCTTTTATTATGTTGAGGTTATGTTCCTTCTATTCCTGCTTTCTGGAGAGTTTTTATCATAAATGGATGTTGAATTTTGTCCAAGGCTTTCTCTGCATCTATTGAGATAATCATATGGTTTTTATTTTTCAATTTGTTAATGTGGTGTATTACATTGATTGATTTGTGGATATTGAAGAATCCTTGCATCCCTGGGATAAAGCCCACTTGGTCATGGTGTATGATCTTTTTAATGTGTTGTTGGATTCTGATTGCTAGAATTTTGTTAAGGATTTTTGCATCTATGTTCATCAGTGATATTGGCCTGTAGTTTTCTTTTTTTGTGGGATCTTTGTCAGGTTTTGGTATTAGGGTAATGTTGGCCTCATAGAATGAGTTTGGAAGTTTACCATCCTCTGCAATTTTCTGGAAGAGTTTGAGCAGGATAGGTGTTAGCTCTTCTCTAAATTTTTGGTAGAATTCAGCTGTGAAGCCGTCTGGACCTGGGCTTTTGTTTGCTGGAAGATTTTTGATTACAGTTTCAATTTCCGTGCTTGTGAATGGTCTGTTAAGATTTTCTATTTCTTCCTGATCGAGTTTTGGAAAGTTGTACTTTTCTAAGAATTTGTCCATTTCTTCCTCGTTGTCCATTTTATTGTCATATAATTGTTGATAGTAGTCTCTTATGATCCTTTGTATTTCTGTGTTTTCTGTTGTGATCTCTCCATTTTCATTTCTAATTTTATTGATTTGATTTTTCTCCCTTTGTTTCTTGATGAGTCTGGCTAATGGTTTGTCAATTTTATTTATCCTTTCAAAGAACCAGCTTTTGGCTTTGTTGATTTTTGCTATGGTCTCTTTTGTTTCTTTTGCATTTATTTCTGCTCTAATTTTTAAGATTTCTTTCCTTCTACTAACCCTGGGGTTCTTCATTTCTTCCTTTTCTAGTTGCTTTAGGTGTAGAGTTAGGTTATTTATTTGACTTTTTTCTTGTTTCTTGAGGTGTGCCTGTATTGCTATGAACTTTCCCCTTAGGACTGCTTTTACCGTGTCCCACAGGTTTTGGGTTGTTGTGTTTTCATTTTCATTCGTTTCTATGCAAATTTTGATTTCTTTTTTGATTTCTTCTGTGATTTGTTGGTTATTCAGCAGCGTGTTGTTCAGCCTCCATATGTTGGATTTTTAATAGTTTTTCTCCTGTAATTGAGATCTAATCTTACTGCATTGTGGTCAGAAAAGATGCTTGGAATGATTTCTATTTTTTTGAATTTACCAAGGCTAGCTTTATGGCCCAGGATGTGATCTATCCTGGAGGAGGTTCCATGTGTGCTTGAGAAGAAGGTGAAATTCATTGTTTTGGGATGAAATGTCCTATAGATATCAATTAGGTCTAACTGGTCTATTGTATCGTTTAAAGTTTGTGTTTCCTTGTTAATTTTCTCTTTAGTTGATCTATCCATAGGTGTGAGTGGGGTATTAAAGTCTCCCACTATTATTGTGTTATTGTTAATTTCTTCTTTCATACTTGTTAGCATTTGTCTTACATACTGCGGTGCTCCCGTGTTGGGTGCATATATATTTATAATTGTTATATCTTCTTCTTGGATTGATCCTTTGATCATTATGTAGTGACCATTTTTGTCTCTTTTCATAGTCTTTGTTTTAAAGTCTATTTTATCTGATATGAGTATTGCTACTCCTGCTTTCTTTTGGTCCCTATTTGCATGGAAAATCTTTTTCCAGCCCTTCACTTTCAGTCTGTATGTGTCCCCTGTTTTGAGGTGGGTCTCTTGTAGACAACATATGTAGGGGTCTTGTTTTTGTATCCATTCAGCCAGTCTTTGTCTTTTGGTTGGGGCATTCAACCCATTTATGTTTAAGGTAATTACTGATAAGTATGACCGCGTTGCCATTTACTTTATTGTTTTGGGTTTGAATTTATACACAATATTTGTGTTTCCTGTCTAGAGAATATCCTTTAGTATTTGTTGGAGAGCTGGTTTGGTGGTGCAGAATTCTCTCAGCTTTTGCTTGTCTGAAAAGCTTTTGATTTCTCCTTCATACTTGAATGAGATCCTTGCTGGGTACAATAATCTGGGCGGTAGGTTATTTTCTTTCATCATTTTAAGCATGTCTTGCCATTCCCTCCTGGCTTGAAGAGTTTCTATTGAAAGATCAGCTGTTATCCTTATGGGTATTCCCTTGTGTGTTATTTGTTGTTTTTCCCTTGCTGCTTTTAATATTTGTTCTTTGTGTTTGATCTTTGTTAATTTGATTAATATGTGTCTTGGGGTGTTTCGCCTTGGGTTTATCCTGTTTGGGACTCTCTGGGTTTCTTGGACTTGGGTGATTATTTCCTTCCCCATTTTAGGGAAGTTTTCAACTATTTTCTCCTCAAGTATTTTCTCATGGTCTTTCTTTTTGTCTTCTTCTTCTGGGACCCCTATGATTCGAATGTTGTAGTGTTTAATACTGTCCTGGAGGTCTCTGAGATTGTCCTCATTTCTTTTAATTTGTTTTTCTTTTATCCCCTCTGATTCATTTATTTCTACCATTCTATCTTCTAATTCACTAATCCTATCTTCTGCCTCTGTTATTCTACTATTTGTTGCCTCCAGAGTGTTTTTAATTTCACTTATTGCATTATTCATTATATATTGACTCTTTTTTATTTCTTCTAAGTCCTTGTTAAACCTTTCTTGCATCTTCTCAATCCTTGCCTCCAGGCTATTTATCTGTGATTCCATTTTAATTTCAAGATTTTGGATCAATTTCATTATCATTATTCGGAATTCTTTATCAGGTAGATTCCCTATCTCTTCCTCTTTTGTTTGGTTTGGTGGGCATTTATCCTGTTCCTTTATCTGCTGGGTATTCCTCTGTCTCTTCATCTTGTTTAAATTGCTGAGTTTGGGGTGTCCTTTCTGTATTCTGGCAGTTTGTGGAGTTCTCTTTATTGTGGCATTTCCTCGCTGTGTGTGGGTTTGTACAGGTGGCTTGTCAAGGTTTCCTGGTTAGGGAAGCTTGTGTCGATGTTCTGGTGGATGGAGCTGTATTTCTTCTCTCTGGAGTGTAATGAAATGTCGAGTAATGAGTTATGAGATGTCTATGGTTTTGGGGTGACTTTGGGCAGCCTGTATCTTGAAGCTCAGGGCTGTGTTTCTTTGTTGCTGGAGAATTTCCTTGGTATGTCTTGCCCTGGAACTTGTTGGCCCTTGTGTGGTGCTTGGTTTCAGTGTCGGTATGGAGGTGTTTGATGAGCTCCTGTCAATTAATGTTCCTTGGAGTCAGGAATTCCCTGGAGTCAGGGTTTGGACTTAAGCCTCCTACTTCCAGTTATTGGTCTTAATTTTACAGTAGTTTCAAAACTTCTCCTTCTATACAGCACCACTGATAAAACATCTACGTTAAAGATGAAAAGTTTCTCTACTGTGAGGGTCACTCAGAAAGGTTCACAGCGTTACATGGAGAAGAGAAGAGGGAGGAGGGAGTTAGAGGTGACCCAAATGAGACGAGGTGGAATCAATAGTGGAGAGAGTGGGCTGGCCAGTAGTCACTTCCTTATGTGCACTCCACAACTGGACCACTCAGAGATGTTCACGGAGTTATACAGGGAAGAGAAGAAGGAGGCAGGAGACAGAGGTGGCCAGAGGGATAAAAGGGGGAAATGAAAAGGAGGGAGACAGATCCAGCCAGTAATCAGTTCCTTAAGTGTTCTCCACCGTCTGGAACACACAGAAATTCACAGAGTTGGGTACAGTAGAGAGGGGTTAGGGAGGAGATACAGGTGACCTGGTGGAGAAAATGGAGAGTCCAAAGGGAGAGAGAGCAGTCAAGCCAGTAATCTCGTACACTAGTGAAAAATGGGTCCTGAAGATTGGGTTCTTAAAGGTACAAAATTGGTAACAAATACATAAAAGTAAAAATTAGAAATCTAGAGTAGAGTTTGGAATTTCAAAAATGCGATGTTAATGAAAAGAAGAAGGAAAAGAAAGAGAGAAAAAAAGAACAAAGAAAAACAAACAAGGTCGTGAAAATTATAAAGAAACTACAGGTACAAAAATTGATAACTAATACCAAAAAGCAAAAATTAAGAATCTAGAGTAGAGTTTGGAATTTCAAAAATACAACGTTAAAAAAAAAAAAAAGAAGAAGAAAAATAAAGAGAGAAAACAAACAAACCAACAAAAACAATGTGACAAAAATTATAAAGAAAATACAGGTACAAAATTGATATCAAATACCAAAAAGCATAAATTAAAAATCTTGAGTAGAGTTTGGAATTGCAGATATATGATGTTATATAAAAGAAGAAGAGAAAGAAACAGAGGGAAAAAAAAGTCACAGAAATTATGAAAAAAACTATAGGTACAAAATTGATAACCTATATCAAAAGGCTAAAATTAAAAATCTAGAGTAGAGTTTGGAATTTCAAAAATACAATGTTAAAGAAAAGAAGAAAAAGAAAAAAGAAAAAAAAAAAAACACGGTCAAAAAATTATAAAATATATATATGAAGTTTGCTGAAGAAGAAAAAAAATAGGGTCTTTTTTTTTTTTTTTTGCAAAGTAATAGTTATAAAAGTGAAAATTAAAGGACAATAGACGACTTAAATTTTTTTTTTTTAATTAAAAAAAAAAAAGAAAGATTGATCGTAAAAATAGTAAAAATATATCTAGGTCTTTCTCTGGTTTTGTTGTGAGTATTGTGGGTTCAGTTCATTTTTGGCAGTTCCTTAGTCCGACTTATATTTCTCAAGATCTATAGGCCCCTTCCTATGTAGTCCGTAGTAACCACAGGGTTTTAATCTATGGCCTGTAGCTTCCAAGGCGTTTCCCTCTGTTATAGCTTCTTCTGTTTGCTGGTCTCTTCAGTGTCTGGTTCCCGCCCTGACACAAAGGGGATGGTTGAGGACACTATTTTTTTTTTTTTTTTTTTTTTTTAATTTAGGCTCACTTGTTCAGCCACGCTGTGGGGAGGGAGGGAGGGATGCTGCAAACAGATAACACTGGCGTGCGCTCACAGTGCCTCATCCACACTGGGTCTGCCCCCACTCACAGCGCGTGTAGCCTCCCTGCCCACACTGCTTGGGCTCTAGGTTGTTCCGCCGGGAACAATCAGAGGCCGGCCCTGGGCTGAGCTCCCAGGTCCAAGCCGCTCAGGTTCAGGCACTCGGGTAGTCCTCAGAGGCGCAGACTCGGTTGGGCCTGCGTTTTGTGTTCTTCCCAGATCCGAGCAGCTCAGGTGATGAGGTGTTTGGCAGGCGCCAATGCTGCGACTTATCGCCTCCCCGCCACTCGGTTATCTGGGTTTAAAACCGGCGCACCTTCTCAGGCAGCTGTTGACCGTCCAGACCCCCAAGAAGTTTTAGTTAGCAAAGAAGCCTGCTTACAGTTTTATAGATAGTGTCTCTCTGGGGCTGCGATTGCCCCCTTCAGGCTCTGGCTGCCTGTCACCAGAGGGGGAAGGTCTGCAGCCGGCCATCTCTGTTCAGTCCTTTGTTCTGTGCGCGGGCCTGGCGGTGTCTTAGGTTAGGGCTGGCTTTTCGCGTGGTAGATATCCCACAGTCTGGTTTGCTAGCCCAAATTATTTCACTCAGATAGCGCTCAGGACATTCGGCCCGATTCTTACTCTAAGGGACACAGCCGGCGCCGCACTTCCCTGCCCAGCCCCCGCTTGCTAATGCTGTGTGCAGGCGTCTGCGCTGCTTCTCCGCTGGGGGAGTTACCGTAGGGCTCACAATCCGCGATTTTTAATTGTTTATTTTTTTTCCCCTCCCTTTTATGTTGCCCTCTGTGCTTCCAAAGCTCGGCACAGATTCGGCAGTGAGAAGGTTTCCTGGTGTTTGGAAACTTCTCTCTTTTTAAGACTCCCTTCCTTGGACGGAACTCCGTCCCTCCCTTTTTTGTCTCTTTTTTTGTCTTTTATATTTTTCCCTACCTCCTTTCGAAGAGTTGGGCTGCTTTTCTGGGTGACTGATGTCCTCTGCCGGCATTCAGAAGTTGTTTTGTGGAATTTACTCGACGTTTAAATGCTCTTTTGATGAATTTGTGGGGGAGAAAGTGTTCTCCCCGTCCTACTCCTCCGCCATCTTGGCTCCTCACTGGGGCTGTTTTAGTTGCATGCATGTGTTTGCATGAGACAACAATTGTTGGATGATTAATAAAAAAAGGTTTATAATTGCAGATAATGTCTGAATTAAAACAGAAGTACAAGAGTAAAATGACTAATAATTGTCTAAAGGATCAATTCCCATGAGAAAAAAAAATACCTTTGAAATAGAAATTTGATATTTATGTTCCTTAAAAAGCTGAGAGACATTTATATTCATTGGTGATGCTATTCTCTTTACTTGGAAAGATTTCCTCATGTGACTTAAAAAAATCACCACTTAGAAGCTTTTTATTCTCATAGAAATTAAATTTATATTTGGTTATGGTAGATACACTGTAACATCAAGATTTCAAAAGACATGTTCAAGGGAATAGTCCCATCTCTTCACTAGTTCTAATTTACATGTAAAACCCCAGAAAAGCACCCATTTTAACTAATGCCTAAGAACCAGATGTGTTAAGTAATTTTCAAATACAATATGTAAATTCTTACAACTGATCATCTTATGATTGACCTGCTAGAAAAGGTGGTTTTCTTCTTCAAACTATTATTGAAAATGACTTGGGCTCATGGCTTATGATAACTCAATCTGATCAATTGAAAGTCAGGAACAATAAGACTCCATTCCCACCTCTGTTATCAAAGAGAATGTTTGATTCTTTACGAAATAAGAAGCTGAAATGGTCATGCCTTTGCACCAGATAGGCTCTTCCCACCAGGTGTGAAGAACTGACTCATCAGAAGAGACCCTGACATTGGGAACGATTGAGGGTGTGAGGAGAAGGGGGCGACAGAGAGTGAGGTGATTGGATGGCATCAATGGATATCAGTTTGAGAAAACTCCAGGAGACAGTGAAGGACAGCAGAGTCTAGCATGCTACAGTCCATGGGGTTGCAAAGAGTCAGACATGACTTTTAGTGAGTGAGCAGCAACATGGTGACGTCTGCCACTTAGGACTCCATCATATAGATGCAACCATAAAAGATCGAATACTAATCCCTTGATATAGTCATAAAAATGGCCGGTTCTTCCACTAAGCACTAATTCTGACCTCTCAGGATGAAGCTGGAGCCAATATTCGGAGAAGTCCCATCGGTATTGTATCCTGGTCCCTACCACAGGAGGGAGGGGACCAGTACTTAACAATCAGTACAAAATTCCTTTTAAGTTGGATCCAGCACTTTAAAAATCTTAGAATGTACTGAGAAACCTTTGTTTATTTTTTCATGATCTGTCAAATATCTTGACATTAACATTTATTAGAGGCTCCTTATGTAAGTAGCTTTACAAAAATATCATCATAGACTCAAACTTGAAAATAATACATTCAAGAAAAAATAAAACCAGTTACCATATCATTGATATATTTGACACCATTTTATCAATTTGAATTAACTATAATTTTAATAATGAAAACCATTTCCTAGATGCCCTATTGTTCTGTCAGTTCGTCTTTAATGTATATTGATATATATATAGATACATGTGTATATATGTCTATAGTTACATATAATATGTAGTATTCACTATTGACTCCTCTTTGTTTTTATAAATAAAGGAGACTTAGTTTCTAAAGAGGTAGGACAGATATTTCCAGAACACCTACCTAAAAGAAAAATAAAATAGATTTTTGCAGCCAAGCAATGCTTTATTATTCCAGACAACACTTTGTATTGATCGTCTCCTATTTATTTCTAATTTTGTTGCCACTGATTGAGTTGAGCTCTAAATCTTGTGATGGCTTACATGCTGTTAGGATGCTGCATTGCTACCAGAAGAACAGGGTAGCAATGTTCTCATTTTAAACTCTAATTTAGTCTTATTTTCAGCAAATTAAGGCACCTGATACAGCATTTTAAAACTAAAAATGTTTTATTTTATGTCTTTCTTTACTCACCTTCACAGAAAACAGAGTGTATACAATCAATAGCAATTTGTGCATTACATACCCAGCATAGAAATTGTGAAGCAGATAAACACAGAACATTTTCAGCAACCTATCAATATACATGGCAGATAATGTGTGCCTATATGGATATATTTCAAGTTTTCTATGTTTAAAGTTGTCAGAAAAGCAAAATGTGATATGAAAAGGGTTGAAAACATACTAAAGATTTCCTTCTATCTTAGACCGTGAACACTCTCAGTGAAAGACTGCATCTGTGGTATGTTTATTCATCAGTACACATTGAGGGTACTGATTTCTCATACTAGCAACTTTCAGAATATAAAAAATTGAGGTAGTAAAATTTATAAATAATATAATGATAAAGAAAAGGAATCTAGGAAGAAGACAGAATGCAGGCTATTGCTATAAGCATTTGAGTAAGGCTCCCTGCATAAAATGCAGTATAGGGTTTTTTTTGCTACAAGGAAACTCAACACAAAAAAGAAAACAAGTAGACTTTTATAATTACAGAAAATATAGTTAAATATATATTATAAAAACTTGTTTTACATTTTGCCTTCTGATCTGAAAATTACAAGTGCAGCATTGACTTTTCTCCTTTTAACTTTACTTCTTGTTTTCCTTTTATATGTCTTTATTAATCTTTTGTACAATTTTATCAAATGCTACTTCATTGAGGTTAGGGGTCAGAACTCAGCCATTTAATTTCATGAAAATTAGTAAAATAATGAATAGCAAAAGGGTAAATCAAAGATCAAGTTGTTAAGATTTGTTGGATTATAGAAAAAACATGAGAATTCCAGAAAAACATCAACTTCTGCTTCATTGACTACACTAACACCTTTGTGTGGATCACAATAAACTGGAAAATTTTCAAAGACATGGGGATACAAGACCACCTAACTTGCCTCCTGCAAAATTTGTATGCAGGTCAAGAAACAACAGTTACAACCAGACATGGAACAATGGACTGGTTAAAAATTAGGAAAGGAGTACTACAAGGGTGTATATTGCCACCCTGCTTATTATATGCAGAGTACATCACATGAAATACCAGACTAATCACAAGCTTAAATCAAGATTGCTTGGAGAAATATCAATAACCTCAGATATGCAGATGACAAGACCCAAATGGCATTAATGAAGAGGAACTAAAGAGCCTCTCAATGAAGGTGAAAGAGGAGAGTGAAAAATCTGGCTTAAATGTCAACCTTCAAAAAACTTGGGCTTCCCATGGAGGGTACATGGGGTTGCAAAGAGTCAGATACGATTGACCGACTTTCACTTCAAAAAACTAAGATCATGGTATCCAGTCCCATCACTTCATGCAAAATAGATGGGGAAACAAAGGAAACAGTGACAGCCTTTATTTTCTTAGGATCCAAAATCACCGTGGATGGTGAATGAAGCCATGAAATTAAAGACACTTGCTCCTTGGAAGAAAAGCTATGACAAACCTAGACTGCGTATTAAAAAGCAGAGATATCACTTTGCTGAGAAAGATCTGTATATTCAAAGCTGTGGTTTTTCCAGTAGTCATGTATGGATGTGAGAGTTGGACCCCAAGGAAGGCTTAGTGCTGAAGAATTGATGCTTTTGAGCTGTGGTGCTGGAGAAGACTCTTGAGAGTCCTTTGGACAGCAAGGAAATCAAACTAGCCAATCCTAAAGAGAGCAACCCTGCATATTCATTGGAAGGACTGATGCTGAAGCTTCAATAATTTGGCCATCTGATGTGAAGAGTTGACTCATTGGGAATGACCCTGATGCTAGGAAAGACTGAGGTCAGGATGAGAAGAGGATGGCAGAAGAAGAGATGGTTGGATGGCATCGCCAACTCAATGGACATGAGTTTGAGAAAACTCTGGGAGATAGTGAAGGACAGGTAAGCCTGGCATGCTGCAGTCCAAAGGGGTCACAAAGAGTCAGACACGACTGAGTGACCGAACAACAGCAACAAAGCAAAACAATTATTAGACCAAATTTACATCTCTTGACAAAGGAGACAGAGTCTCTTGATCTTTTTAAGGAAATTAAAACCCAGACATAAGTTTGTTAAACATTTTTCTAATTATATTTAAAAAATGTCTGAAGCAAACAAAATTGTTCCACATTTACTACCCCAGAATATTGAAGAGCAAATAACTTTTGCCACAAAGGATAACACATGACACATGTCTTTCCGCAATAGGAGACTTCATAGCATTTTACATGACACTCTCATGTGGTTTTAGTCATCATGCCATATTATAGCTGTGGGAACTCGAGTGCAGAGAGGGTCAAAATCCAAAACGAATTTTTCTGTTACTCTTACTTTTAGCCCCAAATCTCACATTCACTTCCACCATTACTGTATTATCTTCTGTGTCCTATTGACTGATCCCAATGATAAAAACCTATGTGAATTTGCATGCCAACTAGTAACCCCTGGGATACTGCTGCTGCTGCTGCTGCTGCTAAGTCACTTCAGTCATGTCTGACTCTGTGCGACCCCATAGATGGCAGCTAACCAGGCTCCCCCGTCCCTGGGATTCTCCAGGCAAGAACACTGGAGTGGGTTGCCATTTCCTTCTCCAATGCATGAAAGTGAAAAGTGAAAGTGAAGTCACTTAGTCATCTCCAACTCTTAGCGACCCCATGGACTGCAGCCTACCAGGCTCCTCTATCCATGGGATTTTCCAGGTAACAGCACTGGAGTGGGTTGCCATTTCCTTCTCCCAACCCTGGGGTGGGATGTAGGTAAAATATAGACATTCAGACATATTGTATGACTATCTTGGGCCATTTTCTAGACACAATTAGAAATTCAACTATAGATATTGTCAACAAGAGAAAAATGTCTGAAATATGTACAAATTTGTAAGTGAAATGAGACAAAGTAAATTGAGAAAAGTTTTCCAGAATTCAGTGCAATTTGTTTTTAAAGTATAAAATATGAATTTACATTTTGCATATATCTTATATTTTAGATGAAGAAAAGACACAATAATCTTATTTAACAACACAGATTATTCTTGGATGTAACTATGCAACATAGCCATGTGTTCAAGTTACAGTTTCTGATAATTTATTTAGTCAAAAGAGAAAAGCATTTAGTGTCAGAAATGAATACTCAAGCATAGCTTTAAGCCTAATAACTCTCAATGAAATTAATGCATCGTTATATCCAGAACTGAGAAATACTCTTGGACCTTTGTTTAAAGATTTTCCAGCACATATGTGTTAAAAAACAAAGCAAGTGTTCTTCTGATTTCTTATTCCTACAATATATACATTTACTAATACTAAAAGAATCAAGTTTAATACATGTATACTTCTGCCAAAAAAAGTAGAATTAATATAAGCAGAAAACTTGTTATCTTCTGTCATTTAAAAAAACTGGCTTCTATCAATCTTGGAAATATTTCTATTTTATGAAAAAAGATGTGATATTTGTTTTGCTTAGATGCATTATTGACTTCAAAATGACTCAGTTTTTAAACATAATACAGTATGTTTCATAATATGACATATGCTGCTGCTGCTGCTAAGTCACTTCAGTTGTGTCCGACTCTGTGTGACCCCATAGACCGCAGCCCACCAGGCTCCCTGGTCCCTGGGATTCTCCAAGCAAGAACACTGGAGTGGGTTGCCATTTCCTTCTCCAATGCGTGAAAGTGAAGTTGCTCAGTCGTAACCGACTCTTAGCGACCCCATGGACTGCAGCCCACCAGGCTCCTCTGTCCATGGGATTTTCCAGGCAAGAGTACTGGAGTGGGTTGCCATTGCCTTCTCCGATGACATATCATAAAAAGTCTAATTTTCAAATAAACTAACTTTACTTTATTTGTCTTCAGAAAAAAAAAAAATTGAAAAATCAAGTAATGATCCACTTTTCTAGCACACATGCCAAACATGGCCTGTAGTACTTTTTGAGGGATGTGACAAATTTAATCACGTCTTTCTCTAGATGAGACACACCAACAGCCAAAAGGACCTGCATTATTCTAAAAGATGAGTGAAGCATTATGGTCTTTAAATCATCCTTTAAAAGATGAAAGACTTATCTACGTTTACACCTGTGCAATTAAATATTAAATGGTACAGAGAGTATTGCTAAACAAATGCAAATATTCAAAGTAAAATAAAATGATCAGTTTACATTAATGAGACTTAAAAAGTGTAAGATCTATTTGTGACAAGAATTTACACATTATTGTTGGTAGAATTGTGATTTTTATAGCTTATTTGGAAAGCTACCCTCAATTATTCTCCTGGCTATAGCCTATCAAAACAAAAGTAAGGCAAGTTTCCAGGATGTGTTGAAGAGTGGATTGTAGGGCTAAGACATGGAAATAGAGAATATGATCTTAAATAGAGAAAATGCTTTAATGATGGTATCATATATTCTCATGTGGCTACTAAAAGGGTTAAATGAGATCTATATTAGATGATTGATTCTATAAGGTCTTATTGAAAAAACAGACTCAGCATGTAATTGGATATAATCCCATATGCATTTGCTTATAATTATGTAATGATGGATAAATACATTTACAATGCATTCCAGGAGTGAAAAGAAGTAGACAGTGGTAATATTGATAGACAAAAAGTGAAGCGGCTAATGGATAGACAATAAAGAAAGGAAAATTAAGGAAGTAAACTGTACATTGAAAACTGCACAACCTAATCACATTTATGGAATTTTAAAATACATAGACTGTAAATTTATAAATGATCCAAAAGTTTAAGGTGTAATGTATAACTTTTTTTTTTAATTTTATTTTATTTTTAAACTTTACATAATTGTATTAGTTTTGCCAAATATCAAAATAACATTTTATGACTCAACATGAAATAGTTTACATTTTCAATTAAATTACCTTCATACACATATTGGGAGGCAAAAGGCATAATGGATGTCTGTATGTATAGCCAGTAAATAGTAAGGAAACCTACAAATAGTTCTTTTTTAAGACAGAGGAGGGAAAAAGAAAAATAATCCATTAACTCATTTATTAATCATACAATGAAGTCTGGCTCATAGAGAAAGCTGGAAACTATATTAGTTGAATGCTTATTATTTTTCAGACATTTTATTCAATATTCACTGGGCTTCTACCGTTTACTATGTGCCAAGTTCAGTGTTAGACATGTGGAATACAGCAGTCAACTGGATAGGCATAATCTCTATCCCGAAGGGAAGTGTAGGACACAGGAAATAAAACCAATAGACAAAAAAGGTCACAAACATAAAGGCAATAACCATAGTTGCTGAGATTTATAATAAGTGGAAAGTTACATATGAAGTCAGAAAAGATTTACATAGGCCTGCAATCTTCAGGTACAAGGAGGAAGAGGCAAAATGTTTCAGGCATTCAGTTAAAGAGCTGTGATGGTCAGTTCTGTGTGTCAATTTGTTCAGGCTATTCAATCAAACACCAGTTATTTGACCACTCACTAATCTAAGTCTTGCTGTGAAATTATTTAGTACATGTGATTAACATCTACTATCAGTTTACTTTAAGGAGAATATCTTCAATTTTTTTCGGTGGGCCTGATCCAAGTAGTTGAAAGACCTTTATAGCAGAACTGAAGTTCCTTCTGCTAGGAAGAAACTCCACCTGTGAACTGAAGAGTCAGCACATGCCCAGGACTTTCCAGCCTGCCCTTCCCAGTGACCTGTCCGACAAGTTCTGGAATTGCCTAGCCAGTCTTCAGTCTTGTAAACCAATTATTTGCAATAAAAATGTGTATTTTATATATTTATCCTTATGATTCTGTTTCCCTGATAGAACCTTAATTGATATAGAAATGCAAAGGCTTTGATGTTAATAAATATTTTCAAGGAATTGAAATATTTTCAAGGATTTTCAAGGAATTGAAATATAGCACGAGACTGGAGCAGCGTGTAAAAGGGAGAGGGCTAAGGACGAGATGGGCCAATACCTCATTTTGTTAAATCTGCATGATGCTCTTGAAGTATTATAATTGCCATTTCAAAGAGGAAGAAAGTACACTTAGTGAAATTGCATAATCTTACCACAAATTAAATGTCAGGTAAACGATACAGAATGGGGATTTGAAGCCAGGTTTTTCTAGTTTCACAGCTCATGGTTTTCCTTATTTACTCTGTTACCTTCTCATTCATACTTAGGGGAAATAATAACATACCAATGATAGACTGAAATATAACCAATGTGGTTGGTTCATAAACCTAATCTTAAAGTTGGTTTCCAAACCTATATGTTTCTCCATCTCTATTTTTTTAAGGGTCATTTCGCTCTTGATTATTTCTATTATTTTTTAATGTCTATCATTTATCAAACTGTTTTCCTACCTATTATAAACTTATCATCTTAAGTGACCTCATCACCCAAATTGTTTTCTGTCCTCTGCTATGTTTCCGTGACTGTTTGAACTCCAGTGAACCTACAAATCTATATCCACTGCCAGCATAGCCTGAGCTTGTCTGCAACAAGAACAATGCCACCTGTGAAATCTTAAATTTTTCTCACTCTGAGTAGTATCTTTCTAGTTTTTTCTCTGTTATTTAGCCTCATCAAATGCCAAAGTCCTTGGCATCTTTAAGTGTCACTAATGCATCAATGCTTTCCAATTCTTATCTCTCTATATGCAGACTAGGCTTTACAAGACACATTTTTGTTTTGTCTTAGCATCCATCTCCTGTTCTGCCCAGGGAAGCATAATGGCAGGCCTGGAGCCACTTAAAAGTATGCACTCTCAGCTGTTGCTCCTGGGCTGCTGAACACCATTGCAGGCAAATGACCCAACTCGAATCAAGACTGATCGGTAGAATTTTCTGCAGTGATGGAAATGTCCCATATCTGTGATGTCCAACAGAGAACACACTAGTCATTGGTAAGCAGTAGGTATGTGACTAGTGCACCTAAGGAACTGAATTATTTAGACACTGATGGCTACTGGCTGCTGTATTGGACAATACAGCTCTGCTGCTAAATCTCTTCAGTCATGTCCGACTCTGTGCGACCCCATAGACGGCAGCCCACCAGGCTCCCCCGTCCCTGGGATTCTCCAGGCAAGAACACTGGAGTGGGTTGCCATTTCCTTCTCCAATGCATGAAAGTGAAAAGGGAAAGTGAAGTCGCTCAGTCATGTCTGACTCTTAGCGACCCCATGGACTGCAGCCCACCAGGCTCCTTCGTCCATGGGATTTTCCAGGCAAGAGTACTGGAGTGGGTTGCCATTGCCTTCTCCAAATACAGCTCTAGACTGCTGTTATTATACATCTGTGGCTCCAAACTTAGATCGGCTTTCAATACAGCCCAGAAATCTTGCTACTTCCCTTCTGAGCTTTCTCTCTCAGTCTTCACAACTGTAGCTCAGAGGTGGGCTTCCCTAAGTTCTTTCAACTTAACCTCGTTTCTTCCTCATTTTCAGTAAATGACTTAGACTTTTTAACACAACAAATGTTTCATTAAACTATTGCCACAAACACCATGAACTTACTTACAGACACAGTCATTTTTATCTATTTAGTCACACCAGATAGTGTCCTAAACATTCTTAAAAAAATAATTATCTCATATGTGGTTTGAGGCTCTTTGAACTTTTCTCACTTCAGCTAGTTCCCCTTTCCTCTGTATCTTTAACCTATTCCTTTATTCTGGATATTTCCCCTAATGTTCTAATATACTCGATTTTCCTGACAATTAACCTGAGAAAAGCTTTTTTCACCCCAACCCATATTCTACTCTAACATTCTTTCTCATTTTTAAATGTAGTCAAAAACTTGCAAAATAAAACATTTGCCCCATAAATCAATATTTTTCAATCTCTGCACATTTAAATTTTGAACAGATCTCCAAAATTTACCTTAAAAAACTCCAAAACTCATAATCTTCTCATTCTACATTTCAGACTCTCCATCCTCTGTTGGTGCACTGTTTCCTCAAGGCTCCTTTATTAGCTCGCTCCTGCTCACGCTCAGCTTCCTCGTGCAATGTCAAATCATGATTCCCAGGTGAAGAAGAGAGATGCCCTACTCAAATCCGTTTCAGAGGCAGACTTTTAGCCCAACTGTGGGGAGTGCATTCATGAGATATGCTTTAGCTCCACTACCTCAGGATCTGCCTCAGCTGCAGAGAAGCACCTGTCTGAGGTCCTATCCTAGGCAGACCTGCCGAGCTCCCTACCAGGTAAGTTGAGGCTTTGTCAGGCCTGCATTACAGCACAGGTGCTGCTTCTACCCAGTCCTACTTCCTTCACAAACAGTTACAAGATAAAATGGAAGAGAAAAACATGTTGTAAAAACAATAAAAATATATGATGCCAAAGAATCAGTATTTTTTAAATGTGCCAGTTTTTATTTCTTTCATCAGTACCTTATAGTTTTCTGAGTACACATCTTTTTGCCTCTTTAGATAGATCTATTCCTAGGTATTGTATTATTTTTGTTGCAATGGTGAATGGGATTGTTTCCTTCATTTCTCTTTCTGATTTTTTGTTGTTAGTGTATAGGAATGCAAGAGATTTCTGAGCATTAATTTTGTATCCTGCAACTTTACCAAATTCATTGATTAGTTTTCTGGTGGCATCTTTAGGATTTTCTATGCACAGTATCTATGGCATGTACTATGTACAGTATCGTGTCATCTGCAAATAGTGATAGTTTTACTTTTTTCCAATTGAGACTGTCATACAGAATGAAGTAAGTCAGTAAGAAAAACAAATATTATATATTAATGTATAAATGTGTAATCTAGAAAAAATGGTACAGATGAACCTATTTGCAAAGCAGAAATAGAGACACAAATATAGATAAAAATGTCTGGATACCAAAGAGGGAATGGGGAGTAGGGTGAATTGGGAGGTAGAGACTGGCATGTTTACACTGTGAGTGTGCTCAGTCACTTCAATCGCGTCGGACTCTTTGCTACCCCATGGACTGTAGCTTGCCAGGCTCCTCTGTCTGTGGGTTTTCCAGGCAAGAATACTGGAATGGGTTGCCATGCCCTCCTCCAGGGGATCTTCCTTACCCAGGGACTGAACTCCCATCTCTTGAGTGTCCTGCACTGCAGGTGGATTCTTTACTGCTGAGCCACTAGGGAAGCCCCATGCATACACTACTATGGATAAAATAGATAACTAATGAGAACCTACTGTACAGCACAGGGAACTCTACCCAATGTTCTGTGTGACCTAAATGGAAAGAAAAGCCAAAAAAGAGGGGATATATGTATGAATATAGCTGATTCACTTTGCTGTGCAGCAGAAACTAACACAACATTGCAAAGAAACTGTATTCCAATATTTTTTTTTAATGTGCAAAATCTGTAAGAAAAATACTACTGAAAGTCTTATGAGTATATTCAAACAAATGGAAAGTCACCCTATGTGCACTGATAAGTTTACTGAACATCTTAAAGATATAAAGATGTATCTGATTAATTTATTTCTCTAATATATCTAATCATCTCTGGTACAGATATATCATATCCATTGATCCCAGAAACAACCTAAGTACAAAAGTACAGTTTACTTAAGAAAATATATGAATCTATCAAAATCAACACAGTCTCAAGGCAAAAATCTCTTACTTCACGGATTAATGTATTTTTATACATAATTTACCCTGGAGGAGGGCCCAGAAACCCACTCCAATGTTCTTGTCTGGAGAATCCCATTGACAGAGGAGCCTGGCAGGCTACAGTTCATTGGCAAAGAGTCAGACATGACTGAAGCAACTTAGCACACACATCTATAATTTAACCCCAATATAAATGTCAACAACCAAAGTTAGGACTTTTCTAGAACAACAAATAGTAGTAGTGAAACTCCTATGGGAAAATAAACACTCAAGAAGTTAATACCTTAAAATAGAAGAGCCATAGCAGGTACTGGACAGTCTAGACATCACCATGTGCTATTACTGTCTGTATAGGATTATGGTTTTACTATTGATTTGTATCTTGACCTCATATCCTAGGTTAACATGTTTAAATGCATTAGCCTTTGTAGATAATTTGGAATTATTTATATTAAAAAAGATCTGTGAATAGATTTAAATTTTCTTTACAATCTCTATTTTTTTCTTTTTCTCACTGCACTGGCTTGAACTTCCAGTACGATGTTGAATAGCAGTGGTAACAGTGAACATCTTGTCTTCTTCCTGAACTTAGGAAAAGTATATTCTTTATTATGGTAAAGTCATTCTCTTTATTGTTTGCTAAGTATAATTGTCATAAATGAGTGTGGAATTTTTTTCAAATGTTTTTTCTTCATTAACTGAATGGCATTCATCTTTAATTATTAATATGGAGAATTACATTGATTTTTTAAATGATGAGCCTGTTTTGCATCCCTGGAATGAATCATCCTTGGTGGTAATGTTTTATCCCTTATACATGGTATTGAATTTAATAAGTTAATATTTTGGTGAGGATTTTTACATCTATTTTCTTAAGGTAAATTTGTCTGTAGTTACCTTTTATTCTAATGGTTCTGTCTGGTTTGGGTATTAAAAAAATTGGCATTTTAGAGAAGTTGAGATTATTTAATTCCCTTCTATTTCTGGAAGCTATTTCTTAGAATTGGTATAATACCTTCCCTTCAATCCACTGTAGTGAGTTTCCAAAACTGCCTTAAGGTAGCAGATTTTTTTGCTTTCTCTCTGCAGGTGAAGTTATTTATTCTGATTGGGAAATAGAGGAGGTGGTATCTGGGTTAGGTTTCAAGAGTTAATGCTGTTCTACATTCCCAACCAGTACCAGGAAAAGAACTCTCTTGGATTCTCTCAGATTTTTTTATTGTGATCTCCCGTTTGAGTTCAAGGACGTTGTGCAAAAGGTTGTGACTCCTTCAGGTCTTCAGCCCCAGTGGGCTTCCTTTCCACACTGGTTTAGCCCACGCTTGGTCTTTAGCAATTTCTTTAAATTTTTAACTTGTATTTCTTATCCATTCCAAGTAAGCAAATGAGAGAGTTCTGTTTCTTACTGCAAGTGGCTCTCTTTCACAAGGTTTCAGGGTACTTAATTGCCCTGAAATTTTAGTTCTGTGCTAGAAATGCAAAAAAGCAAAATGGCTGTCTGCGGAGGCCTTACAAATAGCTGTGAAAAGAAGAGAAGTGAAAAGCAAAGGAGAAAAGGAAAGATATAAGCATCTGAATGCAGAGTTCCAAAGAATAGCAAGAAGAGATAAGAATGTCTTCCTCAGCAATCAATGCAAAGAAATAGAGGAAAACAACAGAATGGGAAAGACTAGAGATCTCTTCAAGAAATTAGAGATACCAAGGAAACAATTCATGCAAAGATGGGCTCAATAAAGGACAGAAATGGTATGGACCTAACAGAAGCAAAAGATATTAAGAGGTGGAAAGAATACACAGAAGAACTGTACAAAAAAGATCTTCACGACCCAGATAATCACGATGGTGTGATCACTGTCCTAGAGCCAGACATCCTGGAATGTGAAGTAAAGTGGGCCTTAGGAAGCATAGCTATGAACAAAGCTAGTGGAGATGATGGAATTCCAGTTGAGCTATTTCAAATCCTAAAAGGTGATGCTGTGAAAGTGCTGCACTCAATATGCCAGCACATTTGGAAAACTCAGCAGTGGCCACAGGACTGGAAAAGGTCAATTTTCATTCCAATCCCAAAGAAAGGCAATGCCAAAGAATGCTCAAACTACTGCACAATTGCACTCATCTCACATGCTAGTAAAGTAATGCTCAAAATCCTCCAAGCCAGGCTTCAGCAATATGTGAACTGTGAACTTCCAGATATTCAAGCTGGTTTTAGAAAAGGCAGAGGAACCAGAGATCAAATTGTCAACATCTGCTGGATCATGGAAAAAGCAAGAGAGTTCCAGAAAAACATCTATTTCTGCTTTATTGACTATGCCAAAGCCTTTGACTGTGTGGATCACAATAAATGGTGGAAAATTCTGGAAGAGATGGGAATACCAGACCACCTTACCTGCCTCTTGAGAAACATGTATGCAGGTCAGGAAGCAACAGTTAGAACTGGACATGGAACAACAGACTGGTTCCAAATAGGAAAAGGAGTACGTCAAGGCTGTATATTGTCACCCTGCTTATTTAACTTCTATGCAGAGTACATCGTGAGAAACGCTGGGCTGGAAGAAGCACAAGCTAGAATCAAGATTGCCAGGAGAAATATCAATAACCTCAGATATGCAGATGACACCACCCTTATGGCAGAAAGTGAAGAGGAACTAAAAAGCCTCTTGATGAAAGTGAAAGTAGAGAGTGAAAAAGTTGGCTTAAAGCTCAACATTTAGAAGACAAAGATCATGGCATCTGGTCCCATCACTTCATGGGAAATAGATGGGGAAACAGTGGAAACAGTGTCAGACCTTATTTTGGGGGGCTCCAAAATCCCTGCAGATGGTGACTGCAGCCATGAAATTAAAAAACGCTTACTCCTTGGAAGGAAAGTTATGACTAAACTAGATAGCATATTGAAAAGCAGAGACATTACTTTGTCAGCAAAAGTCTTTCCAGTCAAGGCTATAGTTTTTCCAGTGGTCATGTATGGATGTGAAAGTTGGACTGTGAAGAAAGCTGAGCGCCGAAGAATTGATGCTTTTGAACTATGGTGTTGGAGAAGACTCTTGAGAGTCCCTTGGACTGCAAGGAGATCCAACCAGTCCATTCTGAAGGAGATCAGCCCTGGGATTTCTTTGGAAAGAATGATGCTAAAGCTGAAACTCCAATACTTTGGCCACCTCATGTGAAGAGTTGACTCATTGGGAAAGACTGTGATTCTGGGAGGGATTGGGGGCAGGAGGAGAAGGGGATGACAGAGGATGAGATGGCTGGATGGCATCACTGACTCGATGGACGTTGAGTCTCAGTGAACTCCGGGAGTTGGTGATGGACAGGGAGGCCTGGTGTGCTGCAATTCATGGGGTTGCAAAGAGTAGGACATGACTGAGCCACCTAACTGAACTGAACTGAACTGAGGTTCAAGAAAAATAATTATTGTACCCTTTGTCCAGGTTTATCAATGATTTAATGAAGAAGATAATCCTCTTTCAGTTCACTACATCTCTGAGCTGAAACCAAATAGACTATTTTCACAGAAAATAAATCTAGCCTTTAAATTTTCTTGACAATTTATTTAAGAAAATATGTTAAGTACTCATCAAAATCAACACAATCTCCATGTGAATATTTTCTTCTTCTCTGATTAATCCTTTACAAAAATCACCAAATTAAGCTTTCCTTTAATATTGAACTAGGATTTTTCAACCTATTAAATTTCAAGTTAACTGAGATAATAAAACTTTGTGTTTTTAAAAGTACTTTATTTAATACTTATTTTAATATTCTATAAAACATTACACATGTATTCAAAAACTTTGAATTTTAAAAGCTGATTATGGATATTAGAATAAGCTTTGTTTATTAGAAACAAATCTTTCATTAAACATAATTTTTTTGCTTATGCATTCACTTTTTAAATATTCTTGGAAGCTCATTATTTATAAAAATTGAGAACAGCCTAATACATGCCTAAAATGTTTTCATTCAGATAAATTAGCCTAGTGTGGACAATATTTTGAGACAGTAATTTATTATTTATTTATATCTACATCATGGACTGAGAAGCTTGGTAGGCTACAGTCCATAGGGTGGCAGAGTCGGACACAACTGAGTGAGTTCACTTTCTTTCACATCATGTCATACTACATTATAGTATATTAGCATTTTTCTTTTCCAAATTCATGAATTTAAGTGACAAGATAGCAAAAACAGCTTGTGATTCTTCCTGCCTTTTTTTCCTCTAAAAGCCAAAACTTGTGTCAAGGAAGAAGTACTTGAATAGGAAAGATATCTGTTTCTACATCTGTATCTACATCTATCAATCAATTTATATCTATCAATTATCTCTCTATCTCCATGAGAAGGCATAGCAAGTGTAGGTTCAATCCTGGATTAGAAGATTCCCCAATTTGGATTTGCAGATGGTAAGGAAGCCATGAGAACTTGGGTGAAAAAAGAAAGAAAAACTGAACCATGCTTTCCGGAAGTGCTAAGTGAATTCCACAATACCGTATGGTTAACTGAATAAGATGGAATTTCACAATGCCAGTGAATTGAAAGAGTTCAAAGAGAAATGATGTATGTTTTAACACTAGACAAAACCACAAATGGTTTTGTGAAGTTTTCCCTGTGGTCTCTTGAAACTGAGGCCTTAGATAGGTGTTGGATCTGAACATTCATGTTGACTGTGGGGTGTTTCAAATGATATTTTCTATAGATAAATGGTCTTTGCCCATGTCTCAGCTCTCTCAGACATTTCTCTGAACTTTGACACCAGCCTGCCTGTGGAACCCTGAGACACTGGAGCTATATAATAGAGTAGGTGTTCAAAATAGTTATTACCTTGAACTTTATAAAATATAGCTTTTACATGGATATTCACATGGTTAATATGAGACGGCTTATTCTGGACTACTAAAATCCCAATGTTTTGATTGACTCTCATCCTTAAAGAGACTAAGAGATATTACAAATGACTAAAATTATGTTTCTCAGCAAGCAGGAAAGATAGAAGCTCAAAATTAAAATTAATTTGAGTTTTAGGATACTGCTACAGTTCTTGCTCCTGTGTTTCAATATTATTGCTCTATAAAAATAAAATTTATTTTGGCTTATATAATTCAGTTAACTAATTCTTCTATATTTTTCCCTACAGGATTTCCGTTTTTATTCCAAATGAATACTTTAAGAGAACTGAAAGAAAAGAAAATAAAAATCAAGTATTTGTCTCTTTCCCAATGGTATTTTCAAGTTTCTCCTTATTCTTATTTCTATACTAAAGCATTTAAACATTTTTCTAAAATTCTCACAGTAACAGAAATAGTTTTTTTTAAGGGCTGTCATTTCCTTTCCTAATATAGATTGATAGCAATGTTTTTTATTAATCTTTACATTTTTAAAATGAGCATTATTTTTATCCTTCACAATGCATGCACCTTAACTGGCAGTTTGAGATATTAATTTTAATAATTGGTGGCTTATTTGTGCTTTTTATAGCCCAATAAATCATCAGAAGTATATAGATGAGAATCAAATAACTTAAGCATATTACTTAAAAATAATTCTTAAAATTCTGGTTTCCTACAAAGTAAATATACAGACCCAGCTCTTGGTTGAAAAGGCATTTACATTAATGTCAAATATTTTATTTCTTTTATATATTAAAACTCTTGAAATGATTAAAACAATTTGCTAAAGTTTTTTTTTTTTTTTTTACATATTATAGTATTGGAATCATAGGGCTTTTGATGTATTATTCTTTGAAATGTTGAAGGTTCCATAAACTAGTGAGAAGGTATATAGAACTTTGAATGCTACATACCATTATTTCTCCCCTGTTGCAAATCCTGATTTTAACTAGTGTTTTCAATTGTCTAATCATCCACCAAACTTCTTTCCCCCAATTTTTATAACAGCTTAATTGACATGTAATTCATATATCACAGAGTTAATTCTTTTAAAGTGTAGCAGGTAGCAATACTTCATCCCCCAAACCTTATTTTTTTGGGAATTCAGTGTTTCTTTAAAGAAAATGCATTCACAGTTATGCAATCATCACTTCTAATTTTAAAACATCTTTCATCACTCTCTTCCTCCAGCAACCATTTATCTACTTTCAGTCTGCATACCATATTCGACTTTCTGTGACTGGCTTCTTTAAATTAGCATAATGTTTTATGGAATAATTCAAATAATTCATGTTGTAGCAAGTATCAATACTTCACCCCCCAGACCTTGTTGTCTTGGGAATCATGGTCCGAATATAGACACTCAAAGCAGGACATAGTCAAATACATGAACAAGTTCATCTTCAGTATCAGAGATAAAACACAGCTAAAAGGTAGTCACAAAGACCACCCATTACCTGTGTTGTTGGTTAAGTAGTGGTTTCTCCCACAATTTGGCACTCATCATTTACTTTAGTCCTTTATTCTCGGGGATGGGGATGAGGAAATGGGCTGAAGGTTGGAACCACTGAAGTAATTTCTGGTATTTTTGTCACTTACATTACTTGTAATAGTTTTCCACCTCTTCCCGCTCCCTGTTCTCTGGATATCATGGAATATGTACTTAAATGTAGGCAGATCTATGATCTCTATCAATATGATAGTTGTTCATTACCTTTTCATCTTTATTTTATATTTCTCTATCTTTAGCATCATCTATAAAATGAATCTACTCATATCAGAATCTGTTTCTATGCTACAGTGAAATAAAGTTTTCATTTATTCTTTAAATTTGTATTTTATGTCAACTATGTGCCCAGGTATGGAGTGAGATTCAATACAATATCTGGGGAAATTGTGATCAGTGAAATGTAGTATATGACTTACTCAGAACCAGAACTTTCTGAAGGAGATATACATGTAAACTAGTAATTTTAACAGTGTGATAAGTGCCATAATAAACAATTGACCAGCAGATGATAGGAGACCATTGTAAAGGATAATATTGAATTGTGTTTCAAAGGATAAGTACAGTTTTGCTAAATGAATGTATGGAAGACAATTTTGGAGAAAATATCACTTAAGGATGGAGAGATATTCTGAGAACTTGAAGTCTCTATGTCTAAATCATGTCCCAAACTCTTAGGAGAATGACATTATACTAAAAAGAGAAAGTTAGAGGGCAATAATCCTATTAAACTTGTGCTAAAACATGCAGATGACACCACCCTTATGGCAGAAAGTGAAGAAGAAATGAAGAGCCTCTTGATGAAAGTGATAGATGAGAGTAAAAAAGTTGGCTTAAAGCTCAACATTCAGAAAACTAAGATCATGGCATCTAGTCCCATCACTTCATGGCAAATAGATGGGGAAACAGTGGAAACAGTGTCAGACTTTATTTTTTGGGGCTCCAAAATCACTGCAGATGGTGACTATAGCCATGAAATTAAAAGACACTTACTCCTTGGAAGGAAAGTTATGACCAAGCTAGACAGCATATTAAAAAGCAGAGACATTACTTTGCCAACAAAGGTCCATTTAGTCAAGGCTATGGTTTTTCCAGTGGACATGTATGGATGCGAGAGTTGGACTATAAAGAAAGCTGAGCGCCGAAGAATTGATGCTTTTGAACTGTGGTTTGGGGAAGACTCTTGAGAGTCCCTTGGACTGCAAGGAGATCCAGCCTGTCCATCCTAAAGGAGATCAGTCCTGGGTCTTCATTGGAAGGACTGATGTTGAAGCTGAAACTCCAATACTTTGGCCATGTGATGTGAAGAGCTGACTCACTGGAAAAAACTCTGATGCTGGTAAAGATTGAGGGCAGGAGGAGAAGGGGACAACAGAGGATGAGATGGTTGGATGGGATAACCAACTCAATGGACATGGGTTTGAGTGGACTCCGGGAGTTGGTGATGGACAGGGAGGCCTGGCATGCTGCAGTTCATGGGGTTGCAAAGAGTCGGACATGACTGAGCGACTGAACTGAAAACATGCCCAGAGGCACATTCATTAAATTGATACTTTCAACTCTCCAGATTTGACTAAAGTTGAAGCAACTTTCTTTCTTTTTTTACTTATTTTATTTTATTTTATTTTTTTAACTTTACAATATTGTATTGGTTTTGCCATGTATCAACATGAATCCACCACAGGTATACACGTGTTCCCCATCCTGAACCCTCCTCTCTCGTCCCTCCCCGTACCATCCCTCTGGGTCATCCCAGTGAACCAGCCCCAAGCATCCAGTATTGTGCATCGAACCTGGACTGGCGACTCGTTTCTCTGGCCCCCTAAAACAGGCATTCTATAAATTTTTTCTTCAGAGATTTTCTTGGTATTTTTGGAGTCTATTTTCCATAATAAAAACATGCTTGCTTTGTTAAATTTTAAATCCTTCTATTAAGCTAGGCTCCAAAATAAGTATTTTAGACTCATTATTTCAGTCAGCTGTTAGTCTGATGTTGGACTGGCTACATCAGACCTCTGTGTAAGCTTAAAGAAAAACAAAACTATTCCTTTCTAATTTTATGTTATACGCACATTTCATTTATTAACCATCTTCAAGGTACCAAGCTTTTCTTCATGGGATTTTATGGACCGTAGCCTGCCAGGCTCCTGTCCCTGGAATTCTCCAGGCACGAATACTGGTGTGGGTAGCCAATCCCTTCTCCAGGGGATCTTCCTACCCAGGATCAAACCCAGATCTCCTTCAATGCAGGTGGATTCTTTACCATCTGAGCTACCAGAGAAATCCCATATTGAAACACATTTGAAATAAATATACATGATTAGAGATTAAGCTGGACTTAGTCATAAATGTTTTATTGTAGCATTTATGTACCTGTTAAGTATAGGCTAGTGTTCTTTGCAGGGATGAGAAGACCTAAAAGCTGTTGGAATTAGCTCAACTGTGCACATACATAATGTAATGTATTACATTTTGCTGAGGTCACAGACTCCTGCTATGTCTCTCCTCCTCCTCTCTCGTTTCCTTGATTTTACCTCTTTTTTTTTCCTGAGAATAATTTGAGAGCCAAATGTGGAGATGTGGAGCTTAGAAGGACTGAATCAGTGAATTCTAGGCATTTATTGCAGGACATTATATATTCTAATGTGAAAATCAGTATTTTTGTTTTTTTAATTTTTTTCTTGCTGCTATGGAATGATTCAAATTTTCATAGTAGCACTGCTATATACCTGCCTTACCTGCAGAATGTATCTGAAAATTACTATTCCTTATGTTTGGAAAAAAATATTTAAATGTTTGTTTGTTGGTTGACTTGTCAATTTTTAATCAACTTTTATTATATTGCCTAAAAATCTATAGTGGAAAAATAGAAAGTCTTTATAGATATAGATGGATAAGGAATAAGTGGCCAAATGAGAGGAAAAGTATCCATGGCAGCTTATGAATTGGGCTCTACAATGTGAAGACTTGAGTCTAGAAGAGTGGCAAAGGGTATGTGGTGATGGGGATTCCTAGAAAGTAGTGGTTAAGTAGACCAAGAGAGGTACCACTCTGAATAACTAAATATTCTGAGGAGTTACATTAGGTAGAGGTCTTTACCTGACTAGGAGCTTTCATCCTTCAATTCTTTACTTCAGCTATCAGCCAGTTTATCATGCCACATACCTCAAAGTGAAATTCCATCCCTTTTGCTACCAAAGTCAGAACTCTGACTGACCAGCAGCAATAAGGGATGCCCACCAGTTCACCAGAATCTTGCTCAGTAATCACGTGACAATTATAGATTTTTGCCTTCCCACTACGTCTTAAAACATATGTAAAACCCCAAGGGATCCCTGGATTTCTAGCAGAATATTGAGGAGGAACTTTTTCCTGATCTCAGAGGTTCATAATGGAACAAACTCAAGACTCTGAAGTCAGGATGAGACACAGCATTGGATAACTAGTGTCAGTTTCACAACGCCGGCCCTGCCTTTGGCCACCATATATATCATAAAACAGTAATGGTGGAAAAAGTGAGTCGTCTTGTTGTCTGAGGCACTTGGGGTTAGAATTCAGAAAGCACTAACATGGCAACGAGGGAGAAAAATGTTTTTCACTAATTCACAGGCACTGAGATTAACATTAGGATCCAAACATAATTTTAAAATCGCTAATGTTCTTCTCTAGATCTTCCAGTCTCAGAAACTTCTCACATTTCTCTTTTGGAAAAGCATCTGAAATATTAACTTGCTTTGAAAATTAAGTAATGTAATAAACATAGCTAGTCCCATACCATTTCAATGCATGGTAGCTTTTACTACTAATTACATATTATTATAGGAGAAGGAAATGGCAACCCACTCCATTATTCTTGCCTGGAAAATCCCATGGACAGAGGAGTTGGCAGGAAACAGTCCATGGTGTAGCAAAGAGTCAGACACGACTGAGCGACTAAACACCAGCAGCATTAAATAGAGACATGGGTGATCAGTTGTGGTTGATTGTGACCCCATGGATTGTAGCCCGCCAGGATCCTCTGTCCATGGAATTTTCAGGCAACAATACTGGAGTGGGTTGCCATTTCCTACTCCAGGGTATCTTCCTAACCCAGAGATCATACAGAATCTATACATACAGCTTACAAAAACTGTACAGACTCATATACTAGAAAAAGAACTTTGTTATATCAAGTGATTTGCAACTACGAGTGGCTTGAAAAAATTGTATACTGTTACTTCTTACTGTTGGGGGTCTTTGTTCCTTTTCTTGCTTTCCAAACCTTCAAAGATACTAATACTTGCTCTTTTTTGTGGTGCCTCAGAGGCTGTCAGCCGCTTCAGAATGAAGCTGAACATCTCTTTCCCAGCAACTGGCTGCCAGAAGCTCATTGAAGTGGACAATGAATGAAAACTTCGTACCTTCTGCGAGAAGCGTATGGCCACAGAAGTTGCTGCTGATGCTCTGTGTGAAGAACGGAAGGGTTATGTGTCTGAATCAGTGGCGGGAACAATAAGCAGGGTTTCCCCATGAAGCAGGGTGTCTTGACCCATGGCCAAGTTCACCTGCTACTGAGTAAGGGACATTCCTGTTACAGACCAAGGAGGACTGGAGAAAGAAAGCGCAAATCTGTATGGGGTTGCATTGTGAACGCCAAAATGTTTTCACACACAAACACACACACAAACAGTGTGGAGTGTTTTCAATTTGGTCATCATGAAAAAAGGGGAGAAGGATATTCCTGGACTCACTGATACTTCAGTGCCTCATCGCCTGGGTCCAAAAAGAGCTAGGAGAATCCTCAAATTTTTCAGTCTCTCTAAAGATGATATCTGCCAATATGTTGTACGAAAGCCCATAAACAAAGACGGTAAGAAACCTAGGACTAAAGCACCCAAGATTCAGCATCTCGTGACTCCACGAGTTCTGCAACACAAACACCGGCGTATTGCTCTGAAGAAACAGCGTACTAAGAAAAACAAAGAAGAGGCTGCAGAATATGCTAAACTTTTGGCCAAGAGAATGAAGGAGGCCAAAGAAAAACGGCAGGAACAGATTGCCAAGAGACGGAGGCTGTCCTCCCTTGTAGAAGAGAGCTTCTACTTCTGAGTCCAGTCAAAACTGAGATGTTCTAAGAGTAGCAAATAAATAAGATCAGACATCAAAAAAAAAAAAAAAAAAGATACTAATACTGGATGTTAGAACCTATAAACTATGATACTCAACCAGATCCTTTCATTTCTATGAGTAGCTATATACCCCCATTGCTTGATAAGATACTTATCAAAAACTACATGCTAGAATGTATAAATGTGAGTGAAGATCTTATTGAAGACAAGAAAATTATATTGAAGATCTTCATAAATAAGAGTACATGTGTTGTGGTTTCAGACTGTTTCTCTTCTGATCTATTTTCCATTCTGGAGTCAGCATGATCAATTATGAGTAAAGCTGGAACGCCATAACCATCTCAAAGCCGAAAGGCCACATTCATTTGCTGCCCTCTAAGCATGAGCACAGTTTCGGTGCATTCTGAGTGTTACAATATTTCAAGTTACAGTTCTTTCCCAGTTGTCTTTGTTGTTCTTTCTTTCTTCTTGTTGTCATGATCACTCTACCCTTTCCATTAATCAGAAGGTTTTTATATATTTATAGCCAACCCCATTCCTAGGAACTAGTTTATTCTTGGTAAATCTTCATATTTAGCATCTAGCTCAATGTCATATTTTATATGTATTCTTTAAATTACTTATCATTTTGGCCTATCAATAAATAAATAACCATGGGGCAGCTGGAACTATGGTTAGAATTCAAAATCACCTGACGTGCCTCTTACTACATCCAGATCTAGACATAAAAGTTAGTGAAAAATCTTCAACTCCATAATGGCAATACTATTGAAACTCAGGCCTTTGGGAATATGGGTTTGTGTAGCACAATCAACTAAAGATCTCTGACCAAAAAAATGCAGGTTGAAGGAAAAGTGACATAAAATGGGGAAGAAAGACAGCAGAAATATTTGGAACCAGTCTCTTATGATCACTTGTCCTGGCACATTGTTCCTTTTTACATTCTACACTTGTCCTAATATGTTATATAAGGAGAAGTGACTTTTTTTTTTTTTGCAACTTAGTTTAAGGCTATAGAATATCCAGATGTGAGTGTGACTACAACAGTCAAGAATTATGATTATCTTGTGACCCAATGTACACAGGATTTCTAGCTTCTATAAGCGTGATGCTTTAATATTTGCCCTATAAGCCTGTGTCAAGTAGGCCTGGTTTTAGACAACTTGATATGCATCACCATGCTTTGATTTCCTGACTCTTTCACGTCACCCCTCTTCTTGGAGAGGTGTCCTCTTCCAGGGGGATTTTTCAAATACTAACCAACCCATCCAGAATCCACACTCCCAATCACTTTTCTTATTGGGCTTTCACATTCTGGGTTACTATAAACCTGCCCTAATCACCTCAGAACCAGGTACCAGACAATTAGGGATAGCATCTATGTATCAAAGCCTGAAAGCCAATTCTAAGCCTATTTATCCTTGTCCATTACTTCCTGAGGAAAACAAAGTTCTTGTCCATAGTTTCCCCCTTACCATATGCTTAGTGACCAACTCAGGCACTTTCCCAGGCCATGGCTTGCTATTCCCTTTTATCTTGGGAACTGCAACAAATGATCTTGCCAATGGCAACCATTTCCCAATCTTTTGACCTTACTATACTTCACATTTTCCATTAATACATTATATTTTAAAACATTCATGTTGGGAGATGGTCGGATATCTCCAGTTGCATAAAAGATGGTTGCATCATGTAATGAAGAAGATGCTGTTGTCATTACTGTCTAATGTATGGGTAGAAGACAGAGAAAGACAAAGAATACTGGGCAGCCAAAGCAATGGATGTTCTATCACTTATCTGTAGGTGCTCAGTTCACAGATACACTTTTCTATGCTAATACCTTCAGGCCACCTGACTTAAAAAGCAGTTGACTTTTATCTGTGTGGCACTTTATGTACATTGAAGATAACTGATGAAGTAAAGATATAATTTATATTGTGAATTACATTCTTTTATTCTTTTTTTTTCATTCTTTTTTTTATTTTTTTTAATTTTATTTTATTTTTAAACTTTACATAATTGTATTAGTTTTGCCAAATATCAAAATGAATCCGCCACAGGTATACATGTGTTCCCCATCCTGAACCCTCCTCCCTCCTCCCTCCTCATTCCATCCCTCTGGGTCGTCCCAGTGCACCAGCCCCAAGCATCCAGTATCGTGCATCGAACCTGGACTGGCAATTCTTTTAAAATCAACAGTTGAAACCATAGGACTTAAAGTCACAGAGAGATATTAAATAATTTGACCAAGTCAACAAGCAAATCATTGGAAGTTAGGATTTTAATCTGGTCCCAAATTTCATATTCTTAGCAGAGTCTACAATATATTAAAAGCATTTTACTTGCTTTAATTTTTTTCTTAACATATTTATGAACAGTATATGGTTGCGTTATTTTAATCATGTTATCACATTATTCAATAGTTATTTTCAAAACTGCAAACAAAAGTGCCAAAGGGACAGCACAGTTGGACATACTATGAAAAATACATTCACTTGTATTCTTTTATAATTTATCTACCACTACTAAGTTTGTTTTTTTAACAAAAAATAGTAGTTTATTCTTTTATGGTCCCATTGATTGATATAGTAACTATTGGTAAGCTATATTGGCAAGCTATATTAATATAGTATATTATATATATATATATATATAATATAGTATAGATATAGTAACTATTTTGGAGAAGGAAATGGCAACCCACTCCAGTGTTCTTACCTGGAGAATCCCAGGGACTGGGGAGCCTGGTTAGACTGCTGTCTATGGAGTCGCACAGAGTCGGACACGACTGAAGTGACTTAGCATAGTAATTATTTAAAAATATTCATGAGACTTCCCTATAAAACAGTTTTTGTACCATTTATATAATGAAAATACTCATTACATCTATTCATACAACTTTATGATGACACTTTACTCCTTAGCACTAAAATATTTTTAATAATTTCTGCAATAGTCCTTTTAAGGTTTAAAGTAATAATTTTGAATCACCATAACTATATGAAAGATATATATTTGTCTGAAACACAAAATTGATTACTTTATGTATAAAGATTCTTTTAAAGAAGAATTAATTGTGTCATGACAGATTGAGTTAAAGGAAAAACTACATGCTTTTATAATCTTTTTTTTTTTTCTGTTATCCTCATAGGAGAGAAAATTCTGGATTGAGAGGGGTCATTCATAGGAAAATAGGTAAACAGGAAAATAGAGTACTATGCATACATCATAAACTTAAACACATTTTTGCTAGAGTGAGATTATACCGACTGAAAGGCATTTCAGGGTGACTCATATTACCAGTTTTGAAAAAGTACCTCTGAAAAATGACCCAAATTCAGAATAATCTCCATTAACAGCTCCTCATTCAGAGGCATGAAGCTACATTAGAAGAAGCTAAGCAAAGAAACAGAAATGTGGCTTCCATCTCCAGTGAATAGTGATTTGTCAGAAGCTAACGTAGCAAAGATTTCTCTAAGGCTAGCTGAGCAGGGAAAGTAAAAATCTGTAGGCCGAATTTCAAAAACAGGAAAGAATCACAGAACACTAAGCTACAATGATTGCTTCTAACAGAAATTAGAGACAACAGCTTTCCTAGAAAAGGTACTCATAAAAGAAGAAGTATTCTGAATATATCAAAGCAAATATCTTTCTGATATATTTATTGTAACTTACTTTTTCTATCCTTCTGGAGTTTTAAATATTTTTCCTATTTTTGTAATCAGTGCTATACTCAGTGTGTTTTGTGCCCTGGAACCAATCTACATATTCTTAACCACAGATCAGGCATGAAATAAGTATAGAAAATAGAGGAAGCACTTAGAAATATTTAAAGCAAATTGACATTCCTACGACATTATTATTGTAATTCATTCTTATGGTTAGATTCAATAGTTTAGAATTGTGTGACCTTCACATTCATAAGTTGATGGCCTAACCATCAGTAACTCATAATGTGATATTTTTTGGAAATAAGACCTTTGAAAATGTAATTTCTTAGGATGAGGTCAGTGGGCCCTAAAACAATAATACTGGTAATCTTATAGGAGGAGAAAATTGGACCCAGAAGCACATACATAGGGAAAAAAAAGCCATGTGACGATGAAGGAAGAGATCAAGCTGTACTTCTGTACACCAAGGAACATCAAAGATTGCCAGCAAACCACCTGAAGCTAGGATGGAACAGATTCCCCATTACAGCCCTCAGAAGAAACCAAAACTGCCAATAAATACCCTGGTCTCAGATTTCCAGCCTCCAGAATTGTGAGGCAAACATTTTCTGTTGTTTAAGCCACTTAGTTTGTGGTACTTTGTTACAGCAGCCTTAGAAATCTAATGTATTTATTGAAGTGTCAATTTTAATGTGAAATTAAACTATATATATATATATATATATATATATATATATATATATATAAAATACAAAACGGGGCTTGTTCCTTCATCAAGATATTTTGATAGGATTTGTTCTCAAGTATGTTACGGTCACAAATCAAATGCATATAATTTGGATTTCCCAATGCTTCATGGCAAATAAAAGGGGAGAAAGAGGAAGCAGTGACAAATTTTATTTTCTCAGGCTCCAAAATCACTGCAGACTGTGACTGCAGCTATGAAATTGAAAGATCCTTGCTCTTTGGAAGGAAAGTCAAGACAAACCTAGACAGCATGTTAAAAAGAAAAGATATTATATATGTTTCAATGCCATTCTCCCAAATCATCCCCATGAAACGAGTTGCCAGTCCAGGTTCAATGCACGATAGTGGATGCTTGGGGTTGATGCACTGGGATGACCCAGAGGGATGGTACGGAGAGGGAGGAGGGAGGAGGGTTCGGGATGGGGAACACATGTATACCTGTGGCTGATTCATGTTGATGTATGACAAAACCAATACAATATTGTAAAGTTAAAAAAAAAATAAAGCAAAAAAATTAAAAAAAAGAAAGAAAAGATCTCACTTTTCTGACAAAGTCATATAGTCAAAACTATGGTTTTTCCAGTAGTCATGCATGGATGTGAGAGTCAGACCAGAGAGAAGGCTGAGCACTGAAGAACTGATGCTTTTGAACTGTGGTGCTGGAGAAAACTTGAGAGGAGATCAAACCAGTCAATCCAAAATGAAAACAACCTGGAATATTCATTGAAAGGATTGATGCTGAAGCTGAAACTCCAATACTGTGGCCATGTGATGGGAAGAGTCAACTCATTGGAAAAGACCCTGATGCTAGGAAAGACTGAAGACAAAAGAAGGGTGGCAGAGGATGAAATAGTTAGATAGCATTACTGATTCAATGGACATGAACTTGAGCAAACTCCAGGAGATAGTGAAGGACAGGAAAGTCTGGCATGCTGCTCTCCATGGGGTTGCAAAGATTCAGGCACAACTTAGCAACTGAACAAGAACAAGTCCTAAGACTATCTGTTGTTTCATCTTAAGCAAGGCTTAAGAATCAAAGTAACTTCAGTAGACATGCAGATAACATAATTTAGTGCAGGCAATCATGATAAGGCACAACAAATGAGTGGGAAAACCTACCTAACTGGAGAATTTATACCTGAAATTAAACATGTTGACTTTTTAAACATTACATTAACCAAATAAAACACATCTGCAGAACCACCAGTTTGAGATCACTGTTACTTTTTTTTTCTGATTATCCCAAATATAGCTTTTATTTCACAATATTTACCTAAGTCCTGATTTCTAAACTATGCAGTCAGCTTCTTCGTTTGATTGTCCTAGAGGTAGAGGTATAGAATTCTACAGAAGTACCGAGGTTCATGTCCCAAAAGAAAACAATGTTCAACTCCATAAAATCAACTGGGTTCTACCTTGTGCCAGTGACTAACATCTAGTGGAGAAGCTGTGAAGCAGTCTACCATACACGACTACTGGAAAAACCATAGCTTTGACTAGATAGACTTTGTTGGCAAAGTAATGTCTCTTTTCCTGTCATGCAATACTGAATTCACTGTTATGTGATTGATATTTTGGCAGGAAAGTCTATGGTGAATAATGATGAGTTTATTTTCTTGTGAAATATTCATAATTATGTTCTATCTCTTCCTTATTTAAAAGCATCAAAAATCAATTCAGTTCAGTTCAGTCGCTCAGTCGACTCTGACTCTTTGTGACCCCATGGACTGCAGCACACCAGGCCTCCCAATCTATCACCAACTCCCAGAGTTTACTGAAGCTCATGTCCATTGAGTCAGTGATGCCATCCAACCATTCCATCCTCTGTTGTCCCCTTCTCCTCCCACATTCAATCTTTCCCAGTATCAGGATCTTTTCCAATGAGTCAGTTCTTCGCATCAGGTGGCCGAAGTATTGGAGTTTCAGCTTCAGCATCAGTCCTTCCAGTGAATATTCAGGCCTGATTTCTTTTCAGATGGACTGGTTGGAACTCCTTGCAGTCCAAGGGACTCTCAAGAGTCTTCTCCAACACCTTAGTACAAAAGCATCAATTCTTTGGCACTCAGCTTTCTTTGTAATCCAACTCTCACATCCATACATGACTACTGGATAAACCATAGCTTTGACTAGATAGACTTTGTTGTCAAAGTAATGTCTCTGCTTTTAAATATGTTCTCTAGGTTGGTCATAGCTTTTCTTCCAAGGAGCAAGCGTCTTTCAATTTCATGGCTGCAGTCACCATCTGCAATGATTTTAGAGCCCCCCAAAATAAAGTCTGTTACTGTTTCCACTGTTTCCCCATCTATTTGTCATTAAGTGATGGGACCAGATGCCATGATCTTAGTTTTCTGAATGTTGAGCTTTAAGCCAAATTTTTCGCTCTCTTCTTTCACTTTCATCAAGAGCCCCTTTTAGTTCTTCACTTTCTGCCATAAATGTGCTATTATCTGCATAGCTGAGGTTATTGATATTTCTTCCGGCAATCTTGATTCCAGCTTGTGCTTCATCCAGCCCAGCATTTCTCATGATGTACTCTGCATAATTTAAATAACCAGGGTACAATACATAGCCTTGACATACTCCTTTTCCTATTTGGAACCATTCTGTTGTTCCATGTCCAGTTCCAACTGTTGTTTCTTGATCTGCATACAGATTTCTCAGGAGGCAGGTCACATGGTCTGGTATTCCCATCTCTTTATGAATTTTGCACAGTTTCTTGTGATCCACACATTCAAAGGCTTTGGCATAGTCAATAAAGTAGAGTAGATGTTTTTCTGCAACTCTCTTGTTTTTCCATGATCCAATGGATGTTGGCAATTTGATCTCTGGTTCCTGTGCATTTTCTAAATCCAGCTTGAACATCAGGATGTTCACAGTTCAAGTAATGTTGAAGCCTGGCTTGGAGAATTTTGAGCATTACTTTGCTAGCGTGTGAGATGAGTGCAATTGTGCAGTAGCTTCAACATTCTTTGGCATTTCCTTTCTTTGGAATTGGAATGAAAACTGACCTTTTCCAGTCCTATGGCCGCTGCTGAGTTTTCCAAGTTTGCTAACATATTGAGTGCAGCATTTTCACAGTATCATCTTTTAGGATAAGAACTAGCTCAACTGGAATTCCATCACCTCCACTAACTTTGTTTGTAGGGATTCTTCTTAAGGCCCACTTGACTTTGCATTCCAAATGTCTGGCTCTAGGTGAGTGATCACACTATTGTGATTTCTGGGTTGTGAAAATCTTTTTTTATAGTTCTGTGTATTTTTGCCACCTCTTCTTAATATCTTCTGCTTCTGTCAGGTCCATACCATTTCTGTCCTTTATTGTGCCCTTCTTTGCATGAAATGTTCCCTTGGTATCTCTAATTTTCCTGAAGAGATCTCTAGTCTTTCCCATTCTATTGTTTTCCTCTATGTCTTTGCATTGGTCACTGAGAAAGGCTTTCTTACCTCTCCTTGATGTTCTTTGGAACTCTGAATTCATATGGGTATATCTTTCCTTTTCTCTTTGCTTTTTGCTTCTCTTCTTTTCACAACTATTTATAAGGCCTCCTCAGACAGCCATTTTGCTTTTTCATATTTCTTTTTCTTGGGGATGGTCTTGATCCCTGTCTTCTGAAAAATTTCACAAACTTCCATCCATAGTTCTTCTGGCACTCTGTCTATCAAATAGTCCCTTGAATTTATTTCACTTCCACTGTATAATCATAAGGGGTTTGACTTAGGTCATACCTAAATGGCCTAGTGGTTTTCCCCACTTTCACTTTAAGTCTGAATTTGGCAATAAGGAATTCATGATCTGAGCCCCAGTCATCTCCTGGTTTTGTTTTTGCTGACTGTATAGAGCTTCTCCATCTTTGGTTTCAAAGAATATAATCAATTTAATTTCAGTATTGACCATCTGGTGATGTCCATGTGTAGAGTCTTCTCTTGTGTTGTTGGAAGAGGGTGTTTGCTATGACCAGTGCATTCTCTTGGCAAAACTCTATTAGCCTTTGCCCTGTTTTATTCTGTACTCCAAAGGTCAATTTGCCTGTTACTCCAGGTGTTTCTTGACTTCCTACTTTTGCATTCCAGTCCCCTATAATGAAAAGGACATCTTTTTGGGGTGTTAGTTCTAGAAGGCTTTGTAGGTCTTCATAGAATTGTTCAACTTCAGCTTCTTCAGCATTACTGGTTGGAGCATAGACTTTGATTACTGTACTACTGAATGGTTTGCCTTGGAAATGACACAAATCATTCTGTCATATTTGAGATTGAATCCAGGTACTGAATTTAGAACTCTTTTGTTGACTGTGAGGGCTCTTCCATTTCTTCTAAAGGATTCTTGCCCACAGTAGTTGATATAATAGTCATCTGAGTGAAATTCACCCATTCCAGTCCATTTTAGTTCGCTGATTCCTAAAGTGTTGATGTTCACTCTTGCCTTCTCCTGTTTGATCACTTCTAATTTGCCTTGATTCATAGACCTAACACTCCAGGTTCCTATGCAATATTGCTCTTTACAGCATTGGACCCTGCTTCCATCACCAGTCACATCTACAACTGGGTGGTGTTTTTGCTTCAGCTCCATCTCTGTATTCGTTCTGGAGTTATTTCTCCAGTGATCTCCAGTAGCATATTGGGCACCAACCAACCTGGGGAGTTCATCTTTCAGTGTCCTATATTTTTGCCTTTTCATAGTCTTCATGGGGTTCTCAAGGCAAGGATACTGAAGTTTTTTTTTACCATTCCTTTCTCTAGTGTACCAGGTTTTGTCAGAATTCCCCACCATGACCCACCAGTCTTGGGTGGCCCTACACGGCATGGCTCATAGTTTCACTGAGATAGACAAGGCTGTGATTGTGGCTTTCAGTCTGTCTTCCCTCGGATGCAGAAGATTAAGAGGCTGCTGGAAGCTTCCTGATGGGAGAGACTGATTGAGGGGGAAACTGGGTCTTATTCTGATGGGCAGAACCATGCTCAGTAAATCTTTAATCCAACTAATATACTTGTTTTTGATCAGTCACCCAGTCATGTCCAACTCTTCGCCACCCCATGGACTGTAGTTTGCCAGACCTCCCTGTCCCACACTATCTCCCAGGGTTTGCTTAAGTTCATATTCATTGCATCAGTGATGTCATCTAGCCATCTCATCCTGTGATACCCTCTTCTCCTTCTGCCCTTGATCTTTCCCAGCATCAGGGATTATTCTGATGATTTGTCTGTTTGCATCAGATGACCAAAATACTGGAGCTTCAGCTTTAGCATCAGTCCTTCAAGTGAATATTCTGGGTTGATCTCCCTTAAGATTTATCAGTTGGATCTCCTTGCTGTCCAAGGGACTCTCAAGAGTCTTCTCCAGCACCACAGTTCAAAGACATCAATTCTTTGGCATTCCACTTTGTTTATGGTCCAGCTCTCATAATAGTATGTGACCACTGGGAAGACCATAGCCTTGTCTATACAGACCTTTGTCGGCAGAGTCATGCCTCAGCTTTTCAACACACTGTCTAGATTTGTCATCACTTTCCTGCCAAGAAGCAATCATCTTTTGATTTCATGGGTTCAGTCACCATTTGCAGTGATTTTGGAGCCCAAGAAGAGGAAATTTATCACAACTTCCACCTTTTCCCCTTCTATGTGCCATGCAATAATGGGTTCAAATGCCATGATCTTAGTTGTTGTTGTTGTTTTGTAATATTTAGTTTTAAGACGGCTCTTTTACTCTTCTCCTTCACCCTCATCCAAAGACTCTTTAGTTCCTTTTTGCTTTCTGCCATTAGAGTGGTAACATCTGCATATCTGAGGTTGTTAATGCTTCTCCCACCTGCCTTGATTCTGGCTTGCAACCCAGCCAGCCCAGGATTTCTCATGATGTGCTCAGCGTACAAGTTAAACAAACAGGGTGACAGCAGACAACCCTGTCATACTCCTTTCTTGATCTTGAAACAATCAGTTGCTCCACATAGGGTTGTAACTGTTGCCTCTTGACCTGCATACAGGTTTCTCAGGAGACAGGTAAGATGGTCTGGTATTCCCATCTCTCTAAGTGCTTTCCACACTTTGTCATGATCTATGAAGTCAAAGGCTACATAGTAGTTGATGAAACAGAGATAGATGTTTTTCTGAAATTCTCTTGCTTTTTCTATAATCCAGTGAATGTTGGCAATTTGATCTCTAGTTCCTTTTCCTTTTCTAAACCCAGCTTGAACATCTGGAAGTTCTTGGTTCAGATAATGCTGAAGCCTAGCATGCAAGATTTTATGTATGACCTTACTAGCATGGGAGATCAGTGCAACCCTCCAATGGTTAGCACATTCTTTGATACCACCCTTCTTGGGAATTGGGATGAGGATTGACTTTTTCCAGTCCTGTGACCACTGCTGCGTCTTCCAGATTTGCTGACATAATGAATGCAACACCTTGATGGCATCATCCTTTAGGGATTTGAATAGTTCTGCTAGAATTTCATTGCATCCACTAGCTTTATTAACAGCAGTGCTTCTTAAGGCCCACTTGACTTCATTCTCTAGAATGTCTGGCTCTGGGTGACTAACCACACCATTGTAGTTAGTCACACCACACCAATCCAGTTCATTCAGATATTTTTTATACTGTTCTTCCATGTATTCTTTCCATCTCTTCTTAATCTCTTCAGCATCTACTAGGTCTCTTCCATTTTTACCCTTTATTGTGCCCGTCTTTGGGTGGAAAGCTCCCTTGATGTTTCCAATTTTCCTCAAGAGATCTCTAGTCTTTACTTTTTCTTTTCTTCTATTATTAAGCACTGTTTATTGAAGAAGGTCTTCCTATATCTTCTAGCTATTCTTTGAAACTCTGTGTTTAATTGGATGTACCTTTCCCTCTCTCCCTACCTTTTTGTATCTCTTCATTCTTTCACTATTCATAAAGCCTTCTCAGGTAACCACTTCACCTTATTGCTTTTCTTTTTCTTTGGGGTGGCTTTGTTTACCACCTCCTGTACACAAATATATATGTATTTATAAATTTTTTGTTGCATATAGGGTGTAAGATATTTATAGCAAATTATCTTTAATAAACATTAAGTAATTCAGCATTCCTACACCTCACTTCATTGTGTCTATGCTGATAGAGCAAAGTTCATTAGTTTGTTTAAAGAATATATTTTGCAAGTTGTTTTATGATCTATTATAAACAAAGAGGCAAATAGTCCAATTTAAGGCAAAAGGGTCAGTCTCAGGACCTAGTCTTTGTATCCTAAAAGAAAGCTGTAACATAAGTAACAAAGTGACCAAAGATGATCAAATAACTGATGCATATTTGAGAAATATTTAACATAAATGAGCCAATGATGATTCATGATTAAATGTTACAAAATTTAATATAATTCAAGTCTTCACATATTAACTAGCTTATAGTAGGAAAAAGAAAGAATGGCATTTGTAACTGATAAGATTCTTTTAAAAATTCCCCATCATATATGCTTAGTCCTTACCAGTCTCTTGCATTATTTCATTTTGCTCTGTTTTTTTTTTTTCTTTTCTTTTCTTTTCATTTTCCTTGGTATATCAATGTCTTGCTGCAGCTGCTGCTGCTAAGTTGCTTCAGTCCTGTCCGAGTCTGTGCGACCCCATAGATGGCAGCCCACCAGGCTCCCCTGTCCCTGGGATTCTCCAGGAAGGAACACTGGAGTGGGTTTCCATCTCCTTCTCCAATGCATGAAAGTGAAAAGTGAAAGTGAAGTTGCTCAGTAGTGTCCAACTCCCAGCGACCCCATGGACTGCGGCCCACCAGGCTCCTCTGTCCGTGGGATTTTCCAGGCAAGAGTACTGGAGTGGGGTGCCATTGCCTTCTCCATCAATGTCTTAGTGTAGTGCAAATGAAATACCATATATTATTGCTGTCAATTTACTGTGGTGTTTTGTATTTTGGTTTTGTATTAAAATATAATCATACTATATTTAAAAAAAAAAACTCCCCATCATAATTTATAAGAGAAGTGTGAAATTACAACCCTTCATGGTGCTAATTTTTCAATATATGTCAAATTTTAATTTTCATATGCATAGATATCTTTTAAGGACATTCTTCTCTTTGTAAACAATCAGAAATCCTCAGAATGACTTGGATTCAAATATTCTTATATTAATTTAATTTATAATGCTGAACATGCAAATTGCAAGATATGAAGAAGTTTATTCCTGGTCTGTTAAACCTTCACAAATCTATGAGTCACAATATTTTTATGTCAAAATCACAATGCCAGGCCTCAAACCTGATTTTTTTTTTAACATAATGTCTATATTCCTGGATGTTTTCCTTCCACAATGCTTATGAGAGTCCTAAGGGTGTGATTTAGTCTTGGTCATCCTCAGGCATGTCAACAGAGGGGGAAAAAAGAAATATTCCAACATGAGAATGGTTATTTTCACTGGGCTTTGGTTTTGTTGGTGGTTATTTTTTAGCATTAATTTTTTTGTATATTTCCTAATCTTTTCAAATTGAATAAATATTTCTAATATCAATGTAAATAAAATGATGCTATTTAAAAAGTATAATCAAATACATATAGTAGACAAATTATTTTTAATATGTACCTATTTCACAAAAGTTGTTCAATTTATGTACTTGGTTTTAAGCCTCTAAACTTTAGATTATTGTTCTACTTTTCTTTAATATTCTGTTAGTTGACCTAAAATTAATGGTGCAGGAAACAATCACTGTGTGACAGATATTTGGGTTCTGCAAGAATCTTACTTGAATGGATCTGTCCTTATTATAAGGGAAAAGCTTAACTCTGACATTAATGAGAACTAATCATGTTAAATTTCTCAGCCTAAAGAATCCTACTACTGACTTGTCTTATCAAAGGGATAGCTGTAAACACCCAGTCATGAATAACACTACTGAAATTCCACACACTATTATCTCTTATTTATAATATGAAATTTAAAAGAAAATACATCGCTTTTTAATCTTAATGAAAATAATTTAAAACGATATGTAATTATGTGTTTGCTTGTTTAATAGATTGTAAAAAATAGTATTATGTTAAATAACCACTGATATTCAGAGACAGTTCTATTTATTTATAGAATCATTATTTAATCCAATATCATGCTAAAAGTTGTGTAATTAATTGTATAATTCAGTTCAGTTCAGTTCAGTCACTCAGTCGTGTCCTACTCTTTGCGACCCCATGAATCACAGCACGCCAGGCCTCCCTGTCCATCACCAATTCCCGGAGTTCACTCAGACTCACGTCCATCGAGTCAGTGATGCCATCCAGCCATCTCATCCTCTGTCATCCCCTTCTCCTCCTGCCCCCAATCTCTCCCAGGATCAGAGTCTTTTCCAATGAGTCAACTCTTCACATGAGGTGGCCAAAGTACTGGAGTTTCAGCTTTAGCATCATTCCGTCCAAAGAAATCCCAGGGCTGATCTCCTTCAGAATGGACTGGTTGGATCTCCTTGCAGTCCAAGGGACTCTCAAGAGTCTTCTCCAACACCACAGTTCAAAAGCATCAATTCTTTGGCGCTCAGCTTTCTTCACAGTCCAGCTCTCACATCCATACATGACCACTGGAAAAACCTTAGCCTTGACTAGACGGACCTTTGTTGGCAATGTCTCAGCTTTTGAATATGCTATCTAGGTTGGTCATAACTTTTCTTCCAAGGAGTAAGTGTCTTTTAATTTCATGCCTGTAGTCATTATCTGCAGTGATTTTGGAGCCCCAAAAAACAAAGTCTGACACTGTTTCCACTGTTTCCCCATCTATTTCCTATGAAGTGATGGGACCAGATGCCATGATCTTCATTTTCTGAATGTTGAGCTTTAAGCCAACTTTTTCACTCTCTACTTTCACTTTCATCAAGAGGCTTTTTAGAGTCTCTTCACTTTCTTCCATAAGGGTGGTGTCATCTGTTGAACTCATCTGGGTTACAATTCTAATAGAATTGTAATAAGTATAATATTGTACTTATAAATATGTGTTTTCTTTCATGGACAGAGTAATACAACTTATAACCCAGATGAGTTCAAGAATCATCTAAAATGCACATGGGAAAAATAAAGTGGAAATTAGCATAATGGCTGTCGCAACATATCGGCTTGGCCGAAACATTTGTTAGTTATGGAAAAACTCAGATGAACTTTTTGGCCAACCCAATATATTGTACAGTAATACTTGATTCATTTTGTTAATTCGACCAATATTTATTTAGTGACTATTGTTTATGTGGTACCTGCTAGGAGTTGTGGGCATATGCAAAAGAAAAAGACACAAAAAGTATCCCTAACTTCATGAAGCTAATTTTCAAGAGAGGAAAATTGTTAGTGAATATGCTGCTGCTGCTGCTGCTGCTAAGTCGCTTCAGTGGTGTCCGACTCTGTGGGACCCCATAGACGGCAGCCCACCAGGCTCCCCCGTCCCTGGGATTCTCCAGGCAAGAACACTGGAGTGGGTTGCCATTCCCTTTTTTAGTGCACGAAAGTGAAAAGGGAAAGCGAAGTTGCTCAGTCGTGTCCGACTTTAGTGACCTCATGGACTACAGCCTACCAGGCTCCTCCGTCCATGGGATTTTCCAGGCAATAGGACTGGAGTGGGTTGCCATTGCCTTCTCCAGAGAATGAATATAAAATTCAGTAAATATCTATCAGCTGTATATTGTTAAACGCAATTAGAAGGAAATAAACAGAATGTATAAGCAGAAAATTAGGGATCAAAATGCCTCAAATAACCTGGTCAGTCACAGTTTCTTAGAAGATATGATAAGCAAGCTAAAATCTTAAGACTAAGAAGGACTGAGGCACATGAAGAGGGAAAAGCATTCAGACCAAGTGAATAGCAGGTGTTGAGAAGATGATGGAGGAAATAGCACTGTGTCCACAGAAAGCAGAGATCTGCATCTGTTTGTGGTTCCTGTGACTTTCTAGTGGCCTCCAAGCCAGGTGCAAGGTGATGCCTTTAGTAATGCATGTGCTGTTCGCAAATTGGAGCTTCAGAATTATTTGGAAATATTTGAAAAATGTTCAAAGACTGTTTTCATTATTATTAGAAATGTTAGAATGATATAGTTGCCAATAAAAGAAAAGGATAATTCTGAAGTTTTTTAAAAATAAAACTTTAAGCTTTGTCTTCAGAATTTCCCAGCCAAGCTTCATATTATTCTCCTTTTCACAGAGGTTCAAAATCTGAAAAATATATTGAAGGGATTCTGGCCATGTGCTAGAGTCTAGCTGCTTCCCCGCAGCAGGATTCTGTTTGTTAACACCCTGGATGGCAGGGCATTACAGTCTATCTTTCAGAAAATTTCTCTTAACTCCCCAGACTCCCACATGATCCCAGAACTCAGAAGATATCCTGTGGAGAGAACTGGTCAAGCATTTGAGCCTCCTCAATTTTCTGCTTTGTTATTTTAATTCTGCATGTCAACTGAAAATTTTCTGGTTTCTCCTTCCTCCAGCAGAGTCTCTCTGCTTGAGCTAAGTCTCAGCTAAGCCTGTGCCCAGAGTGAGTGAATTATCTACAAGGGACTTAAAAAGACTGCAGTTTATCAGCTCATCCAAGAAAAGTTAGCTCCTCCCAGGAATTTTTTAAGTCTAGATTTTTTTTCCTTCACAGCTGTCTCATTACTTTGAAAATATTCTTTTTGTGATATATACAATTTTTGCTAGTTTTTGAAGCAGACCATGGCCTGCTGCTATTTATTAGAACCTACCTAGAAACAGAAGCATTCAGTGCTGTTTTAATTTACTATTTTGATGTGAGAGGGTGAGGTTCTATAGTCTTGCACTTGGTTATCTTTTTGTAATAGCTCTCAAAATGTATCTGAGAGTCAACGTTGGTTTTTGGCTAAGGTTGCATATTTATATTCTAATTAATCTGTTAAGAACTGAGGAAAGAACCAAAAGGCATATATATTGACATACATCGTAACAATGAAATGGATTCAAGAAAAAATTTTACTTATCACCTGATCCCCATAAAGCTTTTTCCCTCTTGGCATTTGTATTCAACAGGGGTTTGTGATTGCTAGGTATCAGTGTTCCAAAGTCTGAAAAATGACCACATATTTCATTTCCCCTAATGTACCACTACTGTTTAATGCCTGTAAGTCTTTTTAGAGGAGATAAAGAGGAAAATACAAACTATGTACTTCACATGTATGTCTCCCTCAATGTATCAGTCTTACACTCAATGAAGAGACTTTAGGTCTTTGAACTGACCCAAGTCTGGGAATTACTCAGGGACCCTAACTACAGGTGGTTCAGTTCATGCTGGTCACATTAGATACAATGTTGTTGTTGTTATTATTAATATAATAACGATATTTTAATGGTATTGTTAATATAATAATAATGTAATGATGATATTTTTTTAGTTTTATACTCCAAACAAGGCCTTAGTTTATAGTGCATCCATTTTATTCCTGGAGACCTCATAAGCAGCTAACTATTGAAGATCTGTGTGGGTAAAACCAATCAGATCACCAGACTCAATAAAATGTTACTGCAAGAGCTTTCAGATTGTTATGGCAGTGGAACACAAAAAGCAAGAGCAGTGGTCATTAAACAGAATGAGTGCTGTGCCAACCTATAGATTTTGGAGTGGAGGGGCACATAAATATATGGAGGGAGAAGAATCTTTATTTATTTCTAATTTGTGGGTGGGAAAATGACCGAAGATTATATTTTTGTGGAAATTAGAAGATACAGTCCAATTTCCGTGACTATTTGAATTATAACTCTGTCATCTGTCCCTGGAAAAGCAAGAGGTATAACCAAGCAACAGTGTAGAAGCCTGAGGTCACGTCTTTTTCAGATCATCTATACTCTGTTTTCCAGTTGCAGAGACACCAGACCTTCATTGAAAAGTTACAGAGTGGAGGTAAAAATAACAAAAATTTGCCATGACTCCACCTTCAAAAGAAAGTTGGAGAATACTTTGTAGATAAGTGGCAGAAGATAAAATGACAAAACAAGGTAAGAGAATAATTATCAAATATGTGAATGGGAAAAGGACTGTTGGCAAAAATAAGACAATGTATTTCTTCACTACCTTCCTCAAAAGAGTGCCCAAAGGGAAAACTAGTTCCAAGCTAAGGTCTATAATCATGAGTAAACCTATTTTAAAATCTGTGCTATGTTTATTTCTTTAGGTAGCATTGACCTTGAGATTCTATTTGTGCATATATATTAGGAAAGAATTGAGTTAGTATTCAAAGGTTAAAGAGTTTACCTAAATGAGAACATATTTCCAAAGGTAAATTGGTAGGCAAATTATTTATGATGCTTAAATGATAACAAGTTTTTTGTTTACAAACATAATCTCGAGTAGATTTTCTTTAATGTTTTATTATTTCCAAGGTAGTCTATAATTTCTTAGTGATTAAATTAAAATAGACATAACAATTAAACAATCATAAATTTAATTATGTTATTGTGGCAGATAACATGATGGTTCCCAATTATGCATATGCCTCCCTGTAGCCACACTCTTTACATAGAGGTTGTTTTAACCAAAGGGATGGTAGCAGGTGCAATGGCAGAGGAACTTTAAGCCTGTCTGAGTAGATGAGCTTGGGCCCTATCATTTCTGATTCTGCATGAGAAGAGCTAAGAACATTTTATCCTCAAACAGCTAAGAACCATTTTACCCTCATCCTCAGAATAAATACTTGTGGGGTCTATCTAAGCCCAACATAGTCAAAATCTCAGCCTATCGAGAGCTACAGTTTGAAGCAGAGCCCCTCTGTGAAGGCTAACTTGGTTAGCTGATTCACAACAGTACAACCCATGATGTGGGAATAAATTCTTATCATTGTTTTATGTAACTGAGGTTTGGGAAGGATTGTTACTAAGCATTTTTGAGTCAGTAGCTGACAGATCAAGACATTGGCACCTAGAAGAAACAGCCATAACAAAAATTTAAGATATATGGCATAGGCTTTGGGACCGGAGAGCAGGAGTTATGAAAACTGTTATAAGAGATTTAACAAGGAACAGGCTAGTTTACAAATAGAATTAAGAAGTATTACTAAGAACTGAGAAAGGATGACAGATGATAGATTTGAAAATAAATAATCAAACTTATTTTTTTAATCTTTGTTCTCTCCAGCCAATAATAATTCAAAACTTAAGATACATCCAGACTTGGGGCAAAGCTCAAAAACTATATACCCTTAAAATACTTCCTGTGGGTAATAGCAAACAAAACCTAGGGGTTGGCTGCTCCACCGTTTGTTAAGACTTCTGATATACATAGGGTGGAGCCTATTAAATGCTTATAACTAGGTAAACACACTTCTCATATGGTAAAGTATATGGTCCCACAAAGCATGATAAGAAAAACACCTCAAGTATTTGTGGGTAAGGCTTTAGCACGGATTGCTTACTGGTTTTGAATCTATTTAGAAAAAACCCAAATTTTGAGAGATCTATATTTGTCAGAGGAGAAGGAAATGGCAACCTACTCCAGTGTTCTTGCCTGGAGAATCCCAGGGACAGTGGAGCCTGGTGGGCTGCAGTCCATGGGGTTGCTGAGGTCGGACACAACTGAGTGACTTCATTTTCATGCATTGGAGAAGGAAATGGCAACCCACTCCAGTGTTCTTGCCTGGAGAATCCCAGGGATGGGAAAGCCTGGTGGGTTGCTGTCTATGGGGTCGCACAGAGCCGGACACGACTGAAGTGACTTAGCTTAGCTTAGCTTATATTTGTGAGAATATCACCTGTTTGTTCACCATATTAAAAACAAACAAGACAAAGAGCTCTGGTCCTGCACTTAACTATAGGCAGAGAATAATAAAAAATGCCAGGAGGCAAAAGAAAAGATTCATAGAGAACAGCCTCTTTGAGTAAGTAGATCTGGGTTCTGGTCAAGAAAATTTTCTAGCCCAAGATTGGGAGTACGTGATGATGCTTTCCCAGCAGTATTTCAGAATTACTAGATCAGAGGCTCCAGTATATCTCCCATTTCTCTTTTCAAAGTAAAGTGCTAATTAAAGCTTTTCTGTCCCTATTCCACAATCATATGTTGGATATGTGGGTGGAGAAAAATGTGTCTTTTTAGTTAATAGATTAATAATAATAACTGACTCCAAACATGATACAGATTGTGAGATCCTAAGCAACAATAAGTAAATCTTGAAAAGAGCAGGTGAGTGAACTTTGTGTGTGGAAGAATCATAAATAATTATGATGAAGAGAGAAGGCAATGGTAGATTTAATTAATTTTGGCAATTCTTAAAGCCTGTTTCTGAATCTGTGTTCCATGCCATGGAACTTGTTTGGCCAACTGAGCATTATTAATAATACGCCTGACAGAGTAAGGGGTTAAAAACATGCTTACATGAATGGGCTTTCTTTCTTGCTCCACTGGCTTTCCTTCAGTTAATATAACACATGCAAAGTCTAACTTAGCTGAACTTGTAGGGAAAAAGCCAAGCCCTATCAACCTGTGGTATGAAGAAGAGCTTTACAACTGAGCTCAGCTTAAATGTGCTATCCTGTAGCTGCATTCAGATTCATGAATATTGGTATAGAGGCTTCTTGATGCATGAATCTTTGTTTTGGAGTAGATTCTATGCAATGGCATTGTGACAGTAGCTGACTGACACAGTTAAAACCATAAATAAAATTTTATGTTGGAGGCATAACTAACTTTAGAGAAAAACAAAGCTTTTTGACTTTAAAATAGATAGACACTTTTTTATGTTAATATAATCAAATATGATAATCAAAATGTTTTTCCCCAGAGCTCAACAGTTTGAAAAAAGTGATTTTTTTCTCTTGGCTTACTTCAGAAAATTAGCTTTAAGCCATGGATGGGAGAAAAAAAAACCTCAAAGAATCTATTTTTACATGAAAATAATTTGTCTCCTCTTAGTACTCTCAATGTTAAAACTTTTTAAAGTAAAAATTTTATGATAGAAGTATATAAAGTTTGTAGAATAAAACTGAAGAAATCAATATATCTTAGTTTTAATTTCCCTGCCTGATACCACAGCTTGAAGAGAAATATTTTTTGGTATAGTAGGTGATTGTGAGAAGTTTACGTTTGTCAAGTTGGCTCTGTATCCTAAATTTCATGTCCTTGAAATTACCTCAGAAAGCAAATAATAATAATGATCATCTTCCTCCTTATCACATATTTCTTTTAAAATTTTCTATTAGGGGCTTCCCTAATAGCTCGGTCGGTTAAGAAACTGCCTGTAATGCAGGAGACCTGGGTTTGATTCCTGGGTCTGGAAGATCCCCTGGAGAAGGGAATGGCAACCCACACCAGTATTCTTGCCTGGAGAATCCCATGGACGGAGGAGCCTGGTGGGCTACAGTCCACGGGGTCGCAAGAGTTGGAAACAACTTAGCGACTCAACCACCACCACGACCATAGCTATATTAAATACTTTTGGTATTCATATCATGTGTGTATCAAAGATTTAAGGTCATTTATTTTTTATGGTTTGGATATTATCTATACATAATGTAAGTTTAGAATTGAAAATCATATAATTGAAGACCATTTTTGACAAACAAAAAGTAAGGGAGGTCATTGTCCTCAGACATACCCTGCAAGAAATATATAAGAAAGTTCTTCAATTAAGAAGGAAATGATACTGGTTATTTTAGTGCATTAATAGTTTCCTCAAAGGGGTATGTCCGAATGCTAAACCCTGGTACATGTGACTGTGGTCTTATCTGAAAATAAGATCTTGACTATGTCATTAAGTTAAGGATGCTGAAATGAGATCATTCAGGATTATGTATGGGGCCTAAAGCCAATGGCTTGTTTCATAAGTTAAAGGAGACAGAAGCTAATATGATACATCTAAAAACAGGAAAATCAAGACATGCTGACAGTCACCAGAATCTAGGAGAGAGGCACGGAACAGACTGTCCCTAAGAGTCCCCAAAAGGAACCATCCCTATTGACACGTTGATTTTGGACTTATGACTGCCAAAATTATGAGAAGATAAGTTTGTGTAGTTTTAAGTCACCAAGTTTATAATAATTTATTATGATTGCCCTAGAAAATTAATGCACATTCTGTCACTAGTAAGTGAAGTGCTACCATATCAAATTTTTATCAATCTGTAAATGACTTCAGAATTGGACAATGAAAAGAGGCTGAGAGAATTTAGATGCACATGATGGAAAAAGTATGCTGCTGCTAAGTTGCTTCAGCCGTGTCCAAGTCTGTGTGACCCCATAGACGGCAGCCCACCAGGCTCCCCCGTCCCTGGGATTCTCCAGGCAAGAACACTGGAGTGGGTTGCCATTTCTTTCTCCAATGCATGAAAGTGAAAAGTGAAAGTGAAGTCCCTCAGTCGTGTCTGACCCTCAGCGACCCCATGGACTGTAGTCTTCCAGGCTCCTCTGTCCGTGGGATTTTCCAGGCAAGAGTACTGGAGTGGGGTGCCATACCTTCTCTAGGTTGTCCTAAAGAGATGACTGGTTAAAAACATGAGCACTGAAGATGACTGGTGAGAGTTTGAAAAGAAATGAGGAATGTGTTATTAGAGACAGGAGGAATGTTATAAATGCTGTTATAAAGCAGCATTAAACTCGGTTGAATTTATTTTACTTTTAAGTGGTAAGCAGAATTTGTAATAGATAAAATTAGCCAAGGAGATTTCCAAGAAAAATATTGAAATGATCAGCCTGGTTTCTCCCTGCGCTTATAGTAAAATATGAGAGCAAGATAAATTGAGGAAGGAATTTCCCAACAAAAATAAACATCTGGTGACTTGGGAAATTCTCAATCTACCCAGATTGCAAAGGAAATGAGGAAATTTAAATTTCCTAGCTAAAACTATGAAATTTAGCCTTGGAAAAGCATGCTCTGGAGGGAAGACCAGGGTATAGCTGGAAAGATTTTTACTGAAAGATTAAGTATATCATGTTTGGCTCTAATAAACCATTTCAGCAGGAGCCAGGATTACAGATTGATTTATCCAGGAAGGATCTGTAGAGAACTCTTGCCCAATGGTGTGACCCTTCATGTATTACATGGGTGACCAACAAGGCTCCTGGGAATACTATACCATCAGAAACACTGCTAGAAAGAGACAGAGATGGGACAAAATAAAAGATTTTTAGACTTCTGAAATTCTACTTCATCTTTGTGAAAGACACTGTTAAGAGAATAAAAATTACAATCCACAGACTGAGGGAAAAAACTTTCAAAATATACATTTGATAAAGGACTTGTGTCTAAGATATACAAAAATACTCTTAAAAATTAACAATAAAAATTTTAATAATAGGAAATATTAGTACAGACACCTCACCCCAAAAAATTCAAAGGTCAAATAAACCTATGAAATAATAATCAACATAATTTTTCATTAGGGAATTTTAAATCAAAATAACAATGAAATGCTACTACATATCTAGTAATAAGAAAAAAAACAAAAAAACAAAAACTGATAGTACCAATTGCTAGCAAGGATGCAGAACACCAGGAACTCATTGCTGGCGAGAGTGATAAAAGACAGACACTTTGGAAGACAGCTTGGTAATTTCTTATACACGTAAACATAGTTTACTTTAGAGGTAAACATAGTAAACAGAGGGCTTCCCTTGTGGCTCAGCAGGCAAAGGATGCGCCTGCAATGCGGGAGATCTAGGTTCGATCCCTGGGTTGGGAAGATCCCCTGGAGAAGGAAAAGGCTACCCTCTCCAGTATTCTGGCCTGGAGAATTCCATGGACTGTATAGTCCATGGGGTTGCAAAAAATCAGACACAACTGAGTGACTTTCACATTCACTTTCAAACATAATTTTGCCACAGGATCTAGCGATTGCATGCCTAGGTATTTACCCAATTATTTTTGAAAGCTTATTATTCACAAAAAGACCAGGACATGAATGTTTGTAGCAACTTCAATGTTAATTGCCAAAAACTGGGCGCAACCAACATGCCTTTCAATAGGTGAATGGATAATTTGATACATCTATACAATAGGATCAGGAAATCAGTCCTGAATGTTCATTGGAAGGACTGATGTTGAAGCTGAAACTCCAATACTTTGGCCACCTAATGTGAAGAACTGACTCATTTGAAAAGACCCTGATGCTGGGAAAGATTGAGGGCAAGAGGAGAAGGGGACAACAGAGGATGAGATGGTTGGATGGCATCATTGACTTAATGGACATGAGTTTGAGTAAACTATGGGAGTTGGTGATGGACAGGGAGGCCTGGCATACTGCAGTCCATGGGGTTGCAAAGAGTAGGATATGACTGAGTGACTGAACTGAACTGATACAATAGGATATTATTCAATAATAAAAGGAAATGAGCTATCAAATCACAAAACAACATGCATGAATATTAAGTGCATATTGCAAAGTGAAGAAAGCAAATGTGAAAGACAACATACTGTATGATTTCATTTATATGACATCCTGAAAAAGACCAAACTATAGACATGGTAAAAATATCATTGGTAACCAGGTTTGTGGGTATAGAAAGAGAGGATAGTTAGTAGGAGATGTAAAGGGGATTTTTAGGGTGTTAAACTCATGAGAAATGCTGGGTTAGATGAAGCACAAGCTGGAATCAAGATTGCTGGGAGAAATATCAATAACTTCAGATGTACAGATGACACAACCCTTATGACAGAAAGTGAAGAACTAAAGAGCCTCTTGATGAAGGTGAAAGGAGAGTGAAAAAGCTGCCTTAAAACTCAACATTCAGAAAACTAACATCATAGCATCTGATCTCATTTCTTCATGGCAAATGGATGGGGAAGCAATGGAAACAGTGACAGATTTAATTTTGGGGGGCTCCAAAGTCACTGCAGATGGTGATTATAGTCATGAAATTAAAAGACACTTGCTACTTAGAAGAAAAATTATGACCAATCTAGACAGCATATTAAAAAGCAGAGACATTACTTTGCCAACAAAATCCATCTAGACAAAGCTATGGATTTTCCAGTGGTCATGTATGGGTGAGAGAGTTGGACTAGAAAGAAAGCTGAGCACCAAAGAATTGATGTTTTTGAACTGTGGTGTTGGAGAAGATTCTTGAGAGTCCCTTGGACTGCAAGAACATCCAACCAGACCATCCTAAAGGAAATCAGTCCTGAGTGTTCATTGGAAGGACTGATGTTGAAGCTGAAACTCCAATACTTTGGCCACCTGATGCAAAGAACTGACTCATTTGAAAAGACCCTGATGCTTGGAAAGACTGAGGGCAGGAGGAGAAGTGGACGACAGAGGATGAGATGGGTGAAGGTCATCACCGACTCAATGGACATGAGTTTGAGCGAACTCTGGGAGTTGGTGATGGACAGGGAGGCCTGGTGTTCTGCAGTCCATGGGGCTGCAGAGTCAGACACGCCTGAGCAACTGAACTGAACTGAATTGAACTGAAAGCATTGTAATTTATTTTTAAAGACATATATAATGTTATAGTACACATAGCAACTCTCTGTGTATTCAGTGACTTGAGGTATGCCGGCAAGAGATAAAAGAATGGAATGAAGAATGTGAAAAAAGTGGTATAACTATATTGCAAATATATGAAACTGCCTTACTGACATAAGTAACTTTGAACAATGTAGATTTTTTTTAAAACCAATACCAAAATCTGTACAAAACCACTATACTGTGGTTAACAAGCTTGTTTCATATAGTGGTAAAATTCCAAACTGATATACATATTAGAGTTAAACAATTTTGTACAAAATGGTGATGGCGGGAGCCAGGTTTCTCACATTTGGTGGAGGGAGATTAACAAGAGCAGAAGGTAAGATTTATTCATTTGGTAACAGATTAGAATTAGCAACAAGAGTGGAAGGCTAGATTAGAATTGGCAAGCAAGACTGGAACATTAGATTTATTCATGTGGTAATAGATTAGAACTGGCAACATTAGTATAAACTCATGAGTAGCATAATGTAGATACAAATGATAATGTGTATGTGTTTATGTGTGTGTGCTTAAACAAGTTACTATCCATTTATGGGTTTCCTTCCTCTTTCAGCTGAGTTGATTTAGCAGTAATGAAACCCCAGTACCCATGATCACATCTAAAACCATATCTTGATTCCTAATAGAATTTTCCAGCAAAAGAAACAAGGGATCTTTTGGGAAATGGCTGATTCTGGTAGTAAAAAAATGCATCAGATGAATGTAAAGTATATTGTAGTGCCAGAAGTACATAAAAAGAAAAACCAAAAATGACCAGAAAAGAAAGTAAAAGAATAAACACCAATGTGATTCCCTATCAAAGGGGCACATGAGAGATCTGCCAATTGGAAAAACTAGAAGCTTTTAAACAATAAAATTAAGTAGCTTTGGATTATAACCTAAAATATAGATGAAAATCTATTAATCCAAACTGATCTCAGATATCTGCAATGAATAAAAAATCCAAATTAATCATATATTTCAGAAAACTAATTATGATAAGTTATTATTTATATAGTTTCAATACCACAATTTGTATATCCTAACTAAACCTCTCCTTGGAACCTACTATCTCCACAACTAAGCAACTCTGATCCATTTCACCAATACCACATGTTCTCTCTTCTATGCTTCCTGATGCTCAGGTTAAAATACTTGGAGATATCTCTTATTTTTCACTTTTATTATATTGCATATTCACTATATCTGCAAATTTTATTGCTTGTACCTTCAGAATATAATCAGAACATCATCATGTATTTAATCAACTGTATTAATATTACCATGCTAGAAATCACCATCTACTTTTTTGGTTATCCTAAAACTTCCTAACTGCTCTCCTATAATATGCCCCAGTCCTTATTCAGTTTATTTTTAACATGGAGTCAGTGTGATATTTTTACAGTCAAATATGAGGTCAGATTATTTCATCATTCAAAACTATCAACTGCTATAACTTTATGCTGCTACTGCTACTGCTAAGTCGCTTCAGTCGTGTCCGACTCTGTGAGACCCCATAGACGGCAGCCCACCAGGCTCACCTGTCCCTGGTATTCTCAAGGCAAGAACACTGGAGTGGGTTGCCATTTCCTTCTCCAGGAAGTTATTATAATAACTTTATAATAAAGTATAATATCTAATAGTGTAATCTCATCTTTGTTCTTAAGTATTTTCTTAACTATTTTTGTCAATTGACATCTCAATATAAATTTTAGAAAGATTTTGTAAATTTTCACTGTATACAAAATTTCATACAGTCATCAGGAATGTGACACTTTTAGCAACATTCAGTCATTGTTTAGGAGAATTTTGTTGGAATTAGAAAGATTTTATATATTTCAGATTAGGTTTTAAAAACATCATTATGCAGTTGCATTCTCTATGACACTACAAAAATGTGAATATTCTTTTATTGTCCCATTAATCAGTTCAGTTCAGTTCAGTCACTCAGTTGCGTCCGACTCTTTGCAACCCCATGAACCACAGCACGCCAGGCCTCCCTGTCCATCACCAACTCCCAGAGTTTACTCAAACTCATGTCCATCAAGTCAGTGATGCCATCCAGCCATCTCATCCCCTATTGTCCCCTTCTCCTCCTGCCCCCAATCCCTCCCAGCATCAGGGTCTTTTCCAATGAGTCAACTCTTTGCATGAGGTGGCCAAAGTATTGGAGTTTCAGCTTTAGCATCAGTCCTTCAAATGAACACCCAGGACTAGTATAGCTTAAATAAGTCTCCTGGTTACAAGAAGTAATGAGACCTTTCCATATACCTTTTAATTCCTGCAGAAGATAATTTCTATCAAGTAAAAATGAAAATAATCAGAATAAGTAAGTGCTCACTAGAGGTATCTCTTCATCATTCATTATTATGATACAATTAAAGGATTACATGAAGATTAGTCTTTGATTTTAATGTAAATGGATTTTACTGGTAAATTGGATTTTGTTATGCTTCATAAAGATATATTTCCTGTAGCAAACTGAGTTGCCTACCTTACAAATTGATACGAATCATGGAAGAAACTTCATTTCATGAGAACTTTTTAATATCTAGGCAGAAATGTAGACTTTACTCATACAGTCATTTGTGGTTCTACTGCATTAAGAATTCTATTTATCCAAGCAAATGGAATAGCTTGTGTTTAGGCATGCTCCTCTGTGCCTTTCTACAGTATTACATGTTAATATATTTAATCTATTCAACATCTTTGGATGTTTTAATCATAATCACATGCATTTATGCTAGAGCCTCAGCACACTTTTACTACTTGTAATGAATTTGACCTATTAGCAAAAGCTCTATAAGGTTTTGTCTAGTGATATACATAGAATTAGTATTAAACACATTGTTTCCTTGGAAATTTGCATTTTCAGTTTTTGTTCATGTTATATATACAGCATTTTAAACAATTTTTCTGGAAGTCTAAGTCACTGTTTTATTATAAATCTCTAGCTCTTTCTCCACTTAAAATAGCAATTAGATATTAAAAATTATGTTTCCACATTGATTGTAATTAATATGGCATTAAAATTAATTGGATATAAAAGTATATAATCTTACTTTACAAATAAAAATTACACAGAAATGCTGTTGATACATTTACCAAATAATTAACATTCATCTCTTCTATAGAATCTGCTCACTGTGAAAACTAATTCTTAGTTTTGTTTTAAAAATAACTTCTTTTACTTTTTCAAAGTTTGGAAACCAAATAATAAACATAAATAACAATGGCTAATATTTTGGGTAATAATAAAAATAATAGCTAACATTTAGTATACAATTGTTATGGATCTAGTTCTTTTGCATAGATTATGTCCTATAATTAGCATAATAATCATATACACAATTTTTTATATCTGCTTTACAGATGAAGAAAAGAAGGCATAGAGAGGTAGAAAAAGTTAAAAAAGACTAGAATCTGCACATTGATATCTAGGAAGTCACACTCTAGAGCTCCAACTCCTTGAAAACAAACCTAAATACTATATGATTTCACTTATATAAGAATCGTGAACAGTGAACTCCCAAATGTTCCAGCTGGTTTTAGAAAAGGCAGAGGAATCACAGATCAAATTGCAAAAATCTGCTGGATCATCAAAAAAGCAAGAAAGTTCCAGAAAAACATCTATTTCTGCTTTATTGACTATGCCAAAGCCTTTGACTGTGTGGATCACAATAAACTGTGGAAAATTCTTCAAGAGATGGGAAGTACCAGACCACCTGACCTGCCTCTTGAGAAATCTATATGCAGGTCAGGAAGCAACAGTTAGAACTGGACATGGAACAACAGACTGGTTCCAAATAGGAAAAGGAGTATGTCAAAGCTGTATATTGTCACCCTGCTTATTTAACTTACATGCAGAGTACATCTGGAGAAGACAATGGCCTCCCACTCCAGTACTCTTGCCTGGAAAATCCCATGGACAGAGAAGCCTGGAAGGCTACAGTCCATGGGGTCGCACAGAGTCGGACATGACTGAAGCTGACTTAGCAGCAGCAGCAGCAGAGTACATCATGAGAAATGCTGGGCTGGAAGAAGCACAAGCTGGAATCAAGATTGCTAGGAGAAATATCAATAACCTCAGATATGCAGATGACACCACCCTTATGGCAGAAAGTGAAGAGGAACTCAAAAGCCTCTTGATGAAAGTGAAAGTGGAGAGTGAAAAAGTTGGCTTAAAGCTCAACATTCAGAAAACGAAGATCATGGCATCTGGTCCCATCACTTTATGGGAAATAGATGGGGAAACAATAGAAACAGTGTCAGACTTTACTTTTTTGGCCTCCAAAATCACTGCAGATGGTGACTGCAGCCATGAAATTAAAAGACGCTTACTCCTTGGAAGGAAAGTTATGACCAACCTAGATAGCATATTCAAAAGCAGAGACATTACTTTGCCAACAAAGGTTCGTCTAGTCAAGGCTATGGTTTTCCAGTGGTCATGTATGGATGTGAGAGTTGGGACTGTGAAGAAAGCTGAGCACTGAAGAATTGATGCTTTTGAAGTGTGGTGTTGGAGAAGACTCTTGAGAGTCCCTTGGACTGCAAGGAGATCCAACGAGTCCATCCTATAGGAGATCAGCCCTGGGATTTCTTTGGGAGGAATGATGCTAAAGCTGAAACTCCAGTACTTTGGCCACCTCATGTGAAGAGTTGACTCATTGGAAAAGACTCTGATGCTGGGAGGGATTGGGGGCAGGAGGAGAAGGGGACGACAGAGGATGAGATGGCTGGATGACATCACTGACTCGATGGACGTGATTTTTAGTGAACTCTGGGAGTTGGTGATGGACAGGGAGGCCTGGCGTGCTGCAATTCATGGGGTCACAAAGAGTCGGACATGACTGAGCCACTAAACTGACTGATATAAGAATGTAAAAAACAAAACGAATGAGCAAATATAACAAAACAGAAACAGAGTCACATATACAGAGAACAAACAGGTGGTTGTCAGAGGAGATGGGGAGGGAGGGATGAATGAAATAGATGAGGGAAATTGTACCTCTCTATAAACTTTCAGCTACAAAATAAATGAGTCACAAAGATGAAATGTGCAGCACAGGAATATTATCAATAATACAGTAATATATCTGTATGGTGATAGATGGTAACTAGACTTACAGTGGTGATCATTTTATAATATAGAGAAATATTGAATCACTATGTTGTGTACCAGAAACTAACACAATGCTGTAGTTCAATTATACTTCAAAAAACAATCTTGTAGAAAAAGAGATCTTCCTTGTTGTTTTCAGAGGTGGGAGGTTGGGAAGGAAAGAGAATTGTTGTAAGATTTAAAACGTCTTAGGGATTCAAGTTACAACCTGATCAATATAATTAACACTCCTTTATGTTATGGGCTTCTCTTGTGGCTCAGCTGGTAAAGAATCTGTCTGCAATCCAGGAGACCTGGGTTCAATCCTTGGGTTGGGAAGATCCCCTGGAGAAGGGAAAGGCTACCCACTCCAGTATTCAGGCCTGGAGAATTCCATGGACTGTATAGTCCCTGGGGTCACAAAGAGTCAGACACGGCTAAGAGAATTTCACTTACTTACTTACACTTATGGTATATTTGAAAGTTATAAAGAGAGTAAATTCTAAGAGTTCCATCACAAGTAAAATATTTTTCTTTTATTTTGTATCTACATGAAATTATATATATTTACTAAAAACATTGCAGTAATCATTTCTTGATGTATGTAAGTCAAAGGATCACGGTACACCTTAAACTTATACAGTGTTGTGTGTCAACCATATTTCATTAAAATGGGAAGGAAAAATTAATGCAAAATAAAGTTGGAAGGTTATATTTGTAACAGTTTCAATTACTATTACCTCTTGCAATGTATATCCTAGATATTTCACTTCAGTTAATTTAGTTTAGGCATAGATGTTTTAAAAATTATTTAATGTGACTTTTGCTTTTTTTGTACATGTACATGTATATGTGACATTTATTTTTACCCAGTATGACTTCCACTAACGAAAGATAAGCCATCTTTATTATTTTTCTCCCAGTTCTATTGAGAAATAATTGACATGCATCATTGTAAGACCTAAGGTGTATAGCATGATGATTTGATTTACCTGCATTGTGAAATGATTACCATAAGAGGTTCTTAATATGTTAAGCCATCTTCTCATAAAACAAAGTCAAAAGAAAAAAAAGGTGGGGGGAGGAAGGAAATATTATTCCTTGTCATGGGAACTCTTAGGATTTATTCTCTTAACAACTTTTCTATTTCCCATTCAGCAGTGTTAGTTATAGTCATCTATTTTTTCTTTCATTAAACATTTTAATAGGCATTAGAGAAACCTTCAAATGCTACTTACTGCAATACTTAAGTAAACTTAAATCTGTGATTCAATATATCTCTGGGATCCATTCCTTCAAGAAACATGTCATCAGTTCAGTTCAGTCGATCAGTTGTGTCCGACTCTTTGCGACCCCATGAATTGCAGCATGCCAGGTCTCCCTGTCCATCACCAACTCCTGGAGTTCACTCAGACTCACGTCCATCGACTCAGTAATGCCATACAGCCATTTCATCCTCTGTTGTCCCTTTATCCTCCTGCCCCCAATCCCACCCAGCATCAGAGTCTTTCCCAGTGAGTCAACTCTTTGCATGAGGTAGCCAAAGTACTGGAGTTTCAGCTTCAGCATCAGCATCATTCCCTCCAAAGAAATCCCAGGGCTGATTTCCTTCAGAATGGACTGGTTGGATCTTCTTGCAGTCCAAGGGACTCTCAAGACTCTCAAGTCTTCTCCAAGACCACAGTTCAAAAGCATCAATTATTCGGCGCTAAACTTTCTTCACAGTCCAACTCTCACATCTATACATGACCACTGGAAAAACCATAGCCTTGATTAGACAGAACTTTGTTGGCAAACTAATGTCTCTGCTTTTGAATATGCTATCTAGGTTGGTCATAATTTTCCTTCCAAGGAGTAAGCATCTTTTAATTTCATGGCTGCAGTCACCATCTGCAGGGATTTTGGAGCCCCAAAAATAAAGTCTGACACTGTTTCCCCATCTATTTCCCATGAAGTGATGGGACCGGATGCCATGATCTTCATTTTCTGAATGTTAAGCTTTAAGCCAACTTTTTCACTTTCCTCTTTCACTTTCCTCAAGAGGCTTTTGAGTTACTTTTCACTTTCACCCATAAAGGTGGTGTCATCTGCATATCTGAGGTTATTGATATTTCTCCCGGCAATCTTGATTCCAGCTTGTGCTTCTTCCAGCCCAGCCTTTCTCATGATGCACTCTGCATAGAAGTTAAATAAGCAGGGTAACAATATACAGCCTTGATGTACTCCTTTTCCTATTTGGAACCAGTCTGTTGTTCCATGTCCAGTTCTAACTGTTGCTTCCTGACCTGTATGTAGGTTTCTCAAGAGGCAGATCAGGTGGTCTGGTATTCCCATTTCTTTCAGAATTTTCCACCGTTTATTGTGATCCACACAGTCAAAGGATTTGGCATAGTTAATAAAGCAGAAATAGATGTTTTTCTGGAACTCTCTTGCTTTTTCCATGATCCAGCAGATGTTGGCAATTTAATCTCTGGTTCCTCTGCCTTTTCTAAAACCAGCTTGAACATCTGGAAGTTCATGTTCACATATTGCTGAAGGCTGGCTTGGAGAATTTTGAGCATTACTGTACCAGCATGTGAGATGAGTGCAATTGTGTGGTAGTTTGAGCAATCTTTGGCATTGCCTTTCTTTGGGATTGGAATGAAAACTGACCTTTTCCAGTCCTGTGGCCACTGCCGAGTTTTCCAAATTTGCTGGCATATTGAGTGCAGCACTTTCACAGCATCATCTTTCAGGATTTGAAATAACTCAACTGGAATTCCATCACCTCCACTAGCTTTGTTCATAGTGATGCTTTCTAAGGCCCACTTGACATCACATTCCAGGATGTCTGGCTCTAGGTCAGTGATCACACTGTCGTGATTATCTTGGTCGTCAAGATCTTTTTGCATAGTTCTTCTGCGTATTTTGCCACCTCTTCTTAATATCTTGTGCTTCTGTTAGGTCCATACCATTTCTGCCCTTTATCAAGCCCATCTTTGCATGAAATGTTCCCTTGGTATCTCTAATTTTCTTGAAGAGATCTCTAGTCTTTCCCATTCTGTTGTTTTCCTCTTTTTCTTTGCATTGATCACTGAGGAAGGCTTTCTTATCTCTTCTTGCTATTCTTTGGAACTCTGCATTCAGATGCTTATATCTTTCCTTTTCTCCTTTGCTTTTCGCTTCTCTTCTTTCACAGCTATTTGTAAGGCCTTCTCAGACAGTCATTTTGCTTTTTTGCATTTCTTTTCCTTGGGGATGGTCTTGATCCCTGTCTCCTGGACAATGTCATGAACCTTAGTCCATAGTTCATCAGGCACTCTATCTATCAGATATAGTCCCTTAAATCTATTCTCACTTCCACTGTATAATCATAAGGGATAATAATGACATATTCAAAATATGGAATTAGAAGCCATATATACCATTGGTTAAGGAATATATAAGCCTAAATCCCTAAGCCAAATTTCATGACTTCAACTTCACAAAGAGTGAATGAAATAAGAACAACTTGATTTATTTCTTATTTCCTCATAGACTAGAGTTCTATTTACTAAGATATTATAGGAAAGAAATCATGTGGTTCACTTTTCTTATGCCTGAGATTGTACAACGAGCGTACTATACAGTTCATCAGTATAACTTTGAATTTTAAACTATAATCTCCCTAGATCCTGCTGCTGTAGTATATAACTGAATTTTTGATCTGGTGATCTTACATTTTATCATGTAATGGACAATCTTCATCCCCTTTTCCATTTCTCCTGGGAAAATTAGTGTATGTTTCTTTTTATGGTTCTAGTCCTCCCCTCCTCAGCTAATCCCATGTTGAAGTTATACTTTTATAATAATTTTATAATATATTAATTTATAAGCAAGTTAAAGAATAATATAATTCCTACATTATTCTTATCATGTGCTTGTGTTGTTTAAATATATATTTCTGATTATTTTCAGCATATATTAAAAATAATGTTTTTACTGACTCTACTCAGTTTGATTATACATTTCATATGTACTTTTAATGATAATTGTGCTACCAAGATCACTATTGGATGGAATGAAATTTTGAAGCACATATGAAATTTTTTGCACAGCATACATAGTGTTTTCATTTATACAGAATTCTGCCATTTTGAAAGCATGGCTTGATAATAAAATATGATAGCTCACAAAAGATTGAGGGAATGCCTATGCTTTTTGGGACCACACAGAATTGCACTTATGGTCAACAAAAACACTTTCAGGCCATTACTTAGCAAAATACGTGCAAGGACCAATTTGCATTAGTGCTTAAAGAATAAAGGTTGATAATATTAAATTATTTCACATTGTTATTGTTAGTCTTTAAAGTTCACCAACAGTATTAAGTTGGCTGGTTTTCTAAATTCATTTGTAACTATCAACTTCAATATTAACTTTTACATGAAAGCACAATAAGACATATGCCTATAAAACTTTGGAGAGAGAGGGAGAAAAAGAGGGGATAGGAGGAAGGAGAGAGTGGAGAGGGAAGGAAAGAAGCAATGAAAGAAGGGAGGAAGGAAAGGAAATAAGGAGGAAGGGATGGAGGGACAGAGGAAGGACAGAAGATAAAGGATTTCATCTTCAGAAGCAAACAGCCATTTCATTATCTCTTAGGGAAAGCAAACTCTGGTTATAGTTACTATAGTCAGACTTTATTTATTTATTTAGGCTCCAAAACCACTGCAGATGGTGATTGCAGCCATGAAATTAAAAGATGCTTACTCCTTGGAAGGAAACTTATGACCAACCTAGATAGCATATTGAAAAGCAGAGACATTACTTTGCCAACAAAGTCCATCTAGTCAAGGCTATGGTTTTTCCTGTGATCATGTATAGATGTGAGAGTTGGACTATGAGGAAAGCTAAGCACCAAAGAACTGATGCTTTTGAACTGTGGTGTTGGAGAAGGTGTTGGAGAGTCCCTTGGACTGCAAGGAGATCCAACCAGTCCATTCTGAAGGAGATCAGCTCTGGGATTTCTTTGGAAGGAATGATGCTAAAGCTGAAACTCCAATACTTCGGCCACCTCATGCAAAGAGTTGACTCATTTTAAAAGACTCTGATGCTGGGAGGGATTGGGGGCAGGAGGAGAAGGGGATGACAGAGGATTAGATAGTTGGATGGCATCACTGACTCGATGGACATGAGTTTGAGTGAACTCTGGGAGTTGGTGATGGACAGGGAGGCCTGGCGTGCTGCGGTTCTTGCGGTTGCAAAGAGTCGGACACGACTGAGTGACTGAACTGTACTGAACTGAACAAGAAAGTACTATTTTGCCCTCTTTTTTCTGGGTCTATTTTGTAGTAAACACCAGTGTAGGAATATTTCTTTAGTCAGTTTCTCATAAGATAATTCAAAATGAAAAGATAAGAATGAATACCCACAACCAGCAGTTGTGAATATTGGCTCCTTTAACACACTTCCTCTTCCACTGGGATAGGAGGTCAAAGATGAGCTATACATTTCTATTTGCAACACATGAGAAACAACAGTAGCATTGTGAGAGAATAAAAGTGAATCACTTTTATTTTTATTTTCTCCTTAAGGTTTTTAAAAAACTCATAGAAGCCAAACCAAGTAAAATACAATATAAGCAATATTACAAAATCATGATAGTTGTTAACTCACTAATACCACAGATGATTTCTTTACATAAAAGTAAGATTTGCACATTCCACTGTCTTTCATTATCTCTACTGCTATTGAGAGCCCCGAGATGATGCTGGCTAAGTCTGAAATCTCTTGTTATTCACTTACACGTTTCTGCTGCTCATACATAATTGGCAACTGAGTCTTGCTTAATTATACTACAAACTCACTGCACTTTTTTTTAATTTCAATCCTCCATCATCCTCAGAATTGGTTCTAAATTTGTCTTTCTATCCTAGTCTCTGCTCTCCAACTTGTAGATACTGCCCACAGAGTACTCTTTCTACATTAATTTTTATATCACTACATTATTTAAAACCTAACAAAGACTTTCTATTACCTGCACAGAAAAGTCAATACGTTTAGCATGGCATAATACATGACCAAGAAGATTTCCTGGAGGGGGTCATGGCAACCCATTCCAGTATTCTTGCCTGGAGAATCCCATGGACAGAGGAGGTTGGAGGGCTAGAGTCCATGGGATCGCAAAGAGTTGGACATGACTTAAGCAACTTAGCACACCAGAAGTGTAGCCTCTGATTACCTTAGCTACATATCCAATAAGTAATTTATCTCTTATTATGTGTTAAACCCAAACCCTATTTGCTGGGAGCCACCATGGGAGATCCCACCCATGACAAAGGTCATGCAGAGAAGATCTGACAGGCAAAGGTGGATCAGGACTCGAGGGATTCCCTGGACCTGCTCAAACATCTACCCCAAAACCAAAATCTGTCTGTCTACTGTTTACTATATTATGCCTTTCAACCACTCTTCTGATATTAGCAGGGGGCTATCCCTGACCACCTTTCTCTGGAGAAAATCAACTTAGGGCTCTAAGTTGATAAATCTCCTGGACATGAAAGCAATATTTCTATTCTAACCCCTCTGTTGGGATTCTAGCTTGCTTGACAGGTTTTTTCTTACTCTTACAACTAACGCACATGATTGTTCACAACTTCCCAACCATGAAAGGCATGAGAAGCCTAAACGTTCTAAAAGTCCTAATAGGCATAGAGCCCTTTAAGGGGTGAAAAATTTTTAAAATAGTACTGGAAAAGGGCTTCATTATTGGGCCAATGCTTGCTGCCAAGTTCCCATATCCCTTATCCATTGTGCACCTGGGAGTGCATTAGTTCATGTAGTTGGAATGTAAGAAAAACAAGTAGTAGCCTTGGTATTAACCACATCAGACCTTTGAGCTAATAAGTTCTTTCTTTGTTGTGACCCACTGCACCTTTGTTCCGTGAGAATGTAACTCTGTTTAGTACTTTCTGAGGCTGACACAGTTTCGAAATATAAAGAAAAAACACTTCAAGGGAAAACAAGTTTTCTGGTTGATCAACCTTTATCAAAAAAAGGGTCATAAAATGTCAACAGACCTCCAGGCCAGAAGATAATGTACATAGCATAAGACCCTTGTTTATGGAAAGGCATACAGAAAAAAATCCTGGTTTCGATAAGGGCAAAACTGCTGGAGTGTTTGGGCTGACTCTGCATGACCTTGCATCTTTCATTTCCCTATATGTTCAAGTCAGGGTATAAAAGTTCCTTTTGAAAATAAAGTTACAGGCCTCTCTCACTGAAGCTTGGCCTCCCTGTGTCATTCATTCTCGATGCCGTCCATCCTGAGGGTACCCTTGGATCCTGCTTGGGCTGGACCCCGGCACCTATTGAGAGAACTACAGTTTTCTAAATGTGTTTGATTTTTAAAATCACTTTCTCCATTACTTTAAGCATATAATCCCTATTCATATAATTTATTTTTCCTCTTATTTTGAAGACAACCAATTTTTGACTCTCAAATTTACCAGTGCTTCTCCCCAAAGCCTCTGTTTAGCTCTCCTTCACAGTGGACTTGAATATTCCCTTGTTATTGTTAATTCTCTAGTTGACACAAACATCTGCTTCTACTCCATATTATATTCATTTACAGATCAACAGCTAACATTTTTTTCCCCACTTAGGGCCTACACCAGAACTTTTTAGGTTCTAGAACTTGATATTTAACAAATATTCAGTTGCTCAATTATGGATGTTGAATAAATGAATCAATTCATCTATTAAATATATGATTTAAGTGGTAAGATGAATCTTAAAAGATAATGTCTATGCAGACTTTTGATTTCTGAAACACCTGGCATGTTTTTCAGTGAAAAGAATAATTGAATGAGTTTCTCTCAATCAAAGCCAATTGGCCATTTATGTTTACTCAATAAGTACTTATTGATTACAAAGTCTATACCCTAAACACAAGTGTAATGGTTTTTACCTTAACATATTTACAATCTCATAGACAATGGTTTATAATAGAGGAAAAGTGTACTGATATTAGTTCATGAACCCGTTCATGAGCCTGAAAAGAGAGCTAGTTACCCTAAACTTGCAAAGTTGAAGCATGCCTCAAGGAAAAGGTACATCCTAATATGTTTAGATAATGAAAAAGTCTGGCCTAAATGCAAAAAGATATGGAGGACATTTCAAGGAGAGGAAGTAGTAGGGACAGAGGCTTAGGAGTAATAGTGAATAACACTTGAGGAAAATGACAGGTACCAAACATGTCCTTAGGTTTATCTTATGGCAAGAAAGCCACAGATCCAGATAAATTTAAGTAAAAGGAACTTATTGTAAGAATACATGTAGAAGCAAAGAAGTATTCATTAATTCCTTAAATATTTATTGACAACCAATAATGCAATAGACACTGTGCTAAGATCTAGGGATATAATGTTACCCACAACAGCAATCAACCTTGAGCTTATCACCTTCTATTCTAGTGAGAGAGAGAGTTATGTATCTAATAATCATACACAGAGTTAGCAGTGCTGTGACAGAAAAGGGAGGGGTATGATTAACAAATGAAATGAGGGAAACTAAAGCATAAACAGTTTATCTAGTAGTGAAAAGCAAGCCTTCATGGATACTTGATATTCATTCAAAATTCAACAGCAAGCTTAACAGATCATTGCCATGATGAAATTCTAGAATAGGACATCGGGAGAATGAGTAACTAAGTTCAGGATCAGAGGTATAAGTTTGAATTGCCTGAAGGGACATGCAACATGATACTACAGAGTGAGAGCTCAGCTGAAATATTTTTCAACAAGATATAAACGACAGGTAAGAACATGAGAATGAATGAAGACAGAAGATCAAAATCTTTAAAATACATATTGGCAAATAATATTGAATGGTTGACTTCCATTGTAAGTCATAGATTTTTATCAGTATATTTGCTATTCTTTTGAGGATGATATTTATATTTTCTTTTCCACTTGTTTCTTTTAAAATTGCTTAGTTTACTAGAAGGTGTCATTATGGGCTATTATTTATAGTCATTCACCTTGCTACAGATGACATTGTCCTTGAGTTAATATGGGTTAATATTTTATTTTTTTTTTTCTTTTTTAAAGCTGTTAGCTTTTTGCTACTGTCACAATATTATAGGACATAATATTTTATGGAGCTTCAATTAAAAATAGCCTAGACTTTTACATTTATATTTTCCAATATTTTTCTATTTTTTCCTGTGTGCTTTAATTTGGCTATTTCCTATGAATTTGATTTAAAATGTTCTAATCTTATCCTGAATTTATTATTTATTAAAATCAAATATCAAGTCTAATTTAATTCATTCTATTTTTCAGATCTAAAATGTGAAGAATATTCACTTTTAATATAAATTTTTTTTTGTTCTAGTAATTTTTTGATGTTTTCTATTTTCATTTCCCTTTAATTTTTGGATTAAATTAATCCAAATGGATTAATTTGGATTACAGCTTTGTCATAGAAAATGGGCTTGTATAACTCAATGAAGCTATGAGCCATGCCCTGCAGAGTCACACAAGATGGTGGATCATAGTGGAGAGATCTGAAAAAATGTGGTCCCCTGGAGGAGGAAATGGCAAACCACTTCAGTATTCTTGCCTTGAGAACCTCATGAATAGTATGAAAAGGCAAAACTATATGACACTTGAAGATAAACACCCCCAGGTCATAAGGCGTCCAATTTGCTACCAGGGAAGTTCAGTTCAGTCGCTCAGGCATATCCAACTCTTTGCTACCCCATGGACTGCAGCATGCCAGGCCTCCCTGTCCATCCCCAACTCCTGGAGTTTACTCAAACTCATATCCTTTGAGTTGATGATGTCATCCAATGATCTCCTCCTCTGTCATTCCGTTCTCCTCCCATCTTCAATCTTTTCCAGCATCAGGATCTTTTCCAATGAGTCAGTTCTTTGCATCAAGTGGCCAAACCAGGGAAGAGCAGAGGGCAATTACTAATAGCTCCAGAAAGAATGAAGTTGCTGGGCCAAAGCAGAAATGTTGCTCAGTTGTAGATGTATTGGGTGGTGAAAGTAATGTCCAAGGCTGTAAAGAACAATATTGAATAGGATCCTGGAGTGTCTAGTCTATGAATCAAGGTAAACTGGATATAGTCAAGCCACAGATTTCAAGAGTGAATATTGACATCTTAGGAATCTGTGAATGAAAATGGACAAGAATGGGCAAATTTAATTCAGATGACCATTATATCTACTACTGGGTGCAAGAATATCTTAAAAGAAATGGAGTAGCCCTCAAAGTCATCAAAAGAGCCTAAAATACAGTATTTGTGTGCAATTTCAAAAAAAGGACAGAATAATCAGGTTCATTTCCAAGGCAAACAATTCAACATCAACAGTAATCCAAATCTATGCCCCAACCATTAATGCCAAAGAAGCTGAAGCTAACTGGTTTGATGAAGTCCTACAACACCTAGAACTAACACCAAAAAAAGATATCCTTTTCTTCATAAGGGAGTGGAATGAAAAATAGGAAGTTAGTCACTTGTTATATCTGAAATAACAGGTAAGTTTGGCCTTGGAGTACAAAATAAAGCAGGGAAAAGGCAAACACAGTTTTATCAAGAGAACATTCTGGTCATGGCAAACACTTTTCCAACAACTCAAGAGATGACTTTACACATGAACATACCAGATGATCAATACCAAAATTGGACTGAGTATGTTCTTTGTAGCCAGAGATGGAGAAGCTCTATACAGTCAGCAAAAACAAACCTGGAACTGACTGTAGCTCAGATCATGAGCTCCGTTTTGAAAAATTCAGGATTAAATTGAAAAAAGTAGGGAAGACCACTAGGCCATTCAGGTATGACCTATATCAAACCCCATATGATTATACAGTGGCCGCTGCTAAGTCGCTTCAGTCGTGTCCAACTCTGTGCGACCCCATAGACAGCAGCCCATCAGGCTTCCCTGTCCCTGGGATTCTCCAGGCAAGAACACTGGAGTGGGTTGCCATTTCCTTCTCCAATGCATGAAAGTGAAAAGTGAAAGTGAAGTCGCTCAGTCGTGTCCAACCCTCAGTGACCCCATGGACTGCAGCCTACCAGGGTCCTCCGTCCATAGGATTTTCCAGGCAAGAGTACTGGAGTGGGGTGCCATTGCCTTCTCTGTATACAGTGGAGGTGATCAATAGATTCAAGGGATCAGATCTGGCAGACAGAATGTGTGAGGGACTATGGACAGAGGTTCATAGCACTGTACAAAACCATCTCAAAGAAAAAATAATGCAAGAAGGCAAAGAATGGACAGAGGTTCATAGCACTGTACAAAACCATCTCAAAGAAAAAATAATGCAAGAAGGCAAACTTTAAAAATAGCCTCCTATTTTTAGGAGAAAGAAAGAAAGAAGAAAAGTGAAAAGTAAAGGAGAAAGAAAAGGATATATCCAAGTTAATGCAGGGTTCTAGAGATGAGCAGGAGAAGGAGAAGGAGAAGAAGATCTTCTTAAATGAACAAAGCAAAGACATAGAGGAAAACAATAGAATGGGGAAGATCAGAGAGCTGGTCTTCTCATACAGGTTTCTCAGGAAACAGGTAAGGTGGTCTGGTATTCCCATCTCCTTAATAATTTCCCCAGTTTGTTGTGATCCACACAGCTAAGGGCTTTATTGTAGTCAGTGAAGCAGATTTTTTTCTGGAACTCTCTTGCTTTCTCTTCAATCCAACAAATGTTGACAATTTGATCTCTGGTTCCTCTACGTCTTTGAAACCCAAATTGTATATCTGAAAGTTCTCAGTCATTTCATGGAACATTTCATGGAAGGATGGGCAGACTAAAGGACAGAAATGGTAAGCACCTAACAGAAGAGATTAAGACGAGGTGGCAAGAATACTATACTAAAGAAGAACTACACTAATGATGTGGGGTCACTGATCTAGAGCCGAACATCCTGGAGTATAAAGTCAATGGGCCATAGGAAGCATCACTACGAACAAAGTGAGTGGAGGTGATGGAATTCCAGCTGGCTATTTTAAATCCTCAAAGATGATGATGTTAAAGTGCTGCACTCAATATTTCAGCAAATTTGGGAAACTCAATAGGGGACACAGGATTGGAAAAGGTCAGCTTTCATTCCAATTCTAAAGAAGGGCAATGCCAAAGAATGTTCAAACTACCATACAATTGTGTTCATTTCACATGCTAGCAAGGTTATGCTCAAAATCCTCCAAGCTAGGTTTCAGCAGTATGTGAACTGAGAACTTTCACATATACAAGTTGGGTTTCAAAGACATAGAGGAACCAGAGATCAAATTGTCAACATTCGTTGGACTGAAGAGAAAGCAAGGGAGTTCCAGAAAAAATATCTGCTTCACTGACTACAATAAAGCCCTTAGCTGTGTGGATCACAACAAACTGTGGAAATTAAGGAGATGGGAATACCAGACCACCTTACCTGTCTCCTGAGAAACCTGTATGAAGGTCAAGAAGCAACAGTTAGAACCAGACATGAAAGAACTGACTGGATAAAAATTGGGACAGAAGTACAAAAAGGTGGTATATGGTCACCCTGATGATTAATCTTCTACGCAGAGGACATCATGCTAAATGCTGAGTTGGATGAATCAAAAGCTGGAATCAAGATTCCCAGGAGAAAAATCAACAACCTCAGGTATGCAGATATCATCCTAATGGCAGAAAATGAAGAGGAACTAAAGAGTTTCTTGATGAGGGTGAAAGAGGAGAGTGAAAAAGCTGGCTTAAAACTCAGTATTCAAAAAACTAAGATCATGGCATCCAGTCATATCACTTCATGGCAAATATAAGGGGAAAAAGTAGAAACAGTGACAGATTTTATTTTTCTGGGCTCCAAAATCACTTTGGACGGTGGCTGCAGCATGAAATTAAAAGATACTTGCTCCTTGGAAGGAAAGCTATGACAAACATATACAGCATACTAAAAAGGAGAGACATCAATTTTCTGACAAAACTCTGTCTAGTCAAAGCTGTGGTATTTTCAGTAGTCATATATGGATGTTAGTGTTGGACCAGAAAGGAGACTGAGCACCAAAGAATTGATGACTTTCAAATTGTAGTGTTGGAGAAGACTCTTGAGAGTCACTTGGACTGCAAGCAGCAAAAACCAGTCAATAATAAAGGAAATCAATCTTGAATATTCATTGGAAGGACTGATACTGAAGTTGAAGCTCTAATACTTTGGCCACCTGATGCAAAGAACTGACTCACTGGAAAAAACCCTGATGCTGGGAAAGACTGAGGGCAGGAGGAGAAGAGTCAGACAGAGGATGAAATGGTTGGATGGCATCACCGATTCAATGGACATGAGTTTGAGCAAATTCCAGGAGATAGTGAAGGACAGGGAAGCCTGGCTTGCTATAGTCCATGGAGTTACAAAGTGTAGGACATGACTTAGTGACTGAACAACAACAGTGAGGTTCTAGAACTGGCTCATACCCACATGGGAGTGCAGCTAATGAGCATCACTTCCTAATTCTACATTCAATAACTTCATATTGATAGTGTGAAATCATTCGTGGAATGAATGTTTAAACCACAGAAATCAGCAAAATTTACAAATCAAGACTCCTCTAACTCCCAGAGTCACTACATATGGTCCTCTATTTCAGCATGCCCAGAGATTTTTTCAATGATATGCCAAACATTGCTTATAATAAAGTTAGGCACTAGCTAATTTATTTTCCTTTAGGGAGCCTTCACTCTTTGCTCCACTTGGCAGATAGAAAGATGGCTGGTAACTTTAATCAAACTTTTAGCTGAGTAGAGGGTGGACTGAAACTCTGGCAAGGTTCTGTCCACCTCAAGTTACCGAGCTTCTCTGGTATAGACATCCAGACTTTTCTACTGAAAGAGCCTCCCCTGAACTCTTGCCTCTTTGTCTCAGCAAAACTTGCCTCACAGAGAGCTTATTAACTCTTATTAAATGGTTGGATGGCATCACCGACTCAATGGACATGAGTTTGAGCAAATTTCAGGAGATAGTGAAGGACGGGGAAGCCTGTCTTGCTATAGTTTATGGAGTTGCAAAGAGTAGGACACAACTTAGTGACTGAACAACAGCAAAAGTGAGGTTCTAGAACTGGCTCAAATTGCAAGTTCTATATCTAATATTTTCCTATTCCTGCTTTTGTTTTCCTTAAAAGAAGAGGGAATAATTGGCTATCTACATTTATAAAAAAGACTAATTTTAGTTTTATATATAATTCATGGACGAAAAAATACTATGAAATGGAAACACTAGCTGAGTTTAGGGTAAATGTTTCTTCTTTGTAGTAAATCTTAATTTTTGAATGATTCCTATAATTTTAAGAAAAACGTAAAACATACATTGTAGAAGTTGTTTTTTAAATTACATATTTTAATTTCAGATAGAATATATTGGCCTTCTCTTATGTCACATTATACCACTTACCCTTCTTTCTAATTGATCTAATTCTTTCCTCATTCTGGCTTAATATAAATATTTATATGTAGTAAGTTGTTTATTTAAATATTGCACTTATAACAACAAAATATTCATTTATTTAGTAAAGAGTAAAATTGTACACCATTTCAGAAGACAATCTGTTTATTTGTCCTCAAATAACATAAAGCAATAATCTTTTCACTTGAGATATTCCCCTAGACCTTTATTTGGGGTAGAGATTAGGTAGAAGGAATCAGAATGTACCATGGCATTTTTTGAATAACTTTATCACTAAAGGCTTAACATCTTTGGTTAAATAGATGGGCTTATATTTCAATCATCTACTATTGAGTTATGAGGCATAAAATACATTCAGTTACTTCTTGAAAAAATTATCTGATTATCTAAAATTTTATGCTTAGAATATTATATGGCAGTTATTTAATAACATCATAAACATCAAAATTTCTGAGTTATATTATTAGAATTTCTAAACAGTCGTTACATGATCAAAGATAAACAACCTATCACAAATATCATTAATCGACATTTGAATGTACATATTAGAATTGTCCTTAAAATACTTTGATCTTATATACTTATGTAAGGTTAATGAAATCAAGTGTTTAAAAAGAAGATTTAAAACATATTTTAGTCTGAGAGTAACATGCTTTCTCTGTGATTTTGTAGATTTCTTAGGATAACAGAAAAATAGCTTTAGAATCCCAGAGATGGGGGAGCCTGGTGGGTTGCCATCTATGGGGTCACACAGAGTCGAACACGATTGAAGAGACTTAGCAGCAGCAGCAGCAAATAAAAGTAGCCCATAGGAAAGGCAACTGGAGTATAAAATGACTCCCAAAATATGAGTTTTGTTCTTCCCTTGGAGAACATGTCAACAATAATAGATCAAATAATTTTCTTCCCTTAAGTTGATAACAAAACAAAAATATAGCTACAAAAAAGCAGAACTGCATATTTCTAAGCCTATAATTTGCCTTTTAGCCAAAAAATGGAAAAAAAATAGTTGTAAATTTAAAATTGAACATTACGAATGCTGCGGCTGCTGCTGCTAAGTCGCTTCAGTCGTGTCCGACTCTGTGCGAGCCCATAGACAGCAGCCCAGGCAAGTGGAGTGGATTTCCATTTCTTTCTCCAATGCATGAAAGTGAAAAGGGAAAGTGAAGACGCTCAGTCGTGTCTGTCTCTTCGTGACCCCAGGACTGCAGCCTACCAGGCTCCTCTGTCCATGGGATTTTCCAGGCAAGAGTACTGGAGTGGGGTGCCATTGCCTTCTCTGAACACTATGAATAGATTTAGTAATTCACCAAGATATCGAAATAAAAATAAGCTACCCATAATCTTAAAAGAAAAGTGTGACTTATTCATCCTCATAACATTTAAATGCCTACTCTGTGTCTGCCACACAGTAGACAATTATTAAATATTTGCTCAAATGGTAATAACATTTTCTCTGTTTTTTAGGAAAACTACCACATTCATACCATCTGTTTCTGGGTTTTGATATTTCCATTTCCCATAATGTTATCTTTTAATAGATTATCTTATACATAATTGCAGCCATTCTGTTTAACATAATCTTAATTATTTGCTGTAAATTAATAATATAATTTTATTACACTAGTTATTTAGTTTTCAAAAACACTTTTGGATCATGTATGATAAATTACTATGGGCTGTATAGAAAAGACAGGACATTGATAATTCAAGAATCTTAAAATTTAGTAGGTTATCAATTGACTATAATTGAATATATATTTCAGTGTTTTTTACAAGCTTATAAACTGAGAGCTGGGAATGCAGTAGTAGCCCTTTAAAAAAGAAAAGAAAAAAGCCTTATGATCTCCTTGGCATATAGTTTAAGAACAAAGTAGCAAGAGCAGCCCCCCTCCCCACCCCAACCTAAGAGATTAAAAGTATGTGCTCCAATACTGGTAAATTTGTCAATAATAAAATACCATACTATTTTATCTATGGAGTCTTTTATGTAACCAACATCATTACTTATTTGAAAAACAAACAAATAAAAAGTAGTATAATTACTTGGCCCAAATTCTATTTACTTGTTACATTTTTTCCCCCCATAATCAGCATGCAATGGTTTAAAGAAGGATGGGGAACACGGGTATACCTGTGGCGGATTCATTTCGATGTTTGGCAGAGCTAATACAATATTGTGAAGTTTAAAAAAAAAAAATGTAAACCTAAAATGAACCCCGCACATATAATTCTTTGTTCATTTGTATGAGTAAATCATTAAAATAAATTTCTAGAAGAGGAATTGCTGGATCAAATAAAAAAAAAAAAGAAAGAAAAGAAATACTAGAAAAATGAAGAAGGAGAAGGAGAAAAAGAGGGAAAGGGAGATAGGTAAGGGTGAGAAAGGGGAGAAGGAGAAACCCCACAAATAAATAGCCAATAGAATCAGAGTCTGGAATGATAAAGATGTTAGATATAATCATTCAGAGATTAAAATTGCTACAAATAACATCTTAAAAGACCTAGTGGAAAAGGTAGAGAACATGAAATGCTGAATTTAGTAGACATATAAGTCTGAAAAAGAAGAGTAAAAGAAATATCACAAATAAAAAGACAAATTAGAGGTGAGAATTTCCTTTGAGAATTCTATCACAATATTGGACACTGTGGGGGGGTGGGGAGAGGAGATAAATTAAGATAAATCATCAAAAATTATCCAAATAAAATGTAAAGAGGGAAAAAGAGAAAGGACAGAATTTTTTAGCCAATATTCAAGTTTTTAACCAATATTCAAAAATGTGCACTAGATTTATACTCCCTCCTTAAACAATTAAAAATGCATAAAATATATGAAACAGGAATTTTCAAACATTGTACAAAACTCAGCACAGGACAGGAATTTCTGAAAGAGAAAAAACTAAATAAATGAGCTGATCACAGTCATATCCCAACATCCTGCCTGTAGAAAATCCCTATGGCATAGAGCAAGAAAGTGGAATCAAGGTAGAGTTGACTGGTTTCCCTGAGTGGAGGAGACAGAGATGGAATTCCAAGAAATTGGAAAGTTAGGAGGCCAAGAAAATTAGAGTGTGCAGAACAGACCCAGAGAGGAGAGAATTGCAAGGAGAGATAGCTCTTGGGTTCTTTACAAGTTCACCCTTATATCTACAAATGAGCAAAAAATAGCAACATGGATGAAGAAACTACACAAGTCTTTGGGGTGGGGAATGGGAGCACAAGGAACAGTTAATGGAGTTTTCAAAGGGTCATCAATAGTTTAGATCCACAGTGAAAGAGCCATAGTGAAAACAGTCAGAGGGGATGGGATCATGTATTCAGAAGATACTCAGCAGTGACAAAATTAGCCCTAGAATAAAGGCTGCTGAGATTCTACCTGAGAAACACACAGAGATGTATATATCCTTTCCTCTCACCATGTACAAGTTAATTCAGAATGGATCATAAATCTAAATGGAATATAAAATTCTGTTCTGTGTTTCGCAAAAGCACAGATAACTATGTAAAGTGACAAGTATTAATAGCCTTTGCCCCCATAGGGAATCTATTCTAAGCACTGTTTTAAACCATATGCTTAGTAGACATAGATTTTTATTATATCCCTCAAACAATAAAGTATTCATATCAAAGAACAACTCAGTAATAATTAAATGAGGAGGAGTGACCTGATATCTGATTCCATAATGGTCTACCTTATACCTTAAGCCAAAACTTCTATATCATGCAGAAGAATGAGTATAGTGTATGCATATTCATTGTATAATCCTGAATAAATAGGTTTTATCTCTGACACTTTTTAGAACTGCTGAATCTTCTGCTGTAAGCCTAAGAAATATATTTTCCCCCCCTTGAGGAAACTTTTTTCTCTCTATCTCTTTTTCTACAAAACTGTAAGATCTTGAGAGCCAAACTGGGGTAAGAACCTAAAGAAACTGGTCAAGGGGGAAGTGACTCTACTTGATTCTAGTTTCATCCAGAGATTAAAGATCCAGGTTAAGTCTGTGTGTTCCAACTATAGTCGCCATTTTGGGCAGCTACAAAGGAGTTTGAGGCCAAAGCTCAATCTGTAATAAAGATAGTGCATTTGTTTAGTCCCACACTGATTCATCCGTCTCCCTCAGGGACTTTGCAAAGTGCCTAAAGGAAGCAGGTGTGTTTTACTTCACCTTGTATCCATCAATCTTTTTCTACTGGACATGGCTTAACAAAATCATATTATCTGTATTAAAATGTAATTTAGTTTCTAGCCAGCAATTTGTTTTACACGAAAAGTAATGATTTAGGATTTTTCACCTCTTTATGAACAGTTTCACTTATGACTGTCTGCCACAGGAATGACATAGCTATTTTAGCATAGTTAAGATTTGAATGTCTTTCATAAAGTGAGAGAGGTTTTATAAAGCACTTAGCTCATTCTTAAATAAGCTAAATGAATCTTAGCTTTTTCTATGAAGACACTAAAAGGGTTAAAATTTGTTTTATCCTGACTGCATTTTACTTATCACTGTTTCTTGAACAGTATTCTAAAGTTACATCCATTTCAGTGATGATGTTGATATAACTAAATCCAGGATAGCTTTTTTCAGAGCAATCTCCTTCCCAATTGTGTCATCTCAACCATGTTCTCAATGACCAGTAGTCTTTTTGCAGTGTTTTAAAAATACAGTTTACCTATGTCACTTCTAATTTTAAATAGAATTTGCTTAAAATAGAGCCAGTTCAGTTCAGCTCAGCCACTCAGTTGTGTCTGAATCCTTGAGACCCCATGGACTGCAGCACGCCAGACTTCCCTGTCCATCACCAACACCTGGAGTGTGCTCAAACTCATGTCCATCTAGTTGGTGATGCCATCCAACCATCTCATCTTCTGTCAACCCCTTCTCCTCCAGCCTTCAATCTTTCCCAGCATCAGGGTCTTTTCCAAGGAGTCAGTTTCTTGCATCAGTTAGCCAAAGTATTGGAGGTTCAGCTTCAGCATCAGTCCTTCCAAGGAATAATCAGGACTGATTTCCTTTAGGATGGACTGCTTGGATCTCCTTACAGGACAAGAGACTCTCAAGTGTCTTCAACAACACAGCTCAAAAGCATCAATTGTTCAGCACTCAGCTTTCTTTATAGTACAACTCTCAAATCCATACATGACTACTGGAAAAACCATAGCTTTGACTAGATGAACACTTTTTGCAAAGTAATGTCTCTGCTTTTTAATAAGCTGTCTAGGTTGATCATAACTTGTCTTCCAAAGAGCAAGCATCTTTTAATTTCATGGCTGCAGTCACCATCTGCAGTGATTTTGGACCCCCAAAAAATAAAGTCTCTCACTGTATACATTGTTTCCCCACCTATTTGCCATAAAGTGATGCGACCAGATGCCATGATCTTAGTTTATGAATGTTGAGTTTAAGCCAACTTTTTCACTCTCTTCTTTCACTTTCATCAAGAGGCTGTCTAGTTCTTCTTCACTTTCTGTCATAAGGATGGTGTCACCTACATAGCTGAGGTTATTGATATTCCTCCCAGCAATCTTGATTACAGCTTGTGCTTCATCTAGCCTGGCATTTCTCATGATGTACTCTGCGTATAAGTTAAATAAGCAGGGTGAAAATACAACCTGGTCGTACTCCTTTCCCGATTTGCAACCAGTCTGTTGTTCCATGTCCAGTTATAACTGTTGCTTCTTGAACTGCATACAGACTTCTCAGGAGGCAGTTAAGGTGGTCTGGTATTCCCATCTCTTGAAGAATTTTCAGTTTGTTGTGATACACACAAAGGCTTTGGCATAGTCAATAAAACAGAAGTAGATGTTTTCTTGGAACTCTCTTGCTTTTTCGATGATCCAATGAATATTGGCAATTTGAACTTTGATTCCTCTGCCTTTTATAAATTCAGCTTGAACAGCTGGAAGTTCATGGTTCACATACTGTTAAAGACTGGCTTGGAGAATTTTGAGCATTAATTTGCTAGCGTGTGAAATGAGCATGTGAGGTAGTGTGCGAAACTACTGCAATTGTGCAGTAGTTTGAACACTCTTTAGCATCTCCTTTCTTTGGGATTAGAATGAACACTGACCTTTTCCAGTCCTGTGGCCACTGCTCAGTTTTCCAAATTTGCTGGCATATTGAGTGCAGCGCTTTCACAGCACCATCTTTTAGGATTTGAAATACCTCAACTGGAATTCCATCACCTCCACTAGCTTTGTTTGTAGTGATGATTCCTAAGGCCCACTTGACTTTACATTCCAGGATATCTGACTCAGTGAGTGGTCAGACCATCATAGTTATCTGGGTCATGAAGATCATTTTTGTATAGTTCTGTGTATTCTTGCCACCTCTTCTTAATATCTTCTGCTTCTGTTAGATCCATACCATTTCTGTCTTTTATTGAGCCCATCTTTGCATGAAATGTTTCCTTGGTATCTCTAAATTTCTTGAAGAAATCTCTAGTCTTTCCCATTCTATTATTTTCCTCTACTACTTTGCATCTGATCACTGAGGAAGGCTTTCTTATCTCTCCTTGCTATTCTTTGGAACTCTGCATTTAAATGGGTATATATTTCTTTTTCTCCTTTGCCATTAGCTTCTCTTTTCTCAGTTATTTGTAAGGCCTCCTCAGAAAACCATTTTCCCTTTTTGCATTTTTCTTGGGGATGGTCTTGATCACTGCCTCTTGTACAATGTCATAAACCTCTGTCCATAGTTCTTCAGGCACTCTATCAGATCTAATCCCTTGAATCTATTTGTCAAAATAGATTCCATCTATAATTGTAAGGGATTTGATTTAGGTCATACCTGAATGACCTGGGGGTTTTCCCTACTTTCTTCAATTTAAGTCTGAATTTGGAAATAAGGACATGGTCGCCTGGTAAAGGCAGTGGCAAACCACTTCAGTATTCTTGCCTTGAGAACTCCGTGAACAGAATGAAAAGGCAAAACGTTAGGATACTGCAAGATGAACTCCCCAGGTCATTGGGTGTCCAATAAATCCAATATGGGAGATCAGTGGAGAAATAACTCCAGAAAAGGAGCAAAACAAAAACAACACCCAGTTGTGGATGTGACTGGCGATAGAAGTAAAGTCTGATGCTGTAGAGCAATATTGCATAGGAACCTGGAATTTTAGGTCCATGAATCAAGGCAAATTGGAAGTGGTCAAACAGGAGATGGTAAGAGTTAACATCGACATTTTAGGAATCAGCTAACTAAAATGGACTGGAGTGGGTGAATTTAACTCAGATGACCATTATATCTACTACTGTGGGCAAGAATCCTTTTGAAGACATGGAGTAGTCCTCACAGTAAACAAAAGAATCCAGAATGCAGTACTTGGATTCAATCTCATAAAAAACAGAATGATCTCTATTCGCTTTCAAGGCAAACAATTCAATATCACAGTAATTCAAGTCTATGCCCTGACCAGTGATGCTGAAGAAGCTGAAGTTGAATGGTTCTGTGAAGATCTATAAGACCTTCTAGAACTAACACCCAAAAAAAGATGTCCTTTTCATTATAGGGGACTGGAATGTAAAAGTAGGAATTCAAGAGATACCTGGAGTAACAGGCAAATTTGGCCTTGGTGTACGGAATGAAGCAGGGCAAAGGCTAACAGAGTTTTGCCAAGAGAATGCACTGGTCATAGCAAACACCCTCTTCCAGCAATACAAAAGAAGACTCTACACATGGCCATCACCAGATGGTCAATACCGAAATCAGATTGATTATATTCTTTGTTGCCAAAGATGGAGAAGATCTATACAGTCAGCAAAAACAAGACTAGGATGGCTCAGATCATGAACTCCTTATTGCCAAAATAGAGCAAAAGACATGATAAATATTGTTTACAGGTAAAAACAGGATATGACTTTTTTTATAAAAATTAAATAAATTAGATACTCCTTTGTGATATAACATTTACCCATGTGCCACCTTAACTTAGAAAAGGCAAATCTTCTTCCCCCACCACTTTCATTTTAACTTACAGGCCAATAACTCCAAATTGAATTAACTTACTTTTCAATAAGATTGTTGATGCAATTGAGTAATTATGCTAAGTTGCTTCATCATTATTCTTCTAAGCTCTGCATATATAACAATGATTGAGTTAAAACTCCTATTTACGTATTACAGTCTGTAGTTATCTAGACTGTCATATTTTTAATTTTGAGGTAACATTAATTAAAAGACATGGAAAATTCATCTAAGAGATCAGCCTAGAGAAACTTCATTTTTATATATTTATATACACATAAAGTACATGTATATAACTGCTTTCTTTGGAGTTATTGAGCTTTCCAAGTAATACTAAGAAGAGTTATCCTTTTTTTATTATTATGTTCAACACTATATTTTGAAATTCCTTCAATAGGTCAATATTTCCAATTAACAAATAGTATACAACAAAGTACAAGTTAGTTTCTAAATCTTAATCTAAATAGTTGCTCTTGCCTCAAAAACTATTCACCCTCTTCCATACAAAGTACTGTGGTTCTGATTGTAAAATTAATACATCTGATGCAGTAGCATTCTTTGGAATCATCTGTACCAAGTTCCTGAACAGCCTTTGATCCTGTTCTGACTCACAATCTTTATCCAGTATTTAATGCCCTTTTCTCATCAACTAACCACATACACATTTTTAACACATGGCTTGCAGGATACAATAATTTGAACTGAATTGGAAATTTTCTGTGTGCTATTCATCGAGACACTTGGTGAAGTCTTAAAGAGTAACAGGGCATAGTCTCTTTACTGACAAACATGGCATCCAGTCTTGTTCAGATAAATAAACAAATGGCAAAGCGAAGTGTGATGAATGCAAACCAGGAAAAGCATACAGAGACTGCACAGAGAGTGAGTGATTATTGCTGCTTGGAGAATATCTGGGAAGACTTTGCAGAGGAAGTGATATGTGATTTGGGGCTAAAGAATAAATAAAGTATCCATCAGGTGGATAACTGGACATTTTAAATAATGGAACTTAGATATTCAAAGAAATAGGGTTTACTATACTTCCCAAATATAAAGAAGCTGAGCACCAAAGAATTGATGCTTTTGAACTGTGGTGTTGGAGAAGACTCTTAAGAGTCCCCTGGACTGCAAGGAGATCCAACCAGTTCATCCTAAAGGAAATCAGTCCTGAATATTCATTGGAAGGACTGATGCTGAAGCTGAAGCTTCAATACTTTGGCCACCTGATGCAAAGAACTGACTCATTTGAAAAGACCCTGATGCTGGGAAAGATTGAAAGCTAGAGGGGAAGGGGATGGCAGAGGATGAGATGGTTGGATGGCATCATTGACTCAATGGACTTGAGTTTGAGTAAGTCCAGGAGTTGGTGATGGACAGGGAGGCCTGGCATGCTGCAGTCCATGGGCTTGCAAAGAATTGAACATGACTGAGCGACTGAACTGAACTGATACTTCCCAAAACAGAACTCAACTCCTTTTCCTAACAGACCCCACTCTAGTATTACTAGTGGATTATTCAAACCCTCATTACAGTTTATATTACACTCTTCAAAGCTCCTACATAGACTGTGTTTTGTGATAGTAGTCAGTAAGTTTATAAACATTTATTACTTCTGGATGAATGCTAGGATTGTACTCACTCATCTCATTTAATGGTAACTCGGAACAAGCAAGTTTCTTTGAGCAGTGAAATAAGAATGAAAGTGGCATGTATTATATCTAGGCAACTGCTTTTGAGATCTGACATTTTACTTGGTAGACATCAAATCCCTTCCACCTGTCATGGATGTACATATTGAAAAGGAGTCTGTGTTAGCCTGAGTTCTTGACTGGCAATGACAAGAAGATCCCCAACCTGCTCCTGGGTGGACGTTTCCTATGAGGGAATAACGAACTTTTAGTCTTACATTTTGATAAGGTTTTAGGTTGTTTGTTACCACAGTATAACCTATTCTGCCCAATAATGGTTCTAGATGCTTTAAAATTAAGCCTTTGGTACCAAAATAAAGTGGGTAAATGGGTGAGAAGTTGCTTATATATATAATATATACATTGTTTTATAAAGTATCTCCATATTGTAATGATTCTCCTCATAGTAGGCACTGCTCATAGCTCATCTATTTATCCCTGGGCATATATAGCCATTACTAGTCCCGATTTTATATGCTTTTTTGCCATTCTGCATTGTGTTCTTATAGTACTTACCTTAATTTATAATAATGAAATTACTGATATAATTATGTCATTATTGTTTGCCTCTTATGTATATATATTGTGATCCCAAGTAGATAATGCCATGTCAGTATACCCTACTGAAGAGAAAACATACTGGATCAGGGTGAGTATCTAAGTAAATGAAAGTAAAGTGAATGAATGCATAAGTGTATGAATGCATAAAATGATGTAGAAAATTAAAATTATTCACTTACAGTAGATAAAAAGAGCATCCATAATGATATAATATGATTTTCTCATTTTACAGATTAGAAAACTGCAATCTATACTGGGCTTGTTATTCAACAATGGCAACAGAGAGAATCAGTAACATGACTTTCAATTTTATAGTATTTTTATTTTTAGAATGCAATTTCCATAATTTTTCTAAAGACTTAAAATGAATAGCTACCATTAGATAGCTGTATCACCTTGAACAAATATTTAACCCTTTGGGACCACAATGTTCTTGTCTCTAAAGGCAAAATAATATTATCTACTGTGGGGTAAAGGAAGCAATATATGTAAAATAAGTAAGAAGATTTCTTGCATACTATTTACATATAGACATGCAGATACACACTATAAAAATTAATACTATATATGTGCATACACACATATTTACTCTGATGTGATGATGTTGATGATGAATGTATATAATCAAGTCACAAAATCTGGAATCTTTAACAAGTTTCAGAATTTTAATTATTCATACATTCAAGTCTCTTGAATTGTCATGCATTTAGATGAAATTTCTGAGACTGAATAATTTTATGAAATAGGGTGGAGAAATTACATGTATTATGAGTAGCTTCATAATTGATTTTATACATTTTAATTTTTATAGCTATATCTCTATAATATTTTTGAGTTATAATTTCAAAAATCATGCTGCTGCTGCTGCTAAGTCACTTCAGTCGTGTCCGACTCTGTGCGACCCCATAGACAGCAACCCACCAGGCTCCCCCGTCCCTGGGATTCTCCAGGCCAGAACACTGGAGTGGGTTTCCATTTCCTTCTCCAATGCATGAAAGTGAAAAGGGAAAGTGAAGCCTCTCAGTCTTGTCTGACTCTTAGGGACCCCATGGATCGCAGCCTACCAGGCTCCTCCATCCATAGGATTTTCCAGGCAAGAGTACTGGAGTGGGGTGCCATTGCCTTCTTCATCAAAAATCATACTAAGTTATAAAATTACTATCACCAAGGCTATGTTTTAAACAATTATTTCAGGGAAAAAGAGAGAAAGACGAGACCATTTATGGTTTGTTGATTTTACCCAAGATTCAAAATGGTACAGAGGTAAATGTTAATATTTATAAAGAATCCACTTTGTGTCAGAATTTTCAGGCATATATAGATATATGATATATAATTTATAAATTGTAATGTTAAATATAATTTTGCTTCTATATATTATCTACTAATTTTTAGAGAAAAATTTGAGACTGTGCCATAATAATTTGTCAAAATCATCAATTAAAAATTGCTAATTTAAAAATGTTCAGAAAAGAAATAAATGTATACACTAAAATGATAAAAGCCAAATGCTCAGACTTCCTAAGACAATGCAGTTTCAAATTTTAAGGACAAATTAAGTACAGTGTCCAGATGCACAGAGATAACCTGTTAAACATCAACTCTTGTATTTTACTTGATGCCTCTGCTTTGTCCAACTCTTTATGACCCCTAGGACTACAGCACACCAGGTTCCTCTGTCCATGGGATTCTTCAGGTAAGAATACTGGAATGGGTTGTCATGCCCTTCTTCAGGGGATTTTCCCAACACAGAGATTAAACCCAGGTGTCCTGAATTCCAGGCAGACTCTTTACCATCTGAACCACCCCATGGGTATGCATTCAGATCAGATCAGATCAGTTGCTCAGTCGTGTCTGACTCTTTGCGACCCCATGAATCACAGCACAGCAGGCCTCCCTGTCCATCACCAACTCCCAGAGTTCACTCAAATTCATGTCCATCGAGTCAGTGATGCCATCCAGCCATCTCATCCTCTGTTGTCCCCTTCTCCTCTTGCCTCCAATCCCTCCCAGCATCAGAGTCTTTTCCAATGAGTCAACTCTTCGCAGGAGGTGGCCAAAGTACTGAAGTTTCAGCTTTAGCATCATTCCTTCCAAAGAAATCCCAGGGCTGACCTCCTTCAGAATGGACTGGGTGGATCTCCCTGCAGTCCAAGGGACTCTCAAGAGTCTTCTCCAACACCACAGTTCAAAAACATCAATTCTTCGGTGCTCAGCCTTCTTCACAGTCCAACTCTCACATCCATACATGACACAGGAAAAACCATAGCCTTGACTAGACCCAGATAATCACGATGGTGTGATCACTGACCTAGAGCCAGACATCCTGGAATGTGAAGTCAAGTGGGCCTTAGAAACCATCACTACGAACAAAGCTAGTGGAGGTGATGGAATTCCAGTTGAGCTATTTCAAATCCTGAAAGATGATGCTGTGAAAGTGCTGCACTCAATATGCCAGCACATTTGGAAAACTCAGCAGTGGCCACAGGACTGGAAAAGGTCAGTTTTCATTCTAATCCCAAAGAAAGGCAATACCAAAGAATGCTCAAACTACCACACAATTGCACTCATCTCACACGCTAGTAAAGTAATGCTCAAAATTCTTCAGGCCAGGCTTCAGCAATATGTGAACCATGAACTTCCTGATGTTCAAGCTGGTTTTAGAAAAGGCAGAGGAACCAGAGATCAAATTGCCAACATCCGCTGGATCACGGAAAAAGCAAGAGAGTTCCAGAAAAACATCTATTTCTGCTTTATTGACTATGCCAAAGCCTTTGACTGTGTGGATCACAATAAACGGTGGAAAATTCTGAAAGAGATGGGAATACCAGACCACCTGATCTGCCTCTTGAGAAATTTGTATGCAGGTCAGGAAGCAACAGTTAGAACTGGACATGGAACAACAGACTGGTTCCAAATAGGAAAAGCAGTACGTCAAAGCTGTATTTTGTCACCCTGTGTATTTAATTTATATGCAGAATACATCATGAGAAATGCTGGGCTGGAAGAAACACAAGCTGGAATCAAGATTGCCGGGAGAAATATCAATAACCTCAGATATGCAGATGACACCACTCTTATGGCATAAAGTGAAGAGGAACGCAAAAGCCTCTTGATGAAAGTGAAGGTGGAGAGTGAAAAAGTTGGCTTAAAGCTCAACATTCAAGAAAACGAAGATCATGGCATCCGGTCCCATCACTTCATGGGAAATAGATGGGGAAACAGTAGAAACAGTGTCAGACTTTATTTTTTGGGGCTCCAAAATCACTGCAGCCATGAAATAAAAGACACTTACTCCTTGGAAGAAGGTTATGACCAACCTAGATAGTCTATTCAAAAGCAGAGACATTACTTTGCCAACAAAGTTTCATCTAGTCAAGGCTATGGTTTTTCCTGTGGGTATGCATTACTGAGCAGTAAATGTAGGCATGTTTATATAACACATTGTTTTATATAAACAATAAAGCCAAAAATTTGTAAAACTGATTCTAATGTATAAATATAACATTCTCTATAAAGAGGATATTGGTAAAAACAAAAGAAATTTTTCTAAAATAAACAAACTCAATGTTGGCTTAAAATATAGTCTCTATTAGTATTTTCTAACAGTACCTTAGCATAATTTGCATCGTCTTCTTCACCTCATATGATTCTTGAAACTGCTAAATTTCTCAGAGCAACATTAATTCTTTGGCTGAAATACTTAAGCCTATGCTCATCACTTTAACTGTCCCTTGAAGCAGGGATTTGTCAACAGCTGGAGTGAAGTCTTTATGCCTCTCTAAACAGTAGTGTAATGGAATTCAGTCTCCAGTTACTGTATATAGTAAGAGCAGTTCTATCTCAATCTTGGTTGTGAAGAGTTCTCAATGTCCCAGAAATTTTAAGACAAATGTATATGACAACCACCTTTGTAACTTACACTCTTTATATCCACAAATTAGAGGTGGGGAGTCAGCATTCATTTTCCACATCTGGAAATAAAGCATTGCCAGAGTCCAGCTCCAGCAGGCAGGGAATCAGCCTGAAGGGGTAAGCAGTGTAGTCAGATGATGTAGCCTCTGACTCATAGTAGGGAACTACATGTTTATTTCAAGCTTTAGGTTTTCTTTTATACTTTGAAAAAAGCATTAAGTCAGAGGTTTGATATTTTTTAGTTTTTCCCACCCAGATTTATTGTCTCCAGAAATCATTGTTGTCCTACAAACAGAGTTCCTGCTTCAGCGATTCTCTCAGAATCGGTTTTACTGTTATCTACTTTCTCTTATGTGTCCTATACTTAACTTGTGATTACATTGTAACTCATGCCACATTCCTCAGTTTATTTCTTATCTTTCTAAATCCTGTTTGCCCCTAGCATCTTAAGATCACTATCTCCTAAAAAGGCTTCTAGCTATTCTTAATTTTTCCTAAACTCTAAACTCAGCAAGGAGAAGGCAGTGGCACCCCACTCCAGTACTCTTGCCTGGGAAATCCCATGGGCAGAGGAGCCTGGTAGGCTGCAGTCCAGGGGGTTGCTGGGAGTCAGACACGACTTCACTTTCACTTTCACTTTTCACTTTCATGCATTGGCCAAGGAAATGGCAACCCACTCCAGTGTTCTTGCTTGGAGAATCTCAGGGACAGGGGAGCCTGGTGGGCTGCCGTCTATGGGGTCTCACAGAGTCGGACACATGAAGTGACTTAGCAGCAGCAGCAGCAAACTCAGCAAAGTTCCATTGCCATAAACATTTCCCTCACAAACAGGTCTCAGATAATAATCCTTCCCATGGCCTCAAGCTGCGGCCTATGTGCTCATCCTGGGACATTCTTTGTAAAGATCCTTGAACAAATGTCAAAGGTTATTTTATAGATTATTTTCTGGGCACAACTGCAGAAGGCTTTGTTCTTTCTCATGCTTTTCTCAAGCACAATAAGCACCTTAACATTCTTTCCAGCCAACTCAACTCAAAGAAAGGAAAGAACAAGTCAGAATCACAAGGCCTAACTCCTTCATTGCTGGTCTGTGCCTGCGGGACAAGGAGAGGGAGTTGGGGGCCGTGCCTCCAATTGGTCAGTAATGCCTAACGTGGCTCCTGACATAGCATAAGCAACATTATCATTCTTACCTTGATACTGTCTCTTTCCCAGTCCTTTTTTAAAATAATTTTATTCATTTATTTATTTATCTATTGGCTGTGCTTGGTCTTTGTTGCTGTATGGGCTTTTCTCAAGTTGCAGCAAGCAGGGGCTACTTTCTAGTTGCAGTGCATGATCTTCTCATTGTGGTGGCTTCTCTCATTGCTGAGCATGGTCTCTAGGGTATGCAGGCTCAGTAGTTGCGGCTCCTGGACGTTAGATCACTGGCTCCAAAGTTCTGGCATTCAGGCCTAGCTAGCTCCAAGGCTTGTGGGATCTTCCTGGACTAGGGGTCAAACCCACATCTCCTGCACTGGCAGGTGGATTCTTTTTTTTTTTTTCCACTTTTATTTATTTATTTATTTTACTTTACAATATTCTATTGGTTTTGCCATACATTGACATGAATCCACCATGGGTGTACATGTGTTCCCCATCCTGAACCCCCCTCCCAACTCCCTCCCCATCCCATCCCTCTGGGTCATCCCAGTGCACCAGCCCTGAGCACCCTGTATCAGGCATCGAACCTGGACTGGCGATTCATTTCACATATGATAATATACACGTTTCAATGCCATTCTCCCATATCATCTCACTCTCGCCTTCTCTCACAGAGTCCAAAAGACTGTTCTATACTTTTGTGTCTCTTTTGCTGTCTTGCATACAGGGTCATCGTTACCATCTTTCTAAATTCCATATATATGTGTTAGTATACTGTATTGGTGTTTTTCTTTCTGGCTTACTTCACTCTGTATAATAGGCTCCAGTTTCATCCACCTCATTAGAACTGATTCAAATGTATTTTTTAAATGGGTGAGTAATACTCCATTGTGTATATGTAGCACAGCTTTCTTATCCATTCATCTGCTGATGGACATCTAGGTTGCTTCCATGTCCTGGCTATTATAAACAGTACTGAGATGAACATTGGAGTACACTTATCTCTTTCAATTCTGGCTTCCTCAGTGTGTATGTCCAGCAGTGTATTTGCTGGGTCATATGGCAGTTCCATTTCCAGTTTTTTAAGGAATCTCCACACTGTTCTCCATAGTGGCTATACTAGTTTGCATTCCCACCAACAGTGTAAGAGGGTTCCCTTTTCTCCACACCCTCTCCAGCATTTATTGCTTGTAGACTTTTGGATCACAGCCATTCTGACTGGCATGAAATAGCACCTCATTGTGGTTTTGACTTGCATTTCTCTAATAATGAGTGATGTTGAGCATCTTTTCATGTGTTTGTTAGCCATCTGTATTTCTTCTTTGGAGAAATGTCTGTTTAGTTCTTTGGCCCACTTTTTGATTGGGTCATTTATTTTTCTGGAATTGAGCTGTAGGAGTTGCTGTATATTTTTGAGATTAGTTGTTTGTCAGTTGCTTCATTTGCTATTATTTTCTCACATTCTGAAGGGTGTCTTTTCACCTTGCTTATAGTTTCCTTTGTTGTGCAGAAGCTTTTAATTTTAATTGGGTCCCATTTGTTTATTTTTGCTTTTATTTCCAATAATCTGGAATGTGGGTCATAGAGGATCCTGCTGTGGTTTATGTTGGAGAGTGTTTTGCCTATGTTTTCCTCTAGGAGTTTTATAGCTTCTGGTCTTAGATTTAGATCATTAATCCATTTTGAGTTTATTTTTGTGTATGGTGTTAGAAAGTGTTCTAGTTTCATTCTTTTACAAGTGGTTGACCAGGTTTCCCAGCACTACTTGTTAAAGAGATTATCTTTTCTCCATTGTATATTCTTGCCTCATTTGTCAAAAATAAGGTGTCCATAGGTGTGTGGATTTATCTCTGGGCTTTCTATTTTGTTTCATTGATCTATATTTCTGTCTTTGTGCCAGTACCATACTGTCTTGATGACTGTGGCTTTGTAGTAGAGACAAATCAGGCAGGTTGATTCCTCCATTTCCATTCTTCTTTCTCAAGATTGCTTTGACTATTCGAGGTTTTTTGCATTTCCATACAAATTGTGAAATTATTTGTTCAAGTTTTCTGAAAAATATCGTTAGTAGCTTGATAGGGATTGCATTGAATCTATAGATTGCTTTGGGTAGTATACTCATTTTCACTATATTGATTCTTCAGATCCATGAACATGGTATATTTCTCCATCTATTTTTGTCCTCTTTGATTTCTTTCACCAGTGTTTTATAGTTTTCTATATATAGGTCTTTTGTTTCTTTAGATAGATATATTCCTAAGTATTTTATTCTTTTTGATGCAATGGTGAATGGAATTGTTTCCTTAATTTCTCTTTCTGTTTTCTCATTGTTAGTGTATAGAAATGCAAGGGATTTCTGTGTGTTGATTTTATATCCTGCAACTTTACTATATTCATTGATTAGCTCTAGTAATTTTCTAGTGGCATATATAGGGTTTTCTATGTAGAGGATCATGTTATTGGCAAACATGATATACTTCTTCTTTTCCAATCTGGATTCATTTTCTTTCTTTTTCTGTTCTGATTGCTGTGGCCAAAACTTCCAAAACTATGTTGAATAGTAGTGGTGAGAGTGGGCACCCTTGTCTTATTCCTGACTTTAGGGAAAATGCTTTCAATTTTTCACCATTGAGGATAATGTTTGCTGTGGGTTTGTCATATATAGCTTTTATTATGTTGAGGTATGTTCCTTCTATTCCTGCTTTCTGGAAGTTTTTTATTATAAATGGATGTTGAATTTTGTCAAAGGCTTTCTCTGCATCTATGGAGTTAATTATATGGTTTTTATTTTTCAATTTGTTAACGTGGTGTATTACATTGATTGATTTGTGGATATTGAAGAATCCTTGCTTCCTTGGGATAAAGCCCACTTGTTCATGATGTATGATCTTTTTAATGTGTTGTAGGATTCTGTTTGCTAGAATTTTGTTTAGGATTTTTGCATCTATGTTCATCAGTGATATTGGCCTGTAGTTTTTTTTTTTTTTTTTTTGTGGCATCTTTGTCAGGTTTTGGTATTAGGGTGATGGTGGCCTCATAGAATGAGTTTGGAAGTTTACTTTCCTCTGCAATTTTCTGGAAGAGTTTGAGTAGGATAGGTGTTAGCTCTTCTCTAAATTTTTGGTAGAATTCAGCTGTGAAGCCATCTGGTCCTGGGCTTTTGTTTGCTGGAAGATTTCTGATTACAGTTTTAATTTCCGTGCTTGTGATGGGTCTGTTAAGATTTTCTATTTCTTCCTGGTCCAGTTTTGGAAAGTTGTACTTTCTAAGATTTTGTCCATTTCTTCCAAGTTGTCCATTTTATTGACATATAGTTGCTGATAGTAGTCTCTTATGATCCTTTGTATTTGTGTGTTTTCTGTTGTGATCTCTCCATTTTCATCTCTAATTTTATTGATTTGATTTTTCTCCTTTTGTTTCTTGATGAGTCTGGCTAATGGTTTCTCAATTTTTTTTTTTATCTTCTTAAAGAACCAGCTTTTGGCTTTCTTGATTTCTGCTATGGTCTCTTTTGTTTCTTTTACGTTAATTTCTGCCCTAATTTTTACGATTTCTTTACTTCTACTAACACTAGGGTTCTTCATTTCTTCCTTTTCTAGTTGCTTTAAGTGTAGAGTTAGGTTAATTATTTGACTTTTTTCTTGTTCCTTGAGGTAAGCCTGTATTGCTATGAACCTTCCCCTTAGCACTGCTTTTACAGTGTCCCATAGGTTTTAGGTTGTTGTGTTTTCATTTTCATTCATTTTATCCATGTTTTAATTTATTTTTTGATTTCTTCTATGATTTGCTGGTTTTTCAGCAGAGTGTTGTTCAGCCTCCATATGTTGGAATTTTTAATAGTTTTTCTCCTGTAATTGACATCCAGTCTTACTACATTGTGTAAGAAATGCTTGGAATGATTTCAATTTTTTTTAATTTATCAAGGCTAGATTTATGGCCCAAGATGTGATCTATTCTGGAAAAGGTTCCGTGTGCACTTGAGAAAAAGATGAAATTCATTGTTTTGGTGTGAAATGTCCTATAGATATCAATTAGGTCTAATTGGTCTATTGTATCATTTAAAGTTTGTGTTTCCTTGTTAATTTTCTGTTTAGTTGATCTATCCATAGGTGTGAATGGGGTATTACAGTCTCCTACTATTATTGTGTTATTGTTAATTTCCCCTTTCATATTTGTTAGCATTTGTCTTATTGCAGTGCTCCTATGTTTGGTGCATATATATTTATAATTGTTATATCTTCTTCTTGGATTGATTCTTTGATCATTATGTAGTGTCCATCTTTATCTCTTTTCACAGCCTTTGTTTTAAAGTCTATTTTATCTGATATGAGTATTGCTACTTGTGCTTTCTTTTAGTCTCTATTTTCATGGAAAATCTTTTTCCAGCACTTCATTTTCAGTCTGTATGTGTCCCTTGTTTCGAGGTGGGTCTCTTGAAGACAACATATATAGGGGTTTTGCTTTTGTATCCATTCAGCCAGTCTTTGTTTTTTGTTTGGGGCATTCAACCCTTTTACATTTAAAATAATTACTGATAAGTATGATCCTGTTGCCATTTACTTTATTGTTTTGGGTTGGAGTTTATACACCCTTTTGGTGTTTCCTATCTAGAGAAGATCTTTTAGCATTTGTTGGAGGGCTGGTTTGGTGGTGCTGAATTCTCTCAGCTTTTGCTTGTCTGTAAAGCATTTGATTTCTCCTTCATATTTGAATGAGATCCTTGCTGGGTACAGTAATCTGGGCTGTACGTTATTTTCTTTCATCACTTTAAGTATGTCCTGCCATTTCTTTCTGGCCTGAAAGGTTTCTATTGAAAGATCAGCTGTTATCCTTATGGGAATCCCTGTGTGTGTTATTTGTTGTTTTTCCCTTGCTGCTTTTAATATTTGTTCTCTGTGTTTGTTCTTTGTTAATTTGATTTTTTGTGTGTGTGTCCTGGGCTGTTTCACCTTGGGTTTATCCTGTTTGGAACTCTCTGGGTTTCTTGGACTTGGGTGATTATTTCCTTCCCCATTTTAGGGAAGTTTTCAACTATTATCCCCTAAAGTATTTTTTCATGGTCTTTCTTTTTGTCTTCTTCTTCTGGGGCTCCTATTATTCAAATGTTGGGGCATTTAACATTGTCCCAGAGGTCTCTGAAGTTGTCCTTATTTCTTGTCATTCTTTTTTCTTTTTTCCTCTGTTTCATTTATTTCTACCATTCTATTTTATACGTCACTTACCTATCATCTGTCTCTGTTATTCCATTGTTGGTTCCCTCCAGAGTGTTTTTTTTATCTCATTTATTGAATAATTCATTATATATTGACTCTTTTTCATTTCTTCTCACTTCAGTTCAGCCACTCAGTTGTGTCCAACTCTTTGCGATCCCATGAATTGCAGCATGCCAGGCCTCCCTGTCCATCACCAACTCCCGGAGTTCACCCAAACTCATGTCTATCGAGTCGGTGATGCCAACCAGCCATCTCATCCTCTGTTGTCCTCTTCTCCTCCTGCCCCCAATCCCTCCAAGCATCAGAGTCTTTTCCAATGAGTCAACTATTTGTATGAGGTGGCCAAAGTAGTGGCGTTTCAGCTTTAGCATCAGTCCTTCCAAAGAACACCCAGGACTGATCTCCTTTAAGATGGACTGGTTGGATTTCCTTGCAATCCAAGGGACTCTCAAGAGTCTTCTCCAACAGTTCAAAAGCATCAATTCTTTGCCATTCAGCTTTCTTCACAGTCCAACTCTCACATACAAACATGACCACTGGAAAAACCATAGGCTTGACTAGATGGACCTTTGTTGGCAAAGTAATGTCTCTACTTTTGAATATGCTATCTAGGTTGGTCATAGCTTTCCTTCCAAGGAGTAAGTGTCTTTTAATTTCATGGCTGCAGTCAGAATCTGCAATGATTTTGGAGCCCCCCCCAAAAAAATCTGACACTGTTTCCACTGTTTCCTAATTTGCCATGAAGTGATGGAACCAAATGCCATGATCTTAGTTTTCTGAATGTTGAGCTTTAAGTCAACTTTTACACTCTCCACTTTCACTTTCATCAAGAGGCTTTTGAGTTCCTCTTCACTTTCTGCCATAAGGGTGGTGTCATCTGCATATCTGAGGTTATTGATATTTCTCCTGGCAATCTTGATTCCAGTTTGTGCTTCTTCCAGCCCAGCATTTCTTATCATGTATTCTGCATATGAGTTAAATAAGCAGGGTGACAATATACAGCCTTGACGTACTCCTTTTCCTATTTGGAACCAGTCTGTTGTTCCATGTCCAGTTCTAACTGTTGCCTCCTGAACTGCATACAAATTTCTCAAGAGGCAGGTCAGGGGGTCTAGTATTCCCATCTCATTCAGAATTTTCCACCATTTATTGTGATCCACACAGTCAAAGGCTTTGGCATAGTCAATAAAGCAGAAATAGATATTTTTCTGGAACTCTCTTCCTTTTTCCATGATCCAGTGGATGTTAGCAATTTGATCTCTGGTTCCTCTGCCTCTTCTAAAACCAGCTTGAATATCTGGAAGTTCACAGTTCACATATTGCTGAAGCCTGGCTTGGAGAATTTTGAGCATTACTTTACTAGCATGTGAGATGGGTCAATTGTGTGGTATTTGAGCATTCTTTGATATTGCCTTTCTTTGGGATTGGAATGAAAACACCTTTTCCAGTCCTGTGGCCACTGCTGAGTTTTCCAAATGTGCTGGCATATTGAGTGCAGCACTTTCACAGCATCATCTTTCAGGATTTGAAATAGCTCAACTGGAAGTCCATCACGTCCATTAGCTTTGTTCATAGTGATGCTTTCTAAGGCCTACTTGACTTCACATCGCAGGATGTCTGGCTCTAGGTGACTGATCACACCATCGTGATTATCTTGGTTGTGAAGACATTTTTTGTACATTTCTTTTGTGTATTATTTCTTCTAGGTCCTTGTTAAACCTTTTTTGCATCTTCTCAATCCTTGTCTCCAGGCTATTTATCTGTAACTCCAGTTTGTTTTCAAGGTTTTGGATCATTTTCACTATCATTATTCGGAATTCTTTATCAGGTAGATTCCCTCTCTTCCTCTTTTGTTTGGTTTGGTGGGCCTTTATCCTGTTTCTTTACCTGCTGGATATTTCTCTGCCTTTTCATATTGTTTATATTGCTGTGTTTGGGGTGGCCTTTGTGTATTCTGGCAGTTTGTGGTTCCTCTTTATCTTGGAGGTTCCTTGCTGTGGGTGGAGTTTGATGGGTGGCTTTTCAAGGTTTCCTGGTTAGGAAAGTTTGTGTCTGTGTTCTGGTGGGTGGAGCTGGATTTCTTCTCTCTGGAGTGCAATGAAGTGTCCAATAATGTGTTTTAAGATGTCAATGGGTTTGGTGTGACTTTGGGTAGCCTGTATATTGAAGCTCAGGGCTATGTTCCTGTGTTCCTGGAGAATTTTGCGTGGTATATCTTGCTCTGGAACTTGTTGGTCCTTGGGTGGTGCTTGGTTTCAGTGTAGGTATGGAGACGTTTGATGAGCTCCTATCAATTAATGTTCCTGGAGTCAGGAGTTCTATGGTGTTCTCAGGATTTGGATGTAAGCCTCCTGCCTCTGGTTTTCAGTATTATTCTTACAGTAGCCTCAAGATTTCTCCATCTGTACAGCACTGATGATAAAGCATTTGGGTTAATGATGAAAAGTTTCTCCACAGTAAGGGACACCTGGAGAGGTTCACAGAGTTACATGGAGAAGAGAATAGGGAGGAGGGAGCTAGAAGTGACCAGGAGGAGAAGAGGGGGAGTCAAAAGAGGAGACAGCAAGCTAGCCAGTAGTTAATTCACTATGTGCTCTCCACAGTTTGGATCCCTCAGAGATGTTCATGGAGTTACACAGAGAAGAGAAGAGGGAGAAAGGAGACAGAGGTGGCCAGGAGGAGAAAAGGGGGAATCAAAAGGTGAGAGATAGATCCAGCCAGTAATCAGTTCCCTAAGTGTTGTCCACAGCCTGGCACACTCAAAGAGATTCACAGAATTGGGTAGAGAAGAGAAGGGGGAGGGAGGAGATAGAGGCAACCTGGTGGAGAAAAGGAGAGTTCAAAGGGGGAGAGAGCAATCCAGCCAATAATCTCACTCCCAAGTAAAAATGGGTACTGAAGATTGGGTTCTTAAAGGTACAAAGTTGAAACAAATACCAAAAAGCAAAGATTAAAAATCTAGAGTAGAGGTTAGATTCCCCCAAATAAAATATTTTTTTAAAAGGTCACACAAATTATTAACAATCATGTAATCTTAGGAGCTGCTGCTGCTGCTGCTAAGTTGCTTCAGTCGTGTCCGACTCTGTGTGACCCCATATACAGCAGCCCACCAGGCTCCCCCATCCCTGGGATTCTCCAGGCAAGAACACTGGAGTGGGTTGCCATTTCCTTCTCCAATGCATGAAAGTGAAAAGTGAAAAGTGAAAGTGAAGCTGCTCAGTCGTGTCTGACTCTTAGCGACCCCATGAACTGCACCCTACCAGGCTCCTCTGCCCATGGGATTTTCCAGGCAAGAGTACTGGAGTGGGGCGCCGTGTCTTAGGTTAGGGCTTTTCACGGGATAGCTATCCCACAGGCTGGGTTGCTATCTCAAGCTAGTTCCCTCAGATTGCCCTCAGGGTATTCAGGCCCGGTCCTTACCCTAAGCAATGCAGCCCACACCTCCCTGTTGAGCCCCCACTTGCTAGTGGGGGATGTGAGCATCTGGGCTGCTGCTCCGCTGGAAGTTGCTGCTAGGCACATAATCTGTGGGGTTTAATTATTTATTTTCCTCCCGGTTATTTTGCCTTCTGAGATTCCAAGGCTCGCCACAGACCCGCCGGAGAGAGTGTTTCCTGGTGTTTGAAAACTTCTCTCTTTTTAAGACTCCCTTCCCAGAACGAATCTCCATCCCTACCTCTTTTGTCTCCTTTTTTGTCTTTTATATTTTTCCTACCTCCTTTCGAAGACAATGGGCTGCCTTTCTGGGTGCCTGATGTCCTCTGCCAGCATTCAGAAGTTGTTTTGTGGAATTTTTTCCGCGTTCAAATGTTCTTTTGATGAATTTGTGGGGGAGAAAGTGGTCTCCCTGACCTATTCCTTCATCATCTTAGGACCTCCCCCCTGGTAGGCGGATTCTTTACCACTGAGTCACCAGGGATGCCCTCTTTCCCAGTTCTTAATTTTTAAATTGAAATTTTCAATGCTTGAGAGAAGTCCATTTTCAATTAAAATGTTTCTGATTAATTTTTACTTTAAAACACATTCAGTATGTCTTGATTTAAAGTTCTTGACTGAGATTCATATCTACAGATATATTATTTTCTTTTAAAAACTCTTATCTTTAAGCACTGCATATTAAGTGTTCAACATTAACAGTTTGTGAAATGAATAAATGCTGGAACATTCATTACATACTTCTAAATTTGCATAATTTGAGATTAATATCCCTAAGGAAATAAAGATATATTTGAGGCAATGTATTCTTAGATATTATAAAACTATTATAATGAATGTGTTTACTTTGTTCATAATGCTGTTCTTTATTTTCTCACCACTATCAGTATGTAATTTATTGAGAGGCTTCTATTAAATTATGAGTATTCTTTATTGTTTTATCCATAAGACTATGTAAATTTGCCCAAAGTTTTTATTTTGCTCTTTTGATGTATTTCTTCTTTAGATCTTGATGTGAAAGCACCAGTATCACATAATAGATGCTTGGATAACATTCATTTACCTTTGGTTCAGTTCCTTTGTATTACTGCTACTTTTGCATACTAATAGTAGACTCACATTAAATAATGAGATGAAAGCCCCATTAAAAAGTATAAAACAATATACATGTAAACTTTGAAAATAATGTGCATTTCCATATACATTCTACATGTTGCTGCTGCTGCTAAGTTGTTTCAGTCATGTCTGACTCTGTGCCACCCCATAGACGGAAGCCCACCAGGCTCCCCCATCCCTGGGATTCTCCAGGCAAGAACACTAGAGCGGGTTGCCATTTCCTTCTCCAATACATCAAAGTGAAAAGTGAAAGTGAAGTCGCTCAGTCGTGTCCAACTCTTAGCGACCCCATGGACTGCAGCCTACCAGGCTCCTCCATCCATGGGATTCTCCAGGCAAGAGTACTGGAGTGGGGTGCCATTGCCTTCACAACCTATTTACTTGAAGGGGTAAAATTCATTGGAGCATGAAAGCAAAGAGAAATGAAGAATTAATAATTGTTTCTGACATTCAAAATAAAACAGTCATGTGTAGAAGAGAGTATCCATAGTTCTACCAGAGGGTACCCCTTATCTCTGATATCACAAGGGTATAAAAGTCTCTGATTCTTTCATACATTTTCTAAATGAATGGGAGGAATAAAAGACAAAATTTTTGTTTAAATAATTATACAGAAATGTATGGCTAGAAATATTTTAAGGGATCAAACATTTTATATTTGACTAAAATTCCCACCATCATGCCATAGATAAGAACTTATGAGAAAGAAAAGGAAGTTTTATCTTCTCTGGGTATGGTCCAGTATGTTAATAATAATTGAGGAATAGTATATTTTGGCATGCTTAGAAATAATAATTACTATATTTCTTGGTATTTTTAAGTAAATATGACATTAAAGTAATAAGTTTGAGCTATCTATCCTCTATGATAGAAAACTACAGAGATTCCCAAGGACATTTTCATATATGTGGCTGATGGCATGAGAAAATTATAATAGTGAGCCAGAAATTCATAAAAAACATTTTACCATAATAATTAATGATTATGGAAAATTGTTTCATTGATAAGAATTTATCAAATCAATTTATTTCATATACCCACAAAAGTGTGCTATATTTAATAAACAAAGACCAATATACCAATTTCCAAGATACAAAATCCATGATGAATATGAATTTCCATAACCCAGCATTTACCATCATTTAAGATATGAAAATATCTGAGTCCATCTAATTGCTGTTCTATTATTTTAAAACTGTTATTGTTTTTATTTTAAAAGATATATGTTACTTATGCAATTAAAATTTAATAGAAAATTAAGCTGAATAAATTTTGATCTTTATTTGTATATAACCATATTTAATGACATGAATAGAACCCTCAATCTTGTGTTAAGTACATCCTAAAATTTTTTGATGGATAGAGGTAGATTTGAAAATTATCTCTGCTTATCTTCTCCACCTTCTTTTGTTGTAATTCAATTGCTAAGCCAGGTCCAACTGTTCTTTACCCCATGGACTGCAGCACACCAGTCTTCCCTAGTCCTTCACTATCTCCTGGAGTTTGCCCAAACTCATGTCCATTCAGTCAATGATGCCATCCAACCATCTTATCCTCTGTCACCCACTTCTCCTCCTGCCCTCAATTTTTCCCAGCATCAGGGTCTATTCAGGGGAGTCAATACTTCCCATCAGGTGGTCAAAATATTTGAGCTTCAGCGTCAGTACTTCCAAAGAATATTCAGGGCTAGTTTCCTTTAGGATTGACTGGTTTTATCTCTTTGCTGTCCAGAGGACTCTCAATAGTCTTCTCCAGCACCACATTTCAAAAGCATAAATTCTTCAGCTCTCACCCTTCTTTATGGTTCAACTCCCACATCCATGCATGACTACTGGAAAAACCATAGTTCTGACTATATGGACCTTTGTTGGAAAAGTGATGTCTCTGCTTTTTAATATGCTGTCTAGGTTTGTCATAGCTTTTCTTCCAAGGAGCAAGCATCTTTTACTTTCATGACTGCAGTCACCATCCACAGTGATTTAGAGCCCAAGAAAATAAAAAAAAAAAAAAAAAAAAAAAAAAGGTCACTGTTTCCACTTTTTATTCATTTATTTGCCATGAAGTTATGGAACTGACTGTCATGATCTTAGGGTTTCAAATGTTGAGTTTTAAGCCAGCTTTCTCACTCTCCTCCTTCACCCTCATTAAGAGGCTCTTTAGTTCTTCACTTTCTGCCTTTAGAGTGGTATCATCTGTACATATGAGGTTGTCGATATTTCTCCAGACAATCTTCATTCCACCTTGTGATTCATCCAATCTGGCATTTTGCACCTCTGTATATAAGTTAAATGAGCAGGGTGACAGACTTGATGTTTGATACAGGTTTCTCAGGAGACAGGTAAGATGGTCTGGCATTCCCATCCCTTTAAGAATTTGCCACAGTTGTTTTTTTTTTTTTTTTTTTATTCACACAATGAAAGACTTTAGCATAATCAGTGAAGCAGATACTTTTATGGAATTTCTGCATGACCCAACAGAAGTTGGCACTTTAATCTCTGGTTCTTCTGACTATTTTACATCCAGCTTGTACATCTGGAAGTTCTCTGTTCACATACTGCTGAAGCCTATCAGTAAACTCTAATTGAGCATTTCCACACATATATATCAAATGAGGACAACTGTAAGGTAGTTTGAACATTCATTGGCATTGCCTTTCTTTCAGATTGGAATGAAAAATGACCTTTTCCAGTCCTGTGGCCACTGCTGAGTTTTCCAAATTTGCTGACATATTGAGTGCAACACTTTAACAGCATCACCTCTTAGGATTTCAAATAGCTGAGCTGGAATTTCATCACCTTCTCTAGCTTTGTTCATAGTTATGCTTCCTATGGCCCACTTGATTTCACATTGCAGGATATCTGGCTCTAGGTTGAGAATCTTCTTTTTTTTTTTTTTTTAATGCTGTTCATGGTTTGAAGGTTTTTGTATATTATGTTTCAATCAATAATGGATTCTGCTGGTGAATACCTTTGGTGACATTAAATATTTTCATTAAATTAGTAAAATGTAATACCATGAGAATTTCTGAAATGATATCCACATTATAGCTGTATAATAAAAATTTCCTTTCAGAAGCTAGACAGATTTTCATTTCATTTTTTAACTTTCAGGATTCTAAAAAGTCCAAGATTTTTATTTTTCTTTTTGTTTTATTGTGACATGTATCATAGACATGAAAAATAGTAACATTTTATAGATATGAAAAGCACAGTAGAAATACTACCTTTTTTCTATTTCAATTGAAACTTTAAAAGAAAAAGTTTTCTAATATCCCTTTTCCCCGCCCATGTTGCCTTTTTACTTTGTTTCTATTTCGCTTTTTATAAAGGCCTTTTGAAATAATATTTTCCACAGAGTGGAAATAGTCTCTCATAGCCTGGCTGACACTTCTCTGGGGGGTTCCTGTTCTTGGAATATAGTCTTGAGATTATTAAACCAACAAATAAAACATTTTAAGACATCCCATAATTTTTTGGCCCAAGCCCAGCAGTAGTTGCATTGTTTCTGGTCAGGCTGACACTCTGAAGGACAGGTATGAGAATTGCTCCAAGCAGAAGGAAATTGTCATGTGGAGTCAATTTGTTTTGTTTTATTTTTCACTCAGCCATTAGTAGCATGAAATGTGGTCTTTTCAACACAATTTCAACCTCTCAGTTTGTTCTAGTGCTTAACCTAGAGACCTTGATGAAGCAGTTTTCTTTTTCATTTGGTGAAAGTTCCCATTATAAGCACTTTTAAACAGAGTAGATAATTCTGACATACTATTTGTAACGTATTTGAAAATTCAAATTCCATCATTTAAATCTCAAGCACATCTATTGTATATTTTAAGTAGAGAAGAAGATTAGAAAACATGAAGAATTTCATGTCCATTATCAAGTGGACAACTTCTATTGTATCATCTTAATTACCTTTTACAGATTTTTCAGAAAACTGCACTTTTGCTTTAAGCTGAAGAAACAAGTCAGAAAACTTCCAACTTGACCTATTTTGCTTAAATCTACCTTTTTTAAATTGGTCATTCAAATGTCACACATTTTATCTAGTGTTTCCTGAACCTTTAAAAAGTGAACTAATCCTTTATTTGGCTTTCAACTGCACTTGTCTATTATTCCTTTTCAGCAATGATTGCATTCAACTATAATCATTTGGAATGTTTTAATTTTTTCCCAATCACTCTAATTATACATTTTATCTTTTTCATGAAAAACTGAAAAGGACAGAGTTTTAGGAAAGTGAGACAAAGTATTAGTATTAGTCATAAGAAAAATAAAAATCATTTGATACTTATTGTATATTAGTTTTCTGAGAATTAATCTTCATGACTATCCCCTTTCCTAATGACTCTTTCAGTAGGTAGATATTATTAACATACTATCTTATCTATGAGGAAACTAAATCGCAGAGAAGGTTCAGTAACTTTCTCTGCCCAAGGCCATGTACTTAGTGAATTGTAGTGCTGTGAATTCAGTCAGACAAGCTTACTTTTAAAATCAGGTTTTCTGTATCAAATGTTTTATTAGAAAGTGCCAGAGTTGACACTGCTGCTGCTGCTGCTAAGTCACTTCAGTCGTGTTCGACTCTGTGTGACCCCATAGACGGCAGCCCACCAGGCTCCCCTGTCCCTGGGATTCTCCAGGAAAGAACAAGAAGCATGTTTAATCAAAATTGGAAAATAATAACAATAAAAAATTTAAGTTTTTGATTATGCTAAAAGCTATATATTAATTATATATATACATATATATGTGTGTGTGTGTGTATATATATACACACAGACACCTATATATGTATGTTTGAGTATGTGTACCAAGATTGAATGGAGGAGGAGAAGGGAGACAGAGAATGACATGGTTGAATGGCATCATTGATTCAACGTACATGAGTTTGAGCAGACTTCAGGAGATAGTGAAAGACAGGGACATCTGGTGTGCTGTAGTCCATGGGATTGCAAAGAGTCAGACATGACTGAGTGACTGAACAACAACAATCAATGTTTTATACATATATGACATAGCTTTATATATATATACGTGTGTGTGTGTGTATATATATATGTGTATATATATATATAAAGAAAAGAGCTCTTTTAAAATAACAACTTAAAAAGATCAATCTCTAGAGGAATAACATGCACCAAGAAATGTGCAAGTTCTAAGGGAAAAACAAACAAACAAGCAAACAAACAAAAAACTATTATTGTAGGCTGTATAAGTAGAATGGACAAGTAGAATGCTATGTGCTGATTTTAGATAGAAAGGCACAATAGTTTAAATATATTGTCTCCCTAGACTAAGTATTGCTTACACTTGTTTGCTTGCCCAGCAAATCTTCATTGAAAATAGATACATAAATAAACATATGAAAAATGCTCTGCATCACATGGCATCAAGGGAAAATTAATACCCATTTAAGCAACAATGAAATATCAGTACACATCTATTATTATCGTTCAGTCGCCAAGTCATGTCTGACTCTTTGTGACCACATGGACTGAAGCACACCAGGCTTCCCTGTCCTTCACAGTCTTCCGGATTTTCTCAAACTCTAAGTCAGTGATGTCATCGAACCATCTCATCCTCTGCCACCCTTTTGCCTCCTGCCTTCAATCTTTCCTGGCATCAGGGCTTTTTCCAATGAACTGGCAACTCATGTCAGGTGGCCAGAGCATTGGAGCTTCAGCTTCAGTATTAGTCCTTCCAATGACTATTCAGGGTTGATTTTCTTTAGGATTGACTGATTTGATCTCTTTGCTGTCCAAGGGACCCTCAAGAGTCTTCTCCAACGCCATAGTTCAGAGGCATCAGTTCTTCAGTGCTCAACATTTTTTATTGTCCAACTCTCACATCTATACATGACTTCTGGAAAAGCCATAGCTTTGACTATACGGATGTTTGTCAACAAAGTAATGTCTTGGCTTTTTAATACACTCTCTAGTTTTGTCATAGCTTTTCTTCCAAAAAGCAAGTGTCTCTTTTACTTTTATGGTTTCAGTCACTGTCCACAGTGTTTTTGTAGCCCAAGAAAATAAAGTCTCACTGTTTCCATTGTTTCCCCATCTATTTGACCTGAAGGGATGGGACTGGATGACATGATTTTTGTTTTCTGAATGTTGAGTTTTAAGCCAACTTTTTCACTCTCCTCTTTCACTTTCATCAAGAGGCTCTTTAGTTCCTCCTCACTTTCTGCCATAATGGTGGTTTTATATACATTTCTGAGGTTATTGATATTTTCCCCTGCACTCTTGATTTCAGCTTATGCTTCATCTAGCCTGGCATTTCACATGATGTACTCTGCATATAAGTTAAATAAGCAGGGTGACAATATACAGCCTTGACGTACTCCTTTCCCAATTTTGAACCTGTCCGTTGTTCCATGTCCAGTTCTAACTGTTGCTTCTTGACCTAGAATCACCAAAATCTGGAACACTGCAACACCAGACACAAGAATATTGAACAATGGGAACTATCATTCATTGCTGATGGGAGTGCAAAATAGTATGGGCACTTTGGAGGATAATTTAGCCAATTTTTGCAAAACTCCTACCATATAGTCCAGCAATCCTAGTCCTTATTATTTACACAAACAAGTTGCAAACTTATGTCCACCCCCAAATTTGTACACGTTTACAGAAACTTTATTCCTTACTGCCAAAACTTGGAAGCAATCAAGAATAAAAAGCCCTTCAGTCAGTGAATGGATAAATAAATGTGATACATACAAACTATGGAATATTACACAGCATTAAAAAGAAAAGAGTACAACTTGGATTAAAACTTGACAACATTTATAAACATTTTAAATGTCTATATTCTTTGAGTCAGACTTTCTCCTTCTAGCAATTTTCTTACAAGCACATTTGTAAATGTGCCCAATGACATACTGAAGAAACAACAATGTTCATTTATTCTATATGTAATCATATGGTACAATCCAGAGTATAACCTAGAAGATGTACTGTTACATGAATAAAACATAATATCTAATAGTAAAAGATACTGTGGACTGTAGTCAACCAGAAAGCATGGAATTTACCGGGAAAAAAAATTACTTAACAGCATAGAAGGGAAAAAAAAGTCTCATTAATAATCCCATAGTTTTAGGAGACACATCAGAACAAACACAAAGAAGAGAAAAAGTACAGCTCTTCCCATCATTTCTGTATTTCTTTTATTATCTTTGTCTCTTCATTACCTTTTAATTTTTATGCTGATATCTGTAGCCAGAAAAGCTGTTGCAAATGACTGCTCATGCTCTGGAAAGAAAACTTATTTTTAATTTTAATGTAATGTAGTGTGTGTGTGTTTGCAGAACTCTAGACTGAGGATCTTCTGAGATTAGCAGTCTATCACCAATATAATGAAGGCATTGGAATGGAACAGTGGACACTTTATATTTGCCATGCCGAAGAGAAAATTTTTAGAAAAAAAAAATTTCTGTTTATAATATTCTACTTTCATTTGCCCTTGTTGCAAAAGGCCTAAGGATGGGAATCCTTTAAAATTAAGTTATCTAAGCCTCAGCCTCCACATGAGTAGTTTTAATGGAATGCTGATTAAACTTTAGTACAGCAATCTTGTTTGAAAACTTCAGAGCAAGAAGCACTTTATTTTCCAGGTATCAAGCATAAACACTTTGAACTCTTTAGCACTGTAATAATTCTCTGAAAATGTCAAGTTCTAGTTTCCAAGTTCTCTATGCTCCTAAAATGATGAGAAGTTACAGTGTGCACAAATGACCTTCTCCCTGAGCTACATTAGAAGCTTATTCAGCACGGTGACCTTCCCATGACAGACGTTACTATAAATCAATGATGAAGATGTCAGGTCCAAGTTCAGAGTTCAGTGTTATCATTTTCTCTTCTTAATGGAAGAGCCTAAACACTGTGGCCCCTAAGTTTTCCATCAAACTGAATATCCCTGCTATCTAACACAATGAAACATGTTTTTACTCCTTGTTATTGCTGATGTTTGTCCTCTGTTAACCACTTAGAAGTGACAGAGATTCTCTCTTTTCTCTCTTTCCCACTACATATCAATCTATGTTTTAAAACACACAACACAGTCAGGTGGTTGGGACAGGAGGAAAAGAAGATAAAATTTTCTAAATATGTTAAGACATTTTAGAATAAGGTAAGTGTGTTATGTTGAATTTAATTTACCTTACTGTAATCACTTTTTATCCATCACTGACTAATGACTACTGAGATTTAGAGATGACCTCAGTCTTTATAAGGAAAGATTGTGACCCTCAAAGCAAATCAAAAGGTTGTAATGATTAACTAACAGATGAGGAAGAATTTTCATGTTTACATCCTATCCTATTATGGTGATTATAAAATAGAATCCATTATTACATTGAGGAGTGTCTAAATATTTCCAGCCTTTGTACGAAGGAAGGTTTGGTGGTATAATTCAGCAGTCCTAATTTGCAAGGGAAGAGTTTAATATGTAAAATACTTAAACATGCGTACATTTTAATAAGACTACCTTTGTTTTTTTTTTTTTCTTAGTTTCTTATTATTTGTGGTAGTTTGAGCATTCTTTGGCATTGCCTTTCTTTGGGATTGGAATGAAAACTGACCTTTTCCAGTCCTGTGGCCACTGCTGAGTTTTCCAAATTTGCTGGCATATTGAGTGCAGCACTTTCACAGCATCATCTTTCAGGATTTGGAATACCTCAACTGGAATCCTATCAACTCCACTAGCTTTGTTCATAGTGATGCTTTCTAAGGCCCACTTGACTTCACATTCCAGGATGTCTGGCTCTAGGTCAGTGATCACACCATCGTGATTATCTGGGTCGTGAGATCTTTTTTGTACAGTTCCTCTGTGTATTCTTGCCATCTCTTCTTAATATCTTCTGCTTCTGTTAGGTCCATACCATTTCTGTCGTTTATCGAGCTCATCTTTGCATGAAATGTTCCTTTGGTATCTCTGATTTTCTTGAAGAGATCCCTAGTCTTTCAGATTCTGTTGTTTTCCTCTATTTCTTTGCACTGATCACTGAAGAAGGCTTTCTTATCTCTTCTTGCTATTCTTTGGAACTCTGCATTCAGATGTTTATATCTTTCCTTTTCTCCTTTGCTTTTCACTTCTCTTCTTTTCACAGCTATTTGTAAGGCCTCCCCAGACAGCCATTTTGCTTTTTTGCATTTCTTTTCTATGGGAATGGTCTTGATCCCTGTCTCCTGTACAATGTCACGAACCTCATTCAATAGTTCATCAGGCACTCTATCTATCAGATCTAGGCCCTTAAATCTATTTCTCACTTCCACTCTATAATCATAAGGGATTTGATTTAGGTCATACCTGAATGATCTAGTGGTTTTCCCTACTTTCTTCAATTTAAGTCTGAATTTGGCAATAAGGAGTTCATGGTCTGAGCCACAGTCAGCTCCTGGTCTTGTTTTTGCTGACTGTATAGAGCTAGTAAAGTACTGTTCAAAATTCTCCAAGCCAGGCTTCAGCAATATGTGAACCGTGAACTTCCTGATGTTCAAGCTGGTTTTAGAAAAGGCAGAGGAACCAGAGATCTAATTGCCAACATCCACTGGATCATGGAAAAAGCAAGAGAGTTCCAGAAAAAACATCTATTTCTGCTTTATTGACTATGCCAAAGCCTTTGACTGTGTGGATCACATTAAACTGTGGAAAATTCTGAAAGAGATGGGAGTACCAGACCACCTGATCTGCCTCTTGAGAAATTTGTATGCAGGTCAGGAAGCAACAGTTAGAACTGGACATGGAACAACACACTGGTTCCAAATAGGAAAAGGAGTACATCAAGGCTCTATATTGTCACCCTGTTTATTTAACTTATATGCAGAGTACATCATGAGAAACGCTGGACTGGAAGAAACACAAGCTGGAATCAAGATTGCCGGGAGAAATATCAATCACCTCGGATATGCAGATGACACCACCTGTATGGCAGAAAGTGAAGAGGAACTCAAAAGCTTCTTGATGAAAGTGAAAGTGGAGAGTGAAAAAGTTGGCTTAAAGCTCAACATTCAGAAAATGAAGATCATGGCATCCAGTCCCACCACTTCATGGGAAATAGATGTGGAAACAGTGGAAACAGTGTCAGACTTTATTTTTCTGGGCTCCAAAATCACTGAAGATGGTGACTGCAGCCATGAAATTAAAAGACGCTTACTCCTTGGAAGGAAAGTTATGACCAACCTAGATAGCATATTCAAAAGCGGAGACATTACTTTGCCAACAAAGGTTCGTCTAGTCAAGGCTATGGTTTTTCCTGTGTCATATATGGATGTGAGAGTTAGACTGTGAAGAAGGCTGAGCGCCGAAGAATTGATGCTTTTGAACTGTGGTGTTGGAGAAGACTCTTGAGAGTCCCTTGGACTGCAAGGAGATCCAACCAGTCCATTCTGAAGGAGATCAGCTCTGGGATTTCTTTGGAAGGAATGATGCTAAAGGTGAAACTCCAGTACTTTGGCCACCTCATGCAAAGAGTTGACTCATTGGAACAGACTCTGATACTGGGAGGGATTGGGGGCAGGAGGAGAAGGGGAAGACAGAGGATGAAATGGCTGGATGGCATCACTGACTCAATGGACGTGAGTCTCAGTGAACTCCAGGAGTTGGTGATGGACAGGGAGGCCTGGCATGCTGCGATTCATGGGGTTGCAAAGAGTTGGACACGACTGAGTGACTGATCTGATCTGATCTGATTATTTGTGGGTAGTATTTGAAGATATACTATTTTTAACTTATTTAAATAGTTCTATTTTTAACTTTTATTTTGAAAATCACTAAGTCTAAATGAACACGATAAAAACTAGAGAAAGTACTTTATATAAATAAAAGTTGCATTTACCAACACTATGGTGTATAGAAATTATAACTGTCAATGACTCACACATTTTAATATTTTCTCTAAATGTCATAATCCTCATCAATTTTATTGCTATACTCCTTACAATTGTAAAAGCTATAATTTTGTGCTACAATAATTTTCCTTTCATTTTAATTATTTTATTAACTTTCGAAAGTAATGTCATTATTATAAATAATTTTAAACATATAGAAAGGTACATATAAAAAAAAACTTCATCATTCTAAGGCTGAAAGGAAATCACTGCCACATTGTAACTATTCTTTTCTATCATATTCCCAAACACCAGTATACTATCTTTTGTGATTAAATTGGATCAGATTTCATATAAAAATGTGTATTTGCTTTTCAAAATTAACATTAGATATTTAATCATTTTCTGTGGCATTAAGGAATCTAGAAAACATTATTATAGTTGTGATACAATATATACCTTACCCGTGTTATTTTTTGTTATTTTAATTGTATATAACATATGCCCTCATGAGTATTTGAAACCCAATAGTTTTATTAATTTATTCTTTATTTCTTACATTCTTATTTATCCTGAGATGAACATCTCTGTGTTTAGATTGCCATATAAATCTCTAGAAATGTTAGCTTATTCTATTCCTATTAATTATGCATTATGGAGTTTCAGTTTCACTGCAGCCCACCAGTGCTGGACAATATCATTTTCAGAACCTCTGTTTATTCTATAAGGTGGGAGTGTGGTATTTTAACATGGATCACCAACCTTAGCTTGTGTTATTTCCACCTCTGAGGTTTACACATGTGCACATAAATTCAAGGAAATAATTGGGAATACAAGTCCTTAAGAGTCTATCTACAGGGCAACATGTATGAGAGATGATTCTGCTTAGGGAAGAAGAAAATTTGAGGGAAAAAAAGGAAATGAGAAGAAAAATACATGTCTTTATTTAATACTGATCTAAGCACAGCCCAATACATCTTTTTTTTTTTTTTTTTTAATTTTATTTTATTTTTAAACTTTACATAACTGTATTAGATTTGCCAAATATCAAAATGAATCCGCCACAGGTTTACATGTGTTCCCCATCCTGAACCCTCCTCCCTCCTCCCTCCCCATTCCATCCCTCTGGGTCGTCCCAGTGCACCAGCCCCAAGCATCCAGTATCGTGCATCGAACCTGGACTGGCAACTCATTTCATACATGATATTTTACATGTTTCAATGCCATTCTCCCCAATCTTCCCACCCTCTCCCTCTCCCACAGAGTCCATAAGACTGTTCTATACATCAGTGTCTCTTTTGCTGTCTTGTACACAGGGTTATTGTTACCATCTTTCTAAATTCCATATATATGCGTTAGTATACTGTATTGGTGTTTTCTTTCTGGCTTACTTCACTCTGTATAATAGGCTCCAGTTTCATCCACCTCATTAGAACTGATTCAAATGTATTCTTTTTAATGGCTGAATAATACTCCATTGTGTATATGTACCACAGCTTTCTTATCCATTCATCTGCTGATGGACATCTAGGTTGCTTCCATGTCCTGGCTATTATAAACAGTGCTGCGATGAACATTGGGGTACTCGTGTCTCTTTCCCTTCTGGTTTTCTCAGTGTGTATGCCCAGCAGTGGGATTGCTGGATCATAAGGCATGTCTATTTCCAGTTTTTTAAGGAATCTCCACACTGTTCTCCATAGTGGCTGTACTAGTTTGCATTCCCACCAACAGTGTAAGAGGGTTCCCTTTTCTCCACACCCTCTCCAGCATTTATTACTTGTAGACTTTTGGATCGCAGCCATTCTGACTGGTGTGAAATGGTACCTCATAGTGGTTTTGATTTGCATTTCTCTGATAATGAGTGATGCTGAGCATCTTTTCATGTGTTTGTTAGCCATCTGTATGTCTTCTTTGGAGAAATGTCTATTTAGTTCTTTGGCCCATTTTTTGATTGGGTCATTTATTTTTCTGGAGTTGAGCTGTAGGAGTTGCTTGTATATTCTCGAGATTAGTTGTTTGTCAGTTGCTTCATTTGCTATTATCTTCTCCCATTCTGAAGGCTGTCTTTTCACCTTGCTAATAGTTTCCTTTGATGTGCAGAAGCTTTTAAGGTTAATTAGGTCCCATTTGTTTATTTTTGCTTTTATTTCCAATATTCTGGGAGGTGGGTCGTAGAGGATCCTGCTGTGATGTATGTCAGAGAGTGTTTTGCCTATGTTCTCCTCTAGGAGTTTTATAGTTTCTGGTCTTACGTTTAGATCTTTAATCCATTTTGAGTTTATTTTTGTGTATGGTGTTAGAAAGTGTTCTAGTTTCATTCTTTTACAAGTGGTTGACCAGAGTTCCCAGCACCACTTGTTAAAGAGATTGTCTTTAATCCATTGTATATTCTTGCCTCCTTTGTCGAAGATAAGGTGTCCATATGTGCATGGATTTATCTCTGGGCTTTCTATTTTGTTCCATTGATCTATATTTCTGTCTTTGTGCCAGTACCATACTGTCTTGATAACTGTGGCTTTGTAGTAGAGCCTGAAGTCAGGTAGGTTGATTCCTCCCGTTCCATTCTTCTTTCTCAAGATCGCTTTGGCTATTCGAGGTTTTTTGTTTTTCCATACAAATTGTGAAATTATTTGTTCTAGCTCTGTGAAAAATGCTGTTGGTAGCTTGATAGGGATTGCATTGAATCTATAGATTGCTTTGGGTAGTATACTCATTTTCACTACATTGATTCTTCCAATCCATGAACATGGTATATTTCTCCATCTGTTAGTGTCCTCTTTGATTTCTTTCACCAGTGTTTTATAGTTTTCTATATATAGGTCTTTAGTTTCTTTAGGTAGATATATTCCTAAGTATTTTATTCTTTCCGTTGCAATGGTGAATGGAATTGTTTCCTTAATTTCTCTTTCTGTTTTCTCATTATTAGTGTATAGGAATGCAAGGGATTTCTGTGTGTTGATTTTATATCCTGCAACTTTACTATAGTCATTGATTAGTTCTAGTAATTTTCTGGTGGAGTCTTTAGGGTTTTCTATGTAGAGGATCATGTCATCTGCAAACAGTGAGAGCTTTACTTCTTCTTTTCCAATTTGGATTCCTTTTATTTCTTTTTCTGCTCTGATTGCTGTGGCCAAAACTTCCAAAACTATGTTGAATAGTAATGGTGAAAGTGGGCACCCTTGTCTTGTTCCTGACTTTAGAGGAAATGCTTTCAATTTTTCACCATTGAGGATAATGTTTGCTGTGGGTTTGTCATATATAGCTTTGATTATGTTGAGGTATGTTCCTTCTATTCCTGCTTTCTGGAGAGTTTTTATCATAAATGGATGTTGAATTTTGTCAAAGGCTTTCTCTGCATCTATTGAGATAATCATATGGTTTTTATTTTTCAATTTGTTAATGTGGTGTATTACATTGATTGATTTGCGGATATTGAAGAATCCTTGCATCCCTGGGATAAAGCCCACTTGGTCATGGTGTATGATCTTTTTAATGTGTTGTTGGATTCTGTTTGCTAGAATTTTGTTAAGGATTTTTGCATCTATGTTCATCAGTGATATTGGCCTGTAGTTTTCTTTTTTTGTGGGATCTTTGTCAGGTTTTGGTATTAGGGTGATGGTGGCCTCATAGAATGAGTTTGGAAGTTTACCATCCTCTGCAATTTTCTGGAAGAGTTTGAGCAGGATAGGTGTTAGCTCTTCTCTAAATTTTTGGTAGAATTCAGCTGTGAAGCCGTCTGGACCTGGGCTTTTGTTTGCTGGAAGATTTTTGATTACAGTTTCAATTTCCGTGCTTGTGATGGGTCTGTTAAGATTTTCTATTTCTTCCTGATCGAGTTTTGGAAAGTTGTACTTTTCTAAGAATTTGTCCATTTCTTCCTCGTTGTCCATTTTATTGGCATATAATTGTTGATAGTAGTCTCTTATGATCCTTTGTATTTCTGTGTTGTCTGTTGTGATCTCTCCATTTTCATTTCTAATTTTATTGATTTGATTTTTCTCCCTTTGTTTCTTGATGAGTCTGGCTAATGGTTTGTCAATTTTATTTATCCTTTCAAAGAACCAGCTTTTGGTTTTGTTGATTTTTGCTATGGTCTCTTTTGTTTCTTTTGCATTTATTTCAGCTCTAATTTTTAAGATTTCTTTCCTTCTACTAACCCTGGGGTTCTTCATTTCTTCCTTTTCTAGTTGCTTTAGGTGTAGAGTTAGGTTATTTATTTGACTTTTTTCTTGTTTTTTGAGGTGTGCCTGTATTGCTATGAACTTTCCCCTTAGGACTGCTTTTACCGTGTCCCACAGGTTTTGGGTTGTTGTATTTTCATTTTCATTCGTTTCTATGCAAATTTTGATTTCTTTTTTGATTTCTTCTGTGATTTGTTGGTTATTCAGCAGCGTGTTGTTCAGCCTCCATATGTTGGATTTTTTAATAGTTTTTCTCCTGTAATTGAGATCTAATCTTACTGCATTGTGGTCAGAAAAGATGCTTGGAATGATTTCTATTTTTTTGAATTTACCAAGGCTAGCTTTATGGCCCAGGATGTGATCTATCCTGGAGAAGGTTCCATGTGCGCTTGAGAAGAAGGTGAAATTCATTGTTTTGGGATGAAATGTCCTATAGATATCAATTAGGTCTAACTGGTCTATTGTATCATTTAAAGTTTGTGTTTCCTTGTTAATTTTCTGTTTAGTTGATCTATCCATAGGTGTGAGTGGGGTATTAAAGTCTCCCACTATTATTGTGTTATTGTTAATTTCTCCTTTCATACGTGTTAGTATTTGTCTTACATACTGCGGTGCTCCCGTGTTGGGTGCATATATATTTATAATTGTTATATCTTCTTCTTGGATTGATCCTTTGATCATTATGTAGTGACCATCTTTGTCTCTTTTCACAGTCTTTGTTTTAAAGTCTATTTTATCTGATATGAGTATTGCTACTCCTGCTTTCTTTTGGTCCCTATTCGCTTGGAAAATCTTTTTCCAGCCCTTCACTTTCAGTCTGTATGTGTCCCCTGTTTTGAGGTGGGTCTCTTGTAGACAACATATGCAGGGGTCTTGTTTTTGTATCCATTCAGCCAGTCTTTGTCTTTTGGTTGGGGCATTCAACCCATTTACGTTTAAGGTAATTACTGATAAGTATGACCCCGTTGCCATTTACTTTATTGTTTTGGTTTCGAATTTATACACCATTTTTGTGTTTCCTGTCTAGAGAATATCCTTTAGTATTTGTTGGAGAGCTGGTTTGGTGGTGCAGAATTCTCTCAGCTTTTGCTTGTCTGAAAAGCTTTTGATTTCTCCTTCATACTTGAATGAGATCCTTGCTGGGTACAATAATCTGGGCTGTAGGTTATTTTCTTTCATCATTTTAAGTATGTCTTGCCATTCCCTCCTGGCTTGAAGAGTTTCTATTGAAAGATCAGCTGTTATCCTTATGGGAATTCCCTTGTGTGTTATTTGTTGTTTTTCCCTTGCTGCTTTTAATATTTGTTCTTTGTGTTTGATCTTTGTTAATTTGATTACTATGTGTCTTGGGGTGTTTCGCCTTGGGTTTATCCTGTTTGGGACTCTCTGGGTTTCTTGGACTTGGGTGATTATTTCCTTCCCCATTTTAGGGAAGTTTTCAACTATTATCTCCTCAAGTATTTTCTCATGGTCTTTCTTTTTGTCTTCTTCTTCTGGGACCCCTATGATTCGAATGTTGTAGCGTTTAATATTGTCCTGGAGGTCTCTGAGATTGTCCTCATTTCTTTTAATTCGTTTTTCTTTTATCCTCTCTGATTCATTTATTTCTACCATTCTATCTTCTAATTCACTAATCCTATCTTCTGCCTCTGTTATTCTACTATTTGTTGCCTCCAGAGTGTTTTTAATTTCACTTATTGCATTATTCATTATATATTGACTCTTTTTTATTTCTTCTAAGTCCTTGTTAAACCTTTCTTGCATCTTCTCAATCCTTGCCTCCAGGCTATTTATCTGTGATTCCATTTTAATTTCAAGATTTTGGATCAATTTCACTATCATTATTCGGAATTCTTTATCAGGTAGATTCCCTATCTCTTCCTCTTTTGTTTGGTTTGGTGGGCATTTATCCTGTTCCTTTATCTGCTGGCTATTCCTCTGTCTCTTCATCTTGTTTAAATTGCTGAGTTTGGGGTGTCCTTTCTGTATTCTGGCAGTTTGTGGAGTTCTCTTTATTGTGGCGTTTCCTCGCTGTGTGTGGGTTTGTACAGGTGGCTTGTCAAGGTTTCCTGGTTAGGGAAGCTTGTGTTGATGTTCTGGTGGATGGAGCTGTATTTCTTCTCTCTAGTGTAATGAAATGTCCAGTAATGAGTTATGAGATGTCTATGGTTTTGGGGTGACTTTGGGCAGCCTGTATCTTGAAGCTCAGGGCTGTGTTCCTTTGTTGCTGGAGAATTTGCTTGTTATGTCTTTCCCTGGAACTTTTTGGCCCTTGTGTGGTGCTTGGTTTCAGTGTCGGTATGGAGGCGTTTGATGAGCTCCTGTCAATTAATGTTCCTTGGAGTCAGGAGTTCCCTGGAGTCAGGGATTGGACTTAAGCCTCCTACTTCCAGTTATCGGTCTTAATTTTACAGTAGTTTCAAAACTTCTCCTTCTATACAGCACCACTGATAAAACATCTACGTTAACGATGAAAAGTTTCTCTACTGTGAGGGTCACTCAGAGAGGTTCACAGCGTTACATGGAGAAGAGAAGAGGGAGGAGGGAGTTAGAGGTGACCCAAATGAGATGAGGTGGAATCAATAGTGGAGAGAGTGGGCTAGCCAGTAGTCACTTCCTTATGTGCACTCCACAACTGGACCACTCAGAGATGTTCACAGAGTTATACAGGGAAGAGAAGAAGGAGGCAGGAGACAGAGGTGGCCAGAAGGATAAAAGGGGGAAATGAAAAGGCGGGAGACAGATCCAGCCAGTAATCAGTTCCTTAAGTGTTCTCCACCGTCTGGAACACACAGAAATTCACAGAGTTGGGTAGAGTAGAGAGGGGTTAGGGAGGAGATACAGGTGACCTGGTGGAGAAAATGGAGAGTCCAAAGGGAGAGAGAGCAGTCAAGCCAGTAATCTCGTACACTAGTGAAAAATGGGTCCTGAAGATTGGGTTCTTAAAGGTACAAAATTGGTAACAAATACATAAAAACAAAAATTAGAAATCTAGAGTAGAGTTTGGAATTTCAAAAATGCGATGTTAATGAAAAGGAGAAGGAAAAGAAAGAGAGAAAAAACGAACAAAGAAAAACAAACAAGGTCGTGGAAGTAATAAAGAAACTACAGGTACAAAATTGATAACTAATACCAAACAGCAAAAATTAAAAATCTAGAGTAGAGTTTGGAATTTCAAAAATACAACGTTAAAAAAAAAAAAAAAAAAAGAAGAAGAAGAAGAAAAATAAAGAGAGAAAACAAACAAACCAACAAAAACAATGTCGCAAAAATTATAAAGAAAATACAGGTACAAAATTGATATCAAATACCAAAAAGCATAAATTAAAAATCTTGAGTAGAGTTTGGAATTGCAGATATACGATGTTATATAAAAGAAGAAGAGAAAGAAACAGAGGAAAAAAAAAAGTCAGCAATTATGAAAAAAACTATAGGTACAAAATTGATAACATATATCAAAAGGCTAAAATTAAAAATCTAGAGTAGAGTTTGGAATTTCAAAAATGCAATGTTAAAGAAAAGAAGAAAAAGAACAAAAAAAAAAAAAAAAAAAACACGTTCAAAAAATTATAAAATATATATATGAAGTTTGCTGAAGAAGAAGAAAAAAAAAAAAAAAATAGGGTCTTTTTTTTTTTTTTTTTGCAAAGTAATAGTTATAAAAGTGAAAATTAAAGGACAATAGAGGACTTAAAAAAATTTTTTTTAATTAAAAAAAAAAAGAAAGAAAGATTGATCGTAAAAATAGTAAAAATATATCTAGGTCTTTCTCTGGTTTTGTTGTGAGTATTGTGGGTTCAGTTCATTTTTGGCAGTTCCTTAGTCCGACTTATATTTCTCAAGATCTATAGGCCCCTTCCTATGTAATCCGTAGTAACCACAGGGTTTTAATCTATGGGCTGTAGCTTCCAAGGCGTTTCCCTCTGTTATAGCTTCTTCTGTTTGCTGGTCTCTTCAGTGTCTGGTTCCCGCCCTGACACAAAGGGGACGGTGGAGGACCCTATTTTTTTTTTTTTTTTTTTTTTTTAATTTAGGCTCACTTGTTCAGCCGCGCTGTGGGGAGGGAGGGAGGGATGCTGCAAACAGATAACACTGGCGTGCACTCACAGTGCCTCAGCCACACTGGGTCTGCCCCCGCTCACGGCGCGTGTAACCTCCCTGCCCACACTGCTTGGGCTCTAGGTTGTTCCGCCGGGAACAATCAGAGGCCGGCCCTGGACTGAGCTCCCAGGTCCAAGCCGCTCAGGTTCAGGCACTCGGGTAGTCCTCAGAGGCGCAGACTCGGTTGGGCCTGCGTTTTGTGTTCTTCCCAGGTCGAGCAGCTCAGGTGATGAGGTGTTTGGCGGGCGCCAATGCTGCGACTTATCGCCTCCCCGCCACTCGGTTATCTGGGTGTAAAACCGGCGCACCTTCTCAGGCAGATATTGACCGTCCAGACCCCCAAGAAGTTTTAGTTAGCAAAGAAGCCTGCTTACAGTTTTATAGATAGTGTCTCTCTGGGGCTGCGATTGCCCCCTTCCGGCTCTGGCTGCCTGTCACCGGAGGGGGAAGGTCTGCAGCCGGCTATCTCTGTTCAGTCCTTTGTTCTGTGCGCGGGCCTGGCGGTGTCTAAGGTTAGGGCTGGCTTTTCGCGTGGTAGATATCCCACAGTCTGGTTTGCTAGCCCAAATTATTTCGCTCAGATAGCGCTCAGGACATTCGGCCCGATTCTTACTCTAAGGGACACAGCCCGTGCCGCACTTCCCTGCCCAGCCCCCGCTTGCTAATGCCGTGTGCAGGCGTCTGCGCTGCTTCTCCGCTGGGGGAGTTCCCGTAGGGCTCACAATCCGCGATTTTTAATTGTTTATTTATTTTTTTTTCCCCTCCCTTTTATGTTGCCCTCTGTGCTTCCAAAGCTCGGCACAGATTCGGCAGTGAGAGGGTTTCCTGGTGTTTGGAAACTTCTCTCTTTTTAAGACTCCCTTCCCGGGACGGAACTCCGTCCCTCCCTCTTTTGTCTCTTTTTTTGTCTTTTATATTTTTTCCTACCTCCTTTCGAAGAGTTGGGCTGCTTTTCTGGGTGCCTGATGTCCTCTGCCGGCATTCAGAAGTTGTTTTGTGGAATTTACTCGAAGTTTAAATGTTCTTTTGATGAATTTGTGGGGGAGAAAGTGTTCTCCCCGTCCTACTCCTCCGCCATCTTGGCTCCTCCTCCCCAATACATCTTTTTAAGAGGGGTAATGCCAGTACAATTTATTGATGATATTTCAGATAAATTATTTAAAATTTGATATCAAGGATGCATTTCTGAGGGGCCTAGGGCTTCCCAGGTGGCACTAGTGTAAAGAACTGGCCTGCCAGGTTTTGTCTTATACAGGAGATATGAGATACAGGTTCCATCACTGGGTTGGGAAGATCCCCTAGAGGAGGGCATGGCAACCCACTCAGTATTCTTGCCTGGAGAATCCCATGGACAGCGGAGTCTGGCAGTCTACAGTCCATAGGATTATAAAGAGCTGGACATGACTGAAGCAATTTAGCACACATGCAGGAAATAAATGACAAGTTGACACAGAAAGATATTCTTTTAACTTTTCAAGGAAAATACAAACTTCTATTAACATCCTCATATACCACAATTTGAATTCATATGTTATGTATTGTCTTTCCTTAATTTATGTATTTAATATTGTCTGTTTAGGGGTTTGCTGATGAGTTCTCTTTATTCATCTATTCTTGCAGCAATACCAGCTAGTATTAAAAAGCTTTCCCTAGGGTTTTATGAAAATACAGAAGGAATTTTCACATTTACCCTTCCCAGTAAGCTTAAGAAAACAATTTTATTTGAAAATTAATATATGAGGAGGATAAAAAATTAAACAGAATAAACTGTATATATTGACAAGTAATTTCTCTATCGCTACATATCCCAGCCCTTTCTTCCTTTCACAAGATTTGTTTCCAGTATTATATCTATCCTTCTTAAAATATTCTATGTATGTGCAAGTAAATATATGTATATATTCTATGCATATGCATATGAAAATAGTGATACAGATTTTTTAACACATTAGATATTTCCTATCTTCTTCTTCCCTTTTGTTTACTTGTACAGTATTAAATATTAAAGTTAAATTTCCTCTGTGAACTCACATCTTGATTAACTTATCTAAATCTTGCTTTAAAATTTTTTTCTGCCAAATATTTTTGTTTTTCCTTGAAAATTTTCACTATATTTTTCTAAAACACTATTCAAAGAAATGTAAACACTATAAATTCATATGGTTATACTTAAATTCTTCCTAGAGCTACAATTAATACCTGCAAAGAAGATACAAAGATTTTAATGCTTCTCTGAATTCAGTCTCTCGTTATTCGGGTACAGTGGAGATTAAAATCTCTTACTGCCTGCACCGAGAAAAATAAACCCAGCACACCTGAGACTGCTATCCTTACAGTGGATTGCTTACAAGGTTGGACCTGGGCTAGTATCTATCAACTTGGCTCTCAGGTGTTCCTAACCAGCAATTAACAGATAAGGATGATTTGCTGTTTAGGCTTTTAAGTAAACCAAATGATGTTATGCTGAAGCTTTCCTTTTCCTTTCTGAGTCTGGAACTTTAAGGAATGGGTACCTGTGTGACCACTCGAACAAAAACTCTGAACACTGAGTCCCTCATTAACTTTCCTGGTAGAATAGTTCACATGTGTCATTGCAACTCAGGGTTTGGGGAATTAAGTGTGTCTACACGGAGGAAGGACTCTTGGAAGCTTGTGCTGCACTGCACCCCATGCATCCTTTCATTTTGATGATTTTACTTTGTATCCTTTCACTATAATAAATATTAGCCATGAATACAACTTTATGCTGAGCTCTGTGCATCCTTTTAGGGAATTACCAAGGCCAAGAATGATCTTGGGAAATTGAACACATTCTCCCTTGCACTGGGTAGGGTCATGTAACTGGAGCTGACCCTATGTTGTTGGTAGTAGTACAGATCATTCTGGGCTGGAACATTAAATCATTGGTGTGAACACCACTTTGCTTCCTTCTCTTTCAGATGGTGGAAAACAATATCCCAGAGAGTGAAGATTCTTTAAAGCTGATGTTGAGAATGGGGATGATGTAGAGCAAAGCGTCCAACTGACCCAAGGTGGAATCTGCATTGTAAAAAATGAAACTGTTTTCAGTAACTGAAATTTTAGCATTTTATGTGATTACCACACAAGAAGACAGTACTGAATGATACACATACTAAGTAGATTTTTGTTACCCTGAAAATAAGGTTACGTAGCATGAAGGGTATTGATATCAACGATTAATAGCAATAATTCCTTGTCATGCATGTAAAATTGCACTGCCTGTCATTCATACTTAAAATTTTAATGGCCATAGTTTATTAGAACAGATTATCCTCTATTGCATATTTTGCCATTTTGTGACAAATAATATTGACAGCCTGGACTAATTATTATAAAGAGAATACATAGATCAAAATATACTATAATTTATTGAGTTTTCTAAGAGTTGAGAAGACTTTCAAAATTAAGCATAGGCAGATATTTACAGTCAGTCACTTAATACAATGATGAACTGAAGTGGCATGAAAGAATATGTTTTTATCACTAATTCACATATTTTTCAAATGTAATAAGTGAAATTAAGTTTTATATGAATATTTTTGTTATGATATAAACACTGTGCTTAGGATGTACATTTAGGTCACAAACATGTAATTGATAAGGACAGATTTTCCTAACTCATGTCTATGGAGTGTGATGTTTTCTGACTCATTGGGAAAATTTGCTGAAATGTAAAGTTCTCCCTATGTTATAATTTTATAAGCAGGTTTCATTTAAAAGTAACAGGAATTTATTACAATACCTTTATTCTATTTTATATCATAGAAAATTGTGGTTCTATTTATGCAAAAGCTACAGAGACATATATTTAATTAACTTAGTAAATAATGTTTTTAAAATAACAGAATAGGTTTAGATTTACAAAAAATTATGAAGATAGAACAGAGAATGCCTATATATTTGCATTATTTATCCTATTATTAGCATCTTATATTAGTATCCCTGATAGCTCAGTTGGTAATGAATCCACCAGCAATGCAGGAGACCTGGTTCAATTCCCAGGTCAGGAAGATCTGCTGGAGAAGGGATAGTCTACCCACTCCAGTATTCTTGGGCTTCCCTTGTGGCTCAGATGGTAAAAAATCCATCTGCAATGCAGGAGACCTTTGTTCTATCCCTGGGTTGGGAAGATCCCCTGGAGAAGGGAAAGGCTGCCCACTCCAGATTCTTGCCTAGGGAATTCCATGGACTGTATAGTCCATGGGGTCTCAAAGAGTCGGACACAGCTGAGTGACTTTCACTTCACTTCACTGGTATGTTTTTTGTAATTAATGATATTGATACTGTATTCAGCTTTCCTTAGTGATTATCTAGTGTTCTGTACCTGAATCCCATATAAGATATTATATTATTCATTGTGTCTTCTTAGGCTACTTAGGCAGTGATAGTATCTCAGAATTGGTGTCTTACAATATCAATAGTTTGGGAGACTCCTGGTCAGTAGAATGCCCTTGAATTGGGATTTCTTTGATTTTTTTTGCAGTTAGACTGGGGTTATGGCTTATTTTTTTGACTTTTTTTTTTTTTTTTTTTTGAAGAGAGGGGAGAAATATCACAGAGGTAAAGTATCAGTTTCATCACATCATTACCTTCATATAAAGCTACATACTATTAACATATCATTGTTTGTGTTCACAGTTGATTGGGGTAGTGTCTGAGGTTTCTCCACTGCAATTTTTTTTCTCCTTTTAGAATGAAGTTACTAAGCATAGTCCTCACTTGAGTGGGAGTTATGCTGCACCTCATCAAGGCCAGGGTAGCTAAATATATCATTAAGTAATATTTTAACTACAACAAAATACTTGGAAAAAGTATTTTCAGTCATTGCATAGTTGTTTTGACTACTAAAATGATTCCTTTAAGTTAATTTCTAAAGATAATAGTCTATTAGTAACTGTTCACATTTCCATTGTTGGGAATATTTTTCAAGACACTGAAATCCAATCCAGAGTTCTCCATACTAGATGGTATCAGACAACTATGCAAAAAAATCAATATGCCTGATGTTTTCCCATGGGGGTGGGGTGGGTACAACAAGATTTGGATGCTCCCTGATGCTAGGAGAGAAGTAGATAAGCATCTAAAGATTTTAAACTTGAAATGGAAGATTGGTGTGCTCTGAATGTTTGCGTGTGTGTAGTAGCTTCAGTTGGAGAAGGCAATGGCACCCCACTCCAGTACTCCTGCCTAGAAAATCCCATGGACAGAGGATCCTCGTAGGCTGCAGTCCATGGGGTTGCTAGGAGTCAGACACGACTGAGCAACTTCACTTTGACTTTTCACTTTACTGCATTGGAGAAGGAAATGGAAACCCACTCCAGTGTTCTTGCCTGGAGAATCCCAGGGACGGAGGAGCCTGGTGGGCTGCCGTCTATGGGGTCGCACAGAGTCGGACACGACTGAAGCGATTTAGCAGCAGCAGCAGCAGCAGTAGCAGTAGCTTCAGTTATGTCTGGCTGTTTGCAACTCCATGGACTGTAACCCGCCAGGTTCCTCTGTCCATAGGATTCTCCAGGCATACTGGAATGGGTTGCCATGGCCTCCTCCAGGTGATCTTCCCTACCCAGGGATCAAACCTACATCTCTCTGTCTCCTGTACTGGCAGGCATGTTCTTTACCACTAGCACCACTGGAAAGCCCAGTGTGCTCTGAATACATATGATGACAGTTCTAAGGCAGAGCCATATTGAGCATGAATGAATTAAGCTCATTTTGTTTCTAGAATTAGAAAAACATTCTTATTATATGTGATACAGAATGATGGATTCATAACCAAACATTTACATAAGATACTGGAAACTAATTCTAAGTTAAAGAAACAAATTGTACACACACACATGTCATGTATGTGAGAATGTGTGCACATGCACACACATACACAGACACACCATCTACGTAGAGATTAGTCCATAATTAAGAAAATAAATTATTTCTTAAAGCTTGTGACAAAATTCCACAAAATTTTTCTTATGAGCCAATGAAATGTTCTGACTTTACTTACCCAATACAAATTATTTATACTTGAGGTTAATTATTATTGATTGAAAATAATGAATCCCATGTATTCACATCTGGATAAGAATATCTGTTATCCAAAAGACAGATGCATATTAATATGATGGCTATGAAAAGACTGTCTGGATTTCACACATAACCTTTACCTGTTAATCCACCTCAGTGTTTGCATTATCCTTCTGTTAGGCATCCATTTTTCTGGCAGTCATTTTCCCCCATATGTTTCAAATGCTGGAATAATCACATTGGCAGGGTATCCTCTCACCAGGATGTTTTCACAGGTCACCAAATGATGAACTCTTTAGCTTGTGGACTACCACCTTGAGACAGAGATTACCCATGTCTCACATGCACTTGGAACATGACCAACGGGGTCATAAATCAGCCACTCTTAAAATCCCTTTCTCTAAAAATTCTCAGAACTAGCTGTGCCACTTCGTGTTTTCTGTAAGCCAATACTGAAACAGAATGAAGATGATAGATCTTTCTGGTAGGAATGCCTATAAAGGATAAATTAGAACAAAATGAGCAGTGTAGATTGCCTTCAGATCACAATATAAATATGATGTTGGTGAAAGGAGAGGAAAAGGAAGGAATGGGTAGGAAGTAATTCAGATAGCTGCAGAGTTCTAAGAATGTCTCAGGCAGACCAATGTGGAGTATTTAAGCAAATCTTGCTCATTCCAGGAATCACACATCTAGCAGAAAGAGACCAGTACTAAAGAACCTGTATGCTTAATCATTAGCTGAGAACAGCCCAGAGGGAAATGTGACTTTGGTAGGAACTCAGTAGTTGATCCGCAGGTATGTGTAGTTGCCAGCTGGAGCTCTCAACTATTCTACATAGCAGTCTCTCTTAAGTAGTACACTGAGCAGTGCACTTACCATGACCCTCTCTCTTTATTAGGTATAACCCTTTTTTAAGATTCAGCTTAGGTATAACTCTCTAAAAGGTCATCTCAAACATCTTCCACAAACTACATCATCTAGGTTAGGAATCTTTCTTCTATTCACTCTATACATGATCTTCTCTTAATGTCTTATTTTATTTTCAGATGATCATTTACTTATTTGTCATACACTACAGAATGTAAATGCTTTGAGGCCAGGAGTTATTTTCTCTTGATCTTATATTCCACAGAATCAGGCAAAGTTTATTACTGAAAGAAGAAATGAAGGATATACAGAGTGGTAGATTTTATTTCCACTGTATCACTCGGGCTTCCCTGGTGGCTCAAACAGTAAAGAATCTGCCTGTAAAGGCAGGCAACCCAGGGTTCAACCCCTGAGTCAGGAACATTTCCTGGAGAAAGAAATGGCAATCACTTCAGTACTCTTGCCTGGAGAATTCCATGGACAGAGGAGCCTGGTAGGCCACCATCCAGGGGGCTGCAGAGGCAGACAGGACCAAACAACTAACACACACATGCAATCACTTGGAATATGCTTAAACCTGGAGATAGTTGATACCCTTATTGCCATAACTGTGGCATCTGTGATGTGAAAGCAGTTCTGTCGTGGAGCCAGATGATGACTCTAGACTCAGTTCAGTCGCTTAGTCGTGTCCGACTAGAGTCTTTGCGACTCTAGATTAGACAGTTTAGTGGAACTCGCACATCTCAATTTCCTCACACAAGAATATTAACATGCATTTTGATTCACTGCCATGAAAATAATCTTGGTTATAGATAGCAAATATAATAAAGAAAACCTAGAGCCAAAACTCTGTAAATGTGCTAGAATATATACTATTCGTGTTAAAAACAGGGCAATAGGTCCAAAATGGAGTTACTTATGCTAAGTCCCATGTCACCAAACGGGAGACTTGAGTTTTGGCTTTCTCAGAAATGGAACCTTAAAAAGGTCAATCAGGAATCACCTTGGTGAGGTCATCTGCCTGATGGTCTCCTGCCATCCCCTAAATGAAAGTAACTTTGTAATAAACAACCCAGTTTTTGACTCCTTTATTTTCCTTCATGTCTATAAAAGTGTTTCATTTTGAACAGCTCCCCGGAGCCCCTTCTATCTGCTAAATTGGATGTTGACTGATTCGAATAGATTTTTGCTCAGTCTTAAAAAGGTAATATGCCTCAGTTTATTTCAGTAGTTGTTTGTAACAACAAGAAGTGGGCACTGAAGGAACCCCCCCCGTGCCCCCCAACCCCTGCCGCCCACAGCCCCTCGAGCAATGAGCAATCAGTACCTGCTGAACCCCGAGCGAGCTCGTGGCCTCTTCCACCTCAGGAGGTGCTGGGTGCAACCCTCTCCAAGCCTCTGCTGCTTTTTTCTTAGGAACATGGCTTTACTTGAGCATTTCTTTTTCAGACTCGGTGCAGAAATTGGCTGGAGTTCAACTGGGTCTGACTTTAAAAACAGACCGGGCCTAAGGGTGGTCGGAGTCTGATTTAGAAAGTGGACCGGGTTCACCTTCAGACTGCAGACAAATTAGAAACAGGATTGATTCCGACTGACGCTGCAGTGAACCCAACGTGTGGCATCAGGTGAACCTAATTTTGTTTTGAGGCTGAACAAGCACTTTAACCTTGCCCACGATAATCCTGAATTACTGCAGCCACAGCGGAGAACTTTTAACGTAGCTGTTTAGCTGTTTATGAGATGCCTCAAAGAAAAGGGGGTCTCAGCTGAGCACTCACAATAAAGAGTAGGGGGAAAACTTATTTTCCTCCTCTTCAGTTACTTGTGACCAGGATGAACCTGCCGGCACACCCCACTCGCTCTGGAGTGTGCAGAATTCTGGGGAGACTGGCAGAAGACAGCAAACGGTAAGGATTCTTATCAAAGTCAGCTGTCCTAGGTTTCTATCTGTGATGCCTGGTTGAGAGAAGAAGGGAAATTTTCACGTTGTCCTTTCCTTTCAGATTGGCAGGCCAAAGGTCCGTGTAAGAATTCAGTGTTTGAATCTTGACTTGTGAATTTGCTTTCGGGTACCCCTGGTGTCGACTTGTTCTCTCCCAAGGGCAGACATTGCCTTCGGGTCTCGTTTTGTGTCCAGAAAACTTAACTTTCTGCCTAACTGTGGCCCTCGGATTGCTGTGTGTGCAGGTAGCTCCACTGTCCAGTTGGGAGCCCCCCAAAATATAGCCAGACAGAAATGTGGGTTTCACTTCTTTGGCGGCCTGGGTCATTTTGTTGGCAGCCCTGGGCAGAACTGTCCGAGTCTTTCTTTCGGTTGTCTTTTGGTTAATCTGCATCTTGGGAGGATGTTGTCGTAGGAGCCTCTTTGGGAGTGCCTCTTGTGTCTGTGGAGTTGTGGAATACTGCCATGGAATATGTGCTGTCATTCTGGCTGACACCTGATAAAGTATTTGAAAGATATTCTTAAAATTCTTAATATGCCTCAGTTTATCTTTTAACAATAGATAGAGAAAGAGGAAAGGAGAGGGCAGAGAGAGAAAGGGGAAAAGAGAAGAAGACAGAGGGAAGAGAGAAGACAGAGAGAGATTACATGTACATATACTCTTTCAAGAAAGAAAGAAGTGTCTAGGGTCAGAATCAAATAAGAATCTGAAAAGGAAGGTGGTAGAAACATGAACAAATGTAATGGCTGTCCTGTGGCTGTTACCAAAACCTATACCTTAGAGAACTCAGTCGTATATAGTTTGTTGATACTCAGTAACTTCCCATTCATTCAAAGCACTTCCTATAATCATAAAGGATAAAAAAAAAAAATGAACTCCATTTCCTTTCTAGGGGGATTCTAGATAGATTCTTACAATTAAAGGAAATAATTTTGAACATGAAGAGATATATGGAGGTTAAGTATTCCTACTACTTTTGGGACCCTGTTGTTATGTAGATCAACCATTTCAGACCCTCAGAAGCATATTCTACCCCTTGCAACATGTGTGAAAACCTTCTGTTTTCTGTACTAAATGTCTCTTTTAAAAATGTCTGCATTGGGTTTTTTGTTTTCCTAACCACTTCATAAATTATATAGTATTTGGTATAAGAAATAGTTGCCTATAAAACTAACCACAAGATAGAAATCTGAAATTATTTACTTAATTGTGTGTATGTGTGCTCAGTCATGTCCTACTCATTGTGACCCCATGGACTGTGGCCTGCCAGGCTCCTATGTTCATGGATTTTCCAGGCACGAACTCTGGAATGGTTTGCCATTTCCTCCTCCAAGGAATTTTCTGGACCCAGAGATTGAACCTATGTCTCTTGCATCTCCTACATTGGTAGGTACATTCTGTACCACTGGCGCCACCTGGGAAGCCCATGGATTAAATTAGGTTTAGATTGGAAGGTATAATAAATATGTTGCTAACAGACAATGGTATAATGATCGTTTATGGCATGTAGTTTCTGTTATGAAACTAATTAACTTATCGTCTTTCAAGTCAGCACTTTGGGAAGCAAACTGGCTTTTTTTTTGGGATACTATGAAAGAAATAATAAACATGAGCACAAGTTTGATGGCCATCTTTCTGCACTAGCGAGTGTGCAAAAAGAAAATTAAAGACTCAAGATTAGAAATACACAAATCAGAGATCAGAGAATTTCTTTACTACTGAATAGGATATCTTATCCACTGTAATCACAGGAAACAATGATCTGAAAACCAGACTCAGGATTTGATCTTCTGCTTTACAGAATTAACAGCACATTGAATTCAAAGCATCACTGGGTCTCTTATTTGAAAAATCAGGAATTTTTTGTAGAGAAAGTAAGAGCCTGAAATTTGGAATGAGAGAATTTGAGAAAATCATAATGACTAAATTATTTGAAGTCTCAAGACATTGAGTCCCCTTGTCAACAAAAGCAAGCTTTCCTTCTGTTTTTGTGGAGGTTAGCTTCTTCATACTCAGTGAAGACAACTTAGGACAGATACTGACCTTGGAGAAGGGTGGCGAGACTTTGGGATTATGAATGATCATGTATCTTAAGGTTGTTAGAACAGGAAATAAATATCACAACACTGGATAAAGATAAATTAATGGTAGTGGCTTACATTCAATAAAGATAGAGGGCAGTAATGTGAAAGAATTAATTCACAATCTTAGGCAGCTAGGAATTGAGTGTTTGTCATGTGTGACAGGCTCAGTCACACCCTACCAATATAAATTTGAGTACTCATAAGACATATCTTTATCACTGATGTAGTAAAAAAAAAAAAAATATATATATATATATATATATATATATCAGTGAGGAGAGCCCCAGCATGGTAGAAAAGTCTATAGTGGCTGTATTATGAAAGTTAAAAATTACAGTAGTAGATGTTGTTATTTAGTCACTAAGTCCTGTCTGACTCTTTGTGATCCCATGGACTGTAGTCCGCCAGGTTCCTCTGTCCATGGGATTTTCCAGGCAAGAATACTGGAGTAGGGTGCCATTTCCTTTTCCAGTGGTAGTAGATGTCAGCATTGAAATGAGTTTTCTGGGGTTTGTGGGGAGACGATGTGACCCTGGAATCCCCAGAGTTCAAGTAACAGAGCTTACACACAAGGGAAAAAGTAGGAAAATTACAGTAATATTCAGGAGAGCAAATTGAGGCATTCAGTGATATGAATTGTTGACCTTGTTGTCACTGAACCGTCTAGTAAAATGTTGGTTAATCCGTCTACTAAAAATTCTAGATCTGATGGAAAAGAAATAACATGAATTTCCATAATGGAAAAATCAATGTCCCACATTAAATTTCCAGATTTGAGCCAGTTCACACTTCCAGTTTGCCTTAAAAGATGTAAAGACTGAATCTCCTTTAGGGACTGCATTGTAGTTTTGCAGCAAATATGTGCTCTAACTATTTCTCCTCAGCTTCCTTAAAGAAATACTTGGCATTTAAGATGATGACTGTGCTTCAGGTGAATTCAGAACAAAACTGGCTGAGGCTATATACATTTACAATAATCCCCGGGTACCCCAAACACCCAACAAAACTGGCTGAGGCTATATACATTTACAATAATCCCTGGGTACCCCAAACACCAAGGCGATCTGTTGACAAAGAGGAAAATTATGAAGGTCTAATAATCGATAGAGTTGTGAGCGGAATCCAGTTTACAATAAGGCTACATGGTCTTTGATTTGCCCCCAGTTCCTGAATACACAATCTTACTCACCAACTTGCTGAAGGGACAATTGGCTTTCAGACACATACAATAAATCCAATGTATAGGAAAACACAAGTGGAAACCACTAGATCTTCTATTACATAGAAAAATAGCTAAAATCAAATATTACACTTTTTGGTACTGGTGAGAATAGTACCACCATGGTATAATTACAAAACAGTAAAGAATCTGCCTGCAATGCAAGAGACCTGGGTTCAATCTCTGGGTCAGGAAGATCCCCTGCAGAAGGGAAAGGCAACCCACTCCAGTATTCTTGCCTGGGGAATTGCATGAACAGAGGACCTTGGTGGGCTACAGTCCATGGGGTTGGAGAGTTGGACACGACTGATCAACTGACACTTTCACTTTCACAATCATAAATATAGATTTTAAACAATGACAGGGAGGAGACAGATTTCATTTTAAGCAATAACAATTAGATTTATACAGACTTAATACCTTGGCCATAAGCCAAAAATTATTAGTAAGGTAATAATACCTTAAAAGCACTAAGTGGAAATATCTATATAAAATTAGACATGTGGCTAAATACTGAAAAATAGAAATAAAATGAGTATTTTAAGCCAAAAAAAAAAATGAATGCGTTTATTACCAAAATACCTTAACAAAAGCTATTTCTAAAGAATGACATTCAATCAGATAGAAAAGAGACCAGAAGAAAACTATACCCCATGGACTGTGGCCTCTCACACTCCACCGTCCATGGGATTTTCCAGGCAAGAGTACTGGAGTGGGTTGCCATTTCCTTCTCCAGAGGATCTTCCAAACTCAAGGTTTGAACCTGGGTCTCCCTCATTGTAGGCAGATGGTTTACCATCTAAGCCACCAGGAAATACTGATAGAGAAGGCACTGGTAAACAAATAACTTGAGGGAGGGCAAGTTAAAGTAATGGCCTAAGGCTGCAAAATAGGACTTGTCTTTTAAATGCTAAAATCAGTTACCTTGTGAACAATTGGTGTAGAATGAGTATGTACATAAGAGCCATCTTGTCTCATCCAATATAATATCCAACATTAAGCAATCTGTTTTGGTTTCACCCTCCACAGTTTCATTCTCTATACAATTTTTTCAGTTACTACTGAGTCTGGCATTTTCATACCTGTAAACTGTCATTGAACACTTCAAATTTCAAGTAAAGTACCTTTATTTCCTTAAAGATCTTGTTTGTGTTTTTCCTTAAATTATCAAGGTTTAATTTTCCTTCTTGTTCTAATTTTTCCAGGTTTAAATGCAACTTGATAATTTTACTTTTACTCTGTATTTGTTATGCACTTTATTTTCCATGCAAACAAAAGATAGTATTTGTAAGATACTTTGCACATTTAACAGCTTTACAATATGTATTTTAAATTGACCTTTCTCTGTTCTATGAAGTCTAACTTGCTTTGCAGGGTATTCATTTCTCATCACCTTTCCAAATTTATTTGTCAAAATTGGTTTAAATGAAAAAAAAATCACAACTCAATATTACTTAAGTCAGAACTGGTATTCAGAAGAGGGAAAATATTCACATAGGTCCTAGGGCAGAATGGAATATAGCATCATTGGAAAGAATACTGTCTGATTGATAGTGCCCTTGGGCTAAAAACAGTTTAAACCTTGGAGTGAGGGAAGAAAATCTGACCTGAGAACTTATATCTGAAAGTATGTCTAGTTCTGTCATTTCAAAGATTACAAATAAGCAGTGAAAATTTGTCACTATTTCAATAAAAAAAGAAGAAAATGTATGTTCTACTGTTAAAAGGTCAATGTTATTGTCCTTTTAACAAAGGGATCGCGTATTTATAAACTGAAGGAGATCTTATTACATAAAGTTTCGGTTGGATACACAAAGTATGAGTTTTCAGTAATTTGATACTGTAGGTGCATAATTATAATAATGCCTTGAGTTGATTGCTTTGGAGGATGGATTATGATGTATCTAATTGAGTTGGATCCTTTAGATAAATTCCATTAATTTGACTTATTGAACACTAAAGATTGTGTAACTCAGGATTAAAAAGGTATTATTATACCGGTTATTACAATTTATTCCAGAACGTATATCATTTCATTTACTGGAGAGTGAAATACTAACCAGGACAAAAGATCAAAGGTACAATAGAAGCAATTACTTCTCTTGCACAAGGGCTAGTGAGAATATGAACGTAACTATCACACTTCATTCCCTAGATACACTGAGTTGCATGGCCACGGTTGTATATCTGAAATGAAGCATTGCCAGATATTTCACACAGTAAGGTCTTACATGACCTGATACGTTATTAAGGAAACCTCATAAACTTCTTACATGAAAGATATATTGAGCAGTCCATCTTTCATGTAGTGTATTTGGAATTGAAATATCAGCATGCATCCCGATCCCTGATCTATGGACAGGCTATCAATTATATAATCCAGATAATATTTTTCCCACATGCTCAACAGTGCAAGTTGTTTTTTTTTTTTTTTTTTTATTCCTCCTAATCAGAGATGTATTATTGAATGACAATATTTGAATAGCATATAATTATATAAATCTTTGTAAAATCATGCCCTGGAAATGGCAGCTCTTTCTTCAATGCCAATTTCATAAAGAGACAAGAACAGATTTAATCTTGAAAGTTTTAATCAAATCTGTGGGATGTCCTTAACCAGGCTTCTTTACTTGTTAAATTACAGTCCTTCTCTACTGTTCTTAGAGAGCAAAGTACTTGATTCCTGTGGTTCTTAATTGTCTCTTTCCAAACTTCAAAGGAAAATTAAAGCCTTTTCATAGCAGTTGAGAAATATAAAATGTAGGCTAGATGAACTAATAAATATTAATACCATAAAAAGAACAGCAGCAGGATAAACCACCCATTTAGACTGTGCACCATTTAAATGCCTTTTTTAATTTTTTAATTTATTTTTTATTGAAGGATAATTGCTTTACAGAATTTTGTTTTCTGTCAAACCTCAACATGAATCAGTCATAGATACACATATATCCCCTCCCTTTTGAACCTCCCTCCCATCTCCCTCCCCATCCCACCCCGAAATGACATTTTTTAATATGTGTGCTTTCAGTTCAGTTCAGTTGCTCAGTTGTGTCTGACTCTTATCGACCCCATGAATCGCAGCACGCCAGGCGTCCCTGTCCATCACCAACTCCGGAAGCTCACCCAGACTCATATCCATCAAGTCAGTGATGCCATCCAGCCATCTCATCCTCTGTCGTCCCCTTCTACTCCTGCCCCCAATCCCTCCCAGCATCAGAGTCTTTTCCAATGAGTCAACTCTTTGCATGAGGTGGCCAAAGTACTGGAGTTTCAGCTTTAGCATCATTCCTTCCAAAGAAATCCCAGAGCTGATCTCCTTCAGAATGGACTGGTTGGATCTCCTTGCAGTCCAAGGGACTCTTCAAGAGTCTTCTCCAACACCACAGTTCAAAAGCATCAATTCTTCGGCGCTCAGCCTTCTTCGCAGTCCAACTCTCACATCCATACATGACCACAGGAAAAACCATAGCCTTGACTAGATGGACCTTGTTGGCAAAGTAATGTCTCTGCTTTTGAATATGCTATCTAGGTTGGTCATAACTTTCCTTCCAAGGAGGAAGTGTCTTGTAATTTCATGGCTGTAATCACCATCTGCAGTGATTTTGGAGCCCCCAAAAAGTAAGTCTGACACTGTTTCCAATGTTTCCCCATCTATTTCCCATGAAGTGATGGGACCAGATGCCATGAACTTTGTATTCTGAATGTTGAGCTTTAAGCCAACTTTTTCACTCTCCACGTTCACTTTCATCAAGAGGCTTTGTAGTTCCTTTTCACTTTCTGCCATAAGGGTGGTGTCATCTGCATATCTGAGGTTATTGATATTTCTCCCGGCAATCTTGATTCCAGCTTGTGTTTCTTCCAGTCCAGTGTTTCTCATGATGTACTCTGCATATAAGTTAAATAAGCAGGGTGACAATATACAGCCTTGACGTACTTCTTTTCCTATTTGGAAACAGACTGTTGTTCCATGTCCAGTTCTAACTGTTGCTTCCTGACCTGCATATAGGTTTCTCAAGAGGCAGATCAGGTGGTCTGGTATTCCCATCTCTTTCAGAAGTTTTCACAGTTTATTGTGATCCACACAGTCAAAGGCTTTGGCATAGTCAATAAAGCAGAAATAGATGTTTTTTCTGGAACTCTCTTGCTTTTTCCATGATCCAGCAGATGTTGGCAATTTGATCTCTGGTTCCTCTGCTTTTTTTAAAATCAGTTTGAACATCTGGGAGTTCATGGTTCCCGTATTGCTGAAGCCTGGCTTGAAGAATTTTGAGCGTTACTTTACTAGCATGTGAGATGAGTGCAATTGTGCAGTAGTTTGAGCATTCTTTGGCATTGCTTTTCTTTGGGATTGGAATGAAAACGGACCTTTTCCAGTCCTGTGGGCGCTGCTGAGTTTTCCAAATTTGCTGGCATATTGAGTGCAGCACTTTCACAGCATCATCTTTCAGGATTTGAAATAGTTCCACTGGAATTCCATCACCTCCACTAGCTTTGTTCATAGTGATGCTTTCTAAGGCCCACTTGACTTCACATTCCAGGATGTCTGGCTCTAGGTCAGTGATCACACCACTGTGATTATCTAGGTCATGAAGATCTTTTTTAGACAGTTCTTCTGTGTATTCTTGCCATCTTTCTTAATATCTTCTGCTTCTGTTAGGTTCATACGATTTCTGTCCTTTATTGAGCCCATCTTTGCATGAAATGTTCCCTTGGTATCTCTGATTTTCTTGAAGAGATGTCTAGTCTTTCCCATTCTGTTGTTTTCCTCTATTTCTTTGCATTGATCAGTGAAGAAGACTTTCTTATCTCTTCTTGCTTTACAATAACAAGGGAATATTATAAATATTACCTCTAACTGGTAACATTAGTAAATTCTTTTCATTTTTCCTTTTTTCTGTATCTTTTAAATTTTATTCAGTGGCTGTTATTGTTAATTTTGAAATAACTAAGTATAGTTATTTCAAATAACTTTGAAATACTTATTTTCTGGGTATTGCATAATATTTTTTCTGCCAACTTTTTTTCCTAGAATATAAGAAAAATAATTTGTATACTTAATTGCTAAATATTTTTATGAAATTTCTATGTTCTGTAATAATTCATCAATTTTCTATGCACAGATATGAAAACTTTCAGCATTTTATTCAATATCTGTAAACATTGTTATATGCACTTTAATATTTTCATGCATATCTGTTCATCCCAATATGTTCAAGTTGGGTAGTAAATGACTGATCCTTCATTCAGGCTCATATTAGCAGAGTTGCTTCCCACCAAACAAGAGTCTCTACTATTAAAAGCTGACATTGTATGATGCAGTCCATGCAGTTTTCAGAAGATTAGGGAAATGGGAAAAGCTTCAGTAATTCAAAACCTGCCTGAAAAATTGAACCCTCACTTTTGAGATTTTTTAAAAGTTAAATTATATTTAGACTCTTCCCATATTCCCCTGTTGGGGGTTATTTCCACATAAAGAGATATTGTCAAATTAGATAGAAAAGTCAAAGCTTACATACATGTGTTTTTTCCAAAAATCTTGTGGAATATACGAACTGGAATTTATCAACCTTAGTCTGACAACATCCTTTTAGAGTTTCATTTGATCCAGCCATGTACCAAGTAGTGGATGAAAATATTCATAGCCTAAGTAATTATTCATTGTATACGATCTATCCTTGAGGTAATTAGGCAGTTATTGTCTATGGCCTTAGTGTACAAAGCTCTCTATATAACGTCACATGTCATCAAAGATATCATGTGAAAGGTAAATCCAGGCCTTCTTCTGCAAAAGCAGCCTCTCAGTTGTCCTTGCTTAGAAGAACTTTCACAATTTTTTCATTGATTTTTACAAAATTGAGAACACTTTGCAAGCATTTTAGTTTTTACTGTCAATTGTGGACATAATCCAAAACTAGGCAGCAAATTCCAGACATAATACCAACTCTGACATAGACTCCAAAATGAATAAAGAAATAGCCCTAAATTTGTTTTGAGTAGAGATTATACATGCTTGATCATCATTCTTACAAATTAATAGCAGAGCAATTTTAATTTTTGTTCTTTGACCCTTACTAATATGCATCTGAAATTATTCAGAAAACTCTCTTTAGTAAGGAACTTGGGAAGCTATACTGTAGCTGTCAGATGACCAATTGCATGGAAAATTGAAATAGATGGGAAAAGGTGTTTCCACCGAATGATTTTGCACCAGAGTGTGGTAATCATCGTGGTAATGTTCGGCTAATGCCCTTCTTTTCTCCATTACCTTCCATCAACTTCCATCATGCTTCACTTCCTTTCCTGGACTCAGGGTGGCTCTCACTCCTCCCTACACCAACTTCATTTGGTAGCAGTCCATTTCACACCATTTCAACACTTTGTTCTCATCAGTTTATGCTCACTCTCTTTTCAAATATCTTACATTACAAGTGAGCTATACCACTATTTCACTTCCTCATTCATGTACTTAAAGCACCCTCAAAATTCATGAACAAGGAAAGAGTATATAATAGAAGAGATCTTAAGATGAATAGGAAAATCAGAAATGCCTGTTAAAATAACAGACCAAGTCAAAAGGAAAAATTTCACCTATCCCACTTAATACTTACAGAATCAGGTTGTATTATAGAGAAGATGGCAGCCTATTGATCATTTAGACCTGTGTTCAGACTACTTAGTTTATCCTCTCTAGTCCATAGGAGATCTAATAGAGCATTTCAATCCTTACCCCAAATCTTGCAATTTAAATAAACCTCTAAAGGAGAAGCTAGATTGTTTTAAATTTATGGTACCAATAAACAAGTCTTATTCACTACATTGATTTATTAGTCAGTCATCTAATGAGTACCTAAATGTGTCAGATAAATGTATTTGAGTTGAGAATACAAAGATGAATAAAACATAATCCTTATCCCTTTAAGTCTAGTCTAGGATTAAGATGTTATTGAAATATACTACATTTGCATTTATTTGCATTATCTGATTGTTAAATGTAATAATTTTATGTTTATTTCATTTTTTCTCAACCAGATTGTAAACATCAAAAATATATAATTTTAAAATATATATGTGCTACTGATACCATGACATACTTCCACACCTTCCAACTGCTAGGATAATGTAGTAAGGCCAGAGAAAGGTGCTGGAGACTTTCATGGGAAATATAGAGCCAATGAAAATTATAGGAGTAGGTAATCAGATCAGATCAGATCAGTCACTCAGTCGTGTCCGACTCTTTGCGACCCCATGAATAGGTAACATGATCTTCTAAATCAGAAATTAAAATATGTTCTCTATATTTACCTATTTTAGGCTTTTCTTCATGTGGCAATAATTCCTCAGTACCTTATTATTAAGGATATATATTTAAGAAAAACAATTCATGTTTCATAATCATAAATTAGAAGCTGTTTTTCACAGTATTTAAGAGACAAAAATCTCATTTACCTTATCTAGTGATTTTTCTTTCCATGTATATTCTTTGTATTTTGTGATCTCTAGTATAGACTGATTAACAATGAAAGATTTTCCATCTGGTTTGGATGTTTTAGCATATTAAATCCAAAGATGTCTCAAAAACACAGTATCATCTTCAATATCCTACATACATATGTCCTATATATTAATAGAAGAAATTAAAAATTATATCTATATACAGGTGATATATAGTAGGTGAAAGACATACACATTTATACCCTAATTTCAAAGGAAAGTATAACATTCTCTAAAATAAATTAAAACCAGTTATCAATGGGAAGTATATAACCCACCGAAAAGACCTATCCAATAACAGAGACAGAAATAATATGGAAAATACAGAGGAAATAATAATGCAAGAGAAGCCAGAATAGCAGATATGAGATTAAGTACTTCACCCTAATTTTCTTTTAGTTACTCTACTTTTTAAGCTTCTTATGCTGGATTATCACTAACCAACTCAATATCACCCCACTTCTATATTATCTATAAAACTATGGAAGAAAGTGAGAAACAAAATTTTCTAGAATCTCTTTTCCTAGAATCTGGATTAGTTTCCTAAGAAAGGAAATTCCCAGAGATTTAGAAGGCATTACAAAAGAAAGAGTCGTTTTTGTTTTTGTTTTTCTTCTTTTTTTCCCCTGTGGTATTAGTAAACCTACTTCTGAGCAGAGATGAGATTCACAAGAGCAACTTAGTGAGGATTTGAGAACCTGCAATTTGAGAGAATTGTTATCAGTTTCCTAGAGATTCTTTAGACTAGCAATGCCCTTTCATAGCGTCTGGTCAAACACAAATCTTGGTGCTGTAAACAGCTTCTAAACTAGCTGATTGCTTCCTTTGCTCTTCCTAGTACTGTGAAAGCACCAGTTTCCTTACATTAAATTATTTAATATGTAGAGAATATCAAGTGGCTTCTGTTTTCTTTAAGGAACTATGATTGAAAAAATCATGATTGATGGATAATAAACTATAACTGATGGATAACAGAAGAGCTATCGAGAGAGAAAAAGACATGGATGGACCTTATATGCATATTTCTAAGTGAAAGAAGTAAGACTCAAAGTGCCCCATTCTATATGATTCCAACTAGAGTACAAAATTCTGGAAAAAGTATAGATGATAAAAAGGTCAGTGGTTGCAAAGGATTTGAGATAAAAGAAAGAAAGTTTGAATAGGTAACGTTCAGGGGATTTTTTAGGGTATAGTACTGCCTCTTATGATACTTTATGATGTTGTAATAGTGCTTATATGATGTTAGGCATTAGCCTATAGCCATAGAATTTTACACTTTGAAAGCTATGGTTTTTCCAGTGGTCATGTATAGCTGTGAGAGTTGGACTGTAAAGAAAGCTGAGTGGCTAAAAATTGATGCTTTTGAACTGTGGTATTGGAGAAGACTCTTGAGAGTTCCTTGGACTGCAAGGAGATCCAATCAGTCCATTCTAAAGGAAATCACTCCTGAATATTCATTGGAAGGACTGATGCAGAAGCTGAAACTTCAGTACTTTGGCCACCTGATGTGAATAACCAACTCATTGGAAAAGACCCTGATGTTGGGAAAGATTGAGGGCAGGAGGAGAAGGGGATGACAGAGGATGAGATGATTGGATGGCATCACCCATGTGATAGACATGAGTTTGAGTAGTCTCCAGGAATTGGTGATGGACAGGGAAGCTTGATGTGCTGAGGTCCATGGGGTCACAAAGAGTTGGACATGACTGAGAGACTGAACTGAACTAATCGAATCTTACAGCATAAAGAGTGAACCTTAATGTATGCAAATTTAAAATATCATTTTGGAGATTGGAGGATTCCAGGATAGAGTGAAAAATGTGACTCATCCATCTGTATTATAAATGTATGAAATAGCATCACTGAAGTAGTTAGGGGACATGCACTGGTCTATGTATTTATGAAACAAGTGGAATCTGTAAAGCTAAAGACAAAAAATTACCATCAACAACAAAAACTGCATATAACCATTACAGTTTCTGTAATTATTTTTCATGGTGTATGGGGTTAACAATTCTGATACTGCATTTACGTACTTTAGATTTGAATAATTAAGCAAATGGATGGTATATGGCAGAAATAAAGTGTCTCACACAGTGGAATTTTCAGATAAGCATGGGGAAGTGGGTAGAATGATTCATGTAGTAATGGATTCAAGTTGGAGGCCTCAGTGTTAAATTATACAGATTGTTACATGTAGAAATATTTATAGATATCTGTATATAACCTAGTTAGTGTACACAAGCAAGTGTATTTCCTTTCTTTCAGCTGAGAAGACCTAAAACAAAGAAGCCTCAGTGGCACAAGAGTACTCACCACACTAATGTTTCTAATTCCATTCTCAAATAAAAGGAACAAGGCTTCTTAGAGAAATGGCCAATTCTATGCAAAGTATATTTAGGAGATAAGCCTGGAGTATCCTGTGGTGTCAAAACATAAGAAGATGCTAAACAAAGGAACAGTTTGAACAATGATGGGCATAACAAATTGGAGCCAGTAACAGAGCTCCAAACGGCCAACAGCATGAGAAACACAATGAATACTATGATATTGCATTGTACTCACACTCTAAAATAAATATCTACAAGCTCCTACTGGTATACCTAAAGAAATAAAAATAATAAATGGAGGAAAAGAAACAAATCTGTTCAGAATTCCAAGTAATTGATGCAGACACACTACCCTCAAGGAGGAGGAGTATAACTCCCTCCCAGTAAGTACCAGCTATGCACAGTGACTTCCATACAGACTACAGCATAAATGGGTCTAAAAAAGAGTTAACTCTGCAGCTACAAATCTGACAAACATGCTTTCAGCTGGGTGATCAAGGTCCACATCAGAACTAATAAGTCATTTTGATAGTGTACTTCCCAGGTGGCACTAGTGGTAAAGAACTATCCTGTCATTGCAGGAGACTTAAAAGACAAGGACAGGTTCAATCCCTGGGTTGGAAAGATCCCCTGGAGGAGGGCATGGCAACCCACTCCCGTATTCTTGCCTGGAGAATCTTATGACAGAGGAGCCTGTTGGGCTTATAGTCCACAGAGTCACAAAGGGTTGGACACAACTGAAGTGGCTTAGCATGCATGCACTCCCTTTTTTTCCCACTCTTTTTTTTAATCATCTTCTAGTACCCATGGTTTAATTGTTTTAACTTCATAAAATGCTGTAATATATAGCAGTGTGGTTTTTCACCCACTTTGTTTCCTTTGTTTTAAAAAATGTTCTTAACTATATTTTCTAATTTAAAGAAATAAACTAAAAATCCCATTGAAATTATTAAAATTTCAAAGTTGAGGTCATCTACATCTTCAGGGCTCTGACTGTCACCTAACTAACCTCATATTTTATACTATTTGCTTCCTTTAAAAAAAATTAGTTTGGCAAGGATTGACATCTTGCAGTGTGTGCTGCTTCATCCGGGATATTAGCGTTTCTGTCCATTGATTCACTTTCAGTTCAGTACGGTTATTTAACACCCACTATGCCAAGTCGGAGAAGGCAATGGCATCCCACTCTTGCCTGGAAAATCCCGTGGGCGGAGGAACCTGGTAGGCTGCAGTCCATGGGGTCGCAAAGAGTCGGACATGACTGAGCGACTTGACTTTCATTTTTCACTTTCATGCATTGGAGAAGGAAATGGCAACCTCTCCAGTGTTCTTGCCTGGAGAATCTCAGGGACGGGGGAGCCTGGTGGGCTGCCGTCTATGGGGTCGCACAGAGTCGGACACGACTGAAGTGACTTAGCAGCAGCATGCCAAGTCCTGTGCTTTACGCTTGAGGTATTCTTTTAAATCACTCAGGAGTGTTGGTTTTTTTCTCTTCGTTTGTTTGTTTTGACCCTTAACATACAATGTGATGAAATGGCACTTTGGCTCCAATCCCAGGTGGCTCAGTGGTAAAGAATTCACCTATCAGTTCAGGAGACACAAGAGATGTGGGTTCATCCCTGGGTCAGGAAGATCTCCTGGAGGAGGGCATGGCAATCCATCCAGAGTTCTTGCCTAGAAAATCCATAGACAGAGGAGCCTGGAGGCTGCAGTCCATGACTAAACATGCACTCTCAACTAATCAAAATGAAAAATAGACGACAATTTCAGATGGAGGATAGTCCATTATTTATCTGGCTAATACTCCTTGAAAATTGAGAGACCATCAAGAGCAAGGAAATTCAGAAATTGTCAAAGGCAAAAGATGCTTAAGGAGACATGATTAATAAATGTGGATATACTGGATAAGATCCTGAAACAGAAAAAGGACATTGGCTCAAAACTTAAAAAAAAAAAAGTCTAAGTATTTCATTAGTAATAATATATTAGTACTGGCTCTTTAATTCTAACAAATGTACCATATACATGTAAGATGTTAATAATTTTCTGTACTATCCTATGATTTTTGCTATTTAAAACTGCTCTAAAATTAAAATTTTATTTAAAAAACACAGTTACTAAGCTGACAGGTATGTAGTCAAGTATGTAGGACTACTTCATATATGACATTTTTAATACTCCTTTGCTTAAGTATACAAAGGGCTTCCCTAGTGGCCCAGATGATAAAGCATCTGCCTGCAATGTGGGAGACTGGGGTTCAATCCCTGGGTTGGGAAGATCCCCTATAGAAGGAAATGGCAACCCACTCCAGTACTCTTGCCTGGAAAGTTCCATGGACTGAGGAGCCTGGTAGGCTACAGTCCATGGGGTCACAAAGAGTCGGACATGACTGAGCCACTTCACTTCACTTAAGTATATTTGGTCTCAATAAACATATGACTGACATTATGCATGGTCAACAATATACATAGCCTATCACTTTAATATAACACAAAATTTACAGAAAACCTAAGTATGGGAGATGGTGAAATCCACTTTAAATGAAATTAGAAATATATATCCAGAGGAGAATAATACAAAGCAGATGGTTTTAAAGAACAAAACAAGTTTCAGATCATTGGCATATTAAATAACAATACAACATTTTCAAATTACTCTATTATTTAGATTACCTATCATATACAGCACATAACTTTCCAAAAGCTTTTTCTAGAAGAATCAAGTCTTATGTAACATTACACAGTTGAGTACTTTAGGGAAATAAAAAATTGTTACCATTCTATAACCTACTTTTGAAAGGTTGGTATATACATGGGTTTAATACCATTTCTGATAAATTTGACAATTAAGAACTACATTGAATAATTATGACTTTATTTTTCCAGTACTTCCTAGAAATATTTGATCATGTGGATCTGATTTTTTTAGTAAAATCTACAGATTTCTTACAAAATTAATATATCCATCAATATATGGCAAACATAAAAATCCTACAGATTTTTTTCTTGAACAAAATGAATTGATCATATTAAACCAAAATTTAAATATGAAACATCTCAACTTAGCATATTGGTTCTTGTATTTTCAACATAAAAGATAAAGAGTTCTAAGAAACAAACACAAAAATAAGCATTGACCAATGTTTTAAAACCTTGAAGCAGTTCCAATTTCAATGAAAGCAACATGTTATTTAGAAAATTATCTGTGTTAAATCAATTTTATAATTTGTTTCCATTTTAATGTTCTGTGAAATTATTGCATTTCTAGAAAAATGTGATTTCTGAAATAAATGATAGATGAATAAGACTTTATGTCCTATAATTATAACTGTTATTACCAATCCTCAATACTAAATAATCAAGTTTACTCCATTCACAGTAAGTTAGCCTAAGGTTATAAGAAAAAATTAAACGGGGCAGCAAATTGATGTGTTTTTTGTAAGATAATACGTTTCAGAATTCCTCTAAGAAACCATTGATCTATTCCTGGAAAAGCAGAGAGGAAAAAACCCTCAAACTCTGAAACTAATATACTAATGCAGATTTATGTGGAACCAAAATCAAATTTCCTTCAGGCTAGACCTAATCACTTTGGGAAGAAAAAAAAAAAACATAAAAAGGATATTCATAAAATATTTTTCAGTACTTTTCCCTCCTGTGTGGACTTGTTCAAAATGTTTAATGCTTTTATAAGTTGCTTTATAGTTTTAATAAAACATTTTCCAAATGTCTTCCTAACTTTACATTGTATAAGATAATACAAAGTTCTACTGAATGAGTGAATTCTTAAGATTGGCCATTACTGAACACTTGAGTACCTGCTGTATTTGACCCCAGTAGTCCTGCAATCCTGAAAGCCCAAAGTACAATTTTGGCAAATGATAAAAAACAAATGAACAGTTTTTCTGACCAGTGAAAACAAACCCCTTTTGAGCAATATACAACTCTTTGGGATGGTGAAAAATGTCAAGAAAAGGATTTCACTGTTAATTTCCAAAGAATGTTGATAGTTAAACAAGATAAATGTGTGGGGTAGGGAATATAATGCGAGCTCTCTGAGACTTCCTCTCAATTTTCCTGTGAACCTAAAACTGCTTTAAAAAATAAAGTCTATTTTAAAAAATGTGTCATCCTATACCAAGATGTATGATAATACATATTGAACCTTGGATGAAGATTAATTCAATTTTGACTAATTAAGCTTCATTTTTATAAACTATCAGAATAATTTATTCAATTATAAATTAAAAAAATAAAATGATTACTTAAAAAACGCAGAACTTGTATCAATTCCACTTCATTTTAAGAATCTAAATTTTAAAGCAAAACTTAAAAAGTATTTGGAAGAATATAAGTACAGACAAGGGAAAACATATTGAAAAGGAGCAAATAGAACACATCTAAAATAAAATATGAATAAATTTAACATTATGATCATTTTTCTACATATTTTTATTATTAAAGATCAAAAGAAAAGCTGAAGTCTTAGCAAAGATATTTACAATGAATCTAATAACCGAACATTAATTTCCAAAATAGAATAATCACTGAGATCAATAAAGACAAATGGCTCAAAAGAGAGAGCAAGCAATGAATAAGTTCATATTTTTTTTAAAGACTACAGATATAGTAGGAAAGGAAATGAAAATCCAACCGCAGTTAGATACTATCCTACATCTAGCAACTGAAAAAAAAAAAATTAAAATCTGACATTTCCTGCTGCTGCCAAGAGTGTTGAGTAATTGAATGTGGTTTCCGCAAATCTAGTGAGTATACCAGTCTGAAGAGCAATTTGGCAAGATCTGGTGAATTTTAACAACATGCATAAGGCAATTCTTGGAAGATGGCAGTGTGACATAGTTTTTTTAACATCTTTGATTTCCTTTGTTGAATGGAGAGTATAAAAAGGAAAATATGACTCCTCATCTCAAAATTTTTGGACATCAAAAATACAAACTAACTGAAAATGTATACCCATAAACCCTAAAATACAATAGAGAGAAATCACCTACAGCTTTAAGGTATACATTATATTACCAGGGAGAAGATAAGTGCATCTGCCAGAGCAGAGAACAGAAAGTCAAAGGTACTCCCTAAAGAGTGCAGAAGGCCAGTTAATGGAGAAGAGTAGCTGAAGCTGAAAGAGCTTTGCATATCCACATGTAACTGAAAGGGGCTCTGAGGCAAGATATGAAGGAGCTTGTATTTGTTATCTCCTGCTGCTTAACAAATTACTGTGGTCTTAGTAGCTTAAAATAACTAACATTTATTATCTATAAGCTCTCCTGGGTTTAAGAGGTTAGGAGTTGAAACGTAATCAAATCATTGGCTCTCGGATAGCCTTGTGGCGTGTTTCTGTTTTTTCCCCACAAAATCCATTCTCTCCTTCTTCTGTACCAAAATATTTTTAAATGCACTTGACTTCCAAGCTAAAAAAGGTATTCCCTACCTTTCCTCCTAACTAGGCATGGCCATATGATTAGGTGGAGTCAATGGAATATGAATAGAGTGAGGTAGACTACTTCTCTCTTATTTTGTGTAAATGATTTGTTTATTCTCCATTTCACCTGTTTTCTATTCTAACTCTCTAAAATGTTAATATGATGATTGATGTTAACACCCCATTTTCTGTGAGAAAACAAGAAAAAGAACAATCAAACCAACTACAACTTCATAAATTGCCCTTGCTGCTGCTGCTGCTAAGTCACTTCAGTCGTGTCCGACTCTGTGCGACCCCATAGACGGCAGCCCATGAGGCTCCCCCGTCCCTGGGACTCTCCAAGCAAGAACACTGGAGTGGGTTGCCATTTCCTTCTCCAATGCATGAAAGTGAAAAGTAAAAGTGAAGTTGCTCAGTCGTGTCAGACTCTTAGCGACCCCATGGACTACAGCCTACCAGGCCCTCCGTCCATGGGATTTTCCAGGCAAGAGTACTGGAGTGGGGTGCCATTAGGGGTGTAATATTGGCAAAACCATGTGGGAAAACTGCAGACATTTTGCAACAGGGTCCATTCATACCACTTACCCTGTTTTATGAAAGGCAAATGTCAAATCACTGTAGCTTACTGGGGACTGTTTTTCATAGCAAATTAGTTTGGTACCTTAAGACATCCAATGATATCACTTACAAATTGGTTAAGAATAAAAATCAAATTTTTAATATTAAAATTTTTAATAGGACAAAAACGGGTTAATTATATAATAGAAACCAGAGAGCATATGACATTTTATGCTGGACTCTATTGTCAGGGCAACAACCTCAACTCTGATTTTTCTATGCTGTTAGTGAAAAGTTTGGTTTAAAAAATTAAATACATATGAAAATTTAAAGTGGGAGGCATCAAAAAAAAATAAATAAATAAAGTGGGAGGCATCAAAATTGTGAATCTGTTTTCTAAGAAGAAATGAAAACTCCAATGTGTTGGACCTGAGAACTCAAAACAATAATGTGATAACAAGAGTCCTAAATGCTTACATTCTAGACAGCAGAACTGGTCTGTGGGTCCGTATCTGAGTGTCTCCACTGGTGTGATTATTGTAGCCAAAAGTTGTTATCTACTGTGTCTTTCATCCACTTAGTTATCAGTCTAAGTTGTACCCAGATTGCCAGATAATCATAGAAAATATTTTAAAGATATTTGACAATTTTAATCTGTAACTTCTGCAGTAATTCAGCTACGTCTGGGCATAAGAGTATCTCTCATTTGTGTCTGCTGCTGCTGCTGCTAAATCATTTCAGTTGTGTCCAACTCTGTGCGACCCCAGAGATGGCAGCCCACCAGGCTCCCCCGTCCCTGGAATTCTCCAGGCAAGAACACTGGAGTGGGTTGCCATTTCCTTCTCCAATGTATGAAACTGAAAAGGGAAAGTGAAGTCGCTCAGTCGTGTCTGACTCTTAGCGACCCCATGGAGTACAGCCTACCAGGCTCCTCCATCCATGGGATTTGCCAGGCAAGAGTACTGGAGTGGGGTGCCACTGCCTTCTCTGCATTTATGTCTAGAAGCAGCCAAATTGTATTAAGTATGCTTCATTAATGACTCATTCAACACAAGGCATTAAGCATCTAATAAATTCATATTAATAGAGAAAAGCCTGTAATTATAAAGATAATGAGTTCTTCTTCAAGTAGTTCAAGCCATGTCTCCAATATTTTCAAATGTATCAAATATAAGATTTGTAGCCATTTCGGGAATAGGCTGGTTTTTCTCCTTGTCATACCTGGAAATGTATCAAAATATAGATTGCTTTTACTTCACAGAAAGACTAAATAAAGATGAATGTATTGCCCTTTTCAAATGTTATAAGTCCCCCTCCTAATTTGTATATTTATTCCTTTGTGAACTCCTATGTAAGCCTTTGCACGGATGACATTATTTCAAATGTTATCTTTACATAATGTTTCTTCCTCTGTGGTCCCCATATTGAAAGGCATTTGTAGAATCCAGCCACGCATATGAACAACAATTTTTCAGATCCCTGAATCACAGAAAAAAAAAAAAATCAGTCTCTGGGTCTTCTTTAGCACTATGTCGAACTAAATTGCTATCATAATCATCTTATTAAATGATAACCAAAGCACAGATGAAACTGACAACATGAAGCAAACACAAAAGAAACACAAATAAATGAAAGAGAACAGCTATGGAACATGTGCAAATACATGTAGCTTTTTGTTTTTTAAAGAATGTAATTGTAAATCATAGAGACTCTGACTTTTTAAATAGCTGCTTTCTTTTCTATTCTTCTTTAAATGCTTTTATTCTCTTGGCCCAAAGAACAGTAAATTCTCCCCATTTTTCTGTCTCATGGCTGCTCTCTCTCCTTCTCCATCTCTGTATCTTCATCCTTCAACACTCCTAAGTATTGGAGTATCTCAAAACTTTTTTCTCAGACTCCTTCCGCCCTCTTTTTTTCCTTTACTTGTTCTCTGGGCTATTTCTGGCCTGAGATGTTATCTATAAACTGATGTCTTTTAAATTAACAGCTCCATCAATGACCTCTCTCCTAAACTGTAGAATCTATATCCAGTTACCTAGTTGCTATGGAAGTTACTTGGATCCAGAAATAATAGCATAAATTTAACATATTCCAAGCAAATTACTGATTTCTATGCCTTCCTTTAACCTATCCCTGCCCTATCTTTCTTGAATCAGTAAATGGTACTTCCATTAAGTAATTCACTCATGTTACTCAATTTTATTTGTAGTGAAATATAATTGACTTATGATGTTGTATTAGTTTCAGGTTGCAGCAAAGTGATATATTTGGATGCATATAAGATTATTTCTAAATCAAGGCTGTGTTTTCTGATATAGGTAATTTAGAATTTTCTATCACCTAGAAGGATTCTGGGAAATCATGTCATTTGCCCAAGTTTTTATCCAGGGGCAGAGGAGGTACCTACAGAATAATTTTTAAAGAATATGGTAGAACAAAAATATTCTGCTATGATCTTGTTTCATGGGTTTTAATTGTTTGTACACAACTCTTAGCAGCAAAACTTGAATAATCAGGCATTCGTTGTCTGATCATGACATCATGATGAGAATGTCTTCTGACAATAATAGACTAGTGGGTGATTTTCAACCCCAACAGACAATTGCTCTGGAGAAATTTAAATGTGAAATGCAAAAAATGAGACTCAGTAGTGTGGTGATTAGAGAGACATAGATAAGACAATGGAAAAATAAAAAAAAATAGTTACAGTTATTAGCAAACAGAATCTGTACATAGAGAGAGATGAAAGTTGGTAATTGCATTTGAATACGTAAAAACTCTCCACTGCCTTTGTGTCTGTTAGAATAAGTAGCAACTGATTTCTTTAAAGTTTTGAATACCATATTTCTTTTTGGGAAACAATTGTCTTTGTGTTCTGGATAACAACAATAATCACTGTCAGGAGACCCAAGGTTTATTATCAAGGAAAATATTTTTGTATTTCTTTACCATTCTGTGTTTTCTTAAGTGTCAGCTCTCTTCCGAAGACATAATCTCCAGAGATGGCTCAGGTTTCTAAAGTCTTATGTACATAATTAACTACTTATGATAAACAACATATAACCAACATATTTATGTTGGTCATTAATGTTTTTCTACTCTCTCTACGTGCACTCAACACATCTAGAAATGATGATAACTGCACAATATCATTTCGATATGACCATTTAATTAACAATTTACATTTTGATGAACATTTAAATTATTTCCAGCTCCTTTGTCCTTATCAACAATTGTTCATGGATACTTATATGTAAATATTTGTACCTGTCACTTTTTTATGATGTATTTTTACATATATCTATATATTGTATTACTCAAAAAAAAAAACATTCCCATGGATAATTGGATCAATTTACACACACTCTGGTATATTCTTTTTCTCTAAAGCCCTTTTTTGCTTGGGTGTGAACTGGATAAAACTGACTCAGTATAAAAATTACATAAATTATATTCTATAATCAATGTGATGACAGTTTTGGCCTAAAAATTCCAACTCAGTCACTGTTTTGAGAAAATGAACTACATTTGTTTAAAATTTTAGGTAACTTTCATATTTTACAGTAACATTTAAATATATATACAAATGATTGCTGCTGCTGCTAAGTCGCTTCAGTCGTGTCTGACTATGTGTGACCCCATAGATGGAAGCCCACCAGAATGATTAGCTCATCTTTAATGCATGTTTGACAAAAATATAAGTATACAGCGTTAAGATTTTATACTCTTAGATAATTTGAATGCAAATTCATTTACTTTTTAGGTAGAGGAACTAAAAATTAGAAACTTTTGAAAGAGTATCCTTAAAAGTGTGGTGAGTCAGAGAAATGTCATATATATACACAACTGTGCAAGTGATAGTCACATGAACAGAAAAAACATAATACTCACATAAATATAAATATTTTCTTTATTCTTCAGTGACTAATAAGGCAGGCATAGTGCTTGCAAGTGGGTATTTTAAGTATAAGCATACCTTGGATATCTTATGAGTTTGGCTCCAGCCACTGAAATACAATGAATATTGCAATAAAATGAGTCACAAACTTTTTTGGTTTCCCAATGCTTATAAAAGTTATATTTATATGATATTACAGTATTAAGTATGCAATAGCATTATGTCTATAGGATGTATATACCATAATTAAAAATACTTTAAGGCTAAATAAATACAAAACCAATTACAATAGTAACATAAAATATTATGGATCACAGGTCACCATAACAAATATAATACTAAAGAAAGAACTTGAAATACTGTATGTGACATGGAGACATGAAGCAAGAAAATACTATTGGAAAAATGGTGCTGATATAGGGTTGTGACAAACTTTGAATTTGTAAAAAATAAAATGTCAACAAAATGCAATAAAGAGAAGGACAATAAAATGAAGTATGCCTGTATTAACAAACATTATGTATTTCTCCTATAAGTATTTACTAGCTTTTATCCTAGGAATCTTTTTAGATGAAGGAAAAAAAGAGATCACAGAAGACTGACTTGTTACATCTTAACGTATCCATTCATAGAAAAATATATTGCAGCATGAATTATAGACAAACACACAAATGGATACAAACTTATGTACATGACATTTTAAAGTTATCATTTTTCATTTTTTAACCTTTTTCTGGGCAAGATGTAGGTTATATAATGAGAGAAGACTTTAAAAGAAGTTGAGTTATTTAGCTGCAGTAAGCAGAGGTTTAAGTATAATGTCATAATACTGCCTAAATAGAAACTCCTGGGATTCTTTCTTGCCTAACATCAATGTGACTCCAACAGTAGGGTTTTATTAGTATATGTGGAAGAACATTCTTGAAATATTTTTAAAATGAGATTAATAAGAAAAGATCCAGCTATTTTTAAGAAGCTATTATAGTAGGCTTCTAGTATATTACAATAGTTAAAGTGCTCTTTCTCAAAATGTGTGGGTGAGGGTAAGTGAGGAAATGTAGTTAAGTCTACTAGTTTTCTAGTTCCTATAAGATCAGAGAAGGGAATGGCTACCCACCCCAGTATTCTCTCCTGGAGAATCCCATGGACAGAGGAGCCTGGCTGAGTACAGTCCATGGGGTCACAAGAGTTGGACACGACTGAGTGGTTAAACCACCACCACCATGAGATCAGAAATTTTGCTCTCCTTTTACTAACCCATACAAATGAGGGTTTGTTTCCTAAATCTTACCCAGTGACTTGGCCTTCTTTTCTGAAGATAGGAATTTGATGCTATCAGTCTGAATCTCTGACTGGTATTTGCTCCTAGATTCCTTTAAAGAGCCTCCATCTCTTATTCTACTTATTTGACGCCTACCCATTATAAAGGCTTATTTCTTCTGGATGCTGAAATCTGCATTGATATCTCTTAATTACCTGCAAGCACATCATCTCAGTTCTGGGTTCTATATATGTATAAACTTTATCCAGTAACGTGATGATGAAATCTTGATAAGTATCTACCTCATGCTCATCAACATATCTGATTTCTAGTTTACCCATCCTATTACTTATTGAACTCTAAGCCCCCTCTTTTCTTAGTTCTACTCCTTGGATGTTGCAAGAAACTGGTAAGTAAACTGTTACCCAATCATATCATGTGAGGAAACGTGGCTAGATTGTGGGAATATGGAACAGGTGTAGCTGGGAGATAGAAAAAAGAAAGTGGAAAAACAATTCAGATGTTAAAAAGGGGGAACTAATTCATGCTTCCAGGAAAGTGAGGTATGTTAACAGGTAATAGAGATGTGTTGAGTAATTGGTTATCACCATAGTCGAACCCAGAGTATGGATAAAAGTTAGAGCCCTACCAAAATTTAAAATCAACATTTATAAAATCTTGATTTAAAAATCTGCCTCAACTAATTTGAACAATGCAGGAGTTCTAGTAACAGTTTCTTGGAGGGAGTAAGGATAGACTGATTATGGAACTTGGACTTGTAATTCTCATAATAAGTAGCCATGGGCTGAGAGAAGAGTGACTGAGGATTCTTCTTACTGTAGATAGTGCCGGCACTGGCATGATCAGAGGACCACCTCCAGGACACCGAAGCCAGGAGGTACAGGGAACATGTAGGAGAGAACAGGAGAAAACATCCATGCAATTTTCCTCCTTTTCTGAAATGACAATTTCATTGGATTTGTAATCCCTAAGTTTATGAAAGTGGATGATAAGCTATAGAAATCTAGAGAAATAAAATTTTGATTTGCTTTGTTACCCCAAACTAGGAGTCTTAGGAACATCTGCTGCAATTCAGCCTATTTAAATTGAGCATTTTCTAAGTGCTTTACTTTTACATATTATAATGAGAACCAAGTACAAAGAGGACTTCATGGTAAACCAAAATAAAGAGAAGTCTAATGCTTTCTGGTAAATGTAGATTGTCTTTGATCTAGACAATTAAAAAAAATATGAAATACTTAAGAAGACGTTATTCACATGCAAACTAGCATTTCTTTTTTATAGTAAAGCTTAACTCAAAGTGGTAAAACCTAAAAGTTTGACTCCTGAAGTATTTTTAGCTTTCAGAGGTACATTATACATAAAGTAAAAGTCACCTTTTTTAACTATAGAATACTCTTCTAATCGTTGCTTCCAATCATGTAACCTCTACCACAAATGTGTTATAAAGTTTTCATTACCGTGAAAAGTTCCCTTATCCCTTTGAAATTGATTCCCCCAGTAATAGGCTGAATGTTGAAGTCTTAACCCCCTCCAGTACCTCTGAATGTGACTGTATTGGAGATAAGACTTTTAAATTGGCAATTAGGTTAAAATGAGGTCATATATATGAGCCCTAATCAAATATGACTGTCATGTTTAAAAGAAGAGGTGATTAGGATAGAGAAACACTCAGAGGGAAACCATGTGCAGATAAAGGAAGAAGATGAACGTCTATAAACCAAGGTGAGAGGCCTCAGAGGAAATGAGCTCTGCCAATAATGCCTTAATCTCCAACATCTAGCTTCCAGAACTGTGAGAAAATAATTTCTGTTCTTTAAGCCTCCCAATCTGTGGTACTTTGTTATGGCAACCCTAGTAGACTATTAATAATATATCCATTTTCACTTTCAAGCCCAAGCAATCAATGGGATCTATATGGTGTCATAATTTTGACCTTTCTTGAATTTTATGTAAATGAAATGATAACAATATATAGCATTAAGCATTTAGCTGTTTTTACTTCTGATTGGTTTAGATTCGTTCATGTTGTTGCTGTCTTCATATTTCCTTTTTATTGGTGAAGAGATTTTATAGTGTATCACAGTGTTGCCATCTATTCTCCATTGGTTGGATATAGCTTTTTGTTGACATGTGGATGTATTTCACTTAGACAAATGCCTAGAAGTGGGGTTGCTAGATTCTGTAACATACACTTAATCCTCTAAGATACCTCCAAACCGTAAAAAGTTGTCTGCACATGGTTTACCTTTATCTGCACATGGATTTCCTTCTGAGTGTTTCTCTATCCTAATCACTTCTTCTTTTAAACATGACAGTCATATTTGATTAGGGCTCATATATATGACCTCATTTTAACCTAATTGCCAATTTAAAAGTCTTATCTCCAATACAGTCACATTCAGAGGTACTGGAGGGGGTTAAGACTTCAACATTCAGCCTATTACTGGGGGAATCAATTTCAAAGGGATAAGGGAACTTTTTATGGTAACTTTGTCATTTTATGGTATCTGTGTCATTTTGTGTTTCTACAGCAAAACATAACAATTACTGTTGTCCGCCATTCTTGTAAACACTTGATAGGTCAGTCACTTTATCATTATTCTAGTGGGTGTTTTGTGATTATCATTTTGATTTGAATTTCTCTGAGTAGTGATATTGACCATCATTTCATATACTGATTTACCTGATTTTATCTTTTATTGTGAAGTGTCTAAGTTGTTTGTCCTTTTAAAATTGTTTTCTTATTAATGAGTTCTGAGATTTCTTTATATAGTCTATAATAAATCCTTTATCTAGAATGTATATTTCAAAACTTTTCTTTTTTTGCAAATGGATTGGAGAGTATATGAGTGTAAACAGTTATACAGCTTCAGTGATAAATGCAGTGATAAAGGTAAGATGTCTTCTGTTAGTCTAAGTTTTGAATTGAAGAGATACGAATTGGTATGAAAGGTTTTGAATGGAAGAGATACGAATTGGTATGAAAGGTATTAATAGGCAAAATCAACAGGATTTAAAGACTGTTTGGAAATGTGGACAAAGGAGAAGTAATTGTTGGGGATACATTTAATGTAAAAATTTGGGTGGTAGCACTTGTCTAAGCTAAATACTAGAGTATGACTCTTTGAGGAGTGATAGATAGAATAATTATAATTTTGGATATATGGATTGGATATCTTAATAAAACTATGAAATGAACAATTGGCTATATATATGTATGGAATTCATGTGAGAAATAAGTGAGTATAGCATGTTGAGAATTATTGGTACAACACAGTAAAGCTTTGGTAAAGAAAAAATATTTTCCTCTTTTGAATCTCTTTTTGCCTTAACTGAGCTCATGTTCAAGACTTCTTTATTATTTTTATTCCTACTTTATAAGACACACTTACAAAATAGGTTAATTTTGTTCTTGTACCCTTTTCCTTGAATTATTTTTTCCTTTTTCCTTTTCCTTGATCCAACTGTCCAATTTCCTCACTGATTCTCTTAGAACCTTAACTCTTGTATATAAAACATAGATTTGGCAAGCTTCTTTTTTTTTAAAGACCAGAGACTAAATATTTTAGGTATTTTGTGCCATAGAATATCTCTATTCTTTGATTTTTTGATAGTCTTTAAAAATGTAAAAATTAATCAGTTCATGGGACAATATAAAAACAGTTCACAGACTGGACTTGACCTATGGGCTGTAAAAAATTAATAAACAGAAACCTCAGTTACATAGAGTTGATATACCAGAAGGGAGGAGCTCTCACAATCTGCTCCAACAGGACAACTCAATAGGAAGAAGACTCCTAACCCCACCTCCAAGGGCCTAGCCAATGAAAAGTTATGCACTTTTATGCTATAGCTCTCCCAAACTCCTTTTTGTCTCTATATAAGTGTTCTCCTTCCCTTGCTGTGTGTGGAAATTTGCATGAGGCTTGCCATGGTTGCAGACCCCAGAATGCAATTCTTTGCTGATCTTGAATGAATCCATCTTTGCTGGAGAAATAACTATTTGTTTCAGATCATTAGGGTCATAATTTTCCAATTCCTGCTATAAAGCATCACATTACTGGATGCTGCCCTCTTGGGTGGCATGTTATAGTCTGTAGACTTTTGCCTATATATTTACTCATTTCCAGTAATCAGTTCTGAGTACTATTTCCTTCTGAGCATGTTTTCCCCTCCATTACCTTAAATTTTATTTACTCTCTAATAGTGACCTTTAAAGACTTTATTGACCCCACCCTCAAACCAAGTTAATCACGCCCTTCTCTATGCTTCCAGTGTGCTTTTGGCATATTCCTTTTATTTAAACATGTCTATGGTAAGTTTTGTAAATATCAAATGAATGGAATTGAATCTGTTTGAATCTCTTTCCACTGACCCTTGAACAATACAAGGGTTAGGGGTGCCAACCCTCTACACTGATGAGAACTCCTAACTTATAGGATCATGTAGTACTATAGAATTTACTATTGAAAAAAATAATTGCCTATAAGTAGACCTGTGTAGTTAAAACTTGTGTTGTTCAAGGGGAAATTCTGTTTGTGACTAATGCTGATATATAGAGCTAATGATGTCATTAAATTGTGAGAGGCAGCATAACATATGTATAGTCAGCCTTCCTCATCTGCAGCTTCCACATCTGCAGATTCAGCCATCCTCAGATCAAAAATATTTTTTAAAAATCCATAAATTTCCCAAAGCCAAAACTTGAAATTGTTTCATACTGGTAACTCTTTGTATAGCTTTAACAGAGCACTCGATATTATAAGTAATCAAGAGATGATTTAAGGGCTTCCCTGATGGCTCAGACAGTAAAGAATCTGCCTGCAATGCATGGGTCGCGAAGATCCCCTGGAGAAGAAAATCCCACTCCAATATTCTTTTCCTGGAGAATTTCGTGGACAGAGGAACTGTCGGGCTACTGTCCAAGAGGTCACAAAGAGTTGAACACAACTGAGCGACTAACACTTTGAGATTTCAGAGATGATTTAAAGCCTGTGGGAAGATATGCATAGGTTACATGCAAATACTACATCATTTTATATAAAGGACTTGAGCATCTGTGGGTTTTGGTGTTCACTGTGGATCTGGAACCAATCCCCTATAGATACCAAGGGGCATAGGGTCTACTGCTGTGATTTGAAACAGGAAAGAAGCTTTATTTCTTGAAAGCTTTACAGAAGCTTTATTCCTTGTGTTGTATAAACTTCAGCCTTTGTACTTTGTCTATTAAATGCAGATAGTTATATTTTCATTTTCATGGTGTTAGTATAGGAGTGACTAAAAAGAGTATAGTTGTTACTATGTGTCTTGTGTTCTTTTATCCAAAAGATATTTGCATTTTTAACTAGGATTTTCAATGGCTTAGCTCAAATGCATTATGCAATTAAGCACTGTGGTTAGTCACCCACAACCATATTTTTGGTCTGAAAATCTCCTCCCCTCCACAATCTTAAAATTTAAATGATCTTGATTTTCCTAATTTTGAGACAACCCTTACTGTCACCTTGATAGTAAACAAGTGACAGCTAAGCTTATTGTCAATTTCATGGGGAATTGATTACTCTACAATAAAATTGTAAAAATGAAATATTGCTTAGTCTAAAAATACAAGAGTAATTTTATTCAGGGAGCTTTAAATTTTTAAAGAACTCTTCAATCTCTGCTGACCTACGATACACTCATACTTACTCCTTGGGGAGGGTTAGTGGTGAAAAACTATATAAAGTCTGATATCTGTAAGGTTAAATTAGATTGGGAAAAGCTACACAATTCTCAAGTGTTCAGATGATACAGTTATTCCAGAAACAAACTTGATTGTATCTAATAACACATAGATTTCTTTATACGATGTTTCTGGCACTGGAGATATTATATCACTATAAAAGTTCTTTTTCAAATCCATCCAAGTAAATTATGTTAGAAAAGATTTAGTAGCTGTTTAATTTAACTCATAAAAAGCCATAAATAAGTATCAGCTTACTGAGAATAAAATGCCCACAACGAATAATAACATTTAATGCATTTTGAAATGTAAAGCCATGAAAAATATAGTGTAATTACATTTACTGACATGCTATAGTTTAACTAGGGTCAATTAAATTAAACTATTGGCAATTTTTGCTTATTTTCTTTGTTTAAAAACATCACTATGATTTAAAGTTTAATTGCAGAATATATAAGATAATAAAATTGCTTCTCCATCAACTATTTTTCATATAAATACAGATGGATAATTTTGTCACTCTGTAAATAAATTTGTGAACTTATTATTTAACATCATGCATTGAATGTAATCACAAGACGATGAATATAGATGTTTATTTTAACTAATGATTGCTATATTGCTCTTTCCTTTGATTCAGAGGGATAATTTTTAAAGGTCAGGAGGGTGGTCTTTTATGGCTATGGAGCCTTCTTTTGCGACTATTCTATTAGCAACCCCACGTCCAAGGAGCCGTGGCTGCACGGGCACAGGTGGGCCTACAGAAGCTATCCCACGTTGAACGTCAGGAAAGGCAGCGGTGAGGAGATACCCCTTGTCCAAGATAAGGAGCAATGGCTGTGCTTTGCTGGAGCAGCCTTGAAGAGATACCCCACGCCCAAGGTAAGAGAAACCCAAGTAAGACAGTAGGTGTTGCAAGAGGGCATCAGATTGCAGACACACTGAAATCATAATCACAGAAAACTAGTCAATCTAATCACACTAGGACCACAGCCTTGTCTAACTCAGTGAAACTAAGCCATGCCCGTGGGGCAACCTAAGATAGGCGGGTCATGGTGGAGAGATCTGACAGAATGTGGTCCACTGGAGAAGGGAATGGCAAACCACTTCAGTATTCTTGCCTTGAGAACCCCATGAACAGTATGAAAAGGCAAAATGATAGGATACTGAAAGAGAAACTCCCCAGGTCAGTAGGTACCCAATATGCTACTGGAGATCAGTGGAGAAATAACTCCAGAAAGAATGAAGGGATGGAGCCAAAGCAAAAAGAATACCCAGCTGTGGATGTGACTGGTGATAGAAGCAAGGTCCGATGCTATAACGAGCAATATCGCATAGGAACCTGGAATGTCAGGTCCATGAATCAAGGCAAATTGGAAGTGGTCAAACAAGAGATGGCAAGAGTGAATGCCGACATTCTAGGAATCAGCGAACTGAAATGGACTGAAATGGGTGAATTTAACTCAGATGACCATTATATCTACTACTGTGGGCAGGAATCCCTCAGAAGAAAAGGAGTAGCCATCATGGTCAACAAAAGAGTCCAAAATGCAGTACTTGGATGCAATCTCAAAAACGACAGAATGATCTCTGTTCGTTTCCAAGGCAAACCATTCAATATCACAGTAATCCAAGTCTATTCCCCAACCAGTAATGCTGAAGAAGCTGAAGTTGAATGGTTCTATGAAGACCTACAAGACCTTTTAGAACTAACACCCCAAAAAGATGTCCTTTTCATTATAGGGGACTGGAATGTAAAAGTAGGAAGTCAAGAATCACCTGGAGTAACAGGCAAATTTGGCCTTGGAATATGGAATGAAGCAGGGCAAAGACTAATAGAGTTTTGCCAAGAAAATGCACTGGTCATAACAAACACCCTCTTCCAACAACACAAGAGAAGACTCTATACATGGACATCACCAGATGGTCAACACTGAAATCAAATTGATTACATTCTTTGCAGCCAAAGATGGAGAAGCTCTATACAGAAAGGAAAATCAAGATCAGGAGCTGACTGTGGTTCAGACCATGAACTCCTTATTGCCAAATTCAGACTTAAATTGAAGAAAGTAGGGAAAACCACTAGACCATTCAGGTATGACCTAAATCAAATCCCTTATGATTATACAGTGGAAGTGAGAAATAGATTTAAGGGCCTAGATCTGATAGATAGAGTGCCTGATGAACTATGGAATGAGGTTCGTGACATTGTACATGAGACAGGGATCAAGACCATCCCCATGGAAAAGAAATGCAAAAAAGCAAAATGGCTGTGTGGGAAGGCCTTACAAATAGCTGTGAAAAGAAGAGAAGCAAAAAGCAAAGGAGAAAAGGAAAGATATAAACATCTGAATGCAGAGTTCCAAAGAATAGCAAGAAGAGATAAGAAAGCCTTCTTCAGCGATCAATGCAAAGAAATAGAGGAAAACAACAGAATGGGAAAGACTAGGGATCTCTTCAAGAAAATCAGAGATACCAAAGGAACATTTCATGCAAAGATGGGCTCAATAAAGGACAGAAATGGTATGAACCTAACAGAAGCAGAAGATATTAAGAAGAGATGGCAAGAATACACAGAAGAACTGTACAAAAAAGATCCTCATGACACAGATAATCACGATGGTGTGATCACTGACCTAGAGCCAGACATCCTGGAATGTGAAGTCAAGTGGGCCTTAGAAACCATCACTACAAACAAAGCTAGTGGAGGTGATAGAATCCCAGTTGAGCTATTCCAAATCCTGAAAGATAATGCTGTGAAAGTGCTGCACTCACTATGCCAGCAAATTTGGAAAACTCAGCAGTGACCACAGGACTGGAAAAGATCAGTTTTCTTTCCAATCCCAAAGAAAGGCAATGCCAAAGAATGCTCAAACTACTTGGAAGGAAAGTTATGACCAACCTAGATAGCATATTCAAAAGCAGAGACATTACTTTGCCAACAAAGGTTCGTCTAGTCAAGGCTATGGTTTTTCCTGTGGTCATGTATGGATGTTAGAATTGGACTGTGAAGAAGGCTGAGCGCCGAAGAATTGATGCTTTTGAACTGTGGTGTTGGAGAAGACTCTTGAGAGTCCCTTGGACTGCAAGGAGATCCATCCAGTCCATTCTGAAGGAGATCAGCCTTGGGATTTCTTTGGAAGGAATGATGCTGAAGCTGAAACTCCAGTACTTTGGCCACTTCATGCGAAGAGTTGACTCATTGGAAAAGACTCTGATGCTGGGAGGGTTTGGGGGCAAGAGGAGAAGGGGACGACAGAGGATGAGATGGCTGGATGGCATCACTGACTCGATGGATGTGAGTCTCAGTGAACTCCAGGAGTTGGTGATGGACAGGGAGACCTGGCGTGCTGCGATTCATGGGGTCGCAAAAAGTTGGACATGACTGAGCGACTGATCTGATCTGATCTGAAGATAACATTTCACTTATATCTGTTTTTATTTAGCTTTTGTATGTTCTCCAATTCATTGATTTGTTTGAAAACTCTTCACCTTACTTTATGAGATTTCAAACCACAATCCTAAACTCCATCAAGTTCATTGGCTACTGTCAATTCTTTTATAAAACTGCTGCTTCTCTAATGCACACCATGTTCTTTACAAACTATCAGCTCCACTGTTACATGTTTCACAAGCATTTCATCACCTCTAAACAGCATGACCTCGGAGAAGGCAATGGCACCCACTCCAGTACTCTTGCCTGAAAAATCCCATGGATGGAGGAGCCTGGTAGGCGGCAGTGCATGAGGTCGCTAAGAGTCGGACACGACTGAGCGACTTCACTTTCACTTTTCAGTTTCATGCATTGGAAAAGGAAATGGCAACCCACTCCAGTGTTCTTGCCTGGAGAATTCCAGGGACAGGGGAGCCTGGTGGGCTTCCGTCTATGGGGTCACACAGAGTTGGACACGACTGAAGTGACTTAGCAGCAGCAGCAAACAGCATGACGTACTCCTTAAGTCATGTATTTTTCCAAAACTTTAGTAAACAGTGATCCATTCCAACTACTAGTAGAGAATAAGGATGAAAATTGCACACTAGTTCAGGATGTCTGAGTTTGAATGGTAACTCTCCCATTTATCAGCTTTATGACTTTGGGCAATATACTTAGCAGTTCTAATCCTCACTTCCTTCAAATGTAATAAGAGTAATGATAATATTTAAAAGTTCAATGAGATCATGAAACTAGCTAATGCTCTAACTCATATTACCTAATATTTGTATAACAGGCTTTGGTCTTCTGCAGTTAGCTTCTCAGTCAATTCCAGATATTTATCATCATCATCATTGTCAACCTGTCTGTTCTGTAAGCAGATACACAGAACAATGACTATGTCACATCTCAAAGTCTATTTTAAATAAATGTGTTTAAGGAAGGGGAAGAAAATGTCTTTTTGGCCCAAAAGGCAAGTTAGATAATTACCAATTATGAAGATGTATTTACTTTTTTACTTTTTCTCTGTTTTTCCTCTGAAGTTGTGACCATTTGATTCCATGCAGCTGTAGCTCAGGCAAATGGTCAGTTATGGTTATAAGAACACAAGTTCAGAGCCTGGATGAAAATTATATAGATTTAGCATTCAGACTCGGAGAAGGCAATGGCACCCCACTCCAGTACTCTTGCCTGGAGAATCCCAGGGATGGAGGAGCCTGGTGGGCTGCAATTTTGTGGTGGGGTCGCACAGAGTTGGACACAACTGAAGCGACTTAGCAGCAGCAGCAGCAGCAGCATTCAGACTATTGACTATTAAAACAATGCTTCTCTTCAGTAACGCCACAATAAATCCAAGTGATTTTATATGAAGAGACTGAGCAAACCATTATAATATTAGCTGTCTCTGGTCAGAGGCTAAGTTTTTTCAAACAAAAAAATGTGATTGAATGAAGTAGCTTATGACTTTTGGGATAGAGAACCTAATTATGATAATTAAAAAAATATGAATTGGATTTTTTTCTACAGTCAGTACATTACATACAGTATATAACCCAAGCTCATATTTTCATTTTTTAGCCGATAATCATGTGTCCTTGAATAGAAAACTTAATACTGACAAATAGACAGCTAAATGTTACAGTGCATTTTTCAATATTGATAAGACAAAAATCTCATATTCCATGTCTTGAGATTTTGTTTTACAGCCCTTATAAATTAGAGTGTTTTAAAAATACATTGGCAAGATTTTCACTGGAAAGATAATCATTTCAGTTCATATCATCTTTTAATGATGTACTTAAAATTTCTAGCATTATAATGTGATTTTAGATACTGCTCATTCATTCTGTGCTTTACAGATATAAAAATACTATTGAAATAATCACAAACATGATAAGATGCTGAAATGATTCTTTTAAAAATATTTTCATTAGAATGTATTAGAGATCATGAATAAATATTTATATAATAACTTTAATATAATAATGAAGTATCTGCTTAATACTGTCACTAATAGTAGTTATAATTTTTCCTTTGCTGTTTCATTAGAAGATGTGAGTACATTAACAATGAAAAGCAAACAATTAACAGTGTTTGAAATAGAATTTCTTCTTGAAAATCCATTTCTCCTTGGGAAAGGACATGATTTACAAATTATTCGTGTGGCTTATATGTCTGAATAACTTATCCTAGTAAAATTATTTTTACAATTGAACTAGATACAGCATATTTATTCATAGGTACATATGTGTGTATGTACTTAGACAAATTTACCTAGAATGACACAAAGTGTATAAAAACATGAAAATGGTTTGGAACTTATGTTTAAATAATGCAAATGTAGAAAATTTCAACTTTCCAGTACACCATAGATATTTTAGTGCAGCTCCTACTTTTAAACTAGCCTGAAGTGATTAATATTCATCAAAAAGAAGTGGGAATATAGGCATTACTTAATTTTCAATTAATAGAAAAAACAGCATTGTGTATTTTTAGTCACCTAGCTATTTATCCATTCCCTATGGAAGTGAATAGGCTGCCACACTCTTGTCCATTTTCTTGCTGAGAGTGCTTGCCTGTGCTGCCAAGCTCACCACACAGTTTCTGTCTGGCATTGAAGCACTATCTTTTTCAGCCATGCAAGTCTGTGTTTTGTGATAAAGTGCAGTTATGGGCAGCCTTGCAAACTCGACTCTGCTGCAGAAAGAACTCTCCTGCCTGCAGTATTCTATTTGAAAACTCTCTTCTGATGCTTGACTTTCTTCTGAAACTGGACTTGCAATCATAATGGTTATTTCTTTAATATTTTAACTAATTTTACCCATTTAATATGAGCTGGATATTTAATTCTAAATTGAACAGCAAGGGAGTTTTTAAGGCTGAAAGTAAATTTTATGAGGAATAAATCACAATTTATATACTTGGTTTAACACTGCTGCTGCTGCTGCTGCCAAGTTGCTTCAGTCGTGTCCGACTCTGTGCAACCCCATAGACGGAAACCTACCAGGCTCCCCCGTCCCTGGGATTCTCCAGGCAAGAACACTGGAGTGGGTTGCCATTTCCTTTTCCAATGCAGGAAAGTGAAAAGTGAAAGTGAAGTCGCTCAGTCGTGCCGAACTTGTAGCGACCGCATAGACCGCAGCCCACCAGGCTCCTCCATCCATGGGATTTTCCACACAAGAATACTGGAGTGGGTTGCCATTGCCTTCTCCAATTTAATACTGCACGTATCACTTAATAATGTGGGAATTTATAGTTTCCAGGCTACTGTGGAGGTAATCTGATTTGTGATATGTTGGTCCATTCATTTCAATTTCTACAAGATCTACAATGATTATTTCAGTCTCTAAGATGGCATAGTGCTATGCCATTTATTTAGTGTGTGTATAGGTATCACCTTCAAGCATCCACTTCTGGTATTTTTGTAGGAACTGCTATGATTCGAACACCTAAAAATAAATTTTAATGAACATCTGAGTTAAGATGTACATTAAAATTTAGGAAGTATCAAAGTATAGGTAAGAGAAATAAACAGCATCATCTCAGTATGAGCAGTGTTAAATTAATAAAAATAACATAATCAAAGGAAACAATTCTGCAGAAGTCCTAGAAGTCCCAAGAATGTGCATTTTACAGGATGGATGAAAGTTAAGATTTGTGCTTTACTGATCATATATATAGAGAAAAAAGGCCTTGACAAAGTGTCTGCACATTAGGAGAGAATTAGAAAAGAGATCTTCAACATAGCCAAGTCCTTCTGAAGGCTATAACCTCAAAGAAAGTGTTACTGTGTATGGGTAGGCAGGTCAAAGAGGACCCTTCCTCGTGGGCCTCAGTTCTTGGTAAGAACACAAAGAAGAATCTGAGGTCTTACCTGTGGCATAAATACTTTTTTTAAGGAAAGAACAGAACACCTCAAGGGAGAGATGGAACCAAGTCCAGAGAGGCACACAGGAATGATGAGGTACGGGCTTTTCAAGACAGGGCTTTTACTTATTCACCTAGGTGGACATAGACTGATAGTTTTAATTGACAGTCGCAAATGACACAACAGGCTCTCTTCAGCAAGGCTTCCTATAGTTCAGTCTGTTATAATCAGATATATGCATGTACAGTGTTTGAACCTATAATGGACTCTGGGCTGCCTGAGGTCACTTGAGGGCACAGCTGCACATCAGGGGCACAGAGGCCAGAGTTGGAGAAGCCCTTGTGGTTAGTTTGTATCCATTGTGTGCCTAGGGCATATACTGCAATGTTGGAAACGTTTCTGTGGTTATTTTGCAGCATATCTGTGAGCTCTCCTGGGCTACATTGGGGAGTGTCTGGGGTGGAGTTTAGAGATCAGCTTGAATCTTTTTTGGCTAGGCCACCCCTCCTTTTCCAGGCCTAACTTCCTACCTAACAGAAAGTGTGGATTAGAAATAAAATTCAATCACCAAAGCAAGTAGATATCAGGAAACCTTTCATCAGTTGGCCTGGCCTTTGACAAAAAAATGAAAAAATAAATGAGTCCCCTCATAACATTGATCCATTGTCAAGTGGGTTTAACTATTTGAATTATGTAAAATATGGAGGGTTTGACAGTGTGAGCTGAAATTATTAGTATGAGTATTCCCTAGCCAGTGATCTACTGGGTGCCCAGCAGAAGCAACATTATAGTTGGGTGTATGAATCCTAATCCAACATTACACAGCATTTCCAGACATGAAACATAAACTGAAGTATCAATAGAATCATGCTTATAGTACAGTATTTAAACCCATATGATTGGTGATTCAGTCATTAAGGAGATATAGCAGAAAAAAATATAGAAAGGGGTATCTGAACTTCCTGTACTTCAACTAATGAAATTATCAGATAGAAACTATAATTATAATAAAATTAGATAATAAATGAAGTTATAGGTAAACATAAAACATTTTTATTTTGGTTATAAAAACATAATAGTTTACAATAATGTTGTAAATAATGCAGAGATTATTATTTATAAGTTTACCTAGATTAAAAAATGTATTTTTTTGAGACTTTGGAGAGCTGCTATGGCAATCAGGACTTAAAGGTCAAAATCTGCACAGAGAGAGACTTATTGAGATCCAACTCTACCTTTCTGGGCTGGGGAGGTCGACTTAATGCTAATGGAAACAGCATCATTTTAGGTGCAGGAGAATCAGTATAGATTCTGTAAATTTCACAGAACTCAGGATACAGAATTTAGAAGTCTAATCTTTAAAGGAAATAGGACTTGAAAGCTCAATATATAGGGGAAAAAAGGCAGCTCAGAGAAATGATCATGACCCTCAGTAATTATATACTTATTTAGACATTTGCTGATTAAATTGTCCAGTGCAGTAGCCCAGGAAGCACAAAAAGGGCCTCTGAAAGCCAGGCCTTTTTAAGAATGCAGTTTCATGGAACTAAAAAAAATAAAATGAGTTCAGAATTTTCAAAGTGGGTAGAGTACTAGAAAATACCTCTAGTCCTAAACAGCAATATATGGTTAATGGTAAAATATTGAAAGCTTTGCCCCTGATATTGAGAAAATATGGGTGTGCTAGCTAAAACTATTTCTATTAGCAATTATAATGAAATCCAAAATGAATAAAATAAGGCAAGAAAAAATAATGATTAAACAAAAGTAAAACTATCATTGATATCAGAATACCTGATTAGTCATATTAGCAGTATAAAGCTCATAAGCAATGTGAACAAGGCTTCTACACAATAGATTCCATATTTAACTGATTAAATTAATAAGAAAAAGGTCACAGGATGCAAGAGCAAATATAAAAATCAAATTTTTTCTGTAAGTTAAATTGTGAACTCTTTTGAAATATGTCTCTCTCAATTAATAAAAGTAAAATAATAAAGGCAGTTAAAAGATATTGTCTAGAATTGTCTACTGCTTAAAAAGTTTCAAGGCACAGCAATATCAGCGATAAAGAGAACTGCTACTTAATAGGAAAAAGTCTCTAGGAAGATATTCTAACACCAAAATTATATGCACTAGGATGAACATCTTTTGCATATTCAAATATTTCAATGCAAAAGTAAATGCATAAAATTAATCCTGTATATATTAAATTTACTTAATGGTATTATTTGGAAACTATAATGATTTTGTATATTAAATTTATATTCAAGTTATTAACTTATAAATTTAATGTTGTAAGAATCTTTAAGTTCAACTTACAAAATTCATTTTATAGTTTTCTTACATACCAAATAAAAAATGCTTCCAGCAAGACCTTTAAATATTATAGTTTCAACTGAACAGAATAGAATACTTTAAAAAATTCTACTTATAATTTTTAAATGTTTTTCCTGTTGTAAAAGTCACTTATAAATTTAAGGAACAGGTTTTTTTAAACTATTTTACTTGCATTTATGTATTAGGTATATTTAGTCTTCTTTGTAGGTATCTAACAATCATGACAGAGAAAACTCAGAAGTCAACAGAAATATCTCTCCCAAACCTCTTAAAATTTTTTTTAAAATACAAACTATAATTTAGCAAATCAAATCCCCTTAGCATTCTAATAATGTTAACAGAAACCCAAATTATCATAGACATTTAAACTAAAAATAAAATTATAATATACTACATTCCCCGTAAATATCACAAGCATTTTCATTAAAAATACACTGATTTTTCTAAACTTAATAATGGAATATTAAAGATTTTTGCTTCTTTTTACTTCTCTGTCTTTATTTCTTAATTATCTTAATTTATTAGTGGGCATACTGGGGTCGCTAAGAGTCGGACACGACTGAGCGACTTCACTTTCACTTTTCACTTTCATGCATTGGAGAACGAAATAGCAACTCACTCCAGTGTTCTTGCCTGGAGAATCCCAGGGATTGGGAAGCCTGGTGGGCTGCCATCTATGGGGTCGCACAGAGTCAGACACGACTGAAGTGACTTAGCATAGCATAGCATACTGAGGTTACTTGATGGAAAATTAAAAACCATTATACTGTTTGCTATAGTGAGTTTGTTGTAATTATTAATATATCCATTTATCATTCATAAATTTGAAATCACTTTACAAGAACTGGGTATATGCCTGGGTTCCTCTCAGGACATTGATTAGACAGGTGGGACCATTTTTAAAGCTGCCTGCTTTGGTAGATGGAATGTCCCACTTTTATTTATTGCCTAATTGAATTCAGCTTTCTTTCTGTGATCTTATCTGATTATGATTTTAAGGACATTCTTTAGCACTGCCACAATTTAAAATATGTTTTAATGTCATTCATTGGATTTCAAAATTCTTCATATAGCTTTATCTGCTGTAGCTATAATTCTGATGTCAGGCTAATGACATTTCAGAAACAAAAAAAGGAAAGAAGGTTATGATTAGTAGAAAAGAAGATATTTCTTTTCCCCTCTAATACAGACTTTTTCTTTTCAATTGTTTTATCAAGTTGGTTTTCAACTCCTTATTGGATAGTAGCAAGTTCAATATGTTATTCATATAGGGAAAAGGTAATGTCAGCTAACCTTTGACACTTAAACAATACCAGTGTTCAGTTTCAGCTGAGACCCTGAAGTTACAGTGTAGACTGGGGTAAACAACTTGGCTTTTAATGTTAGATCTGAGTGCTAATCAATCACCACCTGTATGACTTTGAATATGCTAGGTACTTTTTAATATCAATTTCCATATCTTTACATCTGGGTAACTAAATGTACCACACCATTTGTTGTGAAAATAAAGCCACTTTTCATCTCTAAAGTACATTTTAAAGTGCTTGACCTGTAGATAATTATTATTAAATTATAGTTGCAATTAGTTAATCTATCAAAATAATCTTCTACGTGCTAGGGTGAAGTGGTTCATTAACGATATTAATTGTAGTTTCTAAAATAGATTTTACATTTAAGCTCACTAGAGCAAAGAATTTACTTTTAAATCTGCCATCTTTCATACCAACATCAGCATCTGTGAAGGGTCTGAGATTTTACCCTGTGTGTAAGCTAATGAGTTAGTCTGCCAAAAGTTCATGTATACCAGCAAAAATGCAAGTTCATGTATACTGATGTACTGCATGAGACAAAGGGAACTTTATGATTCACAACACCAGCAGTAGTCAGTGCTCTATCATTTACCAGTAGTTCCCCAAACCTTAATTCCCACATACTTACATTACAAGGTCCAGGTGATGCCTGTGTACACAGTGGTTCGTGTTAGAGGAAAACACTGAGTGTTGGAAAATGCCAATCATTTACAAGGAGGCTTCTAGAAAACTTATCCAAACATTGCCCTAGGACTGTCATTATTAATGTGAGCAGCAAACTAATATGCCCTCAGTTCTGGAAGATTCTAACTTCCAAGGCTATTTGCTTTATAAACAATTTTGAAATATGAAATTAAACCAGTAATACTTCTGCACAGAAGAGAGACAGAGATTTTATAGGGATAGTTTATAGTTTATAGGGATTTGTCTCCTTACAGCAGAATGGAAACTGCGTACTTCTAGTATTAAAAAAAAAAAAAAAAAAGGACAAAAGATTCAGAAACATAATTTTAACACAGTTGTTTTAAAGCATTCAGAGTTTTAAATTCTACCAAAGCAATGTGTTGAAAGATAAGATAAATGAGATTAATTACTTGTAGATGTCATAATAGTGTTTCAGAGTGGGGACAGGCAAAATTGAAATATTTATGAGGTTTGGGGGTGGTATGGCTCAAGACATGTATTTTAATAGGAGGGGTTGTTTAGTGTTAGCTCATGACATAATAGTTACAGATTAGTGGATAGGGCAAATATAAGGTTTTGAAAAAAAGGTTCCAATGTAAGTGTATTTATTAAAAGTTAGCTGTCTGATGTTCATCTTAAAGTTTTTCATTCCTTTCATTCTGAAAGGAATAGTAATGTTATTTGCAATGGCTTCCCTGGTGGCTCAGATGGTAAAGAATCTCCTCACAATTCGGGAGATCTGGGTTCAGTCCCTGGGTTGGGAAGATCGCCTGGAGAATCCTGGGAACAGAAGAGCCTGGCCGGTTACAGTCCACAGGGTCTCAAAGAGTTGGACATGACTGAGAGACTACACTTTCACTTTCTTTTCATCTTTCTGGGCAAGTTTTCTGGAATACAAGAGTAAGTATAAGATTAGTGAAGTCATGATAAAGTGGAGTTAAGCTATGAGCATAAATGATTTTGGTTCTTCAAAGCCAAGTGACTTGTAGCCAGAACCTGTCATTATTTGTATATGAGATTGGTCTGGTGACAGAGAGGGGTCTCCTCATTTTTAGTAGATTAGATTTGCATCTAGAAAAAAATGGTGGGAAAAGTGGTTAAACAGAATATACCAAGTAGAGAAATAAAATAATTGATCATAGTGTCAAGAACTAGCTGCTTTAAGATTTAAAATATAGGGGGAAACGGCAAGAAATATTAAACACAGGAAAAAAGTTAGCAAAATATTGGAATCTGCTATAAGGATGAATATAAGGATGGAGTCATCTTAATATAAAAAAGAACCTTTCTCAAATTTAGGACAATGAAGAAAATCAATTCTAGTCCTAACACTTTACCTTAGTATTTATACATATTTAATATTATTATAGAAAATACCTGATTAAATAATATTTTAAGAAGTAAATGTAATTTAAGAATCTATTACATTGATTCATAGTTTTAGACAGCTGAGGGTTAACTCATGTCTCTACAGGTATTCTTACATTTATTTCTTTTCCTATTTTTCTTTTAGTATAGATCTGATTTTTCCAAAGTCAAAAGTTGCAAAATCCCCATAGACAAAGGTGATTTATAAGCAAAAAGGGACATCAAGATTAGGATAGAGTTCAAGAGAAGTAATAAGAAAGAAACCATTTGAGAAAACATAAGTCATTTTATGTTCCAATGAGAATTCCCCAACCCATCATTTTCAAAGCAGGCTGTCTAGAAAATAAAATATTTTCTTAAAAAATAAACTTTCAGATTTGAAAAATAATTCTTGTTATTTGTGACAAAATTAGAACTCTATGACCTGCTGGGCTTCCATTTTCCTGAGATAATTATTAAAATGAGAAAACAAGGCAGCAAAAATAGGTATAGATTTAATATATTTAGTTTCTCCCAAACAGTTTGGTGGACAGCTCAACTTACATTCTGATTTATATCTCAGTTTCTCTATTGAAATAGTAGTCTAGTGTATTACTAGGAAACTCATTATTAAAACACCCAAAAGCTGCATTCTTCAAATTCACTAATATCTGTAATAAAGGTTTTTATCTCTATCATTCTAACTCTCATCAGACATTTTTTCTGAATTTGGACATGTTAGAAATGCAGATCTAACAAAGGACACAGAAGCTGAAAGAGCAAACTGGGATAATTCCTTCAGAGGGAGCTGAGATCCAGTAGAAAATGGAGATGAAACCTCAGTGTAGCAGATTGAGATCCAGTAACAACAGCAGTTGAGCAGCAACTATTTAAATACTATCACAGCTGTGTCACAGAACGTCTAGACAGACTTTAGGGTGGATGACTAAACATATCAATGCAAAAACTTTAAAAAGGATCATGTGAGTCTCAAGATAAACTTTTATTCTGGGTAGAGAAGCAAGAACGTCCTTGTGATTGTTACTGAACACAAGTTCATGTGTCTGATTCACAGTGAAGCCACACAAACTAAAACTTTGGAGTTTGGAGCAGAGATAGCTTTATTTTAGGACCATGAAAGGAGAATGAGTGGCTCATGCCCAAAAGAATCTTGAACTCCCTGATGGGTTTCTGCAAAGCATTTTTAAAGGCAAGGTGAGGAAGGGTGTCCAGAATATGTGATCAACTTAGGCATGGTTCTCTGATCGGTTGGTGTTGAGGTAACAGGGTGATTAACGTTATCAGTCCTTAGGTTCCAGAAGTTCTGTGGGTTGTTTATTCATGATCATCAAGTAGTCAATTTTTTTCCCCACTTGGTAGTAGTTTTTAGCATCTGAAAAACTCAAGAAATGTCCACGAGATACTATTATCTGAATACTTCATAGGGGAACTACAGCAGAGGATACAGAGGAGAGGTCTGTCACAGGAAGACTCCATAGGTTTCTGCTCAGTTATATTTCCTTATGGATTATGTCTGGTAAATTAATGCAAGTCATCCTCTAAGGAGTGATGCAGCCAAAATGACATTAAACGTTCCACAGCTTGAGGTCCACCCTGGAATCAGAACCTGAGTCAAAGCTATTAGTCAAATAAACTAGTGAGGCTAGTATATTTCAGAATGTGATCCAAGGTAGGAGGTAGAGTAGAGGGCATGGAGACTGAAACAGAGGAGGAAGAGCTAATCGGAGGGTGTGGTATTGATTTGGTTGCTTTGTAGGCAACTATTATCCCTTTCCACTGGGACCTTCTGAGGAACCTTATAAAATGGACCACAGAATTGTCCACCTAAAGGCAAAAGACAGAAGTGTTTGTCCAATATTCTTTATTCCCCATTGGGCCAGGATGGCTCTGCTAACATTGATTCCTTTTACTTCCAGGCTACTTAGGCAATCTGACTAGATGGGAGTCCACACAGAGTATCAGAAAAGCTCTAGGGAGGACTCATGTTGTAAGATCCTCAGTTCAAGGCAAGGCTCTCAATGCAAAAGTTGTTCGATGGTTGCATGGATCTAGTTTTTGCAACCAGAGGACTTTAAAATAGTGTACAAGTCATGTCCAATATAAAGAGTAGCTAATTAGAACAATAATGCTATCTTGAGTCTAGACTGGGGTTAGACGTTGTTTAATAAAAGACAATTTGGGGAGAAGATTTAATGATTTTTAATGATCCAAAAGGCAGCAGCATACTGGTGTATCTGATTCTCAGAACCAATCTCATTTTAATACTCTTTCCTTCATGATGAAATTATTTTCTGAAATAATTATGAAATTAAATAAGTAATAATGATCCCAAAAGAGCACACAGTGAATTTTTTCCTTAATTGAATCTTATAATAAATAATAATGCCAGTAAAAAACACAAATATTAATAATATAAAATAAACATCACAACACAAAGGAAAACAAAATGACCTTTTATTTTAAAGTGAATAAAACACTTTAAGAATCAGTTTTTATAAAAGATAATAAAAACTCAGTTTTATGTCTACATAGTGATCTATCGCAGTAATTAATGATAATATATTTTAGTTTTGAGTCTTATGGTCTGCAAACTTAGCAGTTAAAATATATATTCTTTACATAATAATGTTTAGTAAATTGTATAGCCAGATCAATTTAATTCATGACAGAAGTATTTTTGTAAATTTTTATTTTCAATGAGTTTCACTTGTATGTGACTATTATCCAAAAGAAAAATTCTTAAATGCAATAATTAGTTTAGCAGAGATTCATAAAAAGATAAATTTTGCAATAAAATACAGACATCTCCACAATATCTATCTTCATTTCTTCAGAACTGACTCTAGCATATATTCAGTATTTCTATAGTCCAAAAATATCTTTGCCACATAATTTATCATGCAATTCTATTACATTTGGTAAAAATAGGTTTGAAATTTTCTTCAAAGACAAATCACTAAATGTTAATGTACATCAGCTTCATTTGATCCACTGACTTAAAACAGTTGTGTAGTAGTTAGTAAAAATAATTGAGGCATTCAAACACCATCTATCTGATTTTTCTGATGACATAAGTCTACTAACCTTTACCATTTCTTTTGACAATTTTCTTCTAAATTTTATTTTTTTTCCCCACAAAAAGCACTTATTTCCTTATATTTTCTTGCTGCAAAGTTAACAGCTTTCTCTGTGTTTTTCTGTGAGCCAGTCTTCAAGGATTAATTTCAAAGTTTGATATTTCCCTATAAGTGATTCAAGTCTTATTCTGGCTGTTTGCTATACATATGTCTTTTTAATATTTATATCTCAAATTTCACCTTCAATTGAAAGATAACTCGGAAAAGACACATGCAGCAGAAAGTAACATCTGAGCTGATGTGTGGGCACAACAGAAGTGTGCCCCATTTTCCTTTTGCTAACTTGGTACATCATAGGTTTAATTAACTTTCAAATTTTATCTTTCTTGTACACACAGCTCCATAATGAGCATTCTGCTTTTTAAGAAAGTCTTTGGTAATTATATCTACATTCTGTAGCATTTTCTATTGATAAGATGGAACTGGAAAATATAGATATACTTTTCACACTTCCAGGAATATCACCAGAGGAAATCCTTGTAAAGGAGTGAATTCTGTTCTTTAGAGAACAATGTGTTCAAAGGACAAATGAGAATTTGAAATAATTTTTTTTGACATTTTATGTCATTATCATCATGCATATTGGCCACGGTTAGAGCATTGTCATATCTTTGATGATTGTGTACTTGTTTCAAGCAATTTCTGGGAAACAGAATGAAAGCTCAAAATTAATCCCTTTATTTCATCTTGACCCTTCATTTTCATCCCTTGACCATCTTCAAGATTGATGTGTCTGATCGGCTTGTGTAAATGGTCAAAGTATAAAGCTTTGGGAATACTATTAAGAATTTCAAACTACTATGCATTTTTAATATCTTTAACTATCTGTTCTTTGAGGTAATTTCCCAGAAGATGAATATAATTATTTGGATCAATCTCTAGTCAGAAAAAAATAACATACTAATTCTTATAAAATATTCTTTCAACTTTGGGTTATAATTTAAGAGTTAAGTCCTTCAACATCAACAAAATGTCCTTTATTTGCTGATGATGTATATTTTTTGTGAATAGGGAAAGAAATTTTTTTTTTGCCTGAAAGCATAGTTAAGTCTAAATAAAGTCATTTTTTTTTTACCCACTTATATATAGTTTTCAGTTCTGTTGCCAGAATCTATTTTGTAAGAAGACAGATATTCAGATATCTCAAGCTCAGAGATTTTAGGGTACACTTTTCAGATGTTGCTGTGATTTTTTAACATCTATGTTCAACCTTTTGTCTCATTACCTACAAATGGATTTAAAAAACCAATTATTTAGTTTCAAGCAGTTCATACATTCAAACTGTTAACATTTTCCACCATACGGAAAGTATATGTAAATAAACACTATGGAAACCATGAATTTGACTTCTTTCTTTTATTCTTTTCATTAGTATTCAACTGTCTTTATTATGAGGTCATTTACTGCTTTTAACCAGGTTAACTCTCAGTCATCTCAAACCATTATTAATCAACTAATGGCATCATCCTACACTAAAATTTCACTTACCATATCTTTTCATCAGTCCTGATCTTTGAAAACATCTCTTTATTTTAATTATCACTATAGCATTAGTATTGACTCAGTAATACTTCTTTTCTGTTAAACATTATCAAGGATTAGAGAAAGTGATTCATTTTCATCTTTCACCTGTATCATTTAAATAGTGTTTCTTGTATGGATACTTGGGATTTGCAAGCCTGAATTTCCTACAAATTTTCATTAACTATATGCAGTATTTTATGTATTACACTTTGCAAGATAGATTCAGAAATGATTCAGTTACCTCTGTTTTTTTTTTTTTTCCTTTGTTGTACTCCAGTAAAATGGTGTCCTTTCATATTGATGAGTGTAGGTACCTGATTTAAAAATTCTTTACAAAACTTAGAATAATTATAAACTAGTTATTGGTTTCAGAATAATACTACAAATGAATTCAGTCTTCTCCAAATTCCTGTAGGAAATGAAAAAAAATGATGTAGTCAGTTTTATATTAAGTAAACATTGTGAAATTTGACCCTTTGGCTACAACTTATATAAAGATCACTTATTTTTAATAAATTACTCAATATATTTTATTGTCCAAATATAAACTATTTAATTTGGGTAACTCTAAATTATTCCTATGGTCTGAAATTTTCTTTTCATGGTTTGTTTTAGGTTTTAAACAAAAGAATAGCAAAATAGAAGAATGCCTTTCAATTTGAAACATTACTGAAATTGATAAAGTATGATATATGTGAACTAATTTAAATTTACTAAATAGAGCTTCCCTGGTGAGTCAGATAGTAAATCATCTGCTTGCAATGTGGGAGACCTGGGTTTGATCCCTGGGTTGGGAAGATCCCTGGAAGAGGACATGGCAGCCCACTCCAGCATTCTTGCCTGGAGAAGCCCCATGGACAGAGGAGTCTGGTGGGCTACAGTCCATGGGGTTGCAAACACCCAGACACAGCCGAGCACACACAAAAACAAGAATTGTATACTTCAGAATTTACAGATTATTTTCCTCTAATTATATTTTAAGATAAAAAACAAAACTTCCAGCAGTCATGTATAATGAGAGCCTTGAAATAATTTATTTCATTATCAATGCAATCACTGTGCTATCACTTTATTTTGAATCTACGTTTGAAAAGCAGTAATATGTAGTACCGTATTTATTGGCAACACAATATACCCAAGGGAATTCAAATGATCACAAACCCTTACAAACTCATTTTAGGAAACGACTATATCTGAATACACTGTATAACTGGAAGTTCTCTGAATTAACTTCATAGACTATACATTATTTAATAGAGGACAAATGATAAAATATATGAATTGGTAGCACATATACTTTTTTAAACTTGATTGGAACCACAAAAATTTTTTGTACTTAACTAAAACCAGGTTTCTACAAGGAAAAGCATTTTGTTACTGACATTGTTTAAAATTGTTGGTGACGATAAAAAATATATTTTAATTTATTATTTTATTATTTAAATTTAATTTAATTATTTTAATTATTTTTTATTATTAAGGATTTTAATTTAATTATTTTTATAAATAATGAACAGTCATGCACCCCTTCACTGTCTGCACCACAGCAGAATGCTGGATCTGTGCCCTCTATCATATGATGAAATGGAAAGTGACATGAATAGGGTTTTCTTTAATAATCATTGCTTTAGCAAACTTACTACTGATTAACTTCACATCTCAATTTTAGGCTGACTTTAGAGCAAGTTAGGAAAAGTAAAAATCTGGGTCAGAAAATGGGAAAGAGAATGGAAAGATAATATTCAGACACGACTGAAGTGACTTAGTAGCAGCAACATCAATTTAATGAACAATTTAAGTAGACTGCTAATTTAAGAAGCATATTTAAGGTAATGAACTAATTGCTTCTCGTAGAAAAAGAGGCAAAGAAAGAAATAAAATAATCGGTGGATATTTTTTGATCACAGTAAAAAGATAAAGAACAAATACATGCTATTTTATTCCTAGAAATTTCAAAATCTATGGAAACCAGTGCTTTAGGATTCTACGTCAGAAATACTGGTTTTAAGCACAGCTTCAGATATGATGATTTCTCTAGTGTAGGAAACAGGAAGCAGAAAACTGTCTTCCTAGGCCTAAAGCAATTCTACAGGAAGAGCTAATGATGGCAGGCCCCATTTTACCCAAATTTGAGCAGGCAATTTTATTTTTTCTCTTGTATCAAAAGTACTTCAAATGACAATTACCAAGTGGAATGCCCGTAACCTGCTGCTGCTGCTGCTAAGTCGCTTCAGTCATGTCCGACTCTGTGTGATCCCACAGACGGCAGCCCACCAGGCTCCCCCGTCCCTGGGATTCTCAAGGCAAGAACAGTGGAGTGGGTTGCCATTTCCTTCTCCAATGCATGAAAGTTAAAAGGGAAAGTGAAAATGCTCAGTTGTGTCCGACTCTTAGTGACCCCATGTACTGCAGCCTCCCAGGCTCCTCCATTCATGGAATTTTCCAGGCAAGAGTACCAGAGTGGGTTGCCATTGCCTTCTGCTGTAACCTGCTAGGTGTTCTTAAATGGTAAACATAAGGCCCATGATTATTATTACTGATACTAACTTTCAACAGATTCTACATTGTATCAAGTCATTCAGAAGATTTAATCAGTTTAAGCTCCAGGATCAAATAGGTCATAATATATGTTTACTAACAACTTCCTGGTACTTCCAGGGTCTTCCTTGTTGGCTGAGATGGTAAGGAATCTGCCTGCAATGTAAAGACCCCAGTTTGATCCTACAGTCAGGAACATCTCCTGGAGAAGTGAATGGCTACCCACTCCAGTATTCTTGCCTGGAGCATTCCATGGACAGTGTAGCCTAGTGGGCTACGGTCCATGAGGTTGCAAAGAGTCAGACATGACTGAGCAAATAACATTTTCACTTTCACTTAACCATTTGTTATTTTAGCTGTGGTTCTCATTTTCAAGTGTGTTGATGAGTTGAACACAGGTATCTGATCAAATCTTTTTTATTTCCCCTTCTTCATATCCCAGTCTTCATTGCAGTGCAGTGAGATGCATGCTTGATATATGCCTAATCGTAGCTAGTGCGTTCTGACTCTGTTCACTGAGCTTAAACAGCTCTCCTTGAAACTGGGTTGCCTTTTCTGAGGATTGTTGACTTTGTTCTTAACTAGTGTATTCTTTCAAAGCCTTCTTACAATCTACATGTTGCTGACATAGAAAATGAAAGTTAAGCTACAAATTTGGAAGTTTGCCATCCTTACTTATGAGAAACAGAGGAAGGCTTCAAAAAGCTGTTGCTGGGAAGGAATGCTGTAAAAACGGTTTATTTTAATAACCTGTACAAGATTATAGCCTTTCAATAGACTACATTCAGCAAAAAATATTCAGAGGATATATAAATGTCTATTATTTCACAATTATTGGCAAGATTGTTGTATTACTAAGCCAAGGAATCCCTTCATTTACAATGTTTGAATTACTTTTTATTCTTCCATTCTTTTAGGATTTACTTCTGAATCTTAAGAAAATGAAAACATATGAAATTGTTCACGATAAACTTTATTCCACTATAGTATAAGACAGGCTTCTTCTGAATTGTAAGAACTCAGAAGAGGTTTTAAAACAATATCTCTAATAGCCTGGGTTTATCGGGAGGAAAATTAAAATTTTAGTTAAGCTCATAGTTAAAGTTTTCTACACTGTAGACTTTATACTCTTATTGTCCATGCATGAACCATGAGCTTTCTGACTTTCAATCCTCAGCATTTTGGATCTCTTAAGTTCTGTAGAGTTTTGTTCCACACTCTTGCATTGAAAGTTCATTAAAAATAGTTCTCTTGAAAGTCTTCCAGAGCTCTTAGAGTATAAATTTCTCCCTATTTTGTGCTTCTGTTTTACCCTGCCTTTTTATCTAGTTGTTCCAACATTTTTAAAATTGTCACTTCTGAGAACTTACAAGCAGCATCTCTGGTCTTGCCTCCTTTCTGCTCCATGCTTCCCCACCACCAAGAACAACATCTGATAATAAGGTGTCAGTATTTGTTGAACAAGTATTTAAATGAATGAATAATAAGGGAGCAAACATGTTGAGTGGGATGACAAGGGCAGTATCCTGGAGTCTAGTTTACAGAAAAAAGAAGTGCTCATTCAACTAATACTAGCCAAGAATAAAGCCATAATAAGAAACTGGGTTTTCTCAGTTTTTAGTCCAATTCTGATTCTACCACAGTAGACTGCCTTAATTAATCTTGATATTCTGATTATACATTATGGAAGCTGAAAGCAAAAGGAAATAATTATTTAATAAGCCTTCTCTTTAAAGTCCGCTTTGGGGTTAATATCTATGTTCATTTTTACTAAATTTAGTAATTCAGATGCATAAAACTTGATCCAGAACTATAACTCATTGATTCTAATTTATATCTATGCAGAGCAAGAATTCTACTACCAATGAATAATGAATCACAACAGCTGGGAGATATATATATTTCTATAAATAAATTAATATTTTTATTTGTGTGTTATGGCCAAAGTGGGTTTTTTTTTTCTTTTAAATTAAGCCTTAATGGATTTTGTAAGTGATCTTGGATTTCAATGAAAAGTTCATCTGTAAACATAAAGGTATTCCTTAGTGAGATATTAAAATTGAAATATAGCAAAGTTAGATAGCCTGCCTAAGAAGAAAGTATCTAGATTTTAAAGACCCAATTTGATCTTACTCTCTGATTATTCTTCCAGAAAATTTGTGAGCTAAAAATAGAATAGCTCCCTGTTAATGGTAGAAGGAACAATGATGGATGTGAGAAACAGAGAAATAGCACAGCATCCTTGCACATAGAGAAAGAAAGGAAAGATCTCTTTCAACACCTTTTGGTCACACTTATGCCAGCTAATAAGTATCTCTTTAAATTTCCAACTTCTCTCATGAAGAGGAAGTAAAAATAACATAGACCAAGAGAAAGAGGCCAGAAAGATTTTTTCCCTCTCCTGAGTTCTTCCTTTCAAAGGAAATATGTAAAAAACTCATAAATACACTTCTTAAAAGATAATTAACTACTAAGCTAGTTAGAAATGATTCATTTCTGAAAGAACCACTGTATGAGAGAAACAAATAATGTTTTTTCTTCATTACCCTGTAATTGGAATATATTCTGTAGGTGGAATATGCTATTTTACATCATTAGAATATCAAAAATAAATCCCAATGTGTTACTTTTTCATACTAATTAAATTTTCTTATAAGTCATTTGATTACATACCTGCATTCATTTATTATTGTACACCTGTCTTATAGACAAAAATATAATGAAAATTGGAGTAATACCTAATCACAGTCCCTTTTTTCCTTGTATTAATAAAAAACACATAAAAATTATTAAAGGTATTTAGGGAGAAAACAGATGTTACTTACAGGACCTAATATTAAGTTCATGTCATCATTTTTCTGAAATTATTTTAACAAAATCAGTAACCTAATTTCCACAGAATTTGTAGGAAAATATTTTTCTTCAGTACATATGTACCCATTTCTAGTCTTGTTTGAAAGAATAGAATGGACTCAGGCTAGTAACAACCACAGAATTGATTGAATTCTAATTAAACACTATGTTTTTCAAATCACTATAATATTTTATTATAATTTTAATGGTGATTGGATTTTTATTGAATCATCCAATCATATTTTTTAAGGAGAAACTTTATTTTAATGCTAACATCTTGTTTTTCTAGTGAAAGCAAATTAACTGCATTGAAATATTCTTTTTGATTTCCCAATAGTCAACCAGTCATCTGTTTTTAAAGTTTAACCATTGGAACGAACTAACAGCATGAATTGAGTTTGTTACTAAACCCTGAATTCATTCTTGCTAGAACTCCAGGGGATTCGAGTTTTCAGTTTTGACAAGGTAATATGTGCCCTGTGTATCTTAACTAATATAGATATAATATAGATATAGATATAATATATCTCCACTAATGTAGGAAGAAAGAGTTACCTAAATTAGTGTGGAAAAAATGCTCAGATCTCCATGGTATTCTCTCTATAATGAAGGCAATGTGAATGTTCTGACTTTGTTTAGTTCTTTTTGCCACTAATGTTTTTCTGAAGTGCCATGAGCTTCTGTCAAGCTCTGATCATCTAGAACACTTTACTACCCTCCTACATAATCTTTTAGAGATGAATAGAAATACTAAACTGAATTTATTACTTCAAACATATTTCTTCAAATATGTGTGAATATATACTTTATACCAGGCATATTGAAGTATTAAGGAGAACTACTTTGCTTTTTTCTATGTGAGGAAACATATCAAATAAATAATTACATGGAGCAATTCAAAATTTTAGTAAGAGCTACCCCATAAAGGATGTAAGAGGGAAACGGATTTGAAAAGAGCAAGGTGAAAAGGGAAGAAAGAACCTATGACTGTTGTTAATTATGTAGACACATCAAAGTTTGAAGTGAAATAGAAGAGAGAGAGAGAAAAAAAGGAAAATGTTTCTTTACTTGCCTGATAGAGAAATGGGAAAATCTATATTTAATTCTGCATATTTAGAATATTTTAAAAACATTTGTTAGCAAGGGGTGCCCAAATAAACATGGCTTTGGGTTTTAAATTATTTGAACACTGACCTCCTCTTATTTTATGGGATCTTTATTGTGCTATGTCAGAGAAGGCGATGGCACCCCACTCCAGTACTCTTGCCTGGAAAATCCCATGGACAGAGGAGCTATGGGGTTGCACAGAGTTGTCTGTGGGGTTGCACAGAGTTGGACACGACTGAAGCGACTTAGCAGCAGCAGCATTGTGCTATGTGCTATAACATTCTCTTCTCACACTAAAGACAGATATGTCATTTTTGCTAAAAATCTGAGTTTATGTCGGAGTTTGTTATGTTCCAAAAAGATTATTCATTTTATATTAATAGCATGTATTGGATCTTGACCAAAACAGCCTCAGAAGGCCTTTTTAAATTTGACAAACTAAATTGTTTTAAGTTGCTAGATGTATTAAGAACATCCAATAGTTTATAATTTTTGTTTGTCTTTTGAAAAGAAATTTTATATTATGTCTTAGTTTGATAATTGAACATTTTTATTTAATATAATATATACTTGTATTCTGAGAATCCCTTGGACTGCAAGGAGATCCAACCAGTCCATTCTGAACGAGATCAGCCCTGGGTATTCTTTGGAGGGAATGATGCTAAAGCTGAAGCTCCAGTACTTTGGCCACCTCATGCGAAGAGTTGACTCATTGGAAAAACTCTGATGCTGGGAGAATTGGGGGCAGGAGGAAAAGGGGATGACAGAGGATGAGATGGCTGGATGGCATCACTGACTCGATGGACGTGAGTCTGGGTGAACTCCGGGAGTTGGTGATGACAGGGAGGCCTGGCGTGCTCCGATTCATGGGGTCGCAAAGAGTCGGACACGACTGAGCGACTGAACTGAACTGAACTGATACTTGCATTATAATCTCCCTCTGTCTCCCTCTCTCTCACACACACATGCATACATCTATGTACCTGCATGCCTCAGATGAGATTATTTTGGCCATTATGTTGGCTTATTCATGAAGGTGCAGTTGGAATTACCAATTTGATTTTTCTTATTAGTCATCATCATAATCTGTGTCACAATCCTTCAAGCCAATGCCTTGAAGTCATTTTACATTGTGCTTTCTACCTCAATCTTTTAGATAAATATTTCTTAAGTTACCTATATTACACTATTAATTTCATATTATTTTTGTGACATTTCTACACCTTTTCTCTTTAATGGGTGACTTAAAAATTTCTTGGCTGAAATGAACCAAGAATGTGACTAATTTTGATGGAGATTATGAAATAAAATATTGTTGCAGATTTTCACAAACGAAAGAAGCAGTGTGGTAGAGTAAAGAGAACATTGGGTTTGTGATAATGTCTCATTTTTTGTTTCTGATTTCTTACTTATTAAGAGCTTTATGACCTTGGACAAATCACAGTATACATTGATTCCCACAATATTGTGGTGAAGAGAATGTGATAAGATTATGGTGAAGCATAAAGAGTTTTACAATACAAGGCTGTAAAAATGAAAAAAGTGATTTTACATTAAATACTCACAATAAAGCTCCTCAATAAGCATTTTCTTTTTTTTTTTATTATTTTATTTTATTTTTACTTTACAATATTGTATTGCTTTTGCCATACATCAACATGCATCTGCCACGGGTGTACACGTGTTCCCCATCCTGAACCCCCCTCCCACCTCCTTCCCTATACCATCCCTCTGGGTCATCCCAGTGCACCAGCCCCAAGCTTCCTGTATCCTGCATCAAACATGGACTGGCGATTTGTTTCATATATGATATTATACATGTTTCAATGCCATTCTCCAAAATCATGCCCCCCCTCCCCTTCCTACAGAGTCCAAAAGACTGTTCTATACATCTGTGTCTCTTTTGCTGTCTCACATACAGGGTTGTCATTACCATCTTTCTAAATTCCATATATATGTGTTAGTATACTGTATTGGTGTTTTTCTTTCTGGCTTACTTCACTCTGTATAATAGGCTCCAGTTTTATCCACCTTATTAGAACTGATTCAAATGTATTCTTTTTAATGGCTGAGTAATACTCCATTGTGTATATGTACCACAGCTTTCTCATCCATTCATCTGCTGATGGACATCTAGGTTGCTTCCATGTCCTGGCTATTAGAAACAGTGCTGCGATGAACATTGGGGTACACGTGTCTCTTTCCCTTCTGGTTTCCTCAGTGTGTATGCCCAGCAGTGGGATTGCTGGATCATAAGGCAGGTCTATTTCCAGTTTTTTAAGGAATCTCCACACTGTTCTCCATAGTGGCTGTACTAGTTTGCATTCCCACCAACAGTGTAAGAGTGTTCCCTTTTCTCCACACCCTCTCCAGCATTTATTGCTTGTAGACTTTTGGATCACAGCCATTCTGACTGGTGTGAAATGGTACCTCATAGTGGTTTTGATTTGCATTTCTCTGATAATGAGTGATGTTGAGCATCTTTTCATGTGTTTGTTAGCCATCTGTATGTCTTCTCTGGAGAAATGTCTGGTCAACCACTTGTAAAAGAATGAAACTAGAACACTTTCTAACATCATACACAAAAATAAACTCAAAATGGATTAAAGATCTAAACATAAGACCAGCAACTATAAAACTCTTAGAGGAGAACATAGGCAAAACACTCGTCGACATACATCACAGCAGGATCCTCTATGACCCACCTCCCAGAGTATTGGAAATAAAAGCAAAAGTAAACATGTGGGATCTAATTAAAATTAAAAGCTTCTGCACAACAAAAGAAACTATAAGCAAGGTGAAAAGACAGCCTTCAGAATGGGAGAAAATAATAGCAAATGAAGCAACTGACAAACAACTAATCTCAAAAATATACAAGCAACTCCTGCAGCTCAATTCCAGAAAAATAGATGACCCAATCAAAAAATGGGCCAACGAACTAAATAAGCATTTTCTTATCTGGGATTAGGGCAGTGGGTGGTTATGATTGGTGAGAATCACTTGCATTGTGTTGTGATGGCCCTTATTTATTCTCTAGTGACTCAGAGGGTAAAGCGTCTGCCTGCAATGTGGGAGACCTGGGTTTGATCCCTGGGTCAGGAAGATCCTCTGGAGAAGGAAATGGCAACTCACTCCAGTATTGTTGCCTGGAAAATCCCACGGACAGAGGAGCCTGGTAGGTTACAGTCCATGGGGTTGCAAAGAATCAGACACAACTGAGTGACTTCACTTTATTTATTACAAGTTGTTCTAACTTCCATAAAAACATTTATTTTTGATCACTAAGAATACAGCATATATGAGTTCGTATTTCAAAAGCTGATCCGGGTTCAGATAACATAGAATAAAATGAGTAACATCCAAGACTCCGAATCAGGCTGCTGAAGTTTGAATGCTGCTTTATCTTTACAAATTGTACCTTTGGGCATATTACTACACATAATTTGATCATAATTAGTAAAAAGCAGGATATGGCACGTTTGATAATATGTGATACATTTTAAAATTGAAATAGTGTCTGTCATAGAGAAGGAGTCAAATTTTAGCTATAGCAATTAATGTTGGTTTTGTTGTTGGTGTTATTATATTTTTAAAAAGACAAAACAATGTAGACTTGAAAATGACCTTCTTTGGAACTTTAGGAAGCCATACATCTTTGTTCTACAGCTTATTAATTAATAAATCACATTAAAATGAATTAAATCCTTTAAATTAACAACTGCTTATCTCATTGAATTCTAAAGATTAGCTTATTACTTGCTACTGCATGACTAAATGTGAAACATTTTCCAAGTTTCAAGTGGATAATGGAGAAAGGATAAAAGAGAAGATATTTAGAGTGCTTTATAGATCCTTTGGGATTTTATTTGAAGGAATAATTAATTCAGTATTCACTTAACTATGTCCAGAACTTAAAATACTTTGATCATTCTTGGATTTAATGAAGGCTCATTTGGCTGTACTACATTCAACTGTGTTATGAAGTAGAGTATCTTTAAACTTCTAATTAGACAATAGTGCAGATAATTACCCTTTAAAAGCTTATATGAATACAGAATATGAGTATTTGATTCTAATTCCCAAGTTTTCAAGTCATATTTTATTATATGTAGAATAGCCATTTATAAATAAATTAGGCACAGAATTTTTTTTAATTTAAATGTTGTTTTTCTTAGTTCATGTTTATTGTGTTTGAGACTGCTATTTTGAAATGAAAATACATAGCTTTCTACCAAAGGAATATGTTTGGATTCCATTCCATCTTTGTAGAAAGTCCTATATTTCTGTTTCCTGTGCTAGCAAAGATGATGATAGATAAGGGGAATTGTAAGTGTTAAGTTTATATATGGCCTTCCCTGATAGCTCAGTTGGTGAAGAATCTGCCTGCAGTGCAGGAGACTCCGGTTAGATTCCTGGGTCAGGAAGATCTGCTGGAGAAGGGATAGGCTACCCACTCCTGTCTTCTGACGGGGAGAATTTCTAGGAGTGTATAGTGTATGGGGTCACAAAGAGCTGGACACAATGGAATGACTTTCACTTTCACTTTCTTTCAAGTTTACATATATAAGTTGAAGTGTAGATTTCTTTTTTTGATATTGGAGTATAATAGATTTACAATGTTGCGTTAGTTTCAGATACACTGCAAAATGAATCAGTTATAATATACATATATCCACTATTTTTTTTTTTAGATTCTTTTCCCATATAGGCTTTTCCAGAGCAGAGCAGAGTTCCCTGTGCTATACAGTAGGTTCTTATTAGTTATCTATGTTATATATAGTACTGTGTATATGTCAATCCCAATCTTCCAGTTTATCCTCCCTCTCATTGTGTCTTGGTGAACATAAATTTGTTTTCTACATCTGTGACTCTACTTCTGTTTTGTAAATAACTTCATTTGTACCCTTTCTTTAAATTCCACAAATTGGTGATATCATATGATATTTGTCTTTCTGTTACTGACTTACTTCCCTCAGTATGACAATCTCTAGGTCTATCCATGTTGCTGCAAATGGCATTATTTTGTACTTTTTATGACTGAGTAATATTCCATTGTGTAATATAACACATCTTTTTCTTTTTTTTTTCCCTTAAAGCATATTTTGACAGATTTGTTCTGTTGAATCAGCAGAACTAGGGGCTTGAGGGCAATAGGGGATCACTATAGAAATTAAATAAAGCTGTCTTTTTTCACCTGCCACAACTCCTTGCCCAGTGACACATTTGTGTTACAGTGAGTAAAATTTTATTCTACTATATGTAACTTATTTGATCTCCTCTCACACTTATCCTGAAATTTTCTTTTTGGGTCAGAAGGCTCTTGCCATATTGACAGACTCACATTTTCCTTTCCAGTTGTTGAATTACATATCAGCTGCTGAGCTAGAACAAAATCAGTTTCCACAAAGCAGATGGACTGTATTCCAGTGATTCACCAATTTCTATGGGTATTTGGGTTGTATTTTGGGCCTCTGGTCCAGTGCTTAGTTGTTGTGGGATTGTCTGTGACCTTCACGATACATTTGATCACTTACTGCTTATATTAAATGCTGGAAGGAAATGATGAATCGAACCCTAGTTTTGTTTTGTTTTGTTTTTTAACAACTTGTTTTTTTTTTTCTGATTGAATTCTAAGTCTAGTAGGGAAACAGGCAATATAATAATTTTGACAGGATTTTTTAATTTATTTTTTTCTTAGTATTTTTGTTGAAATATCAGTTCAGTTCAGTTGCTCAGTTGTGTCCAACTCTGCGGCCGCATGTATTGCAGCACGTCAGGTCTCCCTGTCCATCACCAACACCCAGAGTCCACACAAACCCATGTCCATCGAGTCAGTGATGCCATCCAACCATTTCATCCTGTTCCCTTCTCCTCCTGCCCAGAATCGTTCCCAGCATCACGGTCTTTTCAAATGAGTCAGCTCTTCGCATCAGGTGGCCAAAGTATTGGAGTTTCAGCTTTAACATCAGTCCTTCCAGTGAACACCCAGGACTGATCTCCTTTAGGATGGACTGGTTGGATCTCCTTGCAGTCCAAGGGACTCTCAAGAGTCTTCTCCAACACCACAGTTCAAAAGCATCAATTCTTTGGTGCTCAGCTTTCTTTATAGTCCAACTCTCACATACATACATGACTACTGGAAAAACCATAGCCTTGACTAGAAGGACCTTTATAGACAAAGTAATGTCTCTGCTTTTTAATATGCTGTTTAGGTTGGTCATGGACTTCCCTGGTGGCTCAGACGGTAAAGCGTCTGTCTACAATGCGGGAGACCTGGGTTCGATCCCTGGGTCGGGAAGATCCCCTGGAGAAGGAAATGGCAATCCACTCCAGTACTATTGCCTGGAAAATCCCATGGACAGAGGAGCCTGGTAGACTACAGTCCATGGAGTCACAAAGAGTCAGATACAACTGAGCGACTTCACTTTTCACTTTAGGTTGGTCATAACTTTCCTGCCAAGGAGTAAGCATCCTTGGAGTAAATAAGTGTCAAGGAGTAAGTAAGATAGAGTTACAAATAAAAAATGCTTGCCTCAAAACTTTAAAATTAATATATTTAATTTATAAGAGCATTTGAAGAAAAATTATTTTTAACACTAGTTATCATGTAATCATAATGATAAAATGACCAATTCAGTTCAGTCACTCAGTCATGTATGACTCTTTGTGACCCCATGGACTGCAGCACACCAGGCTTCCCTGTCTATCACTAACTTCGGGAGCTAACTTAAACTCGTCCATTGAGTCGGTGATGCCATCCAACCATCTCCTTGGTCATCCCCTTCTCCTACCTTCAATCTTTCCCATCATCTGGGTCTTTTCAAATGAGTAAGTCCTTTGCATCAGGTGGCCGAAGTATTGGAGTTTCAGCTTCAGCATCAGTCCTTCCAATGAATATTCAGGACTGATTTCCTTTAGGATTAACTGGTTGGATCTCCGTGCATTTCAAGGGACTCTCAAGTATCTCCTCCAACACCACAGTTCAAAAACATCAATTCTTCGGTGCTTAGTTTCTTTATAGTCCAACTCTCACATCCATACATGACTACTAGAAAAACCATAGCTTTGACTAGATGGACCTTTGCTGGCAAAGTAATGTCTCTGCTTTTTATGTTGTCCAGTTTGGTCATAGCTTTTCCTCCAAGGAGCAAGTGCTTTTAATTTCATGGCTGCAGTAAGCACCTGCAGTGATTTGGAATCCCCCAAAATAAAGTCTGTCACTGTTTCCATTGTTTCCCCATTTATTTGCCATAAAGTTATGGGACTGGATGCCATGATCTTAGTTTTCTAAATGTTTAGTTTTAAGCCAACTTTTTCACTCTCCTCTTTCACGTTCATCAAGAGGATCTTTAATTCTTTGCTTTCTGCTATAAGGGTGGTGTCATCTGCATATCTGAGGTTATTGATATTTCTGCTGGCAATCTTTATTCCAGCTTGTGCTTCAAACAGCACATATTTCTCATGATGTACTCTGCATATAAATTAAATAAGCAGGGTGACAATACAGCCTTGATGTACTCCTTTCCCAGTTTTGAACCACTCTGTTCCATGTCCAGTTCTAACTGTTGCTTCTTGATCTGCATATAGACCTCTCAGGAGACAGATCAGGTGGTCTGGTATTCCCATATCTTTCAGAATTTTCTACAGTTTGTTGTGATCCACACAGTCAAAGGCTTTAATGTAGTCAATAAAGCAGAAGTAGATGTTTTTTCTAGAACTCCCTTGCTTTTTTGATGATCCAACAGATGTTGACAATTTGACATCTGATACCTCTGGCTTTTCTAAATTCATCTTGAGCATCTGGAATTTCCAAATTCACGTTCTACTGAAGCCTGGCTTGGAGAATTTTGAGCATTACTTTACTAGCATGTGCTACTGCTGCTAAGTCACTTCAGTCATGTCCGACTCTGTGCGACCCCATAGACGGCAGCCCAACAGGCTCCTCTGTCCCTGGGATTCTCCAGACAAGAACACTGGAGTGGGTTGCCATTTCCTTCTCCAATGCATGAAAGTGAAAAGTGAAAGTTAAGTCTCTCAGTCGTGTCCGACTCTGTGCGACCTCATGGACTGCAGCCTACCAGGCTCTTCTGTCCATGGGATTTTCCAGGCAAGACTGAAATTGTGCAGTAGTTTGAACATTCTTTGGCATTGCCTTTCTTTGTGATTGGAATGAAAACAGACCTTTTCCAGTCCTGTGGCCACTGCTGAGTTTTCCAAATGTGCTGGCATATTGAGTGCAGCACTTTCACAGCATCATCTTTTAGGATTTGAAATAGCTCAATTGGAGTTCTATCACCTCCACTAGCTTTGATGTAGTGATGCTTCCTAAGGCCCACATGGCTTCACATTCCAGGATATCTGGCTCTAGATGAGTGGTCACACCATCATGGTTATCTGGGTCATGAAGATCTTTTTTGTACAGTTCTTCTGTGTATTCTTTCCATCTCTTCTTTTTGCTTCTGTTAGTTCCATACCATTTCTGTCCTTTATTGTACCTATCTTTGCATGAAATGTTCTCTTGTTATCTCTAATTTTCCGGAAGAGATCTCTAGTCTTTCTCATTCTGTTATTTTCCTCTATTTCTTTGCATTGATCACTGAGGAAGGCTTTCTTATCTCTCCTTGCTATTCTTGGGAACTCTGCATTCATATGGATATATTTTTCCTTTTCTCCTTTGCCTTTTTCCTCTCTTCTTTTCTCAGCTATTTGTAAGGCCTCCTCAGACAACCGTTTTTCTTGTTTGCATTTCTTTTTCTTGGGGATTGTCTTGATCATTGCCTCCTGTACAATGTCACAAACCTCTGTCCATAGTTCTTCATGCACTCTATCAGATCTAGTCACTTGAAACTATTTGTCACTTTCACTGTATAATTGTAAGGGATTTGATTTCAGTCATACCTGAATGGTCTAGTGGTTTTTCCCTACTTTCTTCAATTTAAGTCTGAATTTGGCAATAAGGAATTCATGATCTGAGCCATAGTCAGCTCTGGGTCTTGTTTTTGTTGACTGTAATTTCTGTCGGCTCTATGGTGGAGTTAATGGCTACCCTCTCCAAGAGGTCTTATACCACACCCACATCTGATTCATCCAGAGCCCCTGCCCCTGCGGCAGGGCTCTGCTGAACCATACCTTCACAGGAGACAGAAAAACACTGAAAGGCAGGTCTCACTCAGAACTGTGGGGTCTCCTGGTACACATGAGGTTTGGTTTGAGCCCTCCTAGCATCTCTGGTGGGTATGGGGTTTGAATCTAAACCTGATTTCACCCCTCCTATCATCTTGCTGGGGCTTCTCCTTTGCCCTTGGATGTGGGGTATCTTTTTTGGTGGGATCCAGCATTATCCACTGGAGTGGTTAGCCTATCCCTTCTCCAGTGGATCTTCCAGACCTGGGAATTAAATCGGGGTCTCCTCCATTGCAGGTGGATTCTTTACCAACTGAGCTATCAGGGAAGCCCCTCACTTCAATAAAAAGAACCGTGTATCCATTTTTTTCCTTGAGACATGGAAAGATGTCATTATAGTTTAAGAAATAATCAATTTTGATTATAAACAAGTTTTCATTGTAACATTGGAAATGTATGATTATTATTATTCATGTATGGGTATCTAACAAAAAATCCTCTTACCTATTAATGTATTTTTCTTTAGTGAAATAGTCATAGGTTTAGATAAAATTGGTCTGTTTAAATGAGTAAATTTGGGGCTAGAAATCTGACTTGGGTTATAAATAAATTACTAGAAATGAAGCAGGATAAATCAGATGGACTAACACATTGTTTGAGAAAACTGCTATGTGAACTCCCACAAAAAAATATGTCATGCTGACTTTCGTGAAAGAAGTTATCTGGGCTTTGTGGGTGACAGTTGTGGGGGTGGATAGAGGAAACAATTTTCAAAATATTACGTGTTCTAGCAATAAAATTGTTCTACATGTGCTAAAGAATCCTTCTGGATATGGTAATACGATTTGACTGGAACAAATCACCGAGTATGGGAAGGAATGCACACACACAGTTTATTTCTTTAGACTGATAGGTAGACAACATTTGTTAGAAATCATACATGCTATGTGTCTGCAGTGCCAAATGAGAGTACTTTCAAAGGTAAAACTATGTGTTATTTCACTAGTGGAAAAATAAGGCTCTTACTCTATGTTGGCTCCTATCTGTATGGCTGTTCCTTAGCACAATAGTAAGAGGATTGTAGGATTGTGTTTACTACAAGCATGGATACTATAGTAATAGGATTTTTTGTTTTGTTTTGTTTTTTAATTACTAGGTGGTGTCCAACACTTTTGCAACCCCCATGGATTGTAGCTCACCAGGCTGGGCCATCCATGCTATTTCCTAGGCAAGAATACTGGAGTGGGTTGCATTTACTTCTCCAGGAGGTCTTCCTGACCCAGGGATTGATCCCACATCTCCTGCACTGGCAGGGAGATTCTTTACAACTGAGAAACCTGGGAAACCCAGTCATAGGATTGGAGTGATTGAATTTTGAATTTTTATATCATTGCCAATACGTTTTGGTTGTGAAAACTTAGAAAATTGCTATGAATTACATTTAATAAGGGAGTGCTTTTATGGGGTGTAACTTGTTTAAAGGAGCTTTTGAACATTGTCTATCTCTGTTACTCTGTGAATCTCATTTTGTCATAACACACTTCTCGCCTTGTACTCTTCAATGTTTCTCTAACCTGTGAGAAGCCCTGCTAAGCGAAAACAACTATTTACACTCCAGATATACAGAGCTAGATGAGAAAGGGCAATCCAGACTTCTCTCATAAGTAATAAGTATAAAAACTGTCTGTAAAATGCAGAATTAGCACAAAACCAGTTTTTATTAGTGTCCTCCCCCACCATCACATGCTTTTTAAAAGTTTTTAGTTAAATTAACTCTAAGGGAAAAAGCTTTAGAACTTATAAAGAATAACAATATGGGATGTGAGTGTTTGGCTGTTTGTTGTTCAGTGGCTAAGTTATGTCTGACTCTTTGAGACCCCATGGGCTGCATCACACCAGGCCCCTCTGTTCTCCACTATATCCTGGAATTTGCTCAAATTCATGTCCATTGAGTTGGTGAGGCTGTCTAACCATCTCATCCTCTGTCCCGCTTCTCCTCTTACCCTTAATCTTTTCCAGCATCAGGGTCTTTTCCAATGAGTTGGGTCTTTGCATCAGGTGACCAAAGTATTGGAACTTCAGCTTCAGCCTCAGTCTTTCCAACTCAGGCTTGATTTCCTTTAGGATTGACTAGTTTGACCTCCTTGCTGTCCAAGGGACTCTCAAGAGTCTTCTCCAGCACCACAATTTGAAAGCATCAAAATCTTTAGTGCTCAGCCTTCTTTATTGTCCATAAAGGTCTAAAACATCTAAACCTATCTTTAAGGGCTTCCCTGGTGGCTCAGACAGTAAAGAATCTGCCTGTAATGCAGGAGGCCTGGGTTCGAACCCTGGGTTGGGAAGATCCCCTGGAGAAGGGAATGACAACCCTCCCCAGGATTTTTGCCTGGAGAATCCCATGGACAAAAGAGCCTGCCAGGCTACAGTCCACGTGGTTGCAAAGAGTTGGACATAACTGAGCAACTAATGCTAATATATCCTTAAGAATTAATGAACCATATTATAAAAGAATAATATTTATTTTTTAGCAGCAGTGATATACTTAGCAAAATAAACAATAAAAATACACAAAATAATAATATTTGGTTTGAAAAAAAGAGTAATGATTTAAAATATAAGTTAAACTTACCACAAAATGTAACATTATATCTGATGGGAAGTTCCTTTCAGGAACAACTTGGAGTTTAAGTGATAAAAATAATTTGAGTGTTAATTTAATGTATGTTGTTGTTTTGGTCTCAAAGTTGTGTCCAACTCTTTTGTGACCCCAGGGACTGTAGCCCAGTAGGCCCTTCTGTACATAGGATTTCCTAGGTAAGAACACTGGAATGGGTTGCCATTTCCTTCTCCAGGGTATCTTCTTGACCCAGGGATTGAACCCATGTCTCCTACATTGGCAGGTGGGTTCCTTACCACTGAGCCACCAGGGAAAGCCCAATTTAATATATTTGTACCCACTTTAATAAAATGAAATATTTTTAGAATTACATTTTTAGTCAACTAGAGGTGAATCCTGAAGTCATAGGTGAAATTCAATGTATCATATATTAACTGTATATATTGTTGAATTTTTTATATATGTATATATGGATAAATATATATAAATGCACTCTTACATGTGCATATATGTTACTGACAGCTACTCGCATACAGTTAACATATACTTCTATATAATATGTTTTGTCTATGTAAAACCTAGTACTTATTAGAAATATAATTATTTCTGACATATGATCTTAAAATATTTCAGTAAGTTTCATAATCTTGTGGCTTATAAGAGTCCTTTATATATATACAGTTATAATCATGTGATGCCACCTAGATATATTCACATATAATTTATCAAAAACATCACATGCCATATACTGGCTTTAAAATTATTTTTGAACAGCACAGTATTAAATTTTGAATGATGAATCTGATGAAACTGAAAAATAATATACTTTAAAAAATAAATAAAGATTTTTTTCTGTATATGATTAGCACTGTGCTTAATTGATTGTTATAAAAAAAAAAACTAGGGCATTCAGAGACATGATTTGAGAAGAGGTATGAGACATGAGACGGAATACTTCTAATATTTAGCAATGAGTGTTGTGCTAATTAAACTGCATAATCAAGTAATGTCAAGGATTTAAAGATTATTATGCAGCTGCTTCAGAATGAGTGTGGAAAATGAGTGAGGATTAGTTACTCTTTACTCCTTTTAACTCCTTTAAAACTTACATACTTTCAAGCTGGCAGTGGTAAGCAGGAGTGTAAGAAGAAAGCACTACAGCCTAACCCATCTTTGCACTTGAAAACTCCTCTTTCCATCATAATCCAGTCTTGTTTGGTCTATTTGAATTTGCTTTTCTTAGTACAAATCTATTATTTCATTAAATATTGTGGTGTACATTAAATTACTCCTTTAGTTTCAAACTCCAAAAATATGCCTATTCCAAGTTTCTCAGCTCCTCATCCCATTTAAGACCTAGAAGGTCACCAGAAGCCCACAGCACAAAATTCCTTTACATGTATAGACTGCAAAAACAAATGAATGGGATGCCGTTTGACTGCAATCATCTCTCTTCACTCATGTTAGATGTTTAACTGAACTTTCATTTTTATTTGGAGTCCTTATTAGTGAAAGCATTATATTTTAAATACAAAATTTAAGCAAATTGCTTTATTTGCATTTAAAGTAAATTTTTTTTTTTACTATTTGAAGTCATAAAAATAGTGGGTACATCCTGCTGTAGCCACTTCAGCATTGAATATCTTAGTTCCAAAACCTTTATTACACACATTTATGAAAAGGTGGACTGGAGACAAGATTGAATTCCACCTCATGTTTCTTCCTGAGAATGACTGGATGCTAGAAATTAGCTGTAAACAATTTTTGCAATGTAAAGAAGGCTAATATTAGATGAGAAGAGAATTTGTCTACACTGGAGTATAAACTATATGAGAAAAGCTTATTTTTGTATTATTTAATGCTGAGAAATTGTGTATAACCTATTACATGGAACACAGTTATCACTCAGTATGCATGTACGTGGGCTTCCCTGGTGGCTTAGTGGTAAAGAACGCACCTACTATATAGGAGACACAGGAGATTCAAGTTCCATCCCTGAATTGGGAAGATCCCTTGGAGGAGAACATGGCAATCCACTCCAGTTTTCTTGCCCAGAGAATCCCATGGACAGAGGACCCTGGCGGGCTTTAGTCCATAGGGTTGCATGATTGAAGCGGCTGATCACCCAGTCACAAATACTTATAAATAATAAAAGGTGATATTAGGTAGAAGCCTTATTTAAGAGACAATAACATTTCTGGAGACCTTTTTGACATGATGTTTTCATTGTTAGTGATGACAATAGCAAGTAACACTAGTATCTTAGAGTATTTTAACAAGTATTGTGCACCAACTTGTACAGTACAGGATGCTAGTGCCTGCTGTTGCTTACTGATAACTATACCTCTGCATAGGCTGTGACTTAAAGGGAAGTGTGTAAAATGTGAATGTCTGAGAGTTCCATTAAAATTCAATTTCTTTAAAATGGCCATGCTTTTTGCATCTTATATAATTTGTTTAGCAGATAATTATAGTATATATGTAGAACTACATATTAATACAGTTTTTCATATAGATCAAAACAAAACATGACTGATCTTTTTGAAACCATTTTCTTTAACAGACTAATATCTATTTTACTGTATAGGCTATTACTCATGTTAACATGAGAACACAAAATGAAAATAATGATTGACTAAATAGGGTGAGTTATCTTGCATAGAAAAATTATTACCATATATAATTTCTTTAAATTCAAATCACATTCTTAGAATTTGTAACCATTCCTTTTCTTATTATTTCACCTCTTATTACTCATTTGCTTTTTATTCTGTCATAAAATTTTAAAATCTCAATACAAAGAGATTTTATTCTGATATTGCATTCTAGCAACAATTCTATAATCTGAAATCTAAAGCATGTATTTAATGATTTAAAGCATTTATTTAGTGATTAAAAAAAAACAAAAACAAAACAGAAGGACTTACAGTTTCAGCTCAAACATGCAAAAAAAGATCTTAAAAGTTGTCACCCCTGTCCTTAAAACAACAACAAAAACTGAACAAAATGGGAAAGAAGAACTTTCATTGAATCTTCTGATAAATGAGATTGTAGGACACACCACCACCCTGAAATGTGAAAAGAGAGTAAATGTTGAGATCACAGCCAAGGTGAACTTCCCTTTGGAGCTATACGTGGTAGGAGCATGTAGATGGCAATTTTGGTGAGCTATTGGAAGCTGAAGGTAAACATGCTTGAGTTGTGAGAAACACATGGGACCACAGGTTTGGAGGCAGTGTTTATAGCTTTTACGCTCAGGTGCACCACCAGGTTCTTATGGTGAAGAGCCAATAAAAATTCTCTTGAGACTTGACAGGACTAGAGAAATACAGAACTTGATATTAACCTAATTGCCCCACTTCCTATTACCCCCTTATATCATAATTGTATTTTACCAAATATTACAAGGCATGCTAAAAGGCAAGAAAAATATAACCTACAAGAGAAAAGATATACAGATCAATCAATGAGATTTTAGCTTATAATACCAAAGCATAATCTGTGGTTATGAATAAATGATGAATAAATGACATTGTTATTTATTAACATTAAATACGTATATGCTCTGAGGAATACACTGTTATAATAATAAAGCAACAAAGCAAACATTGGGAGAAAATATTTTCAAAACACATATCTGATAATTTTTAGCCAAAATATGTAAAGAAGTCCTAAAAATCCACAGTAAGAAAATAAACAGCCCAATTTAAAAAAGGGCAGAAGATCTGAATGGACATCTTCAGCAAAGAAGATATACAGATGGTGAACAAGCACATTAGAAAAATGCTTACTATCGTTTGTCATTAGGGCATTGCCAATTAAAGCAATAATGAGGTACTAAAACACAAATACTAGGATGACTAAAATTCAAAAAATTTAAAAATTCTAATGAGGATGTAAACAGCAAAAATTCATTCTTTCATTGCTAGTGGCTACTTTGGAAGACTGTACTACAGTTTCTTACAAAGCTAAGCATAATTTTATTATATAATCCATCAATCATACTTCTTGGTATTTAGCTAACTGATTTGAAAAATTATGTCCCAAGAAAACTATTACATAAATATTTATAGAAGTTTTATTCATAATCAACACAAACTGGAAGCAAACAATATGTCCTCTAATAGGTATTGAATGGATAGACATATTGTGAGTGCCTCAATATATTGAAATATTATTCTCAATAGAAAGGAATAAACTGTTAAACCATGAAAAGAAATTACTGAATTTTAGAAGCATACTGCAAAATGAAATGTGCTAGTAACAGAAGGATGTATGCTATAGGTTTCTAATTTGATATTTCGGGAAAGGCAAAATTATAGACTGTAGAAACAGCATAGTTTCTTGGTTCTCAAGGGGAATTGTAGAGTTGAAGAGATGAAGCAGTGTTATTTCTGGACTGTTAAATTATTTTTTGTAAGTAGTTAATGGTGGATACATGTTACTATACATTTCCAAAGAACATAGAAATTTACTACACAGAGTGAAGCCTAATATATGCAAACATAAAATTTGTGAGGAAGGTCAAGCATCTCAGAATGGATTGAGAAAGTGATAAACACTCTGCTGCTGCTAAGTCACTTCAGTCATGTCCGACTCTGTGACCCCATAGACAGCAGCCCACCAGGCTCCCCCGTCCCTGGGATTCTCCAGGCAAGAACACTGGAGTGGGTTGCCATTTCCTTCTCCAATGCATGAAAGTGAAAAGTGAAAGTGAAGTCACTCAGTCATGTCCGACTCTTAGCGACCCCACGGGCTGCAGCCTACCAGGCTCCTCCATCCATAGGATTTTCCAGGCAAGAGTACTGGAGTGGGGTGCCATTGCCTTCTCTGGATAAACACTCTAACTTATTACAAATGCATGTAACAGTCTCACAGAAAGAGAGGGGGAGGAAAAAGATGCTGACCTAAGTAACTTCAGAGGTGATTAGAATTTGTGTATAAGCATTGTACTTTTGGAGAAGGCAATGGCAACCCACTCCAGTACTCTTGCCTAGAAAATCCCATGGACGGAGAAGCCTGGTGGGCTGCAGTCCATGGGGTCGCTAAGAGTTGGACACGACTGAGCGACTTCACTCTCACTTTTCACTTTCCTGCATTGGAGAAGGAAATGGCAACCCACTCCAGTGTTCTTGCCTGGAGAATCCCAGGGATGGGGGAGCCTCGTGGGCTGACTGACGTCTATGGGGTCACACAGAGTCGGACATGACTGAAGTGACTTAGCAGCAGCAACTGTACTTTAGATAATAAATTTGTTTCTGTAGGGAGTGCATGTTAATAATTCTGATACCACTACTCATGTGTAATGAATCTAAACAATTTAGTATATAGCTGACTCATGATAGGTACCAAAATTATCATGACTGTATTTGGAATTGACAGATAAGCAAAGATTTCATTACTTGGAGCAGGTGGAAGTGTGATAGACTAAGGTCATAGAGAGAGGAAGGAATCAGTATAAAGTCATCTATAGCAAATATAGATTGTTACATATAGAAATATTTATCAGTATTTGCTTATACGTGGATTAGTAGACATGCATATATTTCCTTGCTTTACCAGCTCAGGGAGCTAAGAAACAAGAAAACCCCAGTAATAGTGAGCACCCTTAGAATCTAGATATTGGTTTTTTAATAACAATCTCAATAAACAGAACCAGCAATCCTTGGGTAAATGGCTGACTGTAGGATGGAATAGGAAATATGTAAATTAGTCTAGGGCATTTTATATTTCCAAAAAATAAGTTCTCAAAAAAACCCTCAACAATGGGAGTATGACAGGACACAGAAGGCCTACTAAAATGTTCCCAATGTTCAAAGCTGGACAGTTTGATCAACAAAATAAAGTAGTATTGGATTATAGCCCAAACCTTAAAACAAGTATTTATGGGTCTGTACTGATAAAAATGATTAGCTAAATAAATGGAGACAGCTAAATAAACAGAAAATTTCCAGATAATTTGTATACTCTAATTTCAAGCTAGGGAAGAGTAACTCCTCATTCCCTAAAAAGGAGCTGGCCATAGTAGCTTCATTCCAAAGAGGTCAATATGAGAAGAAGCATTATTAAAAAATTAACTCTATAGTGGAGAAACTTGACTAACACTATTTCTTCCAACTGATCAAATTCAACATCAACAGTGACATGTCATGTCTATCCTATGCACTCTTGGTATGAAAAACCCATAAGCCAAGACATATCATGAGAAAAAACATTGGACAAATCCCAATTGAAGGACATTGTTCAAAATGTCTGACCAGTATTCCTCAAAACCCTTAAGATCATCAAAATCAAAGAAAATAAGAGAAACTGTCACAAACAAAAGAAGCCTAAAGAGACACAAAAAACATGTGAAGTGTGGTATTTCAGGAAAAAAAAATTAGTTTAAAAATGAAAGAAATCTGAATAGATTATACAATTTAGTTAATGTATCAATATTGGCTCCTTAATTTTGAAGATCATACCATATTAATATAAGATTTTAATTATAGTGAAATTAGTTGAGAAGGTATATGGAAACTAAAATCTTTACAATTTTTCTGAAAATTTAAAACTCTTCTAAAATATAAAGTATATAATGTTATATTATGTATATTCAGAATCATCTATCTTTTTAATAAAATTAGAAAGTAACCTTATAGTTTTAATATTTTTAATATTTTGCATATATTAGTAACAAATTAAGCAATATCCATAGGTTCTAGATATCTGTAAGGTGGCTTTGAATGTGGCTTATCTTCCCAATTTTTTTTATTATGGCTACATCATATTTATTTAATTTTTAAAGATAACAAGTATTTATTTCTTGAGAGAACAATGTTAATAAGGATGTTTTGGAAAATTTCAACTAATAATAGGTTTAGTGTATATTGCCAATAAAATTGGAATTATTAGGATAATAATTGAAACTACCTGTAAACATATTAAAACATTTAGAATGATAACTTGGTAGTGTACTTATAGTTAAAATGAAGAATCTAGAGAGCATAAACTCCTTGTATGCCAGGTACTCTTTTTCATTAGATAGCTTTTATTTTTTTATATGATATTATACGTATTTCAATGCCATTCTCCCAAATCATCCCACCCTCTCCTTCTCCTACAGAGTCCAAAAGACTGTTCTATACATCAGTGTAAATTGGCATGGTGATTCTAGGTTTGCCATATTTCATTAAACCAACTATGTGATTCAAAGTTGATACTGTTGTGAAGTTGCAAAGTGTTGCATGCGGTCGCTGGCATATCCAGTTGTCTAATTTCTAGAGATAGCTCCCACATTTGAGAACTTTTGTATAGCTTTCTAAAGGCCTTTTTATATTGTTCACCGGCTGTTGGATTTTGAAAATATGCTGGAGAACTAGAAGCATTTTAATAGTTGCCATGCCATTGTGTGTTTTACATTGGCTATTTTCAAGAGACTGAATAAGATTTTTCCTAATATACAGTGTTTCTTCACTCTACTGGTGCTGAAGAATAGATTTGACCTTGCTTTTTTAAGTAGAATATAACTATCTATTGTTATGAGGTAATTCTAATTTCTATCAGATTTGGTTCTTCACAATATATTTGGTGACTACCAAATCCTTGCTGTCAATTCTTAATTGTTCTTTGTGTATTTTATTTTTCATTTTCAGACAAGCAGCAAATTAGGGATTTTATTTTCAGAAGACTTAGATAAAAATACACTTTTTTTTGGTTGTTTTTTTGGTCTGAGGTCCTCATTTTATTATTTTTTCTTCTTTTTTTTTTACTATTATAGTCAATTCAAAATGTGTTATTTGTAGATGTACAGCAAAGTGAATCACTTATGCATATTCATATATATATTCACTCTTTTTTTGTTGTTTAGGTTCTTTCCCATATAGGTCATTACAGATAATTAGCTATGCATTTTATATATAGTAGTGTGTATATGCGGAGAAGGCAATGGCAACCCACTCCAGTACTCTTGCCTGGAAAATCCCATGGACAGAGGAGCCTGGTAGGCTGCAGTCCATGGGTCGCTAAGAGTCAGATATGACTGAGCGACTTCACTTTTACTTTTCACTTTCATGCATTGGAGAAGGAAATGGCAACCCACTCCAGTGTTCTTGCCTGGAGAATCCCAGGGACGGGGGAGCCTGGTGGGCTGTCATCTACGGGGTTGCACAGAGTCGGACACGACTGAAGTGACTTAGCATCAGTGTGTACATGTCAACCCCAGTCTCCCAGATTTTTTGTAAATAAAGTCATTTGTGGGAATGTAAATTGGTATAGCCACTGTAGAAACAATATGGAGCCTCCTTCAAAAACTAAAAACAGAACTACCATATGACCCAGCAATCCCATTTCTAGGCATACATCCAGAGAAAACCATAATTCAAAAAGATATATGCAACTCAGTGTTCACTGCAGTACTATTTACAATAGCCAATATGTGTAAGCAACCTGAATGTCCCACAGAGGAATGGATAAAGAAGATGTGGTACATATATACAATGGACTATAACTGAGCAATAAAAAAGAATAAAATAATGCCATTTGCAGCAATACGGATGGACCTAGAGTTGTCATACTGAGTGAAATAAGTTGGACACAGAAAGACAAATATGATATTGCTTATACATGAAATCTAAAAAAGGATACAAATGAGCTGATTTACCAAACAAAAGTAGAGTCACAGGTGTTCTTTGTTTATAACTCTCTTATGTCGTATCATGCTTTGCCTTGTGTACAATTTTTTTTTTTTTTTTGGTCTATTTTGATCAGTTGTAAGCATTCCTACTGATTTGTTCTATGGTCTTATAGGAATGGCGCTTCTCTGGTGGCTCAAATGGTAAAGAATCTACTTTCAGTGCAAGAGAGCCAGGTTCGGTCCCGGGGTAGGGATGATCCCCTGGAGATGGAAATGGCTTCCTACTCCAGTATTCTTGCCTGGAGAATTCCATGGATATCGGAGCCGGGCAGGCTGCAGTCAATGGGGTCCTGAAGAGTTGGACATGGCTGAATGACTAACACTTTCACCTTTTTATAGGCATAGTATTTTTCTTACTTTATCACCTGGATTGCCTTACACAATGATTCAGTATAATTACTAAAATTTTTGCTTAGCTGGAAAATACTAAGTAAATATATTAATATTTCCAGGTTTTTCATAGATGAAGGCATAGTATGATATGGTGGGATGAGTATTGAACTAAAAATAATCTCTGACTTCAGAGAAGAAAACAAACTAGGAAATAAAAAGGGTTTGAAGTACATGACCTCTACAGTTCTTTCATAAATTTAAATGTATACTGTTTTAAGTTATACTCCACAAAAGAGATCACATGTCCTATATTTCCCTGGAGCCTTACAAACATGCCAAAATGTTAAAAAATACTATGAAATAGTTGTCTAGAAGCCCTTCGTACAGTTATTTCTCAAGAGGGCAGAATATATTGCTTTCTATTATCACACTTAGCTTTCTCACCAATCTGGGAGAAGATCCAATAAAGTTGGCTATTGGTGTATAATTTTTAATATTTTCTCCACTCTCCATAGAAAAATAAACTTTTGCATATTTCCCAAATTTTCTGCTCTATAATAACAAGACATCATTCCAAGTCTTTTGGCCTTGAGTATGGCCTTGACATACTTTTATTTGAAATTGTATTATTTTGTCTGCCTGAAGTTCATAGTTCTCTGTTATACATTGTATTATTTTAACTTTGAAAATTGATTCAAATACTTTTTGAATCATAAAAGAACATAGATCATAAAAATATTAAATTTTTAAAGGTTTACAGTAGAGTGTTCACTGTTTTGACAACAAATCTGATGACATATGTTGTAATTGTCACTTGAGAGTTAAAAATGTAGCTGACTATCTTTCATAATTGATTTTAAAGCTTTCATCTAACACAAGCCTTATTGATATATAAACTATTTCAAGTGCTTTATTTGTACCCAGAAATATATCAAAGTGTTCCTATATGACATATATAGCAGACAGCAATTCTGAAGGCTAGAATCAATTCAGATCATTTGGATTGGAAATTGATTGCCACAATTTCCTATATACATTTATTTTAATTGAAGAATTATGTTGTTTATTTTTTATTTGGTGCTTTATTAAAGCTTGGGTACCTGCAAAAGAGTATTATTTCTCAATGCAGTCTAAATGAACTCTTAAGTTGTGTTTTACTTACCTTATAAAATATTTAACACTGATTTAAAAATGCTTTCAAGTAGTTTAACAATTTTAAAATAATATTTTCTGACAGAACAGTTTATTGTTTATAGTAAAATTGAATTTCATTGAATCAGAGATGTCAGTTCTAATAGGATTAGTATTACATTTTTCTCAAGTCATTTATAAGTACTCTATTTTCATGGAAATCAGTAATAACTTTTGACTAGGAAACTAGGCTGAAGCTCTTTAGTGTTTTATTATAAAGAATAAATGAGAAACTCATTTATTTTTGAAGAAACAAAATATGGTTTGCTAATCCTATTGAAATTTTTTTTTTCAAAGTCAGGGTTCACATGTTTAAAGAAACTTAAGACATCTCCCATGTCTTTTGCCTTAAGCTACTTGTGAGGTTTCTATCATTGGATCTCTTGATGGGGTCTTTGAAATATTCATATTTCAGCTTTCTTGAATACTCCATGTACTTGAATTTATGCTCTTCAGTCCAGGTTATAATGTATAACATAACATACTGCCAAATTTAATATAATTATCAAGAACATTTTACTTTGAATAAAAAAAATTTAATAAAAGTTAACTAATTTTTACTTGGTAAAATTTGAATTTAAAAAGAAAAAGATGCTTACTTGTAGGAAATAGCTGAATTAAATTTCTTTCATATAGATTGTAATTTATAGTATTAATACGCATTGACTCTTGTTTTTTAAAAATATTATCACATATTTTTGTAATAACTTTTAAAATTCATTTTTCCACAGAAAATATTCTTTAAAATGTATTTATTATTATTTTTAAGTTGCAACAACATAAAATTATCACCTTAGTCATTTTTAGTGTATACTTCAGTAGTGTTTTATGTACATTCAGATAGTTGAGCGATCAATCTCTAGAACTCATTTCATCTTGAACAGCTGAGATTCTGTGTGTGTATGCATATGCTCCTTGTACATACAAAGAACTTCTATATGTATACAAAGTGAGTGAGTGAAGTCACTCAGTCGTGTCTGACTCTTTGCGACCCCATGGACTGTAGCCACCAGGCTCCTCTGTTCATGGGATTCTCCAGTCAAGAATACTGGAATGGGTTGCCATTTCCTTCTCCAGGGGATCTTCCAGACCCAGGGATCAAACCCAGGTCTCCCATACTGCAGGCAGATGCTTTAACCTCTGAGCCATCATACAAAGGAATTTATAAATGTATGCATATATAAATCTTTATATGTGTATACATATTTTATACATATGTTTTTCTCAATAGAGAGAGATTGGAAGGAGAGATAGATCTTAAAATGTTAACAATGGTGGATTTATGTATTTTATTCTTCTTAACATTTGTATTCAGATTTTTCTACAATTCTTTTCTAAGAAACAATACAACTTATGTTTGTGTTTAGATATCTGCATTATTAACCCAAGAAAATTAATGTTTTTATTCCATTATTTTAAGATAAAGAGTAATATATTCATCTCCAGAACTTCTTAATCTTCACAATGAAGCTCCATACTCATTATAGTACGTATTCCTTCCTCCTCCAGTTCTGACAACCACCATGCTACTTTGTATCTCTATGAATTTGACTAATTTAAGTACCTCATATAGGAAGAATCTCAGAATTTGTCCTTTTGTGACTGGCTTATGTTTATATATTATTTTTTATTCTCAAACATTTTTTTCTTTGTGTCATCTTTTTTAACTTTTTTTTTTTTTTGCCATGCCACAGAGCATGCAGGATCCTTTCTTGTAGTTGCTCAGTATCTCAGTTGTGTCTGACTCTCTATGACCCCATGGACTGCAGCATGCCAGGTCTCCCTGTCTCCCACCATCTCCCAGAGTCAACCAAACACATGTCCATTGAGTTGATGATGTTCTCCAAACATCTCATCCTCTGTCGTCCCTTCTCCTCCTGCCTTCAATCTTTCCCAGCATCAGGGTCTTTTCAAATGAGTCAGTTCTTTGTATCAGGTGGAGCCTCAGCATCAGTCCTTCCAATGAATATTCCAGGCTGATTTCCTTTAGGATTGACTGGTTGGATCTCCTTGCAGTCCAAGGGACTCCCAAGAGTCCTCTCCAACACCACAGTTCAAAAGCACCAATTCTTCAGCATTCAGCCTTCTTTATGGTCAAACTCTCATTTTCTGTACATGACTACTGGAAAAACTATAGCGTTCACAATACCAACCTTTGCTGGCAAAGTAACGTCTCTGCTTTTTAATATGCTGTCTATATTTGTCATAGTTTTTCTTCCAAGAAGCAAGCATCGTTTAATTTCATGGCTACAGTCACTGTGTGCAGTGATTTTGAAGCCATGAAAATAATCTCACTGCTTCCATTTTTTCCACATCTATTTGCCATGAAGTCGTAGGACCAGATGCCATGATCTTAGTTTTTTGAATGTTGTTGTTTAATAAGCTTTTTCACTCTCCTATTTCACCTTCAGGAGGCTTTTTAGTTCCTCATTGTTTTCTGCCATTATGGTGATATCATCTGCATATCTGAGATTATGTATATTTCTCCCAGCAACTTAATTTCAGCTTGAGCTTCATCCACCCCAGTATTTTGCATGATGTACTCTGCATATAGATTAATTGTGCAGGATGACAATATACAGCCTTAATATATTCCTTTCCCAATTTGAACCAGTTTGTTATTGGGATCCTAGTTCCTGGATACAAACAGGATATTAGAAGTAAAGAAAGAGGAGGTGAATCCTTTGACTACTAAGAAAAGGGTTCCCAGGTAGTGCTACTGGTAAAGAAGGCCCTGCGAGTGCAGGCCACGCAATGCACAAGATGTAAAATACCCTGGAGGAGGACATGGCAGGCTACTCCAGTATTCTTGCCTGGAGAATCCCGTAGACAGAGGAGCCTGGCAGACTACAGTCTATCGGGTCACAAAGAGTTGAACCAGCTGAAGCAACTTAGCACGCACACACTAAGGGTCTAGCTTGGCTAACTAGGTGTGTGGTTTCATTCCAATCCCAAAGAAAGGCAATGCCAAAGAATGCTCAAACTAATACACATTTGTACTCATCTCAGACGCTCAAAGTAATGCTCAAAATTCTCCAAGCCAGGCTTCAACAGTATGTGAACCGTGAACTTCCAGATGTTCAAGCTGGATTTAGAAATGGCCGAGGAACCAGAAATCAAACTGCCAATATCCGTTGGATCATCAAAAAAGCAAGAGAGTTCCAGAAAAAATATCTATGTTACTGACTATGCCAAAACCTTTGACTGTGTGGATCACAACCAACTGTGGAAAATTCTGAAAGAGATGGGAAAAGCAGACCACCTGACCTGCCTTTTGAGAAATCTGTATGCAGGTCAAGAAGCAACAGTTAGAACTGAAATTGAAACAACAGATTGGTTCCAAATTGGGAAAAGAGTACATCAAGCCTGCATATTGTCACCCTGCTTATTTAACTTATATGCAGAGTACATCGTGAGAAACATTGGACTGGAAGAAGCACAAGCTGGAATCAAGATTGCCGGGAGAAATATCAATAACCTCGGATATAAAGATGACAGCACCCTTGTGGCAGAAAGAGAAGAACTAAAGAGCCTCTTGATGAAAGTGAAAGAGGAGAGTGAAAAAGTTGGGATAAAACTCAACATTGGAAACTAAGATCATGGCATCTGGTCCCATCACTTCATGGCAAATAGATGGAGAAACAGTGGAAGACTTTATTTTATTTGGACTCCAAAATCACTGCAGATGTTGACTGCAGCCATGAAATTAAAAGATGCTTACTCCTTGGCAGACACTTACTCCTATGACCAACCTGCTGCTGCTAAGTCGTTTCAGTCGTGTCCGACTCTGTGCAACCCCATAGATGGCAGCCCACCAGGCTCCCCCATCCCTGGGATTCTCCAGGCAAGAACACTGGAGTGGTTTGCCATTTCCTTCTCCAATGCATGAAAGTGAAAAATGAAAGTGAAGTCGTTCAGTCGTGTCCGACCCTCAGCAACCCCATGGACTGCAGCCTACCAGGCTCCTCCGTTCATGGGATTTTCCAGGTAAGAGTACTGGAGTGGGGTGCCATTGCCTTCTCCATGACCAACCTAGGCAGCCTATTAAAAAGTAGAGACATTACTTTCTCAACAAAGATCTCTCTAGTCAAAGTTATGGTTTTTCCAGTAGTCACATATGGATGTGAGAGTTGGACTATAAAGAAAGCTGAGTGCCAAACAATTGATGCTTTTGAACTCTCGTGTTGGAAAAGACTCTTGAGAGTCCCTTGGACTGCAAGGAGATCCAACCAGTCCATCCTAAAGGAAATCAGTCCTGAGTATTCATGGGAAGGACTGAGGCTGAAGCTGAAACTCCAATATTTTGGCCACGTGATGCAAAGAACTGACTCATTTGAAAAGACCCTGATGCTGGGAAAGATTGAAGATGGGAGGAGAAGGATGAGATGGTTGGATTAAGCTGGCATCACCATCTCGATGGACATGAGTTTGGGTAAACTCTGGGAGTTGGTGATGGACAGGGAGGCCTGACATGCTGCAGTCCATGTGATTGCAGAGTCGGACATGACTGAGCAACTGCACTGAACTGAATACTTTTTACCTGACTACTGTGATATGAGAGTAATCTTTTTGTAATGTATTGATCATTTATCCTTCCCATTTAGGAACTATCAAAGAGAAGTCCAAACTCCTTTATATAATATAAAGGACTCATCTCCTGCCATGTCCTTCATACCGCACTCTACACTCCAGCCAAACTGAATTGTTTCACTTATCCAAATGTGATATGCATATTTCCCTTTGGGCTTTGTTCTCAGTGCCTGGAAATATTCCGTAACTTTTTAACCAAGGCTCTCTTGGCCTTTTCTAAATGTTACTTCCTACAAGAGCCAATTTGTAATATTCCAAGAATAATTTAGGCATAGCTCATATTTTACTGTTTATACCCTGAATTTATCACTGCAGTATAGTGCTAGTAAAATGGGCAGTTTCTAAGTGGAGAGGGACATTTGAATTTCTTAAAAGCGTGTGCCTACTTTATTACTATAATTATCTATTACATTAGTTGGATGTGCAATGCACATTTGTGCAGTGTAGTTGGATTTTCAATCAACCATTGGTTATTGGAGATATTTTTATCTCCAATATTTTGGAGATATTTTTATCTCTAATATTTTGGAGATATTTTTATCTCCAATATTTTGGAGATATTTTTGGAGATATAAAAATATCTTCAATATTGGAGATAGTTTTATCTCCAAAAAAAACTTTTATCTTTTTTTATTTGTTTTATGCATATTGAGCACTAAACACTTGGGATGCTGAGGCTGCTTCTTTCCAACTCCCCTATGCTTTCTCCTCAGAAATATCTACAGAGTTTCCACTTCTGAAGAGAGAGAGAAGGGCTTGGAGGCATTTTCTATGTGATGTTTTATTTTGTCCCCCTATTTCTTCTCCCTTCCACCTTCCTGAATAAAGTGATCAGCTGTAGCTACAGGATGGGTGGAGAGAAAATAAAAATGTTCATTTACTTCTTCTGTTGGTTCGCAGGTGACTATATTGTCATTACCTCCCTTTCTATATATATGTGTACACCCCATTCTTGCTGTGGAAGCAGCAACTTGCTTATCTATCAAATAATTAGACATAGAGCATTAGAGAATGCCATGTAGAAAGTTATAGAAAAATGAAGTTCTATATTTTAGCCAACATTTAAGAGACATCCATATATCAATGGATTATTATGCTTTTTAAATGCTTTTTTAAAATATGAATATTGTTTCATACAGAGATTCCAAATAAAGAAATGGAACTGAAAATTCCAATGATCCTTCCTCTTATGTTTCGTGTGTTGCTAATATTCCAAATAAAATGTTCTATCTCTCATTCCAGAATATTATTAAAATTCTAAAATAATTTTCTAATTTACAAGGAATTGTCGTATCACAACATATCATTCAACTGAAACAGAATTCAAAAATCACTTGTTTTTATTTAGAAGGGAATAATTTATGCAACTTGGTTTTATTGGGAACATATTATTTCCTTTACGAGGATATTCAAAGTCAATATTTATGCCTATGGTCACATATTAAGGATCTACATTCCCTTTGTTTATTTTTATCTAACTTCTGCATTTTAAGTAATGTTTAAAAATGATATACTTCTACATTGCAACAAGTAATAAGTGTTAATAAAAATACATTTATCTATCTTCAGTACTGTAATTTAAAACAAAACCATCTAAATATTATAAAATTCAATACAGTGGTTTTAGGACATAAAGAGGACATTCCCTATACATGAATGATTCTTAAAACTGCAAAAAGGGATATGATTTAATATGTTAGCTAAAAACTTTACATGTTTCTCTCAGATAGAAATGTATATATGAGGATAGTATGGATTCCAGACTGTAGTTTGAAAGAAAGCAATAGTGAAAATGAATTCCATGCCAGTAGACACTTTAAAAACTAGATTTAGCAGCAGTCACATTAGCTTAGATAATGGGAGAATTTTTCTTCATTGAAAATGCTCTGTGTCGCTTAGGAAGAACTTACTGAGGCAGCCTGCCATCTAGCTTTTTCACAGAAAAACAGGCTTACAGACTGCAGATGAGAGAGTCTGGAGCAGAGACAGTTTTAACTTAGCCATTCCTAATTTATCTCAAGCGTATTCAATTCATCTTCACTGCTCTATGCACACAGGAACACCAGATTGTCGTCCCTAGGGAACAGAATGCAACCGGAGATCTAGAGAGCTGTCACATTCCAAGAAATATTTAAATTGTGCTGATTTTCTTCTGGAGAACTGAGCCCAGGGAATGAAACTCTCCATCAAGTCATAGCTTTGCGGGCAATAGATCAGAGGATATTGCCAGTTTTCTAATGGATTATTGTTATCGGGCAGGTTTTCTCTGAAGGTACGTAGTTGTTTTCTCAATTCATTACCCTTTTCCTGTTTATCAGGTAATGATCTAATGAGCTGGGGAGCCAAACCTGTGAAAAAGAGAAAGATCTTAGTCTGTATTGACTAAAGAATGACACTTTATGGCTGCATGTTTATAGGAGAATTATCTGATTCCTGTACTAAGGATTAGTAGGGTATAGTTTGAATTGCATTATCAGCAAAAACAGGCAAAACAAAAACAAACCATGCTGCAGGCTTCATTATCATAAGTTCATATGAATTCTCTTGAGGATTTTCTTTTATAGCTGTACTATATAATAAAGGAGAATACAGACTTTGGAAACTTACTTAACCTTATACATGTTTTATTCTTTTTACATAATCATGATATTTTATCCATGTATTCCAAAATACAAAACTTTGTCTCAAATGCTGCTATTGGTTTTGATGTTGTGGATGCTTATGACATTTGAATATATGAATGACAAGAGTATTTAAAGAAACTAGTGGAAGTATTCCTGAGAATATTATATCAGTGTACTTTGTTGACTTTCAGTTCTATATTTTTGAGTTTGGAATCATCATACTAAGATAAATTGCTTTAATTTTAGTTAAGCACACATACTATAAAGATTTATTATCCAACTTTGTTCTGTGAAGTGAAAACCTCAATACATTTATAGAAAACATGAAACTAGCAGAGTAAAATTTTAAAAGCTGACAAACTTCTAGATATTTATTAAACTAATAAAAATAGAGAAAACCTTATCCTAAACTAGAATCTAACTGTGAAATATTAAAACAGAAAGGGGTGACTTCTGTGCATGGTTCCTGAAAGTTAAGGATGTATTTGTAGGGGGTTGTTTTGTGTCAGAGTGGGTGGGAGTGTAAGACAGAAAGTAAGTGCATAGTAATGACAGTGAGTTTATGAAAACTGAAGAAATATTTTAAAATATTGTATGAGGGCTTTTGACACATCTAAGTGTTTTATTATTGTGTGAATTCACTCAGTGAGACCTACTGTGGCTTTGATATTTTTCCATGTCAGGAATGACTATTAGGGTAGGTAGAGTAGCGGTGCATGTGACCTGCAGCATAGGATTTGTGGACTGTTACACAGACTTTGTGGACCCATCAATGGGTTAATCACAGACTTGAGAGAGGAAATGGTGGCTGAGCTTCAGGAAAGCACTTGTTAAATGTGTTCTAATTTCTTTGGAGCATTCCAGAGACTATTAGAAGCTTAAAGGAAACAGAGAAGGAATGAGTCACCCAAATAGCAACTTTAAGTTCATTCTCTCTTATCCTCAGAGGGATTGTAAAAAGCCAAAAGTGGAAACGAAGAAGGAGATAGAGTCCTCAAAGAGTACGTTTAAGTGCTTCTTTTTTCATTAATCTTCCAAGAATTGAGAAATTGGGGCTTAAATTAAGGTTTCCCTATGGATTGCTCCATTTTACAAGTTTTCTCTCTCTTTTATGGAACATTTTGCTCCACTCACTTAAGAAAAAAAAGTGAGCTTGCTTCCAGCCTGATTTCTGCCCAATAGCTTGTATCTCTAATTTAACTCTCCAGAAATGTGCTCTCTGAAACTGCATACACTTCGGAGTCTCATTTTCATCATTCATTGAGTTTTGTATGCCAAAGGATAATGTAATTTAACATTTTTTAACATTCTTTTAAAATTATTATCACAATTAGCATTTCTGAAAATCTCAGACTGTGTGCAAAAGAGGGCATAAGTAGGGGAAAAATTTTAAGGGAACATACTTTATGTTCTTTTAGAGTAAGATAATACCAATAAATAATGAAATATATTCACTTCATGTTTGAGTATGGGGCAGAAATGACAACAGCTTAGAAATATATCCCTTAATTTACATTTTAGATGTTAGATGAATATAACAAATCTGAAAATAAGGAGGAGTAGTTTCATTTTTCAGATTGGAATTTTTTTGTTTTGTTTTAACCTCCTGTTAACTTTTTCTACCGCAACATGTTAATGTCTTTTACCTCCCTAGAGGGTTCATTCACTTACTCTGCTATCTAAATCTGCTCATCTTCCAGGTCTAGTGCTAAAACTTGTTTTTTATTTCATCTTATGATGAGTTAATTGTAAAATATATTGCCATAATTTCATTTTATTAGCTGCTGTTAAATATTTAATATTTATTGAGTGCCCATGAAATGTTTGGTGCTTAAAAGCATATGTAGAAAGAAAATACATACTGATATTTCTCACAAATCAGCCAGTTTATTAATATTCAAGATTTCTAATTGGTGCCCACAGAGGAAAGCAATTACACCTGACTCTTTAGTAGCTACTTATATGCGTGTAAGGCATGGACAGTCCTATATTCAGTCAATAATTTTCATCCACCTTTACTGAAGATTCCAGACTAGTCATCCAGATGTTTTCAAATTCTCCCTTAACTCTGTTTTATATGTTAAAGTGTCACTGAAGACAGAACACTGAATTGTAGGTAAGACAAACTAGGTTTAAATCTGTTAAGCAAATCTGTGTAGGTTAATCATCTCCTCTATACCTCTGTCTCATCGGTGGTATAATGGTATCTACTTTTTAGATTCTTGTAGGTAGTAAAGATCAGGCACATTAAGTAACAAACACAGAGTTTGTGCACAACATATGCTTGATAAACAGTACCTGTTTTTATTATAATTTCACATACAGAATGTTCCATTTGAAATCATCGTGACTCTTTCATCAATGATGTATGTATATGCATATGTTCATTTGTTATACAGTTTTAGTAATCAAAATAATGCATTGGTTATGTAGTTATTACTTGGCACTAAAGTTCTCTATAAAGTTACTAAAGCAAAATTACTAAATTCAAGATTAGTTTGAGAAATTAGTTGGCATATTCCCCATGGCTTTCAAATTGCTAAATAAATCATGATTTACTGGAGAAAAAAGATAGAACTATATCTCATTTTCCCACTTTTCCCTTCTCCCAAAAGATATGGAAATAGAAGACAAAACACTAAATCCTCTTGCTCATTTTAATGTGCCCTTTGCCCCTTTCATTTGCATTTACTTTGCTATAATGACTTGTCTAGTGAGATGGCCTCAAATTCCAACTGCATATGGTAGTTCAAGCATACAAATCCACCCCTCATGGAACAAATATATGAAAACTTTTATTAAAATAAAAGACAGCTTTTGCTTTGAAAAAATGCTAAACATTTTTTATTAAGAGTGAAAATGTTAAAATGCAAATATTAAATCCAGCCAGATGTTGACCTTAACTGTGAGTCTGAATCTTTACAAAAATAGGATGCAAATCCAAGCTAGAAGCTGTTTTCTTTAGGTGACAAGACTGCTGAAAAATCCTGAGTCTGAATTTCTCAGATACATTTCATATTGAATTAAGCATGTACAGAAAGCCTACTTTAATATCCTAAATTATACAGAGAGGAAAATTAAGCATAATATAAGTTGGTCTTATATATTTGTATATATCTGGATTTGTATTGGAATTTGGAAATAGATGTATAAAAGTCTTATAAAAAGGAACCACCAAGTAATTATTTTCAAAGTGCATGACAACGTTCTAACTAGATCAAAATGTGGATGCAAAAGCAAGTACCTGCTGAGAAACTATTCTTCTTCTTTTTTTGTTTTTTGGTCAGGGTCTGTTGTACCATCCTGTTTTATATCTGTGAATTTACTTGTCAGTAAGGAGAAGATGAAGGTTTGGGTATCTGACTTCGTTTTCCAGATGACCCTTGAAGTTCTATTGTTTTTTCATTGCCAATTTCAGATATTTTGGCCCAGTACTTAAAGGAAATTAGAATCTATATTCTAATTTCAACTCAGTTTTCTAATTTCTAATGCATGTGTGTAAGAATAATAATAATGGTCACATGATGGTGTAGAATACATGACAGTGTTGTAAAATAGTATTACAGGGGCTTGTTCATAAGTACAGAGTTGATCCTCAAACAACACGGATTTGAACTACACAGATCCACTTATATGTAGATCTATTTTTATTAGTAAATACTACAGTACTACATGATCCATGGTTTGTTAAATCCAAGAAAGTGGAACTGAAGATATGAAGGAAACTTCCTCCATATATATGGAAGGCTTAACTGTAAGTTATATGCATATTTTTGATTGCTTTGAGGGTTGGTATTCCTAGGCCCCAAGTTTTTCAAGGGTCAACTATGCTAATAAATGGTAATAAGTATTACTGTTTCTCCTATGACATCACCATCTGCACACCCACTCCTGATATTAGGTTTCCAGTTATTCAGTTAGGTTATCAGGCTACCTTTGGTGGGGGAGGGGTCCCAGGGGGTAGGTCCCAAATTCATGTTCACCTACATATTTCTCCTACATCTAGCTTCCTCCAAGTAAATATTCTTGTTTACTAAGCCCTACTCCTTTGACCTAACCTTAAAAAGCTTAGCCACAGTCCCTTGAGATGTTTTTTTCCTAGTAAATTCTTAAGCTTAGTAATTCTCTCCTGATGTCTATTTTGTATAAAGGAAGCAGAAAGAAAATATGGTTGTCTTGTGGCAGATACAACTTCCACAGGCTTCTCGAGTGGAGGCTTTCTTCTATGAAAGGTGTACTAATAAGAATTATCAGCTGAATTGTCTCTCCCTAAAATTCATAATGGCAACCCATTCCAGTATTCTCGCCTGGAGAATTTCATGGGCAGGGAGCCTGGCAGGCTGAAGTCCATAGGTTCAAAAAGGTCAAACACGACTGAGAGACTTTCAAAATTCATATGCTTACTGGGAGTTATCCCAGTACCTTGTAATGTGGCTATATATGGAGATAGAAATTTTTAGAGATATAATTAAGTTAACGTCAGGTCACTAGGGTGATTCCTAATCGAATATGACTGGTGTCTCAATAAGAAGAGGAAATTTGGACATAGATTCACACAAGACACTGGGAAAAGATGGCTATATATAAGCCAAGGAGAGAAGCCCTGGAAGAAAGCAACCCCCCTGAAACTTGATCTCAACTTCTATCTTACAATTGTGAGAGAAAAAACTACTCTGTTCCTTTAGCCACCCAGTCTATGGTGTATGGTACTTTGTTATGGCAACCCTAGTAAATTAATACAGGTAAACATGTTAGGGGAGAAGGCAATGGCATCCCACTCTGGTACTATTGCCTGGCAAATCCCATGGACAGAGGAGCCTAATAGGCTGCAGTCCATGGGTCGCTAGGAGTCGGACACAACTGAGCGACTTCACTTTCACTTTTCACTTTCATGCATTGGAGAAGGAAGTGGCAACCCACACCAGTGTTCTTGCCTGGAGAATCCCGGGGGCGGGGAGCCTGGTGGTCTGCCGTCTATGGGGTCGCACAGAATCAGACACGACTGAAGTGACTTAGCACTAGCAGTAGCAAACATGTTAGACTTTGTGGACCCCATGAAGTTTCTATCACATATCCTTCCTTTTCCTCCTTCCCTTCTTCTCCCTATTCATGCTTTAAAAATGTAATGCAAAACAGAACAGAAAACCAATAAAAACAAATGTTCTTAGGGGCCATATTTGTCCATAAGCACAGTTTCCCAACCCTTTTTCTAGAAAACAAGAGATCTTTCAAAGCCTTCCAAAATTTGGGCAAAAGATAGTCCTAACTTCCATGTTCTTGCATGTGATAGTTTACTTTATTGAGGATATCACTTATTTTTAGCCTAACAATGTACCTTGGCCCTTTCCTTCTGCTAAAATTCTTCCAAATACCTCAAGTTAATGAAAAAGTATTTTGATTAGAGTATTTTACCTTCACTCTGAAATGGCCCTTTCAAGTCCTAGTGGTAGAACAGCATCTGAAAAAAATATATATAATAATAATAGCAGTTTGCACTTGTTGAGTATATCTGTAAGCTATTCTAAACACTTAACATACATTTTTTCATGATTATCCTACCAACAATCTTGCAAAGTAACTGCTGTTATAATCATTTTACAGATAAGGAAATTGGAACACATAGAGAAGAAACAACTGCCATGGGTATTTAGCGTAAATAACTTAGATGACTTGTAAATGTTTGGATATAGGATCTGTGGCCCAGAGTCTGTCATGTAACCACTCTACCATGATGGCTCTCTGATCATGGCAGAGTTTCATGTTTACTCTAGAAACAGCTGGGAAAGTACTTATCAAGTAACAATTCAGGTGAAAGAGAGGGGGAATGATACAATGCTTATTTTAATCCTACATTTTATGTGAATGAAGTAGGTATGGTGGTTTTCTAGTTATGTTATTTCTGTGTGTCTTTTCTTATAGAGAATATGATTTAGGACTTTTTTTCTCCTTAAAATATATAGTGAGAGAGTATGGATTTAAAAAAAACTAGTTTTATTGTTAGACAAATCTAAAGAACAAAATGGTACAATTTTGAAACACAGGAAATTTATATTTAATTTTGCATGTGAATATGTTAATATGCTTATTTTAATAATCCCTGTTAGATGCAGAAATCCATGAAAAACTGAACTGACAAACAGTTATACATGCTCCGTTATTTCTGGTTATTTTAACAGTATCAACAGATAGTAGATTTGAATGTGTTTGTATAAGAACCTGTTTGAGTGAAAACTTTGCCAGGTGACAATTCTGCTTTAATTTTAAGAAACATATGTTGTGTACCTAGGTTGTCCTTTTTAATTTCATCAATACATGTGATATATTTTCAGTGTTTGTATAGAACTGAAATGTATTTTCTAGCCAAATTTGAATTGGTAGAACATCTTTGAAAAGAAAAGTAGGCCAGCACTCCCTTGTGATGTAAGGACAGCTGACCTACTTCATAAATTATTCTTCCATCACCCCATTTGCACAACTGAATCCTTGTTGTTTATGTTCCTATTCCTACTAAAGAAATGTAATCATAATTAAGTGGAAGGCTGTCAGTCCCATGCCAAAGTGAATCAATGTTAAAAAAAAAAAAAAGCTATTTCCAGCTTTTAGCTATAATTTCTAGTAATTAAAGTATAGGTTTCTATACATGAAGAACATTAATAAAACACTTATTGTTTAAGAATTTATTATAATAGGCCCTGTTATTTTAGGCTGTGGGAGATTCCTAGTTGTTGTAGAGCAAACCTAAAATAAAATGCCTTCACATACTTTCAATGGGACTGGTGGATAACTGTGGCCCCTCTCTTTTTTTTAAATTATTTTTTAAGTATGCATTTATATTTAGTCTCTCTAAAAATGGTTTTATTTATCTTTAAGAAGTACGTGAGTAGACACGTAAATATATGTATGAAGGTATTTGTGTGCATGTCTGTGATTGTCCTATTTGTCTGCATTTTTTTAAATGGAGTTCTCCATAGAAGACTTGAAATACAGATCTTTAGTTCAAAGCAATATATTGAAAAGCATCTTCTCACTAGTAAGTGGACCCTGAAATATATAGGAATTAGAGCAATAAATCCCACCCTGGATTACTTTACAACTCTCTACCACCCTGCTTTTACTTAAAGATACTCCTTACAAAAAATCCATGTGTTATAAAATATCATGCCAGGGATTTGTTTTCTCCCTTGGATTATGCCCTTGAGGTCAAAGTGGGGAATATTCTAGGAAAATGAAATCTTTAGGAGAATTGGTGGAATTTATCTGAAGAAATGAAGATTAACACTGAAAAGAAAATAATTATTTCTAGGTTGTCAGTGGAGATAGGGATGGGCTAGATCTTGAGAATAATGTTGGGAACTGGGATACACATAACAGAAATTCTCTGAAGAGTTTATCTTATTATGTAATCTCATTTGCTAATGAGAACAGTCTTAAAGGAAATCAACCCTGGATACTCACTGGCAGAACTGATGCTAAAGCTGATTCTCCAGTATTTTAGTCACCCAAGGTGATCAGCTGACTCATTGGAAAAGTCCCTGTTCCTGGCAAAGACTGAGAGCAGAAAGAGCAGAGGGATGAGATGGCTGGATAGCATCACCGATGCAATGGACGTGAACTTGGGCAATCTTCAGGAGATGGTGAGAGACAGAGAAGCCTGGTGTGCTGCAGCCCGTGAATTCACAAAGAGTCCAACACTACTGGGCAACTGAACAACAGCAACAAGGATAGATAGACACATACCTACAAAGCAATATGCGCAGTCCAACAGATTGGCAAATAGGAACAGGCTGACAGACAAAGACAGACTGACAGTAAGAGCTGACAATGAGACAGGGATGGTAGACCAATATAAGGGACAGGCAAACTGACAGCCAGCCAGAAACATACCACAGTGGGAACTGGCTGAATAGATGGGAAGGTAAGCACAGACTGGCAGATACAGACACAGAGATACCGAACAGACAAAAGTCTGAGGCTCAGACCCACGCCTAACATGGACAGGTAGGTCTGGCCACTGAAAGGCATAGATGTAAATGTAGTTGTTGGTGTATACAGACACTGTACACTAGAATGCTGCCTTTACATTCATGAGGCAAAATTCAGGAATAAGCCATTTTTATTGCTTATTAAAGGACATTTTGAAGCATATTCATCTATGCATTTTTCCCACTACAGAGATGAGTCATAGATACATAGGTGAACTGTTTGTCATTCCCTTTATCTGATATTTCTTTCTTTGGGTAAGAGAAACAAATAAAAATAGTCAAGTTATTTTGAGATTCCTGTTGAAAGGTTACCTTAAGCTCTTTTCAAGCTCTGTAATATAATAGACAAGTCAGAATTCAGATTAGTAAATGATCAATTTTCTTTCTCTAGAGGAAGTGACAACAATTGTAACAAACAAAAGAATAAAACACTTGTGCCTGGAAAACATTATTAATGTCAAGCAATTATTTTAGCCTCAGTCTTTTGCTTTGGGTCACTGATATTACTTCTAAATTATAAATGCACTTGATAATTTTTGCAGCAATAAATTGAGAAAAGCAAGGGAAATATAATGCTTCCATGATTGAATGGAATGATAATAGCTTGAATGAACATGTGTCAACCTTTAAAGTTTTGTAGAAAATTTTGATTATCACATTATAATTAACTGTAGATTTATTTGAAATATTAATAGCTACTCAATTGTTAAAAATATTTTAAAATTGTAAGAATGTTTAAAGAATGGCAGAGTCTACTAGTTATTTAGCAGTTTCTTTTTTTATTTATTTTTTAATTTTATTTTATTTTTAAACTTTACATAATTGTATTAGTTTTGCCAAATATCAAAATGAATCCGCCACAGGTATACATGTGTTGCCCATCCTGAACCCTCCTCCCTCCTCCCTCCCTATTCCATCCCTCTGGGTCGTCCCAGTGCACCAGCCCCAAGCATCCAGAGCTAGAACAAATAATTTCACAATTTGTATGGAAATACAAAAAACCTCGAATAGCCAAAGCGATCTTGAGAAAGAAGAATGGAACTGGAGGAATCAACCTACCTGACTTCAGGCTCTACTACAAAGCCACAGTCATCAAGACAGTATGGTACTGGCACAAAGACAGAAATATAGATCAATGGAACAAAATAGAAAGCCCAGAGATAAATCCACGCACATATGGACACCTTATCTTTGACAAAGGAGGCAAGAATATACAATGGATTAAAGACAATCTCTTTAACAAGTGGTGCTGGGAAATCTGGTTAACCACTTGTAAAAGAATGAAACTAGAACACTTTCTAACACCATACACAAAAATAAACTCAAAATGGATTAAAGATCTAAACGTAAGACCAGAAACTATAAAACTCCTAGAGGGGAACATAGGCAAAACACTCTCTGACATACATCACAGCAGGATCCTCTATGACCCACCTCCCAGAATATTGGAAATAAAAGCAAAAATAAACAAATGGGACCTAATTAACCTTAAAAGCTTCTGCACATCAAAGGAAACTATTAGCAAGGTGAAAAGACAGCCTTCAGAATGGGAGAAGATAATAGCAAATGAAGCAACTGACAAACAACTAATCTCGCGAATATATAAGCAACTCCTACAGCTCAACTCCAGAAAAATAAATGACCCAATCAAAAAATGGGCCAAAGAACTAAATAGACATTTCTCCAAAGAAGACATACAGATGGCTAACGGACACATGAAAAGATGCTCAACATCACTCATTATCAGAGAAATGCAAATCAAAACCACTATGAGGTACCATTTCACACCAGTCAGAATGGCTGCGATCCAAAAGTCTACAAGTAATAAATGCTGGAGAGGGTGTGGAGAAAAGGGAACCCTCTTACACTGTTGGTGGGAATGCAAACTAGTACAGCCACTATGGAGAACAGTGTGGAGATTCCTTAAAAAACTGGAAATAGACCTGCCTTATGATCCAGCAATCCCACTGCTGGGCATACACACTGAGGAAGCCAGAAGGGAAAGAGACACGTGTACCCCAATGTTCATCGCAGCACTGTTTATAATAGCCAGGACATGGAAGCAACCTAGATGTCCATCAGCAGATGAATGGATAAGAAAGCAGTGGTACATATACACAATGGAGTATTACTCAGCCATTAAAAAGAATACATTTGAATCAGTTCTACTGAGGTGGATGAAACTGGAGCCTATTATACAGAGTGAAGTAAGCCAGAAAGAAAAACACCAATACAGTATACTAACGCATATATATGGAATTTAGAAAGATGGTAACAATAACCCTGTGTACGAGACAGCAAAAGAGACACTGATGTATAGAACAGTCTTATGGACTCTGTGAGAGAGGGAGAGGATGGGAAGATTTGGGAGAATGGCATTGAAACATGTAAAATATTTAGCAGTTTCTTTTAGAGTCTTGGAAGTATATATATACATATATATATGGACTATATATTTAAATGCATGTGTTAGAATATTATTGTTAAATAAATACCTTGTATGCAATATCTTGCTCATATTTGTAACTATTCTTTAGTTTCAGTGGTAGGTGGGCATAATAAATTATTGAAAGGTTAAATAATCATTTATATTTTTTTAAAACTACCATTGTGTACCACATCTGGTACTTTACAAGTTAATACAAACAAAGTTGAGATTTGTGTTTTCCTATGAGGTTGCTTTTGGTGAGGAGGTATATTCCTTTTTACTTTAATCTCTGAAAAGCACACATGGTTATATGATAAACCCATTTTAACATCTTTATTGAGGTATAATTTATATACCTCCAAGCCAGGCTTCAACAATATGTAAACTGTGAACTTCCAGATGTGCAAGCTGATTTTAGAAAAGGCAGAGGAACCAGAGATCAAATTGCCAGTATCCACTGGATCATCAAAAAAGCAAGAGAGTTCCAGAAAAACATCTATTTCTGCTTTATTGACTATGCCAAAGCCTTTCGCTGTGCAGATCACAACAAACTATGGAAAATTCTGAAAGAGATGGGAAAGAGACTACCTGACCTGCCTCTTGAGAAATCTGTTTGCAGGTCAGGAAGCAACAGTTAGAACTGGACATGGAACAACAGACTGGTTCCAAATCAGGAAAGGAGTACGTCAAGGCTGTATATTGTCACCCTGCTTATTTAACTTATATGCAGACTACATCATGAGAAATGCTGGGCCGGATGAAGCACGAGCTGGAATCAAGATTTCAGGGATAAATATCAGTAACTTCATATGCAGATGACACCACCCTTCAGAAAGTGAAGATGAGCTAAAGAGCCTCTTGATGAAAGTAAAAGAGGAGAATGGAAAAAGTTGGCTTAAAATTCAACATTCAGAAAACTAAGATCATGCATCCAGTCCCATCACTTCATGGCAAATAGATGGGGAAACAATGGAAACTCAGAAGCTTTTCTTGGGCTCCAAAATCACTGAAGATGGTGACTGCAACCATGAAATTAAAAGATGCTTGCTCCTTGGAAGAAAAGCCATGACCAATCTAGACAGCATATTAAAAAGCAGAGACATTATTTTGCCGGCAGAACTCCATCTAGTCAAATCTAAGCTTTTTCCAGTAGTCATGTATGGATGTGAGAGTTGGATTATAAAGAATGCTGAGCACTGAGGAACTGATAGTTTTGAACTGTGGTGGTATTGGAGAAGACTCTTGAGATTCCCCTGGACTGCAAGGAGATCCAACCAATCCATCCTAAAGATAATCAGTCTTTAATATCCAGTGGAAGGACTGATGCTGAAGCTGAAACATCCAATCCTTTGGCCACCTGATGCGAAGAACTGGAGAGCCTCTTGATGAAAGTGAAAGAGGAGAGCGGAAAGAGTTGGTTAAAACTCAACATTCAGAAAACTAAGATCATGCATCCAGTCCCATCACTTCATGGCAAATAGAGATGGAAACAGTGCAGACATTATTTTTTTGGACTCCAAAATCACTGCAGATAGTGATTGCAGTCATGAAATTAAAAGACACTTACTCCTTGGCAGGAAAGTAATGACCAATCTAGACAGCATATTAAAAAGCAGAGACATTACTTTGCCAACATAGGTCCATCTAGTCAAGGCTATGGTTTTTCCAGTAGTCATGTATGGATGTGAGAATTGGACTGTAAAGAAAGTTGAGCACTGAAGAATTGATGCTTTTGAACTGTGGTGTTGGAGAAGACTCTTGAGAATCCCTTGGACTGCAAGGAGATCCAACCTGTACATCCTCAAGGAGATCAGTCCTGAGTGTTCATTGGAAGGACTGATGTTGAAGCTGAAATTCCAATACTTTGGCCACCTGATGTGAAGAGCTAACTCCTTTGAAAAGACCCTGATGCTGGGAAAGATAGAAGATGGGAGAAGGAGGGGATGACAGAGTATTAGATGGTTGGATGGCATCACCAACTCAATAGACATGAGTTTGGGTAAACACCAGGAGTTGGTGATGGACAGGAAGGCCTGGACTTCAGTCCATGGGGTCTCAGAGAGTCAGAGAAGATTGAGTGACTGAATTTATATACCATAAAATTGATCCATTTTGTGTTCAGTTGCTTTTTGCACATTTACTGTTATGTGCAGCTATCACCACAATCCAGTTTTAGAACATTTCCATCTCCATAAAGAGAAATCTTGTTGTGTACTTAGAGTCACTCTCCTTTCTTACCCCAATGCAAGACTACTTCAAATCTATTTTCTGTCTCTAATTTGCTTATTCTGGACATTTCAAATAAATGGAATTAGACACAGTCTTATGTATATAGTTTCTTTCACTTAGCCTACTGTTTTTGAGGTTCTTCCATGTTGCAGCTCCTTTTCATTGCCAAATAATAGCTTGCTACTTGGGCATACAATAATTACATTTCTTTTTTAATCAGATAATGTATATATGGATTGTTTCCTAGTTTAGTTTTTGGAGTTGTTCACTGTCAAAGAGTGAAGATTGTGCTTAATTCTAGAGTCTTTATTCATACCATAAATGTGTGCATGGAAACTAATGTTCAGCTTAATTTATTCTGTGTTGAAGTTTACATGGTTCCTTTTCTAAAAACCATGAATGAAGCAAAGCTAACAAATTTCATAAAAAGTTTGTATTTAGAAGTGTATTTCAGTTCAATTGTAATGCCTCCTCAGACAGCCATTTTGCTTTTTTGTATTTCCTTTTCTTGGGGATGGTCTTGATCCCTGTCTCCTATAGAATGTCATGAACCTCCATCCATAGTTCATCAGGCACTCTATCAGATCTAGTCCCTTAAATCTATTTCTCACTTCCACTGTATAATTGTAAGGGATTTGATTTCAGTCATACCTGAATGGTCTAGTGGTTTTCCCTACTTTCTTCAATTTAAGTCTGAATTTGGCAATAAGGAGTTCATGATCTGAGTCACAGTCAACTCTTGGTCTTGTTTTTGCTGACTGTATAGAGCTTCTCCATCTTTGGCTGCAAAGACCTGTGGCGGATTAATTTTGAAATTTGGCAAATCTAATACAGTTATGTAAAGTTTAAAAATAAAATAAAATTTAAAAAAAAAAAAAAAAGTATAAGCAAACAGATTTTGGTGTTGACCTTCTGGTGATGTCCATGTGTAGAATCTTCTCTTGTGTTGGAAGAAGGTGTTTGCTATGACCAGTGCGTTCTCTTGGCAAAACTCTATTAGCCTTTGCCCTGCTTCATTCTGTACTCCAAGGCCAAATTTGCCTGTTACTCCAGGTGTTTCTTGATTTCCTACTTTGCAGTCCAGTCCCCTATAATGAAAAGGACATCTTTTGGGGTTGTTAGATGTAAAAGGTCTTGTAGGTCTTCATAAAACTGTTCAACTTCAGCTTCTTCAGCATTACTGGTTGGGGCATAGACTTGGATTACTGTGATATTGTATGGTTTGCCTTGAAAACAAACAGAGATCATTCTGTCATTTTGGAGACTGCATAAAAATACTGCATTTCAGACTCTCTTGTTGACTATGATGGCTACTCCATTTCTTCTAAGGGATTCTTGCCCACAGTAATAGATATAATCTGAGTTAAATGGACCCATTCCAGTTCATTTTAGTTTGCTAATTTCTAAAAATATCTACATTTAGGCAATGCAAAATGATATATTCTCTCCCCCAAAACCTAGGGTACTTGTTTCAATATACATAATCTTATTTACTTGCTTTATGTATATCAGTTCAGTCGCTCAGTCGTGTCCGACTCTTTGTGACCCCATGAATAGCAGCATGCCAGGCCTTCCTGTCCATCACCAACTCCCGGAGTTCACTCAGACTCACGTCCATCAAGTCAGTGATGCCATCCAGCCATCTCATCCTCTGTTGTCCCCTTCTCCTCCTGCCCCCAATCCCTCCCAGCATCAGAGTCTTTTAAATGAGTCAACTCTTCGCATGAGGTGGTCAAAGCACTGAAGTTCCAGCTTTAGCATCATTCCTTCCAAGGAAATCCCAGGGCTGATCTCCTTCAGAATGGACTGGTTGGATCTCCTTGCAGTCCAAGGGACTCTCAAGAGTCTTCTCCAACACCACAGTTCAAAAGCATCAATTCTTTGGTGCTCAGCCTTCTTCACAATCCAACTCTCACATCCATACATGACCACAGGAAAAACCATAGCCTTGACTAGACAGACCTTTGTTGACAAAGTAATGTCTCTGCTTTTGAATATGCTATCTAGGTTGGTCATAACATTCCTTCCAAGGAGTAAGCATCTTTTAATTTCATGGCTGCAGTCACTATCTGCAGTGATTTTGGAGCCCAAAAAAATAAAGTCTGACACTGTTTCCACTGTTTCCCCATCTATTTCCCATGAAGTGATGGGACCGGATGCCATGATCTTTGTTTTCTGAATATTGAGTTTTAAGCCAACTTTTTCACTCTCCACTTTCACTTTCATCCAGAGGCTTTTTAGTTCCTCTTCACTTTCTGCCATAAAGGTGGTGTCATCTGCATATCTGAGGTTATTGATATATAGTATATCTCAAAACATCAATATAAATTATAAATACACAGACTAATTTTTAAAAATTATTAGGTAGGTAGTTCAGTCACTCAGTCATGTCTGACTCTTTCTGACGCCATGGACTGCAGCACGCCAGGCTTCCCTGATCATCACCAACACTTGGAGCTTGCTCAAACTCATGTCCATCAAGTCAGTGATGCTATCCAACCATCTCATCCTGTGTCATGCCCTCCTCCTCCTACCTTCAATCTTTCCCAGCATCGGGGTCTTTTCCAAGGAGTCAGTTCTTCACATCAGGTGGCCAAAATATTGGAGTTTCAGCTACAGCATCACTCCTTCCAATGAATATTCATGGTTGATTTACTGTAGGATTGACTGCTTGGATTTCCTTGAAGTCTAAGACACTATCAAGAGTCTTCTCCAACACCAGATTTCAAAAACATCAATTCTTTGGTTCTCAGCTTTCTTTATAGTCCATCTCTTACATCCATACATGACTAATGGAAAAACTATAGCATTGACTAGATAGACCCTTGTTGGGAAAGTAATGTCTCTGCTTTTTAATATGCTGTCTAGATTAGCAATAGCTTTTCTTCCAAGGAGCAAGTGTCTTTTAATTTCATGGCTGCAGTCACCATCTGCAGTGATTTTGGAACCCCCCAAATAAAATCTATCATTTTTTCCATTGTTTCCCCATTTATTTGCCATGAAGTGATGGACTAGGTGCCATGATCTTACTTTTCTGAATGTTACATTTTAAGCCAACTTGTTTACTCTCCTTTTTCACTTTCATCAAGAGACTCTAGTTATTCCTCACTTTCAGCCATAAGAGTGGTATCATTTACATATCTGAAGTTATTGATATTTCTTCCAGCAATCTTGATTCCAGCTTTTCCTTCATTCAGCCCAGTATATTGCATGATGTACTCTGCATATAAATTAAATAAGCAAAGTGACCGTATTGAGCCTTGATGTACTTCTTTCCTGATTTGGAACCAGTCTGTTGTTCCATATCCAGTACTAACTGTTGCTTCCTAACCTGCATACAGATTTCTCATGAGGCTGGTGATCTGGTATCCCCATCTCTTTAAGAACTTTCTACAGTTTGTTGTGATCTACACAGTCAAAGGCTTTGGCATAGTCAATAAAGCAGAAATGGATGTTTTTATGGAACTATCTTGCTTTTTCCATGATCCAGCGGATATTGACAATTTGATCTCTGGTTCCTCTGCCTTTTCTTAATCCAGCTTATTGCTTGTTATATTCCTACTGAAGATAGAAAAAGAGTTCTTGGAAAAGTTTAAATGTTTTCTGAATGAATAAGCTATTAGAGAAATATAAAGTGTGTGTATATATATAAAGTGTATAGTGTGTAGATAATTTTAATGATCCTTTTGTTGGTAACATATTTTCCATTTTAAATGCATTTTTTTTCTATTGCAATAAGTTTTTAATGCTTAATCTTGACTATCATGAATCTGTATGTGAGAGCTGTATAAGTTTTGATATTTAGAGTTTCCTAACTTAATGAAGTTAGTAGGTAGGTGTTGCAAGAGGGCATCAGAGGGCAGACACACTGAAACCATAATCACAGAAAATTAGTCAATCTGAAAACACGGACCACAGCCTTGTCTAACTCAGTGAAACTAAGCCATGCCGTGTGGGGCCACCAAGATGGATGGGTCATGGTGGAGAGGTCTTACAGAATGTGGTCCACTGGAGAAGGGAATGGAAAACCACTTCAGTTTTCTTGCCTTGAGAACCCCGTGAACAGTATGAAAAGGCAAAATGATAGGATACTAAAAGGGGAACTCCCCAGGTTGGTAGGTGCCCAATATGCTACTGGAAATCAGTGGAGAAATAACTCCAGAAAGAATGAAGGGATGGAGCCAAAGCAAAAACAATACCCAGTTGTGGATGTGACTGGTGATAGAAGCAAGGTCCGATGCTATAAAGAGCAATATTGCATAGGAACCTGGAATGGTAGGTCCATGAATCAAGGCAAATTGGAAGTGGTCAAACAGGAGATGGCAAGAGTGAATGTGGACATTCTAGGAATCAGCAAACTGAAATGGACTGAATGGGTGAATTTAACTCAGATGACCCTTATATCTACTACTGTGGGCAGGAATCCCTTAGAAGAAGTGGAGGAGCCATCATGGTCAACAAAAGGTCCAAACTGCAGTACTTGGATACAATCTCAAAAACAACAGAATGATCTCGGTTCATTTCCAAGGCAAACCATTCAATATCACAGTGATCCAAGCCTATGCCCCAACCAGTAACGCTGAAGAAGCTAAAGTTGAACGGTTCTATGAAGACTTACAAGACCTTTTAGAACACCCAAAAAACATATCCTTTTCATTATCGGGGAAAGGAATGCAAAAGGAGGAAGTCAAGAAACACCTAGAGTAACAGGCAAATTTGGCCTTGGAGTACGGAATGAAGCAGGGCAAAGGCTAATAGAGTTTTGCTAAGAGAACTCACTGGTCATAGCAAACACCCTCTTCCAACAAAACAAGAGAAGACTCTACACATGGACATCACCAGATAGTCAACACCAAAATCAGATTGCTTATACTCTTTGCAGCCAAAGATGGAGAAGCTCTATACAGTCAGCAAAAACAAGACCAAGAGCTGACTGTGGCTCAGATCATGAACTCCTTATTGCCAAATTCAGACTTAAATTGAAGAAAGTAGGGAAAACCACTAGACCATTCAGGTATGACCTAAATCAAATCCCTTACGATTATACAGTGGAAGTGAGAAATAGATTTAAGGGACTAGATCTGATAGAGTGCCTGATGAACTATGGATGGAGGTTCATGACATTGTACAGAAGACAGGGATCAAGACCATTCCCACTGAAGAGAAATGCAGAAAAGCAAAGTGAATGTCTGGAGAGGACTTACTAATAGCTGTGAAAAGAAAAGAAGCAAAAAGCAAGGAAAAAAGGAAAAATATAAGCATCTGAATGCAGAGTTCCAAAGAATAGCAAGGAGAGATAAGAAAGCCTTCCTCAGCAATCAATGCAAAGAAATAGAGGAAAACAACAAAACAGGAAAGACTAGAGATCTCTTCAAGAAAATTAGAGATACCAAGGGAACTATTCATGCAAAGATGGGCTTGATAAAGGACAGAAACAATATGGACCTAACAGAAGCAGAAGATATTAAGAAGAGGTGGCAATAATAAACAGAAGAACTGTACAAAAAAGATCTTCATGACCCAGATAATCATGATGGTGTGATCACTCACCCAGAGCCAGACATTCTGGAATGTGAAGTCAAGTGGGCCTTAGAAAGCATCACTAGGAACAAAGCTAGTGGAGGTGAAGGAATTCCAGTTGAGCTATTTCAAATCCTGAAAGATGATGCTATGAAAGTGCTGCACTCAATATGCCAGCAAATTTAGAAAACTCAGCAGTGGCCACAGTACTGGAAAAAGTCAGTTTTCATTCCAATCCCAAAGAAAGGCAATGGCAAAGAATGCTCAAACTACCGCACAGTTGCACTCATTTCACATGCTAGTAAAGTAATGCTCAAAATTCTCCAAGCCAGGCTTCAGCAGTACGTGAACCGTGAACTTCCAGATGTTTAAGCTGGTTTTAGAAAAGGCAGAGGAACCAGAGATCAAATTGCCAACATCCGCTGGATCATGGAAAAAGCAAGAGAGTTCCAGAAAAACATCTATTTCTGCTTTATTGACTATGCCCAAGCCTTTGACAGTGTGGATCAAAATAAACTGTGGGAAATTCTGAAAGAGATGGGAATACCAGACCACCTGACCTGCCTCTTGAGAAACCTATTTTCAGGTCAGGAAGCAACAGTTAGAACTGGACATGGAACAACAGACTGGTTCCAAATAGGAAAAGGAGTATGTCGAGGCTGTATTTTGTCACCCTGCTTACAGAGTACATCATGAGAAATGCTGGGCTGGAAGAAGCACAAGCTGGAATCAAGATTGCTGGGAGAAATATCAATAACCTCAGATATGCAGATGACACCACCCTTATGGCAGAAAGTGAAGAGGAACTAAAGAGCCTCTTGATGAAAGTGAAAGAGGAGAGTGGAAAAGTTGCCTTTAAGCTCAACATTCAGAAAACTAAGTTCATGGCATCTGGTCCCATCACTTCATGGGAAGTAGACGGGGAAACAGTGGAAGCAGTGTCAGACTTTATTTTTTGGTGCTCCAAAATCACTGCAGATGGTGATTGCAGCCATGAAATTAAAATAAGCTTACTCCTTGGAAGGAAAGTTATGACCAACCTAGATAGCATATTAAAAAGCAGAGACATTACTTTGCCAACAAAGGTCCATCTAGTCAAGGCTATGGTTTTTCCTGTGGTCATGTATGGATGTGAGAGTTGGACTGTGAAGAAAGCTGAGCACCGAAGAATTGATGCTTTTGAACTGTGGTGTTGGATAAGACTCTTACGAGTCCCTTGGACTGCAGAGAGATCCCACCAGTCCATTCTGAAGGAGATCAGTCCTGGGTGTTCATTGGAAGGACTCATTCTAAAGCTGAAAGTCCAATACTTTGGCCACCTCACATGACAAGTTTATTCATTGGAAAAGACTGTTACTGGGAGGGATTGAGGGCAGGAGGAGAAGGGGATGACAGAGGATGAGATGGCTGGATGGCATCACCGACTCAATGGACATGAGTTTGAGTGAACTCCGGGAGTTGGTGATGGACAGGTAGGCCTGGCGTGCTGCAATTCATGTGATCACAAAGAGTTGGACATGACTGAGTGACTGAACTGAACTGAACTTAATGAAAACAGTTTAGATATCTATTTCCAAGTCATATGGCTGACTGAGGCCACCTATATGTTAGCCGGATTATCTCTATGGTTCCTGTCATTATCTAATTTTACCCATGTTCCAAAGAGCTTGCGAATCTTTCTTGGAGGCTTATACTTCATGATGAGATTTCTAAATCATTTATTTGTGACCCATTGACATGGGACCCTGTCTTAGTTATCTTATGTCTGAAGCAAAATTTATTTGCTTTTAAATGGATTTTTTTTTCTGCTACTCACAATGAGTCAGAAAACCAAAGATATGGTTTACTGCAACACTTTTTATTAGTTTTATGTGAAATTCACATTCTCCCAAAATACTTTTCTTTTTTCATGTTTTAAGTTTTATTATTTTCCTTCACCTTTTTTTTTCTGTAGTTATTCAGACTGGGTAGTTTTACACTTTGCTATACCTTCAACTCTGACTGTTAGAACTGTAGTCATGGCTTCTTACCTTTGATTCTGACATGGTAGGTAGTTGACGCTTTAATATCCTAGAAATTTCTATTTACATAAAACCTTGTAAAATATTTATTCAATAAAATATAAAGAAAAAACTATGCATATGTTCTTTAAGAGAATGCAAATGTTTTCTTTTTTGTAATATTTTGGACCACATCTCTGATTGTACCATGGGCCTCCCAGGTGACGTAGTGGTAAAGATTCTGCCTGCCAGTGCAGGAGACACTGAATTTGCAGATTCAATTGCTGGGTCAGGGAGATCTCCTGGAGTAGGAGATGGCAACCGTCTCCAGTATTCTTGCCTGGAAAATCCCATAGACAGTGGAGTCTGGCAGAGTACAGTCTGAGAATACTGGAGTGGGTAGCCTATTCCTTCTCCAGCAGATCTTCCTGACCCAGGAATCAAACCAGGGTCTCCTGCATTGCAGGTGGATTCTTTACCAACTAATCTATTATGGAAGTCCAGGTGCAGTCCATGTGGTTGCAAAGAGATGGAAACGACTGAGTGACTGAGCATATAATTTCACAGATATGCAAATTTCAGATCTAATGCTCTGATTTTCATCGTTATTCTCCTGGATATTGTAAATGCAACCTAGGCTCTTTCTGCTTTCAAAATGGCCCAGACTTTAGTTGGGTCAATTGAAAGTGCTGTCATACCAACCAGTTTTCCAATAAGTAAATAAATGTCTTGTACATTTTAATTTATTACCATGAAATCTTTTTTAGTTCTATGAATTATATTGTTCAATTTTGTCATCTACTATAATTTGAACTGCTTTTCTAAAAAAAAATTAAGTACCATATTCTCTTGGTTATCATAGAAATGCAAATAATTCATAACAGAAATGACTGGAGTTTCTTTGCTTGGCTTTGGAATTTTTCTTTTTGAACTGAAATGGAAATTTTATTGCGCCTTATATTTTAGAAAAAATAAACATTGGCTAAAATTATAAAACTACAAAATAACATTTCACTTGAGATTTGGCAGACTGTACCCCATTCCCTGTATGTTTCAGTTTAACTCAGTTGCTGGTCTCCAGAAACAAACTGTAAATGTTGTAATACATTGGCCTAAGGAGAGCCCTGCAGGAAGTGTCCCATTCTGACCCATGCTCACTACCACAAAATGCTATTTCTGAGGGATTCTTTTCATTATGATCCTTAGGTATCCATGGAGGGGTGGAAAATGGAATGAAGTGTTTGGGTAGAAAGACATTGTTAGGTTTTACTCCTCAGGCATCATTTAAACAAAAACTATTGCAATGACATTATTGAAGGCATGGATAGATCAAGAATACTTTGGGTATACTTTTTAAATTTCACTTGAATAAGTAGCTTAAATTACCAAATGGCCAAGATGTGAGATACTTACAGTAGAATTTTGAGGTTCCTCAATTGCAGCCATACTTTTTATTTATTTATTTATTTTTAAAGCTGATGCTGCCTTGCATCCCACCGGATTAGTATGGGCTAAATATGACCTCAGGACCTGAATTACAGAAATAAGATTCTCTTTCCCTAGAATCTAGGGTAGAGTTATACAAATTCTAATTAATCTTAATTTGGTGTTAAAACTGTATAGTCAAGTACAGCGGAATTTGCCAGCCACAAATTGGCTGTGTGCAAATGGGACAGAATAAAGCACTTTGCAGAGAGCAGTATGAGAGAATGAAGCCCAGGGGGTGGAGATGAAACACCCAGTAGTCACAGTAAGAGAAAGACATAGTGATAATCTGGATAACTTCTCTGGCTCACTTTCTGCCCCTGGATTCTTGGAACCATCAAGAAACTCTGTATCATTCTAAGTGACCTGAAGTAGTCTCTCAGTACTATTGCCAATCACACTAACCTCCTTATTAATGCAGTCCATTGCTCTCTCAGAATAATGTTTTAATAGTTTTTTTTTTTCCTGTTAAACCTCCAGCAACTCTCATTTCTTATTTTAATCAGAAGAGAGATTTTCATCTCCTGTTCAAGAGTCATGTTATTAGCACACTATAGGATGCTGATAAAAAGCTTATTCTCTGGAAGCAGTGATGATGCATTTGAGACTTAGCGCCATCATTTATTAAAACAATATATAATTTATGCTTTAAGTATTCTGTGCCCCCTTGATATATTAAAGGTCCAGAGAGGTGAAATTAAATATTTTCTAATAGTGTATTTTTTCTCCTTGTATTCCCTATAGATTTGTGTATGCATTTCAAACTGCTTGTTTTATATGTACATATTCATAACTATTTGATCCAGTGTTACTTATACCCTTTAATGTTATAAGGACCCCTGATTTATCACTGTAGATGCTTTGTGGCCAGAATTTACACTTGTGTATTATTCATATGATGGACTCTGCTTCTTTATGTTTGAATTGCCTATACTTATGCATGTTTAAGAAATCTTTATGAATCATTTTGCTGCAGGTTTATCTCTTATATACAGCAGAAAGTACACTTTCACATTTAAATTCCAATGTGAAAATTTCCTCTTTTAAAATTTTACTTTAGCCAATATATTTATTTTAATTAACTTTTATTAGAGCATAATTAGTGTTGTGTTATCCAATTTAAATGTAATAATTTGAGAAATGTTTATGAGTTCCATCTTTTTTATATAAACTATTATCAGAAAAGTGAAGAATGAGTATACCTCCTGCTTTCTTTATTCTCTTTTCTCCACTTTGCTGTTTATATCATTTCTTCATTGAACATACTTTTTTAATTCTTCACTCCAAACTCCCCACATTTGTTTTAATCTTACATCAGTAGATAAATATGTAAAATACCTTCACAGTTGCTGACTACCTGGGGTTTTCCTAATAATCTTTTGATTGGCTGATTAGTACCTGTATAAGAAACAATTCATAGAAAGTATTTTATTGCTTTTGTTCTGAAATATTATTTGACTCAAATAAATGCCTTGTTTCATAGTCTCTTTCCTTGAGTATTTTTACATATTATTCTCATAATGAAGACTCGTCAAAAGAATTCTGAGATTAACCTTTTTTTTCAATAAGATTTGTTTTTGTTTTTTTTTTGGCCTAACTGCCTATAGCATCTTTTTATGGAATTTTTATGTTTGATGTCAAGTAATTTTACTAGTGCCTGCCAATGCAGGAGGCATAACCAGATGCTGCTTCAGTCCCGGGTTGGATCTCTGGGTTGGGAAGATCCCCTGGAGGAAGGCATGCCAACCCCACTAGTATTCTTGCCTGGAAAATCCCATGGACAGAAAAGCCTGGTGGGCCGCAATCCATAGGGTCTCAAAAAGCTGAACACAACTGCTGTGACTTAGCATGCACGCATGCAATTTTATTAGGATTTCTCAGTTTTCTCAGTGTTAAAAAATCCATTTGCCAATGCAGGGGTTACAGGAGACATGAGTTTGATCCCTGGATCAGGAATATCCCCTGGAGAAGGCAGCAGTACCCACTACAGTATTTTTACCAGGATAATCTCATGGACAGAGAAACCTGGTGAAACCATAGGGTCACAGAAGAGTTGGACATCATTGAGCGCTTGAGTGTAGTTAGCGCTTCACACAATTCACACAGTTTTACTAGGGTACACTCCAGTGTTGACAATTTGGGATGATTTTTTTTCTCTAAGGTATGATACCTTCTTTTTAATATATTAAAGAGAGCAGTTTAAAGCTCTCTTTTGCATAATATATTAGCTTTGTTCCATCATTTCTATTTTTTTAATGGGGTTCAAATTATACAACTATTGGATTTCTTATGTAAGAGCATCCCCTGTGTACACTGTGTGTTCTGGCAGCTTTGGCAGAAAGACCAGAACTAGAGTGGGTACAGGTCAGGAAGTATCAGGGCACTCACTGTGTCAGGGCTACTTTGGTTGGATGGCTGGAGCTGGAGTGGGCGTCGCCTGGGGTGATTTATGGGTGCGCTGCTGGGGCTGCCTTTTGGGGAATGGCTGAAGTTGAAATAGGCCAGGGGCTTGGGGTATGTCTGGCAGGCCAGCTAGAATTTTTGGGCCATATTCTCACCTGTGCCATCAAGAGAGAGGGGTACACCCAAATGGTGGAGTTTCACCACTCCCCTTCTTGTTTGGCAGATGCTGTAAGATTAGTGTAATGATTTCCTTCATGTATTGTTTAGGTACCCTTTAAACTGGAGAAGGCAATGGCACCCCACTCCAGTACTCTTGCCTGGAAAATCCCATGGACGGAGGAGCCTGGTGGGCTGCAGTCCATGGGGTCGCTGAGGATCGGACACAACTGAGTGACTTTACTTTCACTTTTCACTTTCATGCATTGGAGAAGGAAATGGCACCCCGCTCCAGTGTTCTTGCCAGGAGAATCCCAGGGACGGGGGAGCCTGGTGGGCTGCCATCTATGGGGTCACACAGAGTCGGACATGACTGAAGCGACTTAGTAGTAGCAGCAAACCTAAAACCTGTATCTTTTCTTTTCATTTTGTTGGCTGTTTTTTGCTCCATTGTGAGTGAGTTTACACACAGGCCCCTCAGTGATGTTTCCCCGCTGCAGGTCTCCATGTCAGTACTGGGGTCCTATGGATGCCACATCTTCCTCTCTTCTGCCCATTTCTATTGTTTGCTATATAAAGGCTGTTCTGTCAGATCTCAGTGCTTCTTCAGGAGGAATCATTCTACACATAGGTATAAATTCTCTGTGTTCATAAAGGAGGTGAGTTCAAGATCTTCCATCTTGTATTGTGAACCTGAAATGCTTGCTTTTATATTTTGTACTCTCTCCTTTATTTCAGGGTAAGTTCTTTGAGGACAGTGATTGTTTTTTCTTCTTCTTTAATGTTCATATCTAGAATAATGTCTGACCTTTATAGATATATTATATCATGTTGGAAATAAGATATGTTATTGGACTTTTTTCTTTACTGTTTTCTGTTTATTAATATAGCATTCTTTCTGACATACTAATAATCAGTTAATAATTTATGTTATTTACCAGGTTTTCTTCTAAGAATGTTAAAAGTATTTATTTACCTTTAAAACTCACCTGTTAGTATAATTATGTTTATTTTACAGATAAAGGAATTAGGGAAAGAGAAATTAAGTATTGTTTATAAGTGATGGAGAATAATTTAATGTAGAACTGCTAAGAGTTGACTCATTGGAAAAGACTCTGATGCTAGGAGGGATTGGGGCAGGAGGAGAAAGGGACAACAGAGGATAAGATGGCTGGATGGCATCACTGACTTGATGGACGTGAGTTTGGGTGAACTCCGGGAGTTGGACAGGGAGGCCTGGCATGCTGCAATTCATGGGGTCGCAAAGAGTCGGACACAACTGAGTGACTGAACTGAACTGAACTGTGAGTCTTAGCCAGTTTAATATATATCTGTATATCTCTCTATATAATCAGACATACTGATTCAAGCATAGCCTGCACTTTTCAACTTTTATATTTTTGCTTACATAGCTGGATCCATCTAGAATCTCAGATTTTTTAAAAATCACATTTCTGCAAAGATCTTTCTAAGTGCAAGTCAATAATACCTCTTTAATAACCATGTTAGAGTCTTCTCTGTCACAAAATTATCTTCTGTTACTCTGATACTTGTGTTGCTTCTTTTATTCATTTATTTCAAATAATCTTTTAAACTGAATTTCAAAAGCTGTATCATGATTAGCAGGTTTTTTAACTTTGCTCTAGACCTGTCTAAGATTCCATTTTTGTTGTTTTTCAGTCGCTAAGATGTGACTGACTCTTTGCAACCCCATGGACTGCAGCATGCCAGGCTCCCATATATACTTCACTGTCTCCCAGAGTTTGCTCAAACTCATGTCCATTGAGTGCATCATACTATTGAAACATCTCATCCTCTGCTGCCCTCTTCTCCTTTTGCCTTCATCAAGGTATTTTCCAATGAGTCAGCTTTTTGCATCAGGTAGCCAAAGCATTGGAGCTTCAGCATCAGTCCTTCAGTCCTTCCAATGAATATTCAGAGTTGATCTCCTTGTAGTCCAAGGGACTCTTAAGAATCTTCTCCAGCACCACAATTTGAAAGTATCAGTTCTTTGGCACTCAGCGTTTTTTATGATCCAACTCTTATATCTGTACACAACTATGAGAAAAAGCATAGATACCATAGCTTTGACTATATAGACCTTTGTCAGACCTTTTTAATATGCTGTCTAGGTGTGTCCTAGTTTTCCTTCTGAGGACAAGCATCTTAATTTCATGGCTACAGCCACTGTCTGCAGTGATTTTTAAGCCCCTAAAAAGAAAATCTGTCACTGCTCTCACATTTTCCTTCTATTTGTCATGAAGTAATGGAACCGGATGCCATGACCTTCATTTTCTGAATGTTGAGTTTTAAGCTAGCTTTTTCACTTTCCTCTTTCTCATTCATCAAGAAACATTTTAGTTCTTCACTTTCTGACATTATAGTGGTATCATCTGCATATCTGGTTGTTGATATTTCTCTCAGAAGTCTTTATTCCAACTTGTAATTCATCCAGCCTGATATTACACATGATGTAGTCAGCATATCAGTTAAATAAGGTGTCGGTATACAACTTTGTCATATTCCTTTAAGAACTTTGAGCCAGTAAGTTGTTCTATGTAAAATTCTAACTGTGGCTTCTTGACCTGCATACTGGCTTCTCAGGAGATAGGTAAGGTGGTCTGGTATTCTCATCTCTTTAAGATTTCCCACAATTTGGATTGAGAGATCAACCAGGAAGAAGATAGGCGGTGAAGCACTCAAGTCTGTCTCCTGGATCCAGGGTTCAGTGTGATATAGATTGAGGGCTCTTGTAGAGGGCAAGAGGCACTCCAGGAACATTGTGGGATTACTCTGCCTACAACATCCTCCTAGGACGCTGAGCCCCACAACAATCCAGCCTTGGGACCCAAGCCTATCCAGTCTCCAGAGATGTGATTCCAGCCAAGGAAACCAACAGTTATGGAAAGCAATTGCCAACATAATTGTGATCTGCTGTGTGGGATCTTAAGTACTCAGGGAAAAATAATTCTGAATTAGAATTCTTCACACAGACTTCATTAATGCCTTGACAACTGAACAGTCTGTGAAGAACTAGGAGATATTTTCAATCTGTGCTTTGTTGCTGATGAAGCTGAGGTTTAGCAACATTAAGCAGTTTGCTCAAGATCACATACATAGCAGAGACAAAGCCCTGGGCATTGGAGTGGGATCAGTGACTCCAAGACCCTAGACTACCAGAGAACTAATCCTAGGGAGCATCAAATAGTGAGAACTCACACAAGGGAAACCACTTGACTATAAGACCCGGCATCACCCAGCCACCAGTAGCAACCTCTGCAGGATGACTCATCTAAACAACAAAGAAAGAAAAAGAAAGTGAAGTCGCTCAGTCATGCCCGACTCTTTGTGACCCCATGAGTAGTAGTCTGCACCAAGCTCCTCTGTCCATGGGATTTTCAAGGCAAGAGTACTGGAGTGGGAAGCCATTTCCTTCTCCAGGGAATCTTCCCAACCCAGGGATCGAACCCAGGCCTCTCACATTGTAGACAGATGCTTTACTGTCTGAGCCAACAAAAATACAAACCCAATAATCAGGAGACAGGATTACCACCTCACTCAGCCTTACCTATCAGAGGAAAAACAAACAAACAAGCAAACAAAAACTCAGCACAAATCTCACCCTATGCAAAGGTCACACAAACCATTGTACCAACCTTAGGAGGGAAGAAACCAAAAGGAAGAAAGAATTCAACCTTCCTCAAGGAAAGAATTCAACCTTCCTCGAAGCCTGGGATAAGAAGACTTCAAACATAATAACTTTAAAAAAAATAATGGAAAGGTAGAGAAATAATGCACAAATGAAGGAACAAACTAGGAACACAGAAGTCCAAATAAATGAAGAGGAAATAGGCAAACTACCTGAAAAATAATTTGGAATAATGATAGTAAAGGATCAAAAACCTTGAAAACATAATGGAAAAAATCCAAGAATCAATTAACAAAGAATTAAGGAATAAACATACAAAGACAAACAACACAATTACTGAAATTAAAAATACTCTAGAAGGAATCAATAGCAGAATATCTGAAGCAGAAGAACAAATCAGTGAGCTGGAATATAAAATGGTGGAAATAACTTCTGAAGAGCAGAATAAAGTAAAAAGAATGAAAAGAACTGAGGACAATATCAGAGACCTCTGGGACCATATCAAATGCACCAACATTTGAATTCTAGGAGTCCCAGAATAAGAAGAGAAAAAGAAAGGTTATGAAAAATTTTTTGAAGCCATTATAGTTGAAAATTTCCCCAACATTGGTAAAGGAAATAGTCAATCAAGTTCAAGAGGCACAAAGAGTCCCATATAGGATAAACCCAAGGAGAAGCATGCCAAGACACATACTAATCACAGACTAAATAAAGAAATAATATTAAAAGCAGCAAGGGAGAAGCAACAAGTAACATACAAGGCAAACCCCATACACTTAATAGCTTATCTTTCAGCAGAAACTCTGTGGGCCAGAATGGAATGGCAGGATATATTTAAAGTACTAAAAGGAAAAAAATCTGCCACCAAGATTACTGTACCTGGCAAGGATCTCATTCAAAATTGATGGAGAAATAAAAAGCTTTACAGACAAGCAAAAGTTAAGAGAATTCAGTACCACCAAAATAGCTTTAAAACAAATGTTAAAAGGACTTATATAGTCAAGAAATACAAGAGAAGAAAAAGATCTACAAAATCAACCCCAATCAATTAAGAAAATGTCAATAGGAACATATATATCGATAATTACTTTGAATGTAAATGGATTAAATGCTCCAACCAAAGACACAGACTGGCTGAATGGATACAAAAACAAGACCCATATATATTCTGTCTATAAGAAACCCACTCCAGATCTAAAACACATATAGACTGAAAGTGAGAGGATGGAAAAATATATTCCATGCAAATTGGAAGCAAAAAAATGCTGGAGTAGCAATCCTCAAATCAGACAAAATAGACCTTAAAATAAAGAAGATTACAAGACACAAGGAAGGACACTACATAATGATCACGGGATCAATCCAAGAGGAAGACAGCAATTGTAAATATCTATGCCCACACCATAGAAGCACTTCAATACATAAGACAAATGCTAACAGATGTAAAAGGAGAAATTGACATTAACACAATAATAGTAGGAGACTTTAATACCCCACTCACAACAATGGAAAGATCATCAAAGCGGAAAATTGAAAGGGAAACACAAGTCTTAAATGATACATTAGATGAGATGGATCTCATTGATATCTTCAGGACATTCCATCCAAATGCAGAAAAGTACACCTTCTCAAGTGCACATGGAACATTCTTCCAGGATAGAAAACATCTTGGATCACAAGTCAAACCTCAATAAATTTAGGAAAATTGAAATCATATCAAGCATCTTCTGTGAGCACAATGCTATGAGGCTAGATATCAATTACAAGAAAAAAAGAGTAAGAAACATGAACACATGGAGATTAAGCAACATGTTTGTAAATAACCAACAGATTACTGAAGAAATCAAAAGGGAAATTAAATATAATCTAGAAACAAATGGCAGTGCAAACACAACAACTCAAGACCTATGGGATACAGCAAAAACAGTTCTAAAGGGAAGTTTATAGCAATACAATCCTACCTCAAGAAACAAGAAAAACATCAAATAGACAACCTAAATTTACACCTAAAACAACTGGAAAAAGAAGAACAAAAACAACAAAAAATCCCAAAATTAGTAGAAGGAAATAAATAATAAAGATCTGAGCAGAAATACATGAAAAAGAAATGAAAGAACCAATAGTAAAGATTAATAAAACTAAAAGCTGGTTCTTTGAGAAGATAAACAAAATTGACAAACCTTTAGCCAGACTCATCAAGGAAAAAAGAGAGAATTAGAAGTGGAAAAGGAGAGGTTACAACAGACAATGCAGAGATATAAGGAGTATAAGAGACTATTATGAACAACTATATGGCAATAAAATAAATAACCTGAAAGAAATGGACAGATTCTTAGAAAAGTTCAATCTTCCAAGACTGAACCAGGAAGAAAAAGAAATTATGAACCACCCAATTACAAACATGGAAATTGAAGCTGTGATCAAAAATCTCCCAAAAAACAAAAGCCCAGGACCAGATGGCTTCACAGGAGAATTCTGTCAAACATTTAGAGATGAGCTAATGCCTATCCTTCTAAAACTCTTTCAAAAAATTGCAGAGGAAGGAACACTTCCAAATTCATTCTATCAGGTCACCATCATCCTGATACCAAAATAAGACAAAAACAACACACAAAAAAGAAAACTACAGGCCAATATCACTGATGAACACAGATGCAAAACTGCTTAACAAAATTTTAGCTAACAAAATTCAGGAACATATCAAAAAGCTCATACACCATGATCAAGTTAGATTTATTCCAGGGATGCAAGGATTCTTCAATATATGCAAATCAATCAATGTGATATACCATATTAACAAATTGATAGATAAAACACATATGATAATCTCAATAGATGCAGAAAAAGCCTTTGACAAAATTCAGCACCCATTTATGATTAAAACTCTTCAAAAAATGGGCATAGAAGGAACCTACCTCAACATAGTAAAGGCCATATATGATAAGTCCAGAGCAAACATTATTCTCCTTGGGGAAAAACTGAAAGCATTCCCCCTAAGATCAGAAACAAGACAAGGGTGTCCACTTTCACCACTGTTATTCAACATAGTTCTGGAAGTCCTAACTACAGCAATCAGAGAAGAAAATGAAATAAAAGGAATCCAGAAAAAAAGAAGTAAAGCTCACACTGTTTGCAGATGACATGATACTGTACATAGAAAACCCTAGAGATAGTTACTAGAGCTAACAGTTACTAGAGTTATCAGAAAGTTACTAGAGCTAATCAAAGAATATAGCAAGGATTCAGGGCACAAAATTAATACACAGAAATCACTTGTATTTCTATATTCTAACAATGAAAAATCAGAAAGAGAAATTAAGGAATCAATCCCATTCACCATTGCACCGATAAGAATTAAATATCTAGGAATAAACTTACCTAAGGAGACAAAAGAACTATACACAGAAAATTATAAGACTGTATTGAAAGAAATCAAAGATGACATAAACAGATGGAGAGATAGTCCATGTTCCTGGTAGGAAGAATCAATATATAAAAATGACTATATTACCAAATGCAATCTGCAGATTTAATGCATTCCCTGTCAAATTACCAATGGCATTTTTCACAGAACTAGAACAAAAAATTTCATGATTCATATGGAAATACAAAAGACCCCAAATAGCAAAAGCAGTCTTGAGAAAGAAGAATGGACATGTAGGAATCAACCTTCCTGGCTTCAGATTATACTACAAAGCTACAGTCATTAAGACAGTATGGTACGGGCACAATAACAGAAATATAGACCAGTGCAACAATATAGAAAGCCTTGAAATAAATCCATGCACCTATGGGTACCAATGGGGCAAACACAGCCATTCAATATATGGTGCTGGGAAAACTGGACAGCTACATGTGAAAGAATGAAATTAGAACACCTCCTAACACCATACACAAAGGTAACTCAAAATGGATTAAAGACCTAAGTGTAAGACCAGAAACTGTAAAACTATTAGAGGAAGACATAGGCAGAACACTCGATGACATAAATCAAAGCAAGATCCTCTATGACCAACCTGCTAGAATAATGGAAATAAAAACAAAAGTAAACAAATGGGACATAATTAAACTTAAAAGCTTTTGCACAGCAAAGGAAACTATAAGCAAGGTGAAAAGGCATCCCTCAGAGTGGGAGAAAATAACAGCAAATGAAACAACTGACAGATGATTAACTGCCAAAATATACAAGCGGCTCATACAACTCAATACCAGAAAAACAAAAAACCCAATCAAAATGGGGAAAAGACCTAAACAGACATTTCTCCAAAGAAGACATACAGATGGCTAACAAACACACGAAAATATGTGCTCAACATCACTCATATTAGAGAAATGCAAATCAAATTTACAATGAGATATCACCTCACCCTGGTCAGAATCAGTTCAGTTCAGTTCAGTCGCTCAGTTGTGTCTGACTCTCTGGGACCCCATGAACCGCAGCAGGCCAGGCATCCCTGTCCATCACCAACTCCCAGAGTTCACCAGAACTCATGTCCATCGAGTCAGTGATGCCATCCAGTCATCTCATCCTCTGTCGTCCCCTTCTCCTCCTGCCCCCAATCCCTCCCAGCAACAGAGTCTTTTCCAATGAGTCAACTCTTCGCATGAGGTGGCCAAAGTACTGGAGTTTCAGCTTTAGCATCAGTCCTTCCAATGAACACCCAGGACTGATCTCCTTTAGAATGGACTGGTTTGGATCTCCTTGCAGTCCAGGGCCTCTCAAGTCTTCTCCAACACCACAGTTCAAAAGCATCAATTCTTCAGCGCTCAGCTTTCTTCACGGTCCAACCCTCCCTGGAAAAACCATAGCCTTGACTAGATGGACCTTTGTTGGAAAAGTAATGTCTCTGTCTTTTAATATGCTATCTAGGTTGGTCATAACTTTCCTTCCAAGGAGTAAGCGTCTTTTAATTTCATGGCTGCAATCACCATCTGCAGTGATTTTGGAGCACCAAAAAATAAAGTCTGACACTGCTTCCACTGTTTCCCCATCTACTTCCCATGAAGTGATGGGACCAGATATCATAATCTTAGTTTTCTGAATGTTGAGCTTTAAGCCAACCTTTTCACTCTCCTCTTTCACTTTCATCAAGAGGCTCTTTAGCTCCTCTTCACTTTCTGCCATAAGGATGGTGTCATCTGCATATCTGAGGTTATTGATATTTCTCCTGGCAATCTTGATTCCAGCTTGTGCTTCTTCTAGCCCAGCATTTCTCATCATGTACTCTGCATATAAGTTAAATAAGCAGAGTGACAATGTACAGCCTTGATGTAATCCTTTTTCTATTTGGAACCAGTCTGTGGTTGCATGTCCAGTTCTAACTGTTGCTTCCTGACCTGCATATATGGCCATGATCAAAAATTCTACAAATAATAAATGCTGGAGAGGGTGTGGAGAAACAGAAATGCTCTTGTACTGTTGGTGGGAATGTAAAGTGATACAGGCACTATGGAAGACAGTATGGAGGTTCCTTAAAAAACTAAGAATAAAGCCAGCATATGGCCCAGCAATCCCACTCCTAGGAATATACCCTGAACAAACCAAAATTGAAAAAGACACATGTATCCCATTGTTCATTGCAGCACTATTTACAAATGCAAAAACATGGAAGCAACCTAGATGTTCATAGACAGATGAATGAGTAAAGAAGTCGTGGTACAGATAAACAATGGAATACTACTCAGCCATAAAAAGGAACACATTTGAGTCACTTCTAATGAGATAGATGAACCTAGAACCTATTATACGGTGAAGTGAGTCAGAAAGAGAAAGATAAATACCGTATTCTAACACATATACATGGAATCTAGAAAAATGGTACTGAAGAATTTACTTACAGGGCAGCAGTGGAGAAACAGATGTAGAGAATATACTTATGGACATGGGGAGGAGGGAGGAGAGGGTGAGATGTATGGAAAGAGTAACATGGAAACTTACATTACCATATGTAAAATAGATTGCCAATGGGAATTTACTCTGTGACTCAGAAAACTCAAAACAGTGGCTCTGTATCAATCTAGAGGATGGGATGGGGAGGGAGCTGGGAGGGAGCTTCAAAAGGGAGGGGATATATGTATATCTATGGCTGATTCATGTTGAGGTTTGACAGAAAACAGAAAAATTTTGTAAAGCAATTATCCTTCAATAAAAAAATGAATAAATTATTTAAAAAATTAAAAAAGAATTTCCCACAGTTTGTGGTGATCCACACAGCATCCATTATTCTTCTACATTAATGACCCATCAACTGAATGTTGTCTTTTAAGTTTATCCCACACTTTTCAATTGAATTGTTTGTGTGTGCAGATTCCATTCTTGTAGATGTCCTTCTATCCATCTTACTGCAGTTGCATTCCGCTTTATTGAAATACACAAGCTCAATATCGCTATATGTGTTCACACACACACACACACACACACACACACACACACAATGTAGTGGAGTATTATTCATCCGTGACAAAGAAAATACTGATTTTACAGAGAAAGACAACTAGTGCCTGATATTTAGTGTGGAATCTTAAAAAGGTTGAGTTCATTGAAATAGTAGAATTATGGTTACTAGAGGGTGGGGAATTTGTGAAGAGGCTTGGCAAAGGGTACATACTTGTAGTTGAAGATGAATAAGTTTGGGGATCTAATCCTTTCTCCATTCATCTATTAGCTAATGCATTAGGCTATATCCATATCTCAGCTCTTGTGAATAATACAGCAATTAACATGGGAGTGCATATATCTTTTTGATATCCTATTTTCATTTGCTATGGATATATACCCAGAAATAAGATAGCTGAATCATGTGGTAGGTCTACTTTTAATTTTTTAAAGAATCTCCATAGTATTTCTCATAATGACTGACTGAACCGTTTTACCTTGCCACCAACAGTGCACCAGGGTTCCCTTTCTATCCAGTTTAAAAATGGACAGAAGAACCAAACAGACATTTTTTTCCCAAAGAAAACATACAAATGGCCAACTGGCACTTACAAATTGGTCAACATCAGTAATCATCATGGAAATGCAAATCAGAATCACAGTAAGAGATATCCTCACACATATTAGAATGTTTGTCATTAAAAAGACAAGAGATAAAAAATATTGGCAAAGTTGTAGAGAAAAAAGAACCCTGGGTACCTTCTTCTTTTTGTAAAAGATACCTAAGAATGTATGTTGCATCTGCGTAGGGACCAGAATCAGTGAAAAGATTTAGGTTAGTAATTTATATTCCCTAGTGTCCTAGTCAGCTTGGGCTGCTGTAAGAAAATACAATAAACTGGGTGGCTTAGACAACAGAAATGTTTTTGTCTCAGTTCTAGAGCCTGAAAATCCAAAATCAGGATGCCAGTTGGAGGCCAGATGAAAGCTTTCTCCCTAACTTGCAGATGGTTGCTTCTCGCTGTGTCCTCATATGGCAAAGAGAGAGAAAGAATGGAGAGGCAAAAAGAGGGGCAGGCTCGTCTCTGATGTCTCTTCTTATAAAGGACCTAATCCAATGATGAATGCCTCACACCTATGGCCTCACCTAAACCTAATTACTTCCCAACCTCCACCTTCAAATGTCATCAATAGGGGTTAGGGCTTCAACATATAAATTCTGCCAAGATATAGTTCAGTACATAGCACCTAGTTTTGGTACACCTAGACATAATAATTTTAAGAAAGGCAAAAGATCAAAAAATTTTGTGAATATGTGTTATAAGAGATTCATCTGTATCTGTTTTTGTGAGTTTGATAAAATTCTATACTAGAAATTATATAGAGAGTAATTCTGACTATAGTGAGCCATGAATATTTATATTGTTCATACTAATTATTACTGATATTATTTATTTCTTTAATTATGTGTTTATGTCTGTTAGATAAAGCAGTTCAAATTCTTCCCAGTATGGGGTAGCTTCATACCAGATATAGCTCAGAAAATCTTTAGAGCCTTTACAACATCCCACAACCATTCTATAGCCAAAGTGTATTTGTAATGATGCTAATACTTGTAAATCTATATCTTTATATTCTGTCAGCAGCAATCATGCAAAGCAACAAATACTTATTAAAAGCTAATTATTGAAAATACAAAATAGTGTCTAGCCCCTGCCCTTCTGGTGCCTATAAGGAGTGACACATAACATATTAGACAGTAGTGCAGAAATATAAATCGGCAGAGCCACAATAGGAGTGTGTAGTAGGGACACGTGGTTCAACCTATGAGAAAGTCAGTTAGGGGGAAAAAACTTCCTTTTGTAAATGATGGCTGAGCTTAGTGCAGTTTCTTTTGAAATAGCAACTCACTTCTAAGATTTTATACTAAGGAAGTATCACACAAATATGGAAAATGTGTGTCCAAGTAGCTTCATTGTTATATTAACAGAAACTTTGGAATCAACCTAAATGTTCATTAGCATAATGGAGGGTAAGTAAATTATGTGCTCAACATAGCTCAGATAATACACAATCATTGAAGGTAATACTATAAACCTATACTAATTGAAAAACTATAATTTTCAGAATACAATTGGAGGAAAAATATTGAATAAATGTGAGCTGCCTTTTGTGTGAAATGGAATAATAATAAAGTGTAGCCCCTCTGTGTGGTATAGTTTCTGATTATTTTTTATTTTTCTTTTGTTATATTGGCATTGTTCAGGGTTTAGTTATTTTGCAAATCTAAAACAGTTACTTAAAATGTATAGAAATAATAGATATTTTTTAAGAAAGTACATAATATTATCTAACATTTATTCTAGTAACTAAAAGCAGTATTTGAAAGACTTTTAAAATCCTTTCTGATTATTGCAGATAAATTCATGAAGGAAAGCTTTATTTTAATTAATAGTATTAATAATTTCTATATACAAATAATTATTATGATTGTATAAAAATAGAATTTTATTGCCAACACTATGAGAATAAGAATTAATTTTGCCAAAATGATCTAAAGCATTCAATATTTAAAGAATTAAAAACTCCAATTCTATTTTTATTATACATTTATTTTCATGTATTTAAAAATAAGAATAGCATATCTATTTTCTGGTGGCTTCCCTGATAGCTCAGTTGGTAAAAAATCCGCCTGCAATGCAGGAGACCCCAGTTTGATTCCTGGATCGGGAAGAGCTGCTGAAGAAGGAATAGGCTGCTCAATCTAGTATTCCTGGGCTTCCCTTGTGGGTCAGCTGGTAAAGAGTCCTCCTTCAATGAGGGAGACCTGGATTTGATCCCTGGGTTGGAAAGAGCCCCTGGAGAAGGGAAAGGCCACCCACTCCAGTATTTTGGCCTGGAGAATTCTGTGGACTATAGTCCATGGGGTCACAAGGAGTCGGACATGACTGAGCGACTTTCCCTTTTCCACTTCACATCTGTTTTACAACTGATATTAAAATGCCTTGAAATTCACTTTTGGCTATTACAAAACAACTTGAATGGATTTTTTTTATCAAAGAGCATTTAAAGCACATATAAATTTGAAAGGTTGCTGTGTTCAAAACATTGGCATTTCTCTGAGTTAAGTTACATAGTTAAAACTTCACATGCAGGAAGTTAAATTTGAAATAGGCTATTCCTTGTACTCCAAGAAATATAATTTTGTGATTCTTAAAAGTGTTTTTGTTTGGCTCACATGACCAGTATTATCCTCAATTTGCAAATAGAAAACAATATGTAATACATGGTCATCTAGTTCTTTGATTCATTAATAAAAAATATTAAATTTATTTTTCTGCTCTATTTGGAGCTGTGGCAGAGAAATCAAGACTTATCACCTCTTCTTAAGAAACTCAGTCAGTTTAAAAATTTTGTTTTGTTCTCTTGTCCCTTTGTACCTTCTGCACCTCAGGATAGCCTGGCTAATTTCTAATTCTCTTTTAGTCTCAACTCTAGCACCACCTTTTGTTTAAAATATTTTTTGATGTTCCTGCCATGCTCCATATACAAAACTGAGTTAGGGAATTCCTCCATGTTCATCAAACGTCACGGGCCCCCATCTTCTATAACAGTAATCTTTCTAGATTTTATGTGTAACTTGTTGACTTATTTTACTCTAACTTTACACTTGACATCTCATTATTTCCTCAAGAGGGTTGCCTATTCTTACAGATTCTTAAGGCATCCATTTCTCTTTCTTCTGCCTTTTACTTCTCTAACTTACCCTTCCTTTTCAAACCCCTTTTATCTAACTTAAGATGAAAGTCAGTCTTTCACAAGTTATATCCTCATTGAATCGCTGAATGGCAGATGAGGGAGATTATCAAAGTAATTAATGACTATCCCTTTTTTCCTCTTTTAGGATTTTGAAAAATATGAAAACAGTAAAAATAAAAACAAGTGCCATGATGCCCTTTTTATTATTTTCATGTTCTGTTTTTCATTGTGAATAGAAAAGGCTGAGTGTTCATTTTGAATTAATTGGAATACATGTGCTACTTTTAGCAAAAAACAAAACAAAACAAAAAAAAAAAACAAGTGCTGATATTCCAATTTCCTGGGCTTATCCACAGTTAATATTTTGACATATTTATTCCTTGTCTTTTCCTGTGTATGCATTAATATTGCATCGATAGAACATGGCTATATTTCTCTTTAAAATGTATAATATTCTTAAATTATCCCAGCTGCATAAAGCAGTCAGATTCTCTCCCCATTTTCCAGATATGAAGTTTCCGTCCATTTTTAAACATTCATATTCATATAGGAGTGGCAATAGATTTTACTTAATATTACTTTGTGTGTTTAAAAAAATATTAGCTTTACTTAAATAATATTATGAGATAGGAACTATATATTTTTTTTAATTTTATTTTATTTTTAAACTTTACAATATTGTATTGGTTTTGCCAAATATCGAAATGAATCCGCCACAGGTATACATGTGTTCCCCATCCTGAAGCCTCCTCCCTCCTCCCTCCCCATACCATCCCTCTGGGTTATCCCAGTACACCAGCCCCAAGCATCCAGTATCGTGCATCGAACCTGGACTGGTGACTCGTTCCATATATGATATTATACGTATTTCAATACCATTCTCCCAAATCATCCCACTCCTTCCCTCTCCCACAGAGTCCAAAAGACTGTTCTATACATCAGTGTCTCTTTGATTTAGTATTTTCTCAACAATTCTTCTGAATTATTACACATTGATTTATTTCCTCTGATTTTGATAGCATATTTCAGTCAATAGATATTCCATAATTCATTATTCCTTGCTCCTATTTATATACATGTAGAGTGTGTCCTGTTTTTCACTATTATAAACAATATTTTAGTAAAGTTCCTTTTAATATTTTGACATGTCTTAGTTTCCAGAAATGTTTTGCTGAGAGGGATACTTAGAATTATAATTTTGAACATAGTGAATATGCTTTCTCAAAGCACTATTTCCCCCAAGTTGTATCAGTTTATATTCCTGTTCAATGCCTGATTTTTCAGCTCTTTTTCAAACCTTTCCTTTTCTCTTCATCTCCTAAAGTAATTCATAAATTAAATAGAAGTTTATTTTTCCTATTAAGTCACTAATATCACACTGTAGTGTTCTTATTTTAGGAAACTTCAAAGAAGATCATATGAGAAAGACTTTACAGAGAAGATACCACAGGATTTATCATTCTTAAGGAATATGTATGGGAAATTCCAGGAGATACAAACTCTATCTGCTTGGTAAATTGTGATTTTACATACATACTACTCCACATATCATTTTAATAAATACTTATTCAACAAATATATATATATATATATATATTTGTGCCTACTATAAGAAGGGCTGTGAGCTGTGTGAGTAGGAGGGGAAAGACAAGGTATGCAAACTGTGGATGGAGATAGATTTTGGTCATCTAGAGCTTTTTTAATCTTGTAGATAATTCTGTTAGAAGAACAATTTATGCCTAGGCAGAGGTCTGTCTCTTATAGCACCAAATATCCAGGGTAACACCTTGCCCTCTCTTTGCAGCTTAATTTGATTCTACCTCAAATGTCTTATCTTCCCAGGACCTTGAGCATCATTACTAAAATTTGGTGAGACTTAAAAATAGAATTGACTGAGCCAGGGGTTCCCTGATGAAAATGAACATAGATAATTCAATCAAGTTTGTAAACTTCAAAGCCATTTTCATATTTTGATTGCTTTCCTCCACTCCCACTATCAAACAAAATGAAAATTTTATTGCTAGCATTTAATTCTATTTGCTTTCTTATCTATGTATAATATATACCATTTTGCTCTTTATGTTTATACATGATAGTTGAAATGAGTAGATCATGTAATTGTAAGAATGTACCACTTGCCTTCTTCATTATATCTTAAAATCAAAGCCAGCAATTTAAAACTTTTTTTCAGTACTTCTTTTTAACTCTCTTCAAATATTTATTAGGCACTAGGCTAAATCAGCCACTGGGCTAAATGCCCAGTAGCTCTAAACACTCACTCACATTGCAGTTTTCTACTACTATAAACAGGAAAATAGCCTAAACCTATAATAAAATTTTCCCTACTGGCTTTAAAATTGTTACTTTATTTTGTCCTCAGTGATTGACCCATTCCTGATTCATTCATCAGCATGGCCCACGCGCATTTGCAAGGTGCCTGGTCAAGCACTTTTAAACTGGCTGGAAATTCATCATGGTAGAAGAACAAATTCCAAATTCTTTGACGACTTTTGGGATCTTTCCAACTATTAAAATTTTCTTTTAATGTATTGCATATTTATTAATTTTTAATGCATAAGTTAGATAATTAAATTTTTCTTGAATGCCTTATTTCTTCATGTTTAACCCCATTTAAGAGTTACCACAGAGAATACATGGCTTAAAGAAAGATTTCCCACATGAACTGAATTGCTGCTTGTTTCTTGTCTCCTTTATAGCTCTAATGTAACTGAGGATACGTCACCATTTTGGATATTTCCATATTTTTGTTCACTGAACCAAACATGGTTGGAACTCTATTTAATGTTCTATGCAAATATTCTGAATTAGTGCTAAGTTAGTCCTTGTAAGGTGGTTCATCCAGAAAAGAAAATATATTCTTTATAGTAAAATACAAATAGGATTTGCTGCCTACTATATGTTTTGTTAATTTGTTCATTAATTAGCATGAGGAAAATTTTAGAAGTCTAGCAAAAAAGAAGTATCTTTTATACTGTTTATCTTGGTTTTTCCTAAGTAGATTGGTCACAGTACCCTTTTATTCACATACCACCTGTTGACAGCCTAAGAAACTAGTATTTTGCACTGGATAATTTGAGAAATTTTAGTATTATAAATTTATACAGAAAGAATAAATTCACATAATTTTTAGTGTAGTGAGTTTTATGTATTTTGGGTTCTTTGAAACCTGAGAAAAATTTGCAGCTGTTGAAAATTTGATTAAATATAAAACTGTATATCATGTCACAGTTAAAAATAAAGTTCATATCATGTCTGTACCACTTTCCTACCATGAGGACTTGGGAATTATTTTGACTCTAATTTGGACTTACTTTTTTAAATGGAAGTTGCTGTGGGTAATAAAATATATTGAGTTAATACATATTTGAGGCCTTTCGATGACTTGTAGTAAGTCTGAAATATGAAATATGCATTTCCTCATCTATTTAGAAAAAGACAGTAACCATATAAATCTAAGTTTTCTGTTTTCCAAAGGAACTGTATCATTTTACATTCGCACCTGCAGTGTGTGAATTTTCAGTTCCAATATATGCTTGTCAACACTATTTTCAGACGCTTCAGTTTCAGCAGTTCTAGTGGGTGTGTAGTTGGATCCATTTGTGGTGTTAATTTGCATTTCTTCAGTGAGCATTTACTCATATGCTTATTTGCCATTCATATAATTATTTTGGTGTGATGTCTATTCAAATATTTTGTTCATTTTTAAGAGTGTTGTTTGGATTGATGTTTCATTATTGCATTGCAATAATTCATTATGTTTTCTAGATTCAGGTCGTTTATCAGATCTGTGTTTTGCTACTCTTTTCTGTTAGTCATATTTTACTCATTTTCTTCAATAGATTTTAAATTCTAGAATGGGCCTTTCAACTCCTGAGGATAATTGTTCCATTTATTTTGAATTTCTGAAAATCCAGTTGTTTCTGCTTTTTTGAATATGGTATTTGTTTTTCTCTTCAGCTTTAAGACTTTTTATTTGTTTGAGGTTTACCATTTCCTATTACGTGACTAGCTGTAGATACATTCTACTCAGGAGCTGTTGTGTTTCTTAACTTGACTAGGCAAGAATTTGATCAGTTCTTGCATATCTGTGATTATTACCTTTATCAAAATTACCTTACCTATTTTTTCTAATTCCTATTTTATCAGGCCTTCTCATTCTAGTTTCCATGCATTTTCATTATTCATTTTTATTTTTTATCCATGATTTTTCATAGCTGTTTAGTTTACTAAATTATCTTTGTAAGCTGTGCTAAACTTACTTTTATCTATAAATTATTTAAATATGCTCTCTTAAATTTACTTGTAATGCTTAAAAATTGTAATCTTTGACTTGTTATTATACAGTTTTGCTTACAAAATATTTTCTATGATCTTGATTATGGTTCTGTTATTAATTTTGGGTTGCTTCCTAAATGGCTCACTGGTAAAGAATCACCCTGCCATACAGGAGATGGAGGTTTGATCCCTGGGTTTTAAAGATCCCCCAATATTCTTGCCTAAGAAAATCCTATAGACAAGACTGACAGGCTACAACGTATGGGGTCATGGAGAGTCTGACACGACTTAACAGCTAACAATAGCAACAACATATTATATATATTACCTGTTAATTCTTAAAATTGTCTCTCTGTTCTTTACTCTCCCTACTAGGGAGCTTACATTTTCAGCTTTTGTTAGATTTTTTTTGTTTCTTTCCTTCTTTGTTTTGCTCCTAGTGTACTCAGGAAGTACCCAAAACTAGTTGTTCAGTAAATATTCACTGAGGAAGTAAATGACTCACTTTCCTTTTCTCTTCTTGTTTCTTATAGTTATGGTCTGAATTTTGCATTCTTGTATGCCACAAAAAAAATAGTAATGATCTGCATCCAAGTGTGTATTGTAAGTTATCTGAATTAAAATTTTAATATGACATCAACAATTTGAGAAATGTCTGGTATGTTTAATACAGTCTTTTAAAAAGATCACTTTGTTGAGTCTCCATAGTATGAGATAAAAGCCAAAGAGATCATGCTGGTAATTTAAATATAGTAATCTAAGAAAATAAAATGAAACTTTGTGAAATTGAACCCTTATGGGACATATTTACTTTCAATATAATATTAAAATATGCACCAAATATAAATTATGCATAATGAAATTCAGTAAGTGAGTAAATATGTCTCCTGGTTCTCATACTGAACACTGCTTTGAATAATAACAACAAAAATATTCTTCTGATTTCAATAGTGCTTCAAGGCCTCAGACCTAGAAAGAATATTCTCTGAAAAGCATGTAGTACATGGATATTGCAGAGGTTTCAGTTAAAAATGATTGCCACCTCACAAATGTTCTATAAGTTATCATTTTATCAGCTTTCTTTTAAAACATTATTTACGTTACAGACATAGCTTTTATAATTTAAAGAGTGTCTCAGATGACAGAACAATACTAGAATCTACTTTAAGAGTGAAGAATATATTATATGTGATCTTTCCTATAACTTAGGTTTGCCCATAGTGTGGATACATGTGTTAAGAATGTTACAAATATTGCTGCATGTAACTTAAATGACCAGCATGATTGCATTTTGTTTTAAATTATCTTATATTGTGGGAACTCAACTAAATGATCTTTTTAAAATTTTATATCAGTGTCTCTTTTGCTGATATAAAATTTTAAAAAGATCATTTAGTTGAGTTCCCACAATATAAGATAATTTAAAACAAAATGCAATCATGCTGGTCATTTAAGTTACATGCAGCAATATTTGTAACATTCTTAACACATGTATCCACTGATGTATAGAACAGTCTTATGGACTCTGTGGGAGAGGGAGAGGGTGGGAAGATTTGGGAGAATGGCATTGAAACATGTAAAATATCATGTATGAAATGAGATGCCAGTCCAGGTTCTATGCACGATACTGGATGCTTGGGGCTGGTGCACTGGGACGACCCAGAGGGATGGAATGGGGAGGGAGGAGGGAGGAGGGTTCAGGATGGGGAACACAGGTATACCTGTGGCGGATTCATTTTGATATTTGGCAAATCTAATACAGTTATGTAAAGTTTAAAAATAAAATAAAATTAAAAAAAAAATAAAATAAAATTTTATATCAGATAGTACCAAAAAATTATATGTAATATCTTTGATTAATGTAAATACAGATATTCTCAAAAAATGTTAGCAAACTGAATCCAGCAACACATGAAAAAAATCACACAGCATGATCAAGTTGGAATCATCCAGGGTAACAAGAATGTTTCAACATACGCAAATCAAACAATGTCATAAACCACATTAACAAAAGACAAAAACTACATGATCATCTCAATGGAAGTAGAAAAAGCATTTGATAAAATTCAACATCCTTTCATGATAAAAACTTACCAAAGTGGGTATAGAGGAAACATGTCAACATAATAAAAACTACTCATGACAAACCTACAGCCAGTATATAACTCAACAGTGAAAAGTTGAAAGCTTTTCTGCAAAATCTGAAATAAGGCAATATGCCCAGTCTCAGGACTTTTTTCAATATAGTATTATAAGTCCTAGACACAGCAAGCAGACAAAAAAAGAAGTAAAAGTAATGTATCCATATTGGAAGATTCAGTTCAAGTTGCTCAGTCATGTCTGATTTTTTGCGACCCAATGGACTGCAGCATGTCAGGCTTCCCGGTCCATCACTACCTCCCAGAGCTTGCTCAAACTCATCTTTATTGAGTTGGTGATACTATACAACCATTTCATCCTCTGCCATCCCCTCTTCCTCCTGCCTTCAATCTTTCCCAGCATCAAGGTCTTCCTAAGAAGTCAGTTCTTCACATCAGGTAGACACAGTATTTGAGCTTCAGCTTTAGCATCAGTCCTTCCAATGACTATTCAGGACTGATTTCTTTTTCAATTCACTGGTTTGATCTCCTTGCAGTCCAAGGGACTCTCAAGAGTCTTCTCCAACACCACAGTTCAAAAGCATCAGTTCTTTAGTGCTCAGCTTTCTTTATGGTCCAACTCTCACATCTATACATGACTACTGGAGAAACCATAGTTTTAATTAGATGGACCTTTGTTGGCAAAGTAAGATCTCTTTTTTTTAATATGTTGTCTCGGTTTGTCATAGCTTTTCTTCTAAAGAGCAAGTGTCTTTTAATTTCATGGCTGTAGTCACCATCTGCAGTGATCCTGGAGCCCCAAAAAATAAAGTCTGTCACTGTTTCTATTGTTTCCCTATCTGTTTGCCATGAAGTGAAGTCCTGGACACAGCAAGCAGACAAGAAAAGAAATAAAAGTTTCTACATTGAAAGAGAACAGGTAAAAGTGTTATTATATGAAGATGACATAAATTATATACAGAAAACCCTGAAGATTCCAACACAAACTCCTAAAACTGATAAACGAATTCAGTAAGGTAGCATGACAAAAGATTAACATACAGAAATCTGTTGCATTTCTTTACACCAACAATGGAATATCAGAAAAGGAATGTAAAAAAAAAAAACTCCTCTTAAAATCATGTCAAAAAAAAAAAAAAAAAAGAGAGAGAGAAATAAAACACTTATGAATAAACCTGGCCAAGGAGGTGGAAGATTAATATGTCATGAGCTATAAGATGTTGATAAAGGAAACTGGTGGTGGTGGTCTAGTCGCTAAGTCATGTCCAACTCTTGTGACTCCATGGACTGTAGCCTGCCCAACTCCTCTGTCCATGGGATTTTCAAAGCAAGAATGTTGGAATGGGTTGCCATTTCCTTCTCCAGGGGATCTTCCCAACCCAGGGATTTAACCCATATCTCCTGCATTATAGGTGGTCTCCTGCATTGACGGCAGATTCTTGACTGGTGAACCACCAGGGAAGCCTTGAAGATGATTCAAGAGAATGGAAAGCTCTCTCATGCCCTTGGATTGGGAGAATAAATACCATTAAAATGACCATGCTAACTGAAGCAATCTAATGTTTAATGTAATCCCTGTAAAATTCCCAGGACATTTTTCACAGAACTAGAACAAATAATCATAAAATTTATATGGGACCATTAAAAACCCCAAATTACCAAAGCAGTCCTGAAGAGGAAGAACAAAGCTCAAGGCATGCTACACCAAGACTTCGGACAATACTACAAATCTACAATAATCAAAACAGCATGGTATCACCCCAAAACAAACATATGGATCAGCAGAATAGAATAGAGAGCGCAGAAATAAGTCCACACACCTATGGTGAATTAATATACAAGGTCTCTTGTTTCTTCAACAAGTGGTGTTGGAAAAGCTGGACAGCTTCATTTGAATCAAAGAAGTTAAACCACACCTTCACACCATACACAAAAGTAAACTATAGATGACTTGAATACTTAAATATAAGACACAGCACCATAAAACTCCTAGAATAAGACAAAACAGTCTTTGATGTAAATAACAGCAATGTTTCCTTAGATCAGTGACCCAAGGCAATAGAAATAAAGGCAAAAATAAACAAATGGGAACTAATCAAGCTTATAAGCTTTTCCACAACAAAGGAAACCAGAAACAAACTGAAAAGACAGTTTATAGACTGGGAGAAAATATTCACAAATGATGCAATTGTCTAGGGATCAATCTCCGAAATATCTAAGAAGCTTCTAAAACTCAATGTAAAAAAGTCCAACAACCCAGTAAAAAAAGAGACAGAAAACCTGAATAGACATTTCTCCAAAGAAAATATAGAAATGGCCAGTGGGAACATGAAAAGATGCACAACAATGCTAATTTTTAGAGACATACAAATCAAAACTACAATGAGGTACCACCTCCCACCAACCAGAATGGCCATCATTAAAACATCTACAAATAACAAATGATGGAGATGGTGTGAAGAAAAACGAACTCTCCTGCAGTGTTGGTGAGAAAGTAAATTGGTGCAGCCATTATGGAAAACATTATGGAGGTTCCTTGAGAAACTAAAAATAGAGCTGACATATGATCTAGCAATCCTATTCCTGGGCATATATTCAGAGAAAACTATAATTAGAAAGATACATGCATACCAATATTCATAGCAGCACTACTTACAATAGCCAAGACATATAAGCAATCTAAATGTTCATCAACAGATGAATGGATGAAGAAGATACACACACACACACACACAACAGGATAATACTCAGCTATAAAAAAAAATAAATGCCATTTGCAGCAACATGGATGGACCTAGAGATTACCATGCTAAATGAAGTAAATCAAAGGAGGACAAACACCATATAATATCACTTATATGTGGAATCTGAACTATGACACAAATGAACTTATTTATGAAACAAATAGTCTCACAGACATAGTAAATAATTTACGGGTATGATAGGGGAAAGGAAAGTTGTGGAGGAGTAAATTAGGAGTTTGGGATTAGCAAGTACAAGCTACTACATATAAATATATATAAATCAAGGTCCTAGTATAGTACAGGGAACTATATCCAATATACTATAATAAGCCATAATGGAAAAGAGTATGTATGTTTGTGAATAACTGAATCACTTTACTGTACACCAGAAACTAACCACAGTGTAAATCAACTATATTTCAATTTAAAAAAAAAGTTTATATCAAACACTGTAACAGACATTTCTTCAAATTTTGCTGTGGTTATACTCAAATTTGAATTCAGGTGATTTACATGATGCAGTGATTATATGCAGATTATAGCAAGCAGAAATCATTTAAAAAAAAAAGTAAAAGAACTATTCATATTGATCATGCTAATGAGGGCAAAAGAAGATAAGGAGTTGTCAGGGATGATAAAAGATAAGTATTCCAAATATCGAGTCTACATTTATGAAATCAAATCTAATCATTTTATCCCTATTGATTTTCATATTCTAAACTTCTTCTTAATATACTTCAAACTTTGTTAATCAATTAGTCACTGGTTCTTTGAATTGTTGCACAAATTCTTCTAGGCAAATTGAATTATTTAAACACAGATCTTTCCTATAAAGTGATTCTGGTTTAACAGCTTACGCTACTCCTGCTGAAGTTTTTTAAGCTTTAGCAACACCTAGATCACTTGGTTCTTATACATTAAAAAAGAAAACATTGCTAAATTTAATAAAATAGCTTGACTTTTACAAAACATTCACTTTTTAATTCTTCAAGACTTGGTATCTATAACCAGTTGGTAACATGATGACCAGTTAATGTAAAATAGGATATATATTTATAAAATGCCAAGGAATAACCAGTATTTTACGTTCCTACCACTCAACCTTTAATACAATGATATACTTTATGCATTTTTTCACTTTCTCTGAAAGAAAGAAAAACAAATTGTGCTGGCTTTTCTATACATGTTGCTTATATTTAGGAGCTATATATATATATATATATATATATATATATATATATATTTATAACAACTGCTATGCAGGAAGAAAAATAAAGATAAATAATGTTAAATCACTGCACCCAGAGGAATTCAGAGTATACTAGGAAATACTCTCATATAAAATTATAAACTTTAGAAGTGAATGAAAAAAAGAAATGCTCTTGACTAAGCCTGGGCAATATCTAGGTTTATTCAGTCTGTGTAGGGGGAGAGGGAGAGCATGAAATGGGTTCTCAGGCAATGATACCTGCTGCTAAGTCGCTTCAGTCGTGTCCGACTCTGTGCCACCCCATAGACAGCAGCCCACCAGGCTCCCCTGTCCCTGGGATTCTCCAGGCAGGAACACTGGAGTGGGTTGCCATTTCCTTCTCCAATGCATGAAAGTGAAAAGTCAAAGTGAAGTTGCTCAGTCGTGTCCGACTCTTAGCGACCCCATGGGCTGCAGCCTACCAGGCTCCTCAGCCCATGGGATTTTCCAGGCAAGAGTACTGGAGTGGAGAATGATACCTAGCCATATTTTAATGTAGAACATTAATTAGGAAGTATACTCATCAAGGGAGGTGGAAAGAACATTCCTGGCAGATGAAACAGTGGAAATTAAAAAAAGAATGGAGTACAGTCATAATTGTGAGTAAAAATTAACAAGATTAAATAATGTGTGCATTATGGTTAATAAGGCAGTTTTGTGTTTCAGCATGACATGTTAGCAACACTGGCTTCATGGACATGTAGTGTGTGATGGCTTCATGTGTCATGGAAAGGATCTGGTCAGTTATCCTGACAGAGGAAGCCACTAAGTTGTTATGATACAGAGAAAAGATATTATGGTCTGCATGTTTATATCCCCTCACAATTTACATTCTGAAACTCTAGTGCCCAATGGGTTGATTTTAAGATGTGGGGCCTCTGGGAGATGCTTAGGTCATGAGAGTGGATCCCTCATGCATGGAATTAGTGCTCTTATAAAAGAGACCCCACAGAGATCCCTTAATCCTTCCATCATATACAGATACATAAGAAAAAGTCTGAGATTCTAAAGTTCTCACCTGACCATGCTGGCACCTTGTTCTAGTTTCAAGAAAATTGAAAAAATAAATTTCTGTTGTTTGTAAGTCACCCAGTTCCTAATATATTTTTTATAGTGCCCAAAGAGACTAAGATAGATATGATGCAATTTACACCTTGGCAGCTATTAGAGTTATAGTTATGAGTAAGTTATGTACACATTCAAATGATAAAGAGAATATAAATAAATGGCATGGTGATAAAGATGAATAAATCTATTCAAAACAGTGTAAGAGATAAACATAAGTGAATTTAGCAATCAATAGGTTGTAAGACTGAATAAAGACTTCAACAGATTGAAGCATCTTGATTCCCCAAGATCTACCTTGAGTGACTTGGTTATCAGTAACTACAATAAAGAACATCAGAGAATGAGAGGTTATACAAGGGTCAAGGTTTTCAAACTTGAACATTTTGTTAATAAAGTGCTTTATTTCAATGGACAATATATTATAAGCTTATTCTCATTAATCAAATTCAAGAGAACAGTTTACATTTTCTAAAAAATTAAAAGGTTAGAGGGCATATTTATATGCTGTGTATTTAAAGATAAGAAATTTCCAAAGGAAAGCAGATAAACTAGGAAGTGATGAGACCCTGCAGTCTCCATAGCAGCAATGGATGTATGAAAAATACATTTAAAAAGCATAGCCAATGATTCTGGGATATTTAGTAAATTCAACTGAAAGAAGTATCTGTTGCATTTGGCTATTGTTGACTTTCATATGTGTGGAAGTGACAGTCGCTCAGTCGGGTCTGACTCTTTACAACCCCATGGACTACACAGGCCAGAATACTGGAGTGGGTAGCCGTTCCCTTCTCCAGCGTATCTTCCCAACCCAGGGATGGTCTCCTGAATTGCACACAGATTCTCAACCAGCTGAGCCACCAGTGAAAAAATAGTTATATGATGAATTTAGAAGCCAGAGGTAGTGAAATGAGAATTGAATGGGATGTAAGGAAGTATAAATTGTAAGAAAATTTGTGAGATAGCTATAAGAATATATAATTGTTGTTGTCTTAGGCTGTAGTATTATAGGCCAGCTTTTTATTTTTTTCGTTATGGAGGCACTTGAGAATGCTCAGAGCCTGTGGGGGAGAAGTCAATAGATAAGAAGGGACAAAACCTATAGAAGAAAGGAGGTAAAACAGATGAGATGTAAGATGGAGAAAGAGAAGAACCAGTTTCAATAGCTGTAATTTTTCTCAACCTGCACTTTCTTCCCTTTGCACAAGAAGAGTGAATTCAGGTAATGATACCAAATCAGGATTGGGATTTTCACTCACTTTATTAGACAAAAAGAGGTCTTTTTTTTTTTTTTTGCTGCCCAGAAGCCAAACACCTCTTTGTTTCCTTTCCACATTCCTCATGGTTACGCCATGAATCCTGCTTCTGCAAAAAATGTGAGGGTGTGTTTTGTATTTATTTCTCACTATACCATGAGTACTAGAAATGGCATTTAGTATGTGCTATAAGCATTAATGCAGAGAAAAAAGAAAGGAAGAAAGAAGATAATGAAATCACAGGGTAATAGAGTTACTAGCATGTATGACTGTAATTTAGTGCGGTTGATAGTACAAAAGTATGAGACTGCAGAGATGAGAAAAATGCAAAATACAGAGCAGCTTAAAGGTCAGGCTAGTTAACAGACACATTTTCCTATATAAAAGTGATTGTACTCATAACCAAGTAATTCAACTGGCAAACTTGCACATTTACTTTTTCCCTCATGCTCAGGGTCAGAAAAAACTATTTGAACCAGCATATCGTACTTGTTTAAAAGTTCACATGAAGATCTGTTTTGTGATGTCCTTAAAAATAGCAAGGTCTCATATGATTCTGTTTATAATTTTCCATATGGCAATATATGATTCTGCTTTCAAACTTGGTTTTGAGGAGTTTTGGAGGCTTCATATGAAGATCTCCAATAGACTGTGGTTTTAATCTAAACCAGAAATACCTGTGAAATTCTATATAGCCCACATATTTAGAAAAGCAGGCACCAAATTTTTTAAGATGAATGTAGGAATTCCTAGAGAAGTCTTGTAGGGCAGTGGAGGGTTAAAAGCTGGCTTATAACGAGCAATGATTTATAATAATCAGGGATGATTCAGCTACATCCAGTCTCTTTCTCCCTCCTCTCCAAATCCCTCCATCCCTATCTCAAACATACTTAATTCCTAAATCTTTTGACTCACTACTATATTTAAGCTTGGGTCCACAAATTGAAAAGAAAATTAAGTTGAATTTTAAAAATTGAATATCAATTTAGGGGGCTACTATTAATATAATGCTAAAGATTAGATGAAAGAAGTTTTATTATAGTATACCTGATATTGTAGATATAACTTGTGCTATTTTTGTGGAGAAGGCACTAGAATGTTGTTGAGAAATATTGTATCAGAATTTCACAAATTTAAGTCTAGTGGAAGTGTAACTGTTCAATGGCACACAGTTTATTTCTTCATCTTTTCTTGTTATGAAAGTGAAAGTGAAGTCACTCAGTTGTGTCGGACTTTTTGCAACCCCATGGACTGTAGCCTACCAGGCTCCTCCATCCAAGGGACTTTCCGGTCAAGAGTACTTGGAGTGGGTTGCCATTTCCTTCTCCAGGGAATCTTCCCAACCCAGGGACTGAACCTGGGTCTTCTGCACTGCAGGCAGACGCTTTACCATCTGAGCCACCACGGAAGCCCAAATTCATTATTGTTCTTACATTAAATGAAAACCATGATAAACAAATCACAATTAGAAAATAATCATGTGGAGTTTCTATTAGAAAATAATTCTCTTAATTATAAAAGAAACACAGTTTTAAAAAATTTAAATGATTTATATAAAAATAGTAGTATGTTAAATAATGTTATATTTTTGCACAAAATTCTATTATAACTCTAAACATGCAAATAGTCACTTTCTATTGTTGCAAATTTTTTACTTTATCATTTTTATTATGCCAAAGTAATGGCATAATTTCTATAGTTATTTATCTGTATAAATGTATATACATTCTTTAATATTTGTTTTAGTTTATGGTGTTATATGTAAATGGAAATATAAACCCAAACATTCATGCATCTCTCACTTGCCTATTCATTTAATTTTTTCACATTTTTTATTGTTAATGATATGTGGAAGTTTTCCAACTCTGTAACATTTGTAGATGTTTATTTATGTTTTTGTGCATTTATGCAGATGTTGTTTATGTTTTAGTTTTTAATTCAGCTTAATTTATAAAAAATAATAGACACTGGCAATGGCACCCCTCTCCAGTACTTTTGCCTGGAAAACCCCATGGATGGAGAAGCCTGGTAGGCTGCAGTCCATGGGGTCACTAGGAGTCGGACACGACTGAGCAACTTCACTTTCACTTTTCACTGTCATGCACTGGAGAAGGAAATGGGAACCCACTCCAGTGTTCTAGCCTGGAGAATCCCAGGGACGGGGGAGCCTGGTGGGCTGCCATCTATGTGGTCGCACAGAGTCGGACATGACTGAAGCGACTTAGCAGCAGCAGCAGCAGCAGCAAGCTGAAAATTATAACAGGGAGAAGGAAGTTCAATTTTTGCATTGTTAACCACTTAATGAGTAGAAAATGGAATTAATAAAATTATGACCATTTGTATGTTGTATCAATACACATTTACTATTATATATTTATAGAAAACATTGACAGATAAATGTGTACTCAGAAGTGTGTGTTAACTGAAAGTAAATGAATGTGTGTATAATTTTGAATCACTATTTTATTCAGAGTTTTAAAATCATCCAATATATTTTCTGTCACTATGCCTAATTTCAGTGAAAATACTCATATTTTTAGTGGCTTACTTTTTCTTAGAAAGCAAACATAAATTTAAAACTACAGAAACTGTTTAGTAAAACCCAACAGGATTAGAAGTACTAGTAGTAGCAAAATAAATTGTCTTTTACATTTAAAAAAGATTGCAGAGCTCAGACCAAGTTACTATTCACTTATAATTTGCATCGAGTTGGTATAGATTTAGTTAGCTTTAATTACTCAATAAATCACTTCCTTTCTGAGTAATGATACACTCCTCTGAATAGCAGTAGCATCTTTAGATAGCACTGAGCAAAATTAAACTAAAAAAAAATGAACTTCTGAATGATTACCTTTAAAACAATTGTTAATCAAATCCAGATTTGACCAGGCAATTAAATATGTCAGATTTTAAAGTTTGAAGACAAATATGAGTTATTTTCTAACAGATAAATGATAGAATGTGTTGTGAAACCTGAAGTAACTGCAAAGTTGGAGAGATGGAATATCCTTATACTTTCATTATTAATTAGTTTTCCCAGGCAATTAAATTTTAGCCAGGAAAAAAGTATTTCAGCCATTTTTCTAAAATGCACAAATTTGTGCATTGTGTGAGTTTGTATATTTGTTCAAAAATGTTTTTAATTGTGACCTAGTTTGTTAATGATCTGACTTCTATATGTGGGTATATTAGGAGTATAATATGTTTATGTGGAAATACCAGGGGTGTTTGTTAACTCTTTTCTGATGAAATCCACGATAGCAGCCCATTTCCTAGTAAATCTGAATGTGCGTTGGCTCATCTTTCTGTGCAAGTGTCTCATTCATCTCTCAAAATTTTGCTCAAGAATATATAATTATATTGTTATTATTTAGTCACTAAGTCATGTCTGTCTCTTTGTGACCCCATGGACTGTAGCCCCTCTGGCTCCTCCTTGCCATTGGATTTCCCAGGCAAGAAAACTGCAGTAGATTATTTCCTTCTCCATGGGATCTTCCTGACCCAGGGATTGAACCTGTGTCTCCTGCTTGGCATATGAATTCTTTACCACTGAGTCACCTGGGAAGCCCATTTTTATTATATACTTAATGTCTTAAACAATCAATGGTTATTGAAGATCTTAGTGAATATTTATGAACTTAGTCCATCGATATAAACTTATGTTTTGTGTAGTAGGTATGAATAGTACCTAGATATATAATGAACTGAATTTTATTTCCTTTAAATTGATCTCATTTTAATTGGGCTTTTGATCCTACCAGACCAGACAGAATTACTGCCTTGGTCGCCTATGAGATCTTCACTAGGTCTGGAAATTTTGAGCTATTTCCCTGTCAACTGTGTATATAAGAATCTTTGTTAACACTTGCAAGCACAAGTTGCTATGTCTCGCTTTCTCTAAGCACCGTTCAACTGACTCCATTTAGGTGTTTTGACCCCTCTTCGCTATGCTGATAAGTATTTCCAAAACCTACCTCTCCCTTCCTTCTGTACTTGCAGTTCATACGTGCTGTTTTCCCAGCCTGCAGATCATCCACCTCTCCATCAGGCAAATTCTGCCGCTTCTCTCTTTTTATAGTTTCCTCAGAGGCACTTTGTAAAATCCCCTCAGTGGGTTTAAGCTTCTGGAAATAATAGCTGAAAAAAGGATGTCTTATCTGAAAATTTGCTTTCATTCTAGTTGTAAACCTATCTATAGCATAACTTCTAAAATGAAGAAGAAAAAGTAAAAAAATCCAAAGAAGTAAAAAAGAACCTTTAAAATTATATAAACTGAACAAAATATGAACATACTTCCATTTAAATCTGCACAGGAAATAAAGTGTTTCATTATCTGTAAAAAGTGATGTTTCAAGTCTTTAACCCTGATAGGTAAAAAAAGAAAAATACATTCACCTGATATGTAAAAAAAATAAATAAATAACAAAAAAACATTAAAGTACCATTGTTTAAGCTTAACAATTCTCATATTTGTAAATGCTCAAGTGCTCAACTTTCATGATGTTCTGCTCCTTTTAAGATCATGTTGGATCTCAAGCTACATATGATGTTCTGAATGTATGTTGAGTGACTCCTCTGTTCTTGAACCTGGATTGACCTTGGCAAAATACTTATCCTCTCTGGCTTTTCAGAGTGATTTTTCCACACCTCTTATTGGTGTCTGTCTATGGTCCTGATCATTTGTCTTATTTATTAAACCCCTAAATTCAGGGATCGTTTGGTCCTACTCCTACTCTTGACTTATTCTTTAGCCCTCCAAGCACCTAACTGGAGCACACAGGGACTTCTGGATCCTTCTAGGCTGTGTTTAAGCTATGAAGTTAGAAGAGTTTCCTCAGACTCATCTCCCTAGTAATGCTGTTGCCTACTTGCTATGGTAATTTGTTATGCAATATCTTTTTTTTTTCCTAGAGCAATCTTTATCAACACTGACTTAACATTAAAAAAAAAAAGCAATTATTCAAAAAATATGGATGAACTCATTACTAAAGATTGAATCTGATTAGCATGTAGCAGAGTCTTGTATTGATATTCTTGGACTTGCCATTACATCTTTCCCTGTGGCATGATTTCTCTACATCATAAGTAACTTCTTCTCAGTCAGTATTAATAGTGTTGCGAATTGTGTCAGTATTCATAATGTCCCTTCAAAGTTATGGAACAAAATTAATGATTTAGTCTGTAAAGATTGGTTCTTGATATGTGAATAGAAGCTCATGGAACATAACTTCATCACTTTTTTTTTTTTTTTTTTTTAGTGCAGTCCACATTTCAAGATCATTGTCTTAGTATCCATTTAAAAAGAAACAAGACCAACATAAAAGTACCCATTGAAACTTATATCTAGTCAATTACTGTGTTTTTTTATTTCAGTCAGCACTGACCTGCTATCTTATCTCTGGGTTGGGAAACTTATGAAAAGTCATAGACTGTTAGGGAACATGATTAATGGAAGAAATAAAAATTCATCAAGGTAATGCACTCCAAATTTCCGGTCAACTTAGCTGTGTACAAGTATATTTAATAGCGGTCATACCATGATTTACATAGTCCAGTAATTAGGATTCCAACTTACCATCAGATAGATCTAGTTTGAATTTTAGCTCACCCATTAACTGGTTAATCACTTCAGAACAGTTGTTTAGCTTTTTTGTGCCTCAGTTTTCTTACCTCCTGGAAAACCTCACCTCAGGTTTTCTATTATGACTACTTTCATCGTATGTGGTTACCAAAAGAGTGTCCTTATTATCCTCTCCTTGGAGGATATGAGTGTACAGTACAATTGACCCTTGAGCAGCAGAGTTTGAACCTCACAGGTCCACTTAAAAGTAGATTTTTTTTCAGTACTAAATACTACAGTGCTATATGATACACATTATTTGAAACCTGGATAAGGAACTGAGGCTATGGAGAAGCAACATATAAGGAAGATTATCAGTTATATGTGGATTTTCAACTATGCAATAGTGTCAGCACCCTTAACCCACATTGTTCAAGGGTCAAATTGGATAATGGCTACTTCGTATGCTTTGGAGCCTGACAACTGCTTTTTTTACTGAAGTACAGTCTACAATATTGTGTTAGTTTCAAATGTACAGCAAAGTGATTCAGTTGCATATATATCATTGTTTAGATTGTTTTTCATTGTAGGTTATTGTGTGTATGCTTATGTTCAGTCGTGACCGACTCTTTGTGATCCCATAGACAGTAGCCCACCAGGCTCCTCTGCCCATGGGATTTTCCAGACAAGAATACTGGAATGGGTTGCCATTTCCTCCTCCAGATGATCTTCCTGACCCAGGAATTGAACCTGTGTCTCCTGTGTCTCTGCATTGGCAGGTGGACTGTTTATCACTCGTGCTACCTATGAAGTCCTATAGATTATTACAATACATTAAATATTATTCCCTGTGCCATAGAGTAAATCCTTTGTTGTTTCTATATTTTATATATGGTGGTATGTATCTGTTAATCCGGTACTCCTAATTTATCCCTTCACCACCTCCCTCTCTTCTTTGATAACCACATGTTTTTACTTTGTGTTTTCTTTGTGTGTGAGTCTGTATCTATTTTGTCTTTCTGATTTCAACATGTCTTCCTGATTGTGTCAGGAATGAATGCCATTCAGTTTAGACAATGAGAATCAAGTCAAGACATTAATATGTTGAAGGGCAAGAAATTACTCTTTCTGTTAGACTTTGAGTTCGTAGAGTGTCCAGCTGGATTTATATAGCCATCCTTGATCATGAAGAGTTCCAGTGACAACTAGTAAAAGTGAGGAGGTTCAACGTGAGAAGCTGAAATTAAATTTTTTAAATAGCTTTTAAGCCCATGAATTTGCCTTTTAGGCCAAATTTCCAGAAAATTCTAAATATGTGAGCAGAATGTCCTATTTTTTGTTAAACGATTGTGGGTCAGGTTATCTGTTCATATGTGATCAGAATCCATAGCAAACTTCCCAAACATAAATAGGAGAGTTCACATAGTGTTTAGAATACATTTTGACACACAGTTTCTAAATATTTATCAACTGTTAGTAGTAAAAGTTGTTGTAGTTTAATGTGAGAGGTTTGATGGATACCTGACATATAAAACATTTTAATTTATGAAAATTTTTTATCCTGAAATTTTTATTGCTTTTGTCTTGAGTCTGTCCTGCTTTTAGTTTTTACTCTTAACCTTTTATTCTTTCATACAAAACTACTTGAATGTGAATGCTATTTTTTGTGTGTGTGCCAGCTACACATTTTCAAGTAATTGAAAATGTCTTCTTCAAGCTCTTCAAGGATAATCTAATTCTGGCTTGCTGAATATAAATTGTTGATCGTATGGACTGTCTACAAAGTCATGGGGAATTTATTCTTTTCAGGAACACTTTCTAAGTAACAATTACTTTGTACATGGATTTATGATGTCTTTCAAATGTAGCACAGTTTTCCACATAATGATGCCTTGAAATAATATCAGTACTACAGTTACTCTTTCACTGGACAGATCTTTTGATTTTTCATTCTTTCTTTGAAAACTACATATGTGAAATAAAATGTTTTCGTCAGACTCTTATGTGAGAGGCTTGTATAATATAATTCTGTTGGTTTCTGAATAAAGGCACTTTGCTTTTAAGTAACAGAAGTCAACTCTAGCCTACTTCAGGGAAACTAGCAATTTATCGAAAGGATTCTTAGTAATTCATAGGCCAAAAGGAAAAGCAAAACTACCCGCTAGTAGAAAGAATAGAACACAGTGAAGTGTGAAGAAACAAGAGGATACTCTGTCCATGACACTGTGATTGGTGAGCTTCAGCTCCTCCCATTTACTGGCCTGTGTCACTGAGTAACATTTAGATTCCTGGGACAGAGGGTCACAATGGCCCTTCATGAAAAGGGATATTTTCAGAAGATAATCTAGCATGATCTTACACAAAAATAAAAAAAGAATCAAATAATATAAAAACGGGCAAGAGATCCCCAAACAAGAGATAAAATACCTAACAAATCGTCAGTCTGACATATTAAGGTCTCATTCCTTCATAAGCCTAATCTTTTCTTTAATCCTCATCTCATTTAATTTATCTACCCATCACACATACTCAGTCCAAACTGCAGATATCATTCTTCATTCTAAACACAATCAATCCCACCTTGGTAACTTTGGTAGCTTTTATAGGATTTTCCTATCCCTTGAATGATAGGATCTATGATAGATATGATATATGATAGATCATCAGAGAAGGCAATGGCACCCCACTCCAGTACTCTTGCCTGGAAAATCCCATGGATCTCTGGTAGGCTGCACTCCATGGGGTCGCTAGGAGTCGGATATGACTGCGCGGCTTCACTTTATTTTTTCACTTTCATGCATTGGAGAAGGAAATGGCAACCCACTCCAGTGTTCTTGCCTGGAGAATCCCAGGGACAGGGGAGCCTGGTGGGCTGCCATCCATGGGGTCGCACAGAGTTGGACACGACTGAAACAACTTAGCAGCAGTAGCAGCATGATAGATGATAATTTCATATGATCTATTTAAATTCTTCCTTTCAAGTTTGAGCTTGAATTCCTTTTTCTTCACAGTTCTTTTCCTATTCTTACTTAAACTTATTGAGAGCATGATCTATATTTACCTAAAATTTTTCATAGCAAGTAGTATTGTGCCTAGAGCAAACACATTATTGAATGAACAGTCGATCATGGGCATGTGCGTATTAAGTCACTACAGTCGTGTCTGACTCTTTGCGACCCTATGGGCTGTAGCCCACCAGGCTCCTTTGTCCATGGGATTCTCCAAGAAGAATATTGGAGTGAGTTGCTCCAATATTGCCCTCCTTCAGGGGATCTTCCCGACCCAGGGATCAAATCCACATCTCTTATATCTCCTGCTTGGCAGGAGGGTTCTTTACCACTAGCACTCCCTGAGAAGCCCGAATAGTAGATCTGCGGTTGCCAAATCTTTACAGTTCAGCCTTCACAAGCCCTCCTGTCTCTGTCTTCCCTGGTATCCCAGTCTTACTTTGTCAGTCCACATTTTGTTATTATTTCTGCTACTAGTCTCTCTGCACATAGATTCTTCCCATTGTAGCCTTTATTAAATACATCAATGCCTCACTTATAATTTTATCTTCCTCTGCTTATTGATTGATAAATTGATTTTAATGACACAAATTTCTAGAGTCTCCTGCTTTAATCATAGCCTGGATTTCTAGTTCTGTTTACACATGAACCATTTCCATAACATTCCATAATGAATGCAGTATTCATTTATAAATGGTTTCACTCATCTCTTAACTATTTTCTTTTATTAAGCCTACATTCCAGCATAGCAGAACTCCTTTCTACCCCCTATTATAAACCATGCTTTCCTACATTTTCAACTGCATTTTGTTGTTTCCTGTATCTAGAATAGCTTTTGCATCAGCACATTCAAATTATAGCCATGTGTTTCAAGGGCTTTCTTGAAAGTATATATATTCTTTTTTTTTTTTAAGTCAAAACTTAAGCATCACTGCAAACAAATATTTAGGGATACAAAATAAACAATCTCCAGTCTCTTTCCCCAAACTGAGACAAGAAAGTAAGAAGAGAATTGTAATGTGGAATCTTAAGTGCCCTGATAGAGGTGTATTATTAATAGTTATATATAAGCATTGAAGTGTGATATCTGATAGATGTTAGGGGATAAGGAGATTTATGGGAAGAAAGAAAATGTCTATATTAATGTTTGATAAACCCCTAGGAATATGTCAGACGGTTGGAAGTAAGGGTATCTCAGGCTAGGACAGGAACGTGTGCCAGGATGCTGTGGGTAGATGGGAAGAGAGAAACACATATAGACAGTTTTTGACAAGCATGCATTTTAGTAGGTCTAAGGTTCAGAGCTAAGAAGTATAATTCTAAGGTGAATTTACTGTTTATGAAAAAGAGAAAAAAGACTTAAATGCAAAAAATATTTGTTTAGAACTTCTCTGTGCATAGCATTTTACATAGTATTTTAAAATTATCAGTGTTTTTACTGACTAATTAGATATATATGACAGTACAAGCTTAGGAATACATGGACAGGGTTAATATAATTCAGAAGACTGTTGCTTAGAAATTCAGAGATTGAGGGAGCAGTGGAGCTCAAACATAAGATGTCTTTAAAAGGGCACCAGGCTAACAGGTATTTCCAGCTGTTTTGATTTGGATTTGATACAGACTTTGGGGGAGAAATTATAAACGGTATTTCAGGAAAAAAAAAAAAGTTTGTGCAGAGGATTGGAGGTAGAAGAAAACTTAGTGTATTTTGTGAGAAATGAAACCTTTGACCAATCGGAATATGTGTTCTGATCACACCAACATACGTAGGTACTTGGCATCTTCACCTTGTTCTTTTTCCTGAAACAAAAGAAAAAAAATGAATATTGAAACCTAATTCTTAGGTACTTCTTTTATTAAAAGCTATTCTTGAGCATACACTGCATTCCCTAAAAAATCAGTCACTTCCTTATCTGTTCTTCATGTCACTTGATACATTATTTTAAATAGTACCATGTTGAATTTAGTCTACTATTTTCCTACCAGTCTCCACCTACTGCTTTTCTAAATTTTCAGAATGCAAGGATAATGTTCTATTCATTCTTTTTCATCATAACATGCAACATTTGACTGCCTATAGCAGGTGTGAATGTTGATTATAAATCTTAAAGGGCTGTAAGGGGAGAATTATAGTGCTACAGATAGAGAAAGCAGAGAAGCAGTTCGTCAGATGTTGGAGGTCTTTGCTAAGTGATCTGAAAAGCCTGAAAAATAAGAATTTAAGTTGCATACTGATTCTTAAGTGTTAATACTCCTTGGTCATTTTGTAATGTATTTTCAATCACCAGAGGAAAAGAGAGAAAACTGGAGTACTTCAAATAGTCCAAGCTTTTTTTCAATGCTATCTTGTATCATGGTAATATAAAATTAGATCATAATTTTTGTGAATTAGCACACAATTTTAGTATCAGTTATTGAAATAATAACACCCTTACTTAATATTGTGATAATAAAATAACATTTTATTTTATATCACCTCAGTTACTTTTTATTGAATAACAGATATTATTTTCACTAAAACACAAAAATAAATTGTCTTGATAGATTTTACATTTGATATTTCATTTTACATTTGATATTTCAAAAACTGTTTGTGTGACTTACCTATCCTATGTATAATTTTCATAACATCTGTACTTTCCTGCATAGAATTTGATTTTCTCTGGATTTAAAATTAATTCTTAAATGTATTTATCTAATTTTTAATGCATGAACTTAACTGAACATATGTTATGTATACTCTGTGTTGTCTTACACTGTAAACGTAAGCAACCTGGAAGGCTATAGGAAACATACAATAGACTGGGTGGTATAAACAACAAACATTTATTTATCATAGTTCTAGAGTCTGAGAAGTTCAAGATCAAGGCACTAGCAAATGTACAGTCTGGTAGGGGCCCTCTTCCTAGTGTGAAGAAAACGATTTTCTCGTCATATCTTGATTTGGCTGAGGGAAAGAAAGGAAGCAAGCTCTTTTCTGCCTCTTCTTACAAGGACACTAATCCCATCCTGAAGGCTCTAAACTTACAATCTAATTACTTCCCATATCCCCCATCTCCAAATACACTACTACAATGGGGATAAGGGTATTAGCATGGATTTCACAGGGATTCAGTTCATAGTAATTGTATTAGCATTTTCTATAGATTTTCCTGTTTGAAATATTTCAATGTTTCTTATTAAACTATCAATTTGGTAATTATTAAGTAACAGAGAAAATGCACAAAATAAAGAATAGCTATTTTGGTTTTGGAGGGAGGGGATATTGCTGTTCATTATCTTGGAATCAATATACTGCATTCATTTCTCCAGCAAATAGAGACAGACGATTATGATAGCTTAGTTTTCTCATATTTAAATGATAAACAATACATGAAATAGCTGTTAATTTAGCCACTGTATTTATAAAGTTATTAGTAGCAGCTAATACTACTTTACCTGTAAAGAAGGGCATACAAATTATTTTAGCATTTAACAAACAATTATTATTCCAAATCCATATGATGCATTGAGTAGACAACCCAGATCTGAGTAACTTCAAGTGCTTAATAACTGTTTTCCCATATCCACCTAAGTCTCCCTACATTCCCTTCACCTAAGCTTCCCTTTCTCTACAGTGCTGCATGAATTATTTTTTCAAAACACAAATTTTGTATTCCCCCTTCTCTCTTGGGCTTCCCCTGTGATTCAGCTGGTAAAGAATCCACTTGCAATGCAGGAGACCTGGGCTCAATTCCCGAGTTGGGAAGACCCTCTGGAGAAGGGAAAGGCTACCCACTCCAGTATTCCGTCCTGGAGAACTCCATGGACTATACAGTCCATGGGGTCACAAAGAGTTGGACATGACTGAGTGACTTTCACTTTCACTTTCCCTTCTCTCTTACACTTTGTTTCGTTTCTCTCTTACACTTCGTGATATACCTCTTACACTTTAAAGTGTGTGAACAGACACTGACCTCCAATGTCTTTCCTTTTTTCCAAGGTTCAATTAAAAAGAACCTGTGATAAACTCAGTCTCCACTTCCTCTTATAGCCTCCTACAGGGCCAGTCTACTCCAGCTCAACTAGGCTACTTTGAGTCTCTTTTACCCACTGTTACATTCATTGATTCATTTATTCACTCATTTAATGAAAGTTTTTGCCCATGCTATTGTCTCTATCATCATAAATGTTGATATGGTTGCAATTCCACTTCCCTTTAGAAGTATGTGGTTATTTTCCCCCTTCTTGGCTAGAATATGAATTTCCTGAAATTGTGCATGGCATCTCTTTTGCTTACTAATTTATGTTCTCTGTATTGAGCCCAACTGTCAATACACAGACAACACTTTTTGTTTTCAAGAACAGTGAATTGATTAATAAATCCTTTGGGTTCCATGTGCTCTGCATACTGATTTTGAGAGAATGATCTAGTCACAGAAATTCTCTCTTGTCATCTCTTACCAAACTTCTCTAGAGACAGTTCTTGTGGTTGTCAGCTGGTAGGAAAAGTTGCTACAGAAAAAGTCTGTTCCTAATGTCATAGTACATGGACTATAGCATCATTTAATTGTGATGAATGTCCTGATTAGGCAATTAATCACTATCAGGAATCTTGCAGTTAAATATTGGAAAGGAGGTAAAAGTGGGGACGAAGATCAAGACCTTCATTATAGTTGTCTGTTGCCCTATCACCAGGTTGTCATTGAATTTGATAAGGTATGGAATCACCTCAAGGAATAGTTCATAGCATTGGAGTCATCTCTCCTGCATTAAAAGGAATTTTAATAAAGCCTTTTACCCTTACAATATTAAAGAACAACTTTATACTCCAAAGTATTCGACAATCAGTACTACTAATTTATTCCTAGCCAGTTTGAAGACTAGACTGATTGTCTTTAACATAGTATTTGAATTTCATAAGTGTATCTATTTTTACTCATAAATGATTAAGGTGAATACAATTTGAAAGAAAATGAATGAAGCTTCTCAGTTCATTCTCCATAACACAAAACTGACAGGACCAATGGAAGATAGAGAAGTTAGGTATTTAGAATATTTTGCATTTAATTTACATTAAAATTTTTTTTTAAAATTGGATACAATGGAAAGAAAACAGAGAAATTAAGTCTGGATATTATTGTCCAGTGGTGAGACAGGCAATCATGAAAGAATCATGTGAATAATAATAAAATGGCAATTGTGATTTTCTTGAAGGGAAGATATAAGAAACTTGGAGTACAAAGTAGGATATTTATGTTAATATTTTTATGACTTTCTCTAGGTTTGGGAATATAATTGAGCTATGTATGTGACCTTACTCTTTTTCATTTATGTTAAACTATATGAATATATGACATTCATAATAATTATTTGCTTTTTATCAGTTAGACTTTCTTTATGTGCCTGCTTCTGGATTTATATTGTCTTCTAATCTTGTGGCCTCTCTTTACATGTTAAAAAACTGTATATGTAACTATAGCATCACAAAAGACTGGTATCTTCACTTATGGTAAAAGCCAAGATGATCATGAAGTCAAAGGTTTCTCTGGTTAATACAGTGTACTCTAAATTATTGATATATTACCAGTATTCTTAAGATTACAATTGATATGTTAACAGGATTCATGAAACTTATTTCCATTTCACATCTAAAATAGACCGTATTAAGATAACAGATCATTCAGAAGAATATAAAAGCACAGTCCTTAGCTAGTCTGTTGTAAATTAGACTTCTTGGCCTACAGACCTTGTGAGTTAAACAAGAAATTAAGTTTTTTCACTATTCTGGAAACTGGAAGTCTACTGTCAAGATGCTGGTTTCTGGTGAGACCCCTCTTCCTGGCTTTTAGATAACCATCTTGTCTCTGTGTCCTCAATTGACTTTTCCTTTGTGTGCATGCAGAAGGACATGGGAATATCTGGTGTCTCTTCATTTTCTAAACAGGATACCAGTCTTATCAAATTAGGAACCCACCCTTATGATTTCATTTAACCTTAATAACCACTTTAAAGGGCACAACTCTAGATTTATCTCATAGGAAGAGAAGAATGTGGGATGTAAATTACTGAATATTGAGAAGTATACTGTCAAAGATTATATCATGAGAATGGAATTTCTTTGAGGACAGAGTTGTATTTTTTTTTTTTTTTGACCACTATATCCTCACAGCCTGAAACAATGCCTTGTTCAAAATAAGGTCCTCTAAAGTGTTTGTCAAATGAAAAAAATAGCACATCATTTAGTCACACCAACTTAATTTCCTATAAGGACTTTACAATTCAACTGAATCATTACCATAATATCATGAGATAAAGAGAAATATGATTTTGAAAACTTGTACACTTTCATACTGTCATGGGTTTTCTTTGTTATTGTCATTTTTCTAAGTTAAGAATGCTGTGTTAACATCTTAATACTCTGTCCACTTTTTAAAATTTCTGATGATGACCTAAGATTCAACATTCATAACTTCGTACTTAGAGAACTGTTAATGTATCCTAACTTTAGGGCTTCCCTGGTGGCGCAGGGGTAAAGAATTTGCCTGCAATGTAGGAGACCTGGATTTGATCCCTGGATCAGGAAGATCCTTTGGAGAAGGGATTTAATGTTCACATTGAAGTCTTAGGCAACACAAAAATGAATATATTATTGTTTAATAAACATTTATTTTAAAGTTTTGAGGCCATATATAATCAGGTAATAAATAAATTAATGGAGAATTGAAATTCTTTTTTTAATGTTTTGTAAGAAACCTCTATTGCATTAATTTGAGCACACAATAAAAAATAGACATTACCTTTTATTAAAACCATTATACTATTTTGATGATCTGTATTGAAAGGTGGTATTATTTCCACAAAATTCACAAGGAAATTGCTTCAACTGTGATTGTTTTCCTTCACTTTTTTAATCATTTTATAATTTGTCTTCTGTATGAGGTAATCAGAATGCAGAATGATGTAGAGAAAAGAGCCTTGATTTTAGAAATAAGCATGACTACATTGTAATCCCTGACAGCTAAACTGCTTCCTAGCTGTGTGTTCTCTGGAAATGTATATATACTTTGTTTTTCCCGCCAGGCTATATTATGTACTTAATACCAGGAGAAATAAAAAAGGCTCCCATTCTGTTCTTTTAACAGAGGTTCTTTTTGTTTCATTTAGTTTTTGTTTTGCAGTAGTAACTGTTTTATATTGAACTAGCTATTTAGACATTTAGTTGATCTTTGTATTTTATTAAAATCAATTTAGATTTTTATTGACTAGAAAACTAATAGTATCAGTGTATGTCTCTGTAAATAATACATTCTGTTGCATAGTATTTTAACGTTTTGAAAATATAAAAGTAAAAGACTTGTGTTTGGTAGGAAAGAAGCCTCCTAGAGATCCTGTACTCAGCATTGGTAGGTGTGTAATTTCAAAACTGGGCTGACTCAAATCACATAAGGCTGTGACCTTTCCCTTGTTATTTGTCACTAACAAGCTTAACAGCAGTGAGGATGTTAGTGACAAATGTAAGAAAATAGGTCATCTTTGCTCATTTTGAATATAGTAGGTGTCCCTTTTCTTATATGGTTGTCAAATTAACCGTGGGAGTATTTTTCAGGTGTCAAGTTTACATTGTTAAATTTTGATGTATGCTGGTTGGCTTTATTTAGATGCCAGCGAGCTTAGTGTTTCTTAAATTTATTCATCTCTCTTCCACCAGCTTTTATTCAATTAAATTTTAGTACAGAGACATTTAACGAAGAAGAATATACTATAGTCTTTGCTGTCTTTTGTGAAATGCATACTATGTGTTTTCTAAAATAGGCATCTTTTCTATCTTTATGCAGATTATCTCTTTTACTGCCTCACTCTCATTTTTTTATTTCTCACACATGTGCAGGTACTCACAAACCCATACTTGTATTATGATAGAAAATTGCAAATACTCTTCAACATTACGACTTTTGAAATTGATCTTCAGGATGTACATACATTTTCTTTATCCTTCATCTCTTCTGTGAGGATGGTATTATCTTCATTGTACTATGGTAAAAAGATATTTTGTGAGAGAAGGGGGTTTGATTCCTCTTTCTTGATGAATAAGTTTTGGAGCCGGGATTTGAATCTTAGTTCATCTGGATCCGCAGGCCATACTCATCCTATTTTCCTCCCTGTAGAGGTAAAGGGATAAGAAAAAATATAATGGGATTAATTTTAAAGAAATCATTACTAGAGAGGCTGGTTGCTGAGTATTATTCAAAATTCAAAATTTTGAGTTACACATGGAGAATTTAAATTAAAATATATTGGAGACATCCCAGTAAAACCATTTTTTTTCCCCTGATTTTATCAGTGCTTCCTTTATGACTTAAGGTTGTTCTCCTATTTCAAATACACAGAAAGCAGTTGAAAGTATATTTCAAAGAACCTCTGGAGTGGACCAGTAATAGGAGAAACTAAAATTTTTGCATTTACTCTTAAAATGAAAGGCACAAGCTTTCTTCACTACATAGTCCTCTTCTGATGGCCCCCGATCCCAGCTCCCTGGCTTTCCAAAGCTAACACCCTTGATTAAGAGGACATCTGTGCCAAAGACTGCTTGGAACTTTTCCAATCACAAAATTCACAGACTCGGGCTGCTTTTTACTCATTATCTCTTACATATCCATCAATGACTCAAGCCAGACACCAAGCAAGCCAGCACACTTTTTGATCTGCCAAAACAACCCATGAAAGAGGTAAATCAGTCCAAGTCTGATAAATTATCTGTGAGCAAATTAGATATTCTTCTAGCAAGTGCCAACACTGTAACCAAGCAGAGATGACAATTCACAGGCTCCTCATTGGAATACATCAGCAAGAACGTTTTTGTAACCATGGTAAATGTACCAAACTATTTTTGAAGCATTAAACTAAGCTTATATTTAAATTTAATTAGAGGGATTGGGTCACATCACTAAACACAAAGCAACATTGTGATTTGGCAATTTACCATTGAATTTCATATGTTAATCTTACAGAACTAGTTAAGTTAATCCTCTAAAGTTATATATTTATATGAAAACCAAGATAGCTTCTAGGTATAATTTTAGTTGGCTATGTGTTTTAGTTAGTCGAGTAGGCAAGTTTTAAAATATAATTTGTTTTATGTGGATAATGACCAGTCAGAAAGAAACTGTATCTTTTCATAATTGATATTTTGGGCTGTGTCTTAATAATCATCTTTCTAAAAAGATATTCTTGTGTCTCACTTGATTCAGACACAAAAGAAGAATGGGAGGGAAGTAATCTAACATGTGTAAAACACTGTATTAGGAATTTGCATTTATATATTCAGCTACTTAGTTCCGGAAAATAATTGTTATTTGTATTTTATACATGTTAAAACTGAGCCTTATAAAATTATGTGATCATGAATTAGCAAATGGATCTTATTCTGTTCAGTTGTTTGAATTCTCTCCTATATCATATAAGGCTCTGCTAAAGCTACTGATTTAAATGACTATTTAGAAACTTACTTCAATATTTTGCAAAAGTTTTACTTCCCATGTTAAGCTATAAAACACTTGGCGGGGATAAGAGATCTAAAATAAATGTATCCTCCATGTCAGCTGATAAAAGACATCGTACCTGGAAATAGTTATCTGAATATAGATTACAAACCAATATAGATTAATATGTGTTCTTACACATCCATAACTTTTAGTACCATTAAATTAGTATAATATATTGTAAGTAGCTACTTAAATGCAATATATCTAAAATTAAATGTTTTGTGAGTTTTCTATTTCTGTCCTCTGAAATTATTTCCCAATATTTTCTACTGTGGTACCTGTTTCTATTGTCTACTTGGTCCCTGAGCTAAGAAACTTTTAATTATGCTACACTACTCCTTTTGCTCAACTCCTGTATGTAATCAGTCATCAAGTACTATAGATTCTACCCTATTATTATTCCCCAAATCTGTCTTATATTCTCGTGTTTATAACAGACACTCAACAAATACATGTTTATTAAATTATTAAATAAAATGCTAATTTGTGAATATGTATAGATTATTTTATATCATGTATTGCTATATATCATATATGAATTACTTATATAGTATGGATAATTGTTGTATATGCTAATTATATGTATGAATGAAAAAACGAATGGATGTTCTTACATTATCCACATCAGTTCAGTTCAGTTGCTCAGTCGTGTCCGACTCTTCATGACCCCATGGAATGCAGCATCCCAGGCTTCTCTGTCCATCACCAACTCCTAGAGCTTACTCAAACTCATATCCATCGGGTTGGTGATGCCGTCCAACTATCTCATCCTCTGTTGTCCCCGTCTCCTCTCACCTTCAATCTTTCCCAGCATCAGGGTCTTTTCCAGTAAGTCAGTTCTTCCCATCAGGTGGCCAAAGTATTGGAGTTTCAGCTTCAGCACCAGTCCTTCCAATAAGTATTCAGGACTGATTTCTTTTAGGATAGACTGGTTTGATCCTCTTGCAGTCCAAGGGACTCACAAGAATCTTTTCCAGCACCACAGTTCAAAAGCATCAATTCTTCAGTGCTCAGCTTTCTTTATAGTCCAACTTTCACATCTATATATGACTACTGGAAAAACCATAGCTTTGACTAGACGGACATTTGTTGGCAAAGTAACGTCTCTGCTTTTTAATATGCTCTCTAGTTTGGTCATAACTTTTCTTCCAAGGAGCAAGTGCCTTTTAATTTCATGGCTGCAGTCACCATCTGTAGTGATTTTGGAGCCCCCAAAAATAAAGTCGGTCACTGTTTCGATTGTTACTCATCTATTTGCTGTGAAGTGATGGGACTGGATGCCATGATCTTAGTTTTCTGAATGTTGAGTTTTAAGCCTACTTTTTCACTCTCCTCTTTCACTTTCATCAAAAGGCTCTTTAGTTCTTCTTTGCTTTCTGCCATAAGGGTGGTGTCATGGTTTATCCACATGTTTTTGTGTTAAATTACATGGTTTATGGCTCAGCCGGTAAAGTATCTGCCTACAATGCGGGAGACCTGGGTTCAATCCCTGGGTTGGGAAGATCTTGTGGAGAAGGAAATGGCAGCCCACTCCAGTATTCTTGCCTGGAAAATCCCATGGACAGAGGAGCCTGGTAGGCTACAGTACATGGGGTCACAAAGAGTCAGACATGATTGAGTGACTTCACTTTCACTTTTCACTTTCACATGGTTTATCCACATGGTTTTGTGTTAAATTGCATAGTTCTTGCTATGTTTGGTAGAAGAGTTAAGTTCATTCTAAACATTCCCCAGTTAGGGAGACAGAGAGGGGACTAACCAGTTTGCTAATCCACATGAGGAATGTTTGTCTGAGCAAACTATTGTCGAGAGTTTTTTTTTTTTTTTTTTTAAACTTCAAAAAATGGATATTTTATTGGCCACATCCTTTAATCATAATGAAATAAAGCATAAAAAGTACAAATCCACTAAAAATTAATATGAAAAAATCAGACAAACATTTTTAACCCTTTGAGAATTAAAATAATTTCTCTTCAATAACCGTTGGCTAAAAAAAACAAATACAAAATGAAATAGCATATAAAAAGGTATGGCACTCAATCAAAAACTATACCGAAAAATAGGTAGAATCGAAAGTTTGTATTGATTTTTTTAAATAGGAAAATAAATAGAGAAAATGCACTAATCATTTACTTCAAGTAAGTTGGTGTTAGTCACTCAGTTGTGTCTGACTCATGGACTGTTGACTGCCAGGCTCTTCTCTCCAGGAGACATCTGTTTATGTTAAGGGCTTCCCAGATGGCTCAGTGGTAAAGAATCTGCCTGCAATGCAGGAGACCCAGGTTCCATCCCTGGGTCAGAAAGATCTCCTAGAGAAGGAAATGGCTACCCAATCCAGTAGTCATAACCTGGAGAAGTTCATGGACAAAGGAGCCTGATGGGCTACAGTCCATGGAGTTCCAAAGAGTTTATGTTAAAGGTCTACTGTCTTTCATAATTAAATGTATGGTTTTTATAAGTTAAGGTTTTGGTATATTTATATCAAATTTTAAAGTATATTAAAAAATTAAACACCAAAATTTTTTTCTATTTAAGTTTACTTGACATACAGATAATCTATCATGTTGATTCTTTTCTCATCAGTATTTCTCTTATTTCCCAGAATTGTTTGTCTTCTGGGTGTTACTTTGTTACAAAGTTATGTACTCATGAGACCTCATTATATATCCAACTTTATTTTCAGTCATCAAATTAATGTTCTTATTAAGATAAAGCATGATAGTGCCAGAATAGTTACTTTCTCCAAAATGTCTTGAAATATTTAAAACTCTTTAAAATAAAAATGAAACTTTTATAGTAATAAAGAATGATATTTTAGGTTAAGGAAAGCTAATTGGAAATAAATTGATAAATGTGGTGAATTATTTCAGATACAAACAGAATGGATGCAAACATGATTTCTCTTTTCAAAAGGAGAAAAACATGAGAATAGCATAAATATAAACATTTGAAAGTAGAGTCAAGCCCAACTGTGGGGTGTATAACTTTTCAAGGAAGTATATCAGATGCCTCTGTATTTAAGTATTTGCTTGTTTCCCTTCTCTTATCTTTAGTTGCTTGGATAAGAGTTAAGAGTTTAATAAAAACAACAACAAAAAAAGCACTTTAGAAGTTGTTTTTATTTAACTTGGATGTGTTAAACTATTATGTTTTGGCCAAATAGAGTTAATAGTCTAATATAAATTAATATATATTTAATTATTTATTTTTTTAAAACATGAAATACCATAGATGCATATTATTATAATATGCTATATTATGTATAAATATAAAAAAGAGTTTAAAAAGTTCTTCCCCTGAAGAAGCTCAAAATGTATTCATAAGGATATGTGCCTATACAATTTCTATTATGAACAAGTAGTTAAAATATATGAATAAGTATTATTAGATTTATTATATGGGGAAACAGTGGAAACAGTGTCAGATTTTATCTTTTTGGGCTCCAAAATCACTGCAGATGGTGACTGCAGCTATGAAATTAAAAGATGCTTACTCCTTGGAAGAAAAGTTATGACCAACCTAGATAGCATATTCAAAAGCAGAGACATTACTTTGCCAACAAAGGTCTGTTTAGTCAAGGCTATGGTTTTTCCAGTGGTCATGTGTGGATGTGAGAGTTGGACTGTGAAGAAGACTGAGCGCCGAAGAATTGATGCTTTTGAACTGTGGTGTTGGAGAAGACTCTTGAGAGTCCCTGGGACTGCAAGGAGATCCAACCAGTCCATTCTGAAGGAGATCAGCTCTGGGATTTCTTTGGACGGAATGATGCTAAAGCTGAAACTCCAGTACTTTGGCCACCTCATGCAAAGAGTTGACTCACTGGAAAAGACTCTGATGCTGGGAGGAATTGGAGGCAGGAGGAGAAGGGGACGACAGAGGATGAGATGGCTGGATGGCATCACTGACTCGATGGACGTGTGTTTGAGTGAACTCCGGGAGATGGTGATGGACAGGGAGGCCTGGTGTGCTGCAGTTCATGGGGTCGCAAAGATCGGACATGACTGAGCGACTGAAATGAACTGAACTGATACAATAGAATCACAAGGCCCACTGTGCTTGTAAATTACCAAATTTACTGTTTCTTTTTCCTACTCAATAATAGGGGACATTTTAGGAAGTGTTTGAGTCAGTTGATTTGTCTGTTTTCTGGTGCCACCATAACAGAGTATAACAGACTGAATGGATTAAACAAGAGACATTTATTTTGTTATATTCCCAGAGATTCTAAACCCAAAATCAAAGTGTCAGCTGGGTTGCTTCTTGTTGATAGGCAAAAGGGAAGGCTCGTATTCCAGGCCTCCATCCTTGGCTTATAGATGGCTGTCTTCTCCCTGTATCTTCACATCATCTTCCCTCTGTACACGTCTGTTCAAATTTCCTTTTCCTAACCTTACTAGATTAGGGTTTACAAAAATGACCTCATTTTAATTTCAATATCTCTGTTATCTCCAAATATGGTCACATTCTGAGGCATTAGGAGTTAGGAGTTAGAACTTCAGCAAATGAATTTTAGAGGGATACAATTAACTCCACTGTACTCCACCCTTTAACACCTTAAATATTACACCTTTTCAAATGCTAAGCACGTTTACCTCATCCCAAAAGACCCCAAAGTATTAACCTATTCCAGAAATAAATCTAAGTCCAAAATCTCCTCTAAATATCATGCATATCAGCTATGACTGAGACTTGAGGTCTGATTCATCCTGAAGGAAAATGTCTCCTCACCAATCACCCCGTGAACCAGATAGGGCCTTTATTATTAAAATACAATGCTGAGATAGGCATACGATACACATTTTCACTTCAAATTGAAGAAATCAGAAAGAAAAAAGGGTTAATGATCACAAGGAAGAGCAGAAAACTGAAAGTGGCTCAGTCACGTCTGACTCTGCAACCCTATGAACTGTAGCCCATCAGGTTCCTCTATCCATTGAATTTTCCAGGCAAGAAGACTGGAGTGGGTTACTGCCGAGGTCCAGCCCCAGCTGATCCAGGGTATTCGAAGGAGAGACGGCTAGGCGACCTATTCAAATGTTAATTAGAGATAATAAAGAGTAATAGAATGAGGATAGCTCAGTAGGAAAATTCAGTGGAGAAAAGAAGCTGAGTGGCTTGGTTTACACGGAAAATCAATATAACCCGTGACACCAGGTTAGCTCTGACCACGGATGCCGCAGGCGCCCTCTCGAATAGCGGAAGGTGCCCCACCTTAGACACCTTCTCGAGTGGGTCTTAGAAGCCCAGGCAAATAAATGGTCGCAGAGGATATCCGCGCTCCAGATGGACACTCAGCTGGAAGTTAAAGGGAAGAATGACATGGGGAGACCAAGCGTTGGTGAGCAAGGCCCATAGCTTTATTTTCAACAGGGGCTTTTATACCCTAAGTTACACATAGAGGATAATAGGGGATGCAAAATCAGCAGTCTTTGATGCTTATCAAAAACCAGGGTTTCTTTCCTGCAAATTTATCGTATACAAATGGTTTAGGTGATTTACATCATCTTCTGGCCAGAGGCTTATTAACGTTTTATGACTCTTGACAAGGACTTATCAACAAAGACTTATTTTCTCTAAGAGTAATTATTTTAAGGTTTGGCGCCATCTTCCGAAGATAAGATTACCTTCCTATAGGGTGGATGTGTAATGGGTTTACAAAGGAAAGAATTTACTACCTTAAGGGTCTAAAGTTACTAACACCAAGGCCACTACTTATTTTTTCTACATACCAACTATATTAATTAATGCACATTCAAGGATACAATTCAGGGGATGTGAAAACTTGGCAACAAACATTGGCTCATCAATGAAATCTTTTACTAGTTTTATTCTGACAGTTTCTAATTCTCTGAGAGGCTCTAAGCTATTTGAATATCTTAAGCTTCCCGTGCCTCTGGAGGCTGGGAGACTGTAAACAATCGTATGCATAGCTGTAGGTGTCCGGGTAAACTTGTCAGGCGAGTTAGAGAGCCATCTGAGGGGTTTGGATTTAAACACTCCTAATTGCCCAGGAACTTTATTAATTGGAGCTGTAAGTTAACTCTTTGACAGAGAGAGCGAGATGGTGGTGGGGGACAGCCCCCAGTAAAGTCAGAGGTGAGAGCACAAAGCAATAAAGTAGGCAGACTCTGGTTTTTTGGGGGTAGATGCTCGAGAATATCCGGGGGCACTCCCGAGGCTCGATCCCGCCTTTGCGTATGCCGAGCCTCCTTCCTCATGACCTTTGTCACGAGTGGAATGTCTCTCGCCGGCTCCCAGCAGGTTACCATTTCCTTTTCCAGGGGATCTTCCCAACCCAGGGTTGGAACTAAAGTCCCCTGCCTTGCAGGAAGATTCTTTACCTTCTGACCTATCAGGGAAGACCCAGAACTATCAAGGGAATTTCCATTCAATTTTGAGGTTCTGGAATAACTCTGGATCAGTGCTCTGTCCTCTCAGCCCAGTATGGTGGCAGTCATGTCTTTTATCCCACCAGGGGGGTGTACCCCCTCACCCCCATGGCCTTGAGTGGGAAACAAAATATGTAATTACTGTAAACCAAAAATATTTTCTCAGAGAGTTAAAAGTTTGTATCAATATAAATTTCTCATTGCTGCTGCTGCTGCTGCTGCTGTCGCTTCAGTTGTGTCCAACTCTGTGCGACCCCATAGACGGCAGCCCACCAGGCTCCCCCGTCCCTGGGATTCTCCAGGCAAGAACACTGGAGTGGGTTGCCATTTCCTCCTCCAATGCATGAAAGTGAAAAGTGAAAGTGAAGTCGCCCAGTCGTGTCCGACTCAGCGCCCCCATGGACTGCAGCCTACTAGGCTCCTCCACCGATAGGATTTTCCAGGCAAGAGTACTGGAGTGGGTTGCCATTGCCTTCTCCCAAATTTCTCATTAAGGTACATTAATGCAGATACTTTTTGATGCACATACTATTGTTATCACCATAAGTTGAAATTTATAATGAAACTGTGCTTTGTTTCCCCTTCTGTTTGCTTATAGAAGACCGATGGGCTACAAAAATTTTTGCTTTGTTTGGGAATATAGGCTAATTTATACTCTTTAGATCATAAAAAAAAAAAAAAAAAACACCAACTGCTGAACACAGAATCCAACAGGATGTAGCAAATAACACCATTATTCTTACTGTGTTTTAGATATAAAAACCTTAATTAAATCCTAGGTGAGTTGATCTATAAGTGTAGTTATAGTTGCCAATTATAGATCAGTTACTTTGTGCAGGCGTTTTGCAGATATACCATTTGTTGTTGTTGTTTAGTCGCTAAGTCATGTCCTACTCTTTTGTGACCTTGTGGACTGTGGCCTGCTAGTCTCCTCTGTCCATGGGATATCCCAGCAAGAAGGCAAGGACACTGGAGTGGGTTGCCATTTCCTTCTCCAGAAGATACACCATATATAACACACATATACATATTTATGTATATTATTGAGTGCAAGCTGGAATGTCTGATCCTCTATCAATGAAAATGCATGCCTATATTACAAAATGCTTAAAACTGTGTGAAATAATCAAATGTATTAAAATTGTCTACAGAATCATTATAAATTATCTTTGGTAGTATTCAAAGCATGTATATGGACACTAGTGAAAAAACAAATATAATTTCTCCCTTTAGTCCATAATTTATTTTGACATGTAATATATATGCAAAATAGTAATTAAAATCCAGTAGAGCATATAAATGAGATATCAAATAAGGCCTATATTCAATCAGTATAGATTTAGATATGGTTATAATTTTAAAAAATGCTATATAGGAATACCATTCTGAAAGGAATAAATTGTAGAGTTATTATCCTACCTACCTTCCAATAAACCCTTTAAAGGCAAAAGTTAATTAAAAATGAGAGAATAGATTCATCATTTTGTTTGGGAGCCAGAGAGATAGAGCTCACTTTTGCTGTTTCCCCTTATTATTTATATACAAATTTGTGTTTTGAATCATGCTTGATGTTTTTCTCTTGATAATTTCTCTTTGTGGTTTCCATAAAATTAAACATGAACATAAGGATGTATTTCATTATGATTTTTCTGAACCAATGACAATGACTTAAGATAAGCTTATTTTGTCATATTTTATCCATTTTTCTCAAAGTATCAGGAAATTCAATAATGTACATTTTGTAACAAAATGCCCTGAAGAAGCATAAATTCTATAGAGAGCAGAAACATATCAGTATTTTATTTATACTGAACACCTGCGGACTAGGATTTTTTCCACTTGCTTTTCATTTGGAAATGGGAGAAAAGAGCAGTGAGCATCATCAAGGTAACTCTTATTTGTCTACTTTGAACCTGCTACTGCTTTACGCTGATGTGTTTTTCCACTTCGGAAACATTTTCATTGTTTATTTGTCAGTACGTGTGGAGACTTTAAACAAGAGATAAACATATTTAAATGTTGAAAGTACCTTACAAAAGGCTTCTGATTTTTCCTAAAATATATAATGAAATATTCAAAGGGTTTTTCATAACTTACTTAACTGAGGGAACATGCTGAGTACCACAGAACTAAGGTGATGTAAGTTACCAATCGTCATAATAACAGAAAATGTTTTCTCTTGCTGGTTTCAAAAACTGAGCTGCCTCATGTGGCAGAGTCATGCTGCCAGGTCACAAGGATGGCTTCTAGCTGCTGATACTGACTCCCGCAGCTGGAAGCAAGTGAGAAATCTGAGTCTTAATTTTGTCAACAACCCGAATGAGGTTGCAACAAGACCTGTGGCCTCTTGGAAGAGTTGACACCCTAACCATCACCACGAATTCTGCCTGTTCAGACCTGAACACTGCTGCTGCTGCTGCTAAGTCGCTTCAGTTGTGTCCAACTCTGTGCGACCCCATAGTTGGAGCCCACCAGGCTCCACCATCCCTGGGACTCTCCAGGCAAGAACACTGGAGTGGGTTGCCATTTCCTTCTCCAATGCATTAAAATGAAAAGTGAAAGTGAAGTCGCTCAGTCGTGTCCGATTCTTAGCTACCCCATGGGCCAGCCTACCAGGCTCCCCATCCATGGGATTTTCCAGGCAAGAGTACTGGAGTGGGGTGCCACCTAGCAAATCCACTGTGGTAGGCTGAATGACAGCTCCTCAAAGATAACATGCATTAATCCGTGGAACCTATGTGTTTTGTCCACTCAGTCGTGTTCATCTGTTTGTGACCCCATGGACTGCAGCCCGCCAGGATTCTCTGTCCATGGATTTTCCAGGCAAGAATACTGGAGGGGTTTGCCATTTCTTCTCTTATGATATTACCCTAAATGCAAAATGACTTTGCAGGAGTAATTCAGTTAAGTTTCTTAAAATGGGAGATTGGCCCACATTATCCAATGGGAGCTATCTATTGTCAAATGCATGGCCAAATAAATCAATGATGAAATGGTCTCAGATCACACACACACAAAAACATTTTCAGAAGAGTGAGTCAAAAGTCCCAAATGCCTCATTTGTTGAAGAAAGTGGAAAAAAAAGGAAAAAAGAACACCATAAGCTAAGTTCACTATTAAGGGACAGAACAGAAGCATGTGAGCAGGAGCATGTGAGCAGAAGCTCTTAGCAAGAAGAAATAGGCAACAGTCTCAGCATTAGTAAGGGATGACTTCATCTTCCAGCAAGAAATAGTCAGCAGCCCCGGGGCAGACCATGTGTCCTGCATGCATTCTTTTCACAATGCTGTGCTGACTTCAAATTTATTTTGCATTTTGGAGAGTGATATTCTATAAATAAATTGATAAACAAGAGGAAATGTTTTTAAAAGATTACCCCAGTGGCCACTAAATGCAAAGGTTCTTAGGGGAGAGAGGCAAGAAAATCAAGAGAACAGAAGATAGTACAAAAGTGGAAACAGAGAGTGGAGTGATACAGTTTGAGAACAGAGGAAAGGGCCACAAACCAAGGAATACAGGAAGCAACAGAAACTCAAAAAAGAGGTAATGGCATCTCCCCTGAAAGCATGCAGCAGGAAACAGCCTTGCCAAGCTCAGCTGACACCTCAGCTTTAGTTTAGTGAAATTGACTTCAGGTTTCTGTCTCCATAAACATAATGAATATAAATTTTTGTTGTATTAAGCAACCAAGTTTCTGGTGATTTATTGTAGCCATAATAGGAAACTAATACACTCATGCTGATTCCTGACCCACGGAAACCGTGAAATAATAAATTTGAATTGTTCTAAGCACCAGATTTGTGGTCATTGTTATGCAGCAACAGAAAACACAGTGTCTGTACATAATTGCAGTTATTCCACAATGATATTTAATCTCAAACGCCTTCTGTTCTGTCTCTCATATGACCCAAATTAACTAAATTCAAGCCAAATTAATCAAGTTACAGACCTTTAAAAACAATATACTGTTGCTTGTATGTAACATTCACCAAGCAGAGCATACAATTTTCTTTTTATTTTCTTTTATTAAATGCCATCATTCAATGAAAACTATCTTAATCAGCTTAGACTGCTATCACAAATTACCATAGACTGGATGAATTAAACCACAGACATTTATTTCTCACTGTTCTGGAGGCTGGGATTTCAAGATCAGCATGCCTGCATGGCTGGATTCTGGTGAATGCTCTCTTCCTGATTTATAGGTGACGGTCTTCTGACTGTGTCCTCACATGGAGATGCGAGAGAAAGACAAAAATTTTTTTTCTTTTATTTTAAGGACACTATAACCCCATCATAGAGCTTCATCCCCATAACTCATTACTTCCCAGAGGTCCCATTGTCCTCAGGGGTTGGGGTTTCAGTACATGAATTTTGAGGAGATACAAACATGCACTTAACAAGGACCATTTCTCAGATCCAACTTTCCTAAAACATCATGCCCACACCAGAAACGTTTTAATATTTTTCTTGAGGTATAATTAAATACATTACACATATTTTGAGTGCACAATTTGGTAATTAGTGACATATTTATACACCTGTGAAAATATGACTAAAATTAATGTAGTGAATATATCCATCACCCCCAAAAGTTGCCTCATGCCCTTGTGTAATCCTTCCCTATACATCTTCTTTGCACTGACCTTCCTCAGGTAATCAGTGATCTGCTGTCAAAATAAGTATGCTTAATCCAAAATTTTATGTAAGTGGAGTTATATACTATACTCCTTTGTCTACCTTCCTTCACTCCTTATAATTATTTCAAGATTCATTACATGTTGCTGTATTAGTTTTCTCCCCTAAACAGTACTTTCAGCAAAATGTCCCTAGTTCAGAGAATCTTTACGAGTCCAACTGGATCCTCCTCCTTTTGCTATGGCCTGGGCGATACTCTCAGTAAGCTGAAGCAATGTGGGAGGCAGCACTTTTTTTCTTATTTCCAGTGTGAAACTCACTATTTTGGTTCTCATTTCTCAGGGATCACTCCCCTTCCTCACCTGATCTATTGAAAACTGTAGAATATATTAATATTTGTGTTGGATTTTTTCCCCTTTGATTGTTTCAAGCAAGAGAGTCCTTAATATCCCATCTTGGATGAAAGTGGCAGCTCCATTATGAATTCTCATAGAATTTATTACTGTAATCACTCATTTTACATTTACCATTTGCTATTTTGAAAAGATGCTCACCTTTTCATCTATAAGCTAGGAAATATGAGTAAGTCCTTATATTTATTCTAAACCTGTCACCAGTACAGTGCAGGAAAACTCAAAGCGTGTTATATTAGAGACATAAAGGCGATGCAAGGAAAGTGAGCTCTTGTGGAGACGTATGATGTGATTCTTAGAATTACCGATTTTCCCTGGGAAATATCTACCGTTTATGATTTGTTTGAATTTGAGAGTTATAGCAGTGTGTAAATATGGGTACACAGAGAAATCTCCAGAACCAAAGAGCCTGTCTTTGAATTTTGATTTTGTCACTTACCATCTGGATGAATTTTTAAAATTTCTCAAGTCTATCTGTGCCTCAGTTTCCTTATCTATCATGGGGAGAGATGATTAATAAATGAATTTAGCACAAGAAGTTGTGTAAGAATTTGGTAAGTTAACAAAAAAGTAAAGTAATAACAATTGTACCTAAGAATTTTCCTAAGTAAATGTTAAAGTTATTTCTTTAAAAAGCACTTAGAAATGAAAATAGTGCACTAGCTTTGTTTTCTAATGGTTTGTGGCATATCAAAACTTCTGTATCCAAATATGTATTTCTGTGATAAGCTGCCAACTTGGTCTGGCAAATCCGTTAGCGATGCATGCATATGTGCATGCTAAGTCACTTCAGTTGTGTCCCACTCTATGCAACTCTGTAGATTGTATCCTGCCAGGCTCCCCTGTCCATGAGATTCTCCAGGCAAAAATACTGGAGTGAGTTGACATGCCCTCCTCCAGGGGATCGTCCCTAATCCAGGGATTGAACCTGGTGTCTCATAGGTCTCCTGCATTGGCAGGTAGGTTCTTTACCACTAGCGCCTCCTGGGAAGCCCTCCTTTAGTTGTATATGATCATAAAGTTTTAAAGAAGCCTATTTTTGTGATCCTGATGTAAAAACCAAAGGAAACTCGTGTAACTGAAACGCAGTTTGTTGAGTGTCAGTAGAAACTCTCCCACTTATTGCAAGATAAATGTAAAGAGTCTCAATATAAAATGTTCTTTGGAAATTTTGAAAAGAAGTCTTTGAGAAAGGTGTTTTTCCTTCATATTTTTCAGTTCACCCTACGGATACAATATATGATATCCATTGGTTCCATAGTAACTGAATTTAAGCGGTTTTTAAAGTGACCAGATATGACCCATACAAGACATAAGAATTTCAGCTGTTAATATTGAGGTGAAGCTATGGTTTTAGCTGAATTGGAAACTGAATTACTCCTTACTGTCAGGCAGAACAGTTATTTTTAATGCGTTGGGGTTAAAATCATTGGGAAGACAAGAATCCCAGGGTTATGTCATATCACAGAGAGCTGTCTCGATTGTAGCAAGTGAACAGTTCCATTTTTTACTATCTTTTATATTTTTAAAGCAAAATACATACACTAAAAAGAATAATCCCCATATTAAAAATATTAAGCTGTATGCAGGTATCAAATCTGTAGGCAGCACTGTAAATTATTCTAATAGCACAAGAGAACAAAGTGTTCCAATGATGAACCTTGAGAAAAAGTGGATGGAGTACATGCAAATCCAGGTCCCTGTACTTACAGACATGCATACTATTTAAAAGCGCCTCTTCAGTATGTTTAGCTTGCTGGATTTCATTGCAGGCATTTAATTAAAACATAATTTTTTTTGTTTAAATTTCAAATTATCTCCATTACAGCAGTTTTCCCCCTTGCTTGGGGCAAATATACATTAGTACAGTGCACAAAATACATTTTAGGATATTTTTGCATGTATTTCAAACAGATTTACTGAGAACTATTCTGATCATAACTTTTAGATAAATCAATCAATGTCAATATTAATATAACTTAATTTAGTTTGGCCAAGGCTTATTACCATTACTTTATTATCAAATTGAAGTGAAGCTACCATTTTGGTTCACCAGAACCTAATTACTACTTAGTTTTTAGAACAATTATCTTTCAGTGCTTTGAGGGTAAACCAATAGAAATGCCAAAACTAAAAAGTGTTTATTTCAGCTGTCCCTATACTATGTATTCCATACCAGTAAATAGCCCTTTCTTTCATGGATATGAAGATATGTTGTAGTGATGTGGTATAGCAAGATTATGATTATGTGATAAATTACAGAAAATAGTTTCTACTGACAGTATTTGGTGAGCAGCATTTAGCTTTTTAGTTTTAGGTGTTTTTTTTTTTTTAATTTTCTTCCTATTAAAAATAGTAATATGATACTTGGTCTATATGCTTGATATAATGGCTGTTAAAATCAAATAAAACAAAATATATGATAATATTTAAAGAGGTATAGAATTCCAAGGAATACGGGTAATTAGTGTGGTTTGGAGGAGGGGGTTTTATTTATTACTGTGAAATGAATTGTGTCTTCTCTCAAATTCATATGTTGAAGCTCCAATCTCTAATGTTATGTCTTTTAGAGGTGGGGCATTTAGGAGGTAATTAGGTTTAGATGCGGTTGTGAGGTTGAGGTCCTCAAGATGGAATTACCACTAACATCCTCACAAGAAGAAATCAGAGATCTTGCTTGTGTTCTCTCTCTAGATATGCCAAAGAAGTCCATGCACACTGCAGCAAGAAGGCGGCCTTCTGTATAATAGGAAGAGGGCTCTCAATAGAAACCTAATCTTAATCTTGAACTTCCTATTTTCCAGAAGTATGAGAAATAATTTTAATAAAATATAATTTTCATAACCTAGATTTTTGATGGTGAGCATGCTGTAGCACATTCAGAAGTCAAGTTACAGTGTTGTATGTGTGAAACATATACAATGTTATAAACCAGTGTTACCTCAATTAAAAAAATAAGGGAATAATTTTAATAATAAGAGGCCCAGTCTTATTGACTGAATCAATATCCTTGAGACTAGGACCTCTGAGATAAAAGTGATTAGCAGTTACAGCTTTTTCAACTGAGCTATTTTACTTCTTTGGAGACATGTTACTTTTCTATGAGGCTCTACTTAAGCATTTATATAAGGATTGACTGCATTTGGTTAGAGTTACTAGAACCCTACTTATGCCAAATTATTTATCCTATCTTTCAATAGACCCTTTTCAAAGAGGCTGAGGCCATTCGTCTGCTCAGTCATGTCTGACTCTTTGTAACCCCATGGACCGTAGCCTGCGAGGCTCCTCAGTCCATGGTATACTTCCCATTTACGAAGTTTTGACAATATGTGCTTCATCTCAATTTACTCACATGGGAACCAAGAGGAGAAAATCAGCAGTCCAACAAATATGGTGACTCCTACTACTGCTATGCTCAAACTGTATGCTATGTACGCTGTGGGCTTCAAGATGACCAAAATTGTTCCTATAATTGAACTGAATAAACATTGATTATCAATATTAAATCCAAATGTATTTATATTCTCAGTAGCTCTTAACATACATGTGATACAATGGTACTGACTTCATTTTGAATCTCTGCTCAGGAGCTTCTATTACTGAAGGGAAATCTTTCTTCAAATGGATACATATCTTTAGATTTTATGCCCCGAGAGTCATGGGTTTTGAGTTTCACTCAATGTCTTTGCCATGTAGCATAGTGTTGCCCCAGCCTACTTAACCAAGATTTTTGATATGGAAGTCATGCTTGTATAACATTATTTATTTGATTTAAAAAGACTTAAGGATGCTACTTTTTAAAAATCAGAGAATATTTTTGAAATCTGATACACTAAACTTTAGTAATTCTTTACTTCATTCTTTTTCTTACCAATTTTATGATCCTTGGAGGAGTAAACCATTAGGATTGTCTTTAAAATGGAAAAATCACATCAGAGGAAAGCTAGTACTTTGCATTCAATGAGAGTTGTTGTTTCTTTATAAAATAACTGAATGAAGTTATAGGTTTTACATTACTATGTATTTCATGCCAATTAATATGATAAAAAATAAAAGACATTGTTAAAGTGCTTAAGAGTTTGTGTGTTGACATAGGTTGTTTCTATATAACATTAAGCATTGAATTAAATATAAAAAGAGCAAGCCTGTTACTTAGAATGGAAGATAAGGAGAGAAGTATCTAAGTATTGAGAAAAGCTGCCATTCAAGATACCTAGTTGCTCTTAAGATTGCTCTAAACATATTTGTTTGCAGCTACATTTGATGGCAAGCTCATCTAAACTGAAAGAGAGTTGACGAGGTTTATTATGTGTAAACCAGATTGAGTGAGTTCCATAATGAGAGACTAGAAGGAAGAGAAAGCAGTTAAGTGTCAATTACCTTTTCAGAGGGCTTCCTTGGGGGCTCACATGGTAGAGTCTACCTACAAAACGGGAGACCTGAGTTCAATCCCTGGATCTGGAAGATGCCCTGGAGAAGGGAATGGCTACCCACTTCAGTATTCTTGCCTGGAGAATTCCATGGCCAGAGGAGCCTGGTGGGCTACAGTCCATGGAGTCACAGAGTCAGAAATAACTAAGTAGCACTTTTACTTTTTCAAGAAATTTGGGTATAATTAAAGAAGAAAAGGCTGAAAGAAAATGCATATTCCGTCAACTTAAAATTTATAAGTAAATGCTCAAAGCTTTAATTTTTTATTTTTTTTTTTGAAATTTTTAGCTGTGTTGGGTCTTTGTTGTATGTGGGCTTTCTTTAATTGCAGAGAGCAGGGGTTACTCGCTAGTTGCAGTGTGCTGGCTTTTCATTAATATGGCTTCTCCTGTTGTGGAATGCTGGCTCTAGGTGCTTGGGCTTTAGTAGTTCCAGCAAGTGGACTCAGTAGTTGCAGCTCATGGGCTCTAGAGCACAGGCTCAGTAGATGAGGTGCACAGGCTTACTTGCCCAGGGGCCTGTGGAATCTTCCCAGTTGTTCAGTCGCTCAGTCATGTCCAACTCTTTGACACCCCATGGACTATAGCTGGTCAGAATTCCCTGTCCTTTGACATCTCCCAGAGCCTGCTCAAATTCATGTCCATTGAGGCAGTGATACCATCCAACCATCTCATTCTCCGTTGACCCCTTCTCCTCTTGCCTTCAATCCTTCCCAGCTTAGGATATTTCCCAATGAGTCGGCTCTTCACATCAGGTGGCCAAAGTATTGGAACCTCAGTTTCAGCATCACTCCTTCCAATGCATATTAGGACTGAATTCCTTTAAGATTGACTGGTTTGATCTCCTTGTAGTCCAAGGGACGCTCAAAAGTCATCTCCAACACCACAGTTCAAAAGCATCAATTCTTTGATATTCAGCCTTCTTTATGGTCCAACTCTCACATCCATACAGGACTACTGGAAAAACCATAGCTTTGACTAGATGGACCTTTGTTGGCAAAGTAATGTCTCTGCTTTTTAATTTTATTTTTTTTTTATTTTTAAACTTTACAAAATTGTATTAGTTTTGCCAAATATCACAATGAATCTGCCACAGGTATACATGTGTTCCCCATCCTGAGCCCTCCTCCCTCCTCCCTCCCCATACCATCCCTCTGGGTCGTCCCAGTGCACTAGCCCCAAGCATCCAATATTGTGCATCGAACCTGGACTAGCAACTCATTTCATACATGATATTTTACATGTTTTAATGCCATTCTCCCAAATCTTCCCACTCTCTCCCTCTCCCACAGAGTCCATAAGACTGTTCTATAATATGCTGTCTAGGTTGGTCATAGCTTTTCTTCCAAGAAGCAAGCGTCTTTTAATTTCATGGCTGCGGTGACTTTGGAACCCAAGAAAAGAAAGTCTGTCACTGTTTCCATTGTTTCCCCATTTATTTGCCATGAAGTGATGGGACCAGATGCCATGACCTTAGTTTTTTGATTATTGAGTTTTAAGCCAGCTTTTTCACTCTCCTCTTTCACTTTCATCAAGAGGTTCTTTGTTCCTCTTACTTTCTGCCATAAGGGTGGTATCATCTGTATATCTGAGGTTATTGATATTTCTCCTGGCAATCTTGATTCCAACCTGTGCTTCATACATCATGCCATTTTGCATGATGTACTCTGCATATAAGTTAAATAAGCAGGGTGACAATATATAACCTTAACGTACTCCTCTCCCAATTTGGAACCAGTCCTTTGTTCCATGTCTAATTCTAACTGTTGCTTCTTGACCTGCATACATATTTCTCAGGAGACAGGTAAGGTGGTCTGACATTCCCATATCTTTAAGAATTTTCCACAGTTTGTTGTGATCCACACAGTCAAAGGCTTTAGCATAGTCAGTAAAGCAGATGTTTTTCTGGAATTCCTTTGCTTTTTCTATGATCCAGCAGATATTGGCAATTTGATCTTTGGTTCCCAGAGAATCTTCCCAGACCAGGGATCAAACTGGTGTCCCCTGCATTGCAAGGCAAATTCTTAACTACTGGACCACCAAGGAAGCCCTGACACTTTAAATTATTAATAAATAAATGTGAACAACTATCAGCTTGCTTTGCGTGAATTTTCTAGTGATATAATTAAATTTTTAATTGTCTCCATTTCTTGATGGAGATTTTGTAAGGTATAGCCTTGTAAACATTAAGAAAAATTTTTTTTTACCCTAGCTCCAGTTTGTGGTACACATTTTCCACTTCTTGAGATCTCTGTAGGTTCTCAGTGATTACCATTTCCATTTCTATTCTTCTTTGGTTTACATGAAATTATACAATATATTTCTGACCCTGACTATTCCTCCCCCTACTCTGACTTCCATTCTATCGTCAGAGCTCCTCTCTTCTTTCTATACATTATTCCTCAGTACTCTCTTTCAGTCACAGCTTCATCTAGTATTTTCACTCATGTGATTCCCAAATCTTAAAATCCTATACCCTTGGAGAGATTGGCATGTTAGAAACATGAACTAAAATCTCTAATGATTCTGCTTTCACTAAAGAATATAGATCTGAAAATAAAATGTTGAATACTTGACTCTCTGTCCTTCTTCCAGTTTCCATGAGAGATTCTTGATATTATGCAGAGATCATCATGCCTGTCTAAGGCAATTCTATGATCAGAACTATTTGTAACATTTCTAACTGCCCATATTCTCTGAAAATGAGCTGATGACAGCATCTAATGAGTGTGCTTGACAGTCATCCATTTGGTATTACTGTTTCAGATCAGATCAGATCAGATCAGATTAGTCGCTCAGTCATGTCCGACTCTTTGCGACCCCATGAATCGCAGCACGCCAGGCCTCCCTGTCCATCACCAACTCCCGGAGTTCACTCAGACTCACGTCCATCGAGTCAGTGATGCCATCCAGCCATCTCATCCTCTGTCGTCCCCTTCTCCTCCTGCCCCCAATCCCTCCCAGCATCAGAGTCTTTTCCAATGAGTCAACTCTTTGCATGAGGTGGCCAAAGTACTGGAGTTTCAGCTTTAGCATCATTCCTTCCAAAGAAATCCCAGGGCTGATCTCCTTCAGAAGGGACTCGTTGGATCTCCTTGCAGTCCAAGGGACTCACAAGAGTCTTCTCCAACACCACAGTTCAAAAGCATCAATTCTTCGGCGCTCAGCCTTCTTCACAGTCCAACTCTCACATCCATACATGACCACAGGAAAAACCATAGCCTTGACTAGACGAACCTTTGTTGGCAAAGTAATGTCTCTGCTTTTGAATATGCTATCTAGGTTGGTCATAACTTTCCTTCCAAGGAGTAAGCATCTTTTAATTTCATGGCTGTAGTCACCATCTGCAGTGATTTTGGAGCCCCAAGAAAGTAAGTCTGACACTGTTTTCACTGTTTCCCCATCTATTTCCCATGAAGTGGTGGGACCGGATGCCATGATCTTAGTTTTCTGAATGTTGAGCTTTAAGCCAACTTTTTCACTCTCCACTTTCACCTTCATCAAGAGGCTTTTTAGTTCCTCTTCACTTTCTGCCATAAGGGTGGTGTCATCTGCATATCTGAGGTTATTGATATTTCTCCCAGCAATCTTGATTCCAGCTTATGTTTCTTCCAGTCCAGCGTTTCTCATGATGTACTCTGCATATAGGTTAAATAAACAGGGTGACAATATACAGTCTTGATGAACTCCTTTTCCTATTTGGAACCAGTCTGTTGTTCCATGTCCAGTTCTAACTGTTGCTTCCTGATCTGCATGCAAATTTCTCAAGAGGCAGATCAGGTGGTCTGGTATTCCCATCTCTTTCAGAATTCTCCACAGTTTATTGTGATCCACACAGTCAAAGGCTTTGGCATAGTCAATAAAGCAGAAATAGATGTTTTTCTGGAACTCTCTTGCTTTTTCCATGATCCAGTGGATGCTGGCAATTAGATCTCTGGTTCCTCTGCCTTTTCTAAAACCAGCTTGAACTTCAGGAAGTTCACGGTTCACATATTGCTGAAGCCTGGCTTGGAGAATTTTGGGCATTACTTTACTAGCGTGTGAGATGAGTGCAATTGTGCAGTAGTTTGAGCATTCTTTGGCATTGCCTTTCTTAGGGATTGGAATGAAAACTGACCTATTAATAAATCAAAATAACACTCATATAATCTACAAAATGCATGGACAAAGCAATTTTGTGTGTATTTATATCTCCTTAGCCAAATATCAATTGCTAAATTGATAAATGAAATGGCAGTGAGTAATATAGGGTGTGGGTTCTGTTTGTTTTTAAATCTACATAAGAATTGATGCTAATCAAATTAAAAATCTTGGGTAACATGTGTTATAGAGCGTATTAGTAAAGATTTCAGGATTCCCAGTTCATTGTGTGGATAGGAGTTTTTCTTCCTGATTTGTCAGTTTTGTGCCATACCTTCCCCATGTATGTGACCTAGGTCTGTGATCTTTCATATTGAACATATCAGCCATTTATTACCAGCTCTAATTTCCTTTCCAGCTTCCACTGAAAGTAAAAGACTGCTGGCAGATTTTAATTTCATGTTAGACAGCAAAAGACATATCTGCATGATTAAAATGCCAGATTTCTGTATAACTGTTATCAATTATACTAATTAAGAGAAAATTGTAGAGAAATTTGCTCTGAGGAAAACAAAATATATTGTGCTAAAACCTTTCTTAATGCACAACTGTCCACAGGCTATTTTATTTCTCATAGTATAGCTATATTTTGCCAATTTTAAAGCAAAAAATGTCAGAAGACTTGGAAAAAAAGGTAGTCGTAAGGAGAAATAATTGTGAAATTGGTACCTGTGAACATTATGAGTAACTACTTTGGTGTGAATTGAAACAACCTTCACACAAGTACAGGCTGATTAAATAGTTGAATTGACTAATTGTTTTTAAAATATATGCCTAGTTGGACAGCCATTTAAATTCTCTAACAAGCTCCAGAGTTCAGAAAGTTTTTAAGCCTTTTAGGAAAATGAACCTTATGGCTTAACAGTGTTTTTACTAACATTTAGAAAATTACAGTTTAAATTTAAAATAATCAGAGCTGGAAATCAGTATTTAAAGAGACTTTACATACATTTCCTCATTTAATCCTCATTGAAATCCTGCAGGGTACGGGATATCAGAGGATGCTATGAAATTTAAGCAGCTTGTACTGGAGTACAGATTCAAAATCAGGTCATCTAGTTTCAAGTTTATTGTCACCCTCAGCTATTCATTTATGTTTAAGTACCTGGTATACACCAGTACCTGGTAAATATATCATAGGTTGGGAATGGAGGGCACAATTCTAAATAGGTCATTTTTCTTTTTTCACTTTCAAATAGCTCTGAATGTAGCAGATGAGATAAGTAATTAGGTCATGTGATATTTTTAAAGTATCGTATGCAGGGCAAGTATAAGGTGTTTTGATAGAACCTAGAGAGGATATGAAATCTGCATTTAGAGGGGGCACTGAGAAGATGATATCTAAAATGATATATTTTGGTCTTGCTCTAATTAGATCTGTGGAAATTAAAGATCCAGAAGAGTAAGGAGCATGTAAATGCATGTAAAGTAAAAGAAAATGTTGCCTATTAAATGAACTCTGGATAATTCACTATTGGTGGAAATTCAGTACTTTAGTGAGAAGTCATATAAACTGAAGAGATTCTCCAGTCACCAACATTTAGAAATCTCTGGAAATATTTCCGCGTGTCTGAATGACTGAGGAGCAGCATTACCAAGATCGAGTGGGTGTGGGGGAAGATTTTGTTACAGGGACAGTCCAGTACAGTAGGTAATTTTTCTCACTTCAACATGATAATTATGGGCTCCTGAGAAACACAGAGAACAGATCAACAGTCCTGGAGGGTCTAGTAAGGTATTTGGGTTCTCTTTAGAGACACTATTCTGGCCCACTGAAGGGTTTTTAGGAAGAGTGAACACAGTAAGATTTCTGCTTCAAAATTCCCTCTGTTTGCGTTGTGGAAAGTGACTTAGAGGGTGCACAGTTAAACACTAATGCTGTGAAGTACAAGCTGTACCTTGGAATGGGCAAGTCTAAGAGAGCAAGAAAAATGTGGTGAGCACAGACAGAATTTTACTGCCTTGACTCTTTCCACCGGAAAGTGGAGACATTAGCTTCCCTTGAGCAGAGTACATGAAAAGGGAGAAGTGAACTAGAAGTAACCCTAATAACAGTCCCTATAGAGTCTTAGGACTTCCCAGGTGGCGCGAGTGGTAAAGAACCTGCCTGCCAATGCAGGTAGGTATAAGATACCTGGGTTTGATCCCTGGCTCCAGAAGATCCCCTGGAGGAGGGCACGGCAACCCACTCCAGTATTCTTGCTTGGAGAATTCCCATGGACAGAGAAGCCTGGTGGGCTACAGTCCATAGGATCACAAAGAGTTGGATATGACTGAAGTGACTCAGAGAGAGAGAGAGAGAGAGAGAGAGAGAGAGAGAGAGAGAGAAAGTCATAGAGCAAAAGCCACTCCAGAGAACAGTTGCTTTCTCTTTTCCAGGAGCAGACAGCTCTGCAATTCTGCCTCATTAAAGCAAATAAATAAATAAAGATATCTAAAATCTTTGTCTAGTTTAACTTTCTGACATTAGATTTCTGTTTCTGCCACTGAAAAATCTTAATTGATTCACATGGGGATAATCTATCAGAGTATTTCTTGATTCTGAAACATTACTAGAGACAGTGGCTCTCCATTTATATTTTAGCATTTTTATGAAAAAGAAGACACTTTATGGAGCCAAATGTATTAATCCATTTAGTAATTCATCCATGAATCCAAGCATCCATCCATCCATTCAGTATCATTCCAAAAGTATGTGTTGTAGGCACTGGTTAAGCACTAGAGAAACATTTGCTTTTCACAATTTGGTCTTAAGGGCAGATATCTCAGGAATTCATCTGTTTTCAAGGCTAATGTATAAATTTGTTGTTCTTATTTCCTTTACATACTTACTTATTTATACTTTAAGAACTTGTATCTATTATATTTTGAAGCTTGGACTCCAATACCAGAATCCCAAATGTAAAACATAAATTGCATGCATAGAAGTATGTGAATATCTTCTGACTTTGGAACTCCATTTCTATCAAATATCTCTTTAGCTCTTGGAAATACTTTGATTCCACAGAAATAGGAAATTTCTTCATTCTCCCGATGTAAACTGCTTCATTTGCATGACCATTTGAATATGAATATATATATATATATATATATATGGTTTTCTTTGTACAATTTAGTAAGTCTGGACCATTTTAAAAGATGGAATGGCTTCAGTAGGTGGTGAAGAGCCTGTTAAAAATATTTTTATTTTACACAGGTGTAACACAGGTGGTACACCCTTTCCTCTCTGCCCCATAGGGTGTAGCTCTAACTACCCTCTAGGGAAGAGAAGGTTGGGTGAACAGCCTTACTATTTCTCCAGCTCAGTAATTTCCTACAGGTACATTCTCTTCAGGAAGGAATTCTTAAGGGAAATGAAGGCTAGTGCATACAAAACGCACTTGCTTCATGGTTCTTCTGTGAGTCATTTCAGCCCAAATCTTATATGTATTTATAGCTGATTGTTTCCTGTCTTTTTTATTTTAATTGAAGGATTCATCTCACTCTCATGAAATTGTTCATTTTTTGATGGAGGAGCCTCAGATGTGCTGCCTTGACTTAATTACTTTGTTTTTATTTATTTATTTATTTATTTATTTTATTTTTACTTTGTTCTTAAAGACACAAGTTTTCACATATAGAATCTCAGAGAGTTCCTACAAAGATACACAGTCATCCACATTTACAGATTAACAACTGGCTTTGTTATGCTCAGAAAATCCTGTTTCCTAATAAAGCTGCATCAAAATAGTTAAAAATACAAGATGAGATGTCTAAATCGCTTCTGATTTTTTACCTAATTTTAAGAAATTAGGCAGCTGGCGGGTAATTCACAACCAGAGGTTACTTCAATCCGTTGTACCACCCCATGGAGAGGCAGAGTTTCTTTTGAGTTTTAAATATAACAAAATGTCTTTTGAGTCTAGACTGGGTGAAGGAGAGCGAGAGATCTAGAAGGATTCTATTGCTTCTGTCTTGAAACCCTGGATGAATATGTTAGGGATACTTTACCTCTCCATATCTAATTTTCAAACTCACCACCCAACTCTGGCACCAGAAGACCAACTTTTACTAACTTCATCAATGACCTTTTCTTTAACCCTAGCCTCCTGTGGAATCTGGTTAATAGAAGCCATAATAGGAAAGGGTGTGTCAGGAGAGTGAAGCAGAGATACTTGGTACGTGGTTGTCTCTCTACCTGGTCACGGATTGCCCTTTTCTGAGTTCCTCTGGAGAAGTCCATAGTTTCTGTTGATCAATACTCCCTTGTAGCTGCTACAGACCCACTTCAGGCCATTGTGTTTCATAAGTTGTCCTGCCTCTCTGGGTCAAATAATGTTGAGGACTCCCTGCTTCTGCTTAGCTCTGGGTGCTTCAATATGGCGCTTACTCTTTGAATCTGTCATGTTTATTAACTGACCTTGTATTGAAGTCTCCTAAATTACTACATCTGAATATGGCATTGTTTCCTGTTGTGATCCTTGCTGATACCAATGTTCATCCTACTTCATATTTAACGGCTACTTAATAGAGTAAAAAATAAAAGAACCACACTTACCTGGAGAAGGTAGAGCTGTTTAGACTTGTTAACTTTACATGTCTGACAAGAATCCCAGAAGTCAGATGTCTGACAAGTATTTCTATAGAAATGGAAGTGAAAAGAAGTATTTGGGATGTGTAGGGTAAGGAAGTTAGAGATGGCGAGGTTCGGAAAAAGAGCGAGACTGGCACTTTACAGGAACAGATCACCTTTAATGAGGCGAGAAGAGGCAGCAGTCAGATTAGTGAGCTGCTGCACTAACCCAAGAAAAGAGTAAGTATATATAGGCATATATGTGGAAATCTGTCTTAAGGAGGCCTGTTCTCCAAGGTTGTTCAGAGTAGTTATCTCTTAAATGGCTGGGGCAAGGAATTCTGGAGATTGGCCAGAGGCTGGGACCGGATGGGAGCTGGGCGTAATCAACCTTAATGTCCATTTTTTTCTTCCCATGAGAGAGTTCTTTGTTTTGCATAGAATGGTGGGGAGGACCCGGAGGGGAGTTTTAACTCCAGGCTATTTTGAGCTGTGTAAACTTTCCATCAGGATGAATATTTGATTTGGAGATCTAATGAACTTTATGAACTTGGAAGAATCTTAGCTTCATTTAACAATGCATAAAATTAAGGTGAAGTCTTGGTTATTTTCTTTGTACTTCATCTTTGTGACACTTTATTTTCATTCTATAGAGCTAATTAGAAAAGCAGGAACTTGAGACCCAGAAATTTCAAAGCCAGAAACCTTATGTGAAACATCTTATTTTGTGCTAAACCTGTTATTTATATCAAATATACAATATAATCTCTTCAAGGGAAACCTCATCTTCCCCTGAGACATATTAACCCTTTAAAACATAGAATGTATACACAACATACATTATTAAATCACTGAAATATGTGATACATTTTAGGCAGAATATAACTAAGTAATACATTTTCTTTGTTTGTAGCATTCTCCTAATACTAAAATTTAAAAAACATATGACTATTTCTCTATTACTCTGTGCATTGAATCTATAGTACCAATGGTATGTGAATGGGAACCAAAGTGATCTGAAAAAGACACCTGAATGAAACACACACATATGTATGTATGCTGCCACGTCGCGTCAGTCGTGTCCAACTCTGTGCGACCCCATAGACGGCAGCCCACCAGGCTCCTCTGTCCCTGGGATTCTCCAGGCAAGAACACTGGAATGGGTTGCCATTTCCTTCTCCAATGCATGAAAGTGAAAGTGAAAGTGAAGTCACTCAGTCGTGTCCGACTCTTAGCAGCCCCATGGAGTGTAGCCTAGCAGGCTCCTCCGTTCATGGGATTTTCCAAGCAAGAGTACTGGAGTGGGGTGCCATCGCCTTGTACGTATATATGTATGTATTTATGTGTGTGTATATATATATTTTTTCTGTACAATTGAGCTTTTCCCTTAGGTGATTAAATATTTATAGGTAAAATGTTATACCTTGATTTTGAAAATAACTCATCATCTATGCACACTATTTATGAAGTTGAAAGATTTAATGCTATTTTTATTAATAAAGTTCTAGAGTGGTTACTATCTTTCTGTATTTTTTTAGCAGTTGTATAAAAGTCTCTGAATAAGTGTTCACTTTCTCTGCTAAGGAATATTAGTCCTTTTTCTCCTGTGATAATCCTGCATAACAAACATCTGCACCCAAACCTCAATGACTTAAAATGATTATTTCTTTAAACCTCAGTTGCCTACAGGTCAGCTATCTCAACTGGGATATGCTGTGCTAAACTGGACCACAAGCTTTTGGTCCATGTGTTTACATTCTGATATTCTGGCTGAAGCAACAAAGGGCTTTTCAGGGGAAGCATTTTCAGGGGAAGAAGTGGAAGCAGAAATACATAGTGTTACTCTGTTAAGGTGCCAACTCAATAATGACAGTCTGTCACTTTTCCATTGGTTAAATCAAATCACATGGCTATGTCTGATACTATTTATGGAAGTTTTTAACCTAAAATAAATAGATGGCAGATATTTCTCCAGAAAAGGTGAGTTTCCTTGGCATTAGACGAGAGTTGCATTTCACAGTCTGTAATTATGGAAAGTCATATGTTAGTCTGTATCATGACCAGGGAAGGAGAACACCTTTAGAAACTGAAAAAGGAAGTTGGGAGGGCTAAGGCAAACAAAATCCAGGGCTTCTCTTTGGCTGAGCCCTTGCTAGGAAAGAAGAGTCTTCTCTCTGTTGGGCTCTACTATCGTGGCAGATTGTGAGAACTCACCCTTCTGGTCTCCTGACTTTATTTAAATGAAGTTTCTGTTTTTGTTTGTTTGTTTCATTTTGTTTTGTTTTGTTGTTTGTTTCTTATAAATCACACTATAAATAAATCTTGCCAGTCACTTGGAGGAAAGGAAAAATTTATTGACAAATAATATAATCTTCCAATAAGGTTTGTGTTCTCAGTTTTAGCTAATCAGTATGTATTATGCTTTTTTAGGCTTCTGAAAATTTTAGAAGGGAGTGTACAGTTTGAGGTAAATCATGTGCGAATGCTTAATAAATAAACTTAAGCCTACAAGAAGACCCAAGAACACAGTACAATTAAGAATAAATTCAGGATAAGTACATCAAATGAATAAAGAGAAGAATATAGTAACTGCACTCATTAATTGCCATAATAAATAAAAGGATAAACCTTAGTAAAGATAAATATTCAAAGATGAGGAGAACATTTTGTTGAATTAAACACAGGAAAAAATTTTGGAAGGTGTTATGTTGAGTTACTTTTAAATATATAATTGAAAAACTATAAAAGAATAAATCAATGCTGTTGTTCATATTTGGTTCCCTAATTAGTAATCTTATGGGGCTTTTTAAAGAAGAATCGCAGAATTGCAAGAGTCCTTAGATGATGTGAGAACCTCATGCAGTTGTGTAGGAATAAAAGCGAATGAATCATTGTGTATGCTGCTGCTGCTTAGTCGTTCAGTCGTGTCCTACTCTTTGCAACCTCCTGGACTACAGCCTGACAGTCTCCTTTGTCCATGGGGATTCTCCAGGCAGGAATACTGGAGTAGGTTGCCATTTCCTTCTCCAATCATTGTGTATAGCAAAGCCATTTTTGTGAGTGTAAAATATCTAACATCTTCAAGGATAATTTCTCTGCCTTGATTCAGGCACTGTTCCTGGGTCATCCTTTTGTATTCTAAGTTAAAAGTAAGTTTTATTTTACCTTTTGCCAATTATATAACACAGTCTTCAAACATTATTTACTCTTTAGATATTTTAAATTGCATCAAATAAAACACATTGGTTTCCCAATTTTTAACTTGGTATTTCTAAGACATCATTTAGAACAAGAAGAGAAATTTGACAGTTAAATGCTTGAGAAACTCATTGAGGGAAAGTTTATCATTGTTGTTCTTTTTAACTTATTCAATATTTGTTTCATTTAGTGACTGTTATGTTAAAAGGGGAGAAAATTGTTTCATTCAATGTGTTTTATTGTAAAAAGGAATATGTTTCATACCTTTAAAAGACAAAAGAAGATCATGCAACCCATAATATTTTTATGTATGATAACTTAGAACAATCTAAAATAAAATCAAATGTTATATTATGGAACAGTTTTTAAAATCATTTATATTAATATTTTCAGAGGCAATAATATTGGCTTAAAAACTATGTGGATCCAAATAACAGATATGAAGTGTATGTGTTAAGGTTACTTGTTTTGACTTCATGTAATTAAGAATAAAATAGGATTGACATTTCTTTTCAAGAGAAAATTTCCTTATGGAAGACCATCAAGACATTGTGGTTTTTCTGATATCTTCTAAAAACTAAGAAACTAAATATATAAATGTTAGTAAAACATTCATTGGCATTTCATTATAACGACAGAATTCTCTAGGAGATGCACTGTGCAGATATACTTATGTACACAAACTAAGAAATTAGGAGAGAAGGTGTACACTATGCCTTATACTAAAATGAGATAAGTGGTAAAAAAAAGAAAAGGGCAGGGTAGAGTGATATTAAGTATAAAATATGGGGTGAAATTTCTAAATTAGTAAGCCAGAATGTCTCACTGAAAATGGGAATTTTTAAAATAAGGATCTGAAGGAAATGCAAATATGTGTGGAAAGAGCATCCCAGGCAAAGACCGTAGTAAGGGCAGATACCTGATGGTGGGTGAGTAGGTGGCACATTTGAAAATTATGGAGGAGGAATAAGGAAGAATAATGAGAAGAATTGTGGTAGATGAGGTCTGTGAGGGAGCCAGGAATTATATTATATGTGGTTTTACGGGTAAAATCAAAGATTTCAACATTAAATTGAGAGGTAAAACAATTATCAATGAAAGCGTTTTAGGCAGAGTGGAGTACAAATCTAACCTAAGTTTTTCTGGGATCATGCTGGCTTCTCATTTAAAATAGACTGAAAGATCAAGGGAGGAGAAAAGGGAAAATTGCTAGAGCAATGCCCTTAAGAAAGAAAGAAGGATGGAATTGAGCACATAGTGAGAAAAGTGTGTTTACTTGGAGTGCAGTCCATCCTAATAACAGAAGAGATGTTGGAATATTCAAGCAGCGATGCAAGAAAATAGATGTGAAGGGGCAGGTGGTGAATGACATTTCTCTCTTTTTTTTCTGGTTATTTTTAAGTAACATATAAACAATGATCACAAGCTAAAAATGGAAAAAGAGGAGAAGTTTGAGGCAAAGGGTGTGGTATAAAATAGTCCTATAGCACAGAAAAGAGTGAATGGACTAGGGAAATATAGTTTTGAGTCAGTGCTCATGAGCTTATTGATGTCCATCTAGATGGTTTGGAATTTCCTCCAGGCTGCTCCAGTGGGGTAGGTACAGGTGTAAGGAAGATGGAGAATTGGATTTAACTATGGTTCTGGTTTAGCCTAAAGAGTGAAGAATAAACAAATATAGTTAAAAAAAGGAGTTCATGCTGCAGTTAAGTGAGTGATTTTATAATGATTAACAGTGAAATATAAGTTTGATAAGAGAAGTGCAGATTGAGGGGTTAGAGATAAATAAAAATGGTAAAGTCTCTCTGGCTTCATACTATTGTTGCATATTGACTTTTTAAGGGAGTGAACTGGAAAGATAGAAAATTGTAGTAAGATATGTTTAATGGTGACTACAGCCACAAAATTAAAAGATGCTTGGAAGGACTGATGCTGAAGCTACAATACTTTGGGCACATTGATTCAAAGAGCTAACTCACTGGAAAAGACCCTGATGCTGAGAAAGATTGAGGGCAGAAGGGAGAAAGGGTGACCGAAGATGAGATGGTTGGATAGCATAACCGATTCAGTGGATATGAGTTGGAGCAAACTCTGGGAGATAGTGAAGGACAAGGAAGACTTGTGTGCTGCAGTTTATGGGGTGGCAAAGAGTCAGGTATGACTTAGTGACTGAATAACAACAATGAACAACAACAAATGTTTGAAATCGAGGTTTGAGGAGAGTGATTATGGTTAGTAAAGACAAAGTCATATATGCTATTGTAGAGTGATTTTGGGAATTAGAGTGGGGACCAAGATGACTGAGAAGAATGAAGAAGCTAGGTCTTGGAGTTTGAATTCACCACTACAGAGGTGGTATTGGAGATAGTTCAAGAAAGCCAGGAGCTAACCAGTAAAGAAAATAAAAGAGGTGACCTAGGTGATTTTTAGATAATAGCAACAAAGGGCGGTGTTTTATAGAGGAAGAATATACAATTGTCTGAAATAGGATGATGAATACAAAAAGGGCACTTACCCTACTTTAAGTCTCAGACTTCTTTTGTAGAAGGAGAAATGTCATCGGGAAATAACTAGGTTTAAGTTAACACCTAAACATTCTAGGGAGAAGAATTTAAGGAAGATTTTTAGGATATAGTCAAGTTTGCTCATGATTGAACTTTAGAGAAAAAGAAAATAATGAATGGTGGATGGATAAACATTCAGATTCAGAAATGATCTGAAGTAGGAAGATACTTCAGAGATCATTTAATCTAAATTTTTTATGTGTTGAAGTCTCTTCACAATATAACTAATAATAAGCCAGTCTCTATTTGAACATTTCCAGTGACTGATTCCTTACAGGCAACCCGTTCCAAAAATGAGAATTTTTTTTTTAATGTTCAAAGATATTTCCATTTGTTTGAAAATTAAATAAAATTTATACAGAATAGATTCCTTAAAATTAGGACTCACTCATGCTACTCTCAGACTATTACGTTTGGTCCCTCTTTTGATCATCAGATTTTAACTCTGGATGGTGTGCTCTTCCACGTGTCCTCCCTTTCTGAGACAGGATATTTACGGACCTTCTGGTTACTTGTTTCAACACTTTGATAGTTTAAACAGCTAAGCACCCTAACAGTTACCACCATTTCAAAGCAGCTTTAATGAGAAGGTGCCCAAGTTATTGATATCCAGTTGTTTCACTACTCATCAGTTGCCTTCGACTTTTATATTCTTCCTCCATGCCTGACTTCTCTTTCTGGTTGTACCATATTTGCTATCACTCTTTTAAAAATATTCTTGTCTCCCTTGCTCTAATTTCATACACACTTGTCAAGATGCAGCTTTGGGCAGATCCATCTTTGTGCCTGTATCCCAACAGCTAAACATCATGCTGTATACCGGAAGCACTAAAGTTACATTTTCACCAAACTCAATGGACTTTGCACAATTCATTCAAGAAACAGTGTATCTCCAGAAAGTTTTACTCTATCTATTTCCACTATGAAATCTCGTCTATCCACTCTACTTAAATCTTGACTTCTTTTTTTCCTCCACTAATCACAAGCCTATGGCTTCACATCTTCCCAGAGTGAAAACTCCAGATAGCAACTACTTAGTATTTTTGCTACTATTTCTAAACACTGTCCTAATGCCTCCTGTTCCCATTACAATGAAGAAAGCACTGCTCCAATTTAAATCCAGTCCCTCACATGTATTTCTTTGCTCCTGCTGCACTTCTGGCTGTCTCCTGATATATTTAACTTCTTGATTTGTCCTATATATTTTCTCTGATCAGTCAAACATGATCTAATATCTATAATCTTAAATAAAACAAAACAAGACTTTCCTTGGCCTCATATGCCCCTTTAGATATTATTTTAATCTGTTTTTTTGTTTCCTATTTCCCTTCATAACCAGTTTTTCAAGAGTTGTGTGTATGTGTGTGTTTTACAGATATTACTTCAATTTTTTTTACCTTCTAGCTGATCTTTCTACCCTCGTCATTCTAGGATTCTGCTTGCAGGGTCACTAATTAATAGCTTATTGCTGAATTCACCATGTTTCCATCCTAAGTTAGTTGGCAGCTGTATTTTACACAGTTGATCACTACTTTCTTCCTGATAGATCTTTGTGGAGATCAAGAGGATGTGTAGTGGATACATATTCTCAGGCTCTAAAATTCAAGTGATAATATAATATGCCATTAGTTTAATTTTATCATAACCAGATTTAGCTTGTGAGTTACCATTCTGCTTGATAGTGAAAAATGTTAACTGAATCAAGTCTAAGTGAATTTAATTGCTTCAGGGTATTCCCAAGGCCAGGTTTTAATTCAATCAAATCAGAGTTGCTGTTCCCCCTCCTTCCTTTCTTCCTGCTGCTGCAAAGTTGCTTCAGTCGTGTCCAACTCTGTGTGACCCCATAGATGGCAGCCCACCAGGCTCCCCCGTCCCTGGGATTCTCCAGGCAAGAACACTGGAGTGGGTTGCCATTTCCTTCTCCAATGCATGAAAGTGAAAAGTGAAAGTGAAGTCACTCAGTCGTGTCCAAAAGTCCTATCCTTTCTTCCTGGATAGATTTAATTTCCGAAAAGTTTTCATAATACAATATCAGATGGTGAGACATCTGGGCTTCAGCCTTCCTTTGTCCTACACTGACATCTGTTGCAATGTACAATCAAGTCCCCTCTCCCCACCACATTGGCATCTGTTGAGGTTTCTCTATTCCCACTTGGTTCCTTGACATACATCCTGCACAGCTCTTTGTTATAATTTACTCTCATCATGACCACAGATCCCTTCAACATCTGTCTGTTTTCTCTTTCTCAGCCAAGTGTCTTGTTATCAGTGACAAAGGAAATCCTGTTGTTTTCTCTTGTTACTCAGGGGCCACAGGAGACTTGCTATGGCTGCCTTGTGCCTTCTCCTTCTCTAGGAGCAAAGAAACCTCTCAACCCTCTGACTCCTATTTTCAATTGGTTACTGGGGAATCCTAAAATTGTATTTTTCTCACATTATTTCAGAAAAGCTTAAGAGTGAATGCATTCTTTATTCCTGGAACTTCAAACCATTTAGTACCTTCTGTAAATACCCCTTTTACTTTGTATTGATTTAAGAGCAGAAAAGAGTCATAAAACTTCCCTTTAGGCATAAACCAGGGTGTAAATGCTTATGTCCAATACATTGTTCAACATTTCTCTGTACCAAAGCAAACAAGTATTCTTTTTATTCTAATAAAGAGAAAGAGGGATTTACTCTTTTTATTCCTCCAACTCTTTGTCTGTTTTATCAGTAAGATAGCTTTCATTAAAACAGAACCCAGGAATTTACCATCTCTACATGTAGGTTGCTGTTTTCACTTTATCTCAGCTTGCTTTTTTGGGGAAAAAAGGACCACATATGTTAAAAGTCAAGATATTTTATAAAGATTAGAGTAAGAGACTTACAATTCTATAGCATGGCAGAATGGGTAATATACCTATCTCTTTGGCTTGGGGAAAATATTAATATTATAAATGCTGAGTAGATTAACACATTTTGATGCATTGATGAGCTAAGTGAAAAGTAAGGAATACTCTAAGGCAAAACTAAATGAAAAGAGAAAAGTGGTAAGTAGAATGCTAACTTCCATTTTGAGAGCAATAGGAAACTTTTGTGAATTTGAGCTTAATTTTCATAGATTTCCAGAACACAGAGAACAGAGAGATAAATCCAGTAGTTGCTTAAATTAGGAAGGCTAAAAGAATATAAAGCTAGCATCCACCAAATTGGCCAGTCCCTTGATTTAAGTGTAAAATATATATAAATGTACATTTCTGGATAGTGTTACAAGATGTTATTTCTATCTTGAATTCTAGTAATAGTGCTGAATGACAGGGGAAAATGATCATTCTAGTTGAAAACAATCCTAATATTGGACTGTAGCCTGAATTATGTGATGTGAAAAACTTCATTGCAATACTGCAGTGATCGTAGGTTGGTATAGCCCCCAGTCACCTGACAGAAACAATTGTAAATTTTCTTTGGAATAACCTGTTTTCAGTCTAAGCCACAAATAATTACCACAAATAAAATTTTAAGAAATATAAATTCATAATAAAAACAAAATACCCAAAGAAATAAGGCATCACAAGCTAGAGTCTGCAGAAATCGTGTGTGTATTAGCTGCTCATTCAAGTCCGACTTTTTGCAACCCCATGGACTATAGCCTGCCAGGCTTCTCTGTCCATGGGGATTCCCCAGGCAAGAATGCTGGAGTGGGATGCCATGCCCTCCTCCGTGGAAACTTCTCAACCCAGGGATCCAACCCAGGTCTCCTGAATGGCAGGCAGATTCTTTACCATCTGAGCCACCAGGGAAGACTTAACAAAGGACTGAAGACTTAACTTCAGTTCTTAACTGAGAAGACTTAACAAAGGACTCAAGAGAATGGTTTGATATTGAAACTATTCTTTTAGGTCAAGGTCCCTAGAAACAGACTCACATAAACACTTGTATGCAAGAGATTTATTTGGGTGTCTTCTTTGAGGAGGGTGAACATTTGCAGGGCAGTACAAAAAAAGCCCGACTGAGTGATAGGGTTTGCAATAGAAGCCTTAACTGATCTTATAAACTCTGGACCCAATCCTAAAATTACTATTAAAAAAAAACATACTTTAGTGTTTCTGTTATATAAAACAATGGCCACTCTCTAGATTGAATATAATGGTTATAAGTGGGAAATGAGATCATAAACATGAAAATTCTATAGTAATTCCAAAACTTCTACTGAACAGGTTATCATGGCCATCTATCTAGAAATCAAAAGAACAGTCACTGGAGACAGAAAATCTCAATTTATTTCTTTTTTTTTTTTAATTTTATTTTATTTTTAAACTTTACATAATTGTATTAGTTTTGCCAAATATCAAAATGAATCCACCACAGATATACATGTGTTCCCCATCCTGAACCCTTCTCCCTCCTCCCTCCCCATACCAGCCCTCTCGGTCATCCCAGTGCACCAGCCCCAAGCATCCAGTATCGTGCATCGAACCTGGACTGGCAACTCGTTTCATACGTGATATTTTACATGTTTCAATGCCATTCTCCCAAATCTTCCCACCCTCTCCCTCTCCCACAGAGTCCATAAGACTGTTCTATACATCAGTGTCTCTTTTGCTGTCTCGTACACAGGGTTATTGTTACCATCTTTCTAAATTCCATATATATGCGTTAGTATACTGTATTGGTGTTTTTCTTTCTGGCTTACTTCACTCTGTATAATAGGCTCCAGTTTCATCCACCTCATTAGAACTGATTCAAATGTATTCTTTTTAATGGCTGAGTAATACTCCATTGTGTATATGTACCACGGCTTTCTTATCCATTCATCTGCTGATGGACATCTAGGTTGCTTCCATGTCCTGGCTATTAGAAACAGTGCTGCGATGAACATTGGGGTACATGTGTCTCTTTCCCTTCTGGTTTCCTCAGTGTGTATGCCCAGCAGTGGGATTGCTGGATCATAAGGCAGGTCTATTTCCAGTTTTTTAAGGAATCTCCACACTGTTCTCCATAGTGGCTGTACTAGTCTGCATTCCCACCAACAGTGTAAGAGGGTTCCTTTTTCTCCACACCCTCTCCAGCATTTATTATTTGTAGACTTTTGGATCGCAGCCATTCTGACTGGTGTGAAATGGTACCTCATAGTGGTTTTGATTTGCATTTCTCTGATAACGAGTGATGTTGAGCATCTTTTCATGTGTTTGTTAGCCATCTGTATGTCTTCTTTGGAGAAATGTCTATTTAGTTCTTTGGCCCATTTTTTGATTGGGTCATTTATTTTTCTGGAGTTGAGCTGTAGGAGTTGCTTGTATATTCTCGAGATTAGTTGTTTGTCAGTTGCTTCATTTGCTATTATCTTCTCCCATTCTGAAGGCTGTCTTTTCACCTTGCTAATAGTTTCCTTTGATGTGCAGAAGCTTTTAAGGTTAATTAGGTCCCATTTGTTTATTTTTGCTTTTATTTCCAATATTCTGGGAGGTGGGTCATAGAGGATCCTGCTGTGATGTATGTCAGAGAGTGTTTTGCCTATGTTCTCCTCTAGGAGTTTTATAGTTTCTGGTCTTACGTCAATTTATTTCTGATTGACACTCACTAGATGGTGGACCAAAGGTAAACCACTTTCTCTCTAGGCCTCAGTTTTCTCTCATCTAGAGTGGAAAGGAATAAAAATTACTTTGTAGCTTTGCTGTGGAGGACTAAATAAGGTGAACTTATCTATAGATTAAGTATAGCATTTACTCTCCAGATAAACTTATTATATAGCAATAGTTTATTAAATATTATCTGGTATAACAAAAGTACTTTAAAAAAAAAAAGAGGAGGATCATAGTCATAATCCCTAACTTAGCATCTGTCTCACTTTTATGATATTTATGATATGCTATTTAATCCCCTGTCCCCAAGATATTTTCTGATCATGGCACATGCAGAGCCTAACTCCCACTCTAAAAGCAAAATAATATTTTAATGAAGCTTGCCTTTACTGGAATATACACATTCTGCAACAGCATGAAATCCTTGTCTTTTTCTCTGACTCCGTATACATTTTACAGGCGAATATGGACTTCCCAGATAGGGGTAAAGAATCCACTTGCCAATGCAGGAGATGTAGAAAACATGGATTTTATTCCTGGGTAAGGAAGATTCCCTGGAGGAGGGCATGGCAACCCAATCCAGTATTCTTGCCTGGAGAATCCCATGGACAGAGGAGCCTGGCAGACTACCGACCATAGTGTCACAAAGAGTTGAACATGACTCAAATGACTTGGAGAAAAGGAGAAAAGGAAAGATATAAGCATCTGAATGGAGAGTTCCAAAGAATAGCAAGAAGAGATAAGAAAGCCTTCCTCAGCGATTAATGCAAAGAAATAGAAGAAAACAACAGAATGGGAAAGACTAGAGATCTCTTCAAGAAAATTAGAGATACCAAGGGAACATTTCATGCAAAGATGGGCTCAATAAAGGACAGAAATTGTATGGACCTAACAGAAGCAGAAGATATTAAGAAGAGGTGGCAAGAATACACAGAAGAACTGTACAAAAAAGATCTTCATGACCCAGATAATCACAATGGTGTGATCAACTCACCTAGAGCCAGACATCCTGGAATGTGAAGTCAAGTAGGCCTTAGAAAGCATCACTAGGAACAAAGCTAGTGGAGGTGATGGAATTCCAGTTGAGCTATTTCAAATCCTGAAAGATGATGCTGTGAAAGTGCTGCACTCAATATGCAAGCAAATTTTGAAAACTCATCTGTGGCCACAGGACTGGAAAAAGTCAGCTTTCATTCCAATCCCAAAGAAAGGCAATGCCAAAGAATGGTCAAACTACCACACAATTGCACTCATCTCACATGCTAGTAAAGTAATGCTTAAAATTCTCCAAGCCAGGCTTCAGCAATACGTGAACCGTGAACTTCCAGATGTTCAAGCTGGTTTTAGAAAATGCAGAGAAACCAGAGATCAAATTGCCAGCATCTGCTGGATCATGGAAAAAGCAAGAGAGTTCCAGAAAAACATTAATTTCTGCTTTATTGACTATGCCAAAGCCTTTGACTGTGTGGATCACAATAAACTGTGGAAAATTCTGAAAGAGATGGGAATACCAGACCACTTGACCTGCCTCTTGAGAAATTTGTATGCAGGTTAGGAAGCAACAGTTAGAACTGGACATGGAACAACAGACTGGTTCCAAATAGGAAAAGGAGGACGTCAAGGCTGTATATTGTCACCCTGTTTATTTAACTTATATGCAGAGTACATCATGAGAAACACTGGACTGGAAGAAACACAAACTGGAATCAAGATTGCCGGGAGAAATATCAATAACCTCAGATATGCAGATGACACCACCCTTATGGCAGAAAGTGAAGAAGAACTCAGAAGCCTCTTGATGAAAGTGAAAGTGGAGAGTGAAAAAGTTGGCTTAAAGCTCAACATTCAGAAGACTAAGATCATGGCATCTGGTCCCATCACTTCATGGCAGGTAGATGGGGAAACAGTGGAAACAGTGTCAGACTTTATTTTTGGGGGCTCCAAAATCATGGCAGATGGTGACTGCAGCCATGAAATTAAAAGACTCTAACTCCTTGGAAGGAAAGTTATGACCAACCTAGATAGCATATTGAAAGCAGAGATATTACCTGCCAACAAAGGTCCATCTAGTCAAGGCTATGGTTTTTCCAGTGGTCATGTATGGACGTGAGAGTTGGACTGTGAGAAAGCTGAGCACCGAAGAATTGATGCTTTTGAACTGTGGTGTTGGAGAAGACTCTTGGGAGTCCCTTGGACTGCAAGGAGATCCAACGAGTCCATTCTGAAGGAGATCAGCCCTGGGTGTTCATTGGAAGGACTGATGCTAAAGCTGAAACTCCAATACTTTGGCTACTTCATGTGAAGAGTTGACTCATTGGAAAAGACTCTGATGCTGGGAGGGATTGGGAGCAAGAGGAGAAGGGGACGACAGAGGATGAGATGGTTGGATGGCATCACAGACTCGATGGACGTGATTTTGAGTGAACTCTGGTAGTTGGTGATGGACAGGGAGGCCTGCCGTGCTGCAGTTCATGGGGTCACAGAGTCAGACACGACTGAACGACTGAACTGAACTGAAATGACTTGGCATGCATGCACAGGAGAATATAAATGCTCATCGTACTTTTGTTATGGCAACATATCCCCATAAAGTTATGGTGGTTTTGTATTAGAGAAAAGGAATGGATGCTTACAACAAAAATGAAAAAAAGAAAAAGAAAAGTTCTACTTGTATAATGATGAATAAAACAATCATAGGAAAAGATAGAAATGGGTTATTCAAAAACAAAAGAAGATTCAATGTTTATGTGCTGAGGATTTCAAAAGAAAATTTTAAACCTGGTCATGATGAAAGGGCTAGTTTTCTAAGCTAGAGAATTTATATAGGAGAACTGCAGGAGGTAAAGTTGATAAATTAACATTACCATGCTGATTAAGATTAGTGGGTCATTATTAGATTAGACAGTAAAGAATCCACCTGCAATGTGGGAGACCTGGGTTTGTTTCCTGGGTTGGGAAGAAGCTTGGAGGAGGGCATGGCAATCCATTCCAGTATTCTTGCCTGGAAAATTCCATGGACAGAGGAGCCTTGCATACTATAGCCATAGGGTCACAAAGAGTTGGACATGACTGAAGCAACTTAGCACACATGCATACACAGGAAAATATAAATGCTCATCCTACTTTTGTTATGGCAACACAGCATATATTTGCAAGGTGATAAAAGTCCTTAGACTAAGCATTTTAGCATATATTTGGGTTGATTCATTTTATTTTACTACTGTATTTACAAAACAAGTATAACACTGAGATTTTTATTTGCAAAAACATTCATGGTTAATCAAATAACACTGGAAAATATGTTTTGTGTCTGTGCTCTGAAAAGACTATATATGAGGTTCTTCTTGTGTGTGTTGTAGTTGTTTTTCCACACTTAGAACATGCCAAAGTGCAATTGTTTCTTTGAATAAAATTCCTTTATCTTGGGTCCTTGAAAAGAGCAAAATCACCACTAATTTTAATGGCTCAAATTTTCAAGCTATCCAGTTGCAATGGAAATAAATCTCATATAGAATCTGATCCATGGGTTGATTGCTTTACAGCAATAAACAAGTCTTAAAAATCCACACTGTAATGTCAATTTGCAATGCTTGTGCTTCAAAGAATATTTGAGGCACATGTGATTTATTTTTCAATCATCTGAGATTTAACAAAGACTATTCCATGATTAATCTAAAAAAATCAAGAGGTAATTTATTTTTATGAATTTTAGTTGAACAGCAAAAGCATATCATTTCTAAAGGTGCTATTAGGAACAACAGTAAAACAACCAGCTATTGAAGTATGTATACAGTGAATATTTTAAATTACAAAGGAAAAAAAAGCAACACAGGGGGAAAAACTAATGCAGATCTCTGTTGACGTTTTAGGTAATGATTTCATGAATGTTAAATAGATGGAAGTGATGTATCACATGTTTTCAAGGCTTTATTATGAGATTGAAAGTGAAAGTGTTAGTTGATCAGTCATGTCTGACTCTTTGCGACCCCTTCGACTGTAGCCCACCAAGCTCCTCGGTCCATGGAATTTTCTAGGCAAGAATACTAGAGTGGAATGTCATTTCCTTCTCCAGGGGATCTTCCCGACCCAAGAATTGAACCTAGGTTCCCCCCATATCAGGCAGATTCTTTACCATCTGAGCCACCAGGGAAGCCCCTATTATGAGATTAAAAATCTCTTTTTCAAATGAATGTCATTCAGCATTAGTTTAAGAAAATCCACTACTTTAGACTTAATCTCCTAATATTCATTTTTCAGCTGTATTCTATTCGGAATCAAACCTGTTAGACCTTCCTTCTGCTGAGTAAGTCCTATACTTCCTTACTTACACAATATTATTTTCTTAATGATAACATCTGTGATTACAAATCACACCTGACAAATTCTTCTTAAGGCCTTTTCCCTTGTTTTCCTGAAAAAACAGTTTAGTCTTGTTTTAGCTATACCAGCTAACTTAATAATCAGTTCTTGTTAATTGCAGAAATATTCTATTTTCAAAAGTCCATATATGAAAAAAAAAAGTCCATATATGAATTAATCATTTTTACTCTTTCATTACAAGTAACAGATCAGATCAGTCGCTCAGTCATGTCCGACTCTTTGCGACCCCATGAACCACAGCACACAAGGCCTCCCTGTCCATCACCAACTCCTGGAGTTCACCCAGACTCATGTCCATCGAGTCAGTGATGCCATCCAGCCATCTCATCCTCTGTCGTCCCCTTCTCCTCCTGCCCCCAATCCCTCCCAGCATCAGAGTATATAATCATTAAATTACAATCATTACAAGTATATTACAAGTATAATTAAATCATTACAAGTACATAATCATTAAATAATTGTATGTGTTTTAACTGATATTGAAAGATATTTAAGATATAGTGTTATGGCAAAAGGTGAGTTATAAAATAATGTGTTTTATACTTATAGCCATATGTATGAATATATTTGAACATGAGAGAATAATGTTAAAATATGTTGGTACATACATGAAAAAATCTGACAAAATACAGAAAACAATATTCATTTCTTAAGTGGGTTCATAGTGAACATTCATTTATATATATATAGATGTTATTTTTGGTAAGTGCAGTTTTGTTTTGATTTCTTCTAATAAAACATGGGAAAAAGAGCAGATGCATGTAAATCCACATATTAACATATTGTTAATATGTGGCTATCTCCACATATCTCCAGGAAATAGGATTATCGCCAGTCTTAATTTTCTTCTTGACTATGTTTAAAATATGTGTTTAATAAATAAGAGCTATCAATTTAGGCAATACAAGGTAGAATTATATTAATGGGCTAAAATTTTTTAAAATCCCTCATTATGGTACTTATAAAAACATTTCATTCTTTATACACATTTTATTTGTGTTTTATTTTACATATATGGCTAATTTTATTTCAGTTGAGTTTATTGATTAATAAACTGCCCTAAGTCTGTGATCATTGTTAAATCACCAAACCAAATGAAATTCATCACAGCTAAGTTAATGTCTGACTTTCTCAAAAGCTTGTGTTTCATTGCCTGCAGATTGACAATTAATTAATTTTTTAAATTATATTTTTGGTTCTTTATTTAGTTTTGTTGTGCCATTTTTTATATAGGGTCACAGATAATTGACAGTAAAATAACAGTATAGCAGCTTTCATATACAACAGGGAAAAGACATTAGAAAAATTAGTTTCTATTTCTAAGAAACATTAAAACCATAAAAGAGTAAAAAATCATATTCAATAATCCCTTGTTTTAGATATTTCTTTCCCCTGCATAGCAATGTGTTCACTTTTTTCTTATGAACCACATGAACATTTAGATTTTATTAAATTATTTTCAAATTCTTATGTTATAAGTGACATAAAATTTATGTCATATGTCATAAAATGTTGAAAAGACATTTTATTCCTAATTATACTCTTAATTTTTCTTCCCGTTATTGTCTTTTTTTGCCTGTTCAATCATTTCCAGTGATATTTAAGATCTGTGATAGCTAATGGTAATGTTAGAGCACATTTTCTGGATCCAAGCCAATCATAACATCTTTCAGTAATGTTTATATATACCAAGCTTGCCAGCTTCTTACCAGTGCATAACAGAAGATAAATGTACTACTACCAAGGCTAAAAGAAGCCAAGCCATCTGACTGCTAGCTACCTATTTTTACATAGCTGTTTTCAATTCGCATCATCATGTTATAGCAATATGATTTATTAATCCTTCTGACATTTTTCTCTTTGACAGCTTCTCAGCTTCTGTTATATCCTTCTTGGATGGGTAAGTACTATGTACTATTCTGAAACTGTGAATCATGTTTTGTATGTTGAGACTTTATTTTAGGCACTTAGTCTACTGAAGTGTTAACAACTTGGATTTAACCCTATCAAAGATAAAAATAGGGCTCAAAGGTTCAAGAAAAGTGAAATGAAGAAAAGTGAATTTGGAGATGTGATTGCAGTGGAGCCTTTCAATATTTTTGACTCTAAGTGTGTTAAGCTATAACTCACATTATAATTTCCACATGCAGGATTTAGGATTTTATTCCAAAGGGAAACATATTTTTAAGACAGCTATATTCTATCATGAATATTCAAATAGTTTGATTTAGGAATATTTTTGCTATAATATTTTGAATTTTACACCTTCTTAATTCTACTTTTACATTTTCAAATTAATTTCAAATCATCAATAATTAGATAAAGCCACCAATGCAAAGTGGTATTTGTTTCTTTATTATATATCTATTAAATTTTATTCAATTGCTATTAAATAAGATTTGACAATATATATTACACGCATTAAACAGTGAAAACAGAATAATGTGTATGTGTAGATCCACATACTAACAATGACCAATTCCAGGAGATTGAATGATAGGCAATCTTAATTTTCTTACTGTATATATATATATATATGTGTATATAGATACATACACTTGTATTTATATATACAAACACCAGGATTAATGATTTATTATAGTCAAGCTCTTGACAAGGTTGTGTTGCTAGAATCTACAGGAAAAATGAGAGAAAATATTTAAATTCTGTCGTTCCCTTTGTCTAGTAAAAGAAACCAAGTGTTTTGTTTAATGTGGGCAGACACATTTCTTATTGCCAGTGAATCCAGAAGCAACTCAGGCACATAAAATATACTAGTCAGACTCATGTGGTCAAACATAAATTTACACAGAAATTTTATTCAGATGGGTACTTTATATTTTTGGGTCTTTGATTTGCTGCTTGAAAATTGACATACTATCTTAGTTTTCTCTTAAGTTAGTATCTTAATTAATGAAAATGTTGCTATAGAAAATAAAGTTGATGTGGTTTCATATTACTTCCTCAGGATCTAATTTAATATATTGAGTTTATAATTTTTAAAGTATAGTTATATCATGACATGATATCACTCAGATTTTAGATATTTCAAACTGTCTTTTGTCAAGTGATAAATGATGTTTCTGTTATGATTATTTAAAAACTTGAGATGAACTAAAACTGTACATTCTCTTGTATTGTTAGAAGGAATCTGTAATCTTTAGATACTGATGTTCTTCTATGAAAGTTTTGGAGTATGATTATAGTTTCCTTAACTATTCAGATGATTTCTATCATATTTCTTCATAGAAGTAAAATAAAGGCTTAATTCCTAAACATGCAGGGAAAAAAACAGATATTTTATGTATCTGATGCAACTAGAATCTGTTTTAATTTTATAAAGGAAGTTGTTGAGATGGCATTGTTCACCATCTTCTTAGAAAGTCATATTTGTTCAAAATATTTTGGACACAAGTGTGGCTGTTGCACAGGGGTATACTGGATAAGAAGGGAGTTGGTGATTTAAATCTCTGTGTCTATCTGATTTCTTGTGGAATCTTTTGTCTGATATAATTTAACTCAAAATCATTGCAATTTATAGCCATATTGTGTAATTTCCAGAGATTCAGAAAACTAGTAAGTACCAATGGAGAAACAATTAAGTAATGATTAATTTTCACATACTCTCTTATTCATTAAAAAATGGGGAAAAAAAAAGAAAAATTATTATATACTCTAGATTCCTCAGTTTCAATCTCTTTGCACAGTGTACAAAGTGTAAAGTTCTAGATAACGTCACAAGATTCATGAAATTTGACTTTTATGTCATTAGTCTTTATTAATGACTATCAGAGATTCTTTTAAAGTCAATGTTTATTTTAAAATTTTCAGTAATTTAAAAGTAATTTGTTTATATTCATGTTATTAAAATGACATTTCACCAAGAGCATTTCTGTTTTTACAAATGAGCACATGTTGATATTTTCTTTCTGAAGCCACATAAATATTTTGTGACTATTGTTACTGCATGTAAGGTAGAAAAGTTTGGGTCATTATTATAATAATTATTAAAATGTTTATATACATATATAAATTTATATATAAAATTTATGTGTAAAATGACCTCTTAAATACTCCCCATAAGATTTTAGACCAGAGAAAGTAGAGGCCCCAAAAGGTAGCTCTGGAAGTGATAGAAACAAATTTAAAGCTTTAGATTCACCTAGTTTTGTAACACATTAATAAATAGAGATTAATTTCAGAATATTATTAGGATGTCTGTAATTCTTTCAAAATTCAACTTCATAGGGCTTCAGAATTTGAGAAGGGTCAGTGGTGTCGAAGAGGTCATAAAAATTGTTGCATTTCACACTTCACATATAATCAATTCATGACTTTAAGACAATAATGAATAGTTGGGGTGCTAATTTTCCACTATTTTAAATTGTAATTAATACCAAAGTGTGTATTTTGAATCATAATAGATTTATTATTTTTATTGAGATTTGGATTTTTTTCAGCATCTTATAAAAGTCAAATTTACAAATCTACAATGCACCTTGTAGAACAAGTACATCTCCAGGTAAAGGAAAAGCTTACATATACTTACATAGAGGCCTCAATTCCCTAAAATGCCATAGGATCTTGACTTCCTTTTGTATTCTCTTTTAGTCTTTACCTAAATTGGTTAAGACATACACATACACAATTAGCAGACATGCAATTTCAGAAATACTTTCAGAGATGAGAAATTGAATTATACACTTTTTGCATATTTACCAGGGAACTTAATTGAAGTTGTTATATTTCACTTTTTTATTCTCTAGAGAATTTTAAGGGATTATAATAATATTTTAAGTGTTTAATTATAAATTTCTAAAAAGTAATAAACATTGCAACATACTTTTTATGATATTCTCAAAGTTGAAAGAATGACAGAAGCCAACTTTCTCAGTCAAGCGTTATATAAATTAATGGATAAACACTATGTGATAAGGCTATCAATGTATAAATTTTTGTAAAGGCCTGGAACATGAAGTAAACCTCAGTACAGTATATATGTCTCCATATTCTTCTCAAGAATCAGAATGTGCTTATTGTCAGCATATACAGAAATATGGTGAACCCATATATTTCATATGAACACCATATCTCTTCCACTAAAATAACTGTTCATTTCATGTTTGTTAATAGGTGAGGGCCCAGATTGCATCCCTTCATAATTCCAAGACTGGAATCAGAGACATATTATTCAGGTCTCATATATGATTAAAGTTCACTGTGCTGTTGGTCAGACAGATGAGTTTAGGGTGTGTGAATAATCCAAGTTAGGTCACTGCCTTTGTCCCTGATTGCTACTCTAAAGAAACAGAGTAATGCAAAGCTGAGATATGAATAGAAACAGAGTCATTATGTCATTGTTTGTGACCTAAAATCTTCTCAGTAATGTCTGCCAATATATTCTAAGTTAGAAATGACCTTTCCCAAGATAAACCTGTGATAGTATATTTTCTCTAATTGGAAGAATCATAAATCAATTCACACAAAAGACCCCACATAATTTTAAAGAAAATTTAACCAGATGAGACTGAAAAGACAGAGACACTATAAAATTATAAGATTTAGATTCCAGAATGTCTATGGACTGGAATCAAGCTGAGAAAATATTCAGATGCAAATACAATTTCTTTACAAAAAAAAAAGAGGCCAAATCAGAAACCAAAATAAGGACCCAGAAAGTAAGTCCAAGTATTGTGGAAAAACATTTCTAGGCAATAAGACTAAGCTGTTATCAATAAACTGGCAATAAGAACCGAGCTATATTTCAGAAATGCTATGAATCAGTGACTCTGGCTTCCATTTGTTTTATTGGTTGGCCAAAAAGTTTGTTTGGGTTCTTCTGTATTGTGAAAAACCTGAATGAATTTTATGGTATACCCAATATTTTGAATGAGAGAGTATAGAGCAGTCATCCCATAGCTGAACCACTGGTATATGTTGGCTGTATGGTGGGGAGATAGCTTGTCTCTTCAGTTCACAGGTCTTCAGACTGAGCCAAACAGTAGTGAAAGAACAACACCCATAGAGCCTCGTCTCTGCCCAAATCTGATATATACAAGATGCTGCACTTGGGCCTGAGTCTGAGGCTATAATATATGAGATATTTGGGGGTCCTGAGAAACAGTAGATGTACTTTGCGAGTAAAAAAGGTAAATACTTTATGGAAAGAAGGTGGACTGTGCCTGCAAGTTCTTTGACACTCACCAGTTCAAGAACTGAGGGGGCTTATGTCAGCTCTCCTAGAACCTGGACAGGACATTGCAACTGCCTTGTAAAACAGAATGTAGTAGTAGGAATGCAATGTGACTTGGGACAAAAATGCATGCAGCTTCTGCCAGTCTTTCTTGAGACATTTGCTCTGTAAGATCATCAGCCATCATATTAAAAGAAACAAACAAACAACAACAACAACAAAAACCAGCTATCCTGAGGTCACTACAAGGAGATATCAGGTGGACAAACCATATACAGGAAGAAGTGATGACTAGCCAGCAACCCCAACTGTTCTGGGACCCATTGTTTGCATCTTTCCAGCTCTGTACCAGCTACTCAAGTGTTGAAGTCGTCAAGATAACCCCATGCCTGAAATGAGACACTGTGCCACTCCTGCATGGGAGACCCACGTCAGGGGAGAACTGACTAGCTGAACCCAGTGGAGCGCTGGATTCATGAACAAAATAAATGATGCTGTTGGTTCCAGCCACTATTTTGGGCTATTAACATAGTAATAGATAATCAGAACAACAACAACAATCTAGAGATTTTTTTTTTCCTTTAGAAAAATACATGAAAAATAAACTAATTATAGACTTTATTTTATGACTGTGGTTTAGATCAAGATCCCTGATAGCAGCACTATGGACATTTGGGGTCCAATAATTTTTGTTATGAGGAGTTTCTCTGTGTTGTATCAAATGTTAGCAGCATCCCTGCTCTGTTTTCACTAGATGCCAATGGCATAGAACCTCCCAAGTTGTGACTACTATAAGTGTCTCCAGACATTTCCAGGAGAGACAAAATCTTTCTTAGTCAAGAATCACTGATTACATAAATTTCAGGAGAAAAAGAAATCCTAGACAAGAAAAGAATATGAAACATTTTAGCTTAAATGGCAAAGAATTTATACCAAGTCCTCTAATAATAACCATAGAGACAATTTTGAAACAAGCATATTCTAGAAATAAGTGTTCTGTTTGCAAAATTATCAAATATGCATGCTATACATACTTTTGTAAATACATAGAATTAGAGTTCAATTAAGGTATGTGATTATTGATGGTTACCTTGACTAATTGTTTTACTTGCTTCTGGCAATTTTTTAATCTCTTCTTTCATGCTTCAGCTGATTTTTCATGTTATTTTCTATCATTTCAGTAAAAACAAATAATTTTAGAAACTGATGGCTAGTCAAGAGATGAGTTTTGTCCCCCAGATAACCCCACAATTTAACATTTGAGCTTTTAAAAATACTTACCAAGAAACAATTGCTAATTGATACTAATGAGCTATGTTGTGCATTTCTGACAGGACAATGTACCTCTTCAAATTCTGGTGCTACTAATTGCATGGCAACTTACAATTCAAAGTAAACACTATCAGAATAATTATTCATGGAAAAAAAACCCCAGAGGATTTGGAGTGAGGAGACATTAGGTTTTAGTAAGAATTCTTGTTTTCTCCTATAGTATGAGTATTTTAAACTACTAACATAGTTCTGATTTTTTACTTTAATTGAATCCATATACTTACATAAGCCACTTCAGGGGCTATGTATGCTTCTGCTGCTGCTAAGTCGCTTCAGTCGTGTCCGACTCTGTGGGACCCCATAGACAGCAGCCCACCAGGCCCCGCCGTCCCTTTGTTGTAAATTATTAGATTTATTTCAAACATTTCTTTCTGAATTACAGTTGTTAGGATAATTATAATTACTAGTTTACCTTTTTTCTAATTGTTTAGTTGTCCAGAGAAGGCTGGTTGGCCAAAAAGAGAGTGAATGAATTGATTTTGTTTCCATCTTGCACCTAATAATGACGCCATTGTGCTATGCTCAGTCACGTCCGACTCTTTGTTGCCCAAAGGACTGTAGCCCAGCAGGCTCCTCTGTCATGGAATTTTCCAGACAAGGATACTGGAGCGGGTTGCCATATCCTTTTCCAGGAGATCTTCCCAACCCAGGGATCAAACCCGTGTCTCTTGTGTCTCCTGCATTGGCAGGGGGATTCTTTTCTACTGTGCCACCTGGGAAGCCCTTAATGGTGCCATTGTCTCCTAACAGTTCTGTTTCAAATGCTGATTGTCCTAAACGTGAGGAAATTAGCGAAATTCTTTTTTACAATGGGACAGTGAAAACCTATCAGCAGAACAATGAAAACATCAGGGTGTGTAGTATACAATGCTAGGTGGTGAGAAGTATTAACTACCTGTTTAATGGGCAAGGAATTCCCCTATGCTCCCAATACACCATAGTATCATGTCTACTAGAAGTCTAAGTAAGCTAGTGCCGGATCATATAATGGACTGAACTTTCAAATATACAAGGTGTTATCTTTTTCTTGGTAACTGGCATGTCACTAATATAAGGCATGTGTCTATTATCAGGTGACAGTTACCACTTATCAGAGGAATAGAACATTCTTTGCATAGAGCATTCAAATAGATTAAATCAATTTTCTCCTTTTTACAAACTTTACGTGGTGTAATGACATATAAATTGATTTGTAAACTATTTATAACTTGTAGATGGGTTTACCTCTTTCATTTTTCAGCAAGTAAGGAATGGTAAAGCTGGAGAGATCTGGCATGCCAGTACATTAGCCCTTCTGTAACTGATTTTCATTTTATTGTTGCTCTCTTTCTTGCAAGGGCAAGATGCTAAATGAGATGAGATAATTTACGTTTTGTCACATTTGCTTTCAAAGATTAATGTACACCAATAAGAGGAATCAAAAAGATAATTTTAGAGTGAATTCATGAAGCACAGTTACTATTTAAAAGCAGAATTAGATGGCATGCTGTTTATCAAAATGGTTTCTTATCATTTATTCAAAATAAATGAACAGAGGAGTAATATGTAAAAGCCTATGTTTTGAAATGTGGCAGATTTGAGAATGAAACCTGGATCTGCAATTTTATGATTCTGTGATATTCATTTATTTTTCCAGTGCTTTTGTGTTCTCACATACCCCAAAGAGAAACAAGGTGAACTCTTTAAAAGGTTTTGTGTGTGAATGAACATCTCCAAATCAATTTAAACGTTATTATTATTAACATTATTATAGTTTTTCAAGTAAAGGAGCAATTTATAAATTATTATATGTAATTATTTAAGGTTTGACTCTAATATAGTGAGGCAAATTTTCATGTGACTTATGAAAACTTAAAACTTCATGGATTATTTGTCAAATATGTCAGATGATAGGAAAAAATACTGGTACTTTTTTATTCACTTTTGACTGTGGCTATCTTACTCAATTCATAACATATCTAGAGTATTTTAATAGATTCTGAAATAGTGCCTTTTGATTTTTCCTTTCTTTCTTCTCTCTCTCCATTCTTTCCTTTCTGCCTCCCTCTCTAACTCTTTCCATTCATACTCTTTTATATATATTTAGAGAGGATTTGAGTTTCCCAGGTGGCATTAGTGGTAAGGAATCCACCTGCCAGTACAGGAAATGCAGGAGATAAAGAGTTTGATTCCTGGGTCTGGACGATCCCCTGGAGGAGGGCATGGTGACCCACTTCACTATTCTTGTCTGGAGAATTCCATGGTCAGAGGAGCCTGGTGGGCTGTAGTTGATAGGGTCACAAAGAGTTGGACACAACTGAAGTGACTTAGCACGCACGCACAGTGCAGATTTAATGTATCATATACAGAGGTAGATGCTGCAAACAACACTGAGAACATTGGGGCATTCGTTCCCAAGGTACAACCCCTCTAATAGAAACAGAAAAGCCATGACAAATAAGAATAATGAAATACTAACCTGTGCTATGGAAAACAAACAAAAAATCATGAAGGAGCATGACACTTCATTCCCCAACTTGTCTCTCTCTGGACTATGTATATTTCTCTGTCTGGTGGATATCTATCAGGCTTACTTTTTAATATAAATTTAGTTCTGTTGTTCTGAATATGTAATTTCTATAATGTTATAATGTCTCACAGATAACAGTGCAGCCTACTCACTGATGGTTCTCACTACATGTATCTTCCATAGCCTACTGCTACAGTAACTAAGACTATTTTGTATGCAAAATACTTTTTTAAATCCTTATTTTTATTTATTTCTGTTTGGCTTATATTTTGTTCTCAACTCTTGTCATAGATCTTAGTAGATCACAGTGCTTTTGGCAAAGTAGGCTCAATATCTTGATAAATCAGTCAATATTGATGAAATAAATGAACAAACACATGATTGATAAACTGGATGATTGACTGAATGAGAACTATATGGCATATTTTCCTAGGTGTTCTCTCTGACTAAATTATCTTTTCTCTTCTTCCTCTATTTGTGAATATTTTCCAGGCTTCAATTTCCTGCTATTTCATTCTCCTTTGATCAAATCAGTTGATATCAACATTCTAATGTTATTGCTTATATTAAGCATTTTTTTCTATTAAATCTTTTTTGATATTGTTATTTCATCACTAAGTCATGTCTGACTCTTTGCAACCCCATGGACTGCAGCATGCCAGGCTTCTTTGTTCTTCACTGTCTCCTGGAGTTTGCTCAGTCTCATGGCCATTGAGGTGGTGATGCCTTTTTGACATATCTTATGATAACTTTTCTTGTATTATATATATGCTTTCTCAATAGCTAACATGTAGAGAATTATTCATTGCATGCTTTCATCATTTTGATAAAACTATCTTTTTCTAAAGCTAGAATCTTCCAAATTGACATATATATATACAAATATATGTATATACACATTTAAATTATATAGATATATATATTTCTCTCTCTCTTTATATATATATATAGTGGAGGTACACCATAAATACTAATATATTTAAGAGATGTTACCCCCTTATAAGCCTTTGGCTATAACAAATGCATTTTTATCATATGATAACCCAAGAATATTAATTGAAATTTTCAGAATAAGATATTGTATCCTCAGAGGATAGGGTCGACATAATACTTGTTGGTTAAAATGTTTGACAGATGCTGGGAACATATTGTCATTTGAAAGGGGAAAAATGAACCAATTCATCAAAATCAATGATGTTCACAAAGGGATTTGTAGAGTGTCAGAGTTACCTTTATATTAAGTGTAGCCTTAAAAAAAAGAAAAGAAAAAAACAGCATTTAAACCATCTATTGTACAAAAGAAGCCATTGGTTAATGGCAGTATTCTTTTTTTCACCAGAAGCAGAACTGCCAAATATTGCCAAAAACATACCGTACATGTCATGTGTGTGTGTTTTGTAGCCTTATGTATTTGAGTGGAACATTTCACAGTAATTAAATCTAATAAAAACTTATTCTACAGAGATTTTCAGAGTAAATAGTTGGCAGTTACTTACAGACTAAAGTGTTGTACTGCTAACCTTTTAACAAAATCTCTTTCCGCCAAACAATTTTATCAGCACTCTTTATTACTCTCATGGTGGGAGGATGCCTTTTCATTTTTTTGATGTAATGGCTATAGATCAATATATATTGGGTTGTGGAAACATATAGACTCTATTAGGGAAGGGGATCAAGGTAGGCAAATACTGTCTACAACTGATAGCCACCTTTCATGTGAAAACTCAAGGGAGCTTTTCCTTCTGGATACCTGAATAGAAGAACCAGTATACTCCATTCTCATCTCTTTCAAAGTTAATTTTGCTTCTGTTGTGGCTAAAAGAAGAAAATGTGAAAAAAAAAAAACCCACTATGTTCTATACCCAATTTTAGTGATTAATGCTCAAAGAAATTCCAGTTGTCAAAAATAATGATTTTGCTGTGAGTCACAGTGACATCAGATAACTCAAATAGCTTCATCAACTGAAATATTAACTCATGAAATGTTGGATATAACTGCATCCTTCAAATGACTCATTTATTCTGTGATGATAATATGCAGCCTAAAACATTGAATATGCTAAACTCTAGTGAGTTTTTGCTTTGGGCATATACACTATGAAGATGTTTTTAAATTTATTGTGGTCAAATATTGATTGTTTTTTTCATGGATCAGGAACTAGTAAGCATCTTAATTTTGGAAAATGTTTTTCCTATATCATCATTTTATTTTTTCTTGAATTGAGATATTATATTTTATTGTTATAAGATGAAAAAGAATAAATTTTCTATTTATGCATTTTAAAATGCTTAAACTTTAAAAAACATTGGATATCTTTTCAATATATAATGCATTTTTAAGTTCTTTAATTCTCCAAACATTTTTTTTCAACTAAAATCTTAAATCTGTTTTTTTTAATTATCTTATTTTAATTTTATAAATGGGTAAAGTACTGAATTTTATCCATTTAATTTTATAAATGGATAAAAACTACAAATTTGGAGTAAAGAACTTTATAAGTAGGTACTTATACAATATGAGAAGCTATATCCAGTTTATGATAATATATCAGGATAGAAAACTTCTCCATTTAAAAATGTAGTATCCATTCTCAGGGCTGGGCAGGCTTCATGGATGGGCATGTGACTTATGAAGTTTAAACAGGGTCACACACTTCGAAGGACACCATCCTTAATCTGTGGTTCTGCTGTTGCTGTCTTGAAATTCTTAATAATATTTTACCTAGGAGCCCCACGTTTTCATTTTGCACTGGGCCACTCAGATTGTTCACTGGGCCCTGACACAGGGTTATAAATATACCAAATTTTCAAAACTGTTCATGTTTGCATAATTTGAGATATTAGCAATTTTAAATATGAAAATGCTAATTTCAATAACTAAGTTTGTGAGGTGAAATCTATCCAGTTTCTATTTTTTCCTCCTCCTGTGTTTTGTTCCAAATTAATAGGTATCGTCTAGAATTGGACAAACATTTGAATCCCTGAAATGACAATAAGCAATAACCATGTTTTCACGAGTATAATATAACAGTCCTGTGACCATCTATACACAAAATTTTGAATTCACCTTTGTTCTTATAGTTGATCCTTGAACAACATGAGATTAAACTGCTTGGGTCCACTTATACACCAGTTTTGTTTTGTTTTGTTTTCCTCCCCTGTGGTAAATACAATAGTACTTACTAAAATTGTCTGAAACTAAGGATCTGTGAAACTGCAGGTGCAGAGGATCCTTGGATAAATGTAACTATAAGTTACACTTGAACATGGAGGGTTGGTGTCCCAACCCCTTGTTGTTCAAGCATCAACTGTATTTCCAAATTCTGTGAAAGACCTGCTTTGGGACCCTTCCCATATTCTATTCTTTAAGCTAATATTCTCATCTCCCAGTTATTAAAAGTGTTGAGGTTAATGTTCAAGGTTAATCCAGCCCAACACTTGTGCCATCTGGTAGGGGGCAATACTGTGGCAAGATCTAGGAACAGATGTTACCTTGGACACATTTTAACCCTTTTTTGGCTCTTTCATCTTTTCCCTTTCTGCTTGATTTTTTGCTTTAGAAGTCAGAAAATTCCTAAATTATTCTCAGGTTTAACTTCTGATTTAAGGCAGAAGAAAATTAAAACAGTTTAAGGAAGTTGATTTAAGACAGAATGTTGTAGATAGAAGTGGAGCCAAGGGGACAGTGATTACAAATACGTTTTCAGAAATTGCTTTCTAGAAAGATTATGTAATGTCTTATTATCCACATTAGATGTTCACGAGTATTTACCACAACTTTATCAGCAGAGGAAAAGGGAATCCAATCACAGGTATCCAATTTGATTGTAAAAAGCAGCACCTTATTTTAAATTTAATTTGCTATATAGACAATTAATGAAGTTGAATGTTTTTAATACATATTTTGGCTACTCTTATACCTTTTTTGCTTTTTCGATTGTAATGTAAGTTGGAGTATTTGCCTGCAATGCGGAAGACCTGGGTTCAATCCCTGGGTCAGAAAGATCCCCTGGAGAAGGGAATGGCAACCCACCCCAGTGTTCTTGCCTGGAGAATTCCATGGACAGAGGAGCCTGGCAGGCTACAGTCCATGAGATTCCTAAGATTTGGATACAACTCAGCAACTAACATTCTTTAAAAAGCAGTAATGTCATAACCATAACTTTTATTTGAAGGAAAGTTTTATATAGGTCAGTGATTAATAATTCTCAGTTATCACTAATATCAGAAAAAAGAAAGTAGACTCAACTTGCAGAATTAGGATTTTGTGTGCATATGTGTGAGAACTTTATACCAAATGAGAATATTAATACAGAAATAGGTAAAGTGTGGTTCTAAAATTTACTTCTCTGATGATGTATGCATATACATACATACCTATCTCTTTGAAAGTGTTTATGAGTGGACCTATAAAACACTCAAAGTCCCTTTAAGATCCAGGATCTGTAATTATGAATAACTCTTAAAAATGTTCATAATGTAAATAATCATAAATCTACTATAGCTGTGATAAAATAACCTTCTCTTATGGTTCATAAAGATCAATTTTTTTCTTAGTGTATCTGCCTGTAGATATAAAAGTGCAACACATCTTATATTTATTACTACCAATATGCACATATTCTGGAAATATAAAATATAATAAGCAAAGGACATTTCTGTCAAATAGAGACTTCAAAAGAACAATATAGTCTGGTGCTTTTGCTCTTCTCACTTATCATATGGAGATCCCAGTGTGTTTCAACTTTGGGAAGTAAATGTGCCAGTCCCTGAAACAGGAGACATATTGAGGTGCTTGCTTTATTTCCCAGGCTGCTATAGAATATATTATAAATGGAAAATACATATTTTATTAGAAATAGCATAAAATAATGTTATTTTCTTATGTGCTGAATAGTTCCATATAGAAAACTCTCCAAAACTCAATCTGTAAAACCCTATCCATCTCCCAGTAGTCCAATAGATTTGCATGTGAAAATGTGAAACTATTTCCAATAGTTTTGCTTGTGAAAACTCCCTCACTTCTCATTTTCCCTTGAGGTATGACATTACTTAATCAGTTCAGTTCAGTTGCTCAGTGGTGTCCAACTCTTTGCAACCCCATGGACTGCAGCACACCATTCTTCCCTGTCCATCACCAAACCCTAGAGACTACTCAAACTCATGTCCATCGCATCAGTGATGCCATCCAACCATCTCATCCTCTGTTGTCCCCTTCTCCTCCCAATGTCAATCTTTCCCAGCATCGGGGACTATTCCAATGACTCGGTTCTTTGCATCAGGTAGCCAAAGTATTGGATTTTCCCTTCAGCATCAGACCTTCCAATGAATACTCAGGACTGATTTCCTTTAGGATGGACAGATTGGATCTCCTTGAGGTCCAAAGGAATCTCCAGAGTCTTCTCCAACACCACAGTTCAAAAGCATCAATTCTTCAGCACTCAGCTTTCTTTAGAGTCCAACTCTCACATCCATATGTAACTACTGGAAAAACAATAGCTTTGACTAGCTAGACCTTTGTTGGTAGAGTAATGCCTCTGCTTTTTAATATGCTGTCTAATTTGGTAATATTTTTTCTTCCAAGGAGCAAGTGTCTTTTACTTTCATGGCTGCAGTCACCATCTGCAGTGATTTGAGAGACCAAAAAAATAAAGTCAGCCACAGTTTCCATTGTTTCCCCATCTATTTTCCAAGAAGTGATGGGTCCAGATGCCATGATCTTAGTTTTCTGAATGTTGAGCTTTAGGCCAACTGTTTCACTGTCCTCTTTCACTTTCCTCATGAGGCTCTTTAGTTCTTCTTCACTTTCTGACATAAGGGTGATGTCATCTGCATGTCTGAGGTTATTGATATTTCTCCTGGCAATCTTGATTCCAGCTTGTGCTTTATCCAGCCCAGCATTTCTCAGGATATACTCTGCATATAAGTTAAATATGTAGAGTGACAATATACAGCCTTGACATACTCCTTTTCCTATTTGGAACCAGTCTGTTGTTCCATGTCCAGTTCTAACAGTTGCTTCTTGACCTGCATACAGATTTTTCAAGAGGCGTATCAGGTGGTCTGGTATTCCCATCTCTTTAAGTGTTTTCCACAGTATGTTGTGATCCACACAGGTGAAGGGTTTGGCATAGTCAATAAAGCAAAACCAGATGTTATTCTGGAACTCTTGCTTTTTTGATGCTCCAACGGATGTTGGCAATTTGATCTCGGGTTCCTCTGCCTTTTCTAAATCCAGCTTGAACATCTGGAAGTTCACGGTTCACATAGTATTGAAGCCTGGCTTGGAGAATTTTGAGCACTGCTTTGCTACAGTGTGAGATGAGTGCAAGTGTGCAGTAGTTTGATCATTTTTTGGCAATGCCTTTCTTTGGGATTGGAATGAAAACTGACCTTTTTCAGACCTGTGGCCACTGCTGAGTTTTCCAGATTTGCTGGCATGTTGAGCCCAGCACTTTCACAGCATCCTCTTTGACGATTTGAAATAGCTCAACTGGAATTCCATCACCTCCACTAGCTTTGTCCATAGTGATGCTTCCTAAGGCCCGCTTGACTTCTCATTCCAGGATGTCTGGCTCTTGGTTGGTGATCGCACCATCATGATTATCTGGGTTGTGAAAATCTTTTTTGTATCGTTCTTCTGTGTATTCTTGACATGACTTCTTAATATTTTCTGCTTCTATTAGGTCCATACCATTTCTGTCTTTTATTGTGCCCATCTTTGCATGAAATGTTCCCTTGGTATCTCTAAGTTTCCTAAAGAGCTCTCTAGTCTTTCCTATTCTGTTGTTTTCCTCTATTTTTTTCATTGATTGCTGAGGATGGCTTTCTTATCTCTCCTTGCTCTTCTTTGGAACTCTGCATTCAAATGGGTATATCTTTCCTTTTCTCCTTTGCCTTTAGCTCCTCTTCTTTTCTCAGTTGTTTGTAAGGCCTCCTCAGAAAACCATTTTGCCTTTTTGCATTTCTTTTTCTTGTGGATGGTCTTGATCACTGCCTCCTGTACAATGTCATGAACCTCTGTCCATAGTTCTTCAGGCACTCTGTCTGTCAGATCTAATCCCTTGAATCTGTTTCTCACTTCCACTGTATACCAGCTATAATCTAAATCAGATCATAAGGAATCTGATTTAGATCATACCTGGATGGTCTACTGGTTTTCCCTACTTTATTCAATTAAGTCTGAATTTGACAATAAGGGGTTCATGATCTGAGCCACAGTCAGCTCCCAGTCTTGTTTTTGCTGACTGTATAGAACTTCTCCATCTTTGGCTGCAAAGAATATAATCAATCTGATTTTGATATTGACCATCTTATGATGTCCATGTGTAGTCTGTAGTCTCTTGTGTTGTTTTAAGAGGATATTTGCTATGACCAGTGCATTCTCTTGGCAAAACTCTGTTAGCCTTTGACCTGTTTCATTTTATACTCCAAGGCTAAATTTGCCTGTACTCCAGGTATTTCTTGACTTTCTACTTTTGCATTCCAGTCCCCTATAATGAAGAGGGCATCTTTTTTGGGTGTTAGGTCTAGAAGTCTTGTAGGTCTTCATAAAGCCATTCAACTTCAGATTCTTTAGCATTACTGATCAAGGCATAGACTTGGATTACAGTGATACTGAATTGTTTGCCTTGGAAATGAACAGAGATCATTCTGTCATTTTTGAGACTGCATCCAGGTACTGCATTGAGGATTCTTTTGTTGACTATGATGGCTACTCCATTTCTTCTAAGGGACTCTTGGCCACAGTAGTAGATGTAATGGACATCTGAGTTACATTCACCCATTCCAGTCCATTTTAGTTTGCTGATTCCTAAAATGTCAATGTTCACTCTTGCCATCTCCTGTTTGACCACTCCCAATTTGCCTTGTTTCATGGACCTAACATTCCAGGTTCCTATGCAATATTGCTCTTTACAGCATCAGATTTTACTTCCATCACACGTCACGTCCACAACTGGGTGTTGTTTTTGTTTTGGCCCCGTTTCTTCTTTCTTCCTGAAGTTATTTCTGCACTGATTTCCAGTAGCATATGGGGCACCTACCGACCTGGGGAGTTCATCTTCCAGTGTCATACCTTGTTGCCTTTTCCTTCTGTTCATGGGGTTCCCAAGGAAAGAAGTTTGGTTAGTTTTCTATGATTGTGGTTTTCATTCTGTCTGCCCTTTGATGGATAAAGATAAGAGGCTCATGGAAGCTTTCTGATGGGAGAGACTGACTGAGGGGAAAACTGGGTCTTGTTCTGATGGGCAGATCCCTGTTCAGTAAATCTTTAATCCAATTTTCTGTGATAGGTGGGGCAATTTTCCCTCTCTGTTGCTTGACCTGAGGCCAAACTATGGTGGAGGGAAACTTGTGCGCACCAGGACCCAGGAGAAAGGAGCAATGACCCCACAAGAAACATTCCTTAATAGTGTATATCATAAATTGTAGCATTTAATAATGTGCCGTCACTTGGCTAATACAGCTTCTTAGAGGCAAATAAAGCTATCCACTCTATTTAGTTTAAGCAGAAACTAAGCAAGAAAAAGAGAGTATGTAGTTCACAGAATCTTAGAAGACTGAAGCATCAGTGTTTGAAGTTTATGCTGGCAGGATCAGTGCTTCAAAAACAGAGACACTTCCGGAAAAGCCAATGATTTTCTTCATAAGCCTCCAACATGTCCCAGAACCAAAGTAAAGCTCTCTCTGATTGAATATGATTAGATGGATCTGAAGGATAGGCCTGCACTATTCTACAAAAAAGGTTTTAAATTCTAATTCTGCTTACAATGTGAGAACCTCAGGCAATAACACAGAAGTCACCTAAAACAAGAGCCTGCTCAGTGAGAATGAGGCAACACAAAGGATGAAACATATTATCTTCTCTAATAGGATTGTTACAGCAGGTATGTTTATTTTGTTATTCCTGAAAGCATTTAAGTCTCAGAAGTATTAAATCATGTATCATGGTTCTTCATACAGAACCAGCATCCTATTTACCTGGATTCAAAGCTCTGTTCTATTAGTGTGAAATTTAAAGAAAAATTGATTTCACTGTCAACAATCAAGTTTGTGTCAACAAATGTTGGATAACAGAATCTGTCTCATAGGATGATTGTTAGAACTGAAGGAAATAGCTTAAATGCCCAGCACAAAAACCTAGATACTTTGCAACCTTTGTTTTAACCATTCTTATATAGTGTTATAACCTGTGTTTTAAAGTGGTAAAGAATCCACCTTCCAATGCAGGAGACACGGGTTCAATCTCTGGGTCTGGAAGATCCCCTGGAGAAAGAAATGGCTATCCACTCTGGTATTCTTGCCTAGAAAATTCCATGGACAGAGGAGCCTGCTGTACTACAGCCCATGGGTTCACAAAAAAGTCAGACATGACTTAGTGACTAACCAAACAATAAGCATTTACTAGTACAGTAATGAACACATAAAACTACTGAAACATTTGCTCTAGTTTTTGCTATATATACTTGTTAACAAAAATTATAGAATAATTTGGAAGTTAGGTGTGATAAACATATTTTATTATCCATCATACAGAAACTCATTTCTAATGGTATTCAGGCATCCCGTTTTGTGTTGTGGTGAGTACTTCCTCACATAATAGGAACTGGAGGGTCATTCCAATCTTTTTAGTGCAATACAACTAGAGGGCAGACTCATAGCATAAGTCGGGAAAGGTGTTTTTCCCCAACAAGGTAATACTTGTTCTCCAAAAACACAGAGAAGATATTCAATGGGAGGATAACAATAATAACTTTTTAATAGTTTTCTAAATAATGAAATGAAGTAACTTAAGTGGAGCACTATTAACAGAGCCTTGAATCCACTTAAAAATCAATGTAACTTAACTATTGTGATTGTTGCTTATGGAAGGTTGTTTTTTCTGTATTGACCTTGAAGTGGTTTGACCAAATCAATGTCTCAAACATTTCCTTCTAGAGCTTCCTTGCTACTTTTTTTTTCTAAGTGTGTCATAAATTTTGAGAGCACTTGATATCTTTGCAATATTTATATCCTTCATCTTAAATTAGAGTTAGAGTCTGTTGCTTACAAACCAATAACTATGACTAATAAATAGAACAAAAAGAAAGCCTTTGAGAATTTAGTAATGAAGAGGCTTGATTTTCTTAATTAACTATTTGAAGTATTTGGATTTTTTCTTTTAAAATCATCTTGTCCATGGCCAAAATGCATAGAAGACCCTGAAGAATACAATAGCAAAGACTGGTCTTTATTTAAAATACTGAGACAACAGGAATGATCTATAGTATTGATAGTTTCTTGCATTATTTAATTTTTATTAAATTTCTTAATAGATTTTCTATTAAATTTACTTTTGTTACTTTCTATCTGGTGTGCTACAGTCCATGGGGTTACAAAGAGTCAGATATGATAACTGAACAACAACTGGTATACTGTTGAAGAAGTTTCCTAATATCAATAAAGCTCAGTTTTGTCACTTCTCAAATCATTTTATAAGATGATTTTTGTAAGGATTACATTAGATATTATATACAATGTACTATATAATGTTAGTTTTTTTAACCAAAATTTTTTGAATGAATAATATTTGCAGTAACAAGGAAAGTCTTATCTTTTTTAATTTATTGAGTCAGGCCAAATTAAAGTTATAGTCATATAGTTTCTGGGCTTCCCAGGTAGTTCAGTGGTATAGAATTTAATTACCAATGCAGGAGACTCAGGAAGCTCAGGTCTGATCCCTGGGCCCAGAAGATCCTCTAGAGGAGGAAATGGCACCCAATCCAGTATTGTTTCCTGGAAAAGTCCATGGACAGAGGAGCCTGGCAGACTACAGTCCATGGGGTTGCAAAGACTCGGACATGACTGAGCACAACATATACTTTCTAGTTTAATTGCAACACCCCTTTTACTTCTATCACTGTGAATATAGGTGTAACTCTCTTCATATTAATGTTACCAAACCAAACTTGGGTCCACTTGTCCACATTCAGTAAAGCCAATCCACTGACACTGGCTTGTGGTGAAGGAAAGTGCAGCGTTTATGTAAGGAAGCAGACAAAGAGTCTGGGGCAGCTAATGCTCATAAAGCCCTAACTACTTGCTGGATCTCAGGGAAGCAGCTTGAAAAGCAGTGTGAGGGAGGTGTATCGCGGGGTGTGTGATCAGCTTGTGCACAGTTCCCTGATTGGTTGATGAAGGTAACAGGGTGGTATCACAGGGGTTAACATCAATCCTCAGGCTTCAGTAGGTCTGAGGGCAACATGTTCATCATCATCAAATAGTTAACTTCTTCCATTTGGCGGAGGTTTTAGGATCAGTGAAACAATTCAGGAAATGTGCATCAGATACTGTTATCTAGGTACTTCAAAGAGAAGCTAAAGATTCTGTGACTGACATATGGCTCATTCACCATTTAAATTTTTACAAGTTCTTCAAGCCCAGCTACTGTTTTTCTCAATACATGTTTACATCCTTAGAATGATGAATTCATGAGCCAGACTTCTGTGACTCAGGGGAGACCTGGAAGATTATAGCTCTTCTGCAAACAGGGGCAAGTGGAGGACATGGAGGGAGGGGTCTGTCCTGGGAAGACCCCCTAGCGTCCCTTGTTCTTCAGTCACTAGTCACTAAGTCATGTCCAACTCTTTGCGACTCCATGGACTGCAGGACCAGGCTTCCCTGTCCTTTACCGTCTCCCAGAGTTTTTTCAAACTCATGTCTATTTAGTCAGTGATGCCATCCAATCATCTCATCCTCTGTTGCCACCCTCTCTTGCTCTTAATCTTTCTCAGCATCAAGGTCTATTCTAATGGGTCAGCTCTTCTCATTAGGTGGCTAAAGTATTGGAGCTTCAGCTTCAGCATCAGCCTTCCAATGAATATTCAGGGTTGATTTTCTTTACATAGGCTCCTGCTCTGTTACATTAACATATCTGTATGCATTTGTCATTTTTTTTTCTTTATCTTACCTAGAAAGAATAAGATTAGGATGCCATCTTGAGATATATTAAGTTAAGGCACAAAAACATGTCTGTGAAAAGCTTTATTTTTCTTTACCTGAAGTTTCTGTGTATATCTTACATTTTAGTGGCCCCATAGACAAAAAATAGTATTTTTCAGTAATTTAACTTTTTTATGTTTAAGTCTTTTGGCTATTGCTTTCGCAATTGTTGCTTTGATTATTGTTTTTTTTGTTTGTTTGTTTGTTTTTAATTTGGAAAAATTGCAAGAGTGGTTTAGCTATTTATCATAAAAGATTTTGACTCTTATAGGAATGGTTCACTTTTTCCTTGAGAGAATTGTTTGATATGCTTAAACACTTTATACAAGCCTATGCTCCAACCAGTAACACTGAAGAAGCTGAAGCTGAACAGTTCTATGAAGACATACAAGACCTTTTAGAACTAACACCCAAAAAAGATGTCCTTTTCATTATAGGGGACTGGAATGCAAAAGTAGGAAGTCAAGAAACACCTTGAGTAACAGGCAAATTTGGCCTTGGAGTACGGAATGAAGCAGGGAAAATGCTAATAGAGTTTTGCAAAGAGAGTGCACTGGTCATAGCAAACACCCTTTTCAACAACACAAGAGAAGACTCTACACATGGACATGACAGGATGGTTAACACTGAAATCAGATTGATTATATTCTTTGCAGTCACAGATGGAGAAGCTCTATACAGTCAACAAAAACAAGACCGGGAGCTGACTGTGGCTCAGATCATGAGCTCCTGTTGCCAAATTCAGACTTAAATTGAAAAAAGTAGGGAAAACCATTGGAAAAGGCAATGGTACCCCACTCCAGTACTCTTGCCTGGAAACTCCCATGGACAGAGGAGCCTGGTAGGCTGCAGTCCATGGGGTCGAGAAGAGTCGGACACAGGACACGACTGAGCGACTTCACTTTCACTTTTCACTTTCATGCATTGGAGAAGGAAATGGCAACCTACTCCAGTGTTCTTCCCTGGAAAATCCCAGGGATGGGGGAGCCTGGTGGGCTGCCGTCTGTGGGGTCACACAGAGTCAGACACGACTGAAGCGAATTAACTGCAGCAGCAGTAGGGAAAACCATTAGACCATTCAGGTATGACCTAAATCAAATCCCTTATGATTATACAGTGGAAGTGAGAAATGGATTTAAGGGACTAGATCTGATATACAGAGTGCCTGATGAACTATGGATGGAGGCTCGTGACATTGTACAGGTGATGGGGATCAAGACCATCCCCATGGAAAAGAAATGCAAAAAAGCAAAATGGCTGTCTGAAGGGGCCTTACAAATAGCTGTGAAAAGAAGAGAAGGGAAAAGCAAAGGAGAAAAGGAGAGATATAAGCATCTGAATGCAGAGTTCCAAAGAATAGCAAGGAGAGATAAGAAAACCTTCCTCAGGGATCAATGCAAAGAAATAGAGGAAAACAACAAAATGGGAAATACTAGAGATCGCTTCAAGAAAACTAGAGATACCAAGGGAATATTTCATGCAAAGATGGGCTTGATAAAGGACAGAAATGGCATGGACCTAACAGAAGCAGATGATATTAAGAAGAGGTGGCAAGAATACACAGAAGAACTGTACAAAAAAGATCTTCATGACCCAGATAATCATGATGGTATGCTCACTCACCTAGAGCCAGACATCCTGGAATGTGAAGTCAAGTGGGCCTTAGAAAGCATCACTATGAACAAAGCTAGTGGAGGTGATGGAATTCCAGTTGAGCTATTTCAAATCCTGAAAGATGATGCTGTGAAAGTGCTGCACTCAATATGCCAGCAAATTTGGAAAACTCAGCAGTGGCCACAGGACTGGAAAAGGTCAGTTTTCATTCCAATCCCAAAGAAAGGCAATGCCAAAGAATGCTCAAACTACCGCACAATTGCACTCATCTCACACGCTAGTAAAGTAATGCTCAAAATTCTCCAAGCCAGGCTTCAGCAATATGTGAACCGTGAACTTCCAGATGTTCAAGCTGGTTTTAGAAAAAGCAGAGGAACCAAAGATCAAATTGCCAACATCTGCTGGGTCATGGAAAAAGCAAGAGAGTTCCAGAAAAACATCTATCTCTGCTTTATTGACTATGTCAAAGCCTTTGACTGTGTGGATCACAATAAACTGTGGGAAATTCTGAAAGAGATGGGAATAGCAGACAACCTGACCTGCCTCTTGAGAAACCTATATGCAGGTCAGGAAGCAACAGTTAGAACTGGACATGGAACCACAGACTGCTTCCAAATAGGAAAAGGAGTACGTCAAGGCTATATATTGTCATCCTGCTTATTTAACTTATATGCAGAGTACATCATGAGAAACGCTGGACTGGGAGAAGCACAACTGGAATCAAGATTGCCAGAAGAAATATCAATAACCTCAGATATGCAGATGACACCACCCTTATGGCAGAAAGTGAAGAGGAACTAAAAAGCCTCTTGATGAAAGTGAAAGAGGAGAGTGAAAAGGTTGGCTTAAAGCTCAGCATTCAGAAAACTAAGTTCATGGCATCTGGTCCCATCACTTCGTGGGAATTAGGTGGGGAAATAGTGAAACAGTGTCAGACTTTATTTTGGGGGGCTCCAAAATCACTGCAGATATGATTGCACCCAATAAGTTAAAAGGCACTTACTTCTTGGAAGGAAATTTATGACCTTTCTAGATAGCATATTCAAAAGCAGAGACATTACTTTGACTACAAAAGTCCATCTAGTCAAAGCTGTGGTTTTTCCAGTGGTCATGTATGGATGTGAGAGTTGGACTGTGAAGAAAGTTGAGCACTGAAGAATTGATGCCTTTGAACTGTGGTGTTGGAGAAGACTCTTGAGAGTCCCTTGGACTGCAAGGAGGTCCAACCAGTCCATCCTAAAGGAGATCAGTCCTGGGTGTTCATTGGAAGGACTGATGTAGTAGCTGAAACTCCAATACTTTGGCCACCTCATGTGAAGAGCTGACTCATTGGAAAAGACCCTGATGCTGGGAGGGATTGGGGGCAGGAAGAGAAGGAGATGAAAGAGGATGAGGTGGCTTGATGTCATCACTGACTCGATGGACGTGAGTTTGAGTAGACTGCGGAAGTTGGTGATGGACAGAGAGGCCTCGTGTGCTGCAATTCATGAGGCCGCAAAGAGTCAGACACAACTGAGCGACTGTTCTGAACTGAACTGAACACTTTATATGCCTGCACTAGATATTTAATAAAAACTTTTATGATGCACAGTTTTCTAAATATTAACTTGATTTTCTTTAACTATATACCTGTCAGATATTACTCACCTGGTCCAATATGGGCATATTTATATAGATGTACTTTAACTTTGCATTTTGTCTTTGTTATCTGCTTTTTTGGCTCTCTTCAGTGTTGCTTCACAGTTATTAGTAAACAGAGAAAAATAGTTGTTTTGATCATGAATAAATAGCAAAGCTTAAAGCATATATACATATTAGAAAACATATAAAATTAACTCTGCCATAGTAATGTAATATCCAATGTTATATATATATATATATATATATACACACACACACACACACACACACACACACACTCTGATGACCCAAGTTAGTATATAAATTATATACCTATTTATAGTAAATATAATCAGAAATACAGGGAATAGATGGAAAAATACATTTTCTTTTCCCTCTTGAAATACATGGAAATAATACTCTCTGGTACACAAGAAACAATCTAAGTGCTTATATTGCTGCAGCATATTGATTTTTTGACTGTAGAATCCATCATAATTGAACAGTAAACTATCTTATTTCATTTCTGGCAGTGTTGTCAGAAGTATATAATTTAGAATTATATATCAAATGAATTTAAATAAGTCCCTTGGTTTTATTTATTTATCTACCTTATTTGAATTAAATTTGCCTTCTGTATGCTAATGAGAAGATATAGGATCCCTACTTAATGATGAAGAATGATTAGAATTTTAACATTTCTTTTGGAATATAAATTAATCCTCTAATTATCAAAAATGGAGAAGAATAAGCTTTGTTGCTCTAAAGCACTTAACAGAGAATGCTATCTTGCTCATTAACTATGCGCTTACTGCTTCTTTTTTCCTTGCGTGTTTTTCTAATCAAGGACATACTTTCTCCCCTGAGGCACGTGGGAGTTTAGCAATTACTTGCAGCTCTAATACTAGGCAATTTCTTCTGGGACTGCAATCTGTTAAGAGTTCAATTTTCTCAACCACAGACAAAATGATCGGAATGAATTCATTCCTTCAGAATGAAACCAAGTGAATAAACTAAATGTGATTGAAATGAACTTAGGTGGGACTCATACATAAATCAACAGAAAACCCTGTCACATAACCCAACTGTACAGACTTAGGGCATGCGTTTCATATTTCAGCAACTTTAAAATGGTCTTTTTTGCTCTTCCAAAGAACATTTTTTTAAAGTCCCAGTAAAGCTCAATTAAATGAACATTTTTTTAAAGTCCCAGTAAAGGTCAATTAAGTGCAATAATTGTAATTATGTATAGATATTTCCATATCACTCTGCAAAAAGGCTGTATTACATTATGTGTACTTTACAGTCTAAGAGAACCACTATGACCACCTGACTTTACCATTGCTCAGTGATGACAAATGTTTTTGTCTGTGTCAATCTGTTAGGTGTAAGAGCAAAACAGAACACGTTTGTAAAAAATGTATACTTATTTCAGGATGAATGAGTTTAAATAATTTTCATAGTTTTATTAGCCATTTGTTTGTGGTGCTTTTATGAATCTATTCACACTGGTTTTACATTATTCACATGGATTCTTCTCTTTTTTTGTTTGTGAAAACTCAACTCCACTAAAAAAAAATTGAATCTTTTGTCACATGTGCTGCAGATTTTTTCCTCCAGCTTTAAATGTTGCACAGACATCACTCATAGGAATTTATCCAATTAACATGTTGGGCAGACTTGTAAAGCTATATTCATTATGGCACTATTAAAGAACTAAGGCTAAAATTCACATAAATATGGTGAATAAAGAACAGGTTTGGGTAAATTTTGATACATCTCTTCAATAGAATATTAAGTTCGTTTAAAGAATGAAGACAGACTTATTTGTGGTATCCAAGATATATCATGGGAGAAAGGCAATTCTGAAAAATGATGTTAATTGACAAATGGTATTTAAGGGCAGGGTAGAGAGTTTTATATCATATATAACCTTTAGTATTTAATTCATTATAATGAATTTGCATTATCTTTATCATCACCTTCATCATTGTAGTTTGTTATTATCATAGTCATTCAAGTATAGAATCATTCTTGTTTAGATTTTAATAACACATTTATATTTACATAAAATTTATAATGGACTTTTTTTAGTATTTTGATGAGGGTGGACAGGTTGTTTGTTTTTGTAGAGGAAAATATCTGCACTGGCAACAAGTTTTGAAGGGGAAGGATCTGTGGGAGACTCTGTGGATGACGCCTTATTTGTGTAGCTCCTTAAGGATATATTCTTACTCTGAGTTTTCTAGGTGCAACTTTGTCTCATGCCACAGGAATCTGGAAATATGATTTCTATTCCCTAGGGTCCTATAAAATGAGAAGTTTGGACTTAGTAAACTTGAGGTTGCCATTTTTCCAACTATTTATGACTCCTTGCTCTTCTACTTTAATATCATCATATAATCAAGGCTGTGGAAACACTCAGCATATACAAATGGTGAAGTGACAAGATCACAAAGGTAAATTGCATTAATAGATCATGAGACTATAAACAGGAGAAAGTTGTCGACAGTCTCTGGCTAATACTTGTGGGAAATAGTAACCCATACTGCTCACCAGGTCTTGATTTTTATGTTACCAGTCACTTATGTTAGTGCATGGAACTTCCCAGAGGACTGGCTGAATTGTTAACAAAAGATATTATTTCTTGTACATAGGAATTACTACATTAACACTTGTCCTACTTTAATTCAGAACAATAAGAGTTTATCAACTACCTTACGTAAAATATAAGGAAATTAAATAATGGGTCAGAGAAAACAGAGAAAGTTGTTTAGTCACAAATTGTCTCCTAACATTTATTTGGTGAATATACTACAGTTCAGAATTTAGTCTTCTTCCTTAGTCTCAAAATATGATTTGTTCTGCACAATGAAGGAAGATTTCTCTCTGTATAATGCACACATATAAACCAGGCTCACATAAATGATGTTATTTAATCAGAATACCACATCACCAGTGTTATTTAATCTCAGCCAACCCATTGAGGAAGCTAAATAAAAATTGGAAGGTTGTGTGGAGACTGTACTTTAGAATATAGAAAGTGAATTTAAGTTTAATGCATTAACTGAAATAGCTGGTTGCATTTCTTTCTTACAAATGGGATGGTTGTACAAATGGCACTGGAACTAGCAAAGTCCTTTCACTGAATCTTTCGCATCCACCTTCAGAAAGGGATGGGTTTGCTACCAGAATACTGTTTCTTAAAACCTTTTCTCAAAAACATTTTCTCAAATAAACTGATATATGGTAGAGTAGTACTTGAGAAGGCCATTCTGCGTTTTACTTAATCATTCAATTTTACAGAATTTTGTTCAACCAAATCTCCTATTTTGACCAACAATTTCCTTTTGATATGTAACTCTTAAGAATTCAAATCTTACTGGAATGGGAACACCACAGTCACTTTTGAAAGTGACCCTGATTTTGAATGCTTTGATTGTTTATGCACTGATATAAAAGTAAATATTGAAAGAGGTATCTCATTTGATTTATCATCAATCTACAGAAAAAAAAAATCATCAAGCCATTCACAATGTTCTGTCTTTGCAGGTGTTATAAAAGTAAATGTGATTCCCATTTTCTGATACCTAATTCTAAATATTTTTGCAGCTTTGGTTAAAGTGTACTCATTTGAAAATTCTAAAGAAAAGTCATGTTAAGGAATCTAGTTTTAATGATATTTTTCTATTTTGTCATATTCAGAATCTATTTTAACTGCTTAAGAAAACCCATTTATAAAAAGTATGATGAAAGTAGAGAAAATGACAAGCTTGCAAAGAGTAATTGAGGTAGAGGGAGTACCTAAAATCAGGGAAAAGGAAATTGAAATATCTGATTTAATATTCACTAAGAAAGAGATGGAAAGGTAGAACAACAATTCTTCAATCAATTTAATAGGATATTGATATTTCTCCCAGCAATCTTGACTCCAGCTTGTGCTTCCTCCAGCCCAGCGTTTCTCATAATGTACTCTGCATATAAGTTAAATAAGCAGGGTGACAATATACAGCCTTGATGTACTCCTTTTTCTATTTGGAAGCAGTCTGTGGTTCCATGTCCAGTTCTAACTGTTGCTTCCTGACCTGCATATAGGTTTCTCAAGAGGCAGGTCAGGTGGTCTGTTATTCCCATCTCTTTCAGAATTTTCCACAGTTTATTGTGATCCACAGTCAAAGGATTTGGCATAGTCAATAAAACAGAAATAAATATTTTCTAGAACTCTCTTGGTTTTTTGATGATCCAATGGAGGTTGGCAATTTGATCTCTGGTTCCTCTGCCTTTTCTAAAATGAGCTTGAACATTTGGATGTTCATGGTTCACATATTGCTGAAGCCTGGCTTGGAGAATTTTGAGCATTACCTTACTACAGTGCGAAATGAGTGCAATTGTGAGATAGTTTGAGCATTCTTTGGCATTACCTTTCTTTGGGATTGGAATGAAAACTGACTTTTTAGTATCAGATCAGATCAGTCGTTCAGTCGTGTCTGACTCTTTGGGACATCATGAATCACAGCACGCCAGGCCTCCCTGTCCATCACCAACTCCTGGAGTTCACTCAGACTCACGTCCATCGAGTCAGTGATGCCATCCAGCCATCTCATCCTCTGTCGTTCCCTTCTCCTCCTGCCCCCAATCCCTCCCAGCAGCAGAGTCTTTTCCAATGAGTCAACTCTTCACATGAGATGACCAAAGTACTGGAATTTCAGCTTTAGCATCATTCCTTCCAAAGAAATCCCAGGGCCAATCTCCTTCAGAATGGTCTGGGTGAATCTCCTTGCAGTCCAAGGGACTCTCAAGAGTCTTCTCCAACACCACAGTTCAAAAGCATCAATTCTTCGGTGCTCAGCCTTCTTCAGAGTCCAACTCTCACATCCATACATGACCGCAGGAAAAACCATAGCCTTGACTAGACTGACCTTTGTTGGCAAAGTAATGTCTCTGCTTTTGAATATGCTATCTAGGTTGGTCATAACTTTCCTTCCAAGGAGTAAGCATCTTTTAATTTCATGGCTGCAGTCACCATCTGCAGTGATTTTGGAGCCCAGAAAAATAAAGTCTGACACTGTTTCCCCATCTATTTCCTATGAAGTGATGGGACCCGATGCCACGATCTTAGTTTTCTGAATATTGAGCTTTAAGCCAACTTTTTCACTCTCCTCTTTCACGTTCATCAAGAGGCTCTTTAGTTCCTCTTCACTTTCTGCCATAGGGGTGGTGTCATCTGCATATCTGAGGTTATTGACATTTCTCCTGGCAATCTTGATTCCAGTTTGTGTTTCTTCCAGTCGAGCGATTTTTAGTATAAATGATAAAAAAAAAAAAAAAAAAAAAAAAAACTGCTCACCTTAATGAGACCAAAGACTATGATAGGTAGAAAAGGAAAGTGATTATAAGATTGAGGTCTGGGAACTCCAGTGTTTAGAGGTTGAGATCAAAATCATAAACAAGAAAAGAGAATGAAAAGCTGTTTCCGGAGACGTAAGTGGATGAATTGAAGTGTGGAATGTCTCAGAAACCATTTAGAGTGTCAGTAAGAAATTAATAAGGGAATATCAAGTAATGATCTGTTTTAAATCATAAAGTATATAAATTGAGAAATATCTATTGGATTTGGTGATGTGTTAATCATAGGGGATCTTAAAAAATTAGTTACAGACAGGGGACAGGAAGGAAATTATAAATTATAAACATAAAAATTTTCAAGAAAGGGAAAAAAAACACAGGCAACAAATACAGACAATATAGTTGAGCAGTTTCCTATAATGCAGCAGGCAGTTGGGGAGTTGCTGGAATGATATAGGATGTTTTCATTTTTAATTAAGTTGGGAAATTAGAAAAAAAAATTCTGCTGATAGGGAAAATCTGATAATGTCAGAAAGAAAGGGGAAATTTTACAAAAGGACATTTCATGACTAAGAATATGAAATGCAGGGCATAAGTGGTGGTTAGCATTAGATAAGACAGAAGTCAGTTCACCAGCTGCAATAACTAGAAAAGAAGCATATGGGTACAGATGTGGGAGTTGCTGGGGCTGTGGTTTTGTGAGGTTTTAAAGACGCTTACTCCTTGGAAGGAAAGTTATGACCAACCTAGATAGCATATTCAAAAGCAGAGACACTACTTTGCCAACAAATGTCCGTCTAGTCAAGGCTATGGTTTTTCCTGCGGTCATGTATGGATGTGAGAGTTGGACTCTGAAGAAGGCTGAGCACCGAAGAATTGATTCTTTTGAACTGTGGTGTTGGAGAAGACTCTTGAGAGTCCCTTGGACTGCAAGGAGATCCACCCAGTCCATTCTGAAGGAGATCAGCTCTGGGATTTCTTTGTAAGGAATGATGCTAAAGCTGAAACTCCAGTACTTTGGTCATCTCATGCGAAGAGTTGACTCATTGGAAAAGACTCTGATGCTGGGAGGGATTAGGGGCAGGAGGAGAAGGGGACGACAGAGGATGAGATGGCTGGATGGCATCACTGACTCGATGGACATGAGTCTGGGTGAACTCTGATAGTTGGTGATGGACAGGGAGGCCTCGCGTGCTGTGATTCATGGGGTTGCAAAGAGTCGGACACGACTGAGCGACTGAAGTGAACTGAACTGAAGGACAGAAAAATTTATTACTTTTGGTTTTCCCCCTAATCACTAAAAAAGCAAGTTTATCAGAGCATAAGAAAGGGAAGGATTCTAAGTTTGAAGAAAAGAAAATGTATGAACAAGGGCTCAAATGAATAGGAGAGAAAAGCAGCTAAGAAAATGTGATAGGATGATCATAGCAGGTCTAAGGGCACACTTCACTTCTGTGACTATAGATTTAGCATGAGACAAATTAGCATGGTGTTGAATAGTTCTCCAGCCTCGTTTATCTTCACAGGAGCACATAATTCAGCTTAGATTTAACAGATGTTGAGTTTCTGTCAGAAGAGTAGGTACAACAAGTATAGTTAGTAGCGGGGTGAGGGTTGGTGGAGTACCTAAAAGGATAGATAGTAAGATTTAAACTAAGCAAGTATAAAGTTGAAGATGTGAGGATGCTGATAGACAATATAGAAGTCAGAATCTCTGGAAAATTTCCTGAGATTTGCTTTATGATTTGGAAAATTTAAGTTCACATAGAGAGATGAGCAAATAATTAACTACTTTTATTAGATCTTTCCTCTGTGCTAAATAGAGAGAGCTCTAAATCTTCTTTTTATCATAGTTTGATTAATCCTTATAACTCTATGAAGGATCCTTATGTCCATTTCATACGTAAACTAAAACACAGAGATATTATCAAATTTACCCTAAGTTGCATAGCCAGCAGTTACAGAGCCAAGTCTCATATCTAGCCTGTCACGATCCTGGAGCCTACTTTCTTAAAATCCACTCTGTTCTTCTGACCCAGTAAAATGGGGAACATTGGAACAATCATCTTAGTTGCTAGACCTCCATAATAAAGAAAATTGATTAAATGTCTATGTTTTAAATATGGGAGATGCTCCTAGGGGAGTTCAGACAAGATCATTCTTCCTCATATCTCCTAAAATTATAACCAGAGACAAAACTTGATCCAAGTCCAACTTTTTAAACTGGAAACAGCTCTGTTGTAAAATATGTTTGATAATCTTTCTCCTTACTGGCTGTGGACTCATTCTCTGTGATGTGTGCAAATGCATTTTATACTATTAATAATTTCTTTCATATTGAACTCAGAGATTTTGAATGTATTAAAATGGAAGCATAACACATCACTTTGTAATATGACCAGCAACTTATCTTTTGTTTAGTACAGCCTCCCACTTCTAGTTGTTATGAAGAGATCTTGAATTACCATTGTTTAATATGAAAAGGGCTTCCCTAGTGGCTCAGATGGTAAAGAATCTGAACACAGGAGACCCAGTTTTGATCCCTTGGTCAGGAAGATCCATTGGAGAAGGGAACAACTACCACCAGTATTCTTGCTTGGATAATTCCATGGATGGAGGAGCATGGCTATAGTTCATGGGCTTTCACACATAGCTAGAGCTAAATATACCACTTGTCTGTGAAAAAGTTCAAGGTTGCTTTTAAATACAGATCTTATTTAATGGTTCAGAAAAAAGAAAAATTGTTTTGTATCTTATACTCATTGTTACAGATTAACTTTGACTGTGTGGATCACAATAAACTGTGGAAAATTCTTACAGAGATGGGAATACCATACCATCTGACCTGCCTCTTGAGAAACCTGTATGCAGGTCAGGAAGCAACAGTTAGAACTGGTCATGGAACAACAGACTGGTTCCAAATTGGGAAAGGAGTACGTCAAGGCTGTATATTGTCACCCTGCTTATTTAACTTATATGCAGAGTACATCATGAGAAACACTGGGCTGGAAGAAGCACAAGATGGAAACAAGATTGCTGGGAGAAATATCAATAACCTCAGATATGCAGATGACACCACCCTTATGGCAGAAAAGTGAAAAAGAACTAAAGAGCCTCTTGATGAAATGAAAGAGGAGAGTGAAAAAGTTGGCTTAAAGCTCAACATTCAGAAGATTAAGATCATGGCATCTGGTCCCATCACTTCATGGCAAATAGATGGGGAAACAGTGGAAACAGTGGCTGACTTTATTTTTCTGGGCTCCAAAATCACTGTAGATGGTGACTGCAGCCATGAAATTAAAAGATGCTTACTCCTTGGAAGGAAAGTTATGACTAACCTAGACAGCATATTCAAAAGCAGAGACATTACTTTGCAAACAAAGGTCCGTCTAGTCAAGGCTATGGTTTTTCCAGTGGTCATGTATGAATGTGAGAGTTAGACTCTAAAGAAAGCTGAGTGCTGAAGAATAGATGCTTTTGAACTGTGGTGTTGGATAAGACTCATGAGAGTCCTTTGGACTGCAAGGAGATCCAACCTGTCCATCATAAAGAAGATCAGTCTGGGTGTGATTGGAAGGACTGATGTTGAAGCTGAAACTCCAGTACTTTGGACACCTGATGTGAAGAACTGACTCATTTGAAAAGACCGTGATGCTGGGAAAGATTGAGGGCAGGAGGAGAAGGGGACGACAGAGGATGAGATGGTTGGATGGCATTACCAACTCAATGGACATGGGTTTGGGTGAACTCTGGGAGTTGGTGATGGACAGGGAGGCCTGGCGTGCTGCCGTTCATAGGGTGGCAAAGAGTCAGACACGACTGAGCAACTGAACTTAACTGAACTGCAGATTAAATGTTTGTTTAGGTAAAGAATCTGCCTGCAATGAGGGAGACCCGGATTGGATCCCTAGGTTGGGAAGATCCCCTGGAAGAGGGAATGGCAACCCACTCCAGCATTCTTGCCTGGAGAATCCATGGACAGAGGAGCCTGGAGGGATATAGTTCATAGGGTTGCAAAGAGTAGGACACAACCAGCAACTAGCACTTTCACTTTATAGATTTTACCCGAAATCCACATTTTGAAATACTAACCCCCAAGGTGATAGTATTAGGCAGTGGAACCTTTGGGTTGGTGAGTAGATCAGAAGGATCAAACTTTCATGAATGAGGTTAATGACCCTGTAAAAGAGACCCCAAGAGCTCTCTTGCCCCTTTCACCATGTGAGAATGTAGGGAGAAGATGACTAGCTGTGAACCAGGAAGTGGGTTTTCACTAGGTACTGAATCTTCCTGAGTCTTCTTGGACTTCCCAGATTCAAGAACTGTGAGACATAAGTTTATGTTGTTTATAAGCCACCCAGTCCATGACAATTTCTTACAGAAGCTTGAACTGACCAAGATGCACATTAATTGTCTGAGGTTTATTTCAAAGCTAAAACAAGGTTTCTTGAACTACCCTGAAACATTCCAAAAGCTCCCTAAAATGCAAGGTCTTGAGTCGTAGAAAGTATTGGACAAAACATTTAGTCCTTTTATGATGATTTTCCTAACTAAGTGTTAAGGCTGCTGCCTGCTTCCACATAAGATATAAGTAGATCATAAGGATGGAACCTTCATGAATGGGATTAATGACCCTGTAAAAGAGTCTGTGTGCTCATTTGTGTCCCACTCTTTGCGACCCTATGGACAGACTGAAGCCTGAGAGGTTCCTCTGTCCATGGGTTTCTCCAAGAAAGAATACCAGAGTGGGTTGCCATTTCCTCCTCCAGGGAATCTTCCTCAACCAGGAATTGAACCCTTGTCTCATGCATCTCCTGCATTGGCAGGCAAATTCTTGACCACTGAGCCACCGGGGAAGCATAAGATAGATAGATATCTATTATCTATCTAAGAACTTTGACATTAGAAAGCCTTCATTGTTGTAAATTATCTCTATAACCTCAGAAATTTATTTTATCATTTAAATATTTATATTTAAATTGGACTACAAGGCACTGGAAACACAAAGAAAAGTAAGAATAAGGTTTTTCTCTCATTGAATGTACCATGTCAATAAACAGGAGGTGAGTCTCTTAACTTTTTTTCTTAAACAATTTTCCCCTTTACTCTGACTCAACTAATAATTTTTATAAGATTAAATGAAATAGTGTATTTAAAATAAAAATAAAATTCTATGCCATTTAAAATTGTTCCTATCTATTGCCAGGGTTTACCCCTAATAAAATTTAACCACTAGAACCGTATTTTCAACAACTTATATTTTTCATTCTGTTTTATGTATATTCAGACTTAAATTTAAAAATCTGAAATTGGTGTTTACAATCTAGGTAGGGTTATTTTGGATCATTCTACCATTTTTCACTCTCCCATTTTGAACTATATACATGTTGATTATGCTCTGAAGACGGTGAGGTGGAATAACAGTACTAGCAGGGAAAATTGCTTGGATTTAAGTCTTCTTTCTCCAGTAAATTTCCACTCTCCAGGTTCTAGAACTCAGCTGTGAAAGGTCAGAAAGTTGATTTTCTTTCTTGAAACTGAGAATGAATCAGTCTTTCATGCTTGAATCATGCAAACTTCATAAAGTTTTATAGATCAGATTTCTAAGATGTTAATTAATGACAAAAACTATAATTATTAAATGAGCCAGAATATACCTGCTTTCTCAGCAGGTATGGAAAACCATACCACATGAAAATTGTTGCTTGTCTTACTCAGGTATAGTTTTCACTACAGAATTGATCATTTATTATTCATCTTTTTATTCCTAGCAACTAATATAGTACTCAATGAGCTTGCAGGTGTTGATGAGTGAGTTTACATGATATTATCATTTACAATTAAAATAAAATCTAACTACTTGAACTCTCAGGGCACAATATATGTAAGCTTTCAATGTAAATATACTGTGCAGAAAGGAAAAGCTCATGTAACAAGATTGAAAATGTCATAGCCTGTAAAGTAATTGTCATAAGAGATCTGCCTTCTTTAAATCAAACTATAATTTACACCTTTTCTGATATATAGTGTATAATTTTAAATCTGGCAATCTTTTTATTCCTAGCATGGATATTATAGAGGCTATTACTGATAAATTCCTAATGAAATCTAAATTTTAAGAGATATGATGCTAAAATATTGCACGGATAATAGAGTATCTGTACATAAACCACATATATCACAGGACTTCTAAGTAGTGTATATTTTCTTCTTGATAAGAAATAGGTCATTTCTCATAAATTTTATTTAAATAAGTATGCTAAAGAGGTCTTGAAATAAATTATCATCATCTTGGAAACAGAATGCACAAGCAATCCCATGAGCATGATGTATCATACACCAGAAAAACAGGGCTTGCTGATATATAACAAATAAGGTTGCTTTCTTTTCCTGTTTCCTCCTGAAGCCTTGCACTCAAACAGTTTTTAATTCATAGCCATTGAAAGAAGAAATGAATTGAAATATAATGTAGATTCTTAAAATTCATGTTATGCCTAATGGTTTTCCTACCCCATTTAATAATATCAATCTCATTCTAACTTGAATGCCTAGTTATTAATTTGCCTTCAGCACACCCTAGCAATGAATATAACTTATCTTCTACACTACACTAGGAAAATTAGGTAAGCTAATTGCTATTTTGTCTCTAAGTCCTTGTTTACTTACAGGATAAGTTATTTGAAGAACTTGCTTTTTAAAAATGCAGTTTTGTCTGGGAAACTATTTAACCATATGGTTAAGAATTATACTCAATGTATCTTTTATATTGGAAGGAGCACAAAACAATTACACATCATTCCTGAAACTCAGCCTAGGAGGTTGTATAACATCAAGAAATCCATCAGGTATGGGATTCCTCCTCCCTGGCCCCAACAACTAATGAGATGTGGATCCTGAGGAAAGTTTCTCTACCTTTTTTAGCCCCTTTCTCCTCATTTGTAAAGTGAGGATACTTAACTCTGTTTATGGATGATCATATGAGATAACCTGTGAGAATACTTCATAAAATGCAATGCATTATACAATTCCCAGATGTAAATTTTAAAAACTGTAATCCAACCACTGACATGTTATTAAGAGTAGATTAGCAGTCTTCAAATGCAGTGTGCCATCATGAATTCACTCTTCTAACAATATTTATAAATCCCCTGCATGTGTGCCTGCTAAGTCGCTTCAGTTGTGTCCAACTCTGTGCTACTCTGTGGACGGTAGTCCATCAGGCTCCTTTGTCCATGGGATTCTCCAGGCAAGAATATTGGAGTGGGTTGCCATTTCCTTCTCCATAGATCCCCTCAGTTCAGTTCAGTCACTAAAACTGACTTTTTAGTATCAGATCAGATCAGTCACTCAGTCATGTCCGACTCTTTGCGACCCCATGAATCGCAGCATGCCATGCCTCCCTGTCCATCACCAACTCCCAGAGTTCACTCAGACTCATGTCCATCGAGTCAGTGATGCCATCCAGCCATCTCATCCTCTGTCGTCCCCTTCTCCTCCTGCCCCCAATCCCCTCCCAGCATCAGAGTCTTTTCAATGAGTCAACTCTTTGCGTGAGGTGGCCAAAGTACTGGAGTTTCAGCTTTAGCATCATTCCTTCCAAAGAACACCCAGCGCTGATCTCCTTTAGAATGGACTGGTTCGATCTCCTTGCAGTCCAAGGGACTCTCAAGAGTCTTCTCCAACACCACAGTTCAAAAGCATCAATTCTTCAGTGCTCAGCTGTCTTCACAGTCCAACTCTCACATCCATACATGACTACTGGAAAAACCATAGCCTTGACTAGACAGACATTTGTTGGCAAAGTAATGTCTGTGCTTTTGAATATGCTATCTAGGTTGGTCATAACTTTCCTTCCAAGGATCCCCTAGAGCATGTCAAATACTTTTCAACATACTATATGGTCAGATATAGTATATGGTCAGATTCTCTGTCTTAATGAAGTATATGTTTAGTAGAGGAGATGGTAAGAAATAAAAACTATATCTATCTATCTATCTATCTATCTATCTATATAAAAGTTCAGGATCAATATATAGCAAGAGATAGCAAGATCTAGGAAGAAGGAAGAACATTCTGAATAAGTGACAGTTTTTCAAATTCCTGAATAAGGTGAGGGTATTCTATACAAAAGAAACCTTACTTTCAAAGGCCCAAAGAAGGAATAATCTTGGCATATTTAAAAACCATGAAAAGACCATAGAGTAAAGGGTTGCGGATCAAGGTTGAGTATTTCGATTTTATGCTAATTATCTTTGGAAGCTTTTGGAGAATTTTTTAGTAAGAAGACATGAATATGTTTTGTTTTAGAAAAGATCATAATGGCTATAGTGCTTAGAAAAGCTGTTAAGGAAAGCAGAACAGGAAACAGGATGGCTTGGGGTTTTTTGAGTTAGATAGATGGTAAATGACACTACCAGAACCAGGTTTGCTAAGTCGTGTCTGACTCTTTTGTGATCCTGTGGACCATAGCCCTACAGGCTCCTCTGTCTATGGGATTTCCTAGGCAGGATTTCTGGAGTGGGTTGCCGTTTCCTTCTCCAGATGGTGATAGAAATGGCAGCCAATAGGCTCAGTGAGCCATTGCACATGGGCAGAGGGTAGGGAAACTGAAGAATAAAGCATGAGTCTGATGCTTTTGGCCAAGCATCTGTAAGGATACTGTTACTATTTCTGGAAATGAATAAGCTAAAGGAAGGAATGGATTGTTTTGTTTCATTTATTCTGTGTGGGGTAGAAATCAGGAGTTCTGTTTTAGATATTTGAGATTCTCATTATGTAGACAGAATAATCAAGTTGGCTGAAGTACAAGGAAATCTGGAACTCAGGTTGAGTTCAGAACTGATGATATAAATTAGAAAGTCATCAGCATACATCTAATATTTAAAGGCATGGGACAGGATTCTTTTCCTGAGAAAAAGAATGCAATGAAAGAAGAGTGAGATCCAAGAGCTTAACAATGGAAAACTTCGGTATTTAGACTTTAGGGAGAAGACTAATGGTTTCTTATGTTTAATAGTTCCAATCTTTTACTTTCTAAAGCATAAAAAGTGGTTTATTGGAAATTAACATGAATCAATTAATAATTTCATTGGTATTGCACCTATCTTAGTACTTTTACTTTTGACCACTATCCCATTAGCTATTTAATCACCAGAAAATTAAGTTAATGTGAAACCTATTAACTTGTTATTCCCAGTAGTCTACCAGGCTCCTCTGTCCATGGAATTCTCCAGACAAGGATAGTGGAGTGTGTTGCCATTTCCTTCTCCAGGGGATATTCCTGACCTGTGTTTTCCTCTAAGAGTTTTATAGTTTCTGCTCTTACATTTAGGTCTTTAATCCATTTTGAGTTTATCTTCATGTATAGTGTTATAACTATTGTTCCAAATGAAATAGAATCAGGAAAATTCAACATCACTACTGACTCTTTAACTAAACAGAAGAGTAAATCTAATAAGAATTTTTTTTTTTTTTTTTGCTTTTTGGTTTTTTTTCTTGAGTAGCCATTGTGCAAAAGCTCTATAGACATTGATCAGAATTTTACAAAGAAAATGAGAGATGTAGTTAGTGTTAACTCCCAAAGTGGGAATTTTCAGTCTAATAACCAGCAGGATATTGGTGACTGAACAGGAAGTTTATTGAAAATTCTTTGAGATAAGTGAAGTTAAGTGATCTCTAAGATTGATGGAAGAAGAAAGTAACTGTTTTTATTGAATTCAAGAAGACCATTATAGTGACTATATAGTTTCTCAAATAAGAAATTATGTAATTAAATATTGTTTGAAAAACCTATAACTAAGTACATGTAGAACATACCTTTTAAGAAAAAAAAATACACTACTTCACATGCTGTTTATTTCTCAACTCTCAGCAGTCTGGCTGTTCTCCTCTGCTCTGTTGCTATAAACAGTCTCTCCACAATTGTACAACGTTTGATATTCCTCACAACTCACAATCTGGAAACAGTATCCTATTGGAGATTCCCTAATATTGGTCTCCCTTGGTTTTTCTCTTACCTTTCTAGTTATTTCTTCTTCACCTCTTACAGAGCTGTGTCCCTTCACCTGCGTATTAAATATTTATGCTTTTGAGAATTCTGTCCTTTAATCTCAATCTCTATATTCACTTTATAAAACTATAGTATCAAATACCCTGTGGACTTGTTTCTTCATGTTCATATGCTGTCTTTCTCTCTTGGGTTCAGGTCCTTAGTATTGTTGCTGAAACTCAGCCTGCGTTCGCAGTGCCAAATAGAAACATGAAGATAGAGTTTTGAGTGAAGTAGAAAAGAATAGCTTTTATTTCTTTGCCAGGCAAAAGGGACCACAGCAGGCTAATGCACTCAAGACTATGTGACCCAGCCTGGAGGGATAGTGAGGTGTTTCATAGTATTCAAGGAGCAGGGCGTTATCAGCTCATAGACAGTTCTTGGACGCTTTGGCATCAAGGTGAAGCTTCAAGCATCAACAATCTTCTTGTTTCAAACAGTCTAGGGTCTGTGTTCTTGTGGTCATCAGTTTTCATCTGGTCGTGTCATCTGTTTCCTGTAAAAACGACTTAGGAATGTGTCAGGCCTGTATTTGTATCTTTCAGGGAACTGGGAATTTGGTGATTCTGCTATGTGGCAGGATTATAGTCTAAATTGTCACCGGTTTCCCAGCCCAAGAGCTATTCTTGGTTTATGCACCTTCACATTTTCCAATCATTAACTCTTGAGTCAGCGTTTCACTTCAGAATACAAGGACACAGAGGCTTGTATGTGGTTTCAGTATATACCTATGTGCTATGCTTATTCACTCAGTCGTGCCCGACTCTTTGCGACCCCATGGACTGCAGCCCGCCAGGCTCCTCTGCCCATGGGATTCTCCAGGCAAGAATACTGGAGTGGGTTGCCATGCCCTCCTCCAGGGGGTCTTCCTGACCCAGGATCAAACCCAGGTCTCCTGCGTTGCAGGCGGACTCTCTACCATCTGAGCCACCAGGGAAGCAATATATACATATGGAATGTATTTAATTGACTATATCATTGTCAGCATCAACAAGATGAAATGAAAATTACCTTTTCCATCCTCTTCAGTTTTACTCCTATGTTCCATGCCTCAGTGCTTATAAATAGCAAATCCATCTACATAGATTCTCCAAAAAGATAAATGATTATTGATTATTCATGATTATTACAATGACTTCCAAATGGTTACTCTCCAACCAGGGTGTGTCATTATTTTGTAAAAATTCATAAATGGTAATATAGTTAAATAACAATCCTGTTTGAATGTTTTGCCATGAAATGTGAATTACTTATGTATATGGATTTTACATTAAGATACTTCAGTGCCCTCCTATTGTGATTATACTAAAAATGTTACATCTTTGATAGGACATTTAGGTTCCTCCATACACTAGCTCCAAACTAACTGCTTCTTTAAGACTCAACTTTTTATATTTTTTTCTATTTTTTTTTTCTACCTACCACTCATATCTAACCCATGCTTGAAATCCCCCGGAGTATTCTACACTGATAAATCTTTTTAAAGTGGCACATATTTTTCTCCTGATAGTGTCTTTCCTCTGACCCTTTCCTTCTTTACCTGGATGGGTTTTTCAAGATTAAATTCAACCTTAACTTCCTCTAGGAGTCATTATCTTTGCCAGGTTGGTTTAGTTGCACACAATCTGTACTGTTACAGTAATCTATAATATCTCTAGCACATAAATCACAGCTGTTTGCTTGCTTGTTGCTTTTTTTCATATTCACCTGTGAACTCCATTGAAATAGAAGGTTTTTTGTTTTGTTTTCCTCTATCTGTGAATAGGGAACACATGGCAATAGAAATAAAAAGTTGCCAAGGAAAGAAGGGAAGATTATTGTCAAAATAATTTGTTGTAATATTAAAGATATAAAATTATATATATGGGGACACTTTCAAAGTGTTAGACTGTTACATTCATTGCTTAAGTTTTTGCAACCTAAACCTGAGAATTTAGCTGGAGAAATGTAGAGGGTAATTTTAAAAATTAGGAAATACTGAGTAGTTTTGATGAAAATAGGAAGACCTTACCTAACTATGAAGAGCTGTATACTAGTTTCAAATGATGACTTGAAGAAAAATATGTGTGTGTATATATATATATATATATATATATATATATGCTGCTGCTAAGTCGCTTCAGTCGTGTCCGACTCTGTGCGACCCCATAGATGGCAGCCCACCAGGCTTCCCCATCCCTGGATTTCTCCAGGCAAGAACACTGGAGTGGGGTGCCATTTCCTTCTCCAATGCATGAAAGTGAAAAGTGAAAGTGAAGTTGCTCAGTCGTGTCCGACTCTTAGCGACCTCATGGACTGCAGCCTACCAGGCTCCTCTGTCGATGGGATTTTCCAGGCAAAAGTACTGGAGTGGGGTGCCATTGCCTTCTCCGGTATATACACACATGCACACACATATATATATCTGTGGTATACACATGTATGGGCTTTCCAGGTGGTTCAGTGATGAAGAACCTGCCTGCCAATGCAGGAGCTGCAAGTTCAATCCCTGGGTCTGGAATATCCCCTGGAGGAGGAAATGGCAACCCACTCCAGTACTATTGCCAGGAGAATCCCATGGATAGAGGAGCATGCGCGGTGTGCTACAGTTCATGGGGTTGCAAAGAGTCGGACCCTACAGAGCAACTGAGCATGCACACACACAGACACAGACACACAAACACATACATATATATCGTCTACTTAGCCAGAAACTAAATATAGGGTTTAGACCTTCATTTAGGGATTTACTGATTCTTGTAACTGTGAAAACAATATATTTCAGATTTAAAGATATTTTATACATTATCTACTGCTATCACAAACCTGACTGAAAAACAAAATAGAGCAAAACATAACATTTTAGGGGCATTTTGAAAATACCAATGGTGAAGCTCCATTTCAGATCTATTAAACAGAATCTACTGTGGAATCTGAGCAGTGTTTATTTATTTATTTATTTTTAATGGTCCCCAAGTAATCCAAATATGCAGTCAGTATTGAGAAACTACAGGTCTGGTATAGCAACTTTAGGGTTAGGAAACTTAGGATCTTTACATATAATCTTTAAAGCCTTGGCCGTCTGGTTCTCTGACCCAGAGTCATTGAGAGGAATTGGAACAGAAGGCTGTTAGAGGCAAGTAGGATGATGGCAGACCTTGACAGCTGACAGCTTGACAGGTGAGGCATTACCACAGGCTATGATGGATATTCAAGATGGAGGCTGTAAATGATCAAGATAAGAGCAAATTCCCTTCAGTGGCCTCTATTTAAGAATGTAGGGAAGTGTTAATAGTCTTCCAGAAGATTTCTATCAAGAAAATGATTAAAGTAAATGTTTCTCAGGGACCCAAAAGTCAATTTCTACTTTTGAAAAATTCAGTATATGTATTCCCCAATCATGTCAGACAAAAATGTCATCATCAGATTATGCTGTAGTGTAATTTAATACAGGTCATCTCTTGTATAGTGGGCAAGAGACTTGGACTAGCAATGCAAACTTTGCATGCAAATTCTATGACCTGTATTTGCAGCACAGTCTTAAAGACACAGCATAAGCTTTAAATTCTTTTTAAATCTTTTAAGTTCTGTCACCTAAGGACAGGAAGAGTAACAGATACCTAATAGGTTAAAAAAAGATAAATTTAGGTTACGTGTGTTTTGTGTAAATATTTATACCCGTTTCTGTTCTGAAAAGGATATAGGAAACTGGACAAAAGAATGTGTGCCTCATATGTATGTGTGTGTGTGTGTGTGTGTTTGTATGCTCAGTTGCTCGGTTGTGTCTCACTCTTTGTGACCCCATTGATGACCCCATTGATTGTAGCCTGCCAGGCTCCTCTGTCTATGGTATTTTTCAGGCAAAATACTGGAGTGGGTTTCCATGTCTTCCTCCAGGGGATGTTCAGAAATCAAACCTGTTTCTCCTGAATTGGCAGGTGGATTCTTTACCACTCGTACCACCTAGCAAGCCCCATGTATATATATATCTGCATTTTGTGGTTTATCTGGATTTTTACTATGTTTTGTTTTTGTGGTTGCTTTATTAGTTGTATCTCAAAAATTGGGTTTTGTATAATGTTAAAATGTAAGCATTCATTTTAGAATTTATTTTTAAAATGGTACAAGATGATAAAATGTTTTATACTTTAGTGGCAGTGCTGTCAAATACCATATATAAATATTTTAATCTGAAAACTACAACCCGATTATTGAAATAAATGTTCAGTAACCAAGCTGTGTCCAACTCTTTGCGACCCCATAGATTGCAGCATGCCAGGCCTTCTTGTCTCTCTCACCATCTCCTGAAGTTTGCCCAAGTTCACACCCATTGCATCGGTTATGTCATCCAGTCATCTCATCCTCTCATGCCCTGTTCAACATCTGCACTCAATCTTTCACAGCATCAGAGACTTTTCCAGTGAGTCTGCTTTTCTCATCAGATGACCAAAATATTGGAGCTTCAGCATCACCCCTTCCAATAAGTATTCAGTTTATTTCCCTTAAGATTGACTGGTTTGATCTCCTTGCTGTCCAAGGGACTTTCAGGAGTCTTCTTCAGCACCACAGTTTGAAGGCATCAGTTGTTTGGTGCTCAGTCTTCTTTACAGTCCAGCTATCAGGACCGTATGTGACCACTGGGGAGACCATGGCCTTGATTACGTGGACCTTTGTTGTCAGAGTAATGTCTTTGGTTTTCAACAAACTGTCTAGGTTTGTCACAGCTTTCCCACCCAGAAGCAATCACTTTCTGATTTCATGGCTGCAGGCACCATCCACAGTGAAAAAAGAGCACAAGAAGAGGAAATATGTCACTACTTCCACCTTTCCCCTTCTAATTACCATGGAGTAATGGAGCCAGAGAAGGCAGTGGCACCCCACTCCAGTACTCTTGCCTGGAAAATCCCATGGATGGAGGAGCCTTGTGGGCTGCAGTCCATGGGGTCGCTAAGAGTCAGACACAACTGAGCAACTTCACTTTGACTTTTCACTTTCATGCACTGGAGAAAGAAATGGCAACCCACTCCAGTGTTCTTGCCTGGAGAATCCCAGGGATGGGGGAGCCTGTTGAGCTGCCATCTATGGGGTCGCACAGAGTCAGACATGACTGAAGTGACTTAGCAGCTTCAGCAGCAATGGAGCTGGATGCTATGATCTTAGTTTTTCTAATATTTAGTTTTAAGCCTGCTCTTTCACTCTCCTTCACCCTCATTCAGAGACTCTTCAGTTCTTGTTTGGTTTCTGCCATTAGAGTGGTATCATCTACATATCTGAGGTTGTTGATGTTTCTCCCACCCCTCTTGATTCCAGCTTTAACTCATCCAGCCTGGCATTTCTCATGATGTGCTCTGCATATATGTTAAACAGACAGGGTGACAGCAGACAGCCCTGCCATACTCCTTTTTCAGTCTTGAGCCAGTCAGTTGCTCCATACAGGGTTCTAACTGTTGCTTTTTGACTCGCATACAGGTTTCTCAGGAGACAGGTAGGATGATCTAGTATTCCCATCTCTTCAAGAGTTTTCCATAGTTTGTTGTGATCCACACAGTCAAAGGCTTTAGTGTAGTCAATGAAACAGAGGTAGATGTTTTGCTGGAATTCCCTTGCTTTCTCTATGATCCAGCGAACGTTGACGATTTGATCTCTGATTCTTTTGCCTTTTCTAAGCCCAGCTTGGACATCTAGAAGTTCTTAGTTCACATAATGATGAAGCCTAACATGTAAGATATAAAGTATGACCCTGGGGTTCTTCATTTCTTCCTTTTCTAGTTGCTTTAGGTGTAGAGTTAGGTTATTTATTTGACTTTTTTCTTGTTAGTAGAAGGGTTAGTAGAAGGAAAGAAATCTTAAAAATTAGGGCAGAAATAAATGCAAAAGAAACAAAAGAGACCATAGCAAAAATCAACAAAGCCAAAAGCTGGTTCTTTGAGAAGATAAATAAAATTGACAAACCATTAGCCAGACTCATCAAGAAACAAAGGGAGAAAAATCAAATCAATAAAATTAGAAATGAAAATGGAGAGATCACAACAGACAACACAGAAATACAAATGTGTTGTTGGATTCTGATTGCTAGAATTTTGTTAAGAATTTTTGCATCTATGTTCATCAGTGATATTGGCCTGTAGTTTTCTTTTTTTGTGGCATCTTTGTTGGGTTTTGGTATTAGGGTGATGGTGACCATGTCATAGAATGAGTTTGGAAGTTTACCTTCCTCTGCAATTTTCTGGAAGAGTTTGAGTAGGATAGGTGTTAGCTCTTCTCTAGATTTTTGGTAGAATTCAGCTGTGAAGCCATCTGGACCTGGGCTTTTGTTTGCTGGAAGATTTTTGATTACAGTTTCAATTTCCGTGCTTGTGATGGGTCTGTTAAGATTTTCTATTTCTTCCTGGTTCAGTTTTGGAAAGTTGTACAACTGAAGCACCTTAACACACAGCCATGTTCATTTGTTTATGTATTGCTTATGGTTGCATTCACACTGCAAGGATAAATTTGAGTAGTTGTAACAGAAATTGAAAGGCCTATAAAGCCTAAGATATTTATATCTGAATCTTAATGGAAAACATCTACTGACACCTGTTTTAGACATTGAAATCTCTTTTCCTTATACTATCAGTTCACTTGATTATTCAAAAAGGAAAAAATAAAACAAACAAACCAAAAAGAGTATGGATTCTAGTGATTTGTATGATTTTTCAGTCCAGGTCTTTGTGTTCTAACCAGTTGTCCTACTGGATCAAAATGAAATCCCAATCATTTACACAGTGACATGGGTTTTCCCTTGGCTGTTGTGTTGTTTCTACAGATCGAGCGTGAATGCTGCATGATATGTGAGCTTCATCATCTCCCTTTACTACTACAAGTCTTTCTTGTGATTTCACAGTGATTCTGTTCTTACCTCTTAAACCAAACTTTGCTCTTAGGTCATATACTTTCCCTCTTAAGATTTTACCTTGTATGTGGCCAAAAAAATAAAAAATCTCCACTGTGCACATTTTATAGACTATACTAAATAGCTATACTTGATCTCTTTGTACTACGGACGTTTAATAAAATATAAGAAATAGACATCAAGTGGTAGCATAGATCAAATTCCACATATAACATGATCAAAAGCTTCCCAAATGCATATAGTGCATCTCTTAAGCACTAGGTAACAGATCATTCAGTACCAGCTACTGTTGATTTTGATGACAGTTGCGTCTGCTAGGAGAAATTGACTTCCGCTCTGTTAAAATTAATTTGAATGCAGATAATATCATTTTAAGAACTAGTTTTTTTTTTCAACTCATATGATCTGTTTAATGTTTATTATACTGATAAAGGTTTGGCAAACATTAGTTTGGAGGAAAAACTGTGGCTTCATTACTTAGGGCTATCTGATTCAGAGCATGTCATGAAGACTGGTTGGTGTACTAAGTCATGACAGCTCAGAAAACTATGCTTGAAACATTTTCCTCAGAAGTGTTCTTAGAGAACAAAGCTGTCTTCATGTTTCTAATTACCAAAACACTTCTGGAGAAACAAAGGTGTCCCTTGTTATAATTCTTGTTGCTTTTCATAAAATAATAATTTTGTGGGTGAATCATGTCAGAGAAGATGAGAGAGTCTATAGAAAATGAAGATTAATAAAGTAATAATACTCAGTAATGTTAGATCCTATTTTTCTTCAATTTTCTTTCAAAAAAGAGCAAGGAATAAAATGCCAGAAGATGTTAAGGAAAAGGTATTGTGAAAAAATAGAATGCTTTGTAAATATGGCATGCCACATCAATAATATTTTAAGGTTGAATGGATTACTGATTGCTTTAGAAAAGGATTTATGTGGTTGAAGATCCAAGGATTTAACAAAGGTTCATTTATAGTTGCCAGGTTTTCTGAGGATAAATACTGTTAATATCATATTTAAGTGTGTGAATTTAAATGACACTGCTGATCCTAGAGCTGTAAGAGGAATTAGACTACTGGTGCCAGAGTGCAGGTCTTCAGTAGAAGAGCAAAATTGAAGGTTTGTGACTGGTTATGATCTACTTGTCTGCTTTAGAGATCTTATTGCATGTATATTAACTTTGTGACATTGTAAGCAAAAACAGGTGCAGTTCAGTTCAGTTCAGTCACTTAGTCATGTCCGACTCTTTGCAACCCCGTGGACTGCAGCACGCCAGGCCTCCTTGTCCATCACCAACTCCTGGAGTTTACTCAAACTCATGTCCATTGAGTTGCGGGTGCAATTCAGCCATATCATCCTCTGTCATCCCCTTTTCCTCCTACCCTCAGTCTTTCCCAGCATGAGGGTCTTTTCCAGTGAGTCAGTTCTTCATATCAGGTGGCCAAAGTATTGGAGTTTCAGCTTCAGCATCAGTCCTTCTAATGAATACTTAGGATTCATTTCCTTTAGGGTGGACCGGTTGGATCTCCTTGCAGTCCAAGGGACCATCAAGAGTCTTATCCAACACCACAATTCAAAAGCATCAATACTTTGATGCTCAGCATGCTTTATAGTCAAACTCTCACATCCAAACATGACCACTGGAAAAACTATAGCTTTGACTAGATCAACCTTTGTTGGCAAAGTAATGTCTATGCTTTTTATTATGCTGTCTAGTTTGGTCATAACTTTTCTTCCAAGGAGCAAGTGTCTTTTAATTTCATGGCTGCAGTCACCATCTGCAGTGATTTGGGAGACCAAAAAAATGAAGTCAGCCACTGTTTCCATTGTTTCCCCATCTATTTTCCAAGAAGTGATGGGTCCAGATGCCATGGTCTTCGTTTTCTAAATGTAGAGTTATAAGCCAATTTTTTTCCCTCTCCTATTTCACTTTCATCAAGAGGCTCTTGAGTTTTTCTTCACTTTCTTCCATAAGGGTGGTTTCATCTGCATATCTGAGGTTATTGATATTTCTCCTGGCAATCTTGATTCCAGCTTGTGCTTCCTCCAGCCCAGCGTTTCTCATGATGTACTCTGCATGTAAGTTAAATAAGTAGGGTGACAATATACAGCCTTGACTTACTTCTTTCCCTATTTGGAACCAGTCTGCTGTTCCATGTCCACTTCTAACTTCTGCTTCTCAACCTGCATACAGATTTCTCAAGAGGCAGGTCAGGTGGTCTGGTATTCCCATCTCTGTAAGAATTTTCAATAGTATGTTGCGATCCATACAGGCAAAGGCTTTGGCATAGTCAATAAAGCAAAAGTAGATGTTTTCCTAGAACTGTCTTGCTTTTTCAGTGATCCAGTGGATGTTGGGAATTTGATCTCTGGTTCCTCTGCCTTTTCTAAATCCAGCTTAAACATCTGGAAGTTCACAGTTCACATACTGTTGAAGCCTGACTTGGAGAATTTTTAGCATTATTTTGCTAGCGTGTGAGATGAATGCAATTGTGTGGTAGTTTGAGCATTCTTTGACATTGCCTTTCTTAGGGATTGGAATGAAAACTGACCTTTTCCAGTCCTGTGGCCATTGCTGAGTTTTCCAGATTGGCTGGCATATTGAGTGTAGCATGTTCACAGCATGATCTTTGAAGACTTGAAATAATAGCTCAACTGGAATTCCATCACCTCCACTAGCTTCGTTTGTTGTGATGCTTCCTAAAGCCCACTTGACTTCTCATTCCAGGATGTCTGGCTCTAGGTTTTTGATCGCACCATCGTTGATTATTTGGGTCGTGAAGATCTGTTTTGTATCCTTCTTCTGTATATTCTTGACACCACTTAATATCTTCTGCTTCTGTTAGGTCCATACCATTTCTGTCCTTTATTATGACTATCTTTGCATGAAATATTCCCTTGGTATCTCTAATTTTCTTGAAGAAATCTCTAGTCTTTCCTATTCTATTGTTTTCCTCTATCTCTTTGCATTGATCGCTGAGAAAAGCTTTCTTATCTTTCCGTGCTATTCTTTGGAACTCTGCATTCAAATGGGTATATCTTTCTTTTTCTCCTTTGCCTTTAGCTCCTCTTCTTTTCTCATCTGCCTGTAAGGCCTCCTTAAGCATCCATTTTGCTTTTTTTGCATTTCTTTTTCTTGGGGATGGTCTTGATCACTGTCTCCTGTACAATGACACGAACCTCCACCCATATTTCTTCAGTCATTCTATCATATCTAGTACCTTAAATCTATTTCTTACTTCCACTGTATAATCATAAGGGATTTGATTTAGGTCATACCTGAATGGTCTAATGGTTTTCCCTACTTTCTTCAATTTAAGTCTGAATTTGGCAATAAGGAGTTCATGGTCCATGCCAGAGTCAGATCCTGGTCTTATTTTTAAACTTTAAACTTTATTGTATTAGTTTTGCCAAACATTGAAATGAATCTTGACTTCCTACTTTTGCATTCCAGTCCCCTATAATGAAGAGGACATCTTTTTGGGTGTTAGTTCTAGAAGGTCTTGTAGGTCTTCATAGAACCGTTCAACTTCAGCTTCTTCAGTGTTACCAGTTGGGGCACTGACTTGGATTACTGTGATATTGAATGATTTGTGTTGGAAACAAACTGAGTTCATTCTGTCATTTTTGATTGCCTCCAAGTACTGCATTTTGGACTCTTGTTGACTATGATGGCTACTCCATTTCTTCTAAGGGATTCTTGCCCACGGTAGTAGATATAATGGTTATATGAGTTAAATTCACCCATTCCAGTCCATTTTAGTTCGCTGATTCCTAAAATGTCAATGCTCACTCTTGCCATCTACTGTTTGATCAGTTCCAATTTGCCTTGATTCATGGACCTAACATTCCTTAGTTCCTATGCAGTGTTGCTCTTTACATCCTCAAACTTTACTTCCATCACCCATCACATCCACAACTGTGTGTTATTTTTGCTTTGACTCTGTCTCTTCATTCTTTCTGGAGTTATTTCTTCACTGATCTCCTATATTATATTGGGCACCTACCAACCTGGGGAGTTCATCTTTCAGTGTCCTATCATTTTGCCTTTTCATACAGTTCATGGGGTTCTCAAGGCAAGAATACTGAAGTGGTTTGCCTTTCCCTTCCCCAGTGGACCACATGGAGAAGTCAGAACTCTCCACCATGACCTGTCCATTTGGGTGGCTCTCCACAGCATGGTTCATAGTTTCATTGAGTTAGACAAGGCTGCGGTCCATGTAATCAGATTGGTTAGTTTCCTGTGATTGTGGTTTTCAGTCTGTCTGCCCTCTGATGGAGAAGAGTTTGAGGCTTATGGAAGCTTCCTGATGGGAGAGACTGACTGAGGGGGAAATTGGTTCTTGTTCTGATGGGCAGGGCCATGTTCAGTAAATCTTCAATCCAATTTTCTGTTAATGGGTATGGCTGTGTTCACTGCCTGTTATTTACCTGGGGCATGGCACCCCACTCCAGTACTCATGCCTGGAAAATCCTATGGGTGGAGGAGCCTGGTGGGCTGCAGTCCATGGGGTCGCTAAGAGTCAGACATGACTGAGCGACTTGCTTTTCACTTTTCACTTTCAAGCATTGGAGAAGGAAATGGCAACCCACTCCAGTGTTCTTGCCTGGAGAATCCCAGGGACAGGGGAGCCTGGTGGGCTGCCGTCTATGGGGTCGCACAGAGTCGGACACGACTAAAGCGACTTAGCAGCAGCAGCAGCAGCAGCAAACTATGATGGGAGTAATGAAGATAATGGTGACTTCCTTTAAAAGCTCCCATGCATGCACTGCTACATTCAGTGCTCCTAGCCCTGCAGCAGGCCACCACTGACCCACGCCTCCACCGGAGACTCCTGGACACTTTCAGGCAAGTCTGGGTCAGTCTCTTGTGGGCTCACTGCTCCTTTTTCCTGGGTCCTGGTGCACACAAGTTTCTGTTTTTGCCCACCAAGAGTTTGTTTCCCAGTCCTGTTTAAGTTCTGATGGCTTTTATGGTATTATTAATGGCCACCTCCTCCAAGAGGGCTTATGCCATACCCAGGTCTGCTGCACCCAGAGCCTCTGCCCCTGCAGCAGTCCACTGCTGACCTGTACCTCCACAGGAGACACTCAAACACAGCTCTGTCTCAGGCTTTGTGGGGTCTCTGGGTCCTGGTGCAAGCAAGGTTTGTTTGAGCCCTCTGAGCATTTCTCGAGGGTATGGGGTTTGATTCTAAGCGTGATTTCACCCTTCCTACATTTGCTGGAGCTTCTCCTTTGTTCTTGGATGTGGGGTATCTCCTCACAGTTGGTGCACTATGTAAGAAAGAAAGTCTGTTTTGTTTTTTTTTGTTTGTTTGTTTGTTTTGTTTTTTGTTTTTTGTTTTTGTTTTTTTGTAAAATGTTTGAATCCAAAACCACCTCAAGCTTTTCTGAAGATCCACAGTTTTGATCATCACTTTTACAGTTTCATTGGTCAAAAAAAAAAAAAAAAAAAAGGTAACTTTGTATAGTATGCCTTTTTAAATGTTTTGTTTCTTTGAATGGGAAGACTGCTGAAGATTAGAGGAAATAACAAGATACATAAAGAATTATTACTCTTTTTGAACTACTTTCTTTGGAATTCACTCCTAACAATTTGTTTTTAAATAAATATGCAAGAATAAATAAATTCAACCTTATACTGTATAATTAATAATCTTTAATTTTGCTTTAATTTTGGGAAAATTAGTTCCTTGAGTGTCACTCTTTTGACACTTACCCTTCCCTCACCATAGTTCCAAACAGGTAAATCAAGCTTGTATAAAATTTATGACATAATCACTTCTCTGTAATAGGTTCAAGTTGTTTTACCTTTTCCCTAGAGTTATGCAGAATGAAATTGTAGAGGGACAGAGAATTGCTTTTCAAATCCATTAAAATTTTGTCACCTCACCAGAAGCTAGCCTCCCACTGACTACCGTATTCCACATACAACTCCTACTTGTATTGGAAGGTGATCTCATTGCCTGACTCTTCGACTTACCTCTTAATTTAAATAAGCCAATTTTGTATGCCATCTTCTTAAAGACAGTATATCCAATTAAATAAATAAATAAATAAAGGGCCACCAGATGGATAGAGGAAAAGGAGTAGATTATTGCTGTTTGACCACAGGTAATTTACATTATCTCAGTGTTCATCAAGCATACAATGAGGGCTGAAAAGTGAAAGTGAAAGTCACTCAAGCATGTCCAACTCTTTGTGACCCCATGGACTATACAATGCATAGAATTCTCCAGGCCAGAATACTGGAGTGGATAGCTGTTCCCTTCTACAGGGGATCTTCCCAACCCAGGGATTGAACCCAGGCCTCCTGCATTGCAGGTGGATTCTTTACCAGCTGAACCATCAGGGAGGACTAAATGGCCAACAATATTTGAATAATAAGTGTCTGACTTTATCCAAAACAGCTTATATAAATGATACTACTTAGTTAACTAATATGTTAATACAGAAACTTGGGATTTTTCTTCTATAGAATATATTTTAAGGAATATCTTAAACCTCATAGTTAAAATTTTAATATTGTGAATGATAATAAATTCAATATTCTATAGTTTAATAACTTATCTAGATATTACATGCTTTTTTTGTTCTTGTAACCTTTCTTCCTTTCAGGCAATAATCAATGTCTGGGAAAAGATAAATTTAGTACTCTTAACTAAAATATTCCTTTGATAAGTGAATCTGAAAATTCCCAGAGAACTTAAGATTTGCTTAAGAGGTGATTGTTTCATGGTGCAAAGCTAAAATCATAAGCTATTGAAATAAAGAATATTTTTTATCATGTTAACATAATTGTCCTTGCAATTTCATTCTATTCTGTTCAAATAATAAACTTTATTTCTTGAAAATCCTTTTCCACAAATATTGAAGTTTTATGTAAATTATTTCTTTGGAGCTTTTAAATTTGAATGAAAACAAGATAGAAGAAGCCAGAAAAGAGGAAGGAAATATGGGAGAAAAGGGAGGAGAGAGTAAGGGAAAAGAAAGAAAGTAAAGAAAGGAGAGAGTAAAAGAAAGAGAGGTAAGAAAGAAAAGTAGGAAAGATGTACAGAGAAAGGAATAGTAGGCATTGTCTACAGAGGCTACTCTAGGTAACACTGTAGAAGTAGGTTCTTTGAAGCACAATGAATATTGACTGTACAATGCCAGATGATAAGCAATGGTCTTCAGAATTCCAGCAGTTTTGTTGTTGTTTGTTTCTTACACTGACTGAATAAATGCATTTCCAAATGCGTGAATTCCACGTCTCAAAATGTAATAAAGTAGAACCAACTAATGACAGCTGGGAGAAGGAAAGCCTGATTAAAAGAAATACAGAAATTCAAACAACCAGCTCCTCCAAATAATTGAACTTTATTTCTGGCAGAAACCCAGGAATTATTTGCCCCAAAGCCTAGATATTTGGAAACAGCAAATTCGGTTGCTTACTTTTTATACTTGCCACATGGTTTCAAAAAGCTAAGAACCTTATTTCCCACTATAGAAATAAGTAGCACTTGGAAGTACAATCATGTGTGTGTGGTAGGGAGCCCTTTTAGGTAGTATTTCTTTTTTTTTTTTTTTTTCTTTTTTTTTTAATTTTATTTTATTTTTAAACTTTACATAACTGTATTAGATTTGCCAAATATCAAAATGAATCCGCCACAGGTATACTAGGTAGTATTTCTTAAAGCCTCGTTTTACCCTTTCCCTACCTGAACCATCATTTCCATTGGTCATCATTATAGACAAGAATGGTGTATTAAAACCATAGTTAAGGGTCTAGATGGAAAAATCAATAGGACACATTTTCCAAGTAAAAATCAATGATACTTAAAACAACTTTTCTTACCTTAAAGGCAAATCCTATTGTGCTAAATAACTAACTTCCACACGTGCTATGCCCCTGTTCTGTCTGACTTGTGTCCCCTTATCTTTTTAAGAACGGTCATCTGACCAATTGATTTGACAACACTAGCTACTGAATAAGAATGTACTAATGCAAAAGACACTTGAATAAATGAATTAGCACAGAAGTTATTTTAACTTATTTAAGACTTCCCTAATGGCTTAGATGGTAAAGCATCCGCCTACAATGCAGGAGACCCGGGTTCAATCCCTGGGTCAGGAAGATTCCCTGGAGAAGGATATGGCAACACACTCCAGTACTCGTGTCTGGAAAATCTCATGGATGGAGAAGTGTGGTAGGCTACAGTCCAAACTCAGTAGCTTTAAGTGTAACAACAAAAATGAGGAGTGTAATTCACTCTCTGTGCTAGATGTTCATTTGTATTATTTTTAATCTTCAATATAGCCCTGCAAGACACATTCTACCCTTGCTTACACATTGTATCCTATGGGACATGATATAGTAGAGGGTAAAACTCCTAAGCAGCTTAGAGCAAAATTAAGGTACATACCCACAACTTTATAATGTTGAAACATTTTATTTCACTCTAACATCACAAATACTCCTGTGATTTATTAAATCATGGCAAAAACATGAGTCAATAATTGAAATTGCACATAGGTCACTGCCTAAACTGCTTTGCTTACAATGTTCATAGGGAAATTACCTAGAAACTAATTAAGTCATTTTGAGATAAGTATGTAATACACAGATAGGAATTTTCCACCATAAGCTATGTCAGAACTAACTGCCAGGGATTCTTTTTTTTTTTTTTTTCATTCTTTATGTTTTCACTTTTTTTCCCAACAGTATTATTCTGTGATTATGCTTAGTATGCACTAATGACTTATAATATGTATGAGTAAATCTCCCCTTTCTCCATTTCTGAGACTGTTGGGGTTTCTGAGAGCACTGAATGTCTGGATAGGTGGCTGGGGTCTTCATGTTTCTCTGATTTGAAATGAAGGCTGAAGTAGCCAGACCATATGCCTGCAGGCCATTATTCAGATTGATTAGGCCAAGTTAGTTCAAGGTGGTGGACGATACACCAGAAATCAGATACATAGAAGACATTAGTGAGAATTCAAATCCCTGCCCTACTTATGTTTGATTTAGTCATTTTTATCCTGTCAGCCTCCTATTTGAATATATTTCATAAAGTCACCTTGGACTTCCCTCTATGTCTTTAGTATTTATTTCATCAACTAGTATTTTTGTCATTTTAGAAAATACATTTTTAAAATTTTCCTAGCTTATAGACTTATAGTTTTATATTTTATAATTGTTATTAATTGTATATGTTCATATTAATATTTTGCTGAGGATTTTAAAATTTTTTCACTTCTTTCACACTGTAAAATGTACATTGCTTTTGTTACAATGGTTATTAAATCTCATTGCCTTAACTTTTAACTTTGGTTATGTATTTTATTTTTATTTATGTTTACTTGCTTAACATTACTTCTTAATATTTTATTATATTTTTCTCTGAAAAATCAGTTTTACTTTCATCTTTTTTTTCTTATTAATTTTCATTTGGCATTTCTTCTGTTCCTCTCTTCTTGTTTTCCTTTACAATTTTTGCTTTTATTATTATTGACAGAGCTGTGACTACTCTGATGGTAATAAGGAAAGAGCCCACAGCAGGTGTACTCACGGGGGAGACAGTGGGCCTTCTTGTCCATAGGCTTTCTAACACCATTGACTTCCCCAAGGGATCTTCTAGCCCATTTATAAGTAGTTCCTCAAGAAATGCCACCCTGGGAGAGCCAGTTAATTCTGTCTAGAGTTATAAATCCCTATGCAGATATCTCTCTTGATTTATTAAGACGATGTTGCTCCCTGCTAGTTCACATCATTCAGTCATTATATGAGAAATTGTAAAAGTCCATTGTCTACCCTGTGGGTAACTATTGGTTTTAGGTACTGAAGCACATATGCTATAGTTTGCCATAGTTCAGAAAAAGAAGATATAAAAATATATGGAATGTCCCAATTGGGATAAACTCTCCATGTGCTGTATAATTCCTGACATTGTAAAGAGAATACTTGGTACTAAGCATCCTAACTGGCAGAGACTAAGAGAACTAGAGGGCATTAAATACTAATGTTCTCTAGGGTACCTGTCTTTGGCAGCTTTCTATTTTCATTCTTTTCCCTCTTGGTTTTTATAATCCAACTCATACTTATTACCTAGCAACTCTCTGCTGATATCTGTATCAGGTATTTAACAATTATTTTAAATAGGAAATATAAAATCTGCCTGTGTTTGAATCTCTCTCCTGAGCTCCAGATAGTATTCAATTACCCATAGTCTACTTCCATCTAGATATTGAACACATATCTTTAATCCAGTGTTTCTATAACTTTACTTCCTTCCTTCCCCATCACTCTTCTTGATGAGGCTCCAAGGGATCATTCTTGAATTTCACACCTCAGGGAACCAATAATCCCTGATGGAACTGCAAAAGTCTTTACTCTTCTTTCCTCTTCAATTCCATATCCAATTTTTATCAAATCTGTAAAATCTGCCTTGTTAATGGCTCTATATCTGTCAAAGGTATTATGCCCCTTTTTTTCATTCTCTTAGAATGATCATCAGAGGCTTTCACCTGACCTGATTGTTACCAAATATTGCCTCTTGACTCCAGATTCATTCTGTATTGCCTGATCTGTGAAAATTATCCAGGGCCTTTAATTATCTTCTCAAGTTGGAATGATTTTAAGCTTTGGCAGTAGACAATGTTGGACAGATGTTGTAAGAGAAAATAATTTTCTTCATTGTTCTGAAGTGGTGGCATTAGCTGGCTTCTTCATCACCCAGTCTTATGGTTCATAGCAACCAGAATTTCACTTGAGACTTTCATAGGTATTTTTATAGCAGAGTGCCTCAGTAAGACACTGCTAAGTCAACAGCTTTCTCACATCTTAGAAGCTTTCTTACATCTTAGAGGACATATTTCCAGCAAGTTCTACAGGTGCAGTACCATAGTAACTTCTCTGCCATGCAATGAACCAGAACCATACCTTCAAATGAGGTCTATGTCTCCATCTTGGATAGAAGGTGGGAGAATTGGGGGAAGGAGCTGAATCTCTTCCTTGGGTCTGTTATGTTAGTGCTGGTGCTATTTTGTATTTTTAGTTTTTCTTTACATTTGCTATTCCTATATTCTTCATAGTTCTCTTTAACTTTTACTATCACGTTTCCCATCACTCCACTCCTGTATTACAGTTAATACATCTCTATGTTATTTTTAACTCTCCCTGTTCAAACAAATTACTTCGTGATGTTACTCTCCTAATTATTTCCAAACTTCATAGATAATTATAATAGATAACCTAGTTCTCCAATTTCCTTTCCTTCCCACTTTGATTCATTTTCTTCCTCTGACTGGAAAAGCTAAATAAATTTGATACAATTCAGCACCTTGTATTTCTCCTCTGACATTTTGGGGAGATTTCCACTTTAGCTTGAAATGCCCTTCCTCCTTCCATGTGTCTTCCATCTGGCTAATAGTTACTACAGTCACTAAACTAGTTGCTGGGATTCAACAAGGAGAAGAATAAAGTCCCTACCCTCATAAAGCTTATATTCTTAGGGATGAAAATAACAGATAAGAAACAAATATAGATGTATATGTTGAAAGTAAAAAAATGGTATGAAAAAAAAAAACATATGAGGTGGTGTGTCCCTGAAAATGGGGTATATTATAATGTGATATCAATCAAACTTCAAATTTTCAAGGTTTGTTATAATATCAGTTTAATTATTGTTAACACTTCATATGAATCACAGGTCAAGCATGGCTCTTTTTCATGTCTTCCTCTGGAGCCCAGGTTGACAGAGCAGCTTCTACAAAGATCATTACAGGCATTTAGACAGAGGGAAGTGAGATGAGAGTAACTGTGAAGATGCTTAAAGTTTCTGCTTGTGAAAATATGTGTCACTTATCTTTTCACATATTGAACAAAACAAGTCACATGACCAAACCTGAAGTCAACTGGGCAAGAATATATAATCCTTCTGGGATAGTAGGTAATTGTAAACAAAAATGCAGCCTAACACAACTATAAAAGAAAATCTTTCATGAGAACATGATATTTGATTAGCAAGACCTGAAAGAAATACAAGAGGGAGCTGTGAGGATTTTAGGGACAGATCACTCCATAGCAGGCATAGAATGACTACTTTTATTCTTTCTGTTTTAAGTGAAAACACTATAAGTACAGGGGAAATGATTCTTTTAATAGAATTCTCTTGACAGTAATTGCTGTGATATGCCATCCCATGCACAGTTAGCATGTGAGGAAAATGAATCAGGCACATTTCCAAATAATAATTATCCTAGTGAATGATTATTTGAACAGACAAGAGGACTGGCGCTTCCTTAAGTACTTCTCTCTCTTGAAACTTAGTCTAAGTTTTGTGTTTTAAACAAAATATCTTCAAGGTTGGGTTTTGATGAAACATTTTTTTCAGATCTGATTTTGCCACTCAAGAAAGTCCTATTCAAGCCCTTGCTACTTAATTGATCCTTTTGTAAAATTTCTTCTGATTATGTGGAGACAGTATTTACGAATCAATATAAATTGAATTCAATATTATATAAAAATTAAACTTCATATAAATACTTTAATGAAAATTGTGTAGGTGCATAATCTCATATTGGATGTATTGATATTCTGCTTTGAGTAAATGTGCTCTTTCCTTAATCTAAATAGTCTACTTTTCAAATTTCCAAAAAATAATTTTTAATGTTTTACTCCAGATTCTAAAAAGTAGGCTATATATTTTATAGAATATTGTAAAGGTAATGAATAGCTTATACGAGGTAACCTGATATCGTAGCAGTCAGCAAGTCTGGGGAACACTGTTTACAGGTTATTAAGTGTTCTTATTTTTATGAAAATCTTGAGCATGGTGCTCTTTCAGTATTATATTTCACTATATTTTAATTTTCTTTGTTGTATTAGAATTCTAGTGACTATACTTTTCAGCTGCATTTTTAATAAAATCATCCAGTAAATTTACTAGCATAGAATTATTCATAATATTCTTATATTTTCTAATTGCTCCCATTCTAGTTATAATTGTTTTCATTCCAAATTTCATAAATGTGTTTTCTCTCTTGATTAGAGTTGTCAGCAACTTATCAATTTAATAGATCTTAAAGAACAAAACTTTTTGTTTTATTTGCTAATTTCATAGTTTTCCAGATTTCTCAGCATTTAATTCCTACTTTAACTTCCTCCCAATTTTCTGGTTGGTTCCCATTTATTTCTTTTCTGTATCCTCAAATTAGCTGTTTAGGAGTGCTACCTGAGACCCCCGAGGACTCTTCATTATCCCTCTCTTTCTTTCACTGTTCTATGTCTATGTATTGTATTGAGAAGATAGTATTTATTCCCTTAACTCAAAAGTTTATCTCTTTGTTTCATGCATATTCCTTCAGTCATGTTCAATGTATTGACTTGTATGACCAGATTTCCTCTTTATGTAATCTTTGACCCCTTTTGTTCATGAATTCTCAAAAAGAGAATTCAGCAGAAGATAAAGAAATTAGCTGTCTATATCTCAATATCTAGGAAAAATTGGTCGTGTGATTATGAATTTTTTTCCTTTGAAATCTCTTTCTGTCTCTCCACACACACAGACACACACACACACACACACACACACACACAAACCTATACACATATATTTTTAGAATACTACAATTAATCGGGATTTCCTGTGTTAAGTGGTTCCAAACTGGCTAAAATAGAAGTACTTTAAAAATATTTTCAAATACTAAAATTAAAAGGAGAAACCAAACATGATTTTAAATATGTTTGGAAATCTTTAACAAAGCTCTGTTTGTGTAGAAGTCAGTTAGAAAGAAGTTAACAAAGCTCTTGGGTCTTGAGTTTGAAAAGCAAAGGCACTCAAGGCGAATAGCAGACTGACCTGAATATCAAAATATATACTTGCTCCATTGCTTCACATAAAATCACAAAGTTCAGTTTATTTTCAACTTGTGAAGTATCTTTCACACTTGGCCCTATTCTGGAAGTGTTTTCTGAAATCGTTATATCAATTTTGAATATTAAGTCAAAGAAATGGTGAAATATTGTGAAAGGTTCCAGTATACATGTCTGAAATATTCCAGTTTAGGAACGTAATCTTCATGTGGCTCTTTTTTTAACGCTTTTTCTGAATCAGCCAAGAATGTTGATTCAGAAATAAATCATCAGGGGTTTGAAAACTCACAGTCAAGGATTTGCTAGCATCTCAGGTCTCTAGTATCTCTCCTTTGTTGACATCTGATTTTCCCTTTTTCAGTATTGATCTTAAAGCTTCCAAGTATGCAAATTATTCATAAGATACTGCTTTTGTTAAAATGCTTTTAGAGTTAAACATACTCGCTTTCAGGCTTCCCCGAGGCTCAAGAGGTAAAGAATCTGCCTGCCATAGCAGGAGACAAATGAGACACGAGTTCCATCCCTGGGTCAGGAAGATTCCTTGGAGGAGGAAATGGCAACCCACTCTTGTATTTTTGCCTGGAAAAATCCCATGGACATGGAGTCACAAAAAGTTGGACATGACTAAGCATGCAAGTACGCAGATGCACACGACTCACTTTCTTCATGTTGAAATAATCTTCTGACTTATTTTCAAAAGTATATATGTCAATAAACTTATCAGTAATATATTATGATTGACCATAAAAGGTTGTTTGTTACTTTTTATTATACCTCTAAGTAGTTCTAATGATTTGTCTAAGATTATCTAAAAACTGTATTAATAAGACTATACTTTTCTCCTTTATCTCTTTTCCAGATTGCTTCTATAAACAATGAAAGGCCACACCTTTTTATTTTACAGTTTTTAGACTATTCCTAGAGAACACAGAGAATGAGCTGAATAAGAGTAAAGGACAAAGTCTAGTGCTGTTCATGGTCTAATGCTCAGCTTTGTGGCAGGAACTTATAGGCAGACAGAAAATATTTGTTAAATGAATGTTAACTCTTAACCTCCTTGCATTTTTTGTACTGTTACTTAATTTTCTTTGTATCTCCCACTTCTCTTAGTTTTTAATTCTTAGTTCCTATTGAAGACAGTAGTAACTACCATTTATTAAGTGGCATGTGTGTGTATGTGTGTAATCACCAATCCAAATATAAAGCAAGGTTTATATGTACCCCGGTCTCCTTGCTAAGCTTATATTTTCCCATATTCTCTTATGAAGAAATTTTCAATGATAGCAAGTGATTTTTCCCAGCTCACACCAGTGAGAATCAGGGCCAGGGTTAAAACTCAGCTCTACTTCACTGAGTTTTTCCATTGTCCTCTGCTTCAACAATTCAGTACTAGCACTAACAGAGAACACTTATGTTACCTCACTAGTAAATGGAAGAGTTAGGATTTTAAACCAGGCAATATGGCTTTAGAATTTGTTCTCTTAACCATTACTCCTTATAATCAGAGGGTAAATATGAGCATGCATAGTCCAGTGAAAGTAGGTTGTTTAATATTCTACCTATGGAAAAAAAAAATAATATTCTATCTATGGTACAATGAACCAAGTCACACACTCTCCTACTTCTACCACAGAAGCTGGTTTGAGAAATACTAGGCAAAATACATTTGGCTGAACAAAATTTTATGTCATAGAATGTGACATTCACATTGTGAGAATGAAGTTACAATGGGGTCATAATGGCTGTGAGAGGGGAAGCGTGAGAAGAAAGCCTCGGTACTGAGTTCTGGTGGGGGGTGTACACTGAAGAGAGAAAGATTTAGAAGGCACAAAAAGATATCAAAGGATTTTCAGTGTGCAGTGTCTTTGGTGAAATGTGTGGTAAAAACAACCACAAAAAAAATGTGTGGTCTCTGGTAAAACCAGAGCTTTTGAAGTTGCAAGGAGCTGGAGTGGAAAAAGGAAGAATAACAATTGAGAACTGAATAGCATTACAAGATCTGTGCAGGTCAAGAGCAAAAGCTGACAAAGATGGGTGCAGTCACAGACTTATTACATTTTCTTATATTTAATGCAAAATTTTACTTATGTTATATAATTTATCCTGACTTCCACAAAAACTGCAAGTAATTGGTGATCTGAAAAAAACTGTTTCCTCCTTAGCTAAGGGTTTTTCTATCTCCATCGCAAAACTCAACCACAATATGATGCGGCATTTTTAATAAATATGCCAAAGAGAAAAACAGAACTTATCAATGTATCATTTAAGGGTATATACATATATATTCATATGTATGTATTCATGTATATATATATATATATACACACACACACACACACACATATATATTCATATACATACATATACACACAAGGAAATAAGGCCTTGCCCAAATATGTAGCTATAATGACATTTCTGGAAAAGAATTCAGGATTCTAAACCTATATTCTTATAGCTAAAAGGAAGAAAGCTTCCATAAAGAGGCCAGGTATAGAATATAAAACTATACTTTTATATAATATAAAACTATATATAATATAAAACTATATATTATTTGAAAAGCTAATCTTTATACTGACTCCAAAATCCAAATGGAGATTTTTGTTTTCCTTTGAAACATCTGAAGCTTAAAACTAAAACCTTCTCTTGAACTGAAGTGAGACATATTGCTGCTGGTACATAGGTCATGCATGTTTTTCTGTTTTAATGATTTTTATATCATTCTGCTTTTCTAAGATTTAAAAAGAAAACTGATTTCCACTGCTTTAAAAAATAACTCAAATTTACTTTCCATTAGGTTCTAATTTCTACTTTAGAGTTTTTCCTATGTTTCTCACATCAGCCACAATTTTCAGACTTTAGTCTCTGTGTCTGATGTAATCAGTGTAAAGGGAATGGAGAATCGAAACCTTTCTAATCCAGGAAACACCATCTCATTTCTACTTTCTCTGAAGCCATAAGTCTTTGTTCATCAGTGATTAAAAATTTGGAACTGTAGTGATTTTGAAAGTATAGACATTTTCCTCTTTAATGTACTCTAATATCAAAATTTTCTTAGAACATTATGCCAAAAATGGCAGCTCACCCTATTTTGTATTAGTGTGGTTTTATTATTTATTTTAAAGCACATTTATTATTAAAATACAAAATTACAGTAGTGTCATAATTCCAAAGAAAACATGCACCGAGAAAGATTGGCCTTTAAGATAATGAAACATTTTATTTAATATTTTACTACACTAAAATACATTTCTAAATCTATGCTTATTCATTAATAGAATACATTTAAATGAGTGAAAAATAATTAAATATTGATAAAATCCTGGTATGATGGCTTCTGCCAACATAGGGTTTCTTTTTTTTTTTTTTACTTTCTTTTTTATTTTTATTTTTTTTTAATTATTATTTTTTTATTTTATTTTTAAACTTTACAAAATTGTATTAGTTTTGCCAAATATCAAAATGAATCCACCACAGGTATACATGTGTTCCCCATCCTGAACCCTCCTCCCTCCTCCCTCCCCATTCCATCCCTCTGGGTCGTCCCAGTGCACCAGCCCCAAGCATCCAGTATCGTGCTTCGAACCTGGACTGGCAACTCGTTTCATACATGATATTTTACAAGTTTCAATGCCATTCTCCCAAATCTTCCCACCCTCTCCCTCTCTCACAGAGTCCATAAGACTGTTCTATACATCAGTGTCTCTTTTGCTGTCTCGTACACAGGGTTATTGTTACCATCTTTCTAAATTCCATATATATGCGTTAGTATACTGTATTGGTGTTTTTCTTTCTGGCTTACTTTACTCTGTATAATAGACTCCAGTTTCATCCACCTCATTAGAATTGATTCAAATGTATTCTTTTTAATGGCTGAGTAATACTGCATTGTGTATATGTACCACAGCTTTCTTATCCATTCATCTGCTGATGGACATCTAGGTTGCTTCCATGTCCTGGCTATTATAAACAGTGCTGCGATGAACATTGGGGTACACGTGTCTCTTTCCCTTCTGGTTTCCTCAGTGTGTATGCCCAGCAGTGGGATTGCTGGATCATAAGGCAGGTCTATTTCCAGTTTTTTAAGGAATCTCCACACTGTTCTCCATAGTGGCTGTACTAGTTTGCATTCCCACCAACAGTGTAAGAGGGTTCCCTTTTCTCCACACCCTCTCCAGCATTTATTGCTTGTAGACTTTTGGATTGCAGCCATTCTGACTGGTGTGAAATGGTACCTCATAGTGGTTTTGATTTGCATTTCTCTGATAATGAGTGATGTTGAGCATCTTTTCATGTGTTTGTTAGCCATCTGTATGTCTTCTTTGGAGAAATGTCTATTTAGTTCTTTGGCCCATTTTTTGATTGGGTCATTTATTTTTCTGGAGTTGAGCTGTAGGAGTTGCTTGTATATTTTTGAGATTAGTTGTTTGTCAGTTGCTTCATTTGCTATTCTCTCTCATTCTGAAGGCTGTCTTTTCACCTTGCTTATAGTTTCCTTTGATGTGCAGAAGCTTTTAAGGTTAATTAGGTCCCATTTGTTTATTTTTGCTTTTATTTCCAATATTCTGGGAGGTGGGTCATAGAGGATCCTGCTGTGATGTATGTTGGAGAGTGTTTTGCCTATGTTCTCCTCTAGGAGTTTTATTTATTTTTTTTTTTTAATTTTATTTTATTTTTAAACTTTACAAAACTGTATTAGTTTTGCCAAATATCAAAATGAATCCGCCACAGGTATACATGTGTTCCCCATCCTGAACCCTCCTCCCACCTCCCTCCCCATTCCATCCCTCTGGGTCGTCCCAGTGCACCAGCCCCAAGCATCCAGTATTGTGCATCGAACCTGGACTGGCAACTCATTTCATATATGATATTTTACATGTTTCAATGCCATTCTCCCAAATCCTCCCACCCTCTCCCTCTCCCACAGAGTCCATAAGACTGTTCTATAGGTTTCTAACCCTTTTTGTTATCAAGAAAACATATGTACAAACAGATTACAACAGAAGATTTTCCCCTGGATTTAGCAGGTCCTATGGCTAAAGCAGGAGGCTTCCCAGATGATGCAGTGATAAAGAATCTTCCTGCCAATGCAGGAGACTCAAGAGATGTGGGTTCAGTCCCTGGGTAAGGAAGACCTCCTGGAGTAGGAAATGGCAACTCCCATATTCTTGCCTGAAAAATTCCATGGATGGAGAAGTCTCATGGCTACCGTCCATGGAGTTGCAAAGAGTTGAACAGAACTGAGCACACATGCACAGTCTGTCAGCGCATGGCTAAAGCTGAAAGCCCCCAGACAGTTTGGCACAACCAACTGATGAAGTCCCTGCTATAGGAATGTGAGCACACGTGCTCTGTGCAGCTTTCATGTTATTTCCATAGAATGAAATTGCTTGTCATTCATTGTACTCCTCATTCCTTTCCACTGGCTCTGGGGTGCAGACTGCTATACATGCTACCTTAGACACAGACTGGAAAAACACTTTTGAGGAGAGAAGTAACTGCTTCGAGATCCAACTTGGATCTCTGAATGAAGCCATTCAGTTGGACTACTCTTGATTCCTTGGCTACCTAGAAAATTATATGAAAGAGAAATTTTTATATTACTATACTTAAACTCGGAGAAGGCAATGGCACCCCATTCCAGTACTCTTGCTTGGAAAATCCCATGGACGAAGGAGCCTGGTAGGCTGCAATCCATGGGGTCGCTAAGAGTCGGACACGACTGAGCGACTTCACTTTGACTTTTCACTTTCATGCATTGGAGAAGGAAATGGCAACCCACTCCAGTGTTCTTGCCTGGAGAATCCCAGGGGCGGGGGAGCCTGGTGGGCTGCCGTCTATGGGGTCGCACAGAGTCGGACACGACTGAAGTGACTTAGCATAGCATACTTAAACTGCATACACTAAAATTTCAGTATTACAAATGTAAATGGTTGCATTGCAAATGACAAAAGTTAGCATTATAATATTCTTTTGTGTCAAAGATAATTCTACTGTACACTTAAAAAGCAAAATATTGAAGAATTTCCAATTTAAATGTCAACAGTCGAAAGTAGTTAATATAACCTTTATCTTTCTAGAAAAGAGTTCAGTTCAGTTCAGTCACTCACTCGTGTCCAACTCTTTGCGACCCCATGAATCTCAGCACACCAAGCCTCCCTGTCCATCACCAACTTCCAGAGTTCACTCAAACTCATGTGCATCGAGTCAGTGATGCCATCCAGCCATCTCATCCTCTGTCGTCCCCTTCTCCTCCTGTCCCTAATCCCTCCTAGAATCAGGGTCTTTTCCAATGAGTCAACTCTTCACATGAGGCGGCCAAAGTATTGGAGTTTCAGCTTTAGCATCAGTCCTTCCAATGAACACCCAGCACTGATCTCCTTTACAATACACTGGTTGGATCTCCTTGCAGTCCAAGGGACTCTCAAGAGTCTTCTCCAACATGACAGTTCAAAAGCATCAATTGTTTGGTGCTCAGCTTTCTTCACAGTCCAACTCGCACATCCATACATGACTACTGGAAAAACCATAGCCTTGACTAGATGGACTTTTGTTGGCAAAGTAATATCTCTGCTTTTTAATATGCTATCTAGGTTGGTCATAACTTTCCTTCCAAGGAGTAAGCATATTTTAATTTCATGGCTGCAATCACCATCTGCAGTGATTTTGGGGCCCCCAAAAATAAAGTCTGACACTGTTTCCACTGTTTCCCCATCTATTTCCCATGAAGTGATGGGACCAGATGCCATGATATTCGTTTTCTGAATGTTGAGCTTTAAGCCAACTTTTTCACTCTCCTCTTTCACTTTCCTCAAGAGGCTTTTTAGTTCCTCTTCACTTTCTGCCATAAGGGTGGCATCTGCATATCTGAGGTTATTGATATTTCTCCCAGCAATCTTGATTCCAGCTTGTGCTTCTTCTAGCCCAGCATTTCTCATGATGTACTCTGCATAAAAGTTAAAGAAGCAGGGTGACAATATACAGCCTTGACGTACTCCTTTTCCTATTTGGAACCAGTCTGTGATTCCATGTCTAGTTCTAACTGTTGCTTCCTGACCTGCATTTAGGTTTCTCAAGAGGCAGGTCAGGTGGTCTGGTATTCCCATCTCTTTCAGAATTTTCCAGTTTATTGTGATCCACACAGTCAAAGGCTTTGGCATAGTCAATAAAGCAGAAATGGATGTTTTTCTGGAACTCTCTTGCTTTTTCCATGATCCAGCGGATGCTGGCAATTTGGTCTCTGGTTCCTCTGCCTTTCTAAAATCAGCTTGAACTTCCGGAAGTTCATGGTTCATGTATTGCTGAAGCCTGGCTTGGAGGATTTTGAGCATTACTTTACTAGCATGTGAGATGAGTGCAATTGTGTGGTAGTCTGAGCATTCTTTGGCATTGCCTTTCTTTGGGATTGGAATGAAAACTGACCTTTTCCAGTCCTGTGGCCACTGCTGAGTTTTCCAAATTTGCTGGCATATTGAGTGCAGCACTTTCACAGCATCATCTTTCAGGATTTGAAATAGCTCAACTGGAATTCCATCACCTCCACTAGCTTTGTTTGTAGTGAAAAGTTATTAGGACTCAAAAATAACATAAATTTACATATGATTATCTTTGTTAAGGCAGAATTATAATCATGGATATTTTTATTATAAAGTAATAGATAACACTCAAATGAGTTTAAGATTATGAATATATTATAATATGGGAGACAGAAAGGAATGAATTACAAGAAATACATTGTGTTCACAATAAAAGAATAAGTTTGCAGTCTTTTCATCTCTTAAGGGGCATCGAGTCTTTTCATCTCATCTCTGCATACACTTGTTTGATTTTTCCCTCTGGAAACTGGTTTCTTAGGCAGAGTGTTTCATTTTTGTTTTCCAGAATTTTTAATTAAACATTCATTGTTTTAGCCATCATCGGTACTGACAATGGTATCAATCATATGGACACTCAACACTGATATTTACATTTTACTACTCATTCTCTATCAGCATTCCAAACTCCAAGAAGAAAACCAAAATGATTCTCTCAGACTGAAGTGTTTTTTCCCAGATGTCTCTGTCCTCTCCCTTGATTGAGATTAGGATGGGTATGTTATCTAGGGAGAGGGCAACTGGGATCTTTACCAAGAAACTTGAAGCAAAAAATCATATGGGACCAGGCAATTAGGTTATAGTTAACTTTTAGGTATTCCAAAGCATAAAATATGTCTATGGGGTAAAGGAATACATACATAGATAATTATTAGTATCCATGATCATTATTTAAAATAAGAATTTTGTGTGCATTCCTCCTATATTCATTGTCATTGTGCTGATTATGATCAACTGAAGTTTGAAAGAGAATGTCTGGAAGAAGAGATGATGATTACCATAAAAGTGAGCACTACAAATTATTTGCAAGAATAGTATTTGTTAAGCAGTTATGACTATCTTAAAATATTTCAAAAGCAATCATATGTGTCTTCAAACAACTGCCCTGGCTTGCCTCTCAGTTAAACTCCTCTTTATCCACTTTTGCTCAATCATTGGGTCACAGTCTCAAATAGATACTTTTTTAAGAGTTTTACTTGATTAACTGCATTTACTTTAAAAATAGCCTTAATGTATTTTCTGTAATTCATATTCTTTTTCTATGAATCTAAATTACTCAGCTGTTATACTGTTCCATAATTTGGCATTCATCTACTCATTGATTGTAGTGTTAACTCTAAATGAAATCCAGTGATTTTTTATTTAATGCCCACTTACCGTCTAAGAAAATGTGGGATCATTAAATGAAGTTTCTATTTCCTGGACTAAAAGGATATATTTGAGAAACCATGTTTTTTACACAGTGAATTAGGCATTTGTGGGGAGGGAAATAAATTGGGTATTTTTATTTTGTTTTCATAGTTATTTATCTGCTTGAGAGTAGTAAGCAAGCCCATACTTAAGTATATCAATTTAAAATTATCAATTAAAAAATTCCATATTATAATGGAGTTAGGTGTCATATGGGTCTTTGAACTAAACAGTTCCATGAAGACATTAATGACTAAGCTACTATATATGAAACAAATGATTTTTTAAAATTTATTTAGCTACTTAATATGTGTCTACATGTGACATTCAGCTCTTTATTGATATTGTGTCTACCAATGATTTTTTTTAAGGTAAATGTATCTACAGCAATATGGATTCTGGCCTCAATTACCCTAATATTCCATTTGGTTAATATACCATGAAGAAAAGCCCTATGCTTCTCTAGTAGATTATTATAAAATAGATGGGTTGGAACTTTTTCCTAAGGTAGATAGTGCACAAAATATATTACTTCTTAACACATCTTAATATTACATATAGTTAGAATGTTAAATGCCACCAACTGCACTTTATAAATTATAGCTGTTGTACCCCTCACCACAGAGTTGCTCACCTGCAGAGAAACTAGCATATTTAAAGCCCATTTCCAAGTCTTCTTATGCCCTTAAGGATAAGGCAGGCTAAAGTAATGATACTATTGGAACTGCACATAATCAGCTCCTATAAAAACATGTAGTCCTGACTCCAATTATGTTAATTCATTGCAGCAGAACAGTACATTTCAATCACCGAAAGGTTCAGTGGCTTTCTGAAGCCCCTTTGGCGGTACACTCGCAGTCCCCATGAAAGTATTTAGCAAATCCCTTTGTGAAGCATGAGGGGCTTAAAGCAGTAATAGACCAATCCCTTTTACTTTGATATATTCCTCTTAAGTCAATGAGGGCTTTACTGGGGACTGAAGATGGACTATTTTTCTTCTCCAGTTCACTCTTTGGAAGAATCTTGGATAATGTATAATAATACAGACATCCACTTTCAAGGTCTAGAGCCACTAGAGGACAAGGGGATCATAATTCACAGTGAAGCAAGAGTTTAAATCGGAGCCACCCAATTTTAGCCCCTTAAAAATGCTAGGAGTGCTTTTTCTACAGTATTTTATATATAAATGTGTCACTTCTACATTTCTGCAAATTTAATTGACCATTCAAGACACATTTGTTATTGTATTATGGAAAGGGGTACATTGAAATATTTTTGCCTTATCAATGAAGCTACTTTTGTAATAAAGAGGTTGATTTTTAAGTCCATATGTAGAGTGTGTAGCATAGAATCCTATGGAAGCAAAAGTGCAATTACATCTGGACATCCAGAAAAAATAAACTTGGCAGAGCTATGAGCTTAGTGTGAGTATTAATGTGCTTTCTGATGTAATTCTTCATTGCTGAGTAAGTGGAGAATTTATTTAGATTTTTTTTTTCTAAACATAAAGCCACTTATTAGTGACAAATATACCCAGTGTTGTTAAAGAAGTATATTATGAAGGGAGAAACTATTGTAAAATGTAGAATGCCATGAAAAAGTATATTAAAGTTTATAACTCCAAAAGCATGACTTAATGAAGAATTATAGTCTGCAGCAGTTATTTAGCAAACCTTGACTATTTTCAATTTTCCAGACTGATGGTGCATTGCAGGAGGGAAAGTCTGGCAAGAGTTGTCCTACAGACTTTAAAATTCTTACAGCATTATTAATATTTTAAAATATTTTAATTGTTTAAAATAGTATAGTGCTTTAAAACAATTGACCTAAAATATACTGGGCAGAAATTTTGATGTGTGTAAATTATCAATAGCCCACAGATGTATTATAAATATTTTGCTAATTGTAGGGCTTTTCATTCAATGTTTTAAAAGAATCTATTAAATAATGGCTCTTAGGTTTAAATAAAATCAGGTTTTTAGTTTAATATTACTATTTTCTTCATTTTGGTTCTTCGTCAAGGATGTTTTCTAGAGGAAATAACATTTTTGTTGTCTCTCACAAGATGCTAAAATCTAAATATTAGATACATGAAGAGCAAGCAGTTGTTTAGGAAAGGCCACCTGATAGATGTTGTTTTTGTTTTTATACAACTGAAAATTGAAAAAAAAAAAAGTTCTAGTTATTATTTTTCTGTATAAATATAGCAGGATTTACCATAGAAAGGACCTAAGTAAAATTTGTTGTAATGGGTGTCTTTAAAAAGCATGCAGTGAAATCAAGAACTACACATTTCAGAGTATATATAGAAACAAATAGCTATAGAGAACAATTTTAAACACAAAAATCGGTAGTATTTATAATTTTATTTAATTTTTAAGAATTAATCAAAGTCAAAACTAATTTAAAAGATTATACAAATTATTTACCCTGGATCCACGATATGACTTATGATTGAATTAAAATGCCCCGGGTAAATGTGACTACAAGTATATGTGTTTTGGGTTCAATATCCATAGTTCACACAAAAGTGTCTAACTATGAGTTCTCAGTATGTTTGAAGTGAACAATGTCTTTCACGTTGCAGTGCTCTCAAAGGTCCTGGTGATGTTGCCAAACAGCCTCCTCTTCTTGCCACCCATACATTTTTCTCTTCTTGAAAAATACATTTTCTTCTTTTTCTTTTGGAGTAGAAGACTAAAATGGGCAAAATAGATTTTAGGGAAAAAAATATGACAAAGGTACAAGGTTGAGAAAAGATAAAAATCATGTCCTGCTGATGGGTTTCATTTGAAACCTTGATTAATTTACATATAAACCTAGTTGTCTCTGGATTTATCGATTTTGTGAAACCAAAATTCCTTGATTCCTTGAGAAAGTAAAGTTTAAGTTTGACTTGATTTTACTTTTTAAAAATGCTGAATGATGATACATGCAAGAAGCAAAGTATTTGTATTAGTTGGGTTTTGCTGTACAAAACCACATCAAAAATTAGTGATTTAAAATGAAACCAAATTTTTGTTCTTCGTGATTCTTTGGGTGACTGGAAAGTTTGTCTCTATTCTCTCCTGGGCTTATTCATGGACTGCAGTAGGCTGGTGGGTCACCTGGGGACTGGTCTCAATGGAATAGCTGGGATACTTGGGTTAGGGAAACATGCTTTTCCATAGGTCACTCATCTTGCATGCAGCTAATTCATGCTTAATAACATCATTGTCCTAAGGTTGTCAAGAGTAAGAGAGCAAGCCTTAATGATCAAGTGTTTCGAAAGGCTTTGCTAGTGTCACTTTGGCTAAATTCCCACTGGTCAAACAAATTCACACAGCCAAGTCAAAAAATCTGAGGAGTAGAGATATACCTACCCTTCACCTTTTAACTTGAGGAATTTCAAGGTCATATTGTAGAGTGTAAATACAGGGATGGAAGAAAGGTGTTATGATTTTTGCCATCTAGCACAGTGAATTTTAAGGTAAATAACAAGTAAAATAGAGAACATATTTATAGAAAATAAGGTAAAATAGAATATAATATGGTCAGGGCCATATAAATGTGTCATAAACTAAACCACAAGATTAAATAGAAATGAGATGCCCTTATTGGCATCTTCAATGTCCTTTTTTCAGGAGTATTTGTGACTGACCTGTTCAGTTCAGTTCAGTTCAGTTGCTCAGTCATGTCCGACTCTTTGCGACCCCAAGAATCGCAGCACGCCAGGCCTCCCTGTCCATCACCAACTCCCAGAGTTCACTCAGACTCACGTCCATTGAGTCAGTGATGCCATCCATCCATCTCATCCTCTGTCGTCCCTTCTCCTCCTGCCCTGGATCCCTCCCAGCATCAGAGTCTTTTCCAATGAGTCAACTCTTCGCATGAGGTGGCCAAAGTACTGGAGTTTCAGCTTTAGCATCATTCCTTCCAAAGAAATCCCAGGGCTGATCTCCTTCAGAATAGACTGGTTGGATATCCTTGCAGTCCAAGGGACTCTCAACACCACAGTTCAAAAGCATCAATTCTTCGACTGACCTGTAGTTAGATTGAATTATAATAGCTATTTCTGGAATTTTGAGATCTCATAGAAAGTATGTTTTACAGCCATGTTTTCATAGTATTTCTAAGTAGACATCCAATATATCCTACTATCTTCCCATAACTCATGAAATATCTGAAATATAGTGCATGCCAATGAATAGTTATTGAATAAATTAGGTGATTTTTGTTTATACCAGGCAATATACATGAAAACCAAAATAGTAATATTCAGATGAAAACCTACTTTACTCTAATTTCTAACTATAGATATTTACCACTTAACTTGCCAGTCCTGCTTGGCAAATAGATTTTGGTTAAATATTGTCCACTCTCACATTTTTCTTATTAGTAGAAATCTTAAAGGCCTTGATGAAATTTCTCCTATTATCTCAATTATCTCACAGGGAAACCTTAGAAATAATGCTACATTCAATCAAAAGAAATGGTATTTTTCATCTTCAATCTTGCTTTTAAACTAAACTCATGAGACTCCAAAAAAAATATTGTCCATAGTTCTAAGTAAAACTAATTGGGACATGACCAAATATACAGATAGGAAAAGAGAATACTTTTGGGAAATTCTGATAATTGTGGAATAGGACCAACGAGCATGCTATACATATCATTACCTATTTTGAAAAGGAAAAAAATAACTAGAATCACACTGAACAATATTGTTTTGAACATTCTGATGAGATTAGATTTCACTTTTGAAAATAAGTAAAAGGGCACTGCTGTCAAGATGAATGAAATGTAGAAAGTATCTGCCATATAGACTGGTGTAGGATCATAAAATATTGAGTTGTAAAATTTAAAAACAGATTTATGAGAGAAAGTCTTCCATGTAATTTTATAGCCCCAAATACCTTAAAAATGTGCTGAGATCTTAAAGTTTGCAGATTTTAGCATGTACAGCAGACAGGAATAAAAATGAATACCAAGATTTCACTTTATTGCTTGCTGAATATTGTTCGTTGTCCAAAATTGCCTTGACACAGGTGACTGATTTTTACCACAAATCATTCCTTCAATAATGGCCACAGGTTACATTGAAATGATTTAAACTTTATAATTACAAAAGTATAAATGAGAAAAAATATATTTAACACATAATTTTGCATTTAAGCATTATATAAATAATACATGAATGAACTTAGTAAAATAAAAATGTAATGTTTTGAGACTAAGCAGTAAATCTCTATTCCCCATCTTGGGCCAATACACAGAGATTAGCACTGCTAAAGATTGTGTTTGATCCAATTTTCTGGATTTTTATTTGTAGTTTTAAATAATATCTATATTTTCTATATCATATCTGTGTGATGCATTCATAAGTTAATATGTGTATATTAGTATCATGTATTATATAATTTATGGATACAAGTTTGGTAATTATTCACAAATATAGGTTCATGTGTGTATATTTATTTGTTGATGTATTAAAAAAATATATATAGAGAGAGAGGTACAAGACACAGATAATGCAGAAATCATAACTGGTCAGCTCAGTGACTGTGTAAGCACCACCAAACTCAAGATATAGAGCATAATTTTTGTTGCTACTCATTAGCCCATGAGAATTTCTTATCTGTGTTCCCTTCTTTGTACACTTACTTAGAGATCAAGACTTCTAAAACCGTAGGTTAGATTTGCATGTATTTTTAATTAAACTGAAAAAAAACTGTCTAGCTTACATTCATAGAAATTTTGAAATGAGATTCCTTCATTTTTATATATGTAATTCATTCATTTTCATTCATACTAAATATAATTACATAATCTATTCATTTTAAATTGATGAACTTTGGATTGTGAGAGCAATGCAATGAATATTTTTGTGTATTTTTTCTCAATACACACAGGGTTACATTTTGAAGGTTAATATTTAGAAGTAGAATTGCTGAGTCATAGTGTAAGATTACATTGAAATTTTAAGACTGCCAAAACAGTTTTCAAAGTTCCTGCACCATTTTACGTTCCTAAGCAGCAGTGTATGAAGGTCCAATTTTTTTTATGTCCTCATCAACATGTATATTCTTTATTTTTTATTACAGTCATTCTAGTAAGGATGTGGCATCTCATAGACATAGAAATAGAGGAATAGATATGCACATACTGTTATTGTTATTGCTGTTGTTTAGTTACTAAGTCATGTCCAACTCTATGACTCCATGGATTGAAGCATGCCAGGCTCCTGTTTCCTCCACTATCTCCTAGAGTTGGCTCAAATTCATGTCCACTGAGTTGCTGATACTATCTAACCATCTCATCCTCTGCCGCTCTTCCCGCCTTTGCCTTCAATCTTTCCCAGCATCAGGGTCTTTTCCAATGAGTTGGCTCTTCACAGCAGGTGGCCAAAGTACTAGCAGTTCAGCTTCAGCTACAGCCCTGCCAGTGAATATTCAGGATTGATTTCCTTTAGGATTAACTGATTTGATCTCCTTACAGTCAAAGGGACTCTCTAGGAGAGTCTTATTCAGCACCACAGTTCAAATGCATCAATTCTTTGAAACTCAGCCATCTTTATGGACCAACTCTCACATCCATACATGACTACTGGAAAGAAAACATAGCTTTGATTATATCGACTTTTGTCAGCAAAGCGATGTATTTGGTTTTAATACGCTGTCTAGGTTTGCTATAGTTTTCCTTCCAGGGAGCAAGCATCTTTTAACTTCATGGTTGAAGTCACCATCCGCAGTGATTTTTGAGCCCATGAAATGAAAATCTGTTACTGCTTTCACTTTTCCCCCCTTTTATTTGCCATTAAGTGATAGAACCAAATGCCATGATTTGGTTGTATGAATGTTGAGTTTCAAGCAAGTTTTTTCACTCTCTTTCATCAAGAGGCTCTTTAGTCCATCTTCTTGTTCTGGCATTAGAGTAGTGTCATCTGCATATCTAAGGTTGTTGATATTTCTCCCTGCAATCTTGATCCCAGCTTGTGATTCATCCAGCTTAGTATTTCACATGATGTACTTGCATGTAAGTTAAATTAGCAAGATTACAGTATACAGCCTTGTCATACTCCTTTGCCAGTTTTGAATCAGTCAGTTGTCCTGTGTCCAGGTCTAAATGTTGCTTCTTGACCTGCATAAAGGTTTCTCAGGAGACAGGTAAGGTGGTCTGGTATTCCCATCTCTTTAAGAATTTCCCACAATTTGTTGTGATCCACACAGTCAACGGCTTCATTGTAGTCAATGAAGCAGAAGTATATGTTTTTCTGGAACTCCCTTGCTTTCTACACAATCCAGTGAATGTTGCAAATTTGATTTCTGGTTCTTCTGCTTCTTTGAAACTCAGCTTGTACATCTGGGCCTTCTCAGATCATATACTGCTGAAGCCTAAACTTGAAGGATTTTGAGCATAACCTTACTTGCCTGCAAAATGAATGCAATCATAGTAGTTTGAACATTCTTTGTTGTTGCCCTTCTTTGGGATTGGAATGGAAACTCAGCTACACATACATTTAAAAACATTTAAAATGTGTAGTGTTACCAGACCAATAATGGTGTGATATGTTATGTCATCTAAGATGGAAAGGGAAAGAAACAAAACAACACAGAAGAAAAAACATGAGGTTGACTGTCAAAAGGGTTTGAATAACATCTCTAATGTCAGATTTACAGTAACTTGTATAACTAGGTATCCTGACACCTTTTTAGGTGTCCTATAGCAACAATATCAATTTCCATTTAATTATTAAAATCCTATTTTTTTAGTGGGATGTTAGAGGTTGTAACCTTTAGTTTACCAATACTCAGAATTACTATTTTATCATGTTATTTTCTAACCATAACCGTTTTCCCTGTTACCAAGGTAGCTATTCTCCTAACTGCTTCATAGCTGTCTCGCTCTTTACCTTTAGAATTTTTTTCTATGCAGGTTTATCAGTGGGCAAGGCTGATGAGGCAAAGTACATTCATGTACATTTGGTCATAAGTATACCAGCAAGAGACATGTCATGAGAAACTAACATCCAAGAATTTTTAAAATATAGGTTAAACAGCTTTCTTCTTATCCATACCTCAAATTCTTGTCTATGTAATCTCCCATCATTTTTTTCACAGCACTTATTTCTCATTTCTATATAATTATTCTTCTTCTTTGAGTCAAAATAATAATGATTCATTTTGGTATTTGGCAAAACTAATACAATTATGTAAAGTTTAAAAATAAAATAAAATTTAAAAAAATTTAAAAAAAAGGAATGAGAGCTAGAAAAAAAATAATAATGAAACTATATATTTTTCATCATTCTCATATTTTTGTATTTTTAAAAATAATTTTTATTTTAATTTTGTTTTTATTGGTGTATACTTGCTTTGCAGTATTGTGTTAGTTTCTGCTGTATAGCAAAGTGAATCAGTTATATGTATAGTCTTGTATTCCTAAGTGTTAACAGCTTGTAATCAAGATATGTTCTTCCTGATCCAAACAACTTCTTGTTGACAGAGTCTTTTATTGACTGATACCTATTATTTTATTACAGTTGTCTTTAAAACAAGCAAAATATCTCAAAAGCCATACCTAGAATCACTGGCAATTTTTCTTATATATAAATTACTTAAACTGATGATTTCTCTTTATTCAATTTTTTTTAAATTTTATTATTTCCTTTTGTGAGGGATATGTGTTTCCTTTTGCTTTTCCTAGATATTTTCTGCTGATTTGCTGACTACCTGCCTTTCTGACTTTATCACAGCAATTCTGTCCCCAGCTAAGCATGGTTGCCTGTAGAATTTTGTAATACTTTTCTGTTCTGTTTCTTCAGTCAGCCAGAGGAAAGCAATCAAAATCAGTGCTATCGTTCTTTCTTCTCATATGAATCTAGTAAAGATCAGTGCTTCACCTTAGAATTTTTGAAATTTAGTGTTATAAGCAGCTTGAAATAGCTGCCCATTTATTTTAGGACTACTATAAGTTTGACATGTTTCTATATAAGCTTTATTCAATCAAAACTACTCTAGTGTTTATAGGTAGTTATACTATTAGTGGTTTTAACTTGAGAATAAATGGTGAGTAGTGATTATTCAAACCTGTCCTAATGGAATATGAAATACTTTCCTGAAAAGTGAGTAAAACTATATTTTTGAATAATTAAAATGAGACAGAATGGAGCAGAGCTAAAAAAAAAAAAAAAAAAAAAAAAAAAGAAGGGTGACCACAAACTACATTTATTTTAAAAAATAATTATTACTATATATAACTATAATGTGTTGAATAAAATGTCAGGACATATATCTGGCAGTCTGTCACTAGTTAATCTACTTGTTAGCACAAGAAGCCAGTTAGTGGAGAAAAGTGATCACATAATTTTAAAGTCTTGATGTTGCTAAATTTTCTATTTTAGTGTTGGAAAATTTTGAGTTACTGATTCCAATCAAAACTAAAATTAAAGAATTAGAAAACATTAACAACTATGGGATCCCTATTATGCAATATTTTTAGTTGGTTTTCCCCGGATGTGGTGAGAAATTTTAAATGAACATATAATGTACAGACATATATTATGAGAACTATTACACTGAATGTTTTAAAAAAAAAATCATTCTGTATATCTTAGTCAGTTTAATCTGCTATTTAAAAACAAAACAAAACAACAAAAAAACCACCCACCATTCACCTGGTGGCTTACAAAACTTTTATATCTCACACTTCTGAACACTGGAAAGTTCAGGATCAAGATACTGGCAGATCTAGTGTTTGTTGAGCTTGTTGAGATACAGCTTCCTAGTTATCAGGTGGCCTTCTTTAGTATTCTCACATGGTAAGTGAAAAGCAAAAGAGCTCTCTGGAGTCTCCTTTATAATGGCACTAATTTCATTCTTGAGGTCCCCACCTTCATGACTGAATTACCTTTGAAAGATCTTAACTCCTAATACTATCACATTGGGAGTTAGCATTTCAACATATGATTTTTTGGGGGGACACATTCAGTTCATTGCACTAACTGATCTAGAAAGAGGTAATTTTTAAGGTTCAAAAACTTAAATCATTCTTTTAAATTTTTATTTCTTCAAATCAAATAAATATAGCATTGCTATGATTCTGGCTGCCTCCATTTGCATTTTCCTATCTTTGATAAGTGACCTTTTTATTTCCTCTTTATTGTTTCACCTGAATTGTCTTCATAATCCATACACAAGTTTTGCTTTTTTGTCCACCAACAATGGCCCCAAAGCAGCAATATAAAATGCTTCTACAAACTGCTCTTATTGACAGCTATTTGCAAATTTATCCACTTTAGATAATCCTTTGAGAGTCTTGTGATGAAATAAAATTGGTATTAAACTGAGGAATGAATTGATTGATGTAAAATGTAAATTGATACATCGAAACAGTCTAATTGTTTTGACATTTCTCTTTCATTATCAGATGAATTTTTACAAGAAACCAAAATATCATTTTATGCTAAATAAATCAAAATAATTTTGGTGAATGACACTGTGCAATAGAAAGCAGAGTAGATCAAAAGGTGAAGAGACTGGAATTGTATCTAGATAAACAGGGACAAATTGATTCTTAGGATATTCAAATTGCTTTTTCTTTATAATACTAATGTATGCAAAATAATCTTCTCCATGGTTTTATGCCATCTTGCACTGTGATGGGAAGAATTTTAGGGCTCTCAAGGAATTTACCATGAATAACTGGGAAAAGAAAATCAATAACTGAATCCCACATGAAAGTGAAAGTTTTAGTGGCTCAATTGTGTCCAATTCTTTACAACCCCATGGACTGTGGCCCGCCAGGCTCCTCCATCCTTGGAATTCTCCAGGCAAGAATACTGGAGTGAATTGCCATTTCCTTCTCCAGGGGATCAAACCCAGGTCTCCTGCATTGCATGCAGTTTCTTTACCATCTGAGCCACTGGAGAAGTCCTGAATCCCACATAATGAATGTTATAATAAAGGTATGACTATAGCACAGAAATAAAGTAGAACATGGCTTTAGGCCTTAGAGAAAAACACATTTTCATAATATACAATATGCTCAAGGAGAATGTACTTTAATATAGTCTTAATATTTATTCATTATAAAACATTGCTAATGGTTACATATAGTTTCTGCAATAAGATTTCTTAGGTACTAATCATGGTTCCTTTAATTGTTAATTGATGCAATAAATCTAAACTCTTTGTCAATTTCCTAGTCTTTGAAATGGGGACAGCATTTTTTACATAACTCAGAATTGTGTGACAGTTGACTTTACTAACATATTATTGGGGGAGTATGCAATTTCCTTGGTTCTGTCTTGCCGCAACAAAGAAACTGGACCAATGTTACAGCTCGGATGCAGTTCAGTTTTATTTGGAAAGCACAGGATAGTACACCCTCCAGGCATGAGGGCTGGCTGACCCAAAAAGGATAGGCTCAATCTTGGCTCCTCTTTTTATGTTTTATCTCCTCCCCCTGAGCCTGGCCTATATAAATTGGGCTAGCCAGGAGGGCTGTTTCTTTCACCTGAGGTTCTCACACCAGTCCTCGGATTTTCTTTTGTTCCATTTTCACAGGCTTTTCCCTTTCTTTGTCTTTTAGTCACTACCATTTTGGACTCCTTTTTCTATTCTAACTACTTAACATTCCTCCCTCAAAAGATGGGAGGCCAGTTCTTTGGGAACAGGGGCATTGAAGTCTCTCTGGCTACTTCCTGCTGAGCTGGGATGGTGAGAGCCATTGGACCTCCTTCTCTTGCTAGTCTCAAACCTCAGAGTCCTTATAGTGTTGTTCGTCTAAGGGTGAGTGATAATTTTTGTGGTCAGGTGTAATCTTATATATCCTTGTTGAACTGGCACTGCATGTTGTAGCTTGTTGTCCTGGGCAGAAAGAAAATGTGTTCGACAATTGACAATACAAGGAGCAATCATAAGCAGCATCAATATGGTGCTAACAGGGATTAGGGGCATTAGCCAACTCCAAATTCCCCCCTCGCCAGGAGAAGGATCCCCCAAAGAGAGATTGTAGCTACCTGGAGAACTGTCCAGCTCATTCTTTGAGATCCCATAGGATCTGAATGTTTTTCTTAAGGACTGTGACACTTTCTTTAACCTAACTGGAGGTATTTACTGAGAAACCACATCTCATTCAAGATGGATCAAGTCTCTCCTTGTTCAGGGATCAGGAGGTCTATTTCCCGTATATTTTGGAGTACAACCTCTGCCAAGCTGTATTGGCTTTTTAAAGCTATCGTGAGAAATCTTATCTCCAGAATCTTAATTCTGGGGGTATTCATTAGAATGGCACTCATTTGTAATCCTGAATAGGTATCTGAGATCTCCAGGGGCTCACAGGTGTATTGAGTGTCCTCTTCTGTTTTCTTCCATGCTTGACTTGTGTGTAGTGAATCCAAGAGTCATGTGCTGGTACCTTGATTGCTGTTGGGGTAGAAAGTATTACAGAGTAGGGGCCCTTCCATGTGGGCTGGATGTCAGCCTTTGGGGACCTATCTTTCCAGACTTTAGTTAGGACTTGAGTCCCTGGAGCATGTAGTGGTGGCCCTTTAGAATCGTTTGGGTCCTGGTTGATACCCACAAGCTTTTATCTTGTTGAAACTGCCCAGTGGCCATGGTATAAAACTGGAGAGTCTGAGCCTCTGGATCTAGGAAGAGGTCATTGACATAAACAAAAGGTCTCCCATATAGCATCTCATAAGGACTAAGACCAAGCTGTTCCTTAGGTGCAATATGAGTGTGGAGGAGAGCTATTCGTAAAGCCTCCTTCCATCCCAGGGAGGTCTCCTGGGTTATTTTTTTTTTATCGCTGATTTTAAGCATTGGTTGGTTTTTTCTACTTTTCCTGAAGACTGAGGCCTCCAGGCACTATGGAGATAATAATAATGTCCAGTGCTTTAGAGGCCCCTTGGGTAGCCTGAGAAATAAATGATGTCTCATTGTCACTTTGCAATGACCTGAGCAGATCAAATCTTGAAATTATTTAATACAGCAGTTTTTTGTTTTGTTTTGTTTTGTGTTAACCACATCCTCAACCTTCTTAGTCCGAGTGGGAAAGCCTTCAATCCATCCTGTGAATGTATCTATCATGACTAGTAGGTATTTTTACCCTTGAGAAATTGGCATCTGGGTGAAGTCCATCTGCCAGGCCTCTCCTAGGTAGTTTCCATACCGTTGTATGGGTTGGGCCAGCTGGGGTCTTTGAGCTCCTTGAGGTTTGTTTAATTGGCAAATGGGACAAGAGGAGAACACTTGTCTTACAGTCATTTGGAGGCCTGTTCCTCTGAAGAACCTTTCTAGTAATCTTTGGAGGGCCTTCTCTCCTAAATGAGTGGTGGCATGTAAGGAGTTAACCAAGTGCCACTGGAGGTTCCCAGGCAGAAAAAGGTATCCCTTCTTTTGGAACCACCCCATATGACCTTCTCAAAAGCCCTCACTCTCAGCTTTAAGAGTCTCACCTTCAGTATATGAAGGAGTTTCTGGCCAATTGGTCTGTGGGACTAGGGTGGCAACCCCTATTAGGTCATTGTTCTGTTATGCTGCTCTCTTAGCTGCCTGATCGGCTGCTTGGTTCCCTCATGCCACTTCCGTGCTCCCTTTTGGGTTTCATTTACAATGGGAGACTGAAACCTCAGTGGGCAGATGGACTGCCTCCAAGAGCCTAAGGATTTGATCACTATATTTGATTGGGGGCCCTCGGGTGGTCAATTGGCCTCTTTCTTTCCGAATAGCAGCATGTGCATGTAGCACCAGAAAGACATACTTGGAGTCAGTGTAAATGGCTACTCTTTTTGCTTTTCCCAGCTCTAAAGCTTGAGTCAGGGCTATGGGCTCAGCCAATTGGGTTGAAGTACCTGGTGGCAAAGGTTTAGATGCTATGGTCTCATAATTGGAGACTACTGCATATCTGGCTCTTCCTTTTCCATCCAAGATTGCTTCCATCAGTGTACCAGATTTCCTCAGGGTTGGTCAGAGAACCTTCTGACATTCCCTCTTGGAGTTTTGTCCAGTGGTCCAAGGTTTCTAGAAAGGAGTGAAAGGGGAGAGAGCCCTCGGGGGCAGGCAGGAAGGTGGCTGGGTTAAGAACCTCACAAGGGGATATAGTCAAGTCTGGATTTTCCATCATCACTCTTGATATCTGAGGATGCTTTGATCAGACACCCATAAATGGCCTCTCCCATTCAGACATTGTTTCACTTGGTGGCTGGTAAAAATAGTTAGTTTGCCCCCATGAGAGAGTTTTAAAGAATCCTCTATCAGGACATCAATAGCTGCAAGATTTTGAAGGCAGAGAAAGATCTCTTCCCAAGAAGGAAGTAGGGCACTTAGCGACCACCAGAAACTGGAGGAAAAATATTTTCCATCCCACTAACAAAGAAGAACATGGGTGAATCTTTTTGTAATTGTTTTTCTGGTATCACCCAAAATGGTACTGATTTGGGAGGAAAATGTTTGGAACAGGAGGTCAAGACAGAGTAGGTAGCCCCTGTGTCAACCAAGAAATTCTCAGACTTACCTGCCACATCCAGTTGCACCCTTGAATCCAGCCCTGTGATGGTATCTGTGACAGATGGGGTGACTGAAACAGACCAATTCAGTCCTCTTGAATCATCGTGAGGGTAGGCTTGATGCTTGACCTTTAGGCTCTTGAGTCCCGAGGGCAGAGTGCTGCTCAATGTTCCAATTGATGGTATTTGTAGCAAGCCGTTTTAGGAGACTTGCCATGGTTTGGATACACTTTGGCCCAATGTCCCTCCTGTCTATAGATTAGGCATTTTCCTCCTGCCTTGTCCTTCAAGTACTTGAGATTTGCCATAGGGCTTCCCTGGAGGGCGGCCAGCATCTAGGCATGTCCTTATCTCTTTCCTTCTCTCCCTTTCCTGGGCTTTGACCTCCCTCTCCTGTTCTCTGTTATAAAAGGTATTGGTGGCTGTCTGGACCATCTCATCTAAAGAGGCATCAGTGTCCTAAAGCTGTTGTAACTTTATCCTGATGTCTGATGCACATTGGGACAGGAATTAATCCTTTAAAATCACCTGTCCTTCATTAGTGTCCAAGTCCAGATTTATAAACTTTTGGAGGGCCCAGATAATCGCGATGGTTTGATCACAGACCTAGAGCCAGACATTCTGGAATGTGAAGTCAAATGGGCCTTAGAAAGCATCACTATGAACAAAGCTAGTGGAGGTGATTGAATTCCAGTTGAGCTATTCCAAATCCTGAAAGATGATGCTGTGAAAGTGCTGCACTCAATATGCCAGCAAATTTGGAAAACTCAGCAGCGGCCACAGGACTGGAAAAGCTCACTTTCATTCCAATCCCAAAGAAAGGCAATGCCAAAGAATGCTCAAACTACTGCACAATTGCACTCATCTCACATGCTAGTAAGTAATGCTCAAAATTCTCCAAGCCAGGCTTCAGCACTGCATGAACTGTGAACTTCCAGATGTTCAAGCTGGTTTTAGAAAATGCAGGAACCAGAGATCAAATTGCTAACATCCGCTGGATCATGGAAAAAGCAAGAGAGTTCCAGAAAAACATCCATTTCTGCTTTATTGACTATGCCAAAGCCTTTGACTGTGTGGATCACAATAAAGAAAATTCTTCAATAGATGGGCATACCAGACCACCTGACCTGCCTCTTGAGAAATCTATGCAGGTCAGGAAGCAACAGTTAGAACTGGACATGGAACAACAAACTGGTTCCAAATAGGAAAAGGAGTACGTCAAGGCTGTATATTATCACCCTGCTTATTTAACTTATATGAAGAGTACATCATGAGAAACGCTGGGCTGGAAGAAACACAAGCTGGAATCAAGATTGCCGGGAGAAATATCAATAACCTCAGATATGCAGATGACACCACCCTTATGGCAGAAAGTGAAGAGGAACTCAAAAGCCTCTTGATGAAAGTGAAAGAGGAGAGTGAAAAAGTTGGCTTAAAGCTCAACATTCAGAAAACGAAGATCATGGCATCCGGTCCCATCACTTCATGGGAAATAGATGGGGAAACAGTGAAACAGTGTCAGACTTTATTTTGGGGGGCTCCAAAATCACTGCAGATGGTGACTGCAGCCATGAAATTAAAAGACACTTACTCCTTGGAAGGAAAGTTATGACCAACCTAGATAGCATATTCAAAAGCAGAGACATTACTTTGCCAACAAAGGTCCGTCTAGTCAAGGCTATGGTTTTTCCAGTGGTCATGTATGGATGTGAGAGTTGGACTGTGAAGAAGGCTGAGTTGTGAAGAATAGATGCTTTTGAACTGTGGTGTTGGAGAAGACTCTTGAGAGTCCCTTGGACTGCAAGGAGATCCAACCAGTCCATTCTGAAGGAGATCAGCCCTGGGATTTCTTTTGAAGGAATGATGCTGAAACTGAAACTACAGTACTTTGGCCACCTCATGTGAAGAGTTGACTCATTGGAAAACACTCTGATGCTGGGAGGGATTGGGGACAGGAGGAGAAGGGGACAACAGAGGATGAGATGACTGGATGGCATCACTGACTCTATGGACGTGAGTCTGAGTGAACTCTGGGAGTTGGTGATGGACAGGGAGGCCTGGCGTGCTGCGATTCATGGGGTCGCAAAGAGTCGGACACGACTGAGTGACTGAACTAAACTGAATTGGAGGGCCTCTCTTAGACTTTTCAGAAAGACAATGGGGTTCTTTTTGGACTCCTGAGTTATTGCTGAATCCCATGATAGGCTTCCTTCTATTTCCATGGGTGGACATCTTCATGGGTGAGTCTTTCTGAAGCTTATCCTATCCAACCTACTGTTGCAACCTGAGAGCTGGGCCTCCCCAGGCAGGTTGAGGCATGACAGCCTCCTGAAGATTGAATCCCTAAGCAGGTCAAGGAAGGTCGGCCTCCCAAGAATTGGATCCTTGGGCAGGTGGAGGCATGTCGACCACCTGGGACCCCTGATCCCCAAGCAGGTTGAGGCATGACAACCTCCCGATGACCATATCCCTATCCCCAGGCAGGTTGAGGCAGGCCAACCTCCTGGCACCCCTGGCTGGAGCTGGGCACCCCCAAAGTGTCTAGCATGACCAGTGCTGCGTAGGATTAAGAGGTTGTAATCGTAACTCATTGCTGGTTTGTCCACCACGGATGGGGATAGATACCATGATGTAAAGCAATCCAAGCCTGTGCCCTGAGACTGGGAACCTGGTTAAACAGTCATAAGCCTTATCCTTTTATTGCTCTTAAGAAATGTAAGTCACTGATTTCTTCCCCTAGTCATTCATAAGAGCAGTTTAGGGTGTTTCCTGTGGTAAACATTTCATTGTCATAGACCCACTTTCAGTTCAGTTCAGTTCAGTCGCTCAGTCATGTCTGACTCTTTGTGACCCCATGAACTGCAGCACGCCAGGCCTCCCTGTCCATCACCAACTCCCGGAGTTTACCCAAACTCATGTCCAATGAGTTGGTGATGCCATCCAGCCATCTCATCCTCTGTCATCCCCTTCTCCTCCTGCCCCCAATCCCTCCCAGCATCAGGGTCTTTTCCAATGAGTCAACTCTTCACATGAGGTTGCCAAAGTATTGGAGTTTCAGCTTCAGCATCAGTGCTTCAAATGAACACCCAGGACTGATCTCCTTTAGGATGGACTGTTTGGACCTCCTTGCAGTCCAGGGACTCTCAAGAGTCTTCTCCAACACCACAGTTAAAAGGCATCAATTCTTTGGCACTCAGCTTTCTTCACAGTTCAACTCTCACATCCGTATATGACCACTGGAAAAACCATAGCCTTGACTATATGGGCCTTTGTTGGCAAAGTAATGGCCCATTTTAGGTAATAACAAAAGTAATGACAAAAGAGTGGGTCATCTGGTCCGTTAGGGACATTAAGAGTATTGTAATAATAAATGGAGTGGAGTTATGTTGCCTCCAAAGGGGCAGGGTCCTGGTTGTAGGAGTTAATAAGTGGCCTAAGAACAAATTGATAAGAGGCAACAGACCAGATGTTCCATAAAAGTGGAGTGGAGATTTGATCTGCGGATATGTTTGTAACTTTAAGAGAAGTATGGTAAGGGTTTGGGCCCAAACGGCCTGCAGAGCTAACTCCCAATGTGGCAAACATTATCCCTGGAAGCCCAATTGCCCTTGAAGGGATGCCACCAACAGATGGACTTCTCGCAGACATTGTGTGCCTGTCTCCCACCCTAGCAGGTTCATTGAGATGCTGTTGTTGCACATGTTGTAGGAAACATGGAAGATGAAGGCCTGAATATCTAGAGGGATTGGATATCATACAGTATTTCCCTCCCAGGGGCCAGCTATTTTCTGGTTGTCCCTCCAGAAGACTGTAGAGGCAACTTTGTGGGCCTGGATGGGGCTCAGGAAAAGAGCATGAAACAAGAGGGAAGGGGGCAGGACACAACTTTTGACAGAATGACATAGCCTAAGGGCATAACATTAACTGATCAAAATCAAATGGGTCCAAGATGATGATGATGGACAAGTCAAATTCAACTAAACCTTAATCCTCAATCTGCAAGGTAAATGACATACCCGAGTTGCCATGACAGTTCCAAGGCACTGTCAAAAGACCAAGGAGTGGGTGGTTCCCCAATGGTTGGAATGATCCTCCCACTCATTAGCATATGAAATCACCCAGCTCACAAAAACTAACATAACCACGTTTCATGGCCACCACATACACCCTCTGTGATGGCACACACTCTGTGGACTGTGCTTCTCTGAATCTGAACAAATCTACCTCTTGCCTACCGCTGTCTCTCTCACTGACTTATTTTTGCAAAGAGACATCAAGAAGCTGAGCTTCTTTAGGTCCTGATACCAGGCATTGTATATTTTGGCTGGGCTCAAGTCCCAGATGGACATGATTGAGTGACTAAGCATAGCACATAGTCCCTGCCACATAGGTTTGAGTCCCAATATTTGATAAACAGTTTCAAACACAACTTTAAGAAATGGAAAGATGATGAACTGCTCAATACTTTGTAAACAGTGTCATCGATGGAGAGAGGAGCTGAAGGATGGGAAGAAAAAGCAGTGGGAAAAACATGCCAAGGAACCTCTCTCATAGCTTGCTGGAAAAACTGCTAAATGCCTGACCTGTGCCCACAATTTTCATTGGCCTAATTCTTGGCACAAAGGAAGTTAAAAGCAGAAGAACCTTCATCCACTTGGGCAAGAGCTACTAGGCTACAGCAGATATTGGAGCCTTCAGGAAACACTGGGGAGTAGCCCCTGCCAGAGTCCCTCAATTTCACCCACTGCTGCTTGCCTGGTGCACAGGGGCTTCAAGGAAACAAGAGATTGTAAAGGAATGAAAATTTTGTTAGGCATATGTCCTTCCAGCCATGGGGCAAGGACCTCCCGCCTTAGCTGAAGGTCTTCTGGAATATGAGACTGAGCTGTGTGAGCTTTTTGCTGAGTTTGTTTTTGTTGTCCCATTTTCTAAAATGCTAGGCTTCTTGTCACTTCCACTGTACTGGGTTTCCTTTACGTTCAGCTTCCAACACATGAGCTTTCGCCAAGTTGTTCTTTTTCTTTGCTTGGTCTCTGCCTCACTGGGGCCAACCTGAGGTTGTTTCAGCCAGGCTAAACCCGAGTCACAGCACCAGATATGTTGGGGGAGTGGGTAATTTCCTCCATTCTGTCTCACTGCAACAAAGATTTGAAACTGTGGACCAGTATTACAGCTCGATTACAGCTCAGTTTTATTTGGCAAGCACAGGATAATACACCCTCCAGGCATGAGGGCAGGCTGACCCAAAAGGGAGAGGCTCAGTCTTGGCTTCTCTTTTTACATACTTTGTCTCCTTCCCCTGAACCTAACCTATGTAAATTGGGCTAGCCAGGAGGGCTACATCCTAACTGGCTCTAATGTAATAATCTACCAAAATTTTCCCTAAGAAGTAAAATATAAATTTTCACCTTTATAGGACTTTTTCCATTTAAAAAAGAGTTATGTAACATTTCTACCCGTAAAGTGAAGACAGGTAGCAGAAACGAATTGAAGTGTTGGAGATGTCAATCAAGAGTATCTTAACACACGAACATACAGTATTTTATACAATCGTTAAATGCTTGAAGAATCAATTATGAGGAGGGCAGTGAGATACTATAACTGGTGACCACCTACTAGATTCATGACTATAATAGGTGGGCAAATCATTTTCTGATATCAAGGAAGTGAAAGTAATCATACTGAAAGTTTGGAAGAACAAAAGGCTTCTGGACAAACAGAATAAAAATATATATCTACTAATTATAATTCAACTATGAAAGGCATGGAACTTTGACAGATTCATTCAAGATTTCATTTGTGTATTTGTAGACTTTGCCATAAACAATTTACATTCTAGGACCTGACAAACAAATATAAGTAAAACCTGAGCAAAGGCACAAAGTTGAAAACACAGAAACTTTATTTTTTTCTCTTTACAACTGTATTGCAGAGGAAATTTAAATCCCATTTTGTCTTTGGTTAGATATGCAATAATTTTTCATGATGTTTCTTCAAGGATACCTACTGTAATCAACTGGTGTCAGATGGCTTGGAATCAATGATAGTATCATGAAAGGTACTCAACTATATTAACTATATGAAAATTCTTAAATTCAAAGAAAAAATAGTTTAAAAACTGATGGAAGCTTAAAAGACTGAGTAGAATTGGCTTATAAAGATCGAACAACTTAACTAAAGGAAAAATAATAGGTTGGAGTTGCTAGAAACATCTAGTAATTTATTAATTCATTTCTTAAAATTTGTTTTTGGTTATTTTATTTTGTCCCATTTTATTGAGGTATAATTGTCTCTAGTAATTTATTTTTATTTTTGGACTACTCCAATACTTTTATTGTTGCTGTTGTTTAGTCTCCAAGTTTGTTGGACTCTTTGTGACCCCTTGGACTGTAGCCCTCCAGGCTCCTGTGTCCATGGGATTTCCCAGGCAAGAATACTGGAGTGGGTTGCCATTTTCTACTCCAGGGGATTTTCCCAACCCAGAGATTGAACCAGTGAGTCCTGCTATGGCAGGCAGATTCTTTACCACTGAGCCATGAGGGAAGAAGTCTGGACTCCAATATTCACTGGGTTATATTTGAATTTTGCAAAATCTCAAAGTATATTTATAAATATTTCTGAAAACCCTATAGGTCATCTCAGATTTCAGTAACAAAAATTCCACAGGTATAATAGCTTAAATGATAGAAAGTCATTTCTTACAGTTTTGGAGGTTAGAAAGTCTAAGATTAAAGATTCTGGTCATTTTGGTTCCTGTTGAGTGTTCTCTTCTTAGCTTGTGAATGACTGTCTTCACTGTGTGTGCTCTAATGGCCTTCCATCCCTGCAAAAGAAAAGGAGAAAGCTACCTAGTTCTTTTTGTTTAAGGACACTAATAGCATCATGAGGATCCCACCTTCATGACCTCATCTACCCCTACTTATGTCCTAAAGTTTCCATCTCTAAATGCCATCACACTGAGGGTTGGTGCTTTGATATACGAATTTTGAAGGAAAACAACATTGAGTCTCCATAGCAGGGACTCTGTGTGCTAACATCACTTTGAGAGATAAATAAATGTGTTGGGTGATATTAGAAAGGCTTTCTCATAAGGAAATTGCTGATAAATAAAGCTCTCTAATTAAATTGAACTGATATTTTAAGGAAGATACTGGGTCCATGAAACAAGAGGCTAACACATGCCTTAAGAGCCCATTTCCATTTTCTCTAGTATATACAGTCATTTTGTGCATTGATTCTTTGTCAGATTCAAAGCAAAATTTAAGGGGTTTATAGATGGGAGTTGTTGTTTTCAGTCACTAAGTCACATCCAACTCTTTGCAACCCCATGGACGGCAACAGGCCAGGCTTCCCTGTCCTTCACTATCTCCTGGAGTTTGTTCAAACTCATGTCCATTGAGTTGGTGATGCCATACAACCATTTCATCCTCTGTTACCCACTTCTCCCCTTGTCCTTAATGTTTCCCAGCATCAGAAGCTAAGACAATTAATGGAAAAAAGCACCAAAGAAGTTGAACAAAGAAAAAGTAAGTCTTAAAAGATCAAACTAGACGTTGTCTATTTAGCTATGTTTGTGTGTTCACTGAAATTAATTATTTACAAATGGTACAACTTCTTAGTCATTTGATCAGAAAAAATAAAAAATTGAACACAGAAAGAAGATATTATCTAAAGTTCTATACTATAGAGACAGGAATCATGAAAGTTTCTGTAGTCTTATCAGACCAAGGTTTATGTAGATAATGAGGATGAGATCTGTCTGCTCCTATGAGAAGAAATGCTAGTGATTCAAATAGTTTTGGTAGGTTATGAGTTTATATGATTTATGGGGAAAACTTTTATTGAGGCTTAAAAATCATTGATCAGGTGATTATAGGGAATAAAATTTGGGTGTCATTTTAACTGACCTGAGGGAATCTCAACAAGATATATATAATATATTTGAAAATTAAGTAATGGAAAGGAAAAAAGTGTCATAAAGCAGAGAAAGTCTTGAGAAGATTTTGTATCAGAAATTGAGTTCTGGAGAGGAAGGAAGCTTTATTAATCTGATCTAATTATATCCTCAAAATTTGGTGCTGCTTGACTAGAACTCAAACACTGAAATAATGTGTCGTTATTCACTCAGGGAGAGATTTTTATTATGTTAACAGAAATTAAATCAGAATTGTATACTATGAAATCCTAGAATACCAGGCCAAAAAAAAAAAAAAAGAAAAGAAAATAATATAGAGTTCAGAGTACTTAAAAATATAAAAAGCGTAACACAGTACAGCTTTCTAGCAATTTCAGTAGCCTGAATACATATTTCTGTTCAGTATTCAATTAGTAAGAATAATCCAGAGTGTAGAAAATCAGAGGTAAATGCTTATGGGCAGTCAGTGATCTGTAATTAATGAATGCTATTTTGCCTCTCATTTCTTTACAGAAGTGTCCTTCTATAATGAGTCAAGTGGTTTTTACCCCAGAACAATTTTGGCTTGTAATCACTGAAACTTGATCTCTTCTGTATAATGCTCTTTCTACCTGGCACAAGGGTCAAAAAAGAGGATATTTCTGGAAAGGAAATATCTTTAATAATGACCAAGCCTTGGTGTGAATGAATTACTTATGACAGTGTTATAATTGTGGGTGTATTGTAGGATAGAGCGAGTGGACATGAAATGAGTACTTTGGTAATATTGGCTGTGTAACTGATTAGCATTGGTAACTTGAAGTGATACACTCTATCTTTACAAAATGTAGAAAGCAATTGTCCAAGTTACACACGGTTGAAGATAAAGTCACAAACCAACAAATCAATCTAGTTTTAAAAGTAATACATGTTCTTACAAAAAGATGAAGAACAAATTATTCAGTTGATTAGACAGTATGAAACTCTGTCAAGGAGAATAGTAAACTCTAGTTTATTGACTTACTACTATTTCCCTCAAACTAATTACCCCATTGGATAATTCATGTACATATTGACATAGTAATAAAATATGTTTGGAATGTTAAAAGGGATATTGTCTTTATTGTAGAAAGCTTATAAATAAAAGGCTGATGAATTAATGTGGTAACTATAGAAAACGGTAAGCCAAGGGATGTGTTTGAGAGTTGAATTCAAGGGGCAAGAAATCCTAGTTATGAAAGAGCTTCAGGGAAAACCACTGGGCCAGTCACCTACAACCCAATTTAGCCTAAACTACTTGCTTAAGTGCCCTGGCTGTCACAAGTTGGGGGTGATCAGAGGGTATGGAGATTTGGGGGCAAAAGTTTTTTCCAAGAAAAAGTTAAATGATACACCATTGAAATCCTGACTCTGGTAATCTCCATTAAAATATATCTTTGAAATATCTAAGAATCTATTGTATCCAGAAGTAGAAACTGTAGTCAGGAAAAAGATCAGAAAACTTTTAACTCCCTCCTTTTTGTGGGGGGTGGGTGGTACACCAAGCAGCATGTGGGATCTTGGTTCCCAGATGAGGGATGGAGCTTGCACCCCTGCAATGGAAGTGCAGAGTCTTAACCTTTGGACCCCCAGGAAATTCCCTTAACTCCTTCTAATTTAGTTAGTTCAATGTTGAGTTTTTCTGTGCCAGCACGAGAGGTGGAGGGAGTCAGAGGGGAAATCAGATAACCCCAAATTACTCGTAAAGAGCATTTTTCTTCCTACCCATAGGCTCTTTTGGAGAAGGGAATGGCAATCCACTCCAGTATTCTTGCCTGGAGAATCCCATGGACAGAGGAGCCTAGTGAGCCACAGTCCATGGGGTTGCAAAGAGTTGGACACGACTGAACGACTAACAGTAATGGTACCTGTTTAGTACATTACAGACAGATTTATATGGTGTTTAGCAGCAGCAGTCACTCAGTCGTGTCTGACTCTTTGTGACCCCGTGGACTGTAGACCACTAGGCTTCTCTGTCCATGAGATTTCCCAGGTGAGAATATTAGAGTGGGTAGCCAATCCCTTCTCCAGGGATGTTCATGACAGGGACGGTACCTGGGTCTCTTGCTTTGCCCGCAGATTCTTTACTGCTGAGACACCAGGGAAGCCCACAGACAGGTTACCATGCTTATAAGAGTAATGCATGTGAATGTTTATAGAGAAAGATATATTCACATTAAATGCTTGTAATTGACATATGACATATGACTGACTGAGCAGGCACATATTGGCTGGAATGGCTCTGTGCCATCAATTGCTTGGGAGTGGCCACAAAGATTTAACCCTCTCTTTTTATTCCACCAATCAAAGAACCTGAGTAGGTCACTTTTATGAACTCCTAAATTTGACATTTGACTTCCCGGGGGATACATAACATCATGATCCACAGTCTGGCTGTTCATAAGATGAATAAGATGAATTATTGTACATTTTGTACTTATTAAAGACTCTTGTTTAATTTATCTCTCAGTGTATTCTCATCAGTCATCATCACCTTTGTGATAACAATTTAGATGCATAAAGAAAAAGTGTGACTACTGGCCCAGAAAAGGAAAAACTTAGAGAAGACCATAAGGAAATGTTTAAGGCAGCCTAACAGTTGAAGCAACTGAATTCATAAGGCAATCAAAGGCATATTATAGAGAATAGAAAATTTTATTAGGTTACAACAGCAGTAGTAGCTATGAGCTAAAATTATTGAGACCATGCTTTTGCCAAGCAGGATTATTCATGTTTACCTGTATTAGGTAAATTAATCCTTATATATTAGACATACTCTCCCTGAGTCTCATAATCTTACTAAGTCACAGGTTTACATAATCTCCTCTCTTTTATGGCAAGATTCCATCTTAGGAGACAGGAATAAAAGATTCTCCAGCTAACCTTTAAGAAGTATGTTACCATATTATCGGACAGCCTGTGAGAGAGCTTCCAATAACTGAGAACATTTTCAGAGAGTCAGCAAGGAAACAAGGACTTTACTCTTACAAACCTAAGGCAGTAAATTAGCTAACCATCACATGAGCTTTGAAGAGGGCATCAAACTCCAGAAAGGAACGCAACCAGACCAAAATCTTGATTGTAGCCTATGCAATCCTGAACATAAGAATTTTGTCCTAACTCCTGACTTACAGAAACTACCAGATAATAAATACATTTGTTTCAATCTGCTAAATTTATAATAATTTGTTGCAAAACAATAATTAATACATTTGAAAAGAATCTCATCAATTCAGTATTATTATTTTTTATTATTTCAGATATTACTGAAGTATAGCTTAAATAACTTCATTAAGTTTACATAGCTAGTAAGTGGTAGAACTATCATAGGACCTGAACCCAAGTGACATCTGGACAAAGAAAAGATGAAAATTAGTGTCTATGATCTTGAACTAACACAGAGAAAGCTAGAAAATTTACTATTATATAATCAGAACTGCTGTTAGGCTACAAATATATTATATCCTCTAAAGGTGAATTATTTCCTAATTCTCAACAAGACTGTTAAGAATATTTTCTTATTTTTTATATCTCCATATATAGTCACAATAAGGTCCTTTTAATTAGGTTCACCAGACATTTTTTCCCCTTTTCCTTTTTTTTTCACATCAGTGAGTTAGGAACATCTATGGAAAGTATATTTATATTTTGCCCACTGCTCATTACAACTGTAAGAAACACCTTGGATAAAGTGAAGGAATTCACACATTGTATATGGAACTACAGGGCATCTTAATAATCTAGGGATTTCATTTCACCCCTCAGCTTCTCAGATCCACTCCTAGTATTAGTATGAAGGCTAAATAGCACAATATGATTTAATTTTAAGACCTAGTTTGTGTGTGCTCAGTTGCTCAGTTGTGTCTAACACTTTGTGCATTGGGTTTTAGGTGAAGCTAACATTTTAACACAAGCAAAGTAAGACCCAAATTACTACAGGTTTAAATACACACTTAACACATTTTTCAACTAAACTGACACAATGTTAAATAGTCACAAAGCTAAAATTTTGACAGAAGTTTTGCAAATGTTCACTATAATATTTAATTATAATTGAGATCACTGGCAGTTTTATTGAATCTTAAAGGGGAAAATTCAGACTAAATTGTTATATTTTATTAATAATAAACATTTGAGAGGATTTTTATCATAGTATTTGGCTACTCACTTCAAAATATGCCGCCAACTTTGAGATTTAGAAGATGCTGAGAGGATAATATTTAAGTATTCCTGCAAGTCTAACCTGGGCTTCCCTGGTAGCTCAGTCGGTAAAGAATCTGCCTGCAGTGCAACAGACATGGGTTTGATCCCTGGGTTGGGAAGATTCCCTGGATAAGGAAATGACAACCAACTCCAGTATTCTTGCCTGGAAAATCCTATGGACAGAGGAGCCTGGAGGGCTACAGTTCATGGGTTCTCAAGAGTCAGACATGACTTGTTGACTAAACCACCACCACAAGTCTAAAGAGAAAAGGCAGTTCCTGTGGAAATCATCTATGGTTCTTGAAATGACTGGAAACAAAGAGCTAGTGCATACAACCTAAGTATATGTTTTAGAATTAGATAATGATGCGAAGAGCCAACTCTTTGAAAAAGACCCTCATACTAGGAAAGATTGAAGGCAGGAGGAGAAGGGGACGACAGAGGAAGAGATGGTTGGATTGCATTGCCAAATCAATGGACATAACATTGAGCAAACTCCAGGAGATGGTGAGAGACTGGGAAGCCTGACATGCAGGTCATGGGGTTGCAAAGAGTTGGACATGACTGAACAACTGAATAACAACAAACCCTACTCCAGTACTCTTGCCTGGAAAATCCCATGGATGGAGGAGCCTGGTAGGCTGCAGTCCATGGGAACGCGTAGAGTCGGACACGACTGAGCGACTTTACCTTCACTTTTCACTTTCATGCATTGGAGAAGGAAATGGCAAACCACTCCAGTGTTCTTGCCTGGAGAATCCCAGGGACGGGGGAGCCTGGTGGGCTGCCGTCTATGGGGTTGCACAGAGTCGGACACGACTGAAGTGACTTAGCAGCAGCAGCAGCAGCATGTTCATAGAATTTAAAATATTATAATAATAGCATAGATAGGAAGGGAAATAATCATATCACTCATTGCCAACATTCCATTATGTCTTCTGCCCTCTTAGCTAAAAATCTGGAATAATAAATTTTTAAATATAATTTTATTACCTTCTGTTACAATCATCTCTGATAGAATACAAAATAATTCACCTCATAAAATGTGATGTATTATCCATTTAAAGCTTATTAATAAATATTTGATATGTCTATATAAACTGGAAGGTACACTTACAGTATGCAGTACAGTAGTAAAACTCTCTCTTGTGTCAGTACTATACCTTAGAAATTAAATCCCAATTTTCCAATGCTTTAAGACTGTGTGTGTGTGTGTGCGCACACACACGTGCACACGCACACACACACTCAGTTGTATCCAACTCTTTGTGACTTGATGAACTTTAGCCCACCAGACTCCTCTGTCTGTGGAATTTTCTATGGAAGAATACTGGAGTGGGTAGCCATTCCCTTTCCAGGGGATCTTTCCAACCCAGGGATTGAACCCTGGTCTCCTGCATCTCCTGCATTGGCACAATACTAGTTACTATTCATTTAGTTCTAACTACTTCCCAAATGTTTTACTAATTATTTGGTGTTTATAATCCTAACACTAATACTAGGAAATATCAGAAAGATCCAGTAATTTGCCTGAACGAGTACACTGTACAGCTGGAATTAAAACTCTAGCCTGGGTTACTTCAGATTAAGGCCTTTGCTCTGAATGCATGAATGTGAAAGTGTTAGTCACTCAGTCCTGTCTGACTCTTTAGGACCCTATGGACTGTAGCCCTCCAGACTCCTCTGTCCATGGAATTCTTCAGGCAGGAGTACTGGAGTAGGTTGTCATCCCCTTCTCCAGGGGATTTTCCCGATCCAGGGGTAGAACCTGGGTCTCCCACATACCAGGCGAAATTTTTACCATCTGAGCCACAGTAGAGTAAAAATAGCTATAATCACAACAACACAAGTTGTGTAATAAAGTTAGAGCACATTAAGATTGTCTGCTTTGGAGAGAGTCAAAATTACTTTACTCAACTTCATTTCATCTATTTGGGGATAATTCTTTTTTAAGAAAGTGCTTTAAGATTTTGCTGTTTATTTTAAATTTAAGAAATACTTCAGGAAGGGAACTAGTTACTTTTCATGCACACAATGCATTTCATTTTATTTTCTGTTTATGCATTTTTATATGTATTTGATTCTTAGAGGCCTAGATAGGACAAAGTCTCCTTCAAAACATAATTTTTTTGTGTGTAATAATTTTAATTCATTACTTTATTTGGTGTAAAGTAATGAAAAGTAATCTGGTGATGTCCATCTGTAGAGTCTTCTCTTGTGTTGTTGGAAGAGGGTGTTTGCTATGACCAGTGAGTTCCCTTGGCAAAACTCTTTTAGCCTTTGCCCTGCTTCATTCCGTATTCCAAGGCCAAATTTGCCTGTTACTCCAGGTGTTTCTTGACTTCCTAATTTAGCTTTCCAGTGCCCTGTAATGAAAAGGACATCTTTTTTGGGTGTTAGTTCTAAAAGGTCTTGTAGGTCTTCATAGAACCATTCAGCTTCAGCTTCTTCAGCGTTACTGGTTGGAGCATAGGCTTGGATCACTGTAATATTGAATGGTTTGTCTTGGAAATGAACAGAGATCATTCTGTTGTTTTTGAGATTGCATCCAAGTACTGCATTTCAGACTCTTTTGTTGACCATGATGGCTCCTCCATTTCTTCTAAGGGATTCCTGCCCACAGTAGTAGATATAATGGTCATCTGAGTTAAATTCACCCATTCCAGTTCATTTTAGTTCACTGATTCCTAGAATGTGCACGTTCACTCTTGCCATCTCCTGTTTGAACACTTCCAATTTGCCTTGATTCATGGACCTAATATTCCAGGTTCCTAAGCAATATTGCTCTTTAGAGCATTGGATCTTGCTTCTATCATCAGTCACATCCACAACTGGGTATTGTTTTTGCTTTGGCTCCATCCCTTCATTCTTTCTGGAGTTACTTCTCCACTGATCTCCTGTAGCATATTGGGCACCTACAGACCTGGGAAGTTCCTCTTTCAGTATCCTATCATTTTGCCTTTTCATACTGTTCATGGGATTCTCAAGGCAAGAATACTGAAGTGGTTTGCCATTCCCTTCTCCAGTGGACCACATTCTGTCAGACCTCTCCACCATGACCCGTCCGTCTTGGGTGGCCCCACATGTCATGGCTTAGTTTCATTGAGTTAGACAAGGCTGCGGTCTGTGTGATCAGATTGGCTAGTTTTCTGTGATTATGGTTTCAGTGTGTCTGCCCTGTGATATCCTCTTGCAACACCTACCGTCTCACTTGGATTTCTCTTACCTTGGACGTGGGGTATCTCTTCACAACTGCTCCAGCAAAGCGCAGCTGCTGCTCCTTACAATGGACAAAGTAGCTCCTCCCAACCTTGAATTTGGAGTAGCTCCTTTCGGCCCTCCTGCACCCGCGCAGCCGCTGCCCCTTGGACATGGGGTTGCTCCTCTCAGCCACCTCCCCTGACCTCCGGCGTGGGGTAGCTCCTCTCGGCCTCGCTTCTGCGTGGTCCCTTGCAGCCAGCGTGCTTCTGCATTGTCCTTAGAAAAGGCAGAGGAACCAGAGATCAAATTGCCAACATCCACTGGATCATCAAAAAAGCAAGAGAGTTCCAGAAAAACATCTATTTCTGCTTTATTGACTATGCCAAAGCCTTTGACTGTTTGGATCACAATAAACGGTGGAAAATTCTGAAAGAGATGGGAATACCAGACCACCTGACCTGCCTCTTGAGAAACCTATATGCAGGTCAGGAAGCAACAGTTAGAATTGGACGTGGAACCACAGACTGGTTCCAAATAGGAAAAGGAGTACGTCAAGGCTATATATTGTCACTCTGCTTATTTAACTTACATGCAGAGTACATCATGAGAAACGCTGGACTGGAAGAAACACAAGCTGGAATCAAGATTGCCGGGAGAAATATCAATAACCTCAGATATGCAGATGACACCACCCTTATAGCACAAAGTGAAGAGGAACTAAAAAGCCTCTTGAGGAAAGTGAAAGAGGAGAGTGAAAAAGTTGGCTTAAAGCTCAACATTCAGAAAACAAAGATCATGGCATCTGGTCCCATCACTTCATGGGAAATAGATGGGGAAACAGTGGAAACAGTGTCAGACTTTATTTTGGGGGGCTTCAAAATCACTTCAGATGGTGATTGCAGCCATGAAATTAAAAGATGCTTACTCCTTGGAAGGAAAGTTATGACCAACCTAGATAGCATATTCAAAAGCAGAGACATTACTTTGCCAACAAAGGTCCGTCTAGTCAAGGCTATGGTTTTTCCAGTGGTCATGTATGGATGTGAGAGTTGGACTGTGAAGAAGGCTGAGTTGTGAAGAATAGATGCTTTTGAACTGTGGTGTTGGAGAAGACTCTTGAGAGTCCCTGGGACTGCAAAGAGATTCAACCAGTCCATCCTAAAGGAGACCAGTCCTGGGTGTTCATTGGAAGGACTGATGCTGAGGCTGAAACTTCAATACTTCGGCCAGCTCATGAGAAGAGTTGACTCATTGGAAAAGACCCTGATGCTGGGACAGATTGGGGGCAGAAGGAGAAGGGGATGACAGAGGATGAGATGGCTGGATGGCATCACTGACTCGATGGACGTGAGTCTGAGTGAACTCCTGGAGTTGGTGATGGACAGGGAGGCCTGGAGTGCTGAGATTCATGGGGTCGCAAAGAGTCGGACACAACTGAGCAACTGAACTGAATGAAAAGTAAAGTCATATAATGTAATTTTAATTCATGGTCGTGTTCTTCCACCTTTTGCTTTTAATTATCTGTATCTTTTTATTTAAAATAGACTGAGTTATTTCACTTAGCACAGTGCCCTGAAGATTCATACCTATCATGCTAATAGCAACGTTTAATCTTTATCCATGGTTAAGTAGTAGGGTCTTACTTTGTTATTCAACCTGACACTCTTCCATTTAACTGAGATATTTTGTCCATTTAACTTAACATTATTATTTATATAGGTATCAGATGGCTCAATGCTAAAGAATCTACCTGCCAATTCAGGAGACACAGAAGATGCAGGTCCAATCCCTAGGTCAGGAAAATTCCCCTGGAGGAGGAAATGGCAACCCCCTCCAGTATTCTTACCTGAATAAGATAATCCCATGGATAGAGGAGCCTGGTGAGCTATAGTCCATGGGGTTGCAAAGCGTTGGACATGACTGAGCAAACACAGAAGGAAATATTTATAGGTACCACATTTCTGTTAGTTTTACTTTTCTGTCATCTGTTTCTGCTTCTCCTTTTCCTACTTTTAATGCTTTTTTTGATTAATCAAGGATGTGTTAATAATTGTCTTTGCTTTCATGTTGACTTAATAGATATAATTTTTGTCGTATTGTTTTTGGTCATTTCTTTAGCATTGATAAAATGCTTATCTTAGCCTAGGACATGTAGAGTACAATTTACCACTTCAGATGTAGTACTTAAATAGTATCTTTCAATATCCACCTTGCCACTCTTTGTACTATTGTTGTGTAATTTATTTCTCACTATATTGTGAACTATACAACGCATATATTATTTTTTGTTTGCTTTGAAACTTTAAAAGATAATTTTAGGGGGACTTCCCTGGTGGTCCAGTGGTTAAGACTCTCTACCTCCACTGCAGGGGTGCAGATTCAAGCTCTGGTCAAGGAACTAAGATTCTCATATGCTACATACCACCCTCCCACCAAAAAAAAGATAATGTTAGAATTTTTTAAAAAATAGATTTTCTCTGCTGACTCAGGTGTGTCTTGAAAGGTCTATTAAGTTTGCAGAAATGTAGAAGTGACACATTTATATATAAAATGCTGTAGAAAAAGCACTCCTAGCATTTTTAAGGGACTAAAATTGGGTGGCTCCAATTTAAACTCTTCATTTCTTGGTATAAATTCAGATTTCCATGTAGTGTCATTTTTCTTCCCTGAATGATATAATCTAATATTCATTTATATATATATATATATATATATATACACACACTATATATATATATACAATATATATATACAATATATAAAATATATATATAGTATATATTGCACATACAATACAATATACAATATTATATACAATATATACAGTATATATATATGCAATATATATGTGTGTATATGTATATATAGGTCTGCCTCTGGTAAATTCTTTCAGTTTTTGAAAAGCTGGAAAATGCTTTATTTTATATTTTTGGAGGGGACAGAGAGGATTTTTATGATAGTTTTATTAAGGTATAATTCACATATAATAAAATTTACCTCTTTAAAGTGTACAGTTCATTAGTTTTTAGGATATTGAATTGTGAAAGCATCATAGCTAATTTTGGAGTATTTCCATTACTATGAGAAGAAACTCCATACTCAAGCCATCAGACCTGATACTCTTCTTACCCCAGTTCATGACAACCATTAATCTACTTTGTGTTTCTGTAGACTTACTTATTAAGGACACAATGCATAAATTGTATCATATGTGATTTTTTTCAATTATTTTGTTTTTTGGTAGTTGTAGCATTTTCAAGTGTCATTTATATTACAGTATTTATCAATATGCTGCTCCATTTAGTTGCAAATAATCTATTGTATGGATATATTCCATTTTGTCTATCCATTTAACTATTGATGAATATTTAGGTTATATCCTATTTGGGGCTACTATGAATAAAACTGGTGGCTCAAATCGTAAAGCATCTGCCTGCAATGCAGGAGACCCAAGTTTTATCCCTGGGTTAGGATGATCTCCTGGAGAAGGGAATGGCTACCCATTCCAGTATTCTTGCCTGGAAGATTCTATGGACAGAGGAGCCTCAGGAATATTGCCCATCGGGCTGCAAAGAGTTGGGCACGACTGAGTGACTAACACTTTCACTTTTTATTTTTCATGAATAATTCATGCACAAGTTTTTCTGTGAACATATAGATCCTCTCTGTTTTTGTTTACCCACGAATGCCTAATTTCCCCTTCATATTAGTATGATAGTTTGGCTGGGTTAAAATCTCAGTTGAAAGATCTTTCTCCTTCAATACTTTGAATATCTCATCCTTCTGCCTCTATGGTTCTAATAAGAGGGGGTGGTTTAGTTGCTAATTGTGTCTGACTCTTGAAACCCCAAAGACTGTAGTCTGCCAGGCTCCTGTGTCCATGGGATTCTGCAGGGAAGAATACTGGAGTGGGTTGCCTTTTCCTTCTCCAGGGGATCTTCCCAATAGAGGAATCGAACTCTGGTCTCTTGTGTTGCAGGTAGATTCTTTACCAACTGAGCTACAAGGGAAGCCCTCTAATAAGAGACAAATAGTTAATCTTACTGAGGATTCATTGTATGTGATTGTTTTTCTGTTTCTATTTTTAGACTATTTTTTGACTTTAGCTTTCTACATTTATCTATGATATACCTAGATGTGACTTTCTTGGAGTTTCTTAAGCTTCCTGGGTGTTAAGATAATGTTTGCCTTTGAATTTGGAAAGTGGTTTAGCCATTATATCTCTTCCATGGACTGAATGCTGTCTCTCCTAAAATTCATGTGTTAAAACCTAATCCACAATGTGATGGTATTTTGAAATGAAGTCTTTGGCCGGTGATTAAATATAAAATCAGAGCCTCATGAGTAGGGTTAGTGCCCTTATAAAGGATCCCAGATAGCACACTTGTCCCTTCTACCATTTGAGGATACAGTGAGAAGATGACTGTCTACAAACTAAGGAAGATTCTCACCAGACAAAGAATCTCCTAGTACTTTGTTCTTGAACATTTCAGCCTCCAGAACTATGAGAAAATACGTTTCTATTGTATATAAGCTACTGAGTCTATGGTATTTGGTAATAATAGCCCAGAGTAAGACAATCTTCACGTATTTTTATTTCTCCTTTCTCTCCTCTCCTTCATGGACTCCCATTATGTCTATATTGATAAATTTATTAATGTCCTACAGGTTTCATGTTCTGTTCATTTTTTTTTTCCTGTTGTTCTCTTTTATTTTTGTTTCACAGTCTGAATTTTATCAGTTGGCCTATCGTTAAGTTTGCTGATTTTCTTTTTCTACCAGCTCATGCCTATGCTTGAACTCCTTTACTGAACTTTATAAAAATTTATATAATATTCCTTTTTAATTCCAGAATTATTACCTGCTGCTGCTAAGTCGCTTCAGTCATGTCCGACTCTATGCGACTCCATAGACAGCAGCCCACCAGGCTCCCCCGTCCCTGGGATTCTCTAGGCAAGAACACTGGAGTGGGTTGCCATTTCCTTCTCCAATGCATGAAAGTGAAAAGTGAAAGTGAAGTCGTTCAGTCGTGTCCAACTCTTAGCGACCCCATGGACTGCAGCCTACCAGGCTCTGCAGTCCATGGGATTTTCCAGGCAAGAGTACTGGAGTGGGGTGCCATTGCCTTCTCCAAATATTTTTATAATTTATGTGTCTTTATTGGTATTCTATATTTGTTTCCACCTTGTTTTCATGAATCCTTTTAATTCTTTAGTCATGGTCTCCTTTAATTCTTGGAACATATAGTATATATAATCATTTAAAAAATTAAATTCATCATATTTGCTTCTTTATGGACAACTTATATAGAGTGTTTTTCTTTTTTTCACTGTGTGTGGGTCATATTTTATTCTTTCTATGTGTATCTCATAACCTGTCTTATTGTTCAAAGCTGGAAATTTACAAAGTACAATGTGGTAACTCTGAAAGTTAGATTTGCCCCACCTCTCTTCTTCCCCATTAATGTACTTATTAGTTTTATTGTTTTATTTTCTGTATGTTGCTGTTTTTTGGTTATTTAATGACTTTTCTGGCCCCCCCACTTTTTTTTTTACGTTTGTATTCATTTATTACCTGTGGTTGCAAAATCTCAACTTCATTTGTGCTAATGATCATGTAATGATTTTCCAGAGATTTTATGAAATTCCTTACACTGAAGGATTTACTGTCTTCTCTCCCTGGATTCCTACTTTGATCTTCTTATCTTTAGGGAAAGTCCCAGGCTTGGCTTAATTTCCCTTTGCTCATATTAGGACATGGATACTTCTCAATGTAGTAAGATATGGGCGTTCCTATGGTTTAGCTCTTTAATTTCTCCTTGTTCAGAGATCAGTGTCCTGTACCGCCTATGGTCCCAATATCTAAAACTCATTCCTTCAAGTATTTTAACCAGATATTTATTTATCTCAAATAAGAGGATAAATCACTTATTACCATTTTGGGCAGAAACAAACATCTTTTCCACACAGTTGTATTTTTATCTAAATTTTTATTCCTTTAAAATATTTTTAATATCTGTGAATTGTCTAATAATTTGGTATTTAACATAGAAAGTTGTTGGGCAATATAAAATTGTGTTTCTCAGATTTTTTATCAGGTGTTAACTAACTAGGCCGATCTGGTTCAGTTCATGAGGGGAAGCAGGTTCTTTAGGTTAATTGGTTATTATATAGTTTAAAAGATAGTACATTACTATAATTATTTAATCAATGAATTATGTCTTGTTTATTTGATAAAGTTATTATTTCTTGCTGATTTATATCTTCTTCAGTGACATATTCCCAAGAATTGAGTAAAACATTACATGTTCTTGCTACGTGAACTTAGTGTAGGTGACCTAGAAGTGAAAAATTGGTGTCCATCTGCTGGTCTTCTAAACATCTATGCCCCTGTCTGAACAGTTTGTAATATCAAAAGATTGATAAATGTGTATATACCTTTGTTTACTTTTTTCTCTCTGGGTTTTTGTGTGTCAAAAGGTTGTGACAAACATTTTGAGAGAAAATAGTTTTCATTGAACTTGAGGAAGGGGAAAAAAAAAAAAAGCCCTGTCAACTTATAAAAGCCAGTTCATACAAGTAGAATAAAGCATACAGGGATAAATGAGTTGATGATTGATGTAAAAATCTCATTTTAACAGGATTTTTATGTTTTTAGTATTCTAACAGGATCAAAACTGAAATAATATATTTTCTGATCATCAAACAATAAATCATATATGAAGTAAATTTATGAAATGTCCACACATATGTCAAAAGCTGCTCTTCCCCACTCCCTTTGTTCTTATTGATATGAAGATTTTAATTCAACAATTATTTATGTTTATAGATATTTAATTATATTTATGCTGCTTTTACTTTGAACAAAAGTTTTATTATAAAAGATGATCTAATAAATTATGGATTTCTCTAACTCAGAAGCATTCTTTTGCAAAAGACAGATATCTATTCAACAATCCCAAATGTAAATGAAAGATAGCAATTTGTTTTCAGTTACAGTAGGAGTTCTTAAGACTAGACCTAGAAACTATAAATCGAGCATGTAAGTCTCCCAAGCTGGAGATACTTTAAATTCTATCAAATCATTACTCTAGTCCTCTACGAATGCTAGTTTCAGGTCTGAAACATTACCATATAAACTATTCTGTTCATATCTTTACTTGTGAAAAGGATAAAGAGTATGAACTTAAATAATACAGCTAACCAGAATTTTGTAGAGATTTTACAAGTTTCTTTCTGGAAAATGGCTTAAAAGATCAAGCTTAAATAAAATATTTCAGGCATATTTTATACCTAGAATTGTGCAAGAGTTTCTCTCAATGGTAAATTTTATCATTCATTATTTTTTATGTTTATTCATTCTCTAGCTGTGTTTCTCTCTAACCACTTTGAGTCTGATCTAGTTTCAACTATAGTGTTTTACATGGATTTGAAAAAATATTGAGATAATATATTTGGAGGAATCCTAAAATTTAATTTCTCCAGTAATTTCACTGAGCCAGGGATTTAATAATGTGACTTGTGATTCCCCAGTTTTTCATATCTAAAAATTGCATAATATCTAACAGGATTAATGTTCCTTAAAATATTATTTGGTCTATGAGCCTCCATTTCTGCTTAAAATAGAGTCAACTTGTTTCTTCCAAATTATGTTAGTTTATTGAACATCCTTCCAACAAGCAAAAATATCAAGCTAATTTCCTCTTAAAATGCAAAGCTGGACTTCTCAGGAAAACATGAAACAAGATGAGCTATTGAGTTTTAGTACTGTTTTTCCACTATTAGTTCTCTTTATCACTTCAAAGAAATGGTGCAAGATAATAGTTTTCAGTGGATATTTGTTAAGAAATAGATTTAGAAAAAGGAAGCATTTGTGAGCTAAATTATATTAGTCCATTATAAATATTTCATCTATTGATACTTTTATAAATGTTACACATTAATTTATTATTATTATACGTAAATAATTTTTCACAAGTTGAATTCTTTATAATGTGGTAAATCAGGAATAATTTTAGGTGGCCTTCTTTTATATTTTTATTACTCCCTTTTTACTTTAATTCCATCTTAGAGTCTGCTCACCACAATAGCACTATTTTAGGTATGCCGTAGAAGATGTGATCTACTCATTACCAAACGGCCTAACATAGTAACCCACTGGAATTATGTGTTAGAATTTAGAACCCAAAAATATTGCCTGGATCTAGCAATCTAGTCTAGATTTTACATCATGGGCAATGTATCTTTGATCTAATTATGCTTCTTTCTCTTTCTATTAGGAAGTTCAAAGCTTACTCTGCATTTGATTTTTAGCAATTGTAGAGGGTGTTATGGCAAACATTTTGCACACTTAAATCGGCTTGATTTCTATTCATTTTGTACTCATTTATAATCTCTTTGCACCTCTGTTCCTCTGTCTTTGGAATTTTCTAGGCAAGAATAATGGAGTGGGTGGTCATTCCCTTCTCCAAGGGATCTTTCCAACCAGGGATTGAACCCTGGTTTCCTAGGTCTCCTGAATTGGCATGATACTAGTTACTATTCATTTAGTTCTAGCTATTTCCCAAATGTTTTGCTAATTATTTGACACACCAATCTCTTCATGTGCATTTTTATGTTGTATTGCTATATATCTTTCACTTTCCCTGGAGACTCAAATAGTAAAGAATCTGCCTACAATACAGAGACCTGGGTTTGATCCCTGGGTTGGAAAGATCCCCTGGAGAAGGGAATAACTACCTACTCCAGTATTCTTGCCTGGAGAATTCCATGGACAGAGGAGCCTGGTGGGCTACTGTCCATGGGGTTTCACAGAGTTAGACATGACTGAGCAACTAAAACTTTACACTCTTGGTGGATGAGGGTTGTAAAAAACAGTTCAAGAAATAAACACTCCTTACTATGTTTTAAGGGGCTTCCCTGGTAGCTCAGTGGTAAGGAATCCACCTGCCAATGCATGAGATATGAGTTCAATCCCTGGGTCCAAAAGATCTCCTGGATAAGGAGATAGCAACCCACTCCAGTATTCTTGCCTGGAAAATCTTTGGACAGAGGAGTCTGGTGGGCTACAGTCCGTGTGGTTGCAAAAGAGTCAGACACAACTTAGCAACTAAACAACAACAACTGTGCTTTAAATGTCTTTTTCCAACTGATCTTTAGGTTTTTTTTGCTTTGTTAGACTACATATCTATAATTTTGTAAGCTTACTTTATATGATTTGTTTATATACATACATACACATAAGGCTGTGTAATATCCATTGAATCTAGAATACAGAATTTTTTATTCTATTGAAAATCATATAAAATATTGGCTAACTTACTTTTTAAAGTGCTTCCAGTTGTAATATTTGTAGAATCTCTATAATATTCTTTGATAAAATGTTGAAAAAGTTTTTTAGGTACATACTTTAAAAAGTCATATTTCAAGACTATGCTTTTTGACAGCTATGAAATAACAATGTAATTGCATCATAACTGTGAAATACAACCTTTTATTGCTTGTAGAAAGTAGATATTTTGCCAGATCTGACATGTATACAACAACTTTGGAACATCTCATATGTCCTGACTAAGTCTCACTACCCACCTTGTCAGATTCATTGCCACCATATCCAAACATTAAGATAAGCAGATTAAACATATAAAATAAATGAAAATAATTGAAAAATACAGGTGTAATTTCTTTTGTGATTATACATTTAGAGATACCATATATATGAAATATACATTAAGTAATTTTAATTTTCAGCAATTTTAATCAACAGGAGAGATTTTATATTAATTGATAGAATCATCTTCAAATATTAGTTTAAAAGCATTCAATTATCCCTGAGTGACTCTTTTAATTTAGAAATATTACTGTGTAAGTTCACATTATTAACTTATATATCAATTACAGTTAAAAAGATTATACAATTAATCCTTTTAGAGAAAAATGAACTTCAGTTACAAATCATGTAGTAATATTTGGTCAGGTATTATGAAGGAAATGTAAATGCATTGATTCATAAAATCAAATTCATTTGATAAACACTTTAGATTAAAAAAGAGAACGTTAGTTACAGCAGGCTTTGTAGTTTTATAACAGCTTTGTAGAATTTTAACGCAATAAGAGATAGTGATTTTTGTGAGAATTTTTTCTACAATTAAACTTTTCTTCTCAAAAAAAGTTTAAATTTTTTTTCTGATATGGCACATCTACCATTTTAATTCAGTCTTTTTTAGAACATTTGATTCAGTCTTCTTTAGAACATAAGAGTAAGTCTTTGTTCTTCACCTCAAAAACTAAGGAGTAGGATAAGTATATAGCAGACATCTACGGAGCATGAAGAACGGAAGAGAATGTGCAGCCAGCTAGGATAAGGGATAGTTAAGCCAAGGATTTGCGTATGTGTGTGACTTAACCAGGCTGAGGAAGAAGAAGGCTAATTGGGAACATTCTAGTGTTCCTAACAGTAACATAACTAATGAAACGCAGATGTGAGGTATAATAAGGCTTTCAGATAACTCTGCAATCTCTTCAGTATTAACATGGGATAAAATATGAGATAGTAGATCAGATTAACTGGAGAAGTGGATAAAGGCTTTAAGATGAGATGTTTAAAAGTTTGAAAGTATCCTAAAGTGAAACTCCCTAAAATTTAAGAGCTCCTCCAAATTGCCAAAGACCTTTAAACCAATAATGACAGCATTTTCCCTGTCAATTTCCCACATAAGTCCAAAATAACAAATTAATTTATTAACGATTTAAAAATATCTATGTATGTATTAAACTATCATCATAATAACACATAAAGAATATAACATTTTGAGCTTTTGATATCTGAAGATTAATATGGTCATCAAAAATTGCATTCAAAATACTTCACTTTACATATGATTCTGTAATACAAAATTTATACTTTTGAATCATAAAGTACTATAAATAAAATATAATAAATTTATTGAGAGGATTCAGAAAATTAAATTGAAAGTGATTTTTTATATCAAACAATTATTAGTTGAGATTAATAGTGAAAAAAATGCCATAGTAGAAGTAAGGAGTGTTGACTGAATCAGTGGATGAATCACTGAAGGTGACATGCAGAGAAAGTAGATGATGAAGGGGAAACTTCAGGCAAATATTAGACCCAGATAACTGACACAGTTTCCCTATGCTTTTCCTACTATATATGTTGCTGCTGTAGAGATGACAGAACAGCAAGCTTCATGTTGTTTCTCACCCATGAGTATGCACAGCAAGGGTACTTACCAGCCTCAGCCATTTCTGACCATGTACGGTGCCTGCAACAGGAAATCTCTGCTCTGTGACTCCTCTCCTCATCAGCTGCCCAAGGCTTTCCCAGAGTCTGAAACTCTGCCTGCTCAGTCTTCCTTCCTTTTCTTCCTCTTCCTCATCACACATATAAGACCTGCATTGTGGTCTGAAGGTACTACCTAACCAAGCATGCATCCCCATCCCTTGACTTTCACAGTTGTTTCAATAAATGTGTTGCCTTTTTAATTATTGCCTGGTGTCTGCTTCCTGGAGAATCTGAACTATCGTCCTGAGAGACATCATACAATATTTTAAAGAGGACTTTTCATTTTCTAGCTGACACATTTAGGATTATTGGTTAGCATTATATTTGTGTGACCTACATATTTTGTCACAGTACATATATGTCGCCTGTGGTTTGACTGTGCACCTCTTAAAGTTGTCATCACTCCATCTTCTTCAAATAAAGGTCATACACTGAACAAGTGTGGCTGTTAATTTCCCTGCATGAGATTTCAAGAACTCTCTAGCATCTTTTTCATCAACCTCTTCAAAGTTAACATCCCTCTTCAGAAACAATAATTTTCACTCTATCCTCAACCTCTTTGACAAAACCTTTTAAATCAACCACAAAGTGTGGCGTTAGTATCTTATTATATCTCTTGGCATTGATTTAGAAAAAAAATGCCATATTCAGTTGATAAGTTATAAAACCTTTTTGTGTGTCAAAATTTTCCAAAACATTTTAGTAAAGCTTCTTGCTTGACATCTGTACCCTGGACCATGTTTTGCATAGATTATTGAGAATAATAACTTTTGATGACTGTGAAAATCTCATAGATACTAAACATATGATCCATGGGTTATAGATGCAATTTTATATTTGGAGGGGAGAAAAACTATGTGGATAGTAGGGTTGCATTCCACATTCCTGGCTGAATGTTAAGAGGTCAAAAATGTTTTGTACCTTGTTTGTAAGATTTGTAAAACTTAAGGGTCAGAGATAAGCTTGTATATAATTCTCAAAGACTCTCCCTTATCAAGTAGGCTTTGAGAATTTACAAACAATTTTCTTTTGGTTATTCCTTTGAGTAAATGCATTTTTTAGAATACATGATAGACTTATTTAACATAATATTATTAACACAAGTACTTATATAAGTAGAGCCAGCCAACTGGAACACTTCATAACCATATAAAGATGGTTATCTTCTCCTGAAGATAAACCTACCAGAGAATACTGCTTCATCAGTATTGAATACTCATCAACAACAACGTTTTTGTTTATTTTGATCATTTTTTTAATAGAGCAGGAAAATAGCATTTCTTCACAGAGAGATAAATGTGGCTTCCACTGTTTTGTTTTGTTTTGTTTTTTATGAGCTGTCTCAGGTAGCTATAACACAATATCATAGATCATAAGACTTAATCAAAAGACATTTGTTTCTCACAGTTCTGGAGGATGAGAAGTCCAAGGCAAGATCAAAATGCCAGCAGATTTGATTTTTAGTGATGGCCTTCTTCCTGACTCATGGACAGCCTACATCTTATATGACTTTCTTTGTATACACAAAGTGAGGGAGAGAGTGTTCTGATCTCTCATCTTCTTTACAAGGACACTTATCCCATCATGAGGGTACCACCCACATATCTTCATCTAAACCTAATTCTCTTGAGAGTCCTTTGGACTGCAAGGAGATCCAACCAGTCCATCCTAAAGGAAATCAGTCCTGAGTATTCATTGGAAGGACTGATGTTGAAGCTGAAACTCCAATATTTTGGCCACCTGATGCAAAGAGCTGACTCATTTGAAAAGACCCTGATGTTGGGAAACATTGAAGGCAGGAGGAGGAGGGGAGACAGAAGATGAGATGGTTGGATGGCATCACTGACTCACTGGACATGAATTTGAGTAAACTCCGGGAGTTGGTGATGGACAGGGAGGCCTGGCATGCTGTGGTTCATGGGGTCGCAAAGAGTCAGACACGACTGAACAACTGAACTGAATTGAATTACTTCCTAAGGCTCCAATTCCAAAAACTGTCACCTTTGGGCTTAAGCCTCCAAAATATAAAATTTGGGCAGATACAAAGAGTCCATCTATAACATGAGCATAGCTTGAATCTTGATTTTGTGAAGCTTCTCAGGCTTGCTTTGAAAGACAACTGTTTTGCCAGCTCATTTTCTTCTGACATTTTCTTCATCTTGAACTTCTCTGACATTGTTATTGTCATCTGAATCAACAATACTAAAGAATCTGAACTCTTGAGTAATCTGTCTATCAATTTTGCCAATTATTTTGCATGCTTTTCCAATGAGGAATACTATATTCTTGTCACTTCATACATGTGAATGCTAATTCAAAATTTTGTTGTGTTATTTTATTGTTATCATTATGGTGCACATCCTGAAACTGTGTTCTTCAGCATGAGTGCAATTTAAGATTTCCAACTGTTTTCTGGTTCATCATACAGCAGTAGATGAAAACAAAAGCTAAAAATAGAATACACTGTGGAAAAGTATTTGAGAGAAGAGTACAAAGCCCAGTGAAGTCTCATACCAAGGGCAGCGTCCTGATACCTTTATTGTTCCTTTCAACATCAGAACAGTTAAAGCACATTTCAAATAGTCCTCACATAGTTATGAAATTCTTCCAATTGTACTGGGAATGTAATTCAAGTTGGGTTTTTTCCCCACAAATTGTTTTATTAAAATATGGCATTTAATTTAGTGGAGTAAAGTTTTTTCCTCTATAAAGTTTAGGAAGAGTTTTGAGAGAGATATATACTGCTAAAATATAGGCACATTTTGATAGCTTAAAAGATTACATCTTATTTATCCTTTTAATTTTTCCTGTCATTTTAGATCTTTTTATAAAATTTCCTTACCTCATACACCTCCTTTGCATCTCTTTCCATTATTTGATTTTATCATATGACTTGATAATTAAGTTCCCATATTTGCCTTTTCATCAGTTATTAATAAATTGAAGGTAGGGATTACGTTTGCATCGTATTTTCATCTAACATAGAAAATTATAGAAGACATATTAACCTCAAATTGATATCTCCTGAACTGAATATAGAATCCATAGTAAAGTATTGATGGTTTGTGAGTATAGAATAGGTGCTACAACTCAATCTACTTTAGTAAGCTTCAATATCAGGGAGAATTCATAGATTGAGAAAGAGCATCCAAGAGAAGTTAGAATGATGGATCATATCAAACAAAAATGCTGCTACTGCTAAGTCACTTCAGTCGTGTCCGACTCTGTGCGACCCCATAGATGGCAGCCCACCAGGCTGCCCCGTCCCTGGGATTCTCCAGGCAAGAACAAAAATAGATCATGTCAAATAAAAATCTACTTAAGTAGGTTTTCAAAGACTATCTCTTCTTCTAATTTCACCCTTCTGTTTTTTTTTTTCTTTCTAATCATATCCTTTGCATAATAGAGGATACAGATGTTCGTAAATTTGATTTAGCATATTTCAGCACCACCATTCACATTGTTTTCGGAATGTGAAGTAAAATTGTGCATAGAAGAAATCTTGTGTGGCTAAGAATAATGTCTTGCTAGTGTAAATTTTGTTACTAACATGACAAAGGGAGGTACAAACTCCAAAGAGAGGCAGGAGATATTTGCCATATTTTTTAAGCAAGACTGAATTTAATTCAGGATGTCATACATACTCTAACATGAATTTTTAATGATGAGAGAATTCAGCTTAAATATTTAGCAGTATTTTAATGCTCATTTTTGTATTCATTGCCTAATATCTATTGGGCCAAGATTAGTTCAAAAAAGTGATGGTTAAAATGATTTAAAAAATAGCCACTGCGGGGTGGGAAGGAGCATGACTAGGTGGAGCACAGAGCAGTGAAAATATACCATATATGTTATTATAATAATAAACACAAGTCATTATACATTTGTCCAAACTCAGAATAAAGAACAGGAAAAGTGAACATTAATGTTAACTATAGACATTGGGTGTCGTGTAAGTTCATCCTTGATTTTAAAAAAATGTACCATTTGGAAGAGGGATGTTGATAATGAGGGATGCAGTGCATGTATGGAGGCAGGAGGCATATGAGAAAGCTCAGTATTGTTCTCTCCATTTTGCTGTGAACTTTTAAAATCTGCTCTAAAAAGAAATAAAGTATTTAAAATAACAAGAACACATTGTATATCTAGTAGAAGAAAATATAAGAGAACATTGTTATAATCTTGTGGTACAGAAGATCTTCTTAACCAAGTACATCAGGAACTATAAATGAAAAGACTAACAGAACTGACTATATAAATTTTTCAAACTTCTGAAATGGAGAAAATCCACACTGGCAAAATAAAGAAAATTGAAATGAAAAAAAAAAGTTAAACATTATTGCATGAACAAAATGTCTACATAATTTATAAAATATTCTAAAAACTAAAATGTCATCATAAATATTAATAATAAAATAGGCTTCTGCATATCCATAATACAATTTATAGAATAGAGGTCATAAATCTTTTAAGGTTCCTGTATATTCTGCTGCTGCTGCTGCTAAGTCACCTGTCGTCTCTGACTCTGTGTGACCCCATAGACGGCAGCCCTCCAGGCTCCGCCACCCTGGGATTCTCCAGGCAAGAACACTGGAGTGGGTTGCCAGTTCCTTCTCCAATGCATAAAAGTGAAAAGTGAAAGTGAAGTCGCTCAGTCGTGTCTGACTCTTTGTGACTCCATGGACTGCAGCCTACCAGGCTCCTCCATCCATGGGATTCTCCAGGCAAGAGTACTGGAGTGGGGTGCCATTGCCTTCTCCCCTGTATATTCTACCTCAACTTTATCTACTTTGCCCCCATAGAGATAGCTATTATCTTGAAATTCCTTTAATTTTGTTACAAGGTTACCAAATGAATTTTCCCCAACATACTTTATTATTTAAAGCTATTCAGTCCAGTTCAGTCACTCAGTGGTGTCCAACTCTTTGTGACCCCATGGACTGCAGCATGCCAGGCCTCTCTATCCATTACCAACTCCCAGAGTTCACCCAACCTCATGTCCATTGAGTCAGTGATGCCATCCAACCATCTCATCCTCTGTCATCCCCTTCTCCTCCCACCTTCAATCTTTCCCAGCATCAGAGTCTTTTCAAATGAGTCAGCTCTTCACATCAGGTGGCCAAAAGTATTGGAGTTTCAGCTTCAGCATCAGTCCTTCCAGTGAACACCCAGGACTGATCTCCTTTAGGATGGACTGGTTGAATCTCCTTGCAGTCCAAGGGACTCTCAAGAGTCTTCTCCAACACCACAGTTAAAAGGCATCAATTCTTCGGCGCTCAGCTTTCTTCACAGTCCAACTCTCACATCCATACATGACCACTGGAAAAATCATAGCCTTGACTAGATGGACCTTTGTTGGCAAAGTAATGTCTCTGCTTTTTAATATGCTGTCTAGATTGGTCATAACTTTCCTTCCAAGGAGTAAGCGTCTTTTCATTTCATAGCTTCAGTCACCATCTGCTAAGATTTTGGAACCCTCCCAAAAAAATACAGTCAGCCACTGTTTCCACTATTAAAGCTATTAGGTAAATAAAATCATATCTATTAATATAGAAAAACTACTATCATTTGTATTAAAGCCCTTGTTGTTGTTCAGTCCCTAAGTTGTGTTTGATTCTTTGAGACCCCAAGGACTGCAAATGCCAGGCTCCCCTGTCCTTCACTATCTCCTTGAGTTTGCTCAAACTCATGTCCATTGAGTCCATGGTTGCAATGCAACCATCTCATCCTCTATCATCCCCTTCTCCTGTCTTCCATCTTTCCCAGTATCAGGATCTTTTCCAATGAGTCAGTTCTTCATATCAGGGGGCCAAAATTTTGGAGCTTCAGCTTCAACATCAGTCCTTCCAATGAATATTCAGGGTTGATTTCCTTTAGGACTGACTGGTTTGATCTCCTTGCTGTCCAGGGGACTCTTAAGAGTCTTCTCCAACACTACAGTTTGAAAGCATAATGGGAACCCACTCCAGTACTCTTGCCTGGAAAATCCCATGGACGGAGGAGCCTGGTAGGCTGCAGTCCATGTGGTTGTGAAGAGTCGGACATGACTGTGTAACTTCACTTTCACTTTTCACTTTCAGCATTGGAGAAGGAACTGGCAACCCACTCCAGTGTTCTTGCCTGGATAGTCCCAGGGACGGAGGAGCCTGGTGGGCTGCCATCTATGGGGTCGCACAGAGTAGGACACGACTGAAGCGACTTAGCAGTAGCAGCAGCAGCAGCCTTCTTTATGGTCCAACTCTCATATCCATACATGACTACTGGAATAAACATAACTTTGACTATATGGAACTTTGTCGACAAAGTGATGTCTCTACTTTTTAATACACTGCCTAGTTTTGTCATAGCTATTCTTCCAAGGACCAAGCATCTTTTAATTCCACGGCTGCTGTCACCATCCACGTTGATTTTGGAGCCCAAGAAAATGAAACCTGACACTGTTTCCACATTTTCCCCATCTACTTGACATGAATTGATAGGACTGGATGTCATGATCTTTGTTTTTTGAATGTTGAGTCTTAAGACAGCTTTTTCGTTCCCCTCTTTCATTTTCCTCAAGAGACTATTTAGTTTCTCTTCACTTTCTACCGTTAAAGTAGGAACATCTGCATATCTGAGGTTGTTGATATTTCTCCCAGCAATCTTGATTCCAGCTTCATCCAGCCCAGCATTTCTCATGATGTACTCTGCTGCTGCTGCTGCTGCTGCTGCTGCTAAGTCACTTCAGTCGTGTCCGACTCTGTGCGACCCCATAGACAGAAACCCACAAGGCTCCCCTCTCCCTGGGATTCTCCAGGCAAGAATTCTGGAGTGGGTTGCCATTTCCTTCTCTAATGTGTGAAAGTGAAAAGTGAAAGGGAAGTCGCTCAGTCGTGTCCGACTCTTAGCGACCCCATGGACTGCAGCCTACCAGGCAAGAGTACTGGAGTGGGGTCCCATCACCTTCTCCAGATGTACTCTGCATAGAAGTTAAATAAGCAGGGTGACAATATACAGCCTTGACGTATTCTTTTCCCTATTTTGAACCAGTCTGTTGTTCAATGTCCAGTCCTAACTGTTGCTTCTTGTCCTGCATAGAGGTCCTGTATGGTAATGCAGTCTGTTATTCCCATTTTTTAAGAAGAGTTTGTGTGATATACACAGTTAGAAACTTTAGCATAGTCAGTGAAGCAGAAGTAGATGTTTCTTTGGAATTCCCTTGCTTTTTCTATGTTGGCAATTTGATCGCTAGTTCCTCTGCCTTTTCTAAATCCAGCCTGTACATCTGGAAGTTCTTTGTTCATGTACTACTGAAGTCTAGTTTGAAGAATTTTGAGCATAATCTTGCTAGCATGTGAAATGAGTGCAACTGTATGGTAATTTAAACATTCTTTGACATTTCCTTTCTTTGGGATGGAATGAAAACTGACTTTAACCAGTCCTGTGACCACTGTTGAGTTTTCCAAATTTGCTGGCATAATGAGTGCAGCACTTTATACATGTATATATGTATAAAGCCACATGTGCATCATAAGTGAGGAAATCTGTATAGAAACCATGTGTCAGAGTGATCTTCAAGTAAACAGAGATTCAGTGCCTAAAGGTTTGCTTCATCTAAAGTAATGTATTTTTTTTTTTTCTTTCTTTCTGGCAATCCTGGTAGTTGTTTGCTTTTTATCATGTAACACTGAATTCCAATGAAGGCAATGACTGTTAAAAATGCATCTTTTTCAAGACAAACATTCTGAGGTAACATACACAGCTGTGCTTTCTGAGTGAGCTAGTAGGACTCTAGTGCAAAAAGTGAAGAGAAACTAGCCTCTTGATGAAAGTGAAAGAGGGAGTGAAAAGGCTAGTTTAAAACTCAACACTCAAAAAAAACTAAGATCATGGCATCCAGCCCCATCATCTCATGGAAAGTAGAAGAGGAAAAAGTGGAAGCAGTGACAGATTTTATTTTCTTGGGCTTCAAAATCATTGTAGATGGTAACTATAACCATGAAATTAAAAGCCGCTTGTTGCTTGGAAGGAATGCTATGACCAACCTAGACAGCATATTAAGAAGCAGAGACATCAATTTGCTGACAAAGGTCTGTAGAGTGAAAGCTATGCCTTTTCCAATAGTCATGTATGGATGTGAGAGTTGGACCATAAAGAAGGCTAAGCACCTAAGAACTGATGCTTTTGAACTGATGCTTTTAAACTGTGGTGCTGGAGAAGACTCTTGAGAGTCCCTTGGATAACAAAGAGATTAAACCAGTCAATCCAAAAGGAATCAACATTGAATATTCACCTGAAGGGCTGTTGCTGAAGCTGAAGTGCCAACACTTTGACCAAGTAATGTGAATGGCTGACTCATTGGAAAAACCCTAATGCTGGAAAAGATTGAAGGCAAAAGGAGAGGGGAGAGACAGAGGATGGGATGATTAGATAGCATCACTGACTCAATGGACATGAATTTGAGAAAACTGTAGGAGATAGTGAAGGACAGGCAAGCCTGGCATGCTGCAATCTATGGGGATCACAAAGAGTCAGACACGACTTAGGGACTGAACAACAGCAGCAGCAGGGACTGAGCTGTTCTCATTTGGCAGAGCAAACTGCTTATACTCAGCTCTACCTTGTGAGGGGAACCGCACAAGCCAAATGAAATCCCAAATATCTGGCACTCTGCTTAGTTCCCTGATAATTAGAAAGGAGTGACAGAAGAGGATAGGAATCTATGTTTTTGTTTTTCTTTTACGGATTTGCATACCCTAAGGCATTTAAGGTGATACGAAAGAAAAATAACGACTTAAAGTTTATAAAATGGAAGTATGTTTCCTGTGTGCCACATTGTACTAATTCCAGTGGTACAGAAACGCAGATTAAAGACACTAATATTCAGGGTTCCTATTTTGCTAGTGTCTACGTATAGTACATAGTTGCCATGCTTTCACTCAAAAAGGACTTCCTTCAAGTGGTCAAGTGGTCAGAACTTCCAGAAGTACTTATCTTTATCCAGTTTTCCTACATGTATACCCCTAATCCAAGAACTGTAGTACATTCAGGATAACAATAGTTAAATATAAATGACTTTTTGGGAGATAGTTCAAATTAAAAATTGAGTCAGTTCTAGAAATGGATTCTCAGAAAAACGTAGAGACTAGAAATATTTTTGATTGATTCAAAATATTTTTGAAGGTTATCATAATAATAACTTTATGGTCAATATAATCTATTCAGTAAATGGCAGTGATCATGTGTAAATATCAAAAAATTAAGTACTTATTAAATAGGTGAAAAATATTGATCACAATTTATAGATTAAGAAAATCGTGATTTTAATAGCACAAAACTCCCAAGCCTGAAACTGACCAAGATATGTGTCTGTACAAAAGTTAGGAACCAGCTTCATAAGTATCAACTCTTCTTACCAACCGCATTTAATCCAAAAGCATCTAACCCTATACAATAGAATGAAACATTGAAAATTCAGCTAAATGGTCAATTAAAAGCAAACCACACCTTGTGAGGATTAACAGGTATTTTTCAGGATTCAGAATATCCTTTGAAACAATGTCCCCTTAAAACAATGTTCCTTTGAAACAATGTCCCTTAATCAAAATAAATGGGCCAGAATCCATGTAGTAATATGTTTTAGCATCATAATTAATAGTCCATAAATTTTAATTCTTATACTGGTACTATACAGTTAGCTAACAGTCTTAGAAAAGAATCCGCCAAAGAGAAATACTTCTACCCCTGTCAACTGAAATAAGAGCTGAAGGCAAAGAAGTTGAGAAGGGGAGAGATATATGCTCTTATGGTTCTGTGACACTGGCATACATTACAGCAAAATGGTTTTTGTTTGTTCAATTTGAGTAATTTTTCCATTTTGAATAAAATAGTACATATTTTATATATTTATTCTTCTAGTTTTTATTATATAATACAGACAAGTGTTAATTTTTTATTTTTAAAGTTTTTGAATATTGAGATGGAATTTGAGGACAGTTGGATCTAGTGGATAATTTAAAGACACACTATGTCATCTCTAACTAGAGTAGCTGACTGTTGACTCCATTTACCTTCTCTTTTGTCAAAGAAGAGTGCCTATGCAGAATGGTCGAATTGTGTTAGGCAGGTACATTTTAGATAGAGGAGAATAACTAGGCAGGGGTGTGTGTGTGTGCATGAGTACATGCGTGTATGTGAAAAACCTCTATATGGCAGAATGCAGGAGATGCCAATTTGGTTGAATTTCTGTCATATAGAAATTCCCCATTCTCTGAAAAGGGCCCCAATTCAAAGACTTAGGCCTCATTTAAAGTCTTGTATCTCTAGCCCTAGCTGAATGATCCAGGGGTAGACCAAAGCCAGGACATTAGATTATCTCTCCTGATAATTTTAAACCTTGAATGGAGAGACCTGGCAAAGAAGTAGAGTTGAGTTTTGATAAAAAGCAGCACTGAAGGGAGAAGGTCTCCCATCCCCAGTGATTGTGTTTTCTTCAGCTTTCATCATTTTGACTCAATCCAGCTGGAGTGTATTTTCTTAACTGTTTCTGGGATTCTGTGTTGAGCTAGGCTATTTTTCCAATAATTTTTTTTTCCTTATAGAATCAGTTTCTGTCGTTTATAATTACTGCAGTCTTCATTAAGTCAACTCATTACAAGTAGTAAAATAATACCAAAAAACTATTTCTCTTAATTAAGAACTTGAAGAAGTTTTCCTGGTGCTGAAAACCTCATTTGCTGTCCACAAATGTGAGAAGGAAGATTGTTAGGGAGACATAATATTAGAGGTTCAAATGACAGGAAAAATATTTCCAACAGAATTTGAATAATTTGGGGGTCTTGTGAAAAGCCATGATATTTACTGGTTAAGAGTTCAAAGAGTAGGACATTACTTAGCAGCTGAACAATAACAAAGAGTTCAGGGGCCAGAGATGGGGTATTGGAGATGCCAGCGTGGTGCCAGTACTTCTCTAGCCTTGTGACCTGTACAGGTTATTTATCTCTGCTGGTATTCTCATCTGCAAAATGTCTATAGATACAGTGAGGTCTGGGAAGAGATATATTAATGGACATGTAAATAGAGGATGATCTTGGCATGAAGTGTTTCATTGTTATTGGCTATTATTCTTTCTTTTCCCTATTTGCATTACTTATCTCTAGGATGGCAGTCCTTTTGTGCCAACTTCCCTGCAGTAATTACTGAGAGTCCCTTCTATCTCTCTCAAAAGTATGCCTGTTTCGATGATAAATTATATATTGCCTTTGCCATCTCAATTTAAGTCCTCTTCATGTCATGGCTCTATTTTTTACCATGTGCCCCAATCAGTAAATGGCATTATCCTCAAATTAAAAAAAAAAAAAAATAGTAGTCATTACTCATTCTTCCCCTTTCCTCATTCCATAACTCCAAGTCCATGGAGATGGTCTGTCAGTGTTTCCTCCTAAGCATCTCTCTCTTTTATTTACCTCTCTCCACTTCATCTAACCTCACCCCTGATCCTAGTCCAGGTCAGAAACAAATCTAACACTCAAAAGAACCACAAAAATCTCCTGAATAAATTTCCCCACTACCATTCTTTTATGGCTCATGTAGTTTCTCTTCAAAATGGCCTTTTTATAAGGTAAATGAGGTCATGCCATTGTCCTGTTTAAAAACATTAACTGGCCTCCATCAAATTGAAAATAAAATCATAATTTCTCACTGTCATTGATCTGCTACACCTCCAGTCTGGGCCCCTCTCTCCAGTCTCATCATTATGTTAGCAGGCATTCTGTTGTTTGACAGTAGCCAGTATATATCCCAACACAAAGCTCTTCTCATAACTATTTGTCTTGGTCTGAAATGTTCTCCTTGCTTGTCCTCCTTTGTCTCCTTCTCATCCATATCTTAGCTTAAATTTCACCTCTAGCTGGTAACATTCCCTTATTGTCCCCTCTAGAGCAAGTAAAGTTCCATTTACCCCATCTGTGCCCCTTTTCGCTTGGCAACTTGTTTGCTGCTTTCTTTAAACTCATCACATACAGTATGATATGAATTTTGTTTGCTTTGTTGTGTATCTCCTGCACTACTGTAAGCTCAGAGAGGAAACAAACCCTGTCTATGTTGCTGTCCACAGCAACAGAGAGGGCTGAGCCCGTGTAAAAGTGCCCAGTCCTTGGTAATTACCTTTGAATGAATATGTTTAGGAGACCTTATGTAAAAGTATTAGTTTCCCTTTATTTCTCTCCAGAGTTACCGTCTGCTATTTTTTATTCTGTTTTTCTAAAACTAACATTCTGTTATGGGAAGAACCAACTTCTTTATCTGTGAACTTAGAATGTCGTTTAACTTCTTTCTGTCCCAGGCGTCTAATATCTACTCCAACCCCCCTTGCCTTGAGCTCAGTGTGACGCTAAACTCTAAAGCACTATAACAATATCAGTTCCCACTATTTGACAAATAGCAACAATTAGCAACCACACTTAAGGTCTCACTTATCATTATTAATTTTTCAAGCTCAATCAAGTTAAGTAAAATATTCATAATGGTTTAAAATATTTGATCTCATTTGGGTTCAGTTATCATACACTTGTAGATAGGTATTTATTTCAGCAAATGAGGTACTTTTCTATTGAAGAAATAGAATTGAAATTACAGTATTCATATATAGCAAAAAGAAAATCATAATAATAGCCAGCAGTTTTAAATTCACATAATGTGCCAGGCACTATGTGAATAAATTTACATACTTTACCTACATTAATTTAGTCAACTCTCTGGGAAATACATACTTTTATTTGTATTTTACAGGTGAGAAAATAGACTGACAGAATCTATGGGTCTTGCCCAAGTTTCCAAGGCTACTAAGTATAACTTGATTTCAAGACAGAAATAGACAGAAATAGAAAGATAACCCTCACCTCTTGCTACTTTTAGCAGTTTGTATGCAGTGAAGAAGGAAAAGTATATTTATACTGTTTTTATATACTGTACTTTCTTCAAGAGAAACATATCTGCTTTTCCACTATTCACAGATTCTTTCATCTGTCAGCAGATATTTATTTACTTACTTCAATGTGTCTAGCATTCCTTGGGTAAACAAAATGTACACAAAATGTATGGTGCTTATTTTATTGTGTTAATATATTTGAACATGACAATAAAAACCAAAAGAGATAATCATTAGGCCTTTCCCCACAGGGAATTTAAGTTTTATCCACTACATACCATGGCGGCATTGAACTAAACAAGGCACTAAACAAGAGTTTTAGTCTTATTATGAAAAGGATTAAATTTTGTTATTTTGGAAAAATCACTATGCTGCTGCTGCTGCTGCTAAGTCGCTTCAGTCGCGTCCGACTCTGTGTGACCCCATAGACGGCAGCCCACCAGGCTCCCCCGTCCCTGGGATTCTCCAGGCAAGAACAGTGGAGTGGGTTGCCATTTCCTTCTCCAATGCATGAAAGTGAAAAGTGAAATTGAAGTCGCTCAGTCGTGTCCGACTCTTAGTGACCCCATGGACTGCTGCCCACCAGGGTCCTCCGTCCATGGGATTTTCCAGGCAAGAGTACTGGAGTGCGGTGCCATTGCCTTCTCTGATTTAGAGTGGTTTAGGGAGAGTTAAAGAAAATAAATTTACTTAATAAGCTTATATGATAATCATAACATACATGTAAATAATTACTATACAACTTGCTTAAATTTTGTGATAAAAAGAAACTTTTGACAATTTTTACCATAATAATTTAAAAGAAGGGTAGTTTTTTTCTTTATTAAGTCTTAAAGACTAGCTATTCCTAGTTTTATCAGGATATAAGGAAGTATAATTCATGGCTAATTTATAACAAATAGACTTTGTATTTATATATTATTAACCTGAAATAAATAGACTGCCAGTTATTTCTCAAGCAAATATGAGTTTATTTGGGATAAGCAGAAAATTGCAATTCAGGGTCTGTAACCATGGCAAGTAATGTGTAAGTTCTCCTGCAGCAAAGGAAGGAGAAAATTTTACAGTGGGAAATAAGGTGTTGATACGTAAATACTTATTATTGCCATCTTACTAATCGTTTCCTGTTTGTTTGTTTGTTTTCGTTTATTCCTCTTACTGTCTTCCTTTGTGACTTGGTGATTTTCTGTAGTTTCACACATTGATATATTTTTCTTTTGTGCATTTACTGTAGGTATTTGGTTTGTGGTCACTGTGAAGCTTACATAAAATATTGTTGTAACATTCTTTTTTAAGCTGCTAATAATTGGTGTGTGTGTGTGTGTGTGTGTGTGTGTGTGTGTGTGTGTGTGTACTTAGTCACTCAGTCCTGTCCAACACTTTGCAACCCCATGGACTATAGCTTGCCAGGCTACATGGGTGCTCTGTCAATGGGATTCTACAAGCAAGACCACTGGAGTGGGTAGCCATTCTTTCTCCAGGGTTTCTTCCTGACCCAGGGGTCAAACCTGTGTCTCATGCATTGCAGACAGATTCTTTACCATTTGAGCCACCAGGGAAACCTGATAATAATTTAATCACCAACAAAATCTGTACCCTGTTAATCCTTCCTTTTTGTATTTTTTATATTATAATTTACATATTATTTTGTGTCTATTAATAAATTATTATAGCTATAGCAATTTTAATACCATTATCTTTTTTTTAATTTTATTTTATTTTTAAACTTTACATAACTATTAGTTTTGCCAAATATCAAAATGAATCCGCCACAGGTATACATGTGTTCCCCATCCTGAACCCTCCTCCCTCCTCCCTCCCCATTCCATCCCTCTGGGTCATCCCAGTGCACCAGCCCCAAGCATCCAGTATCGTGCTTTGAACCTGGACTGGCAACTCGTTTCATACATGATATTTTACAAGTTTCAATGCCATTCTCCCAAATCTTCCCACCCTCTCCCTCTCTCACGGAGTCCATAAGACTGTTCTATACATCAGTGTCTCTTTTGCTGTCTCGTACACAGGGTTATTGTTACCATCTTTCTAAATTCCATATATATGTGTTAGTATACTGTATTGGTGTTTTTCTTTCTGGCTTACTTCACTCTGTATAATAGGCTCCAGTTTCATCCACCTCATTAGAACTGATTCAAATGTATTCTTTTTAATGGCTGAGGAATACTCCATTGTGTATATGTACCACCGCTTTCTTATCCATTCATCTGCTGATGGACATCTAGGTTGCTTCCATGTCCTGGCTATTATAAACAGTGCTGCGATGAACATTGGGGTACACGTGTCTCTTTCCCTTCTGGTTTCCTCAGTGTGTATGCCCAGCAGTGGGATTGCTGGATCATAAGGCAGGCCTATTTCCAGTTTTTTAAGGAATCTCCACACTGTTCTCCATAGTGGCTGTACTAGTTTGCATTCCCACCAACAGTGTAAGAGGGTTCCCTTTTCTCCACACCCTCTCCAGCATTTATTACTTGTAGACTTTTGGATCGCAGCCATTCTGACTGGTGTGAAATGGTACCTCATAGTGGTTTTGATTTGCATTTCTCTGATAATGAGTGATGTTGAGCATCTTTTCATGTGTCCGTTAGCCATCTGTGTCTTCTTTGGAGAAATGTCTATTTAGTTCTTTGGCCCATTTTTTGATTGGGTCATTTATTTTTCTGGAGTTGAGCTGTAGGAGTTGCTTGTATATTCTCGAGATTAGTTGTTTGTCAGTTGCTTCATTTGCTATTATCTTCTCCCATTCTGAAGGCTGTCTTTTCACCTTGCTAATAGTTTCCTTTGATGTGCAGAAGCTTTTAAGGTTAATTAGGTCCCATTTGTTTATTTTTGCTTTTATTTCCAATATTCTGGGAGGTGGGTCATAGAGGATCCTGCTGTGATGTATGTCAGAGAGTGTTTTGCCTATGTTCTCCTCTAGGAGTTTTATAGTTTCTGGTCTTACATTTAGATCTTTAATCCATTTTGAGTTTATTTTTGTGTACGGTGTTAGAAAGTGTTCTAGTTTCATTCTTTTACAAGTGGTTGACCAGATTTCCCAGCACCACTTGTTAAAGAGATTGTCTTTAATCCATTGTATATTCTTGCCTCCTTTGTCAAAGATAAGGTGTCCATATGTGCGTGGATTTATCTCTGGGCTTTCTATTTTGTTCCATTGATCTATATTTCTGTCTTTGTGCCAGTACCATACTGTCTTGATAACTGTGGCTTTGTAGTAGAGCCTGAAGTCAGGTAGGTTGATTCCTCCAGTTCCATTCTTCTTTCTCAAGATCGCTTTGGCTATTCGAGGTTTTTGGTATTTCCATACAAATTGTGAAATTATTTGTTCTAGCTCTGTGAAGAATGCTGTTGGTAGCTTGATAGGGATTGCATTGAATCTATAGATTGCTTTGGGTAGTATACTCATTTTCACTATATTGATTCTTCCAATCCATGAACATGGTATATTTCTCCATCTGTTAGTGTCCTCTTTGATTTCTTTCACCAGTGTTTTATAGTTTTCTATATATAGGTCTTTAGTTTCTTTAGGTAGATATATTCCTAAGTATTTTATTCTTTCCGTTGCAATGGTGAATGGAATTGTTTCCTTAATTTCTCTTTCTGTTTTCTCATTATTAGTGTATAGGAATGCAAGGGATTTCTGTGTGTTGATTTTATATCCTGCAACTTTACTATAGTCATTGATTAGTTATAGTAATTTTCTGGTGGAGTCTTTAGGGTTTTCTATGTAGAGGATCATGTCATCTGCAAACAGTGAGAGCTTTACTTCTTCTTTTCCAATTTGGATTCCTTTTATTTCTTTTTCTGTTCTGATTGCTGTGGCCAAAACTTCCAAAACTATGTTGAATAGTAATGGTGAAAGTGGGCACCCTTGTCTTGTTCCTGACTTTAGAGGAAATGCTTTCAATTTTTCACCATTGAGGATAATGTTTGCTGTGGGTTTGTCATATATAGCTTTGATTATGTTGAGGTATGTTCCTTCTATTCCTGCTTTCTGGAGAGTTATTATCATAAATGGATGTTGAATTTTGTCAAAGGCTTTCTCTGCATCTATTGAGATAATCATATGGTTTTTGTTTTTCAATTTGTTAATGTGGTGTATTACATTGATTGATTTGTGGATATTGAAGAATCCTTGCATCCCTGGGATAAAGCCCACTTGGTCATGGTGTATGATCTTTTTAATGTGTTGTTGGATACTGATTGCTAGAATTTTGTTAAGGATTTTTGCATCTATGTTCATCAGTGATATTGGCCTGTAGTTTTCTTTTTTTGTGGGATCTTTGTCAGGTTTTGGTATTAGGGTGATGGTGGCCTCATAGAATGAGTTTGGAAGTTTACCATCCTCTGCAATTTTCTGGAAGAGTTTGAGCAGGATAGGTGTTAGCTCTTCTCTAAATTTTTGGTAGAATTCAGCTGTGAAGCCGTCTGGACCTGGACTTTTGTTTGCTGGAAGATTTCTGATTACAGTTTCAATTTCCGTGCTTGTGATGGGTCTGTTAAGATTTTCTATTTCTTCCTGGTCGAGTTTTGGAAAGTTGTACTTTTCTAAGAATTTGTCCATTTCTTCCTCGTTGTCCATTTTATTGGCATATAGTTGTTGATAGTAGTCTCTTATGATCCTTTGTATTTCTGTGTTGTCTGTTGTGATCTCTCCATTTTCATTTCTAATTTTATTGATTTGATTTTTCTCCCTTTGTTTCTTGATGAGTCTGGCTAATGGTTTGTCAATTTTATTTATCCTTTCAAAGAACCAGCTTTTGGTTTTGTTGATTTTTGCTATGGTCTCTTTTGTTTCTTTTGCATTTATTTCTGCTCTAATTTTTAAGATTTCTTTCCTTCTACTAACCCTGGGGTTCTTCATTTCTTCCTTTTCTAGTTGCTTTAGGTGTAGAGTTAGGTTATTTATTTGACTTTTTTCTTGTTTCTTGAGGTGTGCCTGTATTGCTATGAACTTTCCCCTTAGGACTGCTTTTACCGTGTCCCACAGGTTTTGGGTTGTTGTGTTTTCATTTTCATTCGTTTCTATGCAAATTTTGATTTCTTTTTGATTTCTTCTGTGATTTGTTGGTTATTCAGCAGCGTGTTGTTCAGCCTCCATATGTTGGATTTTTTAATAGTTTTTCTCCTGTAATTGAGATCTAATCTTACTGCATTGTGGTCAGAAAAGATGCTTGGAATGATTTCTATTTTTTTGAATTTACCAAGGCTAGCTTTATGGCCCAGGATGTGATCTATCCTGGAGAAGGTTCCATGTGTGCTTGAGAAGAAGGTGAAATTCATTGTTTTGGGAGAAATGTCCTATAGATATCAATTAGGTCTAACTGGTCTATTGTATCGTTTAAAGTTTGTGTTTCCTTGTTAATTTTCTGTTTAGTTGATCTATCCATAGGTGTGAGTGGGGTATTAAAGTCTCCCACTATTATTGTGTTATTGTTAATTTCTCCTTTCATACTTGTTAGCATTTGTCTTACATACTGCGGTGCTCCAGTGTTGGGTGCATATATATTTATAATTGTTATATCTTCTTCTTGGATTGATCCTTTGATCATTATGTAGTGACCATCTTTGTCTCTTTTCACAGTTTTTGTTTTAAAGTCTATTTTATCTGATATGAGTATTGCTACTCCTGCTTTCTTTTGGTCCCTATTTGCATGGAAAATCTTTTTCCAGCCCTTCACTTTCAGTCTGTATGTGTCCCCTGTTTTGAGGTGGGTCTCTTGTAGACAACATATGTAGGGGTCTTGTTTTTGTATCCATTCAGCCAGTCTTTGTCTTTTGGTTGGGGCATTCAACCCATTTACGTTTAAGGTAATTACTGATAAGTATGACCCTGTTGCCATTTACTTTATTGTTTTGGGTTCGAATTTATACACCATATTTGTGTTTCCTGTCTAGAGAATATCCTTTAGTATTTGTTGGAGAGCTGGTTTGGTGGTGCAGAATTCTCTCAGCTTTTGCTTGTCTGAAAAGCTTTTGATTTCTCCTTCATACTTGAATGAGATCCTTGCTGGGTACAATAATCTGGGCTGTAGGTTATTTTCTTTCATCATTTTAAGTATGTCTTGCCATTCCCTCCTGGCTTGAAGAGTTTCTATTGAAAGGTCAGCTGTTATCCTTATGGGTATTCCCTTGTGTGTTATTTGTTGTTTTTCCCTTGCTGCTTTTAATATTTGTTCTTTGTGTTTGATCTTTGTTAATTTGATTACTATGTGTCTTGGGGTGTTTCGCCTTGGGTTTATCCTGTTTGGGACTCTCTGGGTTTCTTGGACTTGGGTGATTATTTCCTTCCCCATTTTAGGGAAGTTTTCAACTATTATCTCCTCAAGTATTTTCTCATGGTCTTTCTTTTTGTCTTCTTCTTCTGGGACCCCTATGATTCGAATGTTGTAGCGTTTAATATTGTCCTGGAGGTCTCTGAGATTGTCCTCATTTCTTTTAATTCGTTTTTCTTTTGTCCTCTCTGATTCATTTATTTCTACCATTCTATCTTCTAATTCACTAATCCTACCTTCTGCCTCTGTTATTCTACTATTTGTTGCCTCCAGAGTGTTTTTAATTTCACTTATTGCATTATTCATTATATATTGACTCTTTTTTATTTCTTCTAAGTCCTTGTTAAACCTTTCTTGCATCATCTCAATCCTTGCCTCCAGGCTATTTATCTGTGATTCCATTTTAATTTCAAGATTTTGGATCAATTTCACTATCATTATTTGGAATTCTTTATCAGGTAGATTCCCTATCTCTTCCTCTTTTGTTTGGTTTGGTGGGCATTTATCCTGTTCCTTTATCTGCTGGGTATTCCTCTGTCTCTTCATCTTGTTTAAATTGCTGAGTTTGGGGTGTCCTTTCTATATTCTGGCAATTTGTGGAGTTCTCTTTATTGTGGCGTTTTCTCGCTGTGTGTGGGTTTGTACAGGTGGCTTGTCAAGGTTTCTTGGTTAGGGAAGCTTGTGTCGATGTTCTGGTGTATGGAGCTGTATTTATTCTCTCTGGAGTGTAATGAAATGTCCAGTAATGAGTTATGAGATGTCTATGGTTTTGGGGTGACTTTGGGCAGCCTGTATCTTGAAGCTCAGGGCTGTGTCCCTTTGTTGCTGGAGAATTTGCTTGGTATGTCTTGCCCTGGAACTTGTTGGCCCTTGTGTGGTGCTTGGTTTCAGTGTCGGTATGGAGGCATTTGATGAGCTCCTGTCAATTAATGTTCCTTGGAGTCAGGAGTTCCCTGGAGTCAGGGATTGGACTTAAGCCTCCTACTTCCAGTTATCGGTCTTATTTTTACAGTAGTTTCAAAACTTCTCCTTCTATACAGCACCATTGATAAAACATCTACGTTAAAGATGAAAAGTTTCTCTACTGTGAGGGTCACTCAGAGACATTCATAGCGTTACATGGAGAAGAGAAGAGGGAAGAGGGAGTTAGAGGTGACCCAAATGAGATGAGGTGGAATCAATAGTGGAGAGAGTGGGCTAGCCAGTAGTCACTTCCTTATGTGCACTCCACAACTGGACCGCTCAGAGATGTTCATGGAGTTATACAGAGAAGAGAAGAAGGAGGTAGGAGACAGAGGTGGCCAGAAGGATAAAAGGGGGAAATGAAAAGGAGGGAGACAGATCCAGCCAGTAATCAGTTCCCTCAGTGTTCTCCACCATCTGGAACACACAGAAATTCACAGAGTTGGGTAGAGTAGAGAGGGGTTAGGGAGGAGATACAGGTGACCTGGTGGAGAAAATGGAGAGTCCAAAGGGAGAGAGAGCAGTCAAGCCAGTAATCTTGTACCCTAGTGAAAAATGGGTCCTGAAGATTGGGTTCTTAAAGGTACGAAATTGGTAACAAATACATAAAAGCAAAAATTAAAAATCTAGAGTAGAGTTTGGAATTTCAAAAATGCGATGTTAATGAAAAGAAGAAAGAAAAGAAAGAGAAAAAAAACGAACAAAGAAAAACAAACAAGGTCGCGAAAATTATAAAGAAACTACAGGTACAAAATTGATAACTAATACCAAAAAGAAAAATTAAAAATCTAGAGTAGAGTTTGGAATTTCAAAAATACAATGTTAAAAAAAGAAGAAAAAACAAAAAAACAACATGGTCAAAAAATTACAATTACAAAATATATATATGAAGTTTGCTGAAGAATAAAAAAAAAATAGGGTTTTTTTTTTTTTTTTTTGCAAAGTAATAGTTATAAAAGTGAAAATTAAAGGACAATAGAGGACTTAAAATTTTTTTTTTTTAAAATTAAAAAAAAAAAGAAAGAAAGATTGATCGTAAAAATATATCTAGGTCTTTCTCTGGTTTTGTTGTGAGTATTGTGGGTTCAGTTCATTTTTGGCTAGTTCCTTAGTCCGACTTATATTTCTCAAGATCTATAGGCCCCTTCCTATGTAATCCGTAGTAACCACAGGGTTTTAATCTATGGCCTGTAGCTTCCAAGGCGTTTCCCTCTGTTATAGCTTCTTCTGTTTGCTGGTCTCTTCAGTGTCTGGTTCCCGCCCCGACACAAAGGGGACGGTTGAGGACACTATTTTTTTTTTTTTTTTTAATTTAGGCTCACTTGTTCAGCCGCGCTGTGGGGAGGGAGGGAGGGATGCTGCAAACAGATAACATTGGCGTGCGCTCGCAGTGCCTCAGCCACACTGGGTCTGCCCCCGCTCACGGCGTGTGTAGCCTCCCTGCCCACACTGCTCGGGCTCTAGGTTGTTCCGCCGGGAACAATCAGAGGCCGGCCCTGGGCTAAGCTCCCAGGTCCAAGCCGCTCAGGTTCAGGCACTCGGGTAGTTCTCAGAGGCGCAGACTCGGTTGTGCCTGCGTTTTGTGCTCTTCCCAGATCCGAGCAGCTCAGGTGATGTGTTTGGCGGGCGCCAATGCTTCAACTTATCGCCTCCCCGCCACTCGGTTATCTGGGTGTAAAACCGGCGCACCTTCTCAGGCAGATGTTGACCGTCCAGACCCCCAAGAAGTTTTAGTTAGCAAAGAAGTCTGCTTACAGTTTTAGATAGTGTCTCTCTGGGGCTGCGATTGCCCCCTTCCGGCTCTGGCTGCCTGTCACCGGAGGGGGAAAGTCTGCAGCCGGCTATCTCTGTTCAGTCTTTTGTTCTGTGCGCAGGCCTGGCGGTGTCTTAGGTTAGGGCTGGCTTTTCGCGTGGTAGATATCCCACAGTCTGGTTTGCTAGCCCAAATTATTTCGCTCAGATAGCGCTCAGGACATTCGGCCCGATTCTTACTCTAAGGGACACAGCCCGCGCCGCACTTCCCTGCCCAGCCCCCGCTTGCTAATGCCGTGTGCAGGCGTCTGCGCTGCTTCTCTGCTGGGGGAGTTACCGTAGGGCTCACAATCTGCGATTTTTAATTGTTTATTTATTTATTTATTTATTTTCCTCCCTTTTATGCTGCCCTCGGTGCTTCCAAATCTCGGCACAGATTCGGCAGTGAGAAGGTTTCCTGGTGTTTGGAAACTTCTCACTTTTTAAGACTCCCTTCCAGGGACGGAACTCCGTCCCTCCCTCTTTTGTCTCTTTTTTTTTGTCTTTTATATTTTTTCCTACCTCCTTTCAAAGAGTTGGGCTGCTTTTCTGGGTGCCTGATGTCCTCTGCCGGCATTCAGAAGTTGTTTTGTGGAATTTACTCGACGTTTAAATGCTCTTTTGATGAATTTGTGGGGGAGAAAGTTTTCTCCCCGTCCTACTCCTCCGCCATCTTGGCTCCTCCCCCTAATACCATTATCTTTTAACATTTGTAGTTGAGTTCAGTGATCTACATATTACCATACTATTATGGCATTAGAATATTCTAAATTTGACCATATACGTAACCTAATAACCCAATCTAGTGTATTTTATATGTCCATATGTTTTCATGTGAGTAATTATCATTTCATTTCAGATTAAAGAACTCTTTTTAGTATTTCTTATAGGACAAGAGGTCTAGTGGTGATTAACTCTCTTTCCTCTGTTTGTCTTGAAAGGTTTTCTCTCATTTTGTAGGACATTTTTGCCAAGTAAAGTATTCTTAGTTGGCAAGCTGTTTTTTTTGTTTGTTTGTTTGTTTTTCCATTTAGCACTTTGAATATATCATCCCACTGTCTCTTGATCTGCAAAATTTTGCCTGAGAAATCTATTGACAGCTGTTTGAAATTCCATTGTATGGAATAAGGTTTTTCTTTTTTTCTTTTTTTCTTTTGCTGAATTCAAAATTCTCACTTTGTCTTTGATTTTGAACAATTTTATTATAATGCGTCTCAGAGAAGTCCTCTGTTGGTCAAACCTGTATGGGGTGTTATGTTTTTATGCACCTGAAATACCATATCTTTCTCCAGCTTTCAGAAGTATTTGGCCATTGTTTCTTTAAACAACTGTTCTGCCATTTTCTCTATGTACTCTTTTTGGGATGCCATAATAAGAATATCATTTCTTATGATGATGTCCTATAACTAATCTGCTTTTTATTTGTTTGTTTGTTTTACTTTTTAAAATTCTCTTACACTCTTCTTCTCTGAAAAATTTCAAACGTCCTATCTTCAAGTTTATAGAATCTCTCTCCTGCTTGTTCAAGTCTGCTGTTGATGCTCTCTATTGCATTTTTCAGTTCTTAAGTTGTATTTTTTATGTAGAACTTTTGTTTTTTAATTATTGTCTCTGTTGAATCTCATTTTGTTCATATAATATTTTCTTGATTTTTTTTATGTGGGTATTCTTTTACCTTTCTGAGTTTCCTTAAGATAATCATTTTAAGCTTTCTTCCTTCAACTCATAAGCCTCCATTTTTGAGGGATTAGGTACATTTATAATATTCATTTGGTAGTGTCATGTTTCCTTGACTTTTTGTGTTTCTTGAAGTCTTTCATTTGCTGTCTTCACATTTGAAGAAGAGGTTAACTCCTCCAGTTATTACTCTCTGGCTTCAGAAGAGAGTTACCTTCACCTGTTTCTCTGTCTAGGGGTTTTGAGACTTCCACAGATCTTTTCCAAGAATATGCCTGCCCCACACTTCTTGTTCCCTCTTGAGTCAGGAATGGTGGTGGTGGTGGTGGTGGTGGTAGTGGGATTTTTAACATTGTATGCCTTCTCTCAATCTCACAAATTCAGGCCAGGTGTTGTGAGTCTGTTGTTTATTCTTTCCTAGGCTTTGTATCTTCTCCTAACCCCAGAGAGCTAGTCTGCCTTTCTGCATTTGCTTACTAGCCATCTGCAAAGGCTCACTCTGGTGTCTACAGGAGCTCAGGATGGCAGCCAGCCATTAAGGAGTAGAAGAGGCATGTGAGATGTTAGTATGCCCGTGGGCCAGTTAAGGAGTCCACAGGTAGATGTCTCCAGTGGCCTATGGTAGGCTCTTTAGTAGTGTCCCAAGTACATTATTTTTAATTCTATCACATGAATCTGAGTATTTAAAGACAGGATATTTTAAAATATCCTTGATAATACTTTCATTATTATTGGTAATAATTTAGATTGTGCCTCACAGTATAAAATTTCAAAATAAAAAGTCAGGTCTCTTTTTCTGGTGGTAGACCTGGTAGTCATGACTGCTATGGGAGAATGGCATTGAAACATGTAAAATATCATGTATGAAACGAGTTGCCAGTCCAGGTTTGATGCACGATACTGGATGCTTGGGGCTGGTGCACTGGGTCAACCCAGGGGGATGGATTGGAGAGGGAGGAGGGTTCAGGATGGGGAACACATGTATACCTGTGGCGGATTCATTTTGATATTTGGCAAAACTAATACAATTATGTAAAGTTTAAAAATAAAATAAAATTGAAGAACAACAACAACAAAAAAACTACAGAAGAAAATATGCAAAATACAAATGTTTACAAAAGTATCAGACTCTCTGTGGGCTTACAGAAGATGAAGAGACACTTATTTAAGGAAATCTAAATTTGATTGAGAATGTGATTCTGTGGTATTTGAACTAAGACCCATACCATCTCTATTTATCACAGCTTAATGATATGTAACTCCACTCCAAGTTAACATAATCAAAAATCCAGGGCTTTCTCTCTCCCTGACTCCTGGTTAGTAAAGCTGTTTTCTCAGGAAAGCAGGACATAATAATTTCTCATCCTTCCCCTAGCTACCTATTCCTGAGGCTAAGTTCTGGGTGAATACAGCTAAGAGGTGGGGACACCCTTCTTTTGCTCAGTCCTTAATCATGGGACAGAAGATCTATGTTGGATGTGGCACTGCTGAATAATCTGGAGCCCCAAATACCCTTGTTCCAGCTTTGGTGGTGGGGGAGTCATGCTGAGAAAAGCAAACCTAGAAGATCTGTAGATGCCACTTCCTCATGTACCAAGCTCTCACTACCTTATAGTGAAAGTATCCTTCAGAGAGAAGCAGACCATTGTTCCCACCTTCACCCACCTCAGCTTCACACATTTTACCCCAGAGAGAGAAGCAGAGTGTGGAACAGAGTGTAGAACAAATTCCTATCAAATAGACCTAGTGAAAATTTATAGACTATACTATCCAACAAGAGCCAAATGCATGTTCTTATCAATAACACAAGGAACATTCACCAGGAGACACCATGTACTAAAACAAACAAACAAACAAACAAAAAACACACTTCAGTATTTTTAAAAGGATAGAAATTATTTTTAAAGTGTAGTGCCTGATAATATGAAACTAAAACTAAATTATTAGAAATAAATATGGGAATCTTACAAATATGTGGCAATCAAACAACATACTCCAAACAGATGGATCAAAGAAGAAATCACAAATGAAATTAGAAAATATTTTGAGATTGATGAAAATGAAGACATAGTGCAGGAAAAAAAAAAAAAAAACTTTTAGAGTGCAGTTAAAGCCGTGCTTAGAGGGAAATTTATAGCTCTAAATGCCTATGTTAGAAAAGAAGGAAGGTATCAAATCGAAATCCTAAACTTCAACCTGACATTAAAAAGAAGAGAAAGTTAAACTTAAAGCCAGCAGAGGATGTAAAGGATAAAGATTAGAGTTATCTTAATGAAATATGGCAACCCACTCCAGTATTCTTGCCTGAAAAATCCCCTAGGCAGGGGAGGCTGGTGGGCTACAATCCATGGGGTCACAAAGAGTCAGACATGACTGAAGTGACTGAGCATGCACGTGTGAGGAAAGAAATAGAAAAACAATAGAGAAAAATCAGTAAAACTAAAAGCTCATTTTTGAAAAGATTTTTTAAAAATTGATAAACATGTAGCTGGCTTCTCCAAGAAACAGACAAGACTTAAGTTCCAAGAACCAGAAATGAGAGAAGAAACATTACTATAGCTTCACTGAAATAAAAAGTGTTATAAAAAAATACTATGAATACTATGAGCAATTGTATGTCAATAAATTAAATAACTTAGAGCAAATGAAAAAATGTCTAGAAAAACAAGGAAACTAGATTTACACACACACTCACAAAGGAACCTATGTTGAGAATTAAAAGAGCACAGGAAGAAGTTAACTTCACCATGGAAAGTTTATGAAACTGCTAGGTTAATGAAGAGTTGTATTATGTAATTAAAATCTTCTCAATATTGCTGGTTACTTTGTTTTCATAAATGACTACTATGCATGCCCTGAGTCACCAATAGTGGATATAGACATTGTTTGGCCAGAAGAGAAGTCATTCAACATATTTTAGATAAAAGTATTAAAGCATTGAAAATAATAACAATATATAATCTTTGGAAAAACTAAGGAATCAGAAATTGTGATGGAGTCAGGGAAGTTTGAGAGAGTTAAGAAAAAAGATATCAGCCATTTATGTCATCTCCTCCACTTTCCAAATCTTGACCATGTGCCTGCCATTGACAGGTTGGAGTAGAAACCTATAGTAAGTCGATTCTGAGAACCCTGCAGGAACTTCAGATTATGGTGATAGTGATGCCCTCAAAAAAAAAGGCGAGGCAGAATAAAATGACGCAATACTTAACATTTTTATCTACATAACAGTTTATTAGAATAAAATATACCTTAAATTATTTTATTAAACCAGATTCCAAATTTAACTCCTTACCAAATAGGAGTTAAGTTATAATAAAAATGATTTTTGAGTATGAAAACACTTCTCTATCCTTATTTTGAAAGGATTATAGACATCTTTTAATAAAACTGCTGACACATCTATCACTGTAATTTAATATACTCAAGAGAAATAGATACAAAATTATTAATAACAATGTGCAACCTATTTTACTCTACTGGCTATAAACTCTCTGATGCATTTCTAGGTACTGAAAATTAGCTTCCTTCATGCATTTCAGAAATAAATCCTTTGTATCTGATTAAAATGCAGATGAGCATCATAAACTATTGTAATTTGAAAGGACTGAACTCATGATGCAATCTGCTTCCATCTGCTTTCAGGTGTAAAGCAGGAGGGAGTGTTGCTGAAAGTATCACTGAATCCAGTTTAGGTTAAAACTCGGAATTAAACATGCCAGTCTGACTCCCCTCAGTTTTTTGTTTGTTTGTTTCTACATTTATGTCATTTTGTTGTGTGCCTGTGTAGGTTTAGGCCATCTGCATAATCATATTGCTGTTAATTATAACAAAGCATGTTTAAAATTTTTTTCACAAATATGTATGGGGGGAAACAGCTAAATTATTGGCAGGATTTTGAAAGAGCTTTGGAATTAACATGGAATGCCATAGGCTCATTTCTTCACTAAGGTGGTTCTCCCTTCTAACATTTTTCAGCCAATATGAAAGCAGTGAAATGAAGCCGTATGTAGCGAGCAGGAACAGGTAAATAGTAGATCCCTGAAAGTCATTGCCACAGGGCTGGGAGCAGAGATTGGGGTTTGATAAAGATGCACTTAAGTATGAAACTGAAGTCTGCCTAATAATGCTGCAGTTGTTAATATTTCTCTGAGTTTAAATTTCATCTTTGGTAAATGATTATGATTAATGTGCATCTGTAAGATTTACGAGAATCAAGTTTAGAGATCATCTAGTAGAATGTCTGCATATTGCTAGTGAAATAGACACGTAAGCCAGTTTTTCCTCTGTACAGCTGTACTGTAGACCTTTCTTAATGGTAATGAAAAAGATGGCATGGTCGTGCACATAGAGTCAGACATTCTGTAAGTGAAATCAAGTGGGCCTTCAGTTCAGTTCAGTTCAGTTCAGTCGCTCAGTCGTATCCGACTCTTCGCGACCCCATGAATTGCAGCATGCCAGGCCTCCCTGTCCATCACCAACTCCCGGAGTTCACTCAGACTCATGTCCATCGAGTCAGTGATGCCATCCAGCCATCTCATCCTCTGTCGTCCCCTTCTCCTCCTGCCCACAATCCCTCCCAGCATCAGAGTCTTTTCCAATGAGTCAACTTTTCTCAAGAGGTGGCCAAAGTACTGGAGTTTCAGCTTCAGCATCATTCCTTCCAAAGAACATCCAGGACTGATCTCCTTTAGAATGGACTGGTTGTATCTTCTTGGAGTTCAAGAGTCTTCTTCAACGCCACAGTTCAAAAGCATCAATTCTTCAGCGCTCAGCCTTCTTCACAGTCCAACTCTCACATCCATACATGACCACTGCAAAAACCATAGCCTTGACTAGACGAACCTTTGTTGGCAAAGTAATGTCTCTGCTTTTCAATATGCTATCTAGGTTGGTCATAACTTTCCTTCCAAGGAGTAAGCATCTTTTAATTTCATGGCCACAATCACAATCCGTGGTGATTCTGGAGTCCCAAAAAATAAAGTCTGACACTGTTTCCCCATCTATTTCCCATAAAGTGATGGGACCAGATGCCATGATCTTCGTTTTCTGAATGTTGAGTTGTAAGCCAACTTTTTCACTCTCCTCTTTCACCTTCATCAAGAGGCTTTTGAGTTCCTCTTCACTTTCTGCCATAAGGGTGGTGTCATCTGCATATCTGAGGTGATTGATATTTCTCCCAGCAATCTTGATTCCAGCTTGTGCTTCCTCCAGCCCAGTGTTTCTTATGATGTACTCTGCATATAAGTTAAATAAGCAAGGTGGCAATATACAGCCTTGACATACTCCTTTTCCTGTTTAGAACCAGTCTGTGGTTCCATGTCCAGTTCTAACCGTTGCTTCCTGACCTGCATATAGGTTTCTCAAGAGGCAGGTGGTATTCCCATCTCTTTCAGAATTTTCCACAGTTTATTGTGGTCTGGTATTCCCATCTCTTTCAGAATTTTCCACAGTTTTTGTGATCCACACAGTCAAAGGCTTTGGCATAGTCATTAAAGCAGAAATAGATGTTTTTCTGGAACTCTCTTGCTTTTTCCATGATCCAGTGGATGTTGGCAATTTGATCTCTGGTTCCTCTGCCTTTTCTAAAACCAGCTTGAACATCTGGAAGTTCACGGTTCACATATTGCTGAAGCCTGGCTTGGGGAATTTTAAGCATTACTTTACTAATGTGTGAGATGAGTGCAATTGTGCAGTAGTCTGAGCATTCTTTGGCATTGCCTTTCTTTGGGATTGGAATGAAAACTGACCTTTTCCAGTCCTGTGGCCACTGCTGAGTTTTCCAAATTTGCTGGTGTATTGAGTGTAGCACTTTCACAGCATGATCTTTTAGGATATGAAATAGCTCAACTGGAATTCCATTACCTCCACTAGCTTTGTTCGTACTGATGCTTTCTAAGGTCCACTTGACTTCACATTCCAGGATGTCTTATGGAAGCATTATTACAAACAAAGCTAGTGGATGTGATGTAATTCCAGCTGAGCTATTTCACATCCTAAATGCAGATGCTGTTAAAGTGCTGCACTCAGTATGCCAGCAAATTTGGAAAATTCAGCAGTGGCCACAGGACTAGAAAAATTCTGTTTTCATTCCAGTACCAAAGAAGGGCAATGCCAAAGAATGTTCTGACTGCCATACAACAGGATTCATTTGACTTGCTAGCATGGCAGTGCTCAAAAATCCTTCAAGCTAGGCTTCAACAGTATGTTAGCAGAGAACTTCCAGTTATACAACCTGGATTTAGAAAAAGCAGAGGAACCAGAGATTAAGTTGCCAACATCCATTGGACCATGGAAAAAGCAGGGGAATTCCAAACAAACAAAAAAAATCTACTTCTGTTTTACTGACTATAAGAAAGCTATTGACTGTGAGAATCACAACAAATTGGAGAATTCTTAAAGAGATGGGATTACCAGACAACCTTACCTGCCTCCTAAGAAACCTGTATGCAGGTCAAGAAGCAACAGTTAGAAATGGACAGGGAACAACAGACTGGTTCAAAATTGGAAAAGGAGCATGTCAGTGCTGTATATTGTCACCCTGCTTATTTAATTTATATGCAGAGTACATTGTACAAAATTCTGGGCTGGGTGAATCACAACCTGGAATCAGGATTGCCAGGAGAAATATCAACAACTTCAGATATTCAGATAATACCACTTTAATAACAGAAAGCAAAGAGGAACTAAAGAGCCTCTTGATGAAGGTGAAGGAGGAGAGAGAAAAACCTGGCTTAAAACTCTACATTCAAAACACTAAAATCATGGCATACAGTTCCATCACTTCATAGCAAATAGATGGGGAAAATGTAGAAACAGTGACAGACTTCATTTTGGGGGCCTTCAAAATCTGCAGATGGTGACTGTGGCTACGAAATTAAAAGACACGTGTTCCTTAGAAGACAAGCTATGACAAATCTAGACAGTGTATTGAAAAGCAGAAACATTGCTTTGCTGACAAAGGTCTGTCTAGTCAAAGCTATGGTTTTTCCAATAATTATGTTCAGATGTGAAAGTTGGACCTCGAAGAAGACTGAGCGTAGAATGGAGTTTGAACTGTGGTGTTGGAGAAGACTCTTGAGAGTCTCTTGGACTGCAAGGAGATCAAACCAGTCAATACTAAAGGAACTCAGTCCTGAATATTCATTGGAAGGAATGATGCTGAAGCTGAAGCTCCAATACTTTGGCCACCTGATGCAAAGAGCTGATTCATTAGAAAAGACCCTAATGCTGGGAAAGATGGAAGGCAAGAGGAGTACGGGATGACAGAGGATGAGATCGTTGGATGGCATCCTTGACTCAATGCACATGAGTTTGAACAAGTCCAGGAGATGATGAAGGACATGGAAGCTTGGCATTCTGCAGTCTATGGGTTCACAGAGTCAGACATGACTTAATGACTGAACAACAATTAGGAGGCAACTCAACACAAAAAGAAAAAAAAGTAGGCTTTTAAATTATAGAAAATATAAATATATATTATGAAAACTGGTTTTATATTTTGCATTCTTATGTGAAATATTACAAGTGCTGCATTGACTGTTTTCCTTTTAACCTCACTTCTTGTTCTCCTCTTTGATGGCCTTATTAATCTTTTGTAGTTTTATCAAATGCTACTTCAGTGAGCCTAGGGGTCAGACCTCAGTCATTTTATTTCATGAAAACTAGCACAATAATTAATAGCAAACAAACAAACAAAAATTGAAATCAAATTGCCAATATCCGTTGGATCATAGCAAAAGGAAGAAAGTTCCAGAAAAATATCTACTTCATTGACTATGCTAAAGCCTTTGACTATGTGGATCACAATGTGACTTAGCAACTGCAAAACAATGAGAAAGAGGCCTGTGCATAAGTGTTCTACAGTGTTCCCTGAGCTTATTTCCATGTTTTTAGAAGTTCTCTACAATAAATTTCTCATTTTGTATCTTTTGTTCCAATATGAAAAATAAAATAGAGAAACATTCTGAATCACTGAAGAACCATCTCATTTGGACATTTGTTTATACTTGGAAACATGTTATTTCCATATAGTGTTATTTTAAAACAGGAGACTGTTGAAATGTCATGGAGATGGTCTTCATGAAGCCATGCAGACAAGTGGCTGTGATAGCCCAGGATTCTGTAGATTGAGTATAGGTTTCATAAGCCAAAGAGGCTGAGAATAGGGCCATTACATGATCCATGGAATTTGAAGAAGCCAGTTCCATAAGAAAAGGAGGTATAGTCATCAGTATCATCTTCCCACTGCAAATGGTACTTAAACTTAAGACCAAATCATCATTTAGCATATTTAATTAATGTGATTTGTGCTAACAGTATGGTATTTTAAAATTTCAACTTAGTGATCATTTTGCATTTCACAATATATAGAAATTGTAATCATAAGAAAAGTAAAACAAAATTTGTTTATCATTGTACATATTTAGATAATTTGTAAATGTTAAATTAACTCTAGAACCATGAAAGAATTATTGATTAGAATCATTTTTCCAGTTCTGTAGATAAGTTGAAATTTATTAATAGTGAATTAACTTTGAAGAACTAAAAACAGCCATCTCTTTGAAAGGAAAAAGTCCCATTTAATACTATATATGAAGCTTAAACTATAATAATATCAAATTTAAATACATTTAATTTTAATATTATAATAATATTTTAAAACCATTAATTGAAATGAAAGTTATTTAGTTGTGTCTGACTCTTTGTGACCCCATGAATTGTACAATTCATGGAGTTCTCCAGGTCAGAATACTGGAGTGGGTAGCCTTTCCCTTCTCCAGAGGATCTTCCCAACTGAGGGATCAAATCCAGGTCTCCCATATTGCAGGCTGATTGTTTACCATCTGAGCCACCAGGGAAGCCCATTTAAAAATTATTATATTTTATATTTATATATAAATATTATATTTAAAACTATAATAGTATTAAACATAAATGTAATATTAACATTAAAGTACAGATTACATAATATTGCATATTTGTGTGGTAAAGAAACTATAAGCAAAGACAAATGACAGAATCATAGACTAAAATAAAATATTTGAGTAAACTGTACTTGATCACATTTGGTAGATCAAATATTGTCACAAATTGAAAAATGCATATGGTTTAACTTTATATTTGTGATATTTAATACATAAAAATTTAATATTTCTACTTTATACCCAAAGTTATGCACATTAATGAAATAAAGTAACTGCCACAAGAAAAGCTAGCATGGAATATAGTTAGGAAATTCACAGAAGAAAATATACAAATGGGCTTCTGATGAAAATATGTTCCACATCACTAATCATCAAGGACAAGGTGATTGAAACACTGAAAACTTTAAAAAAAATTAGGATGATAGAAATATGAAAGGTTGATTATAATCAGTGCAGCCAAGGATGTGGCACAACTATTAGCTCTACCCAGTGGAACTGGACGTCACTTCAAACTTTGTGGAATTTGTCTAGCAGCATTTTTAAACATTAAAGTGTACACACTCATCGAACCACTATATGGCCCTTATCCAGTAGAAATTGAGGGTGTCATTACACAGAAATAATGTGGTAAATGGATTTGTATTATACAATACTTTATTTGAAATAAGTAGAAAAAAAATCCCAATATCCATCAGTAGAAAAATCCCAATATCCATCGGTATAATATTTTTATATTAAAAATATATAAATTTTTATATATTTATTTTGAGAAAAATGCATTGCTAAGAAAAGCAAAGTATAGAACACTGTTTTTCTATTTTTATTTCTTTAAAAAAAGTGTCGTGCTTCTATAAAAAATTGAATAGCACATCTTCTAAATTGTTACTCTGCTTTTAGTAAGAAATGGAATTTAAATAGAAGAGAATTTTCTCATACCTCATATTTCTGTATTGTTGGCATTGGTGCAATGTGCTACTATTACAGAAATTAAATGTATAGATAAACCAATTTAAGAATATGAAAGAAAAATTGCAAGGACCTTCCTACTTTTACCTGTCTTTACAAAATTTGGTAATTTATCTTAATTGAAAAATGTCTAAGATTGTGAATACTGAGTGAAAGAAGACATAATTAAATGTTTAATTACATGGCCGCATTCCATTAAAAATATTGTAGTGTTTTGTAATGTAATTCCTATTGAGATTTCTGAATTCCCCATTGCAGTTGTGTCTTACTTTTTCTTTTTCTATCCTAATAAGCAGGACACTATTCCTCTGTGTCTTGTTTCTGTTTCATCTGTTTTATAAATACATGTTATTCAATCCATTAATGGATATCTGTTGAATTTTTAAGTAATTCATAAAATATTTGAGTTTAATATTTTTCTCTTTTGATTATCTATTACATGAACCAAGTTATCTACTGAGAATGCTTGACTTGTATTTTTTTTTATCTCAAAATGATACATATTAAACCCATATTGCACTTTTGTTGGTAGTATAAGGTAAAGAAATCTTATTTGAAATCTAGCTGCTAAATTGGAGAAGGAAATGGCAACCAACTCCACTATTCTTGCCTGGAGAATCCTGTGGACAGGGGAGCCTGGTGGGCTGCTCTCCATGGGGTCACACAGAGTCGGACACAACTGAAGCAACGTAGCATGCATCCATGCATTGGGGAAAGAAATGGCAACCCACTCCAGTGTTCTTGCCTGGAGAATCCCAGGGACAGAGGAGCCTGGTGGGCTGCCGTTTATGGGATGCACAGGGTCAGACACGACTGATGCAACTTAGCAGCAGCAGAAGCTGATAAATAATTTTAAATGCCCTCTGAATACTGAAAATTGAATACATTAATGAAGTCTAAGACTTTTCTAAGAATATAACAAATGTCTTTTAAATATAATATCCACATTGGAGAACAGTAAACCACTTTATGCACATAATTTTATGTTAATTTTAATTCTTGACTTCTTGAACTATTCATGAAGGATAATTGAACTCATGTACAGAGTATATTTTCACAGAAAGAAGGCTTAAATAAGCTAAAATGGCTTACAAAATTAAATGAAGGAATAGTTAAGCTTTTTAGTACTAAGTACAGCATTAAACTTGCAAATGCAAAGCTTGAAAGCTGATGTTAGTATTTATTAGCACATATGTTGACCCTGATGAATATATTTCAGTTATTCAATGGCAGATAGCATCACTGAAATAAAGAGAGAAAAAATAAAGAGCTTGGGCTGGAAGGAGTTTTACCTTTGAAATGGGGTACTGCTGCCAATGGTTTTCTTCATTACTTTTGTTATTGAGAGAAAAGTTATTGAATATTTCATTTGCTTTCTTTTCAGTAGATATTTTGATAGCCTGAACATCCCTTTATTGGAAACTCTTTCCTCAAAAAACATTTTAAACTAAATCTATGAGATCTGAAATCCCCAGGGGTCTTTTACTTTGTTCTCTAGTTTCTTAGTATTTCATGTGAAATATATAGTCCTGGAGGCATAATGCTTTTAAAACATAAACTTTCTGGAAACTTGTTAGAAAGGAAATATTCTGATTTTGATTTTCTAAAATTTTGTATGAAAGAAGCCATTGGATCTTTGAAATAGTTTGTATAACCCAGAGGCAATTTAATACAATTGTATTGTCCTTATTTTCCCTTTCATATTCTTGCCCAGTTTATCCATTTTCTTATCTGTGTTTATATGCCAAGAGAAGTAGTATGTTATTATTTATGTAGTTTTTAACTGTAAAAAATGTTCTAAACTTCACATGTCTCATTTTAATTGATTTGCTTGGTTAACTTCTCAGAATTGGACTGCTGTTGAGGTCACATTTGTTAGTTCTGCCATCGTCAGTTATAGTCAGGGAATCATTTGCTCTGTGTTCTTGGGACTTCATTTATTAAGCATAATTTAATCAGCAGTTTAGGTATCAAGAGGATCGAGAATACTTGACTAGATTGTCTGTCTCAGATATTTGCTTTGCTGCTGCTGCTAAGTCGCTTCAGTCGTGTCTGACTCTGCGACCCCATAGACAGCAGCCCACGAGGCTCACCAGTCCCTAGGATTCTCCAGGCAAGAATACTGGAGTGGGTTGCCATTTCCTTCTCCAATGCGTGAAAGTGAAGTCGCTCAGTCGTGTCCGACTTTTAGCGACCCCATGGACTGCAGCCTACCAGGCTCCTCTGTCCATGGGATTTTCCAGGCAAGAGTACTGGAGTGGGGTGCCATTGCCTTCTCCAGATATTTGCTTTAGTACATAGTAAATATTCCAATATCAGCAGAGTTACCTTCTGGGATAAAAGACTAGAGAGAAGTTTAGTTCACTATGCTTTTTATTGATGTTTATTGAAACAACAACTAGCCTGAAAACAAAATGAAAATCTTCCAAATTCTACCATTCTATGAAATCAACTGCAGTGACATTTCTGTTTCCTTCCAACTACTGTCTGTTTAAATTCATGAATTTTGCATATTCGTAATCAGAGTATAGGCATAAATGGATTTCATTCAATCCTGAGCCAAACAATTTGGCCCAAAGCAGCTTTGTTTTCCTGACTCTGGAATCTTAGCATAAACTGTAATACGTTCTCATTGGCTCAGCTTCACCTAAGGCTGAAATATTTTATTGAATCATTGAATTGCTAAAGTTTTGCTCATTTCACATCACTATGAATCACAAAAATATAAACTGTTTCTTGAAGACTCATTTCTATCCACAGATGCAACATTTTTCTCACCCATGAAAATCTGAAAACATTGTATATGATCTATATATACTTTAATTTTATACTATAGTTAACAAATAATGCTCTCTGAGCATCTCTCATATAAACAAAAGCAAATACATATATTGGCTTATGAAAAGACCTTAATTAATGTGCATTATGATGACCTAAGAACTTGAGGATATAAGCAAAACTTCCTATTTACCATAGATACTTACTCCAGAAAACCTATTAAGATACTTATCCTATTATTTCCCATTAATGAAAAGGGTGGCCTGAGGTAACTATTAATTAAAGATTGTTCCTGTGGACATATTATGCTGACTTTCTAGAAGGTGGGCATAGTTTTGTCTAGGTAACACAATGCATCCAGTTAATTGTTAACAACTCGGCTTAATTTGTAGTTTTGTATTTTGTACATCAGAAAAACTGTTTCGACAAGACTGTCCATGAACCTGTGTAGTTTTTTGATGTAATTTGACAGGTCATGTATTTCTCCAGAAATATTTATTTGTAACAGCCATATCTGAAGTAAAACCTCCTGAGGGGCTACCAGTTAAGAGAAAGTGATCATTCTTCTAGATCTACGACTGAAGTTAGGACATATTTCAACATTCATTAGTATACCATATGTTTAAGCAGATCAACTAAGACCACTTATGAAAATATTGTACTTGCATTAATTAGAGAAGCAGCACTGTAAATTAGGAGGCCGTGTGGTACATCTTGGTTTGTTAGCTTTCAGTTGCAGGGAACAGCTGCCTAAGCAATTACTGGCAGAAAGAAATTTGATAAGAGAACTCAGATGCTTACTGATCACTCAAAGGGCCTCTAGGCCTAACACTCAGAGCCACTCTATGCAGAGCTAGCTTGCTAGAGAGCTGTGATCTCTGTCTGACTTTAGGAAGATACTACCATGGCTAGAATCCAGGACCTGGAGGCCACCAGTGCAGTGCCTTCCTCTCAAGAACCACAGAAGGAGTCTTCAATATACACATCGAACAATGTGATATGCCATATTAAAAAATTGAAAGATAAAAATCATATGGTAATCTCAATAGATACAGAAAAAGCCTTTGACAAAATTCATCGCCCATTTATGATTAAAGCTCTTCAAAAAATGGGCATAGAAGGAACCTACCTCAACATAGTAAAGGCCATATATGATAAGCCTACAGCAAATATTATTCACACTGATGAAGAACTGAAAGCATTCCCCCTAAGATCAGGAACAAGACAAGGGTGTCCACTTTCACCACTATTATTCAACATAGTTCTGGAAGTCCTAGCTACAGCAATCAGAGAAGAAAAAGAAATAAAAGGAATCCAGATCAGAAAAGAAGAAGTAAAGCCCTCACTGTTTGCAGATGACATGATACTGTACATAGAAAACCCTAAAGATAATATCAGAAAATTAATTACTAGAGCTAATCAGTGAATTTATCACGGTTGCAGGATACAAAATCAGTACACAGAAATCACTTGAAGTTCTACATACTAACAGTTAAAAATCAGAAATTAAAGAATCAATCCATTCACCATTGCAACAAAAATAATTAAATATCTAGGAATAAACTTACTTAAGGAGACAAAAGTACTGTACACAGAAAATTATAGGACACTAATGAAAGAAATCAAAGATGACTTAAACAGATAGAGAGATATTGCATGTTCCTTGGTAGGAAGAATCAATATTGTGAACATGACTATACTATCAAACACAATCTGCAGATTCAATGTGATCCCTATCAAATTACCAAAGGCATTTTTCACAGAACTAGAACAAAAAATTTCACAATTAACATGGAAACACAAAAGACCCTGAATAGAGAAAACAGTCTTGAAAAAGAAGAATGTATCTGGAGGACTCAACCTTCCTGACTTCAGATTATACTACAAAGCTGCAGTCATAAAAACAGAGATATAGACCACTGGAACAAGATAGAAAGCCCAGAAATAAACCCATGTACCTATGGGTGCCTTATTTCTGACAAAGGAGGCGAGAGTATACAATGGGGATAAGACGCCTCTTCAATAAATGGTGCTGGGAAAACTGGATAGCCACATGTAAAAGAATGAAATTAGAACACTTCCTAACACCATTCACAAAGATAAACTCAAACTGGATTAAAGACCTAAATGTAAGACCAGAAATTATAAAACTCTTAGAATAAAACATAGGCAGAACAATTGATGGCATAAATCAAAGCAACATCCTCTATGACCCAACTCCTAGAGTAATGGAAATAGAAATAAAAGTAAATAAGTGGGACCTGATTAAATTTAGAAGCTTTTGTACAGCAAAGGAAACTATAAGCAAGGTGAAAAGACAACCCTCATAATGGGAGAAAATAATAGCAAATGAAACAACTGACAAAGGATTAATTTCCAAAATATACAAGCAGCTCATACAACTCAATACCAGAAAGTGAAAGTGAAGTTGCTCAGTCATGTCCAATTCTTTGCGACCCAGTGGACTATGGGATTCTCCAGGCAAGAATACTGGAGTGGGTTGCCATTTCCTTCTCCAGGGGATCTTCCCAACCCAGGGATAGAACCTGGGTCTCCTGCCTTGCAGGCAGATGCTTTATCCTCTGAGCCACCAGGAAACAACAATACCAGAAAAACAACCCAATTAAAAAATGGGAAAAAGACCTGGGTAGACATTTCTCCAAAGAAGACATAAAGATGGCTGTCAAACACATGAAAAGATGCTCAACATCACTCATTATTAGAGAACTGCAAATCAAAGTGACAATGAGCTATCAATTCATCCCAGTCAGAATGGTCATCATCAAAAAGTCTACAAACGATAAATGCTGGAGAGGATGTGGAGAAACGGGAACACTCTTGCATTGTTGGTGGGGATGTAAAGTGGTACATCCACTATGGAAGACAGTATGGAGATTCCTTAAAAAGCTAGGAATACAACCACCATATGACCCAGCAATCCCACTCCTTGGCATATACCCTGAAGAAACCAAAATTGAAAAAGACACATGTATCCCATTGTTCATTGCAGCACTATTTACAATAGCTAGAACATGGAAGCAACCTAGATGTCCATCGGCAGATGAATTGATAAAGAAGTTGGGTACATATACACAGTGGAATATTACTCAGCCATAAAAAGGACTGCCTTTGAGTCAGTTCTGATGAGGTAGATGAACCTAGAACCTATTATACAGTGTGAAGTAAGTCAGAAAGAGAAAGATAAATATCATATTCTAATGCACATATACGGAGTCTAAGAAAATGGAACTGAAGAATTTATTTACAGGGCAGCAATGGAGAAATAGACATAGGGATACCTTTGTGGACATGGGGAGAGGGTGAGATGTATGGAGAGTAGCATGGAAACTTATTACCATATGTAAAGTGGATAGCTAGCAGGGATTTGCTGTATGGCTCAGGAAAATAAAACAAGGGCTCTGTGTCGACCTAGAGGGATTGGGTGGGCAGGGAGATGGGAGGGAGGTTCAGAAGGGAGGGGATATATATCTATATACACCTATGGCTGATTCATGTTGAGGTTTGACAGAAAACAACAAAATTCTGTAAGGCAATTATCCTTCAATAAAAAATTAATTAATTAAAAAAAATAAATTAAAAAAGAAAAAAGAACCACAGAAGGAGTAGACACAGTCTTCTGCTGTGGGAGATCTCTACAATTCTGTGCTTCTCACAGGAACAACTAAAGGGAAGGAGAAGTGATCTCTTCTATACTTCTGCCTTCTACATCTCACACTCTGCAGGTAACTGGCAAAACCTAATGCATGCTCAGAAACCTAAGTGAAAGACAGTCTCAGGAAATGTGTTTAGTTTTCCAGCCTCTGGACACAATGCAAATGACACCAAGTGCTAATCCACTAAGCCCAGCACACTTGATATGCTTTGAATTCATTTTGATATCTGCATGTATGTCTTCCTATTAGGTAGACTGCATTCTGTTTTGCTCGGAGCCATACTGATTTGTAGCTGTCATCCCACTATAATTGTAAATAGTACACCCTGTCACTCTTAATGAGTTCTGGTTTGGAAGATAAATTCCATTTTCGCTTTACCTTTACATATGTGTGTATTACCCTAACTGGGTGTAGGAAAGAAAGAGGGAAATGTCACTAACTGTACCCAAAATAAGGCTGTGAAGGAATTATTAGCATTTTAACTTAGCAGATACAAGCCTTGAAGATCATACTAACCAGCCCACCATGGTTGTATAGAAAATAAGAGATAAAAAAGATTTTAAATGTAAGTGTGTCTGACTGCTAAGGTCATATTATTGGTTAATTGTGTAGCTGCTATTTGTAATCAATTCTGTGCTGATAACTATTTCTTCTGTAAAATTTTATGGACTTTATGCATTTTGTTTGTACTTATTAATTAATTCTCAAGTATTATTTGACCATCTACTCTGAGCCAAACATCGACCTTGCCATAAGAATATAGTGGTAGGCCAAACAGACAAAAATTCTTATCCATATGAAGCTATAATCTAGAGAAAGGACATATATATATTTTTTAGCAAAATGTATCTCATGATAAAAAGTGCTATGGATGAAAATACAGCAGATAAGCATAATAGTGGGTCTATTATGAAGGTGGGGCTGCTCTTTAAATGCAGACAGTCACTGATAAAATTTCATTAGATACTAAAATAGATCAAATTATCATGCAGATATCTATATGAGTAATTAAGGCTGAAAATGTAAACCATGAGACAAGAGTGAGTCTGGAGAGTTTGAAGGACAAAGAATCTACAGATGAATAGGGTACTATGGACGAATAGGGAATGAATAGGAGGAGATGAAGTCAGACCAATTGTGTGTGTGTGTATCATGTGTATGTTGTGTGTTGCTAAAGGAAAGATAGGGCTACCCTGGGTAGCCTAAGGCTATGGCTTTGGAGTGAGCTAGAAAGCCAATTTACTGATGTAGCACAATGGAATATTTCAAACACCTATAGATATAATCACTTTGTCACCTTAGTAAAAGAGTGTTAATCAAAGATGAGCTTTAGAAAAAAATGAGTAATATTATGCATATTGTCTAACTGATTTAATTTTCAAATACCTCACCAAAAAAAATAAGATAATAAGAGAAAAGTGGCAAAGATTCAATGCAATTATAAATACACTTGCCTAGTATACACTAATTGCTCAGTCAATGAAGGCAGTTATTATTAACTTAAATGAAGACAATTTTTAATCAAATAAGCAGCATATATGACTAGCTGCATTCACTTCACTATTTATGAACCAAATAATATGATTACTAAGTCCTATGTGAGATTTAATCATGCATCTGTATTTATCTGTATATGTACATCACTAGCCTTAAATATTTTAGCATGCACAAAAGAGGAATCCAGCAGGTTTCACACATAATGGCTGAAGATATTATTATAAGATTAAGAGGATAATTTCATTGTAAAAGAAATTAGGGAATTGTGGTTTGGGGTTAGAAAATGTATTCTGGAGTTTAGATCCAACAATAACTATTTGAATATCTGTGCTGTCTGAGGCCCTGTGTCAGGTGTTGACACTGCAAAAATCAATAAGTATATGTCAATCAATAAGTATATTTCATCAATAATGATCATTTAATTATTAACCAGTTAGTAGTAGTTCATATGGTAGGTGATAAACTTGGAGTTGTCATTGGGTACTTTGGGAATCAAAGGAAATATCTTTTCCAGCTTTATCTGGAACAGAAGCTTTATGCATGGAGGTTTTCTGAGGAGGTGGATCCCAGCTCTATCTATTATATCTATCTATCTATAGACATGGGCTTCCCAGGTGGCATAGTGGTAAAGAAGCCACCTGCCACTGCAGAAGATACAAGAGACACAGTTTTAATTCCTGGGCCAGGAAGATCCTCTGGCGTGGAAAATGGGACCCCTTCCAGTATTCTTGCCTGGAAATTCCATGGACAGAGGAGCCTAATGGTCCATGGGGTTGCAAAGAGTTGGACACCACTGAGCACATGCACACACATCTATAGAAATACTGATACCTGTATTTCTCTATCCTAATTATGACTGGCAGATATGAGAAAAATCAGGGGTAGGGGAAAGAAGATATTAGACATGCTCATACATATATGGCACGAAAGTGAATGTCGCTCAGTCATGTCTAACTCTTTGCAATCCCATGAACTATGCAGTCTATAGAAGTCTCCTGGCCAGAATACTGGAGTGGGTAGCTGTTCCCTTCTCCAAGGGATCTTCCTGACCTAGGAATTGAACTTGGGTCTCCTGCATTGCAGGTGGTTTCTTTACCAGCTAAGCTACCAGGGAATAGCTTAGTTATAATATACAGCTAAGCATGTATATTATACATTTACATGCTCTATATGTATATTAGACATGCAAATACAGACACACACACACACACACACACACACAATCACTGCAGATGGTGATTGCAGCAATGAAATTAAAAGACTCTTACTCCTTGGAAGAAAAGTTATGACCAACCTACATAGCATATTCAAAAGCAGAGACATTACTTTGCCAACAAATGTCTGTCTAGTCAAGGCTATGGTTTTTCCTGCGGTCATGTATGGATGTGAGAGTTGGACTGTGAAGACAGCTGAGCGCTGAAGAATTGATGCTTTCGAACTGTGGTGTTGGAGAAGACTCTTGAGAGTCCCTTGGACTGCAAGGAGATCCAACCAGTCCATTCTAAAGGAGATCAGCCCTGGGTGGTCTTTGGAAGGAATGATGCTAAAGCTGAAACTCCAGTACTTTGGCCACCTCCTGGGAAGAGTTGACTCATTGGAAAAGACTCTGATGCTGGGAGGTATTCAGGGCAGGAGGAAAAGGGAATGACAGAGGGTGGGATGGCTGGATGGCATCACTGACTCGATGGACATGAGTTTGAGTGAACTCCGGGAGATGGTAATGGACAGGGAGGCCTGGCATGCTGTGATTCATGGGGTGGCAAAGAGTCAGATATGACTGAGCGACTGAATTGAACTGAACTGAACACACACATATATGAAGTGAAGTGAAAGTCATTCACTGGTGTCCAACTCTTTATGACCCCATGGACTATACAGTTCATGGAATTTTCCAGGCCAGAATACTGGAGTGTGTAGCCATTTCCTTCTCCAGGGGATCTTCCCAATCCTTGGATCAAACCCACATCTCCCACATTGCGGGCAGATTCTTTACCTTCTAAGCCACCAGCAAAGCCCAAGAATACTGGATTGGGTAGCCTCTCCCTTCCAGTGGATCTTCCAGACCCAGGAATCGAACTGGGGTCTCCTGTATTGCAGATTCTTTTCCAGCTGAGCTACCAAATGTGTGAGAGTGCATAAAATCCATAGATTACTCAAAAAAAATGGACCCTACTTCTCTTTCATAACCCTGAATTGCAGAATCATAGGCAAATTACTAAACTCCACTGTGCCTCGGTTTTCTTATAGATAAAAATGAAAAAAAAATGCTCAACTTTCAATAACGCTTTTAGTTCTTTGTCATTCTGTAATTGTATTTTGTGTATAAAAATTACATGTAGTAGTATAACTAGATAATAAAATAGAATTTCTTTCACACTTACCATGTATCAAACTGTGTGATATTTTATTTATTCTATCAGTCTGACAAGTTAGGTATTTCTAGGTACTAATAAAGAAACAGATGTATGTAAAAGATCTCCACAACGCAGATAATCACTATGGTGTGATCTCTCACCTAGAGCCAGACATCCTGGAATGTGAAGTCAAGTGGGCCTTAGAAAGCATCGCTACAAACAAAGCTAGTAGAGATGATGGAATTCCAGTTGAGCTGCTTCAAATCCTGAAAAATGATGCTGTTAAAGTGCTGCATTCAATATGTCAGCAAATTTGGAAAACTCAGCAGTGGCCACAGGACTGGAAAAGGTCAGTTTTCATTCCAATACTAAAGAAAGGCAATATCAAAGAATGCTCAAACTACCGCACAATTGCACTCATCCCACACGCTAGTAAAGTAATGCTCAAAATTCTCCAAGCCATGCTTCAGCAATACGTGAACTGTGAACTTCGAGATGTTCAAGCTGGTTTTAGAAAAGCCAGAGGAACCAGAGATCAAATTGCCAACATCTGCTGGACCATCGAAAAAGCAAGAGAGTTCCAGAAAAACATCTATTTCTGCTTTATTGACTATGCCCAAACCTTTGACTGTGTGGATCACAATAAACTGTGGAAAATTCTTCAAGAGATGGGAATACCAGACCACCTGACCTGCCTCTTGAGAAATCTGTATGCAGGTCAGGAAGCAACAGTTAGAACTGGACATGGAACAACACACTGGTTCCAAATAGGAAAAGGAGTACATCAAGGCTGTATATTGTCACTCTGCTGATATAACTTATATGCAGAGTACATCATGAGAAACACTGGGCTGGAAGAAACACAAGCTGGAATCAAGATTGCCGGGAGAAATATCGATAACCTCAGATATGCAGATGACACCACCCTTATGGCAGAAAGTGAAGAGGAACTAAAAAGCTTCTTCATGAAAGTGAAAGAGGAGAGTGAAAAAGTTGGCTTAAAGCTCAACATTCAGAAAACGAAGATCATGGCATCTGGTCCCATCACTTCAGGGCAAATAGATGGGGAAACAGTGGAAACAGGGTCAGACTTTATTTTTTGGGGCTTCAAAATCACTGCAGATGGTAACTGCAGCCATGAAATTAAAAGACACTTAATCCTTGGAAGGAAAGTTATGACCAACCTAGATAGCATGTTTGTTTGTTTGTTAGATAGCATGTTAAAAAGCAGAAATATTACTTTGCCAACAAAGGTCCGTCTAGTGAAAGCCATGGTTTTTCCTGTGGTCATATATGGATGTGAGAGTTGGACTATGAAGAAAACTGAGCACCGAAGAATTGATTCTTTTGAACTGTGGTGTTGGAGAAGACTCTTGAGAATCCCTTGGACTGCAAGGAGATCCAACCAGTCCATCCTAAAGGAAACCAGTCCTGGGTGTTCATTGGAAGGACTGATGCTGAAGCTGAAACTCCAGTACTTTTGCCACCTCATGTGAAGAGTTGACTCATTGGAAAAGACCCTGATGCTGTGAGGGACTGGGGGCAGGAGGAGAAGGGGACGACAGAGGATGAGATGGCTGGATGGCATCACCGACTCAATGCACATGAGTTTGGGTAAACCCCAGGAGTTGGTGATGGACAGGGAGACCTGGCGTGCTGTGCTTTATGGAGTCACAAGGAGTCTGACACGACTGAGTGACTGAACTGAACTGAACTGAAGTTGTTATTATAGCCTCTGTTCTTATGAGGTTAGAGAGTATGTTTGGGGGAAGATATATATCAAAAACTAACATTCTAAAAAAAAAAAAAAACAAACCTAGCATTCTTTTTTGGATGCTGACAAGTATTTGATATCTATATATCATGCTTTTGATGGTTAAATTAGGAAATATGCAGATCTTTTCCCTCAAGTGTTCACTGTTCTTGGGAGAGATAGAGGAAGGAGGGGACAGAGAGAGATTGAGATTGAGATATGATTTGTTAATACACATGAGGAAGAGCACAGAACACTACTTGACTACATGTGGGAGAGCCAGTGTCAACCTAAGAGTGGAGCTGACATTGAGCTGTTCTGCACAATAATTAGAGTTTATGCAAGGAAATAAAACAAGCTGGGGGGAAGACATTATAAATAGATGGTCTACTAAAAGAATAGGGCCACATGGGTGAGCAGGGCATAGTGGAGGAGAGAAAGTAGTTCAGGATGTCTGCATAGGATACATATGAGCAAGTTGTGGGGGATGCAAATATAAAGGTAGACAGATATAAAAGTAAAAAGTGTGTCCTTCAATGGCATTCTTAAAAGGTTTTGAACAATGGAGCGGTATAATCAGAATCATACATTAATAAGAAAAACAGTAAAGGAGTAGAGCAAAATTTGGGGAATATATTGCTTATAGAAACCACATAGTTGTATGACTGATTCAAACAAAAGGGATAGGATGTGAAGGAGAGGAAGCAGATAAAGCTTATTCCCAGAAGTTGTGAAAGTATTTACAAGTAAAAAATTGACTAATTTGATTTACATTTTTTTATTTTGAACCAAGAATATGTATGTATATTATTTTAAAATGCCACCCTGAATTTAGTCTACACATTGTTCAAGTGGTAGAAACTAATATTTAAAATAAAAGTATTCTTCAAGTTCAGAAAGTCTCTTTATCTACTTTAATGTGGGGAACAAGGAAAAAGTATCCATTCTTGCTCTGTGCAATAAAGTATGATTGAAATGGCATTATGGAATACCAAAAATTATCCCTGTAAGTTTTTTAAAGAGCCATGGTTTTATTGATAAAAGTAAAAAAAAAACCTACAGATAATATAAAACTTAAAGTGAGTTATTTTAAGTAGGATTTATAATCGCACATTTAATGGAACTGTCTTCTTGAAAGGGCTTCTGAAAATCTAGGTAGAAATATAAGTGTTTCATCTATATTTTATCTCTTTGACCTTAAACTTACAGAAGAACATTTAACATTTTAGCAGAAATGAGGAGATAATCTTTGAGTTTCTTATTTAGCTAAAATTAAAGCTTTTAATAGTTAACTCACTTTTTTTTTTCATTCCTGTGTACAATTAAATGTGATAACACAAATAATACATGTGTGTACACACACATTCATATGCACAAATACACACATTCTATTTAGGAAGAATTTACCACATAATCCTAATCTATCCAAGGATTTTTTCAGAGAGTAGGTAGGCAACACTCCATCACAAGTTCAATTATTTTGATTTCCAATTTTGATACCTCTTCAAGTTTTTCTTTAATGCATGTTTTAATATGTATGCCTTTCTTGTACTTAAGACACTATTGGCAAAAGGACAGTGCATCACAAATATATTTTGTATATAAAATGTGTATAAAATATAAATTTATATACATTTATATAATGTATATGTATATATATAATGTATTTTTAAATTAAAAATTATTTTCATTTAAAATACAGTGAAAAATAAAACTAACATACCAAATTGATGGATCAATGAATATTACTAATAAAATGAAGATAGAAAAGAGTGATTCATATTAAAGGAAATTATTAAGCAAATAAGTTTGAAGTAATATATGGATATGGCTAAAATTGGAGCTATTGTATATGGACTAAAGTTTATACTGCATTTAACAAGTTCTATTATATGGAATGAGAAGGCAATGGCACCCCACTCCAGTACTCTTGCCTGGAAAATCCCATGGACAGAGGTGCTTGGTAGGCTGCAGTCCATGGGGTCGCTAAGAGTCGGACACGACTGAGTGACTTCACTTTCTCTTTTCACTTTCATGCATTGGAGAAGGAAATGGCAACCCACTCCAGTATTCTTGCCTGGAGAATCCCAGGGACGGTGGAGCCTGGTGGGCTGCCGTCTATGGGGTCACACAGAGTTGGACACGACTGAAGTGACTTAGCATAGTATTATATGGAAATGATGTGTTTTGAGATAGAGATTTGAAGCTGTGTACGTCTTCCTGCTAAGACATGCCTATAGGTGTAGAAATTTTTATTCTGTAAAAACTCACTTGAAAAATATTTTATCATGTTAGTCAATAAGAATTCAGTTCAAGTATCAAACCTATTATTATTATTTTTTGCCTGGGAAAACTTGTTTGCTTCTAGGAAAACAATATTTATAACAAAGAACTCAACTCCTGAGTCTTTAACTTTCTTTTGCTCTACTTTTATTTCCATTGGTCTTCCTCTTGTTTTCCATTTATCTGTTTCTAAATTGATTTTCTTTTTAGGAGAATATTTACTAAAATAAAGCTAATTGAAGAGCTGGAAATATGAAGAGCTCACTAGTACAACTTGAAATATTTATTCTTGAATAGTTGAACTTTGGTCTTTTTTTATTTACCTGGACTCATTTGTTATTCATTCACAGGGAAACAGTGAGGTATATCAGAAAAATATCACCTTACTTAAGAGTAGAAGCATTGCTCTTAGTCTGTGCAGTGGCTTAAAATGAAAACAGTAGGTTTATTACAATTCTAAAATCATGATAAACTGATGAAAAAATACTTAATTGGTATTAAAGAAATAATGTTAGTTCTAATTAAAGTGTACCTTAGGGCTATTTTTTTATTTTGAAAATTTAATATCATTTTTGTCAACTTTTTCCACTTGAAAGTAACTTACACTAAATGGAAATTCAATGACCAGATAGTATGAACCAATGGAGATACAGAAAAAATATTGTGATTGGACTTAGAATTTTTCCTTTGGTTTCAAAAGCTTTTTTGGTTAAGAGATTTTTCTACTTTTTTAAGTACACAAATAATAAGCATAACAAAACCTCTAAAGAACAGTAAACCTAATGGAGATGGTGCTTGTAAAACACCATGTCCTCTTATAGTCCAAGTAGAAGACACCAAAAATATCATTAGTATTCTATCATAACTTCTACTATGAACCAATCACAAAATTAAATTTTAAGGAATTGATAGACTGAACATTAGGGCCTAAACTTTCCTAAACAAGGACAGTTTAGGAAAAGCAACAGCTACATGAGACCTAGAAGACAATTCAGAAAAAATAAAATAAAGCAGACTGTAGTGAAGTCAGGAACAACGCTTAGAAAGCTATTGTAATAATCCAGGTGAGGGGAAAGGAAAGTCAGTGGTGAAGAGTAAGGAGATAGGAATGACAGCACCTGGTGACCACTGATTCCCCCTGTGCAGGGAAAATGTTAAGATGAACTTCTAGGTTCCTACTTTAGAATTGGGTAGATGATGGTTCATGTCACTGACTTATGAAGAGAAAGAAGGAAAAAGGTTTAAGGTAGTGATTTTCAGCTGGGGACAGTTTGGTCCCACGTGATTTGATAACACCTGGAAACATTTTTGGTTGTCATAGCTAGGGAAGGGTGCTACTAATATCTTAAACAGAAGACAGGGATGCTATTGAACATTCTGTAATGCACAGAATGCCCTCTTATCCCTAACCCAATGACAAAGAATTGTCAGTCAAGCTATCTCTGAGGTTGAGAAACACTGGTATATGGTAGAATCCTTTTTAAAAAATAGCAATAGTTATAATAACATAAATAAATATTTAGGTTTCTGTTTTGGATATTGTAGCTAGCAGAGTAATGGTTCCAAAATATCCTTTGTTCTAATCCCTGGACTTGTAAATATGTTACTTTACATGGCACAAGGGATTTTGCATGTGTGATTAATGATATCAAAATTAAGATATTTATATTGAATTGTCAAGACAATGAGATGGTTAGATAACATCACTAATTCAATGGACATGAATTTGGGCAAACTCCAGGAGGCAGTGGAGGACAGAGGAGCCTAATATGCTGCATTAATGGGATCTCAAAGAGTCACACATGACTTAGTGACTAAACAACAATAATAACATTAAGGTGGGATATAATGTAATAATAGGGGCATTTAGAAGAGAAAAAGGAAGGCTGGAAAGTCAAATAAAAATATGACAATAGCATCAGATCAGATAAAGATAGAAATTTAAAGATGTTTCACTTCTGGCTTTGAAGAGAGAGGAAGAAGCCATAAACCAAAGAATTCAGGTTGTCTCCAAAAGCAGGAAAAGACAAGGAAAGACATTCTCTGCCAATACCTACAAAAGAAATACAGAGTTTAGAATTTTAAGAGAAGTATGATTTGAACCACTGAGTTTGTGACAATTTATTGCAACAGCAGTAGGAAACTAATATAGAAATGTCAAGTTTGATTTGGACAGTGAGGAGACGTATCTTGGGGTGAACAAGAGAATTTGGCTAGCAACATTGTTTGAGAGTGCTCAGTACATGTGATGAAACTACACAAATTAATAAGATCTTCCCCAGATGAAAGCTGAAAAGGAGATAGAATCAAGTAGAATTCCTGGAAATATCCATGATTAATAAGGAACTTGGTGGCCTACATTCCATGGAGTCACAAAAGAGTGAGACATGACTAAACAATAGCAACAAAATGTGAGGTAACAGAAGAAGATAGGCATCCTGAAAAAGGATAGAAAGATAGGATGGTGAGAATTAGGGGTGAAAGGCATTATGGCATACAAAGGAGGAGAGATTCCCAAACAGGAAGAAGTAACAAATAATAACAAGTGTGCTTTAGAGGAAAAGGTCTGTTGAATTTCACAGATAGGCGATTGCTTGAGAGCTCATTCAAAGCAATTTCAGCAATTTCAGTGGTATATCAGAGACAGAGAACATGCAGCAGTGGCTCAGAGGTGATCTAAGGATCAGCAGTGGAAGCAAAGAGAGTTTTACTTTTTAAAAATACATGATAGAAATGTTTGATAGAGAGGGTCATTGGGTTGCCTCATCATCTGGCATTTTTGTGTGTTTGTGTGTTTATGTGCATTGAGTTTTTAAGATAAGAGAGCATTGGCTCTGTTGAAGGTAGAGAGAAAGAGGTTGAAAAACACAAAAAACAGGGAAGAAACAAATTAAAGGTCCTTGAGATGTGAGTTACATTAAGTGGAAGGGGCATTTAATGCTGAGATGGAAAGGAGTGGAAGAATGGGTATGAACAGGAAGTGTTCTATGAATGAGTAGGGCACAAAGAAATTCTGGATATTTCTCACTGGCTGGCTGTCTTTATTTTCTTGTTAACTTGGAGGCCAGTGATCTCAAATAAATTTATGTTTAGATGAATGAAATTATAAAGGATGATACAACTGGAAGACAAGCTTCAAATTAACATTTCTTAAAGTGAGCTTGTTAAGCAGTAACGCTTTAGTTTGAGAGAGCTAGCTGGCATTGTGAAACTCTATTATCAAAGTTCTTTTGAAGAGGGAATTCATAGGGCCTGGACTCCATCTTAGGCCTGTTCATGCTGATCATGCTCAGCCACCTCTCCAATGGACTCTGAACTCTGTGTTTAGTGCTTATGGAAATGACAACAGAAGGATAAGAACCCCTCCAGACAGGCCATAAATTTTTCCATACCTATTGGAGAGTAACCTCGGGCTTATTGATTATTGGCCAATTGTTTAACTGTTTCAGCACATAACACATGAATGATGGGGTTATTGGGATTGTATTTTCCTTGGTTTATGTAAGTCTCAAGGAATTTGGAGTGGTGGGTTCAAACACATACACATGGGGTATAAAAGATTTTCACAAATGCTGGTCAGGGTCCTTGGCTAAGAGGAGACTCTGCCTTGGGCCCGCCGGTGTAATAAACTGCACTTCACTATCTGCATTGTCCTTCTGAGTGAGTTTGTTTCCTGGAACGCGTGGCTACAACACTGTCAGTGAAAATAAAAGTGAGCTTATATTAAGGGAGCTTAAAGGAGCTGGTGTTGTCAGGAAGAAGCAAGTTTTCAGGTTAAGTGAAGAATTTTGTTAAACTGTAATATGTAAAATACAATTTTAAAAATATAGAGAATAATAAACAAGGTTTTAGGAGCATGTGAAACTAATTCTATAGAAATAATAAAAAAGTGGTGTTTTTCATATTTTTCAACCTCTTTCTCTCTACCTTTAGCATTGCCAAAACTCTCTTTTTTTTTTTAATTTTATTTTATTTTTAAACTTTACATAATTGTATTAGTTTTGCCAAATATCAAAATGAATCCACCACAGGTATACATGTGTTCCCCATCCTGAAACCTCCTCCCTCCTCCCTCCCCACAAAACTCTCTTATCTTAAAAACAAAACACAGAAACACACACAAATGTGTAAATGTTTGGTTTAGTTATATGCTTTAGAGGTTTATGCTGGAGTCTTACAAAACTTGATAAATACAAGATAATTTTATTTTCCTTTTGTTTAGAATTTAAGGTGTGTGTGAGTTTAAATATTTAAAGTCAAAATGACTCATATATCTTTATTGGTCACATGGTCGCCCCTTAAAGGAAATGGTCCAAGGTCAGTTAGAGAATATTGAATCACACTTTCATTAAGTCTGCAACAATTAGAATTAATGGAATTTTCTGAACGGAATAAAGGTCATGCCAAGGTTTTGCTGACTGGACGGCAACTTTATTGCCATGGATTAGATATAAAAATAACCTTAAGTGATTTTTCCTGATAATTATGTACTGGTATGCAAGCTTTCAAATTACTTTATAGAAGTATTAACCTAGATAATATGATATGTAAAAAAGCAAATATTTAGTATTTTAGTATTCTTTATCACTAAGAAAAAAGATTATGGCTAATATTAAACAAGAATATGCATCATACTAGTACATATTTTTTAAGCAACTCATTAAAATCAGGAGAGGTGTTTATGCAATTTTCTCCATAATGGTTGCCTAGCAACCTTCTAGAAATCAATAACTCATTTTACAAAGACTTTAATTTATATCGCCTTTCATATTCTTTTTTCATTTTTTATACCTACCCTATTTTAACTTGAAGTTGCCATTCATCATCTAAATCTCTAGCTAGAAGTAATGTTAAAATTTTTTGTAATAAGGGGGAAAAAATATAGTTTTTTCCAGTAGGAAAATAAAGCATCATCAAATCTAAAATTGTAATGAATGGACATTAAAGTAGCCTCTTCAGATTAACAAGAAAGTCTCATCATACTTCCAACCATAAGCCAACTGGTGCAAATGGCAATTGAACTTAATAACTAAATGAATTTGAAAGGAATCTAGTAAGATACATTAATGAATAAATGTATGATTCTTTCTAATGAAACATTGGCAGTCAGAAAAGTTTCATGTACAAATATTTCCTTTTTTATCTAGAAATAAAAGGCTTTATAAACACTACATTAAAAGTATTCATAAAGTCAAAAATAAAAGTTGACCAGTAATCTTACCAAACTACCCTTCAAACTTTGCCATGTATTTTGGATGCCTTTCTAGGATCAAGAGCAGCAGGACTATCAAAATAGCCCACTTTTTAAGAGTGTCACTATGTACTTGGCCCTGTTTTAGTAGCTTTCATATAGTAATTAAAATCCCTATGAAGTAGGTAGCATTACTATAATATCAATTTCACAGATAAACTAAAATAAACAGAAGTTTAAAAACTTGAAACTGTTATTAATGTATAGATAATATAGTAGAGCCAGGTTATAAGATGGTCAGACTTCTCCCTCAGAATTAACTTCCTCCAGTCTTTTTCTAGAAGTTTCCTTCTTGGAGTATAAATTTAAAAGTAATAGATATTGTTGTTCTTGTTCAGTGCCTCAGTCGTGTCCTACTCTTTGCAATCCCATGGACTGCAGTACGCCAAGCATCCCTGTCCTTCACCATCTCCTGGAGTTCACTCAAACTCATGTCCATTGAGTCAGTGAGGCCATCTACCCATCTTATCCCCCATCTTCCCTTTTTCCTCCTGCCTTCAATCTTTCCCAGCATCAGGGTATTTTTCAATGAGTTGGCTCTTCAAGTCAGGTGGCCAAAGTATTGGAGCTTAAGATTCAGCATCATTCCTTCCAATGAAAATTCAGAGTTGATTTCCTTTAGGATGGACTGGTTGATCTCCTTGCAGTCCAAGGCACTCTCAACAGTCATGTTTAGCACCACAGTTTGAAAGTATCAGTTCTTCGGAGCTAGCCTTCTTTATGTCCAATACTCACATCCATATGTGACTACTGGAAAAGCCATAGCTTTGATAAGGGCCATTGTAGACAAAGTAATGTCTCTGCTTTTTTAGTATGCTGTATATAGGTTTGTCATAGCTTTTCCTTTAGGGAACAAGCTTCTTTTAATTTCATTGTTGCAGTCACCATCCACAGTGATTTTGGAGCCCAAGAAAATAAAGTCTGTCACTGTTTGCATTGTCTCCCCACCTATTTGCCATGAAGTGATGGAACCATATGCCATGATGGTTTCTTCAGTGTTGAGTTTTAAGTCAGCTTTTTCACTCTACTCTTTCACCTTCATCAAGATGCTCTTTAGTTCCTCTTTGCTTTCTGCAATACGGGTGATGCCATCTGCATATCTGAGGTTATTGATATTTCTACCAGCAATCTTGATTCCAGCTTGAGCATTTCATCCAGCCTGGCATTTCACATGATAAACTCTGCATAGATGTTAAATAAACAGGGTGAAAATATACAGCCTTGATGTACGCTTTTCCCAATTTGGAAACAGTCCATTGTTCCATGATTGATTCTAACTCTTCTTCTTGCCCTGCATACAGATTTCTCAGGAATCAGATACAGTGTTCTGGTCTTCCCATTTCTTGAAGAATATTTCATAGTTTCTTGGGATCCACACAATCAAAGGCTTTGGCATAGTCAATAAAGCAGAAATAGCTGTTTTTCTGGAACTCTCTTGCTTTTTCCATGATCCAACGGATGTTGGCAATTTGTCTCTGGTTCCTCTGCCTTTTGTAAAACTAGCTTGAACATCTGGAAGTTCACGGTTCATGTACTGCTGAATCCTAGCTTGGAGAATTTAAGCATTACTTTGCTAGCCTGTGAGATGAGTTCAATTGTGGAATAGTTTGAGCATTCTTTGCCATTGTCTTTCTTTGGGATTGCAATGAAAACTGACCTTTTCCAGTCCTGTGCCCACTGCTGAGTTTTCCAAATTTCCTGGCATATTGAGTACAGCACTTACACAGCATCACCTTTTAGAATTTGAAATAGTTCAACTGGAATTCCATCACCTCCACTAGCTTTGTTTATAGTGATGCTTCCTAAGGCCCGCTTGACTTTGCATTCCAGGATGGCTGGCTCTAGGTGAGTGATCACACCATCGTGATTATCTGGGTTGTGAAGATCTTTTTTGTACAGTGCTTCTGTGTATTCTTGCCACCTCTTCTTAATATCTTCTGCTTCTGTTAGGTCCATACCATTTCTGTCCTTTATTGAGCCCATCTTTGCATGAAATATTCCCTTGGTATCTCTAATTTTCTTGAAGAGATCTCTAGTCTTTCCTATTCTGTTGTTTTCCTCTATTTCTTTGCATTGATCACTGAGGAAGGCTTTCTTATCTCTCCTTGCTATTCTTTGGAAGTCTGGATTCAAATGGGTATATCTTTCCTTTTCTTCTTTGCTTTTGCTTCCCTTCATTTCACAACTATTTGTAAGGCCTCCTCGGACAGCCATTTTGCTTTTTTGCATTTCTTTTTCTTGATGATGGTCTTGATTTCTGTCTCCTATAAAATATCACAAACCTCCTTCCATAGTTCATCAGGCATTCTGTCTATCAGATCTAATCCCTCACTTCCACTAGTATAATTGTAAGGGATTTGATTTAGGTCATACCTGAATGGTCTAGTGGTTTTCCCTACTTTCTTCAATTTAAGTCTGAATGTTGCAATAAGGAGTTCATGATCTGAGCCACAGTCAGTTCCCAGTCTTGTTTTTGCTGACTGTATAGAGCTTGTCCATCTTTGGCTGCAAAGAATATAATCAATCTGATTTTGGTGTTGGCCATTTTGTGATGTCCATGTGTAGAGTCTTGTGTTGTTGGAAGAGGGTGTTTTTTGTGACCAGTGAGATCTTGGCAAAACTCTACTAGCTTTTTCCCTGCTTCATTCTGTACTTGAAGGCCAAATTTGCCTGTTACTCCAGGTGTTTCTTGACTTTCTACTTTTGTATTCCAGTCCCCTATAATGAACGGGATATCTTTTTGGGTGTTAGTTCTAAAAGGTCTTGTAGGTCTTCATAGAACCGTTCAACTTCAGCTTCTCAACATTACTGATCTGGGCATAGATTTGGATTACTGTGATATTGAATGGTTTGCCTTGGAAATGATAAGAGTTCATTATATCGTTTTTGAGATTGCATCATAGTACTGCATTTCAGACTGCTGTTGACTATGATGGCTACTCCATTTCTTCTAAGGGATTCTTGCCCACAGTAGTAGATATAATGATCATCTGAGTTACCATTTTAGTTCACTGATTCCTAAAATGTCAACGTTCACTCTTGCCATCTCCTGTTTGACCTCTTCCAATTTGCCTTGATTCATGGACCTAACATTCCAGGTTCCTATGCAATATTGCTCTGTACAGCATTGGACTTTACTTCCATCACCAGCCACATCCGCAGCTGGGTGTTGTTTTCACTTTGGCTCCATCTCTTCATTCTTTCTTGAGTTATTTCTCCACTTATCTCCAGTAGCCTATTGGGCACCTACTGACCTGGGGAGTTCATCTTTCAGTGTCCTATATTTTTACCTTTTCATACAGTTCATGGGTTCTCAAGGCAAGAATACTGAGGTGGTTTGCCATTCCCTTCTCTAGTGGAGCACATTTTGTCAGAACTCTCCACCATGACCTGTCCTTCTTGGGAGGCCCTACATGGTATGGCTTAGTTTCACTGAGTTAGACAAGGCTGTGGTCCATGTGATTAGATTGGTTAGTTTTCTGTGATTGTGCTTTCAGTCTTTCTGCCCTCTGATGCCCTCTCTCCATGCTTACCATCTTCCTGGGATTTCTCTTACCTTGGATGTGAGGTATCTCTTCATGGCTGCTCCAGCAAAGCACAGCCACTGCTCCTTACCTTGGACATGGGGTATCTCCTCATGGCCGCTGCTACCAACTATCTATAAAGTTCCCCACCAGGGAAGCCCCATAAAGTTACTTAATATTTACTAAATATGTATGAGTAGCTACTATAACATTTTACAGAGAAGACCATGGTACAACATGTGACCAAATTAAGTTGCTGAAAATTTTATATCTAATGATAGGAGGGGTACTTACCATGTGGTGCTAGTGGTAAAGAACCCACCTGCCAATGCGGTAGACATAGGAGACATAAGAGATGATAGTTCGATTCCTTGGTCAGGAAGACCCCCTGGAGGAGGGCATGGCAACCCAGTCCAGTATTCTCTCCTGGAGAATCCCCATGGACAGAGGAGCTTGGCGGGCTATAATCCATAGGATTGCAAAGAGTCTGACATGACTAAAGTGACTTAGTACATATGCACCCATGCGATGATAGTAAGAGCCAGGATTTGAATTAAACTAAATGTGGCTGAATTGATCCCTGTGTTGGGAAGATCTCCTAGAGAAGGGAAAGTTTACCCACTCCAGTATTCTGGCCTGGAGAATTCCATGGGCTGTATAGTCCATGGGGTCACAAAGGGTCAGACACGACTGAGTGACTTTCACTTTCAACGTTAGTGCAGGGTTTGCTTTTTATGCGTTATCTATCAGAAAGATTGAGGGTAGGAGGCAACGAGGGCAACAGAGGATAAGATCGTTGGATGGCATCTCTGACACAATGCACATGTGTGAGCAAACTCCAGGAGATAACAAAGGACAGGGAAACCTGTTGTACTGCAGTTCATGGTGTCGCAAAGATTCAGACACGACTTAGCAACTGAACAACAACATACCTTGTTTTAGATCTTGACTAAGTTTTCAACTGGCTGATGCTCTTTATTTCACATTCTCCACAGTAGACCATTAGGATAGGCTGCAATTCATTCCATGATCCAGAAATAATTATTTGGGGGTTTGCTGTAGCTTTAGAGAATTGCAGGCCAATGAAAGGCAATTAAGAGAAAGAAGGAGAAACTTTTAATCAGGAAGTTATTATATTTTTACCCAAGGGAAATATACCAAAGAAATAGACCCCCTTAAGAGATGATACTATTGGGGACCTCTTGATTCAAACCAATAAATATTAGTTGAGTACCTTCTACATTGTTAGCATCAAAAGAAAAATAGCTCAATAAAGACAACTTCACCAGTGTGGAGCTTGTTTCAACTTAAGTGTGCTTTCTTCACTTTCTAACCATAATTTCATTTGACCATCCATTATATAATGCTGAAGATATAACCGAAATAAGCAGAAAATGATTCTGTATGACCTTCATGAATTTAACTTGTAGATGCCATGATCTTCGTTTTCTGTATGTTGAGCTTTAAGCCAACTTTTTCACTCTCCACTTTCACTTTCATCAAGAGGCTTTTGAATTCCTCTTCACTTTCTGCCATAAGGGTGATGTCATCTGCATATATGAGGTTATTGATATTTCTCTCGGCAATCCTGATTCCAGCTTGTGTTTCTTCCAGTCCAGTGTTTCTCATGATGTACTCTGCATATAAGTTAAATAAACAGGGTGACAATATACAGCCTTGACGAACTCCTTTTCCTATTTGGAACCAGTCTGTTGTTCCATGTCCAGTTCTAACTGTTGCTTCCTGACCTGCATACAAATTTCTCAAGAGGCAGATCAGGTGTTCTGGTATTCCTATCTCTTTCAGAATTTTCCTCAGTTTATTGTGATCCACACAGTCAAAGGCTTTGGCATAGTCAATAAAGCAGAAATAGATGTTTTTCTGGAACTCTCTTGCTTTTTCCATGATCCAGGGGATGTTGGCAATTTGATCTCTGGGTCCTCTGCCTTTTCTAAAACCAGCTTGAACATCAGGAAGTTCACAGTTCACATACTGCTGAAGCCTGGCTTGGAGAATTTTGAGCATTACTTTACTAGCATGTGAGATGAGTGCAATTGTGCGGTAGTTTGAGCATTCTTTGGCATTGCCTTTCTTTGGGATTGGAATGAAAACTGACCTTTTCCAGTCCTGTGGCCACTGCTGAGTTTTCCAAATTTGCTGGCATATTGAGTGGAGCACTTTCACGGCATCATCTTTCAGGATTTGGAATAGCTCAACTGGCATTCCATCACCTCCACTAGCTTTGTTCATAGTGATGCTTTTTAAGGCCCACTTGACTTCACATTCCAGGATGTCTGGCTCTAGGTCAGTGATCACATCATTGTGATTATCTGGGTTGTGAAGATCTTTTTTGTACAGTGAAGAGGAACTCATAAGCCTCTTGGTGAAAGTGAAAGTGGAGAGTCAAAAAGTTGGCTTAAAGCTCAACATTCAGAAAACGAAGATCATGGTATCCAGTCCCACCACTTCATGGGAAATAGATGGGGAAACAGTGGAAACGAGTCAGACTTTATTTTTCTGGGCTCCAAAATCACTACAGATGGTGACTGCAGCCATGAAATTAAAAGACACTTACTCCTTGGAAGGAAAGTTATGACCAACCTAGATAGCATATTCAAAAGCAGAGACATTACTTTGCCAACAAAGGTTTGTCTAGTCAAGGCTATGGTTTTTTCCTGTGGTCATGTATGGATGTGAGAGTTGGACTGTGAAGAAGGCTGAGCGCTGAAGAACTGATGCTTTTGAAGTGTGGTGTTGGAGAAGACTCTTGAGAGTCCCTTGGACTGCAAGGAGATCCAACCAGTCCATTCTGAAGGAGATCAGCCCTGGGATTTCTTTGGAAGGAATGATGCTAAAGCTGAAACTCCAGTACTTTGGCCACCTCATGTGAAGAGTTGACTCATTGGAAAAGACTCTGATGCTGGGAGGGATTGGGGGCAGGAGGAGAAGGGGACGACAGAGGATGAGATGGCTAGATGGCATCACTGACTCAATGGACGTGAGTCTGAGTGAACTCTGGGAGTTGGTGATGGACAGGGAGGCCTAGAATGCTGCAATTCATGGGGCGCAAAGAGTTGGACACAATTGAGTGACTGATCTGATCTGATCTGATCTGTGGAAGGCATCACTATAAACCAAACATACACATACGTGCATGTATGAGTATCTGTGTGTGCATTTATTAATATAGTAATCTGAAGATATCAAGTGATGGAAAATAACAAGGAGGTAGGAAATTTCTTTATTTGGGAAAATGAGAATAGAATTCTCTCAAAATTGGCATTTGAACTGAGATCTGAAGTACAAGAAAAAGTCAACCAAAGTATTATATAGGGAGCACTTTCAGCAGAGAAAGTGTCCTGTACTATGAAGCATCTTAATGTATTCTGAAATATGTGATAAATACATTCTTCCCCCAGAAAACAGGGAAAGTCATGTATTCATTTCTCTTTCTGGTTAGATTGGCCTATTCAGACATGCCTTAGCAAAACTCAGGGTGTTTTCACCCTAGTGAGTTTAATCCACTACTTTGTGGTATTTTACCTGTATTGTGTTTCAGATTAACTCTGCTCTAAACCATAGGTTAAAATTATCAAATATTTATTTAACTTTGTGGGGAAATAACATGAAACTGACACAAGTTTAAACTGTACACTGTCATATATGGTAGGTAATTGAAATTTGCTGAATAGCTTTAAGTGCTTTCTGTGACAGACATTTATAGAAGCAGAAGCAACTAAGTCATTGGGCAAAGTGGCCATAAATTCCTGCCCTAATAGAGATTATAATTTCTTGTAACATTTTTATTTGTTAGAAATGAGTCAGGAATATTGGACTTGATAAGAATAAAAGGACAGAAGAGAGAGCAGAGGATAGGAAGGTAATGAAGAGGAAATAGAAGGAAAAGCAGCCTCACTTCGGCAAAGGCTATAGTTATAAATATTTGACATAAGCAAGAAAAAAATACTGATATATTAAATTTTATACTAAAATTGACAAAGAAAGATATTGACCCTGATGAAAATCATTATAGTAAACTGAAAATAAAATGAAAAATAGAAAATTGTGGTATGGACAATCAATCAAAAACTGCATTTTCTTATTTAATATCCTTGGGTAAAATTAATTTTTAGCAAATAAATCAGTGATGACCAAATGCCTTTTATTGCTTGAAATGTGTTCACAATTTCTTTAAGTTAAAATTGCAGAAATATTGCCATAGACTCAGTCTGCTCTGTTTTCCTCACGTCTTTTCTCCAGCATCTCTAATTTTTTTTTGATTTTTAAATTAATTTTTATTGGAGTATAATTGATTTACAATGTTCTGTTAGTTTCTGCTGTACAGCAAAATGAATGAGTTATGCATATATGTCCATTGGCAGATGAATGGATAAAGAAGATGTAGTACATATATACTGTGGAATATTAGTCATAAAAAAGAATGAAATAATGGCATTTGCAGCAATATGATGGACTTTGTGATTGTCATACTGAGTGAACTAAGTCAGACAGAGAAAGGCAATATTATATGGTATCACTTATATGTGGAATCTAAAAAAATGGTACAAATGAACTTATTTACAAAACAGAGTCACAGATGGTGAGAACAAACTTATGGTTACCAAGCCTGGATGATGAGAAGGGTTAACTTGGAATTGACATATATGCACTACCATATATAAAATAACATTTCTGTTCTTAGCATATCATTTTCATGTGGCCTCTAGACACTGACTTTTTAGGGATGCCTTCTTAGCTATGAGTATCTCCATCCATTATTTTGGAAGGCTTCTGTGATATTTCAGTTTCCGAATCCAGAATTTCTTTTCAGATAAATGTACATGTGTCCATGTATTTACAAATTAGAGAAAAAGGAAATTTTTTTAAAAGTTTTCTGGTAAATAGACTTTCACAGAAGGTAGTCGTTAATCATATAAATTTTTTCCTAAAATATATTTTTTATTTGTCTTTGCTTAATTTTCTGACTTTTAAGTCAAAGGCTAGCATAACTTGAAAACTATAAAAGAAGCATGTTGTATATTCAAGAATGTTCAGAAAAACATTTTCAAAATGGTTCCATTTTTTTTCTTCACCAAAAAATAAAAAAACCTTCTCTTACAATGTTTGTGCTCATGCAGAGATGCAATTAAAAAACCAAGCATTCCCCTCCTTATCCCATATCTATGGCTATTAGATATATGAAATAATATATGAATATTTAAACATTTTGTCTTTTCCACTTTAAGATACAGTGATTAATGGTGATAAAACTGTTTCACAATTTTAGACAAGAAAAAAAATGTAAAGAGTTTTTTTAAGGAACAATGATGGAAACTACTGAGTACTAGATACAATATGGAAGAAGTAAGCCAAGTACATAAACAAGCTTCAAACTTAAGTACAGTTAGACAGATTATACTACTCCAGAATTCTGTACTTCGGATATGATCAAAATAGGAATATAACCCTGATTCAAAGAGGCCACTGTCATGAGCACTGGGACCTATTCCTTTAATTAATTTCATTGTAGAAAACATGGCATGGATCTTAAGATATCTCTGACAATTTTATATTATGCATTGAGAAAAAAGAAAGCCCTCTGAAAACTGTTTTTTTAATGAAAGCAGTTTGAAGCTTCCAGTATCGTCGCTGTACACTGACACTTTCATAAAAGAAACAGAAATGTTCTTCTGGTGACACTGTCTTTACTACCTTTATTTTTTGATATCAATTGTGTGCCTAAATGTTTTTTCAAGCACATTTCATTTTTCTCTGGTCAAAATACTATAATTCTATTCTATCAAGCTGAGATTTAAAGATCATTTTTCATCTACTTTCTAGCATTTGTGCTTTCAAATATTACCAAAATAAAGGTTTATTTTATTTGATTGCTTTCAGGAAAAGGCTACACTGTTTCTAAAATCCTAAATAAACATTTAGAAACATATGGTAACTGAAAAGTCATAATCTGGCACTACAGTAACAGCCTGTTTATATAAGAGGATTTTGTGATTTGAATATTGCTTGTCATCTGATCTGGCAAGAAGATGTACTATCAAATATGTGCTTTATTTAGAAAAGACACAGCCTGTGGTTATGTAAAATTATTCAAACAATATTGAACTATATACCAAGTTCTAGTAGAAATAAATATTTTGTGATATAGCATCTACCTTGATTATCAAAGTTACCATATCATATAAACCATTTTGGAAAAAAAATCATAATATATTATCCAATTATCACTGCACCTATTTGAGAAAAATGGATTGATATTTAATGAGGTTTGCAATTCAGTCTTCATGTCAATAAGTTGTATTACTCTTTAGGCAAGTGTATAAATCATCATTTATAAACCAATTTATATTTTAATATGACAAAGGATGGCTATTGGAAAGAATATTGTGACAAAGAGATATGTAAATTAAATGATCATTACCTAATTTATCATTTTAGATCCAGATAGAAAGATGTTTATTAATCTTTCTAAGTTCAAAGCACATTCTAGATCTGGAATTTTTGGAGACTCACTAGAAAAAATTAACAGGCTTAAAATGAGTTGAAACAAGTTAACAGTGATTATAAAGCAATCACTGTTAAATACAAAAAGGGTTGCATGGTGAATATAAAAGTAGAAACAGGTGCTTCCCCAGTTGTCCAGTTGCTAAGACTCTATGCTCCCAATTTAGGGGTCCTGGGTTCTATTCCTTGTCAGGGGATTTTGCATGCTGTGACTAAAGATCCCAAATGTGACAACTAAGACCCAGCAAAGCCAAATAAATCAATAATATAAAAAGTAAAAGTAGAAACAGATAATATACCTGTGTGAATATAACAGTTATCTGATAATGTGATGCTATTCACTAATAAGGTAATCTGTTTCCAAGTTTCAGTAAATAAGCGTTTGTCTTCCTTCTCCATAATGCTGTGCTAAGACTTTTATGTCTTCTTCACATCAAGCTGTGTCCTGCTTCCAAACATTGATTTGACTGGCCAAGTGATGCTCTATTTAATATATGGTGTTCTAACTCTACTCTTACTGTACTTGGTATAGCAAAACTACATTGTATACATCAGAAATAAAGCACTGAAAGGTTTTCATGTTATACTATGTTCTCAAGCATACTGACTGACCACCAACCAAAATGTTTGTATAGGGGATATATTTTAATCAACAACTCTTTTGACTATAGAATGGTTTTCACTTCTCAATTACTATATTTCATAAACTTTTGGAAACATATGACAATCCTTATGAAAATGAAGTATACAATATTATAGAAAAATAAATTAGGGTCCAAATCATTTAACTAAGAAAGTATGTCAGCATAAGTTTTGTAAATGTTTATTAAAATGTAAATGAATAGATTAAACATATTTTTGAGTAATTATATATGTCTCCAAACAAATAATTATCAAAATTTAGTCTCCTTCCATGAGTATATTGGATGTCTTCTCAGTTATACATCCAGGAATTTAATTGTATCTTGAGTATGTGCAATTGAAATTATTTGGATAAAAACACAATTCAGACCTTATTCTAAAAACTGTATAGTAGAAAGTTTCTCCTTTCTTCGAATCTAGGTTCTGCCATATGACATGATTACAATCATTCTGAATTTAATGTGTTCTCTATGTCAATGAGATATCAAACATGATGCAAGCAGAGGTTGAAAAGCATGTACTGGGGCTTGCTCTCTTTTTGAACTTGGAATTCTGATATAATCACATGAACAGCCTGAGCCAGCCTGATGGAAAGTCCATGTAAAGAAGAAAGAACTGACGCACTGTGGTTGATGGCCAACGGCTGGGCCTGTGAGTGAGGTTTATACTATGCTGCGTAGAGTCAGGCAAGCCGCCAACTGACAATAGAGATGAGCTAGAATCTAGAATCTAGCCTAGACTGAAAGAACCATCAGTGACACGTATGATGGAATTGTAGAAAGTATTGAATGTTGACTGTTCTAAGGCACTAGAGTTATTACACAGAATGAAATAACCCATCTGTTAGAGGAATCAAATAGACTTAAGTAAATTTCTTAGATGTAAAACATACTGATGACTTCACCTTAGACAAATCACCGATATTTTCAGACACTTATTTTCCTGTATTATAAAAAGGGAGGGTTAAAAATTATTTCAGAACATTATAAAGTGCTTAATATTATGCCTGGCCAAAAAACATACTTTTAGTCCCATTACTTTATTTCTAAAATGCTATAAATTGGATAACATATCTTTTAAAATAATAAAGAAGAACAAAATAAGGAAACATCTCAAATTTTATGATAATTTCTCTTACATCTGTTTGCAGTCAAAGCCTTCTGTCTATGAGTTAATCAGGGAGGCTTCAAGGCTTATAAAAAAGTAGAAATGTGAAATTTGTCAGGGTCAGATCAGAATTTTAGAAAGAAATCACATAAAGGGGCAAAACTATTTCAGTACATATAAATCACTAAATATCTATAACTTTAATTTTTTTAATTTAAAGGAAAAGTTAAGACAGGGAAAAGTAGTCTCAATAAATTAGCAAAATTTTTAATTGAGCCAAAATTTGTTGAATTTCCACCACATGTCCAATACAATAATAGTGAGACAATACAAGAAAAGTGAGACAGACAAGCCAAGCATTTATTCACCTCATTTATTCCTTCATTCCACACATATTTATTCTGTCTACAGTGCTGTTGTTTTTCAGTTGCTCAGTCGTCTCTGACCCTTTGCAACCCTGTGGACTGTAGCACACCAGCCTTCCCTGTCCTTCACTATTTCTCAGAGTAGGCTCAAACTCATGTCCATTGAGTTGGTGATGCCATCCAACCATCTAATCCACTGTTATTTCCTTCTCTCCTTGCTCTCAGTCTTTCCCACCATCAGGGTCTTTTCTAGTGAGTCAGCTCTTTGTATCAGGTGGCCAAAGGATTGGAGCTTCAGCTACAGCATCAGTCTTTCCAATGAATATTCTGGTGTGATTTCCTTTAGGATGAACTGGTTCAATCACCTTGCTGTCCAAGGAACTTTCAAAGGTCTTCTCCAAAACCACAGTTCAAAAGCATCAATTCTTCAGCGCTCAGCCTGCTTTATGGTCCAACTCTCACATCCATACGTGACTACTGAAAAAAACATAGCTTTGACTATACAGACCTTTGTCAGGAAAGTGATATCTATGCTTTTTATTGCACAGTTTAGATTTATCACAGCTTTTCTTCCAAGGAGGAAGCATCTTTTAATTTCATGGCTGTAGTCACTTTCCACCGTGCTTTTGAAGCCCAAGAAAACAAAGTCTGTCATGTTTCCATTTTTTCCTTTTCTATTTGTCATGAAGTGGTGAGACTGGATGCCATGATCTTCGTTTTTTTGAATATTTAATTTTAAGCCAGCTTTTTCACTCTCCTTTTTCACTTTCATCAAGAGGCTGTTTAGTTCCTCTTCACTTTCTGCCATAGGGGTGGTGTCGTCTCCATATCTGAGGTTATTGATGTTTGTCCCAGCAATCTTGATTCCAGCTTGTATTTCATCCAGCCTGGCATTTTGTGAGATAAACTCTGTGTATAAGTTAAATAAGTAGGGTGATAATATACAGCCTTGATAAACTTATTTCCCCATTTGAACCAGTCCATTGTTCCATGTCCAGGTCTAGCTGTTGCTTCTTGATCTGCACACAGGTTTCTCAGGAATCAGTTAAGGTATTCTGGCATTCCCATCTCTTTAAGAATTTTCTGCAACATATCAGGCATTAATCTAGTTTCCAGATACTTGATATAAAGAAAAAGGACAGGGACACTGCTCTGAAGAAACTGTGGGAGGAAAATATATATATATATATTAAATAATAAGACACACAAAAATGTATATCACACTCCTTTAAGTTTTGTGGAAAAAAATAGAGATAACTAAATGGCCAAGAATAAAATGTGGTAAGGGAAGGACCCCTTCATAGGGACACAGGAAAGGAGCATTGAAGATATTTTGGGGTATTGAGAAGAAAGATAATGAGCTGTCTGTTTGAACGTACCTGCAGCAAAAATCAGGTTAAGATTTAAAAACTAAAATTTGATTAAAATTGTTAGATTGTTTCATGATGCAACAGACATCTTTGGTCACTGTTTTAAGAAAGTTATGAATTGTAAGACAGTTATGGAATGTAAGACATTAGGTTTGCCTTTATTCTTACTTGGCTTCCCTGGTGGCTCAGTGGTAAACAATCTGCCTGCCCATACAGAAGACACAGGTTTGGTCACTGGTTCAGGAAAATCTCCTGGACAAGGAAATGGCAGCCCACTCCAGTATTCTTACCTGGGAAATCACAGGGACATTGTGGCTGGAGTAAAAGTTTCTATATTTCTGAATTAGGAGTGGTTAGTGAATCTGAGCCAAAACTTCTTCCTATTTATTTCTGGAATGTAAGGTTTTTTTTTTTTGTTTTTTTTTTTTTTTGTTTTGTCAACAAGCATTCATAGCTTTGATTGTGTACAGTATTGTTGTTGTTTTTTTTTTTTTTAACGTTCTCATTTGTACTCAATCATTACCATTTTTTGAACCACATGGATAACTTTTTCAAAGATTGCTGAGGCCTCTCTATGAGCTTTCACATTCTGTATGTCTAGATTGGGGTCCAGCAGTTTACATTCACAACAGATGCCCAGGTAAGGCTAGTGCGGGTGGTTCAGAGCCCACACTTGGAGAACTCTGTTCCAGTTAGTGAAAATCCCCCTCAGACACTTGCAAAGGTTTAAATGTCATGTTTTTATTTAAAAATATTGATTTTTTTTAAAATTTATATCATTGGTGATATTTCAATAAAAATTTGGGTTACCGACAAGGTAATGCAATCTCTACAAAAACTTAAATCACAAGCAAATATAGTAATTGCATTTGCCTGAAGGACCCCTATTGATTTGTCTTTAAAGAGCTAAAGATCATAAAACTTAAGATGAGAGTGAAAATCTGGTTGGGGAATGAATCAGTTGGCAACCATTGTTGACATCCATTGTTGAAACATATTTTTAAACCATTACAAATATATGCCTTTCAAAGGTTATCATTAAGTTACTATGATTTATAATAGCTGTTGACAGAGTGACATATAGCTTAAAATATAATTTGACTTCTAAAATTACATAAATGTATAGTTTCACTGGGTTTGTTATAACTTTCATAAAACTTAGACTTCTTGAGCAATTGATCAATGTACTTTAATTTCTCATTTAAGCTGCCTATTTTATAAGTTGAAAATACAGTAGTGTTTACATATGGACTGCTTCAGGTTAAATGAATAGCAATAAAATCAATGAATTTCTTTGGGAAATAATTTTGAACTTTTTAATCAGTTTTTGAACTCTTGCATAATCCACCATCTAGTGTTTAATAGTCATCAATAAGCTCAATTGATTGCAGTACACAAATTATGTGATGCTCAAATTCTGGCTGTCTTTTATAGATTTAGTCTAGTTTTATGTGAACTGATTTTGATGTTCTAATGTATCTACACTAGTTAAATGAATTTTAGAATTTTCCAATTGGAGACTTTTTTGGAAGCATTTTCCCCTACACTGTAATGGTTTATCTCCCTATTGAGAAGAGCATGAAGGATTGGGAAGATTAAGTATATTTATTTTACTTTCAAATATCCTATGTCAATCGTTCCCAACGTTTGGGCTCCTTTGCAAAGAGCTACTGCTGCTGCTGCTGCTGCTGCTGCTGCTGCTAAGTCGCTTCAATCATGTCCGACTCTGTGCGACCCCATAGACAACAGCCCACCAGGCTCCCCCTTCCCTGGGATTCTCCAGGCAAGAACACTGGAGTGGGTTGCCATTTCCTTCTCCAATGCATGAAAGTGAAAAGTGAAAGTGAAGTCACTCAGTCGTGCCTGACTCTTAGCGACCCCATGGACTGCAGCCTACCAGGCTCCTCCGTCCATGGGATTTTCCAGGCAAGAGTACTGGAGTGAGGTGCCATTGCCTTCTCCGTGCAAAGAGCTAGCTCACTAGAAAACACCCTGATTTTAGGAAAGATTGAGGGTAGGAGGAGAATGGAGCAACAGAGGATAAGATGTTTGGATGGCCTCACCAACTTAGTGGACATGAGTTTGAGCAAACTCTGGGAGACAGTGAAGGACAGGGAAGCCTGGAGTGCTGCACTTCACAGGATTGCAAAGAGCGGGACATGACTTAGCAACTGAACATCAAGGACAGTTGACTCGACTAGTACACTTAGTGGAGTCATAGATAGGTTCAATGAAAAATGCCTTAGAAAGCAACTCTATGATAGCTTTTGTGTTTCAACCTTGAAATCTTAGTTTCCATATTTACGGTGAAAATAGACCAAAGGAAAATATGACTACTTAAATATTTTTGATGTTCGTCCCTACCCCAGTGTACTTCTAAATGGATGTTTTACTTACTATTTATGTATTATTTATTGCTGCCTAAAAAATTACCTGAAAATGTAGTTTAAAAGAGCAATAAACATTTATCACTCCATGGTTTCTCAGTGTCACAAATTTAAGAATAATTTAGCTAAGTAATTCTAGCTCTGAGTTTCTCATGAGGGCCAGTCAAGATGTTGGCATGGATGCAGTCATATGATAATTAACTTGGACTGATATATCTGCTTCCTATATGGCTCGCTTACTTGCCTGGCAAATTAGTGCTAATTGTTGGTAGGAAATCTCAAGTTCCTCATTATGTTTAGTGTAGCTGGTTTCCTCAGAGTGAGTCATCCAAAAGAAGGCCTGGGGGAAACTACAATCACCTTAAGGACCTAGATTCAGAAGTCATACTCTGTTATTCCTATAATATCCTGTTTGTTGCACAAGTCAATTCTCTTCAGTAGAGAACTACTCAAGGAAATGGATACCAGATGGAAAAAATAATTGGAAATCATCTTGGAGGATAGCTATCACAGATTATAAGCCAAACCCTAGGCAGTTCTCTTATTTATCTTAATTTTGTGGGAATAGGGCAGGATATTGAAAAATCATAGAATCTCATCCATTTTACTTACTCAGAATGAGTAATTTTATCTTACTCAGAATGGAGATAGGTTTTCTTATGCTTACCTTTATCTCTCCCCAGAACAGCTCATCTTACATTTATTATGCACACCTAAAAATTACTTATTTCATATTAAGGTCAAACCTCTTTTTTTTTATTAGGTAATATTTTCTTAGGCCAATAAATTAATTTGTGGTCATGTGTTAATAAATTCTACCAGGCATATAAACACACAAACATTCTGGAGGAAATAATTTTATCATGAATATTTCACAGTAGGAATAAGACATCTGGCAATCAGCAGAGATCGATGACATAAATATTACCACAATGATGTTTTGATTCAGGTCAGTTGAGTTGGTTTACATGGGCCACTAAATCCATCAGGAATTCTAAGATCTCATATTTTCTGACAGAAAGTAATATTTATTCTTTAATAATGATACTGCTTTTCCTAAGTGAATGAAATTTATCTTCCAAAAGTATGTATTCAACTGCCTTCTGTACACTATGTTGACTAAACCTATATTTCTTGGCGAATCAGTCCTGAGCTTGCAATTCAACTTTCAATTGCCAGTTGGAGAACCTGAAGTACTGAAAATAGAATGCAGTCTGGAATCAGACATGAATTTAAATACTGGTTTCATAACTCTATTGGATTTGCAGCATTAGCCACATTATCTAATTATTTCTGAGCCTCAAATTCTCATTTATATAATGATAATGATATTTTCCTAGCAAATCTGTTATGAAGATTAAAGACAATGATATATGACTAGCTATCAACCAGAAACTTTTCTTCACCTGGAGGACATTTACAATGCCTAGAAACCTTTTGTGGTTGTTTTGTTGTCACATCTGAGTAAGAGGGGTATTTAGAGGCTAGAGTTGATGCCAAACATCCTCCAACACATAAGAAAACCTTCTGCAGTGTAATGGTTAGTATTCTGTGTAAGTGTCACTGGGCCACAGGGTGCCCAATTATTTAATCAAAATTCAATTTGTGAAGAGTTCAGGAATAAGATTAACATTTAAAGTGGTAAACTAAATAAAGCTGTCCCTATAGTGTATGGCCTTAATTCAGTCAGTTAAAAGTCTATCATGAACCTCAAGGCCTGATCCTCCCCCAATAAAAGAGAACTCCTCCTACCCAATGGCCTTCAAACTGAGACTCTAGCTTATTTGTGCCTTTGAATTTGCACAAAAATTTAGTTCCTGCTGTCCTCCGAACTGAAAATATACACTATCAGCTCTCCTGGGTCTCTGGCTTGCCAACTTGTCCTGAAGATTGCACACCCACACTTTTCTCATGTCATCAAACACAGATATAGAAAACAATAATGAATAAACCAACCAACGAACTTAAAAACAAACAAAACAAAAAAAACCTAGAAATTCACAAAAGTGAAAATTAAGACTACCAAAACATCAGGAAATCAAAATTTTATAAATGATGTAATTATAAAAATCTACGTATGCATTTGATGGTAACTGTCAGTTCAGTTCAGTCACTCAGACGTGTCTGACTCTTTGCCACCCCATCGACTGCAGCACGCCAGGCTTCCTGGCCATCAACCAACACTCAGAACTTACTCAAACTCAAGTCCATTGAGTCAGTGATGCCATCCAACCGTATCATCCTCTCTCATGCCCTTCTCCTCCTGCCTTCAATCTTTCCCAGCATTAGGGAGTCAGTTCTTTGCATCAGGTGGCCAAAGTTTTGGAGTTTCAGCTTCAGCATCAGTCCTTCCAATGAATATTCAGGATTGATTTCTTTCAGGATGGACTGGTTGGATCTCCTTCCAAGGGACTCTCAAGAGTCTTCTCCAACACCACAGTTCAAAAGCATCAGTTCTTCCGTGTTCAGCTTTCTTTATAGTCCAACTCTCACATCCATACGTGACTACTGGAAAAACCAAAGCTTTGACTAGATGGACCTTTGTTGGCAAAGTAATGTCTTTGCTTTTTAATATGCTGTCTAGTTTGGTCATAGCTTTTCTTCCAAGGAGCAAGTGTCTTTTAATTTCATGGCTACAGTCACCATCTGCAGTGATTTTGGAGCCCCAAAAAATAAAGTCTGTCACTGTTTCCATTGTTTCCCCATCTATTTACCATGAAGGGATGGGACCGGATGCCATGATCTTGAGTTTTAAGCCAACATTTCACTCTCCTCTTTAGTTCTTCTTCACTTCTGCCTTAAGGGTGGTATCATCTGCATATCTAAGGTTACTGATACTTCTCCTGGCAATCTTGATTCCACTGTGCTTCATCCAGTCTGGTATTTTGCATGATATACTCTGCATATAAGTTAAATAAGCAGGGTGACAATATGCAGCCTTGATATACTCCTTTCCTGATTTGGAACGAATCTGTTGTTCCATATCCAGTTCTAACTGTTGCTTCTTGACCTGCATACAGATTTCTCAGGAGGTAGCTCTGGTGGTCTGGTATTCCCATCTCTTTCAAAATTTTCCACAGTTTGTTGTGATCTATACAGTCAAAGGCTTTGGCATAGTCAATAAAGCAGAAATAGATGTTTTTCTGGAACTCTCTTGCTTTTTTCATGATCCAGCGGATGTTGGCAATTTGATCTCTGGTTCCCCTGCCTTTTCTAAACCTACCTTAAACATCTGGAAGTTCATAGTTCACATATTGTTGAAGCCTGGTTTGGAGAATTTTGAGTATTACTTTGCTAGTCTGTGAGATAAATACAGTTGTGTGGTAGCTTGAATATTCTTTGGCATTGCCTTTCTTTGGGATTGGAATGAAAACTGACCTTTTCCAGTCCTGTGCCCACTTCTGAGTTTTCCAGGTTTGCTGGCATATTGAGTGCAGCACTTTCACAGCATCATCTTTTAGGATTTGCAATAGCTCAACTGGAGTTCTATCACCTCCACTAGCTTTGTTTGTAGTGATGCTTCCTAAGGCCCACTTGACTTCAATTCCAGGATGTCTGACTTTAGGTGAGTGATCACATCATCGTCATTATCTGGGTCATGAATATCTTTTTTGTATAGTTCTTCTGTGTATTCTTGCCACTTCTTAATATCTTCTGCTTCTGTTAGGTCTGTAAAATTTCTGTAAATTATTATAAATGTTATTTTATAGTGGTTTCATTACTTTCACCTATAATCTTAGGCATTGTATTGAAATATAGATTTGTATTAAACAATGTTATTTTTAACAAAGCAGTTGACTTGATTTTCAAGTACAGACTATAGGTACTTTCATTCATTGACATTTATTTTTCAATTAAAAAATTTGTTGATGTATAGACACTTTTATCAATGTTTTTAAGACAGCCACCAAGGACATCTGGGGCCAAACAGTTATTTAATTCTTTGTTGTGTGTATCAGTTAGGATTTTCCAGAAATCAACAGGCTATAGGGGTGTGTGTGCGTGCACACGTGTGCGTGTGTGTGTGTGCATGTATGCAGGGGGCTAGTTTCTGTGCTCAGATGAACAGCATTATTTCCAGTAATGAAAAAATAACTTCATTTATTATGAGTTATACAAATCTCTATTTTTATTAACAAAATTTATGGCTGTCAATCTCTTAATGAGAGTTAGCAATATACTGTCTCATGTACTATTACAGGAACATTTATTTTCTTAACCATGATAACGTTAAGAAAACTTTCATTGTTGATTCCCTTTTATCTTGTGTGTATATACTATATATATATATATAAATAATATTTGAGTATTTCATTTTGATTTTACTGTCAAGAAAAAGGCACATGGGTGATGTATTTTCTATAAATTTGTCTGTGAATGACAACTTTGTTGGGTAGGAAATTATTGAATCACCATATTTTCAGGTGGAAACTCTCCAGAGATCGTTACATTGTCTATTGTCCTTAGTTAGGTTTTATTTCTCTAGTAGTAACCCGTTTCTCGTTGCCCAAATATTTAAAGTTTTCTTATTTTATTTCTAATCTTCAGTATACATGGTTCATCATTCTTTTTTTCAAGTTGTGTTTATAGAAATATAGTTGATTTACAATGTTGTGTTAGTTTCAAGCAAAATAGTACAGTTATTCAGTTATATATCTATTTATTCTTTTTCAGGTTTTTGTTATACATTATTGCAAAATATTGGATATAGTTCTCTGTTCTGTACTGTAGGTCCTTGTTGGTTATTTATTATATATAGTAGTGTGTATATGTTAATCCCAAACTCCTAATTTATCCTTCTTTATCATTTCCCCTATGGTAACTCTAATTTTGTTTTCTATGTCTGTGGATCTATTTCTGTTTCTTACATAAGTTCATTTGTATAATTTTGGGGGGAGGATTTCACATGTAAGCTGTATCATATGATAGTTGTCTTTGTCTGGCTTTCTACACTTGGTATGATAAACTTTAGCTCCATCTATATTGCTGTGAATGGCATAATTTCATTCTTTTTAATGGATTAGTAATATTCCATTGTGTATATGTGTGTGCGTGTATCATATCTCCTTTTTCCATTTATCTGTCAATAGATATTTAGGTTGATTCCATGTCTTAGCTATTGTAAATAGTGCTGCTATGAATATTGGTATGTATGTATCTTTTTAAAATTATGTTATTCTCCAGATATAGGCACAAAAGTGGAATTACAGGATCACAGAGTAGCTTTATATTCTTATTTTTGTTTCAGTTCAGTTCAGTTCAGTTCAGTTTCTCAGTCATGTCCAGCTCTTTGTGACCCCATGAATTGCAGCACGCCAGGCCTCCCTGTCCATCACCAACTCCCAGAGTTCACTCAAACTCACGTCCATTGAGTCAGTGATGCCATCCAGCCATCTCATCCTCTGTCGTCCCCTTTTCATCCTGCCCCCAATCCCTCCCAGCATCAGAGTCTTTTCCAATATTTTTGTTTAATATACAGTAAATTCTCAACTAAAGACTCACTTCCAATTGAATAATTTTTATTCACTTCCAATTGAATAATTTTATGTTACTATAGCTTATAAAATATTATTTTCTTTTTTTCAAAATAAATATTGAGAACCTATTATCAGGTTACTATGCTTCCACTAAGGACTATGTTTTAACAAGAATACCTGTCACTTGTACTTCCAAAGTTTAGACCCAAGAACTATGTCCTTTATGAACTTGCGAATTCATATTAGCTGTATAATGAATTGTAATAGTCATGTATGTTGCAGTATTTAGTAATATGTTTTCCTTTTTCTTTGCATAACACAATTTCCTCATTGGAAGGCAGCATTGATGGTATTAAACAGTGCATGCTTTAAAAAAAAAATATTTGTTTATATTTTGGCCACGCTGGATCTTTGTTGCCTGGATTTTTCCAGCTGCAGCTTTGAGGCTGCCCTTCACTGCAATGTAGAGGCTTCTCATTGTGGTGGCTTCTCCTGTTGTGGAGTACATGCTGTAGGGTGCCCGGACTTCAGTACTTGTGGTGCATGGGCTTAGTTGCCCCACACAGAATCTTCCTGAACCAGGGAATTGAGCCTGTGTCCCCTGTACTGGCAGGCAGATTCCCAACCACTGGACCACCAGAGAAGTTCCAAATGGTACATTCTTAAAATGGTAAATAAATTAAAGATCAGTTTGCCAATTCCATGAGATAGTGTACACTTGACATGGATGATCCTTTTAATGTAGTCAGATAAATTTCGCTTTTCATGTATATACTGCTCATTATTTTTTTTCAGTTTTCAAATATTTATTTGTAGTTATATTTCTATAAATTCCATTTCTATTAAGAATATGACTTCATAGGCATTTCCTCAAATAAAAATTCCAAGAAGATTAACAATGAAATATCTAAAATAACTTTGTTTATTTTAATATATGATTTTATTTTTATACCACTCTTTCAAATTCCAACTTTAAATAAAGGCTTAAGGAAATGTAATTATTCATGAAACTAACTGTTCTTAAGGATAGAGAAAGAAATGTGGCAATCCCAAGCTTGAATTCACAAAATAATAATTAATGTGTGCATTTGCCTTTCTGGGTAGCTTATTAGTGATTTCAGTGGAATGCTTCAGAAGGATTAATTGCTTGGATTTGCAGAAGTTCTTTATTTATCATCATTAAAAGGCCTGTTGAAGGAGGATTTTTATGGTGTAATGTATCACTCACTAAAATTCTTTTTTGGCAAACTGACAAAAAAGTATCTCAAATGTTATGTAGTCTGATTACATGGCTTGAATCTAACAATTATTTCTAATATGTTGGCCTTAAGATATGGGGATAAAGAAGCTGAGTGAATCAGATGTTACATCTTCTTGCATGAGAGCTATACCTACATGTTGTGAACAAAGACTCTTAAGAATTTTAATATATAATGGGTTGACACTGATGCTAAAAATCAGATTGAATTATCCTTTAATGAGACAACTATTGATAAAGAAAATTATGACCTAATATAATCACTTTAAGTTAATTCATAATTCAGTTCAGTTCAGTTGCTCAGTCATGTCCGACTCTTTGTGACCCCATGAATCGCAGCACACCAGGCCTCCCTGTCCATCACCAACTCCCAGAGTTGACTCACGTCCATCGAGTTAGTGATGCCATCCAGCCATCTCATCCTCTGTTGTCCCCTTCTCCTCCTGCCCCGAATCCCTTCCAGCATCAGAGTCTTTTCCAATGAGTCAACTCTTCGCATGAGGTGGCCAAAGGACTGGAGTTTCAGCTTTAGCATCATTCGTTCCAAAGAAATCCCAGGGCTGATCTCCTTCAGAATGGACTGGTTGGATCTCCTTGCAGTCCAAGGGACTCTCAAGAGTCTTCTCCAATACCACAGTTCAAAAGCATCAATTCTTTGATGCTCAGCTTTCCTCACAGTCCAACTCTCATATCCATACATGACCACAGGAAAAACCATAGCCTTGACTAGACGAATCTTTGTTGGCAAAGTAATGTCTCTGCTTTTCAATATGCTATCTAGGTTGGTCATAACTTTCCTTCCAAGGAGTAAGCGTCTTTTAATTTCATGGCTGCAATAACCATCTGCAGTGTTTTTGGAGCCCCCCAAAATAAAGTCTGACACTTTCCACTGTTTCCCCATCTATTTGCCATGAAGTTATGGGACCAGGTGCCATGATGTTCGTTTTCTGAATGTTGAGTTTTAAGCCAACTTTTTCACTCTCCACTTTCACTTTCATCTTATGAGTCATGAAATAATAACAATAATGCATAACATAAATATTGGTTAAAATTCCATGATGTTTCATGTTTCCTTTATTGAGTTAAAATAAGTCATTCCCCTATGCATTAAATAAATGGGCAATTGGCAAGTGATATTAGTTTAAACAAACATATTAAAGATGTTTCCAAGGCAACATAATTACTATGATATGAATAATTAGACTAAAAGTATTTCCCCTCTAAATTATGTATTTAGAATATTTCCTCATTTGATGTTTGCCTTGTTTTCACAGTGTTCTTTTAGTTCAGGGTTGATTGCATAATATTTAGAACTTATTCTACATAAAGCTTTCCTAATTATTCCCTTCATATGGGTTTTACTCTCGAAGATAAGAAAGAGAAATCAATTTGACTGAAGAATTTATTTGAATGGTCATATTCCAATTGAGGAGTCAGAGCTAGCTTAAGTTATTTGCAAACCTAAAGCAGAATATAAAGCCAAATTGCTAGATCAAGGAAACTATTTAAGTTCATAAAAATAATGCTAAAATATAGGCAGAACAGCTAAAAATAGAAAATGGGAATTATAAATACATCTATTGTGATCAAAATTTATTGTTATAAATTGGTAAGAATTATATTCTAGGGTGAAATGGATTTGGAGTCAGAAGATATAGGTACCTTCTGAGTTCTGCCATTTATTTGTTCTATAGCCATTGTCCAATTATTTAATTTCTCTTAGTCTTTCTAAAGAAAATAATAAAAGTTACTTCATATAATTATGGTGAAGAATAAATGAGATAATATTTATGGAATAAAACTTTTACCTAGTATATTGCAGATCCTCAGCAAATGTTAAGAGAGCCTGAGATGATAAAAGTCCTCCTTCAGGTTAAAAGAGATGGCTAAGGATACTCTGAAGAGAGGTGCAAGTAGACCAAAAATAATTATGAAAAATAACTTTTGAACAGTTCAACTCTTTCTCCACTGAATGAGACACACTTGGAGCTAGTGAGACCTTCAGTGAGAAGTTGTTTGAGGATTGGGTGACAACCTTGTTAAGATTACAGGGAAAGTTATTAGACTTGAGACTGGAACATGTCAAGGTCTTTTCCAACCCCAAGATTCAATGGTTAATGAATATGTTCATCTGACTATTTTGTAGACATTTATTCTACCAGAACTAGGAGCAATAGAACAAGATGTTTAAAAGTTGAAACTCTGGAATCTAAACTGACTGTGTTCATATTCTGACACAATCTCTCATGATTATATGAATTTGGGAAAATTATATGATCCCTCTGAGGTTCAGATTTCTTATCTATACATGGTACTAATCATTTCTATTGGATGTGAAGATAAAATGAAGTAGTGCATGCTAAAGGCTTAGCCTACAACTTAGTAATGGATCTCCAAAATTACCAGTGTTTCACCATTTATAAACCTACCAATTTGATGGAACCGATAGACCAAGGCCAACTCTATCTAAATCACTATGTGAGGAAACTTGAGAAAACAAGGTTTAGAAATACAATGACTATTTCAATAATGAAACAGTATCAAGCAGTAAGTTGTTTACAAGAAACAAATGCATAAAATATCATCCATATTAATCAAAATATGGTAATCCAAAGATAGTCAGCTTTTATGATGCAGCTTTATTAGGAGGGTACCCAATGTGTAGTTATCAAATCCATACTATTGCTTAAATTTACAAATATCTACATTGCTGAGCTCTTAAAGTTACAAGCATTTTAGTGTACAACCCAATCTACAGGTCATCTCATGAATGTACAATCAATTATTACTGCTGGTTATTGCAGTTCTCTTCCCTTAAATATACTTTTTAGCTTCTTTTCCTTCTTAGGCTCATCTAAAGTACAGAGACTTCAGTCACTTACTGTAATGGCTAAAAATTTATCCTATTCTAACTTAAAGAAACCATAAAAGTAACATTATTTTTTTCTAAGTAGAAGTTCAGGTGTTAATAAAATTACATTGATTTGCCATTCACCAATTAGATGGTTGTATAGGGCTGAATTGGAGAAGGCGATGGCACCCCACTCCAGTATTCTTGCTTGGAAAATCCCATGGATGGCAGAGCCTGGTAGGCTGCAGTCCATGGGGTCTTTAAGAGTCAGATACGACTGAGAGACTCCCCTTTCACTTTTCACTTTCATGAATTGGAAAAGGAAGTGGCAACCCACTCCAGTGTTCTTGCCTGGAGAATCCCAGGGATGGAGGGGCCTGGTGGGCTTCCGTCTATGGGGTCGCACAGAGTCAGACACGACTGAAGCGACTTAGCAGCAGCAGCAGCATAGGGCTGAATAATCCATTTAATAATTTATGAAGCCAGTTGTTCAAGTTCCAGTAACTGGTATGCCAGGACACTGTGAATTTCACATTTGTCAGAAAATGTATTATTTGTCTTAATTTGAAAGTTTGAGCTGCTACCAAAAGCTGTAAGAGCAAAACTCTTAATAAATATTAACTGAAACATTTAATTTCAAAAGTAATTAAAATAAAAAATGATGTGAGTAAAATATTTTCCCTATTATGGTACCTGAAGGAAGAAATCTGTGAAAAAGAAAGGCAAGGGGAAAAACAAAAACAACAAAAATCTTCTCTTCTGAGTTCCACAATTCTGGAATGGGGTAGAATGTTTGAAAAAAAGTGTCTTGAATATAAAAATCTTAAACTTGAGAAGTTTGAGAGTTAAATTTTAAACCTTCATTGATTGTCTTCCTTGTCTTAACTGTGAATGAAGGAAAGGGCAATCAGTAAACAGTGAAGCCCTTTACATATACCGCATTCATAACTGCAGGCAATACCTCCTATCTCACTGGGAAGCAAATTGGTAGTCATTGGAGACTGCTGTGCCTGGGTGAGATATTCCCTGAGGCTAAATCCAGTCAGCAGTCAGGCTATTCTAAACCCCATGAAGCCTAAGAGTGGTTTCCAGGGGTAACCTCTTTGAGAGCACATTTGAATAATCTAATTTAGAATGTTAAAAGTGGGGGAAATAGTGGACAAATCTCATGCTAACTGGCAGCATCCGTCAAATTGCAATAGAAGGACTCTCAGGTCTGAAATAGTTTATAAGGCATGTTTGCAACAAAACCAATGTCGCATGAGTCATTTGATATTGTAGGGGAAAAAAATTCATTCTTAGTGCTCTTTTCTTTTCTCTGAAGATGAATTTACTTCTTCCCTGAGTACTTAAAAGGTGACCCTCTCTCTTTGAAAATCATGAAGGGGAAGTTATCATTATCCCTAATAGCATTAAAGAGATTTCAGAAATTAGAAGATTGAAAATTTTCAAATTCTTATGCATTAATTGTGTTAGGACTTGGATGTTTCTATTTGTGTAAAAAATATGTATCACGTGCTACATATTGTGTCTAGTTAGCATGGTTATATCCCTCATAGAATGCATATTATTTTCTTCAAGAAGACTGAAAACCAAGTGATATTGAAACCATTAACAGAGCGATGATTCCTCTTCCAAAGGGCTCATTCACAAAAGGGGAAAAGTGAGCAAAATTCTTGTTATGTGAAACTGTTCAGGCCATTAAAATGTCTATTGAAAGATGAATGCTTTTTTAAACTGACATATGCTTTAAAAAAAAAAAAAAAAAAACCACCAAGAACCACCAGAACTTATACAGGACTGGGGAAACAGATTCTTGGAGGGCACAAACAAAACCTTGTACACACCAGGACCCAAGAGAAAGGAGCAGTGACCCCACAAGATACTGACTCAGACATGCACATGAGTGTCCTGGAGTCTCCCGCGGAGGCATGCGTCAGCGGTGGCCTGCTTCAGGGTCAGAGGCACTGAGTGCAGCAGTGTGTCCATGGGACCTTTTGAAGGAGGTCATTATTACCTTCATTAACTCCACCATAGTTTGGCCTCAGGTCAAGCAACAGGGAGGGAACACAGCCCTGCCCATCAGGAGAAAAATGGATTAAAGATTTACTGAACTCATCAGAACACTCATCAGAATAAGACAGTTTCCCCTTCAATCAGTCTCTCCCATCAGGAAACTTCCATAAACCTCTTATCCTTATCCATCAGAGGGCAAACAGAATGAAAACCACAATAACAGAAAACTAACCAAACTGATCACATGGACCACAGCTTTGTCTAGCTCAGTGAAACTTTGAGCCATGCTGTGACCCAAGACGGACGGGTCATGGAGGACGGTTCTGACAAAACATGGTCCAACTGGAGAAGGGAATGGCGAACCACTTCAGTATTCTTGCCTTGAGAACCCCATGAAAAATATGATAAGGCAAAAATGTTTGACACTGAAAGATAAACTCCTCAGGTCAGTAGGTGCCCAATATGCTACTGAAGAAGAGTAGAGAAATAACTCCAGAAAGAATGAAGAGATGGAGCTAAAGCAAAAACAAAACCCAGTGGTGGATGTTACAGGTGGTGGAAATAAAATCCAGTGCTATAAAGAGCAATATTGCCTAGGAACCTGGAATGTTAGGTCCATGAATCAAGGCAAATTGGAAGTGGTCAAACAGGAGATGGCAAGAGTGAACATTGACATATTAGGAATCAGTGAACTAAAATTGACTGGAATGGGTGAATTTAATTCAGGTGTCCATTATATCTACTACTGTGGCCAAGAGTCCCTTAGAAGAAATGGAGTAGCCATTATAGTCAACAAAAGAGTCCAAAATGCAGTACTTGGATGCAATCTCAAAAATAACAGAATGATCTCTGTTCATTTCCAAGGCAGACCATTCAATATCATAGTAATCCAAGTCTATGCCCTGATCAGTAATGATGAAGAAGCTGAAGAGTTCTATGAAGACCTACAAGACCTTTTAGAACTAACACCCCAAAAAGATGTCCTCTTCATTATAGGGGGCTGGAATGCAAAAGTAGGAAGTCAAGAGATATTGGAGTAACCAGTAAATTTGGCAATGGAGTACAAAACAAAGCAGGACAAAGGCTAACAGAGTTTTGCCAAGAGAATGCACTGGTCATAACAAATACTCTTTCCAACAACACAAGAGAAGACTCTACACAGGGACATCACCAGATGGTCAATACTAAAATCAGATTGATTATATTCTTTGCAGCCAAAGATGGAGAAGCTCTATACAGTCAACAAAAACAAGACCAGGAGCTGACTGTGGCTCAGACCATGAACTCCTTATTGTCAAGTTCAGACTTAAATTGAAGAAAGAAGGGAAAACCACTAGACCATTAAAGTATGACCTAAACCAAATCCCTTATGATTATACAGTAGAAGTGGCAAATAGATTCAAGGGATTAGATCTGATAAACAGTGCCTGGAGAACTATAGATGGAGGTTTGTGACATTGTACAGGAGGCAGGGATCAAGACCATCCCCAAGAGAAAGAAATGCAAAAAGGCAAAGAGGTTGTCTGAGGAGGCCTTACAAATAGTTTTGAAACTAAGAGAAGCAAAAGGCAAAGGAAAAAAGGAAAGATATACCCATTTGAATGCAGAGTCCCAAAGGATAGCAGGGAGAGATAAGAAAGCCTTCCTCAGCAATCAGCGCAAAGAAATTAAGGAAAACAATAGAATGTGAAAGACTAGAGATCTCTTCAAGAAAATCAGAGATACCAAGGGAACATTTCATGCACAGATGAGCACCATAATGGACTGACATGGCATGGACTTAACAGAAGAAGAAGATTAAGACAAGGAGGCAAGAATACACAGAAGAACTGTAAAAAAAAAGATCTCCACGACCCAGATAATCACAATGATGTGATCACTCACCTAGAGCCAGACACCCTGGAATGTGAAGTCAAGTGGGCCTTAGGAAGCATCACTACAAACAAAACTAGTGGAGGTGATGGAATTCCAGTTGAGCTATTTCAAATCCTAAAAGATGATGCTGTGAAAGTGCTGCACTCAATATGCCAGCAATTTGGAAAACTCAAAGCAGTGGCCACAAGACTGGAAATGGTCAGTTTTCATTCCAATCCCAAAGAAAGGCAATGCAAAAGAATGCTTAAACTGCTGCACAGTTGTACTCATCTCACACACTAGTAAAGTAATGCTCAAAATTCTCCAAGCCAGGCTTCAACAGTACGTGAACCATGAACTTCCAGATGTTTAAGCTGGATTTAGAAAAGGCAGAGGAATCAGAGATAAAATTGCCAACATCTGTTGGATTATCAGAAAAGCAAGAGAGTTCCAGAAAAGCATCTACTTCTGCTTTATTGACTACATCAAAGCCTTTGACTGTGTGGATGACAACAAACTGGAAAATTTTTCAAGAGACAGGAATACCAGACCACCTGACCTGCCTCTTGAGAAATGTGTATTCAGGTCAAGAAGTAAGAATTAGAACTGGACAGGGAACAACAGACTGGTTCCAAATCAGGAAAGGAGTATGTCAAGGCTGTATATTTTCACCCTGCTTATTTAACTGATATGTAGACTACATCATAGGAAATGCTGGGCAGGATAGAGCACAAGCTGGAATCAAGATTGCCAGGAGAAACATCAGTAACCTCAGAAATTCAGATGAGACCACCCTTATGCTAGAAAATGAAGAAGAACTAAAGAACCTCCTAATGAGAGTGAAGGAGGACACTGAAAAAGCTAGCTTAAAACTCAACATTCAAACAACTAAAATAATGGCATCCAGTCCTATCACTTCATGGAAAATGGATAGGGAAACAATGGAAACAGTGACAGACTTTATTTTCTTGGGTTCCAAAATCACTTCAGATGGTGACTTCAGCCAGAAAATTAAAAGACACTGACTCCTTGGAAGAAAATCTATGGCCAACATAGACTGCATATTAAAAAGAAGAGACATTACTTTGTCTACAAAAGGCCATCTAATCAAAGCTATGGTTTTTCCAGTAACATGTATGGATGTGAGAGTTGGACCAAAAAGAATACAGAGTGCTGAAGAATTAATGCTTTTGAACTGTGGTGTTGAAGACTCTTGAGTCCCTTGAACTACAAGGAGATCAAACCCGTCCATCATAAAGGAAATCAACTCTGAATATTCATTGGAAGGAATGATGCTGAATCTGAAGCTCCAATACTTTGGCCACCTGATGGGAAGAACTGACTCATTGGAAAAGACGCTGATGCTGGGAAAGATTGAAGCCAGGAGGAGACAGGGACAACAGAGGATGAGATGGTTGGATGGCATCACCGACTTGATGGACAGAAGTTTGAGCAAGCTCTGGGAGTTGGTGATGGACAGGGAAGCCTGGCATGCTGCAGTCCATGGGGTCACAAAGCATAGGACACAACTGAGCGACTGAACTGAACCAGAGTTCTTGCCTGGGAAATCCCATGGAAGGAGTATTCTGGAGGACTGCAATCCATGGTGTTGCAAAGAGTCAAGACACAATTTAGCAACTAAACAACAACTAAGTAGGAATTAAAAGGGCTTAGGTTTCAGGACAGGTCTCTAGACTTAAAAAAAAAAAAAATTGGAGATAGCACAATAATGACCAGTGCTTTAAAAAGGTTGCATTTCAATAGACAGCTATATAGTTCTATATGTATTCCAAATATTTATAGTTCAATATGTATTCCAAAAATACATATTTTTCTGTGCAAAGAGAAAACTAAAATAAATGTTTATGCTCTTTAATTTGAAAAGGTCTGCCATAGAATAATACAAAAAGAAGCCAGTTAGGGGACCGATGAGTCAAGGTAGGTGGTGAAATGATAAGAGGCAACACAACAAATGATGTGCACTAGAACTGAGGTATCATTTAAGTGGTGGTTGATAGTGCAACTGACTTGGTACTAAGGTAATTAATCATTGCCTTTATGGTCCTTAAATCTTCTCCTAAAGGAAAATGACTTTTTGCCAGATATTGGAGCAAGGCTGATGTTTGGCAACATGCATTAAATAGGCAACAAATCCATTACCTAAGAATATATTGTATTACCCTTCATGTCCTGAGAGAAAAGGAGAAGGTGGACTGCTTCTGCATCTCAGTAATAATGGTATGCTCCTCAGGTACAGCAAATTGCTTTCTATCTGAACAGAGCAATGGCATTTATCCCTAAAGCAGATTTTATTCAACTGCATGCAAACTTCATGAGTGGAGGCATTTCTCCCTAAGCACACAATCAGAAATTGAAAACAGTATTTTATGGAGCCAAGTGCAAGTTTGTATATCGAATGCCCTTGTCCCTTTGGATCATGATCAAGCCTAGCAAACCAAAGAAGAAAAATAATGTGTTTCCTACTCCAACACTGGTCTGTTTGTCTTATCAAACTTGAAGAGAGTTTTGTTTTTTATACTGAAGTTCCTTGTAATATGAATTAATGTTGCTCACATTGCTTTCATGGAATAGCTTCCATTAATAGTTGTCAAAAACAGAATCACAAGTTAATAAAGAGTTAAGTGAGTAGTGAAAAGGAAAATAAATATGTGAATAAAACGACTGAAGGATACACCAAAGTCATAGGACCAGGGATGGAATATTTATGATGATATTTCTCCAAGAATGATAAATGTATTTCCCATAGTAATAGGTTTTGTTTAATTTTTGTAAGTTTAAGTTATTAATGAAATGATTTTCCTACCACTTATCAGCAAAATGAATAACAATTTAATAGCAACAGGATGCACAATAAAATGTATTTTCAACAAATTTTCTAAGCTAAAGACAATTTACATTTTAATACTGTGTATTCTTATTTAGCATGAATACTTAGAAAGAAACAAAAGATAATGTTTAAATCTGTCTTTTGAGCATTTATATTTCCTAGAAAGTCAAATACATATTTGACTTAAAGATCATTACATACTTTGTTGTTGCTAAAGTCACGTCCACCTCTTTGCAACCACCTGGACTAGAGCCCAACTGGCTCCTCTGTCCATGGGATTTCCCAGGCAAATATACTGGAATAGGTTACTATTTCCTTCTCCAGGGGATCTTCCCCACCCAGGGACTGAACCCAAGTCTCCTGCATTGGCAGACAGAATTTTTTTTACCACTGAGTCACCCAGAAAGCCCTACTAAATACTTACAGATATAAAATTTCCTGTTTCAGAAAAAAAGCATGAAATTTTCAGTACAATAAAGTTAGCAATTGGTTTGTTGGTCATGCATTCTTCAGGCTGTCACTATAATTTCCTTATTCACAATAATAATCTTGCTTTAATTTTGATCCCATAAAAAGATATACATTGATTATTCTATGTATTTTCAAAACCATTTCTTAAGTCTTATTCCGTTAGTAAGAGAGTAATATTTTATAGAAAATAAAATTATAGCATGTTGGGTGATGTTATCTTTAATAACTTAGGTGAGGTATAATTTTTATGTGGTCAAATATATTTTCAGTAAACATTTTGATGAGAGTCCCTTGGACTGCAAGGAGATCCAACCAGTCCATTCTAAAGGAGATGAATCCTGGGTGTTTATTGGAAGGACTGATACTAAAGCTGAAACTCCAATACTTTGGCCACCTCATGCAAAGAGTTGACTCTTAGGAAAAGACTCATGCTGGGAGGGATTGGAGGCAGGAGGAGAAGGGGATGACAGAGGATGTGATGGCTGGATGGCATCACCAACTGGATGGACATGGGTTTGGGTGAACTCCAAGAGTTGGTGATGGACAGGGAGGCCTGGCGTGCTGCAATTCATGGGGTTGCAAAGAGTTGGACACGACTGAGCGACTGAACTGAACTGAACCAATTCACACACCTGAGTAAACACAATTTATTTATAAAATTTTTTATTTAAATAAAAAAGTCTTTTGCTCAGATTGTAAAGATCTGCCTGCAATGTGGGAGACCTGGGTTCAATCCCTGGGCTGGGATGATCCCCTGGAGAAGGGAATGGCAACCCATTCCAGTATTATTGCTTGGAGAATCCCATGAACAGAGGAGCATGGCAAGTTACAGTCCATGGGATCCCAGAGTCGGACACAACTGAGCAACTAACACTTTCACTTTTATAACCAATTCATGTACCTGAGTAAGCACAACAATTTATTTATAAAACTTTTTCTTTTCATCAAAAAGTCTTTTGGTATTCTTTTACAAACAATACCTACCTTCTTTCCTGTTCCAAGATCAGCCAACTGTCTATTTACTTATAATTAGATTTGTCTTTTCTGAAATGTCAGATAAACTGGAATCATTAGGTATGTGCTCTTTTATATCTGGCTTATTGTGAGCTGCTTATTTTCTTGATTCATCCATTTTGTTGTCTCTATCAATAGCTTATTTTTATTACTGAATAGGATTACATTGAATGAATAAACCACACTGAATTGCAAATTTACTTCTTGATGGACATTTGTTTCCAAGTGGGACCATACTGAATAAATTTGATATAAAAATTATTATGCAAGTTTCTGTGAGCAAATACGATTTAATTTCTCTTGGGTTAACTCTAAGATGGGTCAAACAGTAAGTATATCTTTAATTTTATTAGGAACTCCCAAATGATTTGCCAAATTGGCTGTGTCATTTCTCATTTCTTTCGTTAATGTCTGAGACTACCGGTGCTGCCCCATCCTCTTCAGTACTTACTATTGAGTTTTTCTGATTTTAGCTAGTATGAAGGATGGATAGAGATATCTCATTGTTGTGTTAATTTTCATTTCACTCGTGAAATGAGGTTGAGTATATTTCATGTGACTACTAGCTATTTGTATAGCTTCTTCTGTGAACCATTTAAAATTGATCTATTTCTTTAAAAAATCAAACAAAAGAAACCTCTGACCTATTTCTTTACTTATGTTGTCTTTTTATTGATTTATAAAAAGTATTTATTTTGGACAAGTCTATTAAATATATATTTAGAATTCCTAGTTTGTGACTTGAGTTTCATTTTCTTAGAAGTTTGTTTTGAAGAGCAAAAGGGTTTAAGCTTGATGAAGTGAACGCTGTCAATTTTTGTTCTTTTATTGAACCCACAGTGTGTGATCTACAAGTCTTTATTCCAAGTGTAATGAAATTCTGACTCCATCATTTTATGTATGGTGATAATTTTTAAGTCCTACTTCTTTAGCTCCCCATTTTGCTTCATATCTTAGCGAGTTGATAAGAAGGTCGAGATTCCCCTTTAGCAGCAATGAAAAGTTAAAACCCCATATGTAAGGGAACCCTACTCCTGACCCAGCTCTCTCTACCATAAAAACACCAAGTCAATCTCCTTTCCTGACTTTCTCAAGCTATTTTTGCACTGGATTAGTAAGCCTGTTCTGCTCTTCCATAATGTCTTATCTTATGATTAATAAACTGTTTACTTTCAAATTTTCTGAGTCCTTTCTCTGCCACTTCAAATTAGCTATTGGACCTCTCCAGTGTATATTTCATTTCTACTTTTGTACTTTTAAACTCTAATATTTCTATTTTTAAAATAATTGTTTCTCTTTATTGATATTCTTTCATTTGATAGATATCATCTTCATATTTTCCTTTAGTATCTTAAACATAATTTCCTTTCATTATTGAACATATTTAAAATAGCTTATATAAAATATTTCCTAGTAACTCTAAAGTCTGGCTTTCTCAGGGATCGTTTGAGTTGACTGCTTTTTCTAGTGTATGTGCTATACTTTCCTATTTCCTTGTATGTCTCAGAATTTTTAATTGAAAACTGGAGTTTAATAATAAGGTGAAAACTCTGGAAGTTACATTTCTCCTGCCCAGGGTTTTTGTTTTTGCTGTTTGTTTAGTTACTGACTTTATTGAACTAATTCTATTCAGTCTTTTTTTTTTTTTTTTTGTCCTGTGTGCCCACAGAAGTCTCTGCTCAGTTAGCTTAGGGGTCAACTGGTAATTAGAAATTTCCTTAAATGCTCTGAACTAGTAATTTTCTTAATCTGGATTCCAGTGCAGTGTGTGTATGTGTGGTGTACGCTTTCAGCACTCAGACAGCGGTTGACAATCTGCCTCAGCCTTGATTCTTGCTTGCACTTTCTGCATGTCACATGATGACAGTTTTCTAGGGATTTAGTTTTTGGAAACGTCAAACACTTTGTGTTCCCTCCAGTGATTCTGAAGCTGCTGGTTTTCCCGGCTACCATGATGGTAAAATGATTGGTCTTCAAATCTACTGTGAAACTGAGCAAGATGGGAATAGGACTAATTAAAATGCCATAGAACTCACCTTTCTAACTTATTCTGATATTTTTCTTGATTGAACACTCCAAGAATCTAGTTCACTTACAGAATTTTGGGGGAAAAAACTGAGCATTTTTTCTAGTGTTTTTTTTACTGTTATGAAGGAGTGGATTTAGACATCCTTCCTCTATCTTCTGGCCCAGTGGAGAAGGGAATGGCAAACCACTTCAGTATTCTTGCCTTGAGAACCTGAGGAACAGTATGAAAAGGCAAAAAGATACGACACTGAAAGATGAACCCCCCACATCTGTAGGTGCCCAATATGCTACTGGAGAAGAATGGAGAAATAACTCCAGAAAGAATGAAGAGATGGAGCCAAAGCAAAAACAACACTCAGCAGTGGATGGAATTGATGATGGAAGTAAACTCAGATGCTCTAAAGAATAATACTGTATACAAGAGCTGGAATAATCTTCCTACTCATTAGCCCATGGACTTACCTGTAAAAACTGACCATGATATACTTTAAGACCTCTTCTGAGATGGCCCACAGTCTGTGGAGTATGTTTCTCTGTACATAAATCTACTTCTTATCTATCCCTTTGTCTCTCATTGAATCCTTCCTGCAATGAGACATCAAGAGCCTGAACTTCACTGAAGTCCTGAGACCATGAGTGTGATCTCAGTTAAAGACTGCGGCATCAAATCCCAATGTGGACTGGCCAGGTTTCAAGTCCCAATCTGTGTTGCATGATTTCATTACTGTGATACAAATTTTACAGTTGAGGAACAAACATTAATACAGTATTATTAAGTAAAGTTCATAGTTTATAAGAAGGTTCACTTTTTGTGTTGTACTGGTTTATGGATTTTGTCAAATGTACACCATCATGTATCTGCCATTACAGTATCATACAGAATAGATTCACTGCCCCAAAACCCACTGTGTTCCACCTATTGACCCTTCCTTCCCATCCCCAAACTTCGGGAAACCACTGGTCCTTTACTGTCTCTATAGTTTTGCCTTGGAATTCCAGATGTCATATACTTGGAATCACAAAGTATTTAGCCTTTTCAGTCTGGCTTCTTTCACTTAACAATAACTATTTACATCCTTCCTAGTCTTTCTGTGGCTTAGTAGCTGATTTACTTTTATTGCTGAATAATATTCCATTCCAAAATATGTCTATATCCATCAAGTGATAAACAGCCTGCTTATCCATTTACACATTGAAAGGTATCCTGTATGGATTATTTTTCATTATTTTAGTGGTATTTTTGTCAACCTTAATTTTAATTCTAATTTGTCAAATGGAATTCCAATATGACAAATTCCAATTTGTCAAATTGTTTTATCATTATTGTTTTGTTTTTCTGTTTATGACTTTTTACCTCTATAACAATGTAATGAAGTCATTTTTCCATGTTATAGAAGTTTTTCCCTCTCTTTTAAAAAGTTCTTTCTTATGCCATATAATTAGAATCTATCTTTGTTTATGTGATGATGTAGAAATTAATATTATTTATTTTTTTCTGTATGAATAGACAAATAAATTCCATTTTTAAGAGACCATCCTTTCCACCACAGTACTATAAGAAAGGTTATTCACAAATCTGGTGACTGTATAGGCCAGTTTCTTAACCCTATTCAAGGCAGTGTACAATAGACAAACATAAAAAAAAAGAAAGTCCTGAAAAAACCTGTGGAGATTTGTCTCTCAATCTAGACATCATTGTCTATTCCTGAAGTTATAAAACAAATAATTAATAGTACATCATTAAGTATGACATTTCTTTAAAGCTCATTTTTCCTAAGTAGACTTTTATATTGAGAAAGTACTGCCTATTTTAAATTTGCTAGTTATTTTTAAATTATTTAATTATAATAAGGATTTGAATTTTTATCAAAAGACTTTTCTTCATCCATTATTTTTCTCTTTTATTCTTTCAATTTAATGACTTGCTTTAGCTCATTTTTCAAATGATAAATTAAATTTGCATTGAAGGAATAAATCTAATTTGATTGTAACATATTATTTTTACATTTTATTCAATTCAGCTTATTAGTATTTGATATTTTTGTGTTTATATTCATACAAGATGCTGGCTTATAATTTTCATTTGTTGTAATGGCTCTATTCCGTGTCGATAAGTAGGTTCTACTGGCACCATTGATTGAAATAAACAGTGTGTCTTACTTTTCTTATGTCTTAAAGAGTTTATATGATATTGATGGGTTCTTTCTTCCTCAACTGTTTGAGAAAATTAACTATAGAGCATTTTATTTGTGGAATTATTTGTATTAATGGATTACTTTCTTTAAAGATCCGCCCATATCTTCTCTATTTCCTTGTGTCAGTTTTATTACGTTTTGTTTTTTAAAGGACTTTTTCCATTTCATATAAAATTTAAATTATTGGACTGATTTTTCATAATCTCTCTATAGTTAGGCTCTAGAACATTTATTTATGTGTTTTCTTTATCCCTAATGTTTATAATCTCTTCTCTGTTTGATTGCTTTTGCTAGGAGTTTGTTTATTATATAAATAAATCTTATCTTCAGTATTTCCTTCCTTCTAGATTTTTGGATTTAGTTTGATGTGCTCATTCTATTTGGCACACAAACCCACATACACACACACACATGTTTAAGACTGTAAAATTGCCTCTAAGCTTTAGAAGCACTGTGCAAGTTTTTATATGTTAATAAAAAGCAGACTGTTTTCTACTTGATCTCTAGCCCTTAGAAATTGGAAAGCCCTAATGGAAAAAAGAGTAAAATTCCTACTTCTCTGTACTGGCAGAAGATGCTCTCTGGAGCAGTAAGTTTTCTTTTAGTCTATTTATTATATTCTCTACATGCTCATCAGTCAGTTCAGTCACTCAGTCGTGTCAGACTCTTTGCGACCCCATGAATTGCAGCACACCAGGCCTCCCTGTCCATCACCAACTCCCGGAGGTCACCCTGCTTATTTAACTTATATGCAGAGTACATCATGAGAAACGCTGGACTGGAAGAAGCACAAGCTGGAATCAAGATTGCAGGGAGAAATATCAATAACCTCAGATATGCAGATGACACCACCCTTATGGCAGAAATTGAAGTGATACTAAAAACCCCTCTTGATGAAAGTGAAAGAGGAGAGTGAAAAGATTGGCTTAAAGCTCAACATTCAGAAAACGAAGATCATGGCATCTGGTCCCATCACTTCATGGGAAATAGATGGGGAAACAGTGGAAACAGGATCAGACTTTATTTTTCTGGGCTCCAAAACCACTGCAGATGGTGACTGCAGCCATGAAATTAAAAGACGCTTACTCCTTGGAAGGAAAGTTATGACCAACCTAGATAGCATATTCTAAAGCAGAGACATTACTTTGCCAACAAAGGTCCGACTAGTCAAGGCTATGGTTTTTCCTGTGGTCATGTATGGATGTGAGAGTTGGACTGTGAAGAAAGCTGAGCACTGAAGAATTGATGCTTTTGAACTGTGGTGTTGGAGACGACTCTTGAGAGTCCCTTGGACTGCAAGGAGATCCAACAAGTCCATTCTAAAGGAGATCAGTCCTGGGTGTTCTTTGGAAGGAATGATACTAAAGCTGAAACTCCAGTACTTTGGCCACCTCATGCAAAGAGTTGACTCATTGGAAAAGACTCTGATGCTGGGAGGGATTGGGGGCAGGAAGAAAAGGGGACGACAGAGGATGAGATGGCTGGATGGCATCACCGACTCGATGGATGTGAGTTTGCTCATAGAAGCATGTTATTTTAATAAAAGTTCTTGCATCATAGTCAAAAGCAGAAGTTCTGATTTATAGTTGCTGTGTGAAATAAATTATTCTATGAATAGAAAAATGAGAATTATTAGGAAGCTGTTATATTAGTTAAGACAAACATTGTATGTACCATTGACTGACTATTTGGGTATAATGGTGGCAAATAGTTATTTTTGGTATGTCTTTTAAGATGAGTCTGGCAGTAAGTTCCAGGATATTAAAAAAAATGAAGATTGAAAATGACTTCAAATATTTTTGCCTTAAGAACAAGATAGATTGTTTTTCTCACTTTGCTCAGTCTGAGACAGGTTCTCCTATCATAGAAGCAATATGGCTGTGGAGGTTTGATTTTCTCTGTTTTCTGTGTTTTATATATATGTGTATATATAACTCTGATTAGGTTGTCTGTCTACTCTAAGGTAATAGCCATGATGAGGGATTTTTAAAAATTCAAACCAGTTTGTACACAACACGCCCCAGAAAGTTATGGTGGTTTTGTACTAGAAAAAAGGAATGGATGCTTACAATGAAAATACAAAAAAAAAAAAAAAAGTTCTACTACTGTAATGATGAATAAGACAATCACAGGAAAAGACCAAAATAGATTATTCAAAAACAGAAGATGATTTAATATTTACAAGCTGAGGATTTCATAAAGTGAAGTGAAAGTCGCTGGGTCGTATCTGACTCTTTGTGACCCCATGGGCTACACAGTCCATGGAATTCTCCAGGCCAGAATACTGGAGTAGGTAGCCTTTCCCTTCTCCAGGGGATCTTCCCAACCCCAGAACTGAACCCAGGTCTCCCACATTGCAGGTGGATTCTTTACCAGCTGAGCTGCAAGGGAAACCTAAGAATAGTAGAGTGAGTACCCTATCCCTTCTCCAGAGGATCTTCCCAACCCAGGAATCAAACCAAGGTCTCATGCATTGCAGGCAGATTCTTTACCAGCTGAGCTATCAGGGAAGCCCAACGATTTCATAAGGAAATTAAAAACCTGATAATGATGAAAGAGCTAGTTTTTTCATCACCATGCTGATTAGGATTCAGTTCAGTTCAGTTCAGTTCAGTCGCTCAGTGGGTCACTATTAGATTAGACAGTAAAGAATCTGCCTGCAATGCAGGATACCTGGGTTCCATCCCTGGGTTGGGAAGATTCCCACCCTAGTATTCTCACCGGAGAGTTCCCGTGGAGAGAGGAGCCTGGTGGGCAGTCCGTGGGGTCACAAAGAGTCGGACAGTAAGGAGCGACTAAGCACAGCACAGCACATTAAACTTCATGAAAAGGTATTTGGTGGAAAGAGTATGATATTTTACAGAAGAAACATAATTGTGCATCGTGGAAGCTCTATGCAGTTATCGATTATTATGTAAACGATTCCAGCATATTCTGGGGGTGTCCTGAAACTTATTGATACCTCTTACAGCTTCTAGTGTTACTATCTAGAGATAAAGGTGTTTAGTGTGATTTAGAACAGAGCATCAGAATCCATTCCTGGAAAAGAGGGATTTGAGTAGTTTCTGTGTACTGGAAGTAAATATTAGAAATATATTTAACAATGAAAATAATAAATATTTCCATTAAATTCTATTAAATATTTTTATTCAGTTGGTGTTACACAAAACATTGATAAAGGCAGTTTTTATATTCACTTTTTCTTCTCCTGGTCAAAGCAAAAAACTGGCTGCTCTAATTTTGAAATAACATGGTTCATAGGTATATATTCCTAAGAGGCAAATGTATCAAAGCTTAATTATTTGGATTATTTCCTTAGTGGCAAGTTGGTTTTGTTAATGACATAAATAATGCAGGAAGGAATCAAGCAATTTAAAATCAATTATAAGAAAGTGTGCATTTTGAATTCAAAATAATTGCAGCTAACTAAATCCTCAGCAATTAAAGGCACCTGGATTTTCTCAGAAATACTTGAATTTTGGTAATAGCTGATATTTAAAAAGCTATGCAATATGTGTTTAAATTTTTAGTACCCTTAATTCAAGACAGTAAATGGAGGAGATAAAATTTGATAATTTTTTTCACTTTGAAAATAAACCTAATAATATATACTCAAATTAGATCTGTCTGCTAAGATTATTTTAAAAGCTTTATAAATATGATTTTATGAGAGACCCATACGGTAGCAGATACATTTTCTAGCATGAACTACAGTGCTTACAAAATTACTCAGAGCAATTACATGATTCATAAAATATTTAAAAGCATTTAATGATGAAAGTTTTTAAATGGCTAAATGGTGAACCCAATTACACTGAGCCAATTAGCTAAAGAAGTGTTTTTCCATAATCAGTGTTTACCTTTAAATAGAACTTCATGTATACACAAATATTTATTGTGTGACTTTCTGTGCAATCAGGTTTGTTAACCATTTTTCAAATACATAGCTTCCATTTCTTGAAAACACATTTTTAACGAATGAATAACAAAAAAAAAACACATTTATCTTATTTTCACAGACATTTTTTAAAATCCTGAAAAAATGATATTTATTACCTCATAATTTTGTATATTGACACTCATCTCTCTGTATCACGTACTTTACTTTAAAAACATTGAGAAAGTGAATCTCAATATTTTTCTCAGAGAGTTCGTTTTCTCTCTCAGGTATATTGCCAGTAATCTATCTAATTATTTTTATTATATGCATTCATTAATTGAATGGCTTTTATGAGAAATTACTAGGCAAGTAGGATAAGTAAAATAAGAAATGGTCTTGAATATCTGAGAGATCGAGTCAATCTAAATTTTTCTTATTCATGTGGTAGTTAGCAGAAGAGCATTCAAGGCTCCTTCCGCTCTTGCCTTCACTGTGGATCATCATTAGCCAGAGAAGGATGCAATAGGAAATTTTTTAAGAACTCAGCTTGGAAGTGTCTCACATAATTTTTACTCACTTTCTGAAACTTAGTTATACAGCCACACTTACACGCAAGCAAGGTTGGGAAACTTGGCCTGTTTACCTAAAATGCTAAAATAGAGAAAGGATCTACATTTATGAACAGTTATGCAAGCTTCACCATGCTAGGTAATACATTCAACTATGTATTTATATATAGGAACTACTTTCTACTATCAAGGAACTTGACTTAGTGATAGGAGACAGCGGAATTAGGTTACTGGAACAAAGTGTAAGTGATAAAATAAGAACAAGGTGCGCATGAATTTCTTTAAAAATAACAAGGTTAATAAGGGCCTACAACGGGAAAGGGAATATGTTTCACAAAGCAATTCATTCAGACAGTGAATCTGTTAAAAAAAAGTGTGTAAAATTATGAAAGATGTTGTAGCTTAATAACTAATTATACTATAGTTAATTTTAAAATTTGAAAGTAGTTTTAAAACACAGAAAAGCAAAAGAAAAGTAATATGGACAACCTCCCGCCCCCCACCAACCATCCCCAAACCAGGATGCATAAATATTGACATTTCTCACATTTGCTTCCAGTGTGGTAAATTTAATTATTGACTTCTATTTTTCAATTCTCCATTCAACTTTATCTTGTTCCATTGTGGTTGGGCCTGTCCTCTGTGCCTCTGTCATCCCCATGAGAATTTCTTCTCCATACCTCCATGGGTCCTATTTCTTTTTTTCTTTTCCCAGGAAAAACTGATATGCAGATAATGGAGGGTTTAGATTTTTATTAAGTTCAGTTTAATAATTAAACTTCTAGTTTTACCTCTTAAGAGAATATCTGTTTCTTTATCTGTTGATATGTAAATATATAGTTTTTAAAGAAACCCTAGCATTTAGCCTGAGCATTTTTCATGAGTAACTTTAGTGCATATTATTAGCAGTATAATTACTAGAACATTAAATGTGCATATATTAAAATTTATTAGAAACAGCTTGTATTTCCATCTTCATTCTCTCCAACTCTTGGTAATATTAGGCCTTTCAACTTTGTCCTCAGATGTTTATGCAATCATTATCTTATTACTTCCAGTTAAATTATCTCTAGTTAATGTAAATGAGTATAGTTCAAGGAATTCTTTATTTTTCTTCTGTGAACTGCTTGTTTTCATTGCTAACCATTTATTTAATTTCAATTCTCTTTTTGTTACTCCTATGTCAAAATAATTTATATTTTCTGAAACTAAAGCTTTATGTTAAAATATTTTCTCCTTATCTTTACTTTTGTTTTAATTTTTAATTTTAAAATACTTGTTCTTCCTATTATATTTTCTGATTTGTGCTATTTGTGTTTTCGTTTTAAAATATTTTCTATTCTCAGATGCCAAACATTTCTAAAATATTTTTTCTCTAATACTCTAATTTTTTAAATGATCAGTCTTTTGAAATTATTTTGATTTGATAAGTGTGTATGAATTTAGTTTAATAAAACTAGAAATTGTGTACATGCTATAGAGAGGAAGAGATATGACTGAAAAGGCAAAAATGAAGTGAACCAAAATCTGAGAGTCTTATTTTAAATAAGTGTTTGGATTTTATTCTGTAGATCAGTGCTTCTAAATAAATATGTGAAAATTTCTAGAGGATGGAATTAGGTTAGGCAAAGTTTTTGTTTGTTTGTTTGTTTGTTTGAATATGACCCAAGCGGCCCAAATTATTAAAGAACAAAATGAATAACTGCATATTATTAAAATTACTATTTTTGATCTTTGGATGACATAGTTTAAAAATAGGCAAACCTTTTGAAATAAAATATTTGCAAAGCATACCTGGCAAAGAGATTAAGGGGTTAGAGGGCATCCATGATTGTAAAGAGGCACAAAGGTACTTTTTAACATGAATTAAATGTTTTATATCTTGATTGTAGTGGTGGTTACTATGGCTGTATAAATTTACCAAAATGTGTCAGTTTTATACTTACAGTGAATACATTTTATGGTATATCAAACACAACTCAAAAGCAGTATTAAAGTTTTCTGTAGCTAAACAAATTTTGTTCCATATATACAGATGCTAATTTTCAAATACATATTTATATTTTTGTTGCTAAAATACAATAAAAGTATCTTAGAATATTCCTAACTAAAATATTAAAGATTTTAATACCATGGAGGTATTTTAGAGTATTATTAAAGTATTTTAGAGAGTATCCATTTTAAGGTATTACTCATTTTATTATACTTTTTACAGTAGCTGGTATAGCTACATTTGTATGGAGTGGTAGACTTTGATATTTCTTAATGTTAAAAACGGCTGTTATTTGAAAAAAGTGTGGAAAGAATGTTGTCGCTGAGAATAATATTCAAATGAGAGGTGACATGTTTCCTCGAGGATTTTAGAATGATGATTTGCATTAGGAGAAAAACATCAAAGGACTGGAGACAACTGAAACTTACCATATTATTGGAAATATAACTTCCGTATTAATTTCCATACTGTTGGAAATAAAATGTCTAAAATGTCAAGAAAAATTAAATTTTCTTACTTTCGGTATTTTGAGAAAGAAAAGTCTAGCGATTTGTGGGATTACTAATTTACATCATTCTGAAGTCACCACTGATTTCAAATAATTCTGTCATTCTTAATTTGTAGCCTATGAATTGTGACGGAGAAGGCAATGGCAACCCACTCCAGTGTTCTTGCCTGGAGAATCCCAGGGACGGGAAGCCTGGTGGGCTGCCGTCTATGGGGTCGCATAGAGTCGGACACGACTGAAGTGACTTAGCAGCAGCAGAAGCAGCACCATGAATTGTGAATTAAAGCAGGCATTATAATTATTTCAATTCTAAGTTCATTCCTAATGGATTTGTCTAATTTACAAATAATTTAATTGTTCAAAATATATTTGTTTTCATTTTCTAAAAATGTACTGATGATTTTAAATAAATTTAGTCAATGCATATGTAAACAAAATGATCTCTATCCTTCTATCTAGTGAAATTAGAGAAATAAATATAAAATAAAGTAAATCTCAAAGGAAACTGCTCAGGAAAGGATGATATTTAAAATAATACAGAAATCTTGATTTTCTTTGTTGTTTTGTTTGTAATTGTATTTGTACTTTCAACTGCCATAAAAGTCAAGTTACCTTAAAAATGACAAAATGTTAATTTATTGACATTTACTCTGAGGTAGTTTGAAACTAGAAAATCTTCAGATATTTCTTGTGCCACATATTAATGTAATCAGTTCTTGGAAAATTTAGAACTTCTGGACTGTAATGCTGGACATCACAATTCAGAAATAACTGTTTTGTAAATGTGATAATTTTTTGACAGCCAAAGTAAATAACCACTCTGAAACTTAAGAATAAGAAATAAAGACCATCTCCTGAGAGTTCAAGTAATGTAGAGAATGAAATCTGACACGCAATGTCACCTTTTGAGGAAAAATAATTTCCAAGGCTGAGTAAGACCTAACTGGATCTATTCAAGGGATGAATACATGTATAAGAATGTAGAGTTGGGGGTGCAAAGGAAGAATTATGTCTCAGTATCAAATAATATCCTACTTAGGGACAAAAGTCCCTGAGATAACAGATCCCTTTCACAGAAAAAATGATCCCTTAAACAATGGAACCAACCAGCTGACACCAATTATTTTTTAAGAAATCATCATCTAATCATCCTACAGGGAGAGAAATCCCTGGCTGTGACACAGAAGTATTCCTGTCCTTCTGTCATAGTTCTTGTTATAAATTAAAACATGATCTGGAATCTCAGTTTATTCACAAGATTCTTGTGAGCATTTGATGATATTGGTCCTCCATCTGAGAGATGTGCCTATTTTAAATGTTAAAACTGTTCAGCTGAGGCCACACATCTGAAGATGGTTAATTCAGCACAGCTAGGTTCTTGGCAGGGACTCCTAGGGTCTACTCACTGGACTCAGTGAAAATAGTAACTTTAACTGGCTTTCTTTTAAATTTATAAAATTATATTAGAGGTCATAGTCTTAGCTTTAGGAAACTTTATTAGATTTCATAAGTTAAACAATATTATAAGATGAAAAATAAGGGATTTACTTTAGTGCTTTTTTTGGTAGAATGGATATTTTAACATCTTAGCTATTGACAATGTATCTGTGAATTTGTATTATTCCCATTATAAAGTAGCAAACATAAGTACTTATTCTCTAGCTGTCAATCAGATCTGGGACAGATCTTCTGATTCCGACGTATGTTATTCTTCTCTTACAAAGTTTCCTTCTTTTTTTTTTTTTTTACTTGGAGCCCACAAACTTAGACTGCCTTGCATCCAGCAGTACTTTAGACCTATATTCTTTTAATTTTGATCTCTGTAAAAGGTCAAATAAATAAAGGTCAAATAATACGATGAGTTTGAGAATTAATGATCTACATTAGCAAATAAATGCAGTATTTTTAATTTGTTCTCATTTTTTCATTTAAAATGAAAAGCAGTATTTGATTGTGCATTTTTTTTCTATTACAAACTACAACTTAAGTGCTTTTAATCTATTAAAAACTTATTAAAATTCTATACTGATTGTGAGTACCAGAGCTACCATTCTTAAACTATGGACCTTTTTCAGAGAATTTTAAGTGGGACTAGAAAGCAATAGTCTAAGTTCCAAACACTATCCTAGGAGCTTTCAATATTTAATCTGGTACTAATGTTTTAAGGAAATTCCAAGCACAGGGTCTTTGATAATTATGTTAATGATTTGTTGTTGTTGTTTTTTTACTTCAAATATTATGCTACAAACTATTTGACACAGACATATAAAGTATCTTATTAATGGTTAAATTCCAGTGGGTTAGCATAGTGGCTGCCATATTCTCTGCACTTCTGAATGGATGAATGAATAAAGCATTTATAGCCTATGTATAGACTTCTGAGTGACATGACACAGACTTAAATCGATCATTGATTCTTTAATATATTTTAGACAGTCTTGTTCCTCTCCTTGTTTTTCATGGGGAAAAGGGAAGGAGAAATTACTCAGATATAATGAGTTGGACAAAGAGACTTTGGTAGAAAATAAGATTCTCCAAAATGCAGGGCTTTGTGTTGGGCACATTAGCAATGTCTTTTTAAACAGTTAGTGTAATGCTGGGGGACATTTTGGATGGATGATGTTACATAGGATGCTATCATGAAGTAATAACTGAAATTAATTCACAATAAGTGTAAAGACAATAACCTAGTCACAACAGAAGTATGAGAAAAAATATCCCTTGAAAGAAAATCAGATAGAAAAATGGAAGATAAGTCAGCATGGCTACCATTTTGCCATTAATTCCTCTGTCTCATCAATTTCAAGTTAAGTTCTATCACAAAAAGCTTCTAACATTTTATTTTGTCTTTTTTATTCATATATTCAATATTATTGAGCACTTATTATCTAGAGCACTTACTATCTAGAAATGTATGATTTACTGGGGAGTACAATGACATTCCAGACAAAAATCCACATTCTTATATGAGAAATAGACAAGCGCTGCTAAGCTGCTCAGTCACTTCAGTCATGTCCAACTCTGTGCAACCCCATAGACGGAAGCCCACCAGGCTCCCACGTCCCTGGGATTCTCCAGGCAAGAACAATGGAGTGGGTTACCATTTCCTTCTCCAATGCATGAAAGGAAAAGTGAAAGTGAAGTTGCTCAGTCATGTCTGACTCTTAGCGACCCCATGGACTGCAGCCTACCAGGCTCCTCCATCCATGGGATTTTCCAGGCGAGAGTACTGGAGTGGGTTGCCATTGCCTTCTCCGAAATAGACAAGTAAATGACCAATTAAAATGACAAAGTTTACTTTTGAAGTGTAAAGAAAGTGCTGTGGTAATATATGTAAATGAGTTGTTAATTGTTTTTAAATGAGGAGAAAGTTTAGAAATGGTTTCCAGAAGAAATAAAGTTTTACCTGAATCTTGAAAGAAGAATTGGTTGTCATAAGCAAATGAGAAAGTGAAAGGCTTTCTAAGTGTTGCAGACACACTTATTAAGGAACACTGATATGTTATGTTTATGAAACTGTGGTATCCAATTTGTTTATAAGCATAGAGTCCGTGGGAATGAGAGGTAAGCTGAGAAGAATGGACAGGACCACAAAGAGTGGATTTCATTCTGTGTTCAGGGAAAGACTATTTAGAATTTCAAGCACAGAAATAAATTTATTAGACTTACATTTCATAAGAGATCATTCATGAGACCATGGAAAAAGGTCAAAAAGGCATGGATGAGTAAGGCAAAAAATAAACCAAGCATGAGACTTACACTGTCTGCTAAAGATTGAAGTCACTAAAATAAAAAAAAAGTACCATATGAGAATGAAGGAGTGGATTGATTCAGAAAATAAGAGAATCACTCTCAAAACTACAAATGAGTCCTTGTTGTCTGATGAAAAAAGTACATTGTCCTGACTTTCACACTTGAAACCCTTAATTTTCTCCTCTCAACATATCACTAGCTGAAATGTACATTTTTAAGAACACTGGGCTCCAAAATGCCTATTGATTTTTTTTCCTGAAGAATCTTAATTTTTAATTTAGAATATGAATACCACACAGTAATCAAATGATGCTTTTAACAAGTATTTTTTAAGCATATTTTTAAAATTAAACTTGAACCTCTGTTAATGGAGAATCATATTCTAATTTTTTGTTCCATCTCACTCAAAGTAGACAAAATGTCTTCAACTTCTGTGTATCAATATATACATGAATATATTCAGATCACTAGGTCAGTAGGTGCCCAATATGCTACTGGAGATCAGTGGAGAAATAACTCCAGAAAGAATGAAGAGATGGAGCCAAAGCAATAACAACACCCAGTTGTGGATGTGACTGGTGATAGAAGCAAGTTCTTATGCAGTAAAGAGCAACATTGTATAGGAACTTGGAATCTTAGGTCCATGAATCAAGGCCAATTGGAAGTGATTAAACAGGAGATGGCGAGAGTGAACATCGACATTTTAGGAATCAGCAAACTAAAATGGCCTGGAATAGGTGAATTTAATTCAGATGAACATGATATCTACTACCATGGGCAAGAATCCCTTAGAAGAAATGGAGTAGCCATCATAGTCAACAAAAGAGTCCAAAATGCAGTACTTGGATGCAATCTCAAAAATGACAGAATGATCTCTGTTCGTTTCCAAGGCAAACCATTCAATATCAGGGTAATCCAACTTTATGCTCCAACCAGTAATGCTGAAGTAGCTGAAGTTGAACGGTTCTATGAAGATCTACAAGACCTTTTACAACTAACACCAAAAAGATGTCCTTTTCATTATAGGGGACTGGAATGCAAAAGTAGGAAGTCAAGAAATACCTGGAGAAACAGGCAAACTGGGACTTGGAGTAGCAGGGCAAAGGCTAATAGAGTTTTGCCAAGAGAAAGCACTGGTCATAGCAAACACCCTCTTCCAACAACACAAGAGAAGACTCTACACACGAACATCACCAGATGGCCAACAATGACATCAGATTGATTATATTCTTTGCAGCCAAAGATGGAGAAGCTCTATACAGTCACCAAAAACAAGACTGGGAGCTGACTGTGGCCCAGATCATGAACTCCTTATTGTCAAATTCAGACTGAAATTGAAGAAAATAGGGAAAACCATTATCATTCAGGTATGACCTAAATAAAATTCCTTATGATTATACAGTGGAAGTGAGAAATAGATTTAAGGGACTAGATCTGATAGATAGAGTGCCTGATGAACTATGGAAGGAGGCTTGTGATATTTTATAGGAGACAGAAATCAAGACCATCACCAAGAAAAAGAAATGCAAAAAAGCAAAATGGCTGTCTGAGGAGGCCTTACAAATAGTTGTGAAAAGAAGAGAAATGAAAAGCAAAGGAGAAAAGGAAAGATACCCATTTGAATGCAGAGTTCCAAAGAATAGCAAGGAGAGGAAAGAAAGCCTTCCTCAGTGATCAGTGCAAAGAAATAGAGGAAAACAACAGAATGGGAAAGACTAGAGATCTCTTCCAGAAAACTAGAGATACCAAAGGAATATTTCATGCAAAAATGGGCTCAATAAAGGACAGAAATGGTATGGAACTAATAGAAGCAGAAGATATTAAGAAGAGGTGGTAAGAATACACAGAAGAACTATACAAAAAAGATCTTCACAACCAAGATAATCACGATGGTGTGATCACTCACCTAGAGCCAGACATCCTGGAATGTGAAGTCAAGTGGGACTTAGGAAGCATCACTATGAACAAAGCTAGTGGAGGTGATGGAATTCCAGTTGAGCTATTTCAAATCCTAAAAGATGATGCTGTGAATGTGCTGCACTCAATATGCCAACAAATTTGGAAAACTCAGCAGTGGGCACAAGACTGGAAAAGGTCAGTTTTCATTCCAATCCCAAAGATAGGCAATGCCAAAGAATGCTCAAACTACTTCACAATTGCACTCATCTCACAGGCTAGCAAACTAATGCTCAAAATTCTCCAAGCTAGGCTTCAGCAATACATGAACTGTAGACTTCCAGATGTGCAAGCTGGTTTTAGAGAAAGCAGAGGAACCAGATATCAAATCTCCAACATCCGTTGGATCATGGAAAAAGCAAGAGAGTTCCAGAAAAACATCTATTTCTGCTTTATTGACTATGCCAAAGCCTTTGACTGTGTGGATCACAATAAACTGTGGAAAATTCTGAAAGAGATGGGAATACCAGACCACCTGACCTGCCTCTTGAGAAATCTGTATGCAGGTCAGGAAGCAACAGTTAAAACTGGACATGGAACAACAGACTGAAGACAAATAGGAAAAGGAGTACGTCAAGGCTGTATATTGTCACCCTGCTTATTTAATTTGTATGCAGACAGAATACATCATGAGAAATGCTGGGCTAGATGAAGCACAAGCTGGAATCAAGATAGCCAAGAGAAATATCAGTAACCTCAGATAGGCAGATGACACCACCCTTACGGCAGAAAGTGAAGAAGAACTAAAGAGCCTCTTGAAAGTGAAAGAGGAGAGTGAAAAACTTGGCTTAAAGCTCAACATTCAAAAAGCTAAGTTCATGACATCTGGTCCCATCACTTCATGGCAAATAGGTTGGGAAAGATTTGATACAGTGGCTGACTTTTGTTTTTTGGGGTGGGTGGCTCCAAAATCACTGCAAATGGTGACTGCAGGCATGAAATTAAAAGACGCTTACTCCTTGGCAAGAAAGTTATGACCAACATAGACAACATATTAAAAAGCAGAGACATTACTTTGTCTATAAAAGTCCGTCTCCTCAAGTCTATGGTTTTTCTAGTAGTCATGTATAGATGTGAGAGTTGGTCTATAAAGAAAGCTGAGCACTGAAGAATTGATGCTTTTGAACAGTGGTGTTGGAGAAGACTCTTGAGAGTCCCTTGGACTGCAAGGAGATCCAACCAGTCCACTCTAAAGGAGATCAGTCCTGCGTATTCATTGGAAGCACTGATGCTGAAGCTGAAACTCCAATTCTTTGGTCACCTGATGCGAAGAGCTTACTCATTTGAAAAGACCCTGATGCTGGGAAAGATTGAAGGCAGGAGGAGAAGGGGACGACAGAGGATGAGATGGTTGGATGGCATCACCAACTCAATGGAGATGAGTTTTAGTAGACTCCAGGAGTTAGTGGACAGGGAAGCCTGACATGCTGTGGTCCATGGGGTCCTGAAGAGTCGGTCATGAATGAGTGACTGAACAATAACAGCAAATGTACAAAAGTAACCCCTCAATTATAAACATGTCAATTATAAACATAATTATATATGTAAAAGGGGTTTATACAATTATTAAACCCCTGCCCTTCAAGTCCTAGGCTGATTAGGGAATCCCTGAAGCTGGCAGAGGAGGTGGGAGAAATTATAGCTTAAGACAATGATTCCCTGGATCTGAGGAAATGGTGTTGAGCATATACTATGAGGGTTAATACCTAAGATATACATGAATGAAACATTAGTATATGACCCTATTTTCTGCTTTCAAATTCCTAAACAAGTATAATTATCAAGATAAGCTTCACAAATGTACATTCTCTAGCTAAAACATATATATATATACACACACACATACATAAAAGCTAAAATTGTAAATTCTGTGACATAACAAAAATATGGATTTCATACATTACTGTAATGTTACCAGACCTCTTTATTGGTCTCTGCAATCATCTCAACTAAATCAGTAAAAAGCTATAGGCTCTAAGAACCTGAGAAAATGGGTTTTGAAAATCTGATCCCTTCTAAATAAGAAAATGCTCTGAAAATCCTGTATTTACAAACAATGCGTTTCTTCCTAAACCCTGTCTTGAGAATAAGTTTGGAATTCTTTTGAACATAGATATGAATCAAGAAGATAGAAATGGAAATCATTGTTATCATACTTATGTAAACTCAAATCCTTTGACTCTTCCATCATTTCTTATGAGATTATACTTATCCTGAGTTTATTTGAAATTTAAAAATATACATTCACTTGGTCAAGTTGATTACTGTAGAAAATGTTATAACTCTGACTATCTGCTAAGAATAAAGTACTGAACTGACAGAAGCATTTGGATTCTCTTTTCAAAGGATTTTCACTGGAATGTGATAACATTTATAAATTTTCTCACTCTGGCATACTTGCAGATTGTAATTTTCATGAAGATGATTAAAATTGTATATAAAATCAGAATAGCTTTGATCTAATACTTATAAGTAAGAGTAGAAATATCCTAATAAAATCTGGTAATGACTTAACAATTCTTTTGGAGTGTAAATACAACTTCACATTTATTAATTCTGTTGCCTAAAGAGCAGATATGTGTGTGTGTGTAGTGAGAAACTTAAAATACAAATAATGAAAATCATTTCACTTACTAAGGGTGCTCTTAACTGGCTGGAGATTACTCATGACAGACAATGAATATTCTCTATCACTATAGTTATCTTCTAATCATTCCTTTTACCATCTAAATCAGATTTGGTAATAGTTATTATTGCTCAAAATACTTAAAATATAAGAAAAAAAATAAGGTTAACATAGTATGTGACCTTTGAGAAGATAAACAAATCAATGTGAATTTCTTTAGAATTTGTCTATAACACTTCTGGCTTCCCTGGTGGCTCAGAGGTTAAAGCATCTGCCTGCAATGTGGGAGACCCAGGTTTGATCCCTGGGTTGGGAAGATCCCCTGGAGAAGGAAATGGCAACCCACTCCAGTACTCTTGCCTGGAGAATCCCATGGAGGGAGGAGCCTGGTAGGCTACATGGGGTCGCAAAGAGTCAGACACGACTGAGCAACTTCACTCACTCATAACACTTCTATTGCTGTCCAAAGATTTCTGCTATTGCTGGTGGTCCAATAGTGTAAAAATCATGACAGTTGCTTTACCGCAGGTGGTTTTGTCCATTTGTATCTTAGCATACCTATTAAAGAGTTGTTGTTCAGCTACTCAGTCTTGTCCGACTCTCTGTGACCCTGTGGACTGCAGCATGCCAGGCTTCCCTGTCCTTCGCCATCTCCTGGAGTTTGCTCAGACTCATGTCTATTGAGTCAGTGATGCCATCCAACCATCTCATCCTCCCTGATACCATCCAATCTTCTGCTCCTGCCTTCTATCTTTTGCAGCAGCAGGGTCTTTTAAAATAAGTCCACTCTTCACATCAGGTCGCCGAAGTATTGGAGCTTCAGCTTCAGCATCAGCATTCAGTCATTCCAATGAATATTCAGGACTGATTTCCTTTAGGAAATCTGACTTGTTTGATCTCTTTGCTGTTCAAGGGACTCTCGAGTCTTCTCTACCACCACAGTTTGAAAGAATATTCTTCAGCGCTCAGCCTTTTTTATTGTCCAGCTCTCACATTCATACATGACTAATGGAAAAACCATAACTCTGACTATACAGACCTTTACCAGCAAAGTAATGTCTCTGATTTTTAATATACTGTCTAGGTTTGTCCTTGCTTTTCTTCCAAGAAGCAAGCATCTTTTAATTTCATGGCTGCAGTCATCATCTGCAGTGATTTTGGAGCCCAAGAAAATAAAGTGTGTCACTGTTTCCATTATTTCCACATCTATTTGCCACAAGGTGATGGAACGGGATGTTATGATCTTCATTTTCTGAATGTTGAGTTTTAAGTCAGCTTTTTCACTCAACTCTTTCAACTTCAAGAGGCTCTTTAGTTCCTCTTCATTTTCTGCCATACGGGTGATGTCTTCTGCATTTCTTAGGTTATTGATATTTCTTCCAGCAATCTTGATTCCAGCCTGTGCTTCATCCAGTCCAACATTTTGCATAATGTACTCTGAATATAAGTTAATTAAGCAGGGCAACAGTATACAGCCTTGACATACGCCTTTGCTAATTTTGAACCAGTCTGTTGTTCCATGTCCGGTTCTAACTATTGCTTCTTGACCTGCATACAGGTTTTCCAAGAGGCAGGTCAGGTGGTCTGGTATTCCCATCTCTTTCAGAATTTTCCACAGTTTGTTGTGATCCATACAGTCAAAAGCTTTGGCATAGTCAATAAAGCAGAAGTAGATGCATTTTCTAAAATTATCTAGTTTTTTCTAAGCTCCAATGGATGTTGGCAATTTGATCTGATTCCAATGCCTTTTGTAAATCCAGCTTGAACATCTGAAAATTCTCAATTCACATTCTGTTGAAGCCTAGCTTGAAGGATTTTGAGCATTACTTTTCTAGCATGTGAAATTAGTGCAAATGTGTGTTAGTTTAAACATTTTTGGCATTGCCCTTCTTTATGACTGGAATGAAAACACCTTTTCCAGTCCTGTGGCCATGGCTGAGTTAACAAATTTTCCTGGCATATTGAGTGCAGCACTTTCACAGCATCATCCTTTAGGATTTGAAATAGCTCAGCTGGAATTCCATCACCTCCACTAATTTTGTTCCTGGTGAAGCTTCCTAAGGCCCACTTGACTTCACAGTCCTGAATGTCCAGCTCTAGGTGAGTAATCAAGCCACTGTGGCTCTCCAGGTCATTAAGATCTTTTTCTGTACAGTTCTGTGTATTCTTACCATCTCTTCTTAATATCTTCTGCTTCTCTGAGGCCCATACTGTTTCTGTCCTTGATTGTGCCTATCTTTGCATGAAATGTTCCCTTGGTATCTCTAATTTTTTTGAAGAAATATCTAGCCCTTCCCATTCTATTGTTTTCCTCTATTTCTTTGCACTGTTCACTTAAACAACAACAACAACAACAAACAAACACTTTCTTATTTCTCCTTGCTATTCTCTGTAAGTCTACATTCAGAAGAGTATATCTTTCCTTTTTTTCCTTTGCCTTTCACTTCTCTCCTTTCTCAACTAATTGTAAGACCTCCTCAGAAAACCATTTTGCCTCTTTGCATTTCTTTCTCTTGGGGATAGTCTTGATCACTGCCTCCTGTACAATGTCATGAACCTCCTCCATAGTTCTTCAGGCACTCTGTCAGATCTGATCCCTTGAATCTATTTATCACTTCCACTGTATAATTGTAAGTTATTTGATTTAGATCATAACTGAATGGTCTAGTGGTTTTCACTACTTTCTTCAATTTAAGTCTGAATTTTGCAACAAGGAGTTCATGATCTGAGCCACAGTCAGCTCCTGGTCTTGTTTTTGCACTGTAGAGCTTTGCCATCTTTGGCTACAAAGAATATAATCCATCTGATTTTGCTATTGACCATCTGGTGATGTCTACATCTAGACTTGTCTTGTGTGTTTGAAAGAGGGTGTTTGCTATGACCAGCACATTGGTAAAACTCTGGTAAAACTCTTTGTAAAACTCTGTCATACTTTGCTATGACCAGAACATTGGTAAAACTCTGGTTAAAACTCTTGGTAAACTCTGTCATACTTTGCCTTTGTCCCTCTTCATTTTGTACTGCTGACCAAACTTGCCTGTTACTCCAGGTATCTCTTGACTTCCTACTTTTGCCTTCAAATCTCCTATGATAACAAGGACATATTTTTTGGCATTAGTTCTAGAAGGTCTTGTATGTCTTCATAGAGCCAGTCAACTTCAACTTCTTTGGCTTCAAAGTAGTGGTTGGGGCATAGACTTGGATTACTGTGATATGGAATGGTTTGCTTGGAAAGGAACCAAGATCATTCTGTTGTTTTTGAAACTGTACCCAACTACTGCATTTCAGACTCTTTTTTTGACTGTGGGGGCTACTCCATTTCTTCTAAGGGATTCTTCCCACAGTAATAGATATAATTGTTATCTGAATTGCATTCGCCCATTCCTGTCCTCTTGAGAGATTTCCATAAAAGCAGTACCCAAAATATCAGTTCTCCCATTTCCTATCTGCTGCTTTTCTGTTGAAATAAAATGTTTAGAGCAACACTGAGCCATATATTATAGAAAATAAATGTTTATTATTTAAAGAAATATATACAACCAGACAAATTAAAAAAAAAAAACTACATACCTTTTTATAATATATAGACTCTGCCTCAGACAATTATGCCTTCTTAAATAAATATTTTCAAGTTAATGAATAGCAATTTATTATTATATATATCATATTAATATATATAGTGTTGTATATACTCTATAATTGGAGAAGGAAATTCAATCCACTGCCATATTCTTGCCTGAAAAATTCCATGGACAGAGCAGCCTGGCAGGCTGCAGTCCACATGGTCATAAGAGATGGACATGACTTAGCGACTAAACCATCACCACCATATACTATATATTAATACATATATAGCCCATTTAATAAAAATGAATAGATTAAAATAACATATATATTTCATTATATATATTATATATGTGAAATTACACAGCCCAAATAGTCTAGCTATGTTTATGATAAGACATGTTTTATCAATTGATTGTTTATATATTTAGAAATTGAGGTAACATTGATTTATAGCATTATATAAGTTTTATTTTTACAACCTTACATTCCCACTTTTTTGTATACCCTATACTGTGCTCACCACCAAAAGTTTATTTTCCATTCATCACCATACGGTTGTTTCCCTTTAGTCACTTTGCACCCTCATCCTGGCCCCTCACCCTCTGGTAACCACTACTCTCTTCTCTTTGTGTGTGTGTGTTTTTTTTTTGTTGTTGTTGTTTTTTTTTTTTTTTGCTTTTTTCAGTTTTTTCACTTACTTTGCTTTAGTTTGTTAGCTAATCAGTTGTTTTATATTCTACATGTGAATGAAATCATATGGTACCTGTCTTTCTCCATCTGACTCATTTCATTTAGCATAATACACTCAAGGTCTATCCTTGTTGTTTCAAATGGCAAGATTTCAAGACATCAATGTTATAATGCAAAATTATTCTCTGAAAAGCTTAAATGTGGGTCCATTTTGAAGGAATATATAAATTCTTTTTTTATCATTATGTTTCCAGTACACCAAACAATTATTTTTCTGTGATTATTCTGTATCCAAATTCCATTTAGCAATGATTTATAGAATACATATTATGTCCTGAAGATTATGCCAAGTACTAACAAACCTTTGAGTTAGTGAATTTTATTCCCATTTTTCAGTTGAAGAAGCTGTTTTAACAAGTTTAACAATAGTTATATAGCAAGTATGATTACTAGAATTTAAAAACAAGCATTCTGACTTTGAGTTGAATTTTTAAGTTATTTTATTCCTGTTATATGGTTTATTATTTTTCAAAATGCATAGTAACATATATGCAATTAAAAGCTTAATTTCTAACTTTTCTTATTTTTATTGTTCTTTTGGATGTTTGATCAGTTAATAGGTGTTTGAGGACATGATTTTTATGTTGTATTTTAACTAATGACTAGTTAGAAATGAAAGAACCCACATTTTATTTAATTTCTGCAGTACAGGGAAAGAAACAACCACATTAATGAAGTAGTTCATATCTCAGCAAAGTGCAAAGATAAGGTGCAAAATATGCATAATTTTGAATTCAACATTAATCTGACCACATCCCCATATGTCTCTATGGGAAACCTTTCTGTTTACTATTAAACAATGGGCCTTCATGTTAGAAAAATAAATCTGAATAGCTACAGTGTGAATCTTCTTCAGGAAAATGGAGAGTTTTTGTCAGTGAAGCAGTTCATAAAAGCAGTTTAACCTCCCCAGACATGAATGTGTATTTATAATTTAGATACTTAATTACTTCCAGTCAAGAGGGAGACTTAAACATTTCTGTCCCTGACTTTCTGTTTGCTAAAGAAAGAGATCTCATTACTATAGTCTATCCTGGAGAGACCCTGGGAGAAGATACTTCCAGTCAAGAGGGAGACTTAAACATTTCTGTCCCTGACTTTCTGTTTGCTAAAGAAAGAGATCTCATTATTATAATCTATCCTGGAGAGACCCTGGGAGAAGATCAGAAGAGTATGATATTGTATAGCAGCACAGGGGAAAAAAAGCTATAGCACAATCTTGTTTTTCACTTTATCCATTGATAGAAATTTCTGGTTTCTGTTGAACAGTAGATCATTCTATATGAATTCTCCATAGGCTGAAACAGATTTTGTGAACTATCATGCTTCAGTATATTTGGTATGAAAAGGCCCATTTTCACATCTGAAATGTCTAGTATTTCTTCCCACTTGTAATTATGTGTTAAAGGTAGACTTTATTCATTAAAACAGAAAGGAATGCGTATGCCTTTATCTTAGAAAAACAAATTTAGAATATATTAATGTAAAGTTCAATAAAAAATGATGTAGTGAACGGAATGTCTAACCTTTTAAAAATAATACTGTTAAGGACTATTTTGTTATTTTAATTAATCCTCCTAACACTGCTTTACAAAGTTTCTCAGTGCTCCTGAAGCCAGTCAATGGAAGATTCTTGGACTTCTTATTCCAAATTGTGTCTTTTTTAATGACAGGTTCAAGATTTTTTCTTAGTTATAACATTGTTGTCTCCATATCTCCCTGGAAGTGTCATCTTTGGAAAGTAAGTACCAGAAACATATGGCATGCATGAGGAAAGAATCTCTGTCTCAAATCTTGAAGGTTTTTGTTTTTCTCTCTTTTTTTTCAGATTCTTTATAAATATGTGTTAGCAAGTTTTCTTCCATAGAAAAGGGGAAAGTGAAAGTTAATCGTACAGGCGTGTTTAACTCTGCAATCCTATGCACTGTAGCCTGCCAGGTCATCTCTCCATGGAATTCCCCAGGCAAGAGTACTGGAGTGGGTTGACATTTCCTTCTCCAGGGGATCTTCCCAACCCAAGGATTGAACTGGGGTCTCCTGCATTGCCACTGCTGAGTTTTCCAAATTTGCAGGCACATTGAGTGCATCACTTAAACAGCATCATCTTTCAGGATTTGAAATAGCTCAACTGGAATACCATCACCTCCACTAGCTTTGTTCATAGTGATGCTTTCTTTCTAAGGCCCACTTGACTTCACATTCCAGGATATCTGGCTCTAGGTGAGTGATCATACCATCGTGATTATCTTGGTCATGAAGATCTTTTTTATACAGTTCTTCTGTGTATTCTTGCCACCTCTTCTTAATACCTTCTGCTTCTGTTAGGTCCATACCATTTCTGTCCTTTATCGAGCCCATCTTTGCATGAAATGTTCTTGGTATCTTGAATTTTCTTGAAGAGATCTCTAGTCTTCCCAATTCTGTTGTTTTCCTCTCTTTGCATTGATTGCTGAGGAAGGTTTGCTTATTTCTTCTTGCTATTCTTGGGAACTCTGCATTCAGATGCTTATATTTTTCCTTATCTCCTTTGCTTTTTGCTTCTCTTCTTTCACAGCTACTTAAAAGGCCTCCCCAGACAGCTACTTTGCTTTTTTGCATTTCTTTTCCATGGGGATGGTCTTGATCCCTGTCTCCTGTACAATGTCACGAACCTCGGTCCATAGTTCATCGGGCACTCTATCAGATCTAGTCCCTTAAATCTATTTCTCACTTCCACTATATAATCATAAGGGATTTCATTTAGGTCATACCTGAATGGGCTAGTGGCTTTTCCCTACTTTCTTCAATTTAAGTCTGAATTTGGCAATAAGGAGCTCATGATCCACTGTCAGCTCCCGGTCTTGTTTTTGCTGACTGTGTAGAGCTTCTCCATCTTTGGCTGCAAAGAATATAATCAATCTGATTTCGGTGTTGACCATCTGGTGATGTCCATGTGTAGAGTCTTCTCTTGTGTTGTTGGAACAGGGTGTTTGCTATGACCAGTGCGTTCTCTTGGCAAAACTCTATTAGCCTTTGCCCTGCTTCATTCCGTATTCCAAGACCAAATTTGCCTGTTACTCCAGGTGTTTCTTGACTTCCTACTTTTGCATTCCACTCCCCTATAATAAAAAGGACATCTATTGGGGGTGATAGTTATTTCAAATCCTGAAAGATGATGCTGTGAAAGTGATGCACTCAATATGCCAGCAAATTTGGAAAACTCAGAAGTGGCCACAGGACTGGAAAAGCTGTTTTCATTCCAATCCCAAAGAAAGGCAATGCCAAAGAATGCTCAAACTACCGCACAATTGCACTCATCTCACACGCTAATGAAGTAATGCTCAACATTCTCCAAGCCACGCTTCAGCAATACGTGAACCGTGAACTTCCAAATGTCCAAGCTTGTTTTAGATAAGGCAGAGGAACCAGAAATCAAATTGCCAACATCTGCTGGATCATTGAAAAAGCAAGAGAGTTCCATAAAAACATCTATTTCTGCTTTATCGACTATGCCCAAGCCTTTGACTGTGTGGATCACAATAAACTGTGGAAAATTCTGAAAGAGTTGGGAATACCAGACCATCTGACCTGCCTCTTGAGAAACCTATATGCAGGTCAGGAAGCAGCAGTTAGAATTGGACATGGAACAACAGACTGGTTCCAAATAGGAAAAGGAGAATGTCAAGGCTGTATATTGTCACCCTGCTTATTTAACTTATATTCAGAGTACATCATGAGAAACGCTGGGCTGGAAGAAGCACAAGCTGGAATCAAGATTGCTGGGAAAAATATCAATCACCTCAGATATGCAGATGACACCACCCTTATGGCAGAAAGTGAAGAAGAACTCAAAAGCCTCTTGATGAAAGTGAAAGAAGAGAGTGAAAAAGTTGGCTTAAGGCTCAACATTCAGAAAACGAAGATCATGGCATCTGGTCCCATCACTTCATGGCAAATAGATGGGGAAACAGTGGAAACAGTGTCAGACTTTATTTTTCTGGGCTCCAAAATCACTGCAGATGGTGACGGCAGCCACGAAATTTAAAGACGCTTACTCCTTGGAAGGAAAGTTTGACCAGCCTAGATAGGATATTGAAAAGCAGAGACATTACTTTGCCAACAAAGATCCGTCTAGTCAAGGCTATGGTTTTTCCAGTAGTCATATATGGATGTGAGAGTTGGACTGTGAAGAAAGCTGAGCACCGAAGAATTGATGCTTTTGAACTGTGGTGTTGGAGAAGACTCTTGAGAGTCCCTTGGACTGCAAGCAGATCCAACCAGTCCATTCTAAAGGAGATTAGCCCTGGGATTTCTTTTGAAGGAATGATGCTAAAGCTGAAACTCCAGTACTTTGGCCACCTCTTGCAAAGAGTTGACTCATTGGAAAAGACTGTGATGCTGGGAAGGATTGGGGGCAGGAGAAAAAGGGGATGACAGAGGATGAGATGGCTGGATGGCATCACCGACTCAATGGACATGAGTTTGAACTCCGAGAGTTGGTGATGGACAGGGAGGCCTGGTGTGCTGCGATTCATGGGGTCGCAAAGAGTCAGACATGACTAAGTGACTGAACTGAATTGAACTCCTGCATTGCAGGCAGATTCTTTACAAACTCAGCTATTAGGGTAGCCTCTCTTCCATAGAAAATGTGAATATATAAAGTGAGCATTGCTCAGGAACCTATATTTGTCATTTTACACTAGGAATCTTTCTATAAAAACACATTTGAGGCAGTACTTCTTTTGTAAGAGATGCATAGCATTTTATTTTTTGAATATCCGACCGTGTATGAATCTCATCCACTAGTGGGGGAAGTTTGTCTGAAGGTGGAATTTTAAATCTTAGGGAGTTTGATTTTCTGACCCAAGGTTACACAGCCACAGCCTTTTGCTTTATCTGGAAAAGAAGGATTTTCTATGACATTGGCACTAAATTAAGTCTCCAGCTCTCAAGTCCTGACCTTTTGGCTCTTTTCTGAAAATAAGTTAAGGTACAGTCTGTATTCACATTACAGTATTGATTTACCCATAGTTTGTCACTGCCTCTTACATCGGTATCATCTCAGATTTTTTTGAGACTTTCTTTCATTCCTACTTTTAGGAAAGCTTATTAATATCTACCTTCTTCTCCTCTCCCTCTTTTTTCTCTCAGTTGTAACTACTTATCTACTATCCAGTAGCACTATTTGTTTCACTGGAAAAGTCTTCCAGTTACTACTTTTTTCTCCATTTTTAACTGAGACCTTAATTATTTTTTGACTGAAATCTTACCTTTGTGGATCCCTTAAGCAATGGTTATTTTACAAGACTATAAAAATTATTTTCTAATAGAGAACTTGAAGCTTCAAAAATCTTAATCTGTACTAAAATTATTTGTTACAAGGTCATGTTCTCCAGAATATATCATATTAAAATGACTACATAGTAGTACTCTTAGAACTTGTAACCAGGAAGAAAAATCTTGTTAAAATAGTTAGATTTTAGCTATGGAATAAAACATGAAAATATTTACATATTGGTGGATGAAAAAAATTGCAGCTTCATTTTTCTTATATGGGGTTTCATTAATGAATACAGAATGTTGATTGAGTTTAATACCACACTTAGCTGAAGATGAGACTTTCATAACGTTTGGTACCTGAGAAGCAATGGTGTACCCAGATATATAAGGCAAAAAAGTCCTCTGAATACTCATGAACATAGTTGCTAAAGATCTTACACTTCCTTAGGCACTTGCCTTAAGCCAATTTACTGAAAATCTATGTAAACTATGTTAAGTCTTTTCCTGAACCTGATGATTCAGTTTTATAGAAAGCCAGAATACTAGCAGTAATAGTTCAAGAATGCCTATTACTGCTGAAGGCATACACACAGAAAGAAAAGAGTGCAGAAGCAAAAGCTTTCGAGGTCATCACTTTATCCCAGCCCATTGTATCACTGGGGCTTCCCTGGTGGTTCAGATGGTAAAGAATCTGCCTGCAATGCTGGAGACCTGGGTTCGATCCCTGGGTTGAGAAGATCTCTTGTAGGAGGGCATGGCAATCTACTCTAGTATTCTTGCCTGGACAATCCCCATGGACAGAGGGGCCAGGTGGGCTGCAGTCTATGGGGTAACATGACTGAGTGACTAAGCATAGCATAAGCATATTGTATCATTAGTTTTATTAATGGAATTTTTTTTTAATTAGAGAATTAATTTTACCAGGAAGCAAAGTCTGTTATATGAAAATTTCTGCAACATACAGTTAAAATACAAAAAAAACTCTTGTTACTTAAACATTATACTCCAAATGCTTGCATTGTAGAATACTATATTAAAAATTGGCTAATATTATAGTCATTAGAAATATCATAACTAAATTAGGTATCTGGAAAAAGCACTGCTATGATTCATAGCATTTTCATAAATAATAGATAAATTACAGTGCTTGTGAATAATAGTTAACAAAAGGTAGTATCCTGTTTGCTCAACATAATTTGCTGTCTCCCCAACTCAGCTTCTGTCTCCTACATTATGTTAAGGGCTCACTCATCTGCACTGAGGCTTCCATTCTGTGCCTGTCATAATTCCCTCCAAAATTTTCTTGCATCACTTGCTCATCTTCAAGTCCAGACTTTATGGTTTGTTATTTCAAATACTATATTTTGTACAGTGTATATTCTAATTTTACCCCTTGATTTTCCTTTTTTTCTTTCTTATTTGAATATATTTAATTACTATTTTAAGTAATTATTGGCTTTTTAGCTGTAGACCTCTGTATTTTTTTCAGTTTCCTCTAGGAATTACAATATGCATATGTAAATTATCACAGTTTATCCAGAGTTAACAAAGTACTACATCAATTAAACTTAGAAGACTTATAACCATATAGGTCATATTACCCTCCCCTATCGATCTAGGTTTCTGTGATCATATATCAATCTAGGTTTCCATGATCATATGTATGTTGTGTGCATACATAGAAAATTCTACCCTATTTTTCTTTTCACTATTTATATATATTTTAAAGAACCTCATAGTAGAAAAATAATTATTTTTATCCATATGCTTACCATTTCTATTGGTCGTCCTTCATTCATGGAGATTTAGATTTCCCTCTGGTCTAGAAAATCTGACCTAGATTTTCCTTTTGCCTGAGGAATTTCCTATAGCATTTCTTTTAGATTGGGTTTTCTGGAAATAAATACTTCAAGTTTTTCTTTATCTGAGATTCTCCTTATTTTTTCTTTATTTTCTGAAATATTTTTTTGTTGTTGAATATAGAACAAAAATGGTTCTTTTCTTTCAGAGCTTTAAAGATGCTCTTCCATTATTTTCTGGCTGTCTTTAGTGTCTGAAGAGAAATCCATGTCATTTTAATAACATTTTCCCTTCCCAAGAATTTAAGAATAATACAAAGAAATATTTGCATGTATTTGTTTATATTTGTATTTATGAGTGTGTGAATATACATACACAATTATACACATACATATGTGAGAAAGAAAGAAAAGTGAACTAAAGGTATGCTATTATTTTGATAAGAATATATGGATTTAAATGACAGGAAATTATTTTTAATATATCATTATTCCAATAACAACTGTAATAATGCATATGTCATAAAAGAAAAAAGCTATAAAATTGCAAACACTCATAACATGATGTAAATTATGACTTTGACTATTGAATTAGGTCTAAATGGTCGGTGTATTTTCTGCATTGATCCCCAAAGTATTTAAAGTAGATAGAGATATGTATCAGTTTAAAATAGGTACAGTTCATAAAATGAAAAGCAAGTAAATCACATGAAAAAAATTTCTCTCACACTTATAAAAATTTGGCCATGGTTCATAGATACACATTTAGAGGGGTGAAGGATAAGCTAGCTTACTTCATCTTCACCATGCAATTCCTTCCTCCTCAAGTTCAGCTGTCACCCAAGATGAAGTCCTGCTGTCATATCTAAACTTCAGAGAAGTAAAAAAAAAAGAGACAATCCAAAGAGTTCAGTTCCCAATTGAGTCAGTTGTATTTAAGTACTTCTCCTGGGAGACACCTCTTGGTCATCTCTAGATGTAAGACTGGAAATTATGGTCCTTTAGTTAATCTTGTAACTTTTTTGAGGAACTTATTTGGAGTTTGAAAGTGAAAATACAAGTCGCTCAGTCTTGTCTGACTCTTTGCGACCCCATGGACTGTAGCCTACCAGGCTTCTTTGTCCATGGGATTTTCCAGGCAAGAATACTAGAGTGGGTAACCATTCCCTTCTCCAGGGGATCTTTCTAATTCAGAGATCGAACCCCGGTCTCTGCATTGCAGGCAGATTCGTCACCATCTGAGCCACCAGGAAATTATGGTCCTTTAGGTAGGCTTGTAGCTTTTTGGAGGAACTTAGTTTGAGTTTAATTAGTAAGAAAGCATGACTCATGGAGATAGGGCCAGTAAGTTGTAGTTATTTTTAATTTGCTTTAATTTCGATAATTGAGATATGTTTAGTGTTAGAAAAAAGCATTGAGAGATTATCCATGTGCTCTAGAATTTCACATCCTGGGGGCAGGAGGAGAAGGGGACGACAGAGGATGAGATGGCTGGATGGCATCACTGACTCAATGGACGAGTCTGAGTGAACTCCGGGAGTTGGTGATGGACAAGGAGGCCTGGTGTGCTGTGATTCATGGGGTCGCAGAGAATCAGACACGACTGAGCGACTGAACTGAACTGAACTGACTGAGAGATAGTAGTTCTAAACATAGTTGCAAAGTCCTATAAAACCATAGATCTGGTTTTAGGAAGGACTCCAAAGAGTAAGGAAACCAGATGCTCCTTGTTTAGATCAGGGAATAGAATTTCACAAAGATTTTGGATTGGCTAATCTCTCAGGGTCAGAGTGAGAAAACAATGCCATCTCTTTATTTAAGTTTGATTTTATGTCCAGAACACCATACTTAATTGAAAAATCACTGCATTTTCTAAGAATGTACATGTGCTTTCTGAGGTAGGTCATAATTTAAATAGTGTTGTTCTTAAACTGTTGTTCAGAAGTTTTATCTGATGTGCATTTCTTTTATAAAATTTTGTTAAATGATAAAGAGACATTGAAAGTCAACTAATTGATCTGAATGCCAGTTGTAGATAGAGAATTACTTTAAAAGTAAGAAGAGGTGAGGCACGCTTGCATATGGCTACATATTTTGAGTATTTTATCACTAATGAAAGTCATCTTTGGAACCTTTAAAGTGTTAGTCTGTCAGTCATGTCTGACTCATTGTGACCCCATGGACTGAAACCTGCCAGGCTCCTCTGTCCATGGAATTCTCCAGGCCAGAATACCGAGTGGGTAGCCATTCTCTTCTCCAGGGGATCTTCCCAACTCAGGATCAAACCTGGGTCTCCGGCATTGAATGCAGATCGTTTACCATCTGAACCATCAGGGAAGAAAAGGACTATGAAAAGAGGGAAGTACTATAACTTAGCATAAGTTTTAAGTAGTATTTTATGTTTTATATAATTTTTATACATGAGTAACTAAAGAAACAATAGAACACAAAAAATTTAAACACTATATTTAACTTTTAAGATTTATGTTTAGGTCTGATTAGCAGAAAAGCACAAGACAAGATGGTGGATATGAGTTGGCATGACCCTGATGTGGGTTAAAAGTTGAGGTATGCCTTCACTAGATGTAAACTTTACATGGGAAGAAAAACTAAACACTCTGTTTCCAAAGTTCCAATAGGACAATTTGGTCTTTATGCAAACATACATTTTCATGTTGAGAATTATTTTAGTAATTTACTCTTGTGTAACAATTAATCTCAAAGATTAGTGGTTTAAAAAAGCATTTTTTGTCTCACAGTTTCTATGGGTCAGGAATCCAGGTGTGTTCAAGTGGGCCATTAGGTTCCCATGATGATGCAGTCATATCAAGGCTCAACATGGAAAAATAATTTCTTACCTTATTTGCATGTCCATTTCTTACCCCATTTGCATGGCAGGATTTCAGTTCCATGCTGTTTGTTACAAGAGTCTAGTTGCTAGTTGTTGGTCAGAGGTCTCCTTCAGTTTCTTCCCATGGGTACCTCTCCACAGAGGATCACATAACATGGAACCTTAATACATCAGGGAAAGTAAGGAAGAGAAGACGAGAGAGGCCAACAAGATACAGAACTAGCAAAACAGAAGGCACAATCACCTGTAACCTAATGACAGAAATGACAGTCCACCACATTGACATCTTCTATCCATTAAAACAAGTCCCTAAGTCCAGCCTACACTTAAGGAGAGGGATTATACAAGGACGTAAGTATCAGAAAGCAGGTATCACTGGACACCATCTTAGAAACTGCCTACCACAAGATTCAGTTCAGTTCAGCTCAGTCACTCAGTTGTGTCCGACTCTTTGCGACCCCATGAATTGCAGCACACCAGGCCTCCCTGTCCATGACCAACTCCCGGAGTTCACACAGACTCATGTCCATCAAGTCAGTGATGCCATCCAGCCGTCTCATCCTCTGTCATCCCCTCTCCTCCTGCCCTCAATCCCTCCCAGCATCAGAGTCCTTTCCAATAGTCAGCTCTTTGCAGGAGATGGCCAAAGTACTGGAGTTTCAGCTTTAGCTTCATTCCTTCCAAAGAAATCCCAGGGCTGATCTCCTTCAGAATGGACTGGTTGGATCACCTTGCAGTCCAAGGGACTCTCAAGAGTCTTCTCCAACACCACGGTTCAAAAGCATCAATTCTTCAGTGCTCAGCTGTCTTCACAGTCCAACTCTCACATCCATACATGACCACTGGAAAAACCATAGCCTTGACTAGATGGACCTTTGTTGGCAAAGTACTGTCTCTGCTTTTGAATATGCTATCTAGGTTGGTCATAACTTTCCTTCCAAGGGGTAAGCGTCTTTTAATTTCATGGCTGAAGTCACCATCTGCAGTGATTTTGGAGCCCCAAAAAAGTAAGTCTGACACTGTTTCCACTGTTTCCCCATCTATTTCCCATGAAGTGATGGGACCAGATGCCATGATCTTCGTTTTCTGAATGTTGAGCTTTAAGCCAACTTTTTCACTCTCCTCTTTCACCTTCATCAAGAGGCTTTTGAGTTCCTCTTCACTTTCTGCCATAAGGGTGGTGTCATCTGCATATCTGAGGTTATTGATATTTCTCCTGGCAATCTTGATTCCAGCTTGTGCTTCTTCCAGTCCAGCGTTTCTCATGATGTACTCTGCATATAAGTTAAATAAGCAGGGTGACAGTATACAGCCTTGACGTACTCCATTTCCTGTTTGGAACCAGTCTGTTGTTCCATGTCCAGTTCTAACTGTTGCTTCCTGACCTGCATACAAATTTCTCAAGAGGCAGATCAGGTGGTCTGGTATTCCCATCTCTTTCAGAATTTTCCACAGTTTATTGTGATCCACACAGTCAAAGGCTTTGGCATAGTCAATAAAGCAGAAATAGATATTTTTTCTGGAACTCTCTTGCTTTTTCCATGATCCAGTGAATGTTGGCAATTTGATCTCTGGGTCCTCTGCCTTTTCTAAAACCAGCTTGAACTTCAGGAAGTTCGCAAGATTAACTGATATTATATACTTTAAATGAATATTACTATTACTCAAATGCATCAGGTGTTTAGTATTTCAATAAATATATTTTGGCAGATCCAGTGTGTCTGAGGTACATGAGACATGTCAGACAACAAACTAAACACATCCCCTGACCACAAGAAAGAGAAAGGAAATAGACAATAAATAATTAAAATGAATAATTAATTTTATACAAGAAGAGGATATTTGTTATGGAAAGAAGATGGAGAGAGTCTGGAATACAAATGGAAGTCGGGGATGAATTATTGTATTAAGAACACTATTTACTGAAAGCATAACTTTCTAGCAAATACTTGACAGGCTGAAGTAGGTAATGAAATAAGTATATGGGGAAAAGGCACACCAGACAGAGAAAAAGCTAGAGTAAAGCACTAACCTAAGCCTAACCCTAATTTTTCTCAATGGGAGAAAGCACTAAGATGGGAGTGTGACTAAAGTATCTGTGAAAAAGCAAGGAAGCCAGTGTGACTAGAACTTAGGACAGGGAAGATTTGTGGAAGAGGATATTGGAAAAATAGCAAGGGATATGATTATATAAGGCCTTATAGATAAGGTATTTCAAGGACTTGGACTTTTAAATGAAGGGAGAAGCAACCATAGTATGTTGAACAGAGGAAATTAACATGATACAACTTACATTTTTGAAAGACATCACAGGCTCCTGAGTTATGTGTGTGTGTTTATACATAATTTTATATATATGTAAAATATATACCTACATGAGAATGGGGACAGTTGGAGCAGAGAGATAAGTTATGAGGCTATGGAAGAAATCTAGGAAGATGTGATGCCTTATTGAGCACAATGCTACAAAAGAAAATTGAATGATTGTATTCTAGAAAAGCACTTAAAATAGAGTTCTCTGGTGGCTCAGATGGAAAAGAATCTGCCTGCAATGCAGGAGACCCAGGTTCAATGCTTGGGTCGAAAAGATCCCCTGGAGAAGGGTATGACAACCCATTCCAGTATTCTTGCCTGGAGGATTCCATGGACAGAGGAGCCTGGTGGGCTACAGTGTATGGGGTCACAAAGAGCCGTGCAGGACTGAGCAACTGACACCTTCGTTTTCAAGATAGGAGTATAGCATTAAGAGATAGAGACTACTCTGTATAAAATAGATAAGCAAAAGGATATATTGTACATAATGGGGAAATATGCCGTTATTTTATAATAACTTTAAACTGAGTATAACCTATAAAATATTGGATCATTATATGTACACATGAAACTAACATAATATTGTAAATCAATTATACATCACTTTTTTAAAAAATAGAGGTAAGAAGATTTTATGATAGACTAAACGGTCAGTATGAAGGAAAAGAAGACAAAAACAACACCAATGTTTTTGGCCTACACATTGCTTGAACAGTAAAACTACAAGGAAGAGGTCATCATCAGCTGCCATGAGGAAGGCTGTACGTGTAGCATGTTTTATTTTAGGGTGGAAGGATTCAGTATTCTAGCTTTGAATATGTTTACTCAAAGTGTCAAGTAGACAATAGGGTATATGAATTTTGAGTTAAGGAAATACTTTATGGCTGTGCATATATATTTGAGACATGCCACTGTATAGATAGAAAATAGAAATGAATATAGCTAGTGAATAGAAGAACTAGGAATGCAGAACTATTGGTCATTTAATAATGTGGAGAAACACAATAGCTTAAATTAAAGCTATTCTGAATTCTTAAATTATTGCTATTCTGATTAAATAGAAAACTAAGCTATGTTTTATTTAACTTAATTTGAGCTTTGCCAATCTTCCATGCATTTAGTATTGGCTCAAGAGCTAGGGTACATTTAGATTTCCCTGAATTAAAAGAGACTATTTCCCTTTCTCTCTAATATTACAGAGAAGTCTGGAAACATTATTTAAATTGATAGTAGAAAAAATAAACTTACCTGTACTGAATAGAAAGCTGTTTTCAGTTATTGTTTATTCATTTAGCTATCTATCTAAAATATATATTTATTGTTACAAAATATATATTTAATTGTAAACATACATTACAAAATAAAATTAAAGCAAATAAAATAGAATTCTGAATTAACTCTATTTTTGAATTATTACACGTGTGTATGTAATAATAATTTAAATTATGGACTTGGAATGTTATGACAAAGGTCCAAACATAATATTGATTATAAAATACATAACTTATTTTACAGTGTGAAAGTATCTATTGCAAAATTTTCCCAAAGGCTCATGTGCTCCTACTTCATCGTACTCTGTTGTACTGCCAACCTCAACATGGAACTTCCTTCTCTCAGTCTAAAAGAGCTACTCTGACTTTCACAGCATGGACACACTAAGTCTTTGGGGAAGGGAAATAAAAAAAGGTTTTATTTTTCTTTTAAGGACATTTATGGGAAGTTGAGCATGTTGCTTTCATTTACTTTCACTGACCCAGAGCTAGTCTTTGGTAAAGTGGGGCCTCAAGGAATAATGGGAAATAATCTATAGTTGCATTAATGAAATTAGGGGGAATTACTAGTTTTTATATCAGTTCAAAAAGCATTAGCCATAACAAAGCCTTGTTGCCCACATATGTGAATAAAATATATGAAAAAATATTGATGTCTTACAATTTGGTAAATTCATATAAATTTCTGCAGATTAGTGAAAACTGCACAACTTTGAATTTTATAGGAATAAGTGGAAATAATATGACTTTTCAAATACTTAGCGTCACATAGAAATGAAAGTATGTTTTCAGTAGAAAGAGTCTAGGTCCTTGATACAGAAAACCCAGAGCTGATCCTTCACTCCCTCAGTTACTAGCTACTTAGCTTGTGCTAATTATCTTACTGTCATGAACCTCAGTTTGCTCACCTGCAGTAAAAGGTAAACAAAAATTCAACTGTTTATATCAAAGAGTTGATAAATGACCCAACAAAATATTGTGGACATTGAAGCGTTTTATATAGTACAATATATGTATAAATAAAATATATTATTCACATATGAATATTAAGCTGACCCATAGAATCTTGTAGATTTGTTTGCCAAGAGTTAAATAGTGTTTGTATTCAATAAATAATTAATCTGTATTTTTTCAATAAAAGGGGAGCAGTAATGTTCTTTATATGAATGTTGTTGTTGCTTAGTAGCTCAGTTGTGTCTGACTCTTTGCAATACAATGGACTGTAGTCCACCAGGTTCCTCTGTCCATGGGATTCTCCAGGCACAAATACTGGAGTGGGTTGCCATTTCCTTCTCCAGGGAATCTTCCCAACCCTTTAATCAAACTCAAGTCTCCTGCATTGGTAGGTGGATTCTTTAACACTAAGCTACCAGGGAAAGCCCAATATGAATGTTAATTCAGTATCAAGAACTTTACAGGATACATTCTCTATGTGGAGAAATTAATTGAGTAAACAAATAAGTACTTATTTTGAAAAAAAAAAAACCCAATATATTTGGAGAGAGAGGCTTATTTTGCTTTTACAAATTTTGAAGGGTAATATCTTGAGGATTTATGTTCCTAAACATTTTCTCTAAGAACATCTGCAGAAAATTGAATGTATGATCATCAAAGTAAAATTTTAGTGCAAATGAATTAGGTGTATATTGAGTATAGATGGTTATTTGAAAGGCTGATGTTACAATCAAATATAAGCAGGTGCACATATTTGAATGATCATGACTTTCATATTCACTGTTTTTAATATAAAATCACTTTAAGAAGTACAGATGTAGTTTTCTCTATTCCCACTGCTTGTTTGTTCTTACTTAAATACTGCAAATGATTCTGTAATGTTTAAGTAAACAGTTTGCCTGTAACTTTAGAGAATTTCATTAGATTAGCAGAAGACTGAGCACCAGCCCTGTATGATATTCTATGGGCTTAAACTGCTGCATATTCTCCAAATGACCTAATAAACTTTGCTCAAACTCATCAATGAGGTATCACGGAAAAAATAATGCAAAACTACCTCCCAGTCGTACCATCTTATAGTATGGCAACACCTGTGAATAAACTAGATGATGAACCAAGCTTAAAAAGTGCCCAGAGAGAAGGTTGGCTAAATTAAAAACTCATTAGCTCTGTGGTTCTGATTTCTTAAGCAACAAAAACATTTCTGAAATAGCATAAAGAACTGGATATAATTAGTAAGTTACCAGAAAGATTATGATATACTGATTTAAATAAAGTATTTTACTATGCATTTTATACCCTATGTTTTGCATTTATTTCTATCTATCAATGTTGGCAGATCACTGTCCCAATATATACAGATACAAGAGAAAATTAGCCAAATAAGATAGCATTTAACTTAATCTAGGAGGGAGAGTATACAATGCTTTTCTTTTTTGCTATATCCATTAAGCACATAATTATTATGTTTGCATTCCTGATACACATGGTGAATATTAAGCAAAGAATTAAAACAAGATAAGATGAGCATTCTTAGAGGAAAAACTTTCAATATGAAGGTGTTTCAGGTGAATCTAGCCTAATTTATGTCAGGGAAGATATACCTGAAAAAGTCAAGTACTGGTGGATAAACGGGCGCTTGCAAAGACTAAGTCCCAAAAGGATAATAAGGATGGGCTGCCCTGGCAAGGGCAATACCACATAGAAAAGCCTAGAAGCAAAGGAAATTCCAGAAGTATTCCAGGAACTATAGAAAACTGAATAAAACTTAAAAGTGAAAGTGTTACTAGCCCAGTTGTGTCCAGCTCTTTGCAACCGCATGGACTGTAGCCCACCAGGCTCCTCTGTCCTTGAAATTCTCCAGGCAAGATTCCTCGAGGGATTGCCATGCCTTTCTCCATGGGATCTTCCCGACCCAGGGATCGAAGCTGGGTTTCCCTCATCGCAGGCAGATTCTTTACCATCTGAGCCCCCAGAAAAACCCCAAATAAAACTTAAGCCTAGTTCAAAATTGTTGAAAAGATATGACAGAAATCATCTACTCCAGGCAAGATAAATGCAAGATAAGATCCCAAGAAAGATACTAATACAGATTTCCATTACATGAAAAGTTTTTATTTTTCAAATGTTTGTGTTTTATTTTTTAACTAATTTTTTTACATATTTTGATGAAAACTACATAGTGAATGCATGGCCATTAATTTCTTATTAGTTGTCACTGTCTACAAAATAGAGCAAAATATCTCCTAGGCTCCTGATCTTATAGAGTTGGCTCGATGGCCAATTTGGAGCAACTATCAGAGTTGCAAGTCTAGATCCTGGAAGGCCTGAAAATGCCACAACTCCATTTACTGCATATAGAGGTGCTCCAGATGCTCTGTTTGTTGTCAGTGTTTTCTATCATCTGTCTCCATCCTCTCTACCAGATCATGATCTCATCATAAAGGCAGGGACCATGTCTTATTCACCTTTATAAGCAATTCATTTCTAAGCACAGTGCCTGAAAATAACAGATGCTCAGTAAATATTTATTGAATAAATGGCTACATTTTTTTTTAAGTTTGAAAACTCTTAGGAGTAAATCCTAACAGTGTATTTCCTCATGTAGAACAACTATTGCTGAAAACACATTATGTGTAATATATTCCAGAAAGTCACAAGCCCATTTTCTAGTGAACTAAACTTCTGTTATATTAAGGAATGCATGCAATACCAGTTATTTTAATGCTCATATTATTTTAAACTGAGCCTTTCACCATCTGTTCCAACTCTTAAGCTGTGGATACAAAAGAACACATTTCCCTATTACATTTGTAAAATGTAAATATAAATGATTTAAATACATTTATATACCCATGAAGTAATGCTGCATGCAGCTGGCATGGGGCTCCCTTATGTTGCAAAAAGAAATAATAAAGAAGAAAGCCTGCTTATCCCTGACACAGAGAGTTTCATGCTCTGTGACTTTTTGTTATAGCACTGGAAGGTCAAGTCTTTACTATAGAAAAATATTGATTTTTTTCAGTAATGAATTTCATTTACAAACTATAATTTCTCTTTTGTTCATTTTGTTGAACTGTTCTTGAATGGATTTTAATTTCTTTAAAGAAGTCACAAAATTCTATGAAGTCCAAAATAATGAACATTTGGGTCCCTAATAGAATTCTGAGTGCACTTTGTGAGCTTTTATTGATTTTGCTTTGGATTCTTTGCATTGAGGCATAAAGTCCTACCAAAAGAATTGTTTACTGAGCCTAATTAAAGAATAGTCATCCATATAATCTTCGGCAAGAAGACACTTTAAAATTTAACAAACTACCTGCATTGGGAAGTTACTGTGAAAATAATCAAAAAGAAACATAAAATATGTGCTCTAGTGCTGCTTGTTACTCAATATCCATTCCCCATAATAAACACTTGAAAGGGTTTGGGACCTATAATTTTCTAGAGAGCTACATCCATATAAAGGATATGAGGCATAACACATATGTATATTTTATATTCTAAGCAGTATAGGAAATGAGAAGTGACCAAAAAATATGCCAGAACTTTCCAACTCTTTTGCACTGTGTTAAAATAACATGTTTATCCTCACCCTCTGAAAAGAATGAGAAATAATTCTTATTAAAGTGTAGTTAGTAATGTGTGCTATTGCGGCCATCACCTTGTTTACTGATGTCATTTAGTGATAATATTTTTAAAAATGGCAAGGACAAAAAATTAACAGCTTAATATCCTTGAATTATACTGGTGGCTCCCAAAACCTTTATTCACAAAATACATTGCTCAAGGAAAGAAAAACCTAACAGATTATATTTTACTACTTATGTCTGAGTTATCTTCAGATATAGACAATCCATAATGTGCTATTTTCTATTATTAAAGATAAACATAAACCTTACACATACAAACACATATAGACACACACACTCACTATCCTGCAATGTGGCAAAAATATTATAAGACCACAGGAAGTAGTTCAAAAAAGGGGTCATAGAAATTCTACCAGAAAATCTACTAAGTATCAGGTTTAAAAATGTTATTTGTACATGTTTTAATGCCATTCTCCCAAATCATCCGCCCCCCTCCCTCTTCCACAGAGTCCAAAAGACCGTTCTATACATCTGTGTCTCTTTTGCTGTCTCTCAACTAATCGCCAGTCCAGGTTCGATGCAGGATACAGGAAGCTTGGGGCTGGTGCACTGGGATGACCCAGAGGGATGGTATAGGGAGGGAGGTGGGAGAGGGGTTCAGGATGGGGAACACGTGTACACCCGTGGCGGATGCATGTTGATGTATGGCAAAACCAATACAATATTGTAAAGTAAAAAATAAATAAACATGTTAAGTTTAAAAAAATAAAAGAATATATGAATTTTTGCAAAAAAAAAAATGTTATTTGTAAAGTATTGTCTTCTATTTTTGTTTTAAACATGACAATTTGACTACCTATCCATTGGTGGTGTACTTCATTTTCTATATTCCATAATGAAACCCTCAAAAGTGTTGATCTATTGAATTAAGGCAGCATAGATTCAATATAGGACAGTTTGCCTCTTTCTCCTGTTATCACTCCAGCCCAAGAGGTTAAAGTGTTTAGAAAACAGGTATATTTCATACAAATTCAGCTGCTTTATCACTCACAATATTTCTAGGACTGAAGAACTAGAATTACAAGTCTTCAAAGTACAATGTCAGTATCTAAATAAATAAAGATGTCTAAAAATAATAAAATATAAGGAATAAACATTTTAAAATAGGAAGCTTCTGAAGAGTAGGTTCTTTATATAATTGTTGGTGTTACATAGTATTTACTCAGAAGTTATTAACCTCTCCAAGCCTCCATTTCCTTAGTATCCTGGGGTGAGAGTAGAGGAAGGGAGGACAAGCAAATGGGGTTTAAAGAAAAGAAAGCAAAGTTGCTCAGTTGTATCCGACTCTTTGCGACCCCATGGACGGTAGCCTACTAGGATTCTCCATCCATGGGATTTTCCAGGCAAGAGTACTGGAGTGGGTTGCCACTTCCTTCTCCAGGGGATCTTCCCAACCCAGGGATTGAATGAACCCTGGGATCGATCTCCATCATTGTAGGCAGACACGTTACTGTCTGAGCCACCAGGGAAGTCCAAAGGGGGTTTATTTCTGTGGATAAAGTTGTGGATGCTTCTCTTTAACTCAAGTTAGATTTACTTAGACCCAGGAACCATGTGGGTCTTTATATATAGATGTAGGCTCTTCTGCTCGGGTGTTTTCAGGCTGACATGAAGGTATCAAGGTGCAGTTCTCATCTAGGGGCTTGAGATTTTCTTCAAACATAACTAGTTGTTTGCAGATTTCATTTCCTTGTGACTGTGTGAGTGAGGTCCTCATATCCATTCTAGCTGTTGGCCAGAGTCTGTTTTTAGCTCCTAGAGATCACCTGCATTTCCTTTAGATGGGGCAATTTGCTTTTGGACAAATTTACAACATGGCAATTTGCTTTTTCCAAATAATCAGGAGATAGTCTTGTGAGGGTTCACTTTCTTTTAAGGTATCATCTGAAGACCCACCCAGGATAATCTCCCTTTTGTTTAATTCAAAGTGAACTGATTTGTAACCTAAGCACTGCTGTGATGTTCCTGTCATAGTCATACTTAAGGGAAGGGAATGTCACATCAGGTACAGAATACTTAAGGGCCACTTTAGAAATATATCACCTTAATGATCACATAGAGCTATCTTTATTAATATTTGGCTTTAAATTCTATCTTATTCTTCTAAAAGTTCCAGTTGTGTATTTATTTAAATGTATTATTAACATATTAGCATAATAATTTATGATATAAATATGTTTTATGATATAGATTTATGTTTATATGATATATAGTTATGTAATTATAGATATATGTATATGTTGGGATATGTTTTCAAATATTTTACTATTTTTCTACTTCTCTAAGAATTTAGTGTGGTGATGAGGTTGTGGTGATATGTGAAAATATTTTTTTTAGAAAACCAAAAAGTCATTTGAAGTGGAATCTGAAAACATTCCTCACTCTTTTCATGACCATCTCTAAAACTGAAGCTAAAGTTAAATAGCCTGGCTTTGTTGTTCATACATTCCAAAAGTATTCTACACATTATTAAAAATATTTTCTTAAATAACTTCCATAAAAGAGAAGAAAAATTTGCCTGCAGGATATCAGTATTATAAGATAATTGCTGTTTTCCCATTTTTTACACTTTTCTCACTCTGAAAGAGCTCGCTGCTACTCATTACACATATACAGATCATACCTGTTTATGGCTTTTCCAGTCTTAAGTGTGTCCTTACTGAGTCATGAAGAGTAGACTGAATGTGCGTGAAATAATCTCACATACTGACACGCACATATTGTGCACCCAGTAAGTAACTGTTTTCTTCCTTCCTGTTCCATGCCCGTAAGTGGAAATTTATGACTGCCCTCATGTATATAAATATTAAATGCAAATAAGACATAACAACAACAAGGTTGAGATAGATTCATGATGGTACTGTACTGAGAACTGGGAAACGGGGAATCTGACATTGCTAAGAAAGAGGCTGGTTGCATTTCTAAGAGATTTTAGGGAAGGAATGGCAAGGACTATGGGGACACTCAGGCAATCAAGGCAGTAAAGACTAAAAATCTGGATGGGGATGTGGAATAAAATAAACACAAAAATGAAGCATGTTTTAGTTTCACAGTCTCTAATGATTGTAAGTATTTCTAAACGTATTCTAAAATGCATCTAAGGTAGCTGCTAAAATAGGTAGCAAATAGCATATTACTATCCTATAAGGGTAATATTCTATTCAGAGCTTTATGAGTTATTTTCTGTGCTTCCTGTTAGTAATATTTTTTCTTTTAATTTTGTTCTTTGTTTTATATTGGTGTTAAAAAATCTAATATAAGATTTTCTGACTTTAAAATTCTAGGTCTTTAAAATTACTATTTTAAAAATATTTTTATAGTGTTATGGCAGTAGATATTCACCTGGGTTATTACATACTGAATCTGTTATTTTCTTTATTATTTTTATTGTATTTTTCATATTTTGACAAGGTTCTGCTAAAACAGAATCTTGATTTTCCTAGAGATATCATCATTCATTTAGCAGATGGGAATCGGAGTAATTGCTAACAGAATCATCATCAGCTATAGCCTCTACAGTCTAAGATTTGTGACCAGAATTCTCTCTGGCTGAATAAATTAACATGCTATTTTCTTTTCCTTTAAAGCTAGGATGACATTTCAACTAAACTATACTGAAAATGACTTTCCAAATCAAGCGATCTCCCACATATATATATTCTTTTTATCACGACCTAAAGCAGATTGATAGCCATAAATCAGATTGCTTTTCTACCAGGTTTTGGTATGGCTTAGCTGAAATAAATGTATTCAAAAGTAAAATTGACCACTTCATAGAGACAAGCAGAAAAATCTATTATTTTTAAATGATCATTTTAATCCTGGGCTTTATGCATTTTTCAAATAGGTCAGTAGGATTGAGTATTAATTTGCATTTCTCTTCCACTAATTATGTTATGTGCTTTGAGAAAGTAAGTAATGGAAGTTAAATAATGAAAACAGGTATGCTAAAATTGGGCAAGAAAGTGTTATAGTACTGTAAGTAGTATGCCAATTATGAAATTGTTTTATTTTCTTGAGATGAAATGATGGTCTATTAGATTTAATAATTCAAGGGAATTTTTTTAATTGAATCTCTTCTAAAATTATAATCCTGTCTTAGTTTTCTATTTTTATATATATATATATATTTAATCTAATCTATTCTATAATTAACGACTGTCATAGTCACTTAAGTTCATTGAAATAGGGGTTTCCCAATATATTAATACTTTATATACCTGAGATGCCAATGCAATCAATCTGCAGTAGGATCTAGGAATCCAGGAATCTGAGTTTTGAAAATGCTCTCCAGCTGTTTCTTATGAAGGTAGTTGAATGCCTATCAATAGACTGATAGTGGAACCACTATTTTACCAGACTGTGGTAAAAGTTCTAACAGACATTTCTGATAGGGCATAAGATAAAGAGCTAAGATACTACAGGATTCTTACAAGATTTTACATTATGTAATTTTCAGATGTTCATCTTCTGCTTGATCTACTTAACTTCCCTCAAGTGTCATTCTAGTATCCTCTACCTGTGCAGGTGAATTTGCCTGCCCCCCAAGTTTTCCTCAGTAAAAAGATTAAATAGAAGGTGGCTGAAGTAGACATATTCTGAGTCAAAATTTTAAAACAAATTAAACTCTACCTCTGTTTTGGGAACTTTTTATCAGGATTATATTGCACTATCAAAACTCTTAATATGTAGAACTCAATTCATTATAAATCTTAGCTGTTGTTGAAACATGTCCTTTCTGGCAGGTTGCTGAGGAAAAGAACAATGCCTGACTTTGCCAATAAGGACAGGAATGTACCTGGTGTCTGGAAGCTATATACTATTAATTTTAGACTTAAAAACGCCATTTTAAGTTAATTTAATATGTAAAGTTATCCTCTTTTTTTTTTTTTTTTTGGCCTGCAAGCATGGATATGTGACTTTACTTGAGTATTTGCAATGTTAAGATTATATGGTTTTGTGATTTTATATGGATGCATATTCAGTCCTTTCAAATGTAAAAGTGGGAACTTTTAAATGATGCTTTTCATCTGATTATTTTCTAAAATCAGATTTTCAGAGAATTCTTTTTAGGAACAATTCATTGTTCCTATGAAGGAAGAGCCTTACTTTTGTGGGTGTTTTTTACTTTCAGAAATAGTTTCAGAAATAGTAAGAGGTTTAAAAAAAGTCCCGTTTCTCCAGTAAAATAATATGAAAGAAATAAAACTTTCAGTTTGGTAAAAGGAATTGAACCAGGGTCAACCTCATCCAGAGGAGCAAAACTTGTCTCAAATAAGTATTTCTCTCACAAAGAATGATTCAATTACTGTATTAGTATATATACCCTGGGTTGTTGGAAAGACAGAATTCTGTTTAATAGTTGGGACATGTCTTTGAAGGACATTCTGCTTTTGTGGCTAAGTTATTTGATAATCAAATATATCAGAAATTAATCCCTTTTCATTCAAACACATTTACTACTCCTTATTTTTAATTTTTTTCTGAAGCTATAGATTTAAGAAATGATGAAAGGGTATTTTCAGTTAAATAATGGATAAGAGGACTCATAATCAGCCAAGCAGGTAATCTGAAAACAGCATTAAAGCCAGTGTAATAAAATAACTCAGTCATCAACTCAAAAACAGTACCAGGCCCTTTGTACTGTTTATTGGTCTAGAAATATATAAAAAGAGATCTGTTAAGAGAGACGAGGGGATGCAGAAACATGTTGAGACAGAAACAACATAAAATGTACGGGATAAAATACCTCAATGTTAGAACTTGAACTTCCTTGTAATATATTTAACATGAATGCCTTCAGACTTTGGAAAGTTCGTTCCTTTTATGAATTTGTGATTTTAGAAAACCAAACCACTACTGCCATTTTTAAATTGTTTTCCATGTCATTGAATTTCGTTGCTTACTGCCCCAGTGCTGAAAACACTTAGGTTCTCAGTGACTATTTTATTCATTTCACTGCTGATATAAAAAAAAAATTATGTTCAAATTGTTGAGCCAATACAATCTATGTGACATTTGTGTAGTAATATCTTCATCATCTATCTCTTTGCTTATATGTAGTTACATAAATGAGTACATATATAAGTATGTACTTTTAGTATAAAGTATGATATATTCTGAAAGAGATGGGAATACCAGACCACCTGACCTGCCTCTTGAGAAATCTGTATGCAGGTCAGGAAGCAACAGTTAGAAATGGACATGGAACAACAGACTGGTTCCAAATAGGAAAAGGAGTACGTCAAGGCTGTATATTGTCACCCTGCTTATTTAACTTATATGCAGAGTACATCATGAGAAATGCTGGGCTGGAAGAAGCACAATCTGGAATCAAGATTGCCAGGAGAAATATCAATAACCTCAGATATGCAGATGACACCACCCTTATGGCAGAAAGTGAAGAAGAACTCAAAAGCCTCTTGATGAAAGTGAAAGAGGAGAGTGAAAATGTTGGCTTAAAGCTCAACATTCAGAAAACGAACATCATGGCATCCATGGTCCCATAACTTCATGGGAAATAGATGGGGAAACAGTGGAAATAGTGTCAGACTTTATTTTTTTGGGCTCCAAAATCACTGCAGATGGTAACTGCAGCCATGAAATTAAAAGACGCTTACTCCTTGGAAGGAAAGTTATGACCAACCTAGATAGCATATTCAAAAGCAGAGACATTACTTTGCCAACAAAGTTCTGTCTAGTCAAGGCTATGGTTTTTCCTGTGGTCATGTATGGATGTGAGAGTTGGACTGTGAAGACAGCTGAGCGCCAAAGAATTGATGCTTTTGAACTGTGGTGTTGGAGAAGACTCTTGAGAGTCCCTTGGACTGTAAGGAGATCCAACCAGTCCATTCTGAAGGAGATCAGCCCTGGGATTTCTTTGGAGGGAATGAAGCTAAAGCTGAAACTCCAGTACTTTGGCCACCTCATGCGAAGAGTTGACTCATTGGAGAAGACTCTGATGCTGGGAGGGATTAGGGGCAGGAGGAGAAAGGGATGACAGAGGATGACAAAAGAATGAGATTGAAGAAACTATAAAAATCAAAAATGAGAAGAAACTCTAGCTACTTCATATAAAAACTCCTGAAAAAATGAACACAGAAAATCTTCATAAGGAGCCCAAGGGAAAGGCATCTTCTTTTCAAAGGAACTAAATGAGTTTGAGTTTGACAGCTGACTCACATTCTTTATAAAATCATCCAGTGTACAACCAATATAACCTTAATAAAGTAAAAATGAAAAAATGATGTTTTCAATATCTGCCACATTTTATAAAAATGCATATAATACATATATAACATGCATTATATATGGTGTTATTCCAGTATTAAAAATTTCAAAAGCAGATGAAGTTAGTCTATGATAACAGAAGTAAAATAAGTGGTTACTGCAGGATCGTGGGGAAGACTGGTGCCTGGAAGGGACCATAAGGCAAGAATCATGCTCCTGGAAATATTCTATAATTTGATCTGTTAAAAACCAGATCAATAAATATGTTAAGTTTGTAAAAATTATCAAGCTATATAGTTAAGAATTGTGCACATTCTTATACGGTTTTATTTTTTAATTATCTTTTTCAAATTAAGATTTTATTTTTATAACAGTTTTATGATCACAAGAAAATTGAGTAGAAGGTACAGAGACTTTTCATATATGCTGTTTGTCCCCACATTTACATAGCATCCTCCATTATCAGCATCCCCCACTGGAGGTGTATATTTGTTACAATTGATGAATCTACACTGATATAGCATTATCACCCCCAAATCCATAGTTTACATTGGGGCCATTCTTCGTGTTGTACATTCTGTGGGTTTGGAGAAATGTACAATGGCACATATTCATCAGTATGATATAATACAAAAAATGTTCTCTGCCCTAAAAATCCTTTGTGCTCACTTGTTCACCCTTTGGCCCTTCCCCTAAATACTGATCTTTTTTTTTTTCCTAACTCTGTAGTTTCACAGTCTCAATGAATTTTCCAGAACGTCATATAATTGGAATTGGACAGTGTGTAGTTTTTTCAAATTGACTTATTTCACTTGGTAATATGCATTTAAAATTATGTCTTTTCATGGCTTAATTTTAGCACAATATGTTAATAACATTCTATTGCATGGATGTACCACTGTTTTATTTTTTTATCATCCATTCAATTATTAAAGAACATTTTGGTTAATTCCAAGGTTTAGCAATTATAGTTAAAGGTGCTGTAAATATCTGTGTGCAGGTTTTTGTTTGGACATAAGTTTTTAAGTCCTTTAGATAAATACCAAGGAAGGTTGCTGGATTATATGCCAAGGGTATGTTTAGTTGTGTAAAATGCCATCTAACTGTCTTCCAACATCGGTGTACCATTTTGCATTTCTATCAGCAATATATGAGAACTCCTGTTGCTCTACATCCTTGCCAGTATGTGGTATTGTCAAATTTCTTTTAATTTGCATTTTCCGGATGTCGTATGATATGGAGCATCTTTTCCTATGCTTATTTGCCATCTGTCTATAGTCTTTGTTTAGGTATTTGTTATTAAAGTTTTTTGCCTACTTTTTAATCCAGTTGGTTCTCTCTAGTGAATTTTAAGAGTTATTTGTATATTTTAAGATAATAATCCTTTCTCAGAGTTGTCTTTTAAAAATATTTTCTCCCTGTTTTCTAGCTACTTGTCTTCTCATTGTCTTGACGTTTTCTTCTGAAGAGTTTATTTGTTAGATGTTACATGTGAAAGTTTATTGATATCCCAAAGTGTAACTGAATCTAAGGGAGATAAATTACTTTTAAAGTGAAAACTGAAAGACGTAATAAAGAATGAGATATACAGACAAAAGAAAGAAAATAACGTATTATACTCTGTAAAGCAGTCAAGCTAGCACCTGTCTAATCAGAAGGATTCAATAAATATTAGCTGCTACAGTAATGAGGAAAAGTAGACAGAAGAAAGAAGAAAATGCAGCAAGAAAAAGGATTTGATTGTGAGAGAAAAGTCAGAAGAAAAAAAGGGATTAAAAAAAGGAAAAAAGAAGCAGTATTAACTGTGACAATTGCCATTCAAATTCAGTATTCATTTATCTTTTTTTTTGCTTGCCACTTTTTAATGTTTTATTTTATAGTGATACTCAATGTTGTTACATACTATTATGTGTTTGTTTAACATCTTTAAAACTAATATGAAGACCAGCTTATTTATTTTGAAGGAGTTTATTATAGCTGATTAGAAAATCATTATCATAAGATTTTATACAAGTACAGTTTTGTACATACTTAGTTTAAATTTTGGAATCTATGCAAATGAGATAAAGGAAAAAGAGTGTGCATCTGACAAATGTTTCATAGAAAATACTGAGTTCTAAATGATATGAAAGAACAAAGTATGGCATAAAGGACCACTGTGTTTCATAACTTCTTGTGCACCATTTCCATTTGTAAAAAGCAATTTTTTGGAGTTGTACACTACTACTGTGATCCATCTGAAATTCAACTTTTATACTTTTTTCTGGCCTAGCCCTGATAATTTTTCTTAATATTAATAATTTTATTGAGATATGGTTTAAACAATAAAATATAACCATTTCAAGTACATATTTTGATGAGTTTTGATAAATGTATGCCACTGTGTAACAACTTCCACATTATGATACTTCATTTTAAGTTTCATTAAGTTTCTTCATTTTAAAATATGCCCTTTACAGTCAACACTTCTGTTCCGAATCCCTTTGCAGCATATTGTTAATCAACTACTCTCTGACATAATCTGGATTTTTGTTTTAATTGTATGCAATATCACAAAAAAGTATTTTGTTCTCAGGGAGAGGTAATACAATGTTAAATGACTTAACTATGAGATGATTAGTCATATACATATATTCTGAAATACTAAGTTGATACAATGTCATGGCATATACATATCATAGCCCACAAAATTAGTAAAGACATAACACTCAATGGAATTTTATTTATATATTTTTTCTTACTCCTCACTGCTTTTATTTTTCTTATGTATTTTCTTTTTTCTCTCTTGTTTTTTCATGGTCTTCTCACTATTTAAAGAGATCCCATTTTCTTCTAAGGAAAGTTTGAAGGAGACCAAGTCTACTTAAAGCAAAAAGAGTTACAATGAAATCAGACTCTGGTCAATCCATGGGGTTATTGTTGAAAGCAATTCCATTAAACTTGTTTACTTTTTACCTATAACTGATTCTTGTGCAGTTTACTGATTTTGTGATTAATTTAGTAATTAATAATCTCACATTTTATGACTCTATTGACACAGTTTTGTTATTTTAAGTTATGGCTGTGGTGTTTCCAGTTATTCTTTCTAACTTAGACCTAAGCGTTCAGTCACAATTGTATAAACAGAATTCTGCTTATTCAGAGAAAAGGTGCCCTTTGGAATACTGTTGTTGCTTTAGGGCCACTATTCTACACTATGTCCTCCTTGGTATTATTCATCTCTTTATTCATTTGTATCATTCTATTTCAAATTTATCTATTACATAAAACACTAGTGATGCATAACCAAACAAGCCATCTTCTTACTAGTGTATGATCTGATAATGGTAAATGTTTAGATTGGAATTGAACTCGTAGGTTTGCATACAGTGCTTTCATTTCCAATATGTAAGGTCTGTTCTAGGCATTTCACATTTTTTATTTTATTGTCTCTTTACAATCAATCAAGAAAATGAGTGCTACTATCTCCTTTTGATAGATGGGGAAAATTTAACATAGAAAAAATATAAAACTCATAAAAATTTACATATAGTCAAACATATTTTGTCATCAGTGTGATAGATACACTTTTCCACCATAGCTAATTGCATTCATATATATCAGAAGAGTGAGTTACATGATTAACTTTAAGCCATGATAGCAGTTTTCATCTTATTGTGTAAACAGTAGATAATATAGAAAACAGTACATAAAGTTCAAATTAGTAACTTGAGGAAAAATCATCAAGATAATACAAATGATAAGGCACTATTTTATGTTTCTCCTTTTTTCTAAGACATTGATTTTGTAAATCTGTCCACAAAAGCAAGTTTTTTCTCTGTCGAAATCTCAAGAAGTTTTATAAAAAGGTAATGCAAAATGAATACAGAGTAATATCTGTGCTACACTAGTATATTATTTTGAAAAAATAAATGTATTATTTCCTTGACAATGTCATCTGTAACATCCTTCCAGGGATAAATATGATTATTCACATGGCTATTTTCCTACTGGAACATTTTAACCTTATCTGTATGATTGTTTTCATTATCAGGACAAAATGGCCTATGTCTTAGCAGTGTGTTTTCTCAACCTTTAAAATTCTAAAGAACATATATCATATGATTTTATTATATATTTTTGTGTATATATATATATACACATATATACATATTTGTAAAAACCCTATATATGTGTGTATATATATATATATAAATATTTTTGAAACACACATATCTAGAAAAGTACAAACTCTTAAGTTAATGACTCAGTAAATTTTCACAGGCACCATATCTCTATAAATATAAAGAATTGCACTCATCTCACATGCTAGTAAAGTAATGCTCAAAATTCTCCAAGCCAGGCTTCAGCAATTCGTGAACCGTGAATTTCCAGATGTTCAAGATGGTTTTAGAAAAGGCAGAGGAACCAGAGATCAAATTGGATCATTGAAAAAGCAAGAGAGTTCCAGAAAAACATCTATTTCTGCTTTATTGACTATGCCAAAGCCTTTGACTGTGTGGATCACAATAAACTATGGAAAATTCTTCAAGAGATGGGAATACCAGACCACCAGACCTGCCTCTTGAGAAACGTATAGGCAGGTCAGGAAGCAACGGTTAGAACTGGACATGGAACAACAGACTGCTTCCAAATAGGAAAAGGAGTACGTCAAGGCTGTATATTGTCACCCTGCTTATTTAACTTATATGCAGAGTACATCATGAGAAACGCTGGACTGGAAGAAGCACAAGCTGGAATCAAGGTTGCCGGGAGAAATAACAATCACCTCAGATATGCAGATGACACCACCCTTATGGCAGAAAGTGAAGAGGAACTCAAAAGCCTCTTGATGAAAATGAAAGAGCAGAGTGAAAAAGTTGGCTTAAAGCTCAACATTCAGAAAACAAAGATCATGGCATCTGGTCCCATCACTTCATGGCAAATAGATGGGGAAACAGTGGAAACAGTGTCAGACTTTATTTTGGGGGGCTCCAAAAATCACTGCAGATGGTGACTGCAGCCATGAAATTAAAAGACGCTTACTCCTTGGAAGGAAAGTTATGACCAACCTAGATCAGATCAGATCAGATCAGATCAGTCACTCAGACGTGTCCGACTCTTTGCGACCCCATGAATCGCAGCACGCCAGGCCTCCCTGTCCATCACCAACTCCCGGAGTTCACTGAGACTCACGTCCATCGAGTCAGTGATGCCATCCAGCCATCTCATCCTCTATCGTCCCCTTCTCCTCCTGCCCCCAATCCCTCCCAGCATCAGAGTCTTTTCCAATGAGTCAGCTCTTCACATGAGGTGGCCAAAGTAATGGAGTTTCAACTTTAGCATCATTCCTTTCATCATTCCATCATCGAAGAACACCCAGGGCTGATCTCCTTCAGAATGGACTGGTTGGATCTCCTTGCAGTCCAAGGGACTCTCAAGAGTCTTCTCCAACACCACAATTCAAAAGCATCAATTCTTCGGCGCTCAGCCTTCTTCACAGTCCAACACTCACATCCACACATGACCACAGGAAAAACCATAGCCTAGATAGCATATTCTAAAGCAGAGACATTACTTTGCAAACAAAGGTCTGTCTAGTCAAGGCTATGGTTTTTCCAGTGGTCATGTATGGATGTGAGAGTTGGACTGTGAAGAAAGCTGAGTGCTGAAGAATTGATGCTTTTGAGCTGTGATGTTGGAGAAGACTCTTGAGAGTCCCTTGGACTGCAAGGAGATCCAACCAGTCCATTCTAAAGGGGATCAGTCCTGGGTGTTTTTTGGAAGGAATGATGCTAAAGCTGAAACTCCACTAGTTTGGCCACCTCATGCGAAGAGTTGACTCATTGGAAAAGACTCTGATACTGGGAGGGATTTGGGGCAGGAGGAAAAGGGGACGACAGAGGATGAAATGGCTGGATGGCATCACTGACTCAATGGACGTGAGTTTGAGTGGACTCCGGGAGTTGGTGATGGACAGGGAGGCCTGGAGTGCTGCAATTCATGGGGTCGCAAAGAGTCGGACACTACTAAGTGACTGAACTGAATAGAAAAGAAAATATTACCAATATTTCAGGAAACCATTTCATACATCTTCCTAGTTATCTTCAGTTTAGCCACAAGGTAACAATGAAGCTGATCTCTATTACCATAAATTATTTTTTACCATTTCTGAAGCCTATATAAATGTAATTATAAAAGATAACACACTTTGTGTGTAACATCTTTTCTCAGCATTATATTAAAGAGACTCACCCGTGTTGTCGTGTATAGCAATAGTTAATCTCATTGACAGATTTGATTATATTACATGAATATTCTGAAACATGTTTATCGATTTTACTGCTGATGGACAAAGTTTATATAGTTTTCAACTTTCTGCTATTGCAAAGAGTTCCTGCAAACAATATAATGTATACCTTCTGTTCCCATTTTCTTATATTGTTTGATTATGCAATTAGAATTGTGATTATTGGGTTATAGGATAAATATATTTTCAGCTTCGGTGTATACTGACAGGTTTTCAAGGTACTTGAGCCAGTTTGCTAAACAATATCTTATACAAGAGTTCCACTTGTTTCACATTCTTCCCAAACCCTGAAATAATGTTTTAGACGTTTTTTTCAATAAGGTGATCATGCATTTCCCTGATAAGAAATACTGTTGATCACACTTTCACTTGGTAGTGGCTGTTTGGACATTGTTTTGCATGGAGTGCCTGTACAATTATTTTTGCCTAAAAATATTAGATTGAATGTATTTTTCTTGTTAACTTCAGGAGTTTTATGAATATGTTTACTATAAAGTTTATTGCAGCATAATTGCCATAAACTGATCTATCTGTATTTAAAGTGTGCAAGTTGATTAGTTTTAATGTATTTATAGGACTTCCCTTATGGCTTAGACAGTAAAGCATCTGCCTACAATGAGGGAGACCCAGGTTCAATCCCTGGGTTGGGAAGATCTCCTGATAGACTCATGAAACCATCAAGACAATCAAGATAATGAACTCATCTTTTACCCACAAAATGTTCCTTATGACCCTTGACTATTCCTAAGCTCTATTACCCCATTTCTAGTCTCCAGACAACAACTAATCTGCTTTCTGTCACTATGAATTAGTTTACACTTTTAGAATTTATATGAATTAAATCATGCAGTATGTACTCATCTTATTTCACTTCTTTCACTGAGTATAATTACTTAGATATTGCTCTATGTCATTGTATGTATCAATAGGCCATTGCTATTGGGGGGCTGTTGTTTACTGAACACAGAGTTTTGGTTTTGCAAGATGAAAAAAGTTCTAGAGATGGTTGTACAATAGTGTGAATATACTTAACACTATCAAACTTAAAAATGGTTAAGATGGTAAATTTTATGTTATGCATTTTTAACATAATAAAAATAAAATTAAAACTACCTTTTGTTTTTAGCTTAAACAATTGGTAAATTTTACAAATAGAAAACAATCAAATAAACTGGAGAGAGGCAACAACTGTGAAGGCATAGTAGAATCGATTGTTTTGTTTTGGTCATGTTGAATTTAAAAATACATGATAGAGAGGCAAGAATTGACATCAGTAAGCAGATGGAGAATCTCCTTTGGATTACAGTAGAGATGTCAGATGTAATTTTGATAACCAAAAGGATATAGATAATAATTAAAGCCACGGACCTGAATGAGAACACCTACAGGACAAGTATAGACTGAGAAGAAAATGTATTTCAGTATCAACAAAGTAGTAGTATTCAGGTAAAGGAGGACAAGCCAGCAAATGAACCTAAAATAGAAGGCCTGGAAATCGTGATAAACGTCTCAAGCATATGGCATCACTAAAGCCGATAGGAAACAAAGCTTCCGTAAGGAGTTAGTAAACCAAGTTCAGAAACTATTGATTGATCAGGTAAGATGAGATTTATTTTAATGACTCATGAGTAGGGGCTCTGTAAGAGTTAATTGAGAAGGAATTGAAAAGTGAAAAAGATCTTTTGAGATATTTTCAAATGAAGAACTGTATTGACACAGGAGAGTTTGAGTATATTAAATTGAAGAAATACATTGTTGGTGGGAGGGTTTTATCTCTAAATACAGGAAAATGTTAAAACAGCTTTAAATGATGAGAATGATTCAGTTTAGAAGGGAGAAATGATGTGAATGAGAGATTAGCAAGCGAAAAGTTCTCTGAGCATCTAAAAGAGTTCATTGTTATAGTTCAGAGGAGTTTGGTAGATGGTTAGAGTGGATTAGGTGAATTGGAGAAGGCAATGGCTCCCCACTCCAGTACTCTTGCCTAGAAAATCCCATGGACGGGGGAGCCTGGTGGGCTGCAGTCCATGGGGTCCCAAAAAGGGTCGGACATGACTGAGCGACTTCATTTTCACTTTTCACTTTCATGCACTGGAGAAGGAAATGGCAACCCACTCCAGTGTTCTTGCCTGGAGAATCCCGTTGACGGGGCTGCCGTCTATGTGGTCGCACAGAGTCGGACACGACTGAAGCGACTTAGCAGCAGCAGCAGCAGCATATAGTGATTACTGTCTTCTCAGTGAGGAAAACTTAGGTCAATTCTGTCCATTGTAATTAAGAAGATAGAAAGTGACATAAAGAAAGGGGACATACTTATCTTGTTCACTATTTTATCCTAAAAACTTAAAAAGGAATCTGTTACCTAGTAGATATTTAATAGGTAATTCTTAAAATTTTTTAAAAAATGCTTAAATTAAATCACAAGAAATTATCTTTTCAATGTTCATTTGCTAATCATTTCCAAAGTCATTATGTACAGAAGAGACCTTTTGTTTCTTCAGTGTATTACAGCTGCAGATACATTATAGTTCTCCAAATGTTTCACATTTCACATCAGCAGGCTAAATCACATAAACTTTTTTATCTCATAAAATTTTTGTTTTTTGTTTTTTTTTTAGATTGAAACATAGTTGACTTACAGTATTATATTAGTTTCAGGTGTACAACATAGTGATTTGATATTTTTGTAGACTCTACTCCAATATTGGCTGTTTCCCTGTGTTGTATATTGTATCTCTGTAACATTTATTTTATACCTAATAGTTTGCACCTCTTGATCTCCTTCACCTATCCCCACCTGCTCCCACACTTCTCCCCTTGGGTAACCACCTAGTTTGTTCTCTGTGAGTCTGTTTATGTGTTGTTGCTTTTGTTCTTCTATTTTTTTTTTTAAATTCCAGACATAAGTGAAAACATAACCATAGTTGCCTTTCTCCGATTTATTTCAATAAGTGCAACAGTATCCAGGTTCATCCGTTTTGTTGTAAACTGGAAAATTCCATTCTTTTTGTGGCTAATATTCTGTTGCGTATATATGTATATCTTTATCCCTTCATCTGTTTCTTAGATTGCTTTCATAGCTTGGTTATTTTAAATAATGATACTATGAATATTGTAATGCATATATCTTTTTGAAGAGTGTCACCTCACACCTATCAGAATGGGTATTGTCAATAGGATAAGAAACAGCAGGTGTTGGCAAGGATTTGGTAAAAAGGGAATCCTAGTATACTATTAATGGGAATGTAAATTGGTTCAATCACTATAGAAAACAATCTGGATGCTCCTCAAAAAATTAAAATTAGAACTACAATATGATTCAGCAATTCCACTGGAAAAAAACTGAAAGCAAAAACTTTTTTTTTTTTTTTTAATCTTGCAAATACTGTTTTAGAAAAAGTGGTTTAAGGCCTAGTTGAACAACATCAGAAGATCCTATCTTTAAGAATTTACTAATTTGTCAAATCATTTCTTTTTTATGAACCTTATTTTTCTCATGTGTGAAATGGAGAAACTTAACGCCCTCTTCATTATTCTGATGAAAGAATTAAATGAGAATATGTTAGTGGAAAATTTTGTAAAGGCAAATGAGATAATTGTTCACAGATACGAACCTTAAAATAAGTATGAAGGGCTTCTTCCTCCACACTCTGCCTCTCTAAGTAACATAATGAGAAGATAAGCCGTCTGTGTTCTTGGAAGGGTAGTATATGTATATCCATCTGTAGTATTCTGAATTATAATTAAATTTTTAAATGGCACTGGTATCTACAGATTAAAAAAAAGAATGTTCTGCTTTCAAGGGTTTAGGTTCCTTAAATTTAGTTAAAGATTTTACTTTTAAAGACTCAGAAATACATAGAATTTTACGCTTGTAGAATATCTAGATTTTTACATAATTCTAGGAGACATATCTTATAAATTATCATTTGTAGTTGTAAATTATTTTGGTATACTTGTTTAATTTGTATGATGAAAAATAACCTTTCAAATATGAAAATGCAAAATAACCCTGCAACCTTCTATGCAGTTAATTCATATTTTTCAAAACATGGCACTGCTGATTACTGTTAACCAGACCTTATACTCATGAGAAGAAAAGCAAAGATCACATACTCATGTAGTTGTAAGATCGATATATGGCTCACATATTGTTAGAAATGATACAATTTGAGACTGTTTTATATTGAGGCTTATTTTTTGATCTAGTGTTCACTTTTTCTTGGTAACAGAAATATGCCACTCATAGTTACGATCAGTTAATGCTCCTATAAATGTTTAAATTTTTAAAAATAAGAAAAAAAGTCCAGGCTGTTTAACCCCTTCATTGCTATCATAAAAATTGAAGGATATGATTGTGTTTGGACCACTTTGGAGGTCTCAGCAGAGGAATAGTGGGACATTTAACAAAACTTAAAAATCCAAGAGAGTTAGTCTCAGATTCTAAGGTAAATTGTATGCATTATCAGTATGGTTTCTGTGCAGAGCAGAGATGTGATAGGTCACTTGATTTTGATCAAATTGTGAATTATCAGATCAGATCAGATCAAATCAGATCGGTTGCTCAGTCGTGTCCGACTCTTTGCGACCCCATGAATCACAGCACATCAGGCCTCCCTGTCCATCACCAACTCCCGGAGTTCACTGAGACTCAATTCCATCGAGTCAGTGATGCCATCCAGCCATCTCATCCTCTGTCATCCCCTTCTCCTCTTGCCCCCAGTCCCTCCCAGCATCAAGAGTCTTTTCCAATGAGCCAACTCTTCGCATGAGGTGGCCAAAGTACTGGAGTTTCAGCTTTAGCATCATTCCTTCCAAAGAACAGCCAGGGCTGATCTCCTTCAGAATGGACTGGTTGGATCTCCTTGCAGTCCAAGGGACTCTCAAGAGTCTTCTCCAACACCACAGTTCAAAAGCATCAATTCTTCGGCGCTCAGCCTTCTTCACAGTCCAACTCTCACATCCATAGAGAGCTAATAATATTGGTTTCCCTTAACATATAAATAATAGACTGAATATTGTCCAATTTAAAATGAAGACATACAGATACCAAGTAAATTTATTTATCGATGCCATATTGATTAAAAATGCTTTTTAAAAAAATCTTGAACCACGTTTTCAGAACCCAAAGATATTGACATAGTATTAATAGTATAACTGACACTCATAATTTTATGGTTTCTTTAAAGACACTAATCTCAGCAATGAATAAAGGAAATCAAACAGCGAGTATTTGAAAGACGCAACATCAATTGGCCTGTTTAGAAAAAAGTCTACCAGGGTAACAGTGACTAGATTCAACATGCAAGTACCATCATCAGAAACATTTATAACACTTTTTTGAGAGACATTTATACTGTTTTTTTGTGTGTTGTGTGTGTGTGTGTGTGTGTGTGTGCAGAGACTGGAGATCACCCAGATCAGTCGTATGCACAAAGGGGCTTTGGGTCTGTCTTTTCAAACACGAGCTGCAGAAAACATTATAGCAAGGTTGAAGCTTTATTTCACTCTGGTAAAAGGAGCTTTCTTTTTCTTTGCAGTGGTGAGAGTTTGATAAGAAATCCTTTTAAACCATAATGTGGTCAGGAAGCTATTCTATGTAACAAGTCATAAAATGTTTCCTTTTCTTTTGAACTGTTTTTTCATGATGCTTTTTGCCTGTATGTTATAGTGAAATAAAACTGGAACACTAAGTCATACTGCACATGTTAAATTTGTACTGGAGGTAGGGGAGTCTTAAAGTACTTGTTTGCAGAATGAAATGTGGTGTTATTTTGTGTTTTATACTCTAGATCTCCTGGTCAGGACAAAAGGAAAAAAGTCAGCATTCTGACACTGTGGCTGAGAGTGAATCCATATATAAAATTTCCCCTGACCAGTGTTGTTATTAATGCTCTGAAGCTCATCACCATAAAGCTTCAAGAACCCAACCAAATTGATGTCTGGGTTTACTTGCAAGCATTTCCAGCCCACTCTAACTTTTTTTTATTTTACAAATTGGAAAAACTGGGGATAGTAATGCTGGGTGAGTTTGTCTACTTATCGCATTATTCACTTTAGCTCTAAATAATATAAATGCACATATATGTACAGAATATAAGGTTTTGTTTTTAATAATAATTCCTTTTATCTGTAATGTGCTTTGGTATTTCCAGAAAAAAAAAAAACTCCCTGTTATTAATTCTACTTGAATTCATGTCTGTCTAAAATGACAGGAAACAGTGGAGTATATCAATATATGCATATGCATATACACACATGAATATATACAAATATTTGATATATGCACACTTAATTTAAGATAATGGCAGATTTATTCATTATAGTAATATGATTCCCACAGAAACTAATAATTCTAAGTTTGCATTCATGTACATCATCATTTTCTTGGTAAGCATTTGTTCAGAAAAAGATGCATTAAATATCAAAAAGACTTTAAAACCAGTCAGCTGCATTGAATGCTAAATCTATGTTTTAAGGTGAACTTTGTAATTTCCAGTAGTTCGAATATATCTGTGACTATATAAGTACCTATGAAATATGAATATGAAATTTTTTAAGACTTTATTCCAGAGTTGTGCTCCCAGCTTCAAAGATGTAGCAACTGGTAATATCACTATACAGTTAAAGTTCAGGCGCTCAGTTGTGTCGGACTCTTTGCAACCCCATGGACTGCAGCACACCAGGCTTCCCTGTCTATCACAGATTCCTGGAGATTGCTCAAACTCATGTCCATCGAGTCGGTGGTGCCATCCAATCATCTCATCCTCTGTTGTCCTCTTCTCCTCTCATCTTCAATCTTTCCCAGCATCAGCGTCTTTTCGAATGAGTCAGTTCTTCACATCAGGTGGCCAAAGGATCGGAGTTTCAGCTTCAGCATCAGTCCTTCCAATGAATATTCAGGACTGATTTCCTTAGGATGGACTGGTTGCATCTCCTTACAGTCCAAGGGACTCTGAAGAGTCTTCTCCAACACCACAGTTCAAAAGCATCAATTCTTCAGTGCTCAGCTTTCTGTCTGTCACAAATTCCATTCTTTCCCTATCTATTTGACATGAAGTATTGGGAACAGATGCCATGATCTTAGCTTTCTGAATGTTGAGTTCTAAGCCAACTTTTTCACTCTCTTCTTTGACCTTCATCAAGAGGCTTTTTAGTTCCTCTTCACTTTCTGCCATAAGGCAGAAATGAAAAATCAGAATTTAAAAATCAGATATATTATTTTCTTTGCAGCCGAAGAAGAAGAAGCTCTATACAGTCAGCAAAAACAAGACCAGGAGCTGACTGTGGCTCAGATCATGAACTCCTAATTGAAAACTTTAGACTTAAATGGAAGAAAGTAGGGAAAACCAGTAGACCATTCAGGTATGACCTGAATCAAATCCCTTACAGGTATACGGTGGAAGTGACAAATAGATTCAAGGAATTAGATCTGATAGAGTGCCTGAAAAACTATAAATGGAGACTCATGAAATTGTACAGGGGGCAGTGATCAAGACCATCCCCAAGAAAGAAATGTAAAAAGACAAAATGGTTTTCTGAGGAGGTCTTAAAAATAGTTGAGAAAAGAAGTGAAAGACAAAGGAGAAAAGGAAATATATACCCATCTGAATGCAGAGTTCCAAAGAATAACAAGGACAGATAAGAAAGTATTCCTCGGTGATCAATGCAAAGAAATAAAGGAAAACAATAGAATGGGAAAGACTAGAGATCTCTTCAAAAAAATTAGAGATACCAAGAGAACATTTCATGCAAGGACAGGCACAATAAAAGACAGAAAGAGTATCGACCTAAGAGAAGCAGAGGTGGCAAGAATGCACAGAACTATACAAAAAAGATCTTCATGATGCAGATAACCACAATGGTGTGATCACTCACTTAGAGCAGACATCCTGGAATGCAAAGTCAAGTGGGCTTTAGGAAGCATAGCTATGAACAAAGCTAGTGGAGGTGATGGAATTCCACTTGAGCTATTTCAAATCCTAAAAGAAGATGCAAATAAAGTGCTGCACTCAATATGCCAGCAAATTTAGAAAACTCAGCAGTGGCCACAGGACTGGAAAAGGTCAGTTTTCATTCCAATCCAAAAGAAAGACAATGTTAAAGAATTTTCAAACTACTGCAAAATTACATTCATCTCATACACTAGCAAAGTAATGTTCAAAATTCCCAAGTGAGGCTTCAATAGTACATGTATCAAGAACTTCCAGATATTCAAGCTGGATTTAGCAAAGGCAGAGGAACCAGAGATCAAATTGTCAGCATCTGTTAGATCATAGAAAAAACAAGAGAGTTCCCGAAAAAAATCTACTTCTGCTTTATTGACTGCACCAGAGCCTTTAACTGTGTGGATCATAGCAAACTGGAAAATTCTTAAAGAGATGAGAATACCATACCACCTTATCTGCCTCCTGAGAAATCTGTTTGCAGGTCAAGAAGCTACATTTAGAACTGGCCATGGAACAATGGACTGGTTCCAAGTTGACAAAGGAGTGTGTCAAGGCTGTATCTTGTCACCCTGTGTATTTAACTTATATGCAAAGTACATCATGTGAAATGCTGGATTGGGTGAATCACAAGTTGGAATCATAATAGCCAATAACCTCAGATATGCTAATGATACCACCCTTATCGCACATGTAACTCTAATAAGTCACTAATAAATATTCATGTTCATTTGATCATTTTAATAAGTATTTATTGAATATCCACCTTCCTTAAGATCAAGGAGAATAAATATGCAGCTTATTAAAGAAATGTAATGTATAACACATGTAGATTTAAGAATGATTCAACAGATGTACTTGAAAATAATTTGTATTGAGGTTTTATCATAGGAAAACTAAGTGAGAGTATTTTACATGCAGCGTCAGGAAGAGTCAGGGACAACAATAAAGGCAATGAGAACTTTTCAGGTTAAAAAAGAATTTGAGCCTTTAATATATGATCCCAAACTACTGTTGCAATGCCATTTTCCCCTTTTATCCTCTTTTAAACTATGCATCCATTGAATACAACCCATTTTAAGTACTTTTGCTGTGTACATTGTAGTAAAAGAAATATAAAGCAGTCCTGCCCCTGAAAGAGAGTTTGGTCTAAAGGGTAGCTTAGGCCAAAGAAAAATTATATCACCATAGGTCCTTATAGTTAATAAAATGATAACAATATCAATAATTCAGTTAACATTCTGTGGTTTCTGCCCTCTTAAAAAGTGTGCGTTGCCCCTAGGCACCTGCAGCAGGCAACAACAACAGCAAAAAGTATATATATATATATATGTATATATATACAGAGAGTTTCATTATTACCTTTACCTTTAGAAATTATATTTATCACATGCACACACTCAATTTCACAAGTCAGAAAAGAAAGCAAATATATGACACGTGTACCCCCTGATGAGTATAGCACAGCAGGACGTCCCAGAATTTTTCACCTTTATTCCTTTACTTTTGCTATTTATGCCAAGAACATGGTTTTTCTATTGTCTGGTGTCCAGATTTTATGCATTCTTTATAGCTCAGAGGAGAGACTACTTCGTATAGTGATGTCTTCCCAGCACAGCTCATGCTCACTTCAGGTAAAGTTATCCCTTCCCTCTTGAAATATTCTTTTTTTTTTTAATTTTATTTTTTAACTTTACAATATTGTATTGGTTTTGTCATATATCAAAATGAATCCACTACAGGTATACATGTGTTCCCCATCCTGAACCCTCCTCCCTCCTCCATCCCCATACCATCCCTCTGGGTCATCCCAGTGCACCAGCTCTCTTATCAGTTTATTATTGCGGAGAAAGTTCAATTCAGTTCAGTCGCTCAGTTGTGTCCGACTCTATGTGACCCCATGAATCGCAGCACGCCAGGCCTCCCTGTCCATCACCAACTCCCGGAGTTTACTCAAACTCATGACCATCGAGTTGGTGATGCCATCAAGCCGCCTCATCCTCTGTTGTCTCCTTCTCCTCAGCCCTCAATCCCTCCCAGCATCAAAGTCTTTTCCACTGAGTCAACTCTTTGCATGAGGTGGCCAAACAGAGTTTCAGCTTTAGCATCATTCCTTCCAAAGAACACCCAGGACTGATCTCCTTTAGAATGGACTGGTTGGATCTCCTTGCAGTCCAAGGGACTCGCAAGAGTCTTCTCCAACACCACAGTTCAAAAGAATCAATTCTTCGGTGCTCAGCTTTCTTCATAGTCCAACTCTCACATCCACATGGCCACTGAAAAAACCATAGCCTTGACTAGATGGACCTTTGTTGGCAAAGTAATGTCTCTGCTTTTCAATATGCTATCTAGGTTGGTCAAACTTTCCTTTCAAGGAGTAAGCATCTTTTAATTTCTTGGAGACAATCACCATCTACAGTGATTTTGGAGCCCCCAAAATAAAGTCTGACACTATTTCCACTGTTTCCCCATCTATTTGCCATGAAGTGATGGGACCAGATGCCATGATCTTCGTTTTCTGAATGTTGAGCTTTAAGCCAACATTTTCACTCTCCTCTTTCACTTTCATCAAGAGGCTTTTTAGTTCCTCTTCACTTTCTGCCATAAGGGTGGTGTCATCTGCATATCTGAGGTTATTGATATTTCTTCCAGCAATCTTGATTCCAGCTTGTGCTTCTTCCAGCCCAGCATTTCTCATAATGTATTCTGCATATAAGTTAAATAAGCAGGGTGACAATATACAGCCTTGATTTACTCCTTTTCCTATTTGGAACCAGTCTGTTGTTCCATGTCTAGTTCTAACTGTTGCTTCCTGATCTGCATATAGGTTTCTCAAGAGGCAGGTCAGATGATCTGGTATCCCCATCTCTTTCAGAATTTTCCACAGTTTATTGTGATCCACACAGTCACAGGCTTTGGCATAGTCAATAAAGCAGAAATAGATGTTTTTTCTGGAACTCTCTTGCTTTTTTGATGATCCAGCAGATGTTGGCAGTTTGATCTCTGGTTCCTCTGCCTTTTCTAAAACCATCTTGAACATTTGGAAGTTCATGGTTCACATATTGCTGAAGCCTGGCTTGGAGAATTTGAGCATTACTTTACTAGCTTGTGCTATGCTAAGTCACTTCAGTCGTGTCCGACTCTGTGCGACCCCATAGACGGCAGCCCACCAGGCTCCCCCGTCCCTGGGATTCTCCAGGCAAGAACACTGGAGTGGGTTGCCATTTCCTTCTCCAATGCGTGAAAGTGAAAAGTGAAAATGAAGTCGCTCAGTCGGGTCCGACTCTTAGCGACCCCATGGATTGCAGCCTAACAGGCTCCTCCATCCATGGGATTTTCCAAGCAAGAGTACTGGAGTGGGGTGCCATTGCCTTCTCCGTACTAGCATGTGAGATGAGTGCAATTGTGCGGTAGTTTGAGCATTCTTTAGTATTGCCTTTCTTTGGGATTGGAATGAAAACTGACCTTTTCCAGTCCTGTGGCCACTGCTGAGTTTTCCAAATTGCAGGGAAAGGGTTGAAGTTTATGAACAGCATGCAAATGTCTTACTTCTTATTCTCAAAGACAATGAAACACCTTTGTTACTCATTATCTCCTTCCAGACATTGTTTTCAAAGTCTACTCTTTACTTTTTAGATATTTCTTTCCCTTCTTTTCATTTCCTTCAGATGACAGTCTTTCCTTCTGTTTCACTGGGAAAGTAGATGTCATCTGGTAGGGTCTCCTCATGTTTTTTTACCTCCAAATATAAAAAGCTTACTTCAATCTATACCCATTCTTCTCTTTCCACTTTTCTTTTTTCTTTTTTTAATTTAAATTTATTTATTTTAATTAGAGGCTAATTACTTTACAATATTGTATTGGTTTTGCCATACATCAACATGAATCCGCCACGGGTGTACACGTGTTCCCAATCCTGGAAAGCCCTGAACTTCTATCAGTGTTCAACCTCTCCTCTGCTGCTGACTTCTGGGGTAGTCACCTCAGGCAAGTCAAATCTCTTCTCCTAATCATCAGTTTTATTTTCTCCATAAAATCCTTCCCACTGGAAGTCTGTGTTAACTCTCTATTCCTATGAATTCATGGCTGGGATGGCACATTCCCCTCTAGCTGCACCCATATTTCTGCCTGTATTCACAAACTTCTCAAAGGGGTTTTTGTTTTTAGATACCACTTTCATGACCCGGTCTACCTCCACTTCTCTTCAGTCTCACTCTACCTTCATGCCTCTTCCAAACCTTCTCAGGTAGCCATTTGACTTTCTTGTTGATAAATCCACTGGACACTTTTCAGTTCTCATGTTGCTTTCCCACTAGTCCTTTTTGAAACATATCAACCTTTAATTCCCCGATTTCACATTTTTATAAATGTATTTGATTTTCCTACTTTTTGGTGGTTTCTTTTTCTATTCTTTCTCTTTTACTGGACCATATGTTTAAAAGGGCTACAAAACTCAGTCATGGGCCTCATACACCTCTCCTTTTCTCTTTCCCTCCCTCCCTTTCTCCATGACCTTCATCACTCACATTTAAACACATTTTGAAATATCGGCTATCTTACAGTGAATTGTACTAAGAGCTATGTTCACCCTTTGATAAAATGGAGACATACCCAACAAGCATATTATATTTTGGGTCAGCCAATAAAATACCCTCTATTGTAAACAATATTTGATTAAAATGTACCATGTTTCTATTTTTTATTTTACTACTGAACATCACTGTCATGTTTCATATATTAACTATTTCTTTAGATAAACAAATTAATCAAAATAGAGAAAGCATATGAAGGAAGTAGAATAAACAGATTTTTTTATTATCATATTAATAAGATATTCTTAACTTTTGACAAAATAAATAATACACAATGAGTCAACATACGAGAAATGGTGCAAATGCTGATGTGGTTATCTTTGTTTTGAGGTCTGTGAAATTCAAGCAAAGATTCCTGGTGGAAAATTTTTAACCAAATTGAGAAGCAACATCTGAAAAGAAATATATAGATATGGAAGTTATATCAATTAAGCTCTTTTGGGTTACAATAAACAGGGAGAAAAATTAATTGCTTCAACCATTATTCTAGGAATATATTTCAAAATAGAATTCACTTAAAAGCAAATATAACTTTTTAATATTATTAATTATAGAGTAAATACCTTCAGATATTACAGTATTTGGACATTTACCTAGAATAAAACATTACAGAGAAATAAGACTAGCGATAATGCAGATATGATGAGAAATTACTGGAAGGGGGATAGTGACTTGGAACTAATGAGTGAAAACAACCTACTCTGAAATAGTGAAAATTTCAGCATGGGAAATAAGAGGTCAAGGAAATTTTAATCAACTGCAGGTTAGAAGAAAGGAAGAGAAGGACACCAAGCACAGAGCTAAATCTGTCTCTAGAAGAAAATAAAAGGATTATATGATATATCAGTGAAAATTAAAAGGTTAGCATGAGTGCGTATGTGTGTGTGTGTGTGTGTGTGTATAACATGTACTCTGATGTTTAGATTGATCTCTATCCATCATAGACATGCTTCATATTGCGTTGACTTGACTTTTCTAGGTGCATTATTTCTGGTGTTAATACAAATATGATAATTCTAACTTTCCTTGTGTCTTTAAAATTCAGACTATATTCTAGGAATTATAAAGAGTTTTCTTTCTTTCTTTTTTTTTTTTCTGTATTTCTTTCAAATGTGGTTAACCCCATACAACAGATTCTTGACAGATAAATTTGTTATTATGTGTGATCCACTGATAGATAAACTTAAAAGTTTGTTAGCAGTTTTTATAGAATCAGATGAGCACAACTCAGGAAGATATAACAACTGATTTCTGTTCAAATGAGTTAAGCTGGATCATAGAGACCAAGAGAGAGAGATTCTAACATCTTTAGAAGTATTTCTGATAGCAGGGAACATGGGGTGTTTTTTCTCTAGGACAGTTAATAAGCTGACAAATGATCTCTAGGTGTGCATAAGTAGGTTTGGCTTAAAAATTTTTAAGGCAGATATCCTTACTGAAAACTCCCTCATTTATCTATATACCTCAAATACCACCTCCTCAGAAAGATTGCTGTAGCTTCCCCCTCCTGTGGTCACTCTATATACCATCACCATACTTTCTCTACTTGATATTTTATTATTTACTTGATTATTATTGTCTATTAGACTAAGGGACACTAGGTTTAACACTGTGCAGTAAGTGTGGGGTATTAACAGAAAAAACACTGTGATTATTCTACGTTGATAACCATGGCTATTCTTTTGTGGGATGGTCCATTATGTAATTATTGTGACACGTAAAAAACACTCATAACATTATTTAGTTAGCATTGACACTTTATGTCCAACACTAACTGATACACACACACACACACTCATACACACAGTATATTAAAGAAACCTATGACATTTAATTAGAAAAGTTTTATAAAAGGCTGGAATTTTTATTCTCATTAATTCATGTATCTTTTGTGAGAAAATACTCTATATCATGACAAGAAAATAAAATCGATCCCTATAAGTAACTTGGAAATTGTTTTCATTTGTTACTTTCAATTCTTCAGGCAAGGCTGGTTGCTATGGTTGCAAGGTCCCATGTTTGACAAACTTTATTTTAGTTCTTCCACCTCTATTTGTGAATTTAGGCAAGGAAGATAAACCCCCTCATCATTGTAATGAACATAACATTTCCATCTCTACAAAATGATTAAGATTAAATAAGAAAAATAAATAACAGCTCCAAGAATGCCTGGCACATATTACTACAAACAGGTTAGTCACTCTTCTTTTGAAGTATTTTTTATATTTCAGATATCCACTAACAATTGTCTTTATGTGATAATTCTCAGAAGGCAAGCATATTTTCTTCCATTCCTAATATTTTTTTTAAGTTACCATTGCACTAACCATTTTGCCACCATGGTTTTAACAGCCATCATTCCCACTGTCAGTCTGTCCCTGAATATTATCATACTCTTTTCCTCTGTCTTGTATGACAGACATGCGTGGGTGCTCAGCTGCTCAGTCATGTCCAACTCTTTGCTACCTCCTGGACCGCAGCCCATCAGGCTCCTCTGTTCATGGAATTTGCCAGGCAAGAATACTGGAGTGCATTGCCAGTTCCTTCTCCAGGAGATCTTCCCTGCCCAGGGATCAAACCCGCCTCTCATGCGTCTCCTGCATTGGCAGGCAGATTCTTTACCACTGAGCCACCTGGAAAGGCCCATATGACTGACACAGTGTCCTATAATCAACTGTTAAGTTATGCAATTTCTCTTTCTCAAGGTCTCTCACACCTGGTTCATTTTTTTCCATTTCCATAACATCCCTTTGATTAGAAATAGATTTGGAAAATATATTCAAAGAAGTTTTTGAAAAGAAGCAGGGGAAGCTTGTATATTTATAAAAGACTATTTGCCTTAGGAAGTTTTGTATCACAGATTGGAAAATGAAGGCTACAAGCTAAAGATAACCGGAAATAGAATAAGAATCAGTGGTGGCAGATCCTTCATCAGAAACTGAACGGAGAGTAGCACTCTGAAATCTATAGAGGGGACATGGAATGGTATCAGTACTATATGTGGACTTACCATTTTCACAATACACAATGTTTGAAGTCCCCCAGAGTAAATATAACATTAGGAAAGAGCCATGCCTATTTTTTAAAATATATTTTCTCCTTAAAATATCTAAATTATGCTGGCATAACATAATTTTGGATTTATTAGTTTGTTGTTTCAGGATGAGAAAAACTTCAAAGCATTTGACTCATTAGGATGAAGTTTGTAAATATTTAGGAATGATATTGAGATTTTAAAAGCATCTTTTATTTTCAAATGTAACTGTAGTACAATCTGAATGTAGCCCCAAAAGCTTCATGGAACACTGTCTGAAAATCCCTATAGTTCTAGTATACAAGACAGAGGATGTATTTCAAGGACCATGAACATAAAGAAGCATCCAGAATAACAACTGGAGGTCAGGCTGAGGGTAATATTCAGTGAAGGCTGAAGCTGCTGATCCTGGTGATGTTCATTTTTGGACACCAAGGTAAAGACTGGGAAGGGCTTCATGCTTTAGTCAGCAAGTCTTGGAAGTAGAGACAGAAGACTGCAGCTTTTATACTAGACTCTATTTTTCACTCTTACTGATTTAGAAATCTTTATAAAATTACCTTAATTGATTGAACCTCAGTTTATTCAGTAGACAGATATAAAACAATTACTCTCTTATAGGTTACAGCAAAGATGGAATACAAAGTTTTAACAGTTATTTAAAAATGTTAGTAGGATTTTGAATGGAACTGTATGGAAAGTCAGAGAAATCATATGTGCAGATATTTGGAATTATAGATATTACAGTTGCAAGGAAATTATGACTTTTCTTTCAAGTAATGGTTAAAACTTAAATTTTGTTGAATACCAAGTACATCAAATCATCTCTTCTTTAACCTAGTTTAACCTGAAAAACCATATATAAATGTATGGATGATGACTTGAGGTGACCAAAAAGAGTTAGTCTAAAATGAATTATTCCTAAAAAAGAAAAAAATAGATCGGTAGTTGATGTAGGATTTAAAATCTCATATCCTATTTATCCTTCAGTAATATATTTTTAAAATCCTAAATTTAACTTGGTCGTGAATTAAATTATGTAGTTCATTGTTTGGAGCAGAAAAAGTCTGATGCCAAATATAGGACTTTATACTATATTTAACTTTTATTTTATAGCTGATAATTACTTTTTTTTTAACTTTACAATATTGTATTAGTTTTGCCAAATATCGAAATGAATCTGCCACAGGTATATCTGTGTTCCCCATCCTGAACCCTCCTCCCTCCTCATACCCTCCCTCTGGGTCGTCCCAGTGCACCAGCCCCAAGCATCCAGTATTGTGCATCGAACCTGGACTGGCGACTCGTTTCATACACGATATTATACAGGTTTCAATGCCATTCTCCCAGATCTCCCCACTCTCTCCCTCTCCCACAGAGTCCACTTTTTAAGATTTAAAATAAAAATGTCCCAGTTATTGTACAAATACATATATAATAAACAGATTACTTAGAACTAGATGGGTAGATGGAGTCTTCTATATTAGATGTGTTAGATATTAGATATACTTTTGATAAAATGTTATTGATTTTATACTCTGATAAGTAAATGACTGTAAAAACTTGAATTACTCCCCTCATTACTTGAATTACATTTACCATTAAATAAAAAAAATCAGGATGTTTTAGTACCAAGATCTTGATGCCTAGGTCTTTAGTGTACCATCAAGATGACAGAAACAGGATTTTGCAACACTTTCTGAACAAGCGATGATGAAATTGAGGCCTACCTTCAGAAATTCTTTTTTGTTATGCTCCCAACTTGTTCTTTGTAGATGCACAGTTAAAAACAAGTATGTGAGGATCAGGTAACCTTAATTCAAATCTCAGTTGCAACACCCACCAGTTGTGAGAAACTGAACATGTAAACTAAACCCTTGACAACTACATTTCCTCTTCTCTAACATGGAGATAATAGCATGGATTTTTATAGAATTTAGTGAGATAATAAAAATTCAGTCATGAATTATATATAATGCATACTTTTCCCATTTCTATAACCTAATATAATGTAATTTGACATTGTGATTTAAAATATATTAGGTTTAAATATTCTATATGGGCAAAAAGTTTCACTTTTGTGACATTTTAAAACATGTGTGAGGATCATGTATTTCACTTCCACCAATATAAATGGAACAAAATTTTCTATTATTTGACATCTAAAAATATGACTACTAATGATATGGGGGCAAGTGTGTAAGTGTGTGTGTGTGTGTTAGGGGGCTGAGAGAACCAAATTTTTCTATAATTTAATTAGAAAAATACTTCAATTGGCCAAACACAGGCTCTGAGGTGTTAGAAACTCTTCATTTTGAAGGGATGGAAAGTGAAAAGCAGAAAATTATTTTAATATGTTGAAACATTGTCAATGTATTGATATGGCATTATAACGATACAGTGTATAGTACTCCTTACCTTTCCAGTAGTGGATGATTCAAATCTTGGATATAAGTGTGGAGTACATGTCAATTTATACTGTATGCTGCTGCTAAGTCACTTCAGTCATGTCCGACTCTGTGCGACCCCATAGATGGCAGCCCACCAGGCTCCCCCATCCCTGGGATTCTCCAGGCAAGAACACTGGAGTGGGTTGCCATTTCCTTCTCCAATGCATGAAAGTGAGAAGTCAAAGTGAAGTCGCTCAGTTGTGTCCGACTCTTAGCGACCCCATGGACTGCAGCCCACCAGGCTCTTCCATCCATGGGATTTTCCAGGCAAGAGTACTGGAGTGGGGTGCCATTGCCTTCTCCATTTATACTGCATACCATTCCACAAAGAAATCTAGAACGAGAGCATCCAATCTGCACACCAAGGGATAAGGTGACACCTCCTTAGGAAACACACCCTCTTCTTTCCTAGAAATACACAGAACAAAGCTATAAGAGTAGGATCCCAAAGCTGCTGTTTTCCTTTCTTTCTCAATACCTTCAGCCTGTCAGCTGACATTAACAAGGCACAGAGCCATTAAATACGTGCAGTTCTATGCATGTCGGTTACATCTCAATAAAGCTGTTCATAAATAAATAAATAAGGCACAGATACTCAAATAGGACAATTACAGAAAAAGATATTTTTATTTACGCCTTACAGCTATAGATATGTTTCCATACAGCACTGAAAGAAGTGCTCATTAGGAGCAGGGACTTAATCCCAGAACCCTTTCTGCTGCCCAGGTTAGCTGTATAACCCTGGGCAGGTTGCATAAAATTCCTAAGCCTTTGTTTCCTTATCTGTGTTAAGGTAGATGATACTTGTTTATTCTACATATGATTGTTATACTTTATATGTGAACATAGTCTGAAATGATATGCATATTTAATATAGTACCTGGTGTCTTACAAATGATCAATAAATAATAATTATTAGAATTTTATTGTGATGATATGTTTCCTCTTCTACTATTCTCAATGTTTAGTAATAAGGCAACAGCCTTTGAGTCAAAGGGTGAAGGAATGGCAGCATAAGGTTCTCCATTCTCTTTAGATGAAAACATACACTAATACTCCAAGAACACTGCTGAAATAGAAAATATCCAGAGAATCACTGGCAATGATGGAGCCCACATTCAGAGTAGTGAAGAGGCAGATACTATATTACCTATCTAGATGAGCACTAAATAGGTGGTATCCCTCTAATATTGAATATATGGTAGTTTCAAAGTGAAAGATCCTCATTAGAATTTAAAAATGTGTATTACATTTACATAGCCTGCTTCTATTATGGAAAGAAGAAAAGGTTTTACCATCAAATAGAGTATATAGTTATTATTACGAGAGTGTGTGCTAAGTTGCTTCAGTCATGTCTGATTCTTTGAGACCCTTTGGACTGTAGCCCTCCAGGCTCCTCTGTCTGTGGAATTCTCCAGGCAGGAATACTGGAGTGGGTTGCCATGACCTCCGTCAGGGGATTTTCCAACCCTAGGATCAAACCCACATCTCTTATGTCTCCTGCATTAGCAGATGGTTCCTTGCCACTAGCGCCACCTGGGAAACCCCAGATACTGATATGTGTGTAGATTATTACTCTCATTAGTGAGCATACTAAGAAATAGAGTATATAGTTGTTGATATAGGTATAGATTATTACTTTTACAATCATTAACTTTATTAACACATTTAAATTATACAGAGACAGAAAATAAGTTGTAAAATCCCTCTACAATCAGAAGTAAACTCTGTTAAACAAATGCAAGTTTAATACCCTTCGATTGACCTTGCAAAACTCCAAGGTAATGATGAAGTTATATGCATCCAGTACTTTAATATTCTCATTGGCATAGGATCATCACATAATTTTCTTTGGTATTTGGTGCAAGACACTACAGATCTGAGAGAATGGACTCAGTGCTACCTAAAATGTGCCACAGGCAGGATCCAAATCGTCAAAAACAGGTGTAATATTTGCAACAGGTTTGAAAGTACTGGGCTAGTGCATTTCTTATTCTTCTTAAAGTATGATGGAAGTGTGCTTGGTGTAATGTGCAAACTAAGACATCTGGAGCCACTGCTTTGTTGCCTGAGCTTGAGTTCAGGTTTTACCACTTAATGGCTGTGTCGCTTTGAACAAGTTACTTTATCTCTACGTGCCCAGATTTATCATATGTGCAATGGATATGTGTTCAACAGTTACAAGAATTAAAAGATTTAATAAACATGATCTTTAGAATCCTGTGCTTGGCATAAGAGATTATACTGTATTTGTAATGATGATGATGATGTTCATACCTAGCCAGTATCACTGGTGAATCAGTTGACTTCAATGATTTAGGAACCTAGAACAATCAGATATTTCTTAGTTATGACTATCAAATATTAATTATTTGGTAAATCAATCATAATAAAGGAAAACTTGAAAAGAAAGTGAAAGTGAAGTCGCTCAGTTGTGTCCAACTCTTTGCGACCGCGTGGACTGTAGCCTACCAGCTCCTCCCTCCATGGGATTCTCCTGGCAAGAGTACTGGAGTGGGTTGCCATTTCCTTCTCCAGCGTGTCTTCCCGACCCAGGGTCTCCCACATTCCAGGCAGATGCTTCAACCTCTGAGCCACCAGGGAAGCCCTAAAACTTGAAAGCTGATCCTCAAATGTAATAATATCAAACAAACCAGTCAATCCTAAAGGAAATAAACCCTGAATATTCATTGGAATGACTGTGAAGCCCCAGTACTTTGGCCACCTGATGCGAAGAGCCGACTCGTTGGAAAAGACCCTGATGCTGGGAAAGACTGAAGGCAGGAGGAGAAGGGGACGACAGAGAATGAGATGGTTGGATGGCATTACCGAATCAATGGACATGAATTTGAACAAGCTCAGGGAGTTGGTGATGGACACGGAAGCCTGCCGTGTTGCCGTCCATGGGGTCACAAAGAGTCAGACATGACTGACTGAACTGAACTGAAACTGATTTGTGCTGATAGAATTAAAAATAAATTTGTTTGCCAGATGTTTTCTGAAACTTCCCAAAGGTATTTTTTTAATTTAAATAGAATATTTTAGAATGATATAATGTTAAAACTATGGCTTAAGTAATGTTATTTCAGGTTAAATGACAATGACAATAATAATGCTTTAAAGCTTTAAAAGTATTTGACATTTAATATTACTTTATTTACCCTACTCTGACTACATAATGCAATAAAACACATAACATTTGACACTAACTGGGAAATATTTGTGTAGTCTTAAAATGTTCATTAACTTACTAAAATAGTAAAATTAGGAGTAATTTACATTCAAGCAAACAGCAGTGGCAAAGAGAGAGCTGCAAAAAGAATCTCATAGAATACGGTAACTAATTTTTCTGGAGTTTTTCTCATAACTGTGTTCTAAAAGGCCATTTATTTTGATGTTTGTGCTGATTACTCTCTGCCCATTTTCCATCTTTCTCTCTGCACTGCACAAGAAAATGTGTAAGTGATAGCTCTCAGCATTTCACACTGGTGGGAGAGATTAGCAGGAGTGATGACTTTGACAAATCAGATATATTAAGCCTTTGCTGGAGGGATCTACTGCAGAAAAGCTGGTCTGTCAATGTAACCAAGATCCTTTACTTTTTTCCCAAAAAAAGGCAACATTCTTCAGAATACTATAAAGAAACTGAACCTAATTGCCTGTACGTCAAATTATTGTTTTGCAATATCCTGGTAGAGCTTTGTAACATTAACCAACTATTGACCTATATCATTTTATAAAGAGAAAATACAAATTTTATGTATCATTTCTAAATTGGAGTTACCATGGGCATAAAAATTGATTTAAAAATACTACTTCTTGGACACAGAAGTTGCTTGTTGGTCAGTTTAGGCTCTATTGCACTCTTACAACCAAAGCTATTGACATGTTTGTGTTTTTATATGCTACAGCAATTTTTAAGATTGTCAAGAGTTGAAAAATGATATTTTTCCAAATGCATGACTCTTTCAGAGATATTGATGTTCTTTTAACTGATCTGTGAGTAAGTTTGGAAAAGAAATTGGTTTCCCTTAAATTCCATTTTTAATGGTTAAGGCAGCTACCCAGGGCTTCTCACAGTTCCAAGATTTTGAACATTAGCTATATATCTGCTGATAGAATTTAGTACTTCAGTTAACTGTGTTTAAGCCAGCATGAGAGTAGGATAAAGGAGCGATAGGGATAGTTGAAAAGCAGATTTGAGAAGAGTGTTTAAATGGTAGAATATTTATTATAAAATCTGTCTCCATTTATCATAGTTCTGAGAGTCCTTGATTGTCATCATTCTGCCATTATGTATCCTTCTATCTCTGAAAGAAATTCCAATTCTAAGCCTCCATTCAAGAAAAATCATATTTTGTACCTAACCTTTAGTAACCTTAGTGTTTTTCTCTGCATGAATCTTGTCCATATACTAAGTTATTTGAGAGTGATTCTTGTGAATGATTTACAGATTAAAACATGATTTTTCTGCATACTCTGTATTTACATGTTTCCTTAAATCTATGCTAGATACATTTGACATTATGGGATGTTATATGGGACATGCTGTATGGGGTTTATATTTTTTTTCTCCTTAATTTTAGGTTTGGAAAAGGCTTCTTGATAAATTCTGAAATATGATTTTTGGAATAAAATATCTCTAAAGGTCATTGAGAATAAAGTTACTACATGCAGAAGATAGATCTTGAGAACCAAGGTAATAAGACTCAGTCGAATTCAAAATTTAAGGGCTAATGATAGATTTATGTAACTAAGATAGATAAATGTAACTAAGGGCCCAGTATCAGGTCATCTAAATGCCTTAGTCACTACATCAGCAAGGGTATAGGTGATACTCTAATCACTGACACGTCCTAAACACTTTTTAGTATAATTGAGTATTTGATCATTAACGATACTTCATAAAAAGCTTTCTCCTATGTCAGCCATGGAGAGACACTTAAAACAAGGACAAAGAAGACTCAAGTTTGAGATATGTTTTATCCAAAACAGCTGTTCAGATTCTGACCCAAATTACATTTTGTCTGGTTCACTTAAAGGGAAAAAAAAAAAATGAAATGTCTACCAAGTTGATGGTATATTCAGAGCTTTAACCTAACATTGAGTTGGCTGTGATTCAGAATTTACCAGAAACATTTATTATGTAAAGAATTATCCACAAGGCTAAATTGTTCAAGCTATAGGCCATGTGGCCTTGCATTATATTCCTAGAGTTGTTATAAACTATCAGTGATTTTGAATGCAAATTGTTATATGGCACAAATTACAATGTGACTTGTAGGGTATTTTGAATGTTTTTATGGTTTATTTCTCAGAAAGAGAGAGACATCATGTTTGGAATTCATCTAGAGAGTGATTTCATATTGCTGCTGCTAAGTCGCTTAAATCGTGTCCGACTGTGCGACCCCATAGACAGCAGCCCACCAGGCTCCCCCGTCCCTGGGAGTCTCCAGGCAAGAACATTGGAGTGGGTTGCCATTTCTTTCTCCAATGCATGAAAGTGAAAAGTCAAAGTGAAGTCTCTCAGTCGTGTCCGACTCTTCGTGACCCCATGGCCTGCAGCCTACCAGGTTTCTCTGTCCATGGGATTTTCCAGGCAAGAGTACTGGAGTGGGTTGCCATTGCCTTCTCTGATTTCATATTATAAGCTGCTAAATCTTAGCCCAACCTATTTTGTGGGACCATAAATTTTGCTCAAATTTAGAGAATTTATTAATAAGATTTGCTACCCAAAATTGTTGTTCAGTTGCTAAGTCATTTCCAACTCTTTGCAACCCTGTAGACCTTAGGCTCCTCTGTCCTACTTTATCTCCCAGAGTTTATTCAAATTCATGTCATTGAGTTGGTAATGCTATCTAACTGTCTCATCCTCCACTTCCCCTTTCCCCTTTACTTCAGTCTTTCCCAGCATCAGGGAAAGATTGACTTTTTCAATGAGACACCTCTTCATATCAGTTTGAAGCCTCAGCTTCCCCATCAGTCCTTCTTATGAATATTCAGGTTTGATTTCCTTTAGGATTGAATGGTTTGATCTTCTTGTAGTCCAAGGGACTCTCAAAAGTCTTCTCCAGCACTGCAATTTGAAAGCATAGATTCTTCAGCACTCATCCTTCTTTATGATCCAACTCTCACATTCATTGATGACTACTGGAAAAACCACTGTTTTGTACTTACATTTATCAAATCTATCATTAGGCTTTATATTTTGAATTCAACTGAGGCTTATTAATTTGGTTCTCAAAATCTATCCTCTGCATGTAGTAATTTTATTTTGAATAGCCTTTTATAAAATTTTATTCCAAAATAATATTTCCAAATTTGTCAAGAAGCCTGATACTTTTAGAAAGAACATAGCTTCAGATCTAAGGAGAAAAAAATGTAAATCCCATACAACATGTCCCATATAACATCCCATCATGGCAAATATATCCAGCATACATGGCTCTTTTTGACCCCATGGGCTGTAGCCTGCCAGGGTCCTCTGTCCACAGGATTCTCCAGCCAAGAATACTGGAGTGAGTTGCCATTTCCTACTCCAGAGGATTTTCCAGACTCAGGAACTGAACCCAGGTCTGTTGCATTGCAGGCAGATTCTTTACCTTCTGAGTTATGGGTAAGTCACCTGTGAATTAGGTTAAACAGTAAATTCTTACAAAGCGTATTTTCATGAAGGCTACATGAATAATCCAGAGTTTCACAACCAAACAAAGCAGTTAACTTAAAAAAAATGTGGCTTTATTGGCAATTCCTTCACTAAAGGGAACATATTCATATTTGTGTGAAGTATGGGCAACTTTTTCTACCACACTTGACTTTATATTTGCCTCTCCACTCAAGGCATACATACAAAGCAATCTCCAGCTCTGGTTTACCATGTCCTACAACAATTCCCTTAAGTGAAGTTAAAGTTTCTCGGTTGTGTCTCAGTTCACTTCAGTTGCTCAGTCGTGTCCGACTCTTTGCGACCCCATGAATTGCGGCACGCCAGACCTCCGTGTCCATCACCAACTCCCGGAGCTCACCCAGACTCAACGTCCATCAAGTCAGTGATGCCATCCAGCCGTCTCATCCTCTGTCGCCCCCTTCTCCTCCTGCCCCCAATCCCTCTCAGCATCAGAGTCTTTTCCAATGAGTCAACTCTTCTCATAAGGTGGCCAAAGTACTGGAGTTTCAGCTTTAGCATCATTCCTTCCAAAGAAATCCCAGGGCTAATCTCCTTTAGAATGGACTGGTTGGATCTCCTTGCAGTCCAAGGGACTCTCAAGAGTCTTCTCCAACACCACAGTTCAAAAGCATCAATTCTTTGGCGCTCAGCCTTCTTCACAGTCCAACTCTTACATCCATACATGACCACAGGAAAAACCATAGCCTTGACTAGATGGACCTTTGTTGGCAAAGTAATGTCTCTGCTTTTCAATATGCTATCTAGGTTGGTCATAACTTTCCTTCCAAGGAGTAAGCATCTTTTAATTTCATGGCTGCAGTCACCATCTGCAGTGATTTTGGAGCCCAGAAAAATAAAGTCTGACACTATTTCCACTGTTTCCTCATCTATTTCCCATGAAGTGATGGGACCAGATGCCATGATCTTCGTTTTCTGAATGTTGAGCTTTAAGCCAACTTTTTCACTCTCCTCTTTCACTTTCATCAAGAGGCTTTTGAGTTCCTCTTAACTTTCTGCCATAAGGGTGATGTCATCTGCATATCTGAGGTTATTGATATTTCTCCTGGCAATCTTGACTCCAGCTTGTGCTTCTTCCAGTCCAGCGTTTCTCATGATGTACTCTGCATATAAGTTAAATGAGCAGGGTGATAGTCATGTCTAACTCTTTGTGACCCCATGGACTGTAGCCTACCATGCTTCACTGTATATGACATTCTCCAGGCCAGAATACTATACTGGGAATACTGGACTGGGAATGGGTAGCCATTCTCTTCTCCATGGGATCTTCCCCAACCCATTAACTGAACCCAGGTCTCCCACACTGAAGGTGGATTCTTTATCATCTGAAACAACAGGAAGTCCAAGAATACTTGAGTGGGTAGCCTATCCATTCTCCAGAAGATTTTCCTGACCCAGGAATTGAACTGGGGTCTCCTGAATTGTAGGCAGATTCTTTATCAGCTGAGCTACCAGGGAAGCCACCTAAATGAACTTTCTTCCTCCCATACCACCACACACTATTACACTAGCGCAACCACATTGGTTCCTTGAGCATTCGGGGCTCATTTTGTTTTAATTAGCCAACTACTGCAAGACAACTATATGAACTAAAATGGCTTTATCCATTCATCTCCACTTAAATTTGTAAATATTACCAATCATTGCTCTGTGTGGATTCTGACTTTCCTATTCCCTGTGGTTCATTTCCGAAGACTAAAATGTCACCCTTATTCTCTTCTATTCTCCTTTAAAAATTCAGAATAAGGTTCTTACTTTATTCCTTGGTATATTGCTGCTGCTGCTAAGTCACTTCAGCCGTGTCCGACTCTGTGCGACCCCAGAGACGGCAGCCCACCAGGCTCCCCCGTCCCTGGAATTCTCCAGGCAAGAACACTGGAGTGGGCTGCCATTTCCTTCTCCAATGCATGAAAGTGAAAAGTGAAAGGGAAGTCGCTCAGTCGTGTCCAACTCTTAGCGACCCCATGGACTGCAGCCTACCAGGCTCCTCCATCCATGGGATTTTCCAGGCAAGAGTACTGGAGTAGGGTGTCATTGCCTTCTCCGATTCCTTGGTATAGAAAGCTGGAAAACTGGCTGAGCTGAAAAAGTGTTCATGTGACTTTATATAGTTTATATATTTATATATTCTACATTTACATTATATATGTATACACACACACAGAGAGAAGCTGAAAAATATATATATAGGTTTCCTTTGCTCCTTTATAATATTACTGGATCCAAGCCTTTGGGTTTGAAATAGAGGACTTTCAGTAGGGAATTTTAACAGACCTGTAAGGTTAAAGCCTTTCCAGGTGGCTCAGTGATAAAGAATCTCTGCTAATACAGGAGATGCTGATTTGATCCTTAGGTCAGGAAGACCCCCTAGAGAGAGAAATGGCAACCGGCTGCAGTATTCTTGCCTGTAAAAATCTCAGAAGGGCTACAGTCCATAGCGTCACAAAGAGTCGGACATGACTTAGCAACTGAACAACAAAGAGGATTTGTACCTAAGTCCTCTTAATTTAGGTACAAGAAATCGTACAATTTAATAAAATTCTGCATTTTCCCCATATTTAGATAGTAATTATGTAATAGATCATGAAGCTTTGAAATATGAAGAAAAAAATAGTTTTTTTCCCCTCATGATTTCTATAAATACATTTGATTGAAATACAGTATCTAGTAAGTGCAATATTTTGAAAAAAAAAAAAAAAAAAAAGACTGTTCTCTAATGTAAACCTTTTTGCAATAATCTTAACAACTCCCAAAACTAGAAGATCTGACAATTGTTCTGATGGACAAAAAAATGGGATTTTCTGAAAAGTCATTTCAGCAGAAGATTTGACCTCAACCTTCTATCAGCATTATTTTACAGAGTCATAAATAGTTTCTTGGCAAAATCCAATCAATTTTCTTCCTTTTCCCAGTTGTATTTACAATCTTTCTAATACCCTTTTCTTCATTATCTTACCTGAAGCTTTACTTTTTTTTTTTTAATTTGTTTTTCTTTACTAGCTCTTCTTTTTATAATCAGTTTCTGATGTACTCAGTTCCTTGCAATATTCTCTAAACATTAAACATTTGTGAAATCATTTTTCTAAAAAAATGAATAATTATTCATTATCTGTTTTGTGTTAAATACTGAGGCAATCCGTCAACTACTCTCCTGGGCTTAGGTTTGTTTATATTTATGGCTCACGAGTCATATGTTCTGATCAATCAGTCTGTCTCTAATTAGTTACAAGTAGATTTGAAATGAAAAAATTAAGATCATAGAACATTTTATCAAAATCCTTTAAAATGGCTTCTTCTGTTTTAACAAAGGCAAGGAGTTAGTTCAGTGAATGTATGAGCTTTGACTATATAATTATGTAATTTACTCAAACAGTATAGTAATTAATAATAAAAGTTCTGGGATTTTTTAATAATAAAAGTTATGGGCTGCATAACATTTGTAGCAACTTCTAAGTTTTGTTTGTTTTACAGAAATAAATGAGAAAGTTCTTGTAAATTGTGTGATATAGTAAGCACTCTTTAAAGCCTAGGTCTAATAATGATCATCACAATTGCCTTTATAAGTGTTATCAAGAAATCCGTCTGTATTCCTCTCTGGACTATACATACTCTAAAGTGACAATAAAATTCTCAATATCATATGCTGTATATAAATATCTTATTCAACTTATAGAATTATACAAATAATTAGTTATTTTTAGAGTAAGCATTTATTAATCAAAAAAATATGTACAAATACCCACATTTAAAGTCAGGATTTGTTGCCTTTCAGATCCATTCCTTGCTGCCCAGCCCCGTCTCTGTTTTACATCACAGGGGACTTCTCCCAGCTTCCTCTGACAATTGGCTTCCAGGCAAGTTGTCAGTGAGTGGCTTTGGTAAAGACTGGGCAGGAGCAGTAGAAAAGTCAGGGAGCTTCTCCATCCCTAGCGTTGCCCTCAGATGGCATTTCTAGCAGTAGTCACCTCCCTTCCAGAGTTCCAGCTCTCACTGGCAGTCTTAATCACAGTTCTATCTCCCACTGAGCAGCCTCACTCTCTGGGCTCAGGTAACACTATTTTCTCCCTGGATCCTTTCAGATCTAGGAACAGTAACACCTTCCTACCATTACTAATCTCTGGATTGACTCACTGTCAATTTAGGCTTCTTAGCCCTTAAACCATTACCAATCCATCTATTAAATTCCCTCTGTTAAAATATCCAATATGGTTTTTGTTTTCCATAGTAAAGACTGATAATCCATCCAAAAAAAAAAACCTTCCTGCCTCCAAATCTGGCAAAAGGCCTTCTTTTCTTTTGCACATATGTGACTATAGGGTTCTGGAGGCAATTTTGAAACTTTTAAGGCAGCTACTGCTACCCAAGTGTAGTGTCAGTCTTCAACTGGGTAATCACTGCCATTTGTCAATAATTCTTGATGTTATAGCTGGCCCCTCTTCTGGTCTCTCCTTAGTCATTTAAAAACCTTCAGCATTTTCTCTAAGTCCTCTACCATTTCAAGATAAGCTTAATTCATGATTAAATAAAATACTGGTTTGTAAAGGAATATTTGAACCTCAGAAGGTAAATTCATCCACCCCCCCCAGACAACTTATCCGGAAAAGCTATAACACATTTATTTCAACCCTAGAAGAATACCTATTTTTCTCTTCTAATAAGATATGCTTCCCACTGGTTTTACATCTGTTCTCTGGTGGTTCAAACAGTAAAGAGTCCACCTACAGTGTAGGAGACCCTGGTTCAATTGCTAGGTTGGGAAGATCCCCTAGAGAAGGCAATGGCAACTCACTCCAGTATTCTTGCTTGGAGAATTCTCTAGACAGAGGAGCCTGGCAGGCTACAGTCCATGGAGTAGCAAAGAACTGGATATGACTGACCAACTAACACTTTCACTTTTTTCACTTTTGATTAGCAATCTTAATTTAGTTAATATCATCTTTCTTAGTGCATTATCAATATCTGTCTCTTTTGGATTTTTTTCCCTTAGCATAAATATTTGTGTACATATTCCTAAATACAAAAAAAAAAAAAAAAAAAATCTTTCCTATGAGAGCCTGGGCTTCTCTAGTGGCTCATTTGGTAAAGAATCTGCCAGCAATGCAAGAGATGCAGGTTCAATCCCTGGATTAAGAAGATCTTGAGAAGAGAATGACAACCCACTCCACTATTCTTGCCTGGAGAATTCCATGGATAGAGATATCTGATGGGCTACAGTCCATGGGGTCACAAAGAGTCAGACAAAAGCATCTTTCATGGGATCCTAATTTTCCACTTTACTATTCTGTTTCATTTTCTTTCCTTGTTGTTGTTGTTTATTTGCTCAGTCATGTCCAGCTTTTTGTGGCCCCATGGACTGCAACATGCCAGGCTTCCCTGTCCTTCACTATTTCCCAGAATTTGCTCAAACTCATGTCTATTGATTCAATGATGCCATCCAATCATCTCTTCCTCTGTCTTTCATCTTATTCTTTATTAACTAATGTAACAGATTGCCTGCTTCAAAGGTTTGTATACTCATTAATCCTTTCACAGTTGTGCCAGGATGATTTTTCTAAAACTCAAATATTAAGATATCATTCCTTGGCTACTAAAATCTTCGGTTATTATGAACTCACCATTGTCTACTGGTAACAAACTCTAAACTTAGATTGCTATCAAGATCTTAAATACTATACAGCTTGTCTACTACTCCAAACTCATGTTCCTTCACTTCTTAAAATATGCTACATGTGTATGTATTTATATGCCTTCAACCTTATTATCGCCTCTCCCCATTTACCCCCTCTCCTCACAGGCATCATGTTGTACTTATCTTTTTATGTGTAGTTATTACCATAATATCTAGTGTACCATGGAGATTAATAAATGTAGAATGAGTGGTAATTGAGGAAAAGAAGTCTGATATCCATGTCATTCAAGAGGCCTTTCCAAATTTGCCCCGATTAGAACACCTGAAGGTGACTGTGCCCTCTTCTAGAAATCAGACTTTCTGATGTAGTGGAGTAATTCTTTCTTGCTAGATTTGAAGCATAAACATTTCATCGGGGTCCAGTGTCACCGTGGCTTTCATCCATTTCTTTTCCTCCCCACAATTTTCACCTAGATTACTCATCCATCACTGCTGCTAGGGTGGGGACATAAAGAACAGATATCTTTGCCTAGTTTCCGTTTCACCAACTGAAACTCAAGATGCATCTTACCATAGATCATTGTTATAAATTCTTACATGTGGCAGTACAACTAGAACTCAGTCTCATTATGGGTTAAATTTGCTTTGTAGGGAAAAGGAGCATTTGGCCTATAAAATGAACAATCATTTATTACACTGAATTCAGCTTCAAATAGCTACTAGTTCTTCTGATTAAATTAGGGAAATGTCAGTTTGGGAAATGTAGCTTGAATTAATAAGCAGTTCTCCCCATCTGGTTCAAAGCGAGACAGCCCTATAACAAGCACACTTGTAGCACCTATTGAGCAGCCAGCCATTAAGGCACATAGTCAGAAAAACCAGAAAAGACACCGTGATTAGGATTATAGATCTTCAACATAGACTAAACTTATTTTTGCTCAAAAAAGTGACTAATGGTTGTTTTAAAACATCTACAGTTAAGAAAGTTCTGTTACAGCTCTAAAAAATGAGATTTTTTTTGACAACTCATATATTGTCTAAATCAATAAAAAGTAGCTAATATGTGCCTAGCATTTTATAAAGGAGACTCTTGGGTTTGAAATTATTCTTATGAGAATAGGATTAACTTGCTACATTTTGCTGAACAAGTACAATATTGTAAACACTGTGTTAGTGAGGAGAATAATGAAAAGCCAGAATCTATTTTTCTGTACAGTTTTTCGACTGATGCATATGATTTCCTGGTCTGAGAATTTGTCTAATGCTAATTAAAATCCATTCTTAGAAGCTCCAGATTTTCTCACAATAGTCAATTTAGCTCAAGGTTTTGATTCTTAAAATTTATTTAGCTGCATGGAAATTAACAAATTATTTGTTTTACCTTTTTCTCTCTTCTCATATTTCATTCAAATTTTTCCTTAAATACTTGTAAAAGAAATTAAAACAAAAAAGCTTTTGAATTTCATTGATCATTTTCTTGAAAAGTTTCCTCCTTGAAATGCTTTCTTGTTTGAGACAGTTAAAACTGCTGTTAACTACCATTAATGTACAGGTCTGGTTAGTATAGACATTACTGAACAAAAATGTTTCTCTCTCTCTGTCTCTAAGTTTCTTTCTCTCCTGCCCTCCCTCTGCCCTCTTCCTCCTCCATTCCTCCTTCCTGTTCCTCACGACTTCTGTTACACTAACTTGGTCAAGTTCCAACCAGGTTAAATCTAACCTTCATGACCAAATGGGGAACTGAAGGAGCAGATAGAAACTGCACTTTCCTGACTGGTTTCATAATCAATTCATGAGCATAATTTAGATGGGCCCCTTGGTGTGACATGGTCTTACTGCATTTTCAAGAAAAATTACTTTCATAAATCTATTCTTTTATAACATCTCTGATCTGTTCAAATGTCCCACACCACCCCTGTCTCCTACCATTAAGCTGCCTCCTCTTTTTCCATTAATGTTGAAACAAAAACTCTCAGAAGAGAACTTGCACACCGTTTCAATCTACCATCCATACCTCTCAGGCTATAGATCTCATTCCTTCCCATCTAATTTGGAACATAATTCCAGCAATTTGTCATTTGCAAACTGGTGTTTCTAGCTATGAATGCTCTGCTGAGTTTCAAAAGCTTGTATTCAAATATTAGGCATTCTGTCTTCAGGTCTGACATTTCATTTTATTCTTTCGCCTATGAACAATCTTCTTTGCTTCTTGTTATCACCTTTTCACTTAGAGTTTTGGCCAAAATCTAGAAAAGTCAAGTCATTCTTCACTGTTTCCTTTTCTTCAACAGCAACTTCCACATTAATTTTAGTTCTATAATTATTTTGCAACCTCTCTATTCTTATTTCAAGTAGCTTTTTAATAGTTGAACTTATATCTGGGATCTTACAATGGCTCCACAACCTGTCTCTTTGCCTCCATACTAGATCTGAAGTGCATCTTGCACATCACTGTAAATGGTTAACAATCTAACAACAAAATAGAAACAGTCACATTTCATGACTAAAATGTTTTATACTAATTCATTATAATATGAAGTAAGATAAATTTATGAAATAGTTCTGCCATTCTGGGGTCTTTCTTAAAATTTTAAATGTTCATGCTCCTGCTTTCTTGCAAATTAGGAATAAAAAGAATAACTTTTAAAGGCTTGTTTTAATAATCAAATTATATGATACATGTAAAAATCTTAAGTGCCCAGAATACACAAGCATTCTATAAATGCTAATTTGAATTATTATGATTAATCTTTTATCTTTGGATTTTTTAGTTTCTTCTATCATGGCATATTATTCGTGTTGTTATTGTTTCTAGAATTTAGTACTGTTGATAGAACACAGTATTTCTTACATAAATTTGGTTGTCCCAGTGAATAAACTTCGAGTAATTCTTCATTAATATTTGCTTTAACTAATTTCAAAAAATAAAGTGACCTAACGGAAACAGATAACCACAATAATGTGATCACTCACCTAGAGCCAGACATCCTGGAATGCAAAGTGGGCCTTAAAAGACATCACTATGAACAAAGCTAGTGGAGGTGATGGAAACCCAGTTGAGCTATTTCAAATGCTAAAAGATGATGCTGTGAAAGCGCTGCACTAAATATACTTTGGAAAACTCAGCAGTGGCCACAGGACTGGAAAGGGTCAGTTTTCATCCCAATCCTAAAGAAAGGCAATGCCAAAGAATGCTCAAACTACCCCATTATTGAACTCATCTCACACATTGGCAAAGTAATGCTCAAAATTCTCCAAGCTAGACTTCAACAGTACATGAACCATGAACTTCCAGATGTTCAAACTGGATTTAGAAAAGGCAGAGGAACCAGAGATCAAATTGCAAACATCCACTGGATCATTAAAAAAGCAAGAGAGTTCCAGAAAAACATCTACTTCTGCTTTATTGACTATGCCAAAGCCTTTGACTATGTGGATCACAACAAACTGTGGAAAATTCTTCAAGAGATGGGAATACCAGACCACCTTACCTAACTCCTGAGAAATCTGTATGCAGGTCAAGAAGCAATAGTTAGAACTGGACGTGGAACAACAGACTGGTTCCAAATCAGGAAAGGAGTACATCAAGTCTGCATATTTTCACTCTGTATATTTAACTTATATGCAGAGTACATCATGAGAAATGCCAGGCTGGATGAAGCACAAGCTGGAATTGAGATTTCCAGGAGAAATATCAATAACTTGAGATATGCAGATGAGACCACCCTTATGGCAGAAAGCGAAGAACTAAAGTGCCTCTTGATGAAAGTGAAAGAGCAGAGTGAAAAAATTGGCTTAAAACTTAACATTCAGAAAACTAAGATCATGGCATCTGGTCCCATCACTTCATGGAAAATAGATGGGAAACAGTGGAAATAGTGGCAGATTTTATTTTGGGGTGCTCCAAAATCACTGCAGGTTGTGACCAACCTAGGCAGCATATTAAAAGCAGAGATATTACTTTGCCAACAAAAGTCCATGTAGTCAAAGCTATGGTTTTTCTAGTAGTCATGTATGGATGTGAGAGGTGGACTATGAAGAAATTGAGTGCTAAAGAATTGATGCTTTTGAACTGTGGTGTCGGAGAAGACTCTTTAGAATCCCTTGGATTGCAAGGAGATCCAACCAGTCTATCCTAAAGGAAATCAGTCCTAAATATTCTTTGGAAGGACTGATGCTGAAGCTGAAACTCCAATCCTTTGCCACCTGATGCGAAGATCTGAGTCATTTGAAAAGACCCTGATGCTGGGAAAGATTGAAGGCAGGAGAAGAAGTGGACAACCAAGGATGAGATGGTAGATGGCATCACTGACTTGATGGACATGAGTCTGAGTAAGCCCCGGGAGTTGGTGATGAACAGGGAAGCCTTGTGTGCTGCAGTCCATGGGGTCGCAAAGACCCAGACATGGCTGAGCAACTGAACTTAACTGAATAGAAACAGTAACGAGGCAGGCTACAGTTCATTGAGTCACAAGAATTGGATCCCACTTAGCAACTAAACAACAATAACAATGGAAACAGTATTGTAGAACTGAGTCCATGACAGAGCATGTAACGAAGTGGAATCCTTTGCTCTCACTCTTTCTTACATGTTAACTGTTTCTATTCATAAGCTTAGTCCTACTTTCTCTACTTCAGCTCTGCAGCCCAACTAGCAAACACACTTGTGGGCATCAAAGGAAAATATATTAGAAAGAAAATGTCTAAAGTCTTTTCCCAATCTTTATACAAATTCACTGAATGACTGAACCTAAAAAATATATAAACCATTCTGGAAGAAGACTCTGAAACTTTAAAAAAAATAGCTATATACTGTTTAGTGAAGTTGCTCAGTCATGTTCGACTCTGCAACACCATGGACTGTATCCCATCAAGCTCCTCCAGCCATAGGATTTTCCAGGCAAGAATATTGGAGTCAGTTGCCATTTTCTTCTCCAGATACTGTTTAGATGACAGAAGAAATAATCAAGGGTCTAAAATGGGCATTTTATTCCAGGAAAATGGGGACTACAGTTTTATCTTTCAAATAACAGTGCAAATAGTGAGCTCAATTTAGGTGTTTCTTCAAAGAGGAAAAAGAAAGATAAATAGTTTAATAAGCTTGATTTGTTAAGAGTCAAATATTGTAGGATTTATTTTTGATATATCCCTACCTATCAAAATTTCTTATAATTCTTCTTTCAGTGATAGTCTATTCCAGAAAGAGAATCTAGCTATGATAGACCAATTAGGAAAGCAAAAAATAAATAAAATAAAAATAAAAAATAAATCTCAAATATGTAAGAAGTTTTGTGCATACCATTTCATATATTCCACTTATATGAATGATTAGGAAAAAAAAGATTATTTCAGTTTGTTCAAGTTAATATTTTCTCTACCAAAAATCTCCTAAAACAGTGATATAAATCCCCTAAGAACACTCACTTCTTCCCAGAAAATAAATGGTTTTACCCTTTAAATTTTGAGTGACTGAAAGTCTATGGATAGGTCATATTTCTATTAAAGGCTCACCCCAAGGAGCATATATTTTATAAAACAATTTCATTTTGATGTCACCCACATATGTATTCAAATACATTTTATGGTCACAGTATTTGTTTTAATTTTATTTGTGTATTTATTTCTGGCTGCGCTGGGTCATTGTTGCTGTGTGGGCTTTTTTGTTTTCTAGTTGTGGTAGCGGGCAGCTACTCTCTAACTGCTGTGTGCAGGCTTCTCATGGCAGTAGCTTCTCTTTATGTGGAGCAAAGCTCTGGGGCAAGCAGGCTTCAGTAGTTGCAGCAGGTGGGCTGAATAGTTGGGACTCCCGGACTCTGGAGCAGAGGCTCAATAGTTGCGGTGTGTGGACTTATTTGCTCTCCATGAGGGATCTTCACCAGATCAGGGATCAAATCCATAGCTCCTGCATTGGCAGGCAGATTCTTTACCACTTGAACCACCAGAAAAGTCTGGTCACACTATTTTTAAAACACAAGAGTTTTGGTCATTCCTGCAAATGTGTGTGTGTGTGTGTGTGTGTGTGTGTGTGTGTGTGTGTTTCTTGTTACCATCAACTTACAGGAAGTATTTTTAATCTATCCTGGGAAGTTGCCTGGCAACAACATTAAAGTCAATTGCATTGCAGGGTGCAATATGTACCCATGTTTGGATTGCTATTTATCTTCATTATAACTAAGTAATTTAGGCTGTCAAGTCTCTTGTGACTATTGGATATCTGTTAACTATACATTTAATGCTTGACTACACTGTGCTTCCAAAAAAGAAAAAAAAGCAGCTATAAATTTCTGTGTTGGGTTTAAACCTTATGGCAGATATAATGCTACGATATGTCTTCATCTTCTTGGAAAAACATTGTCTTTCTACCAAGTGTGTACTAAATGGACCTTACAGAGTAGTGAGGGGTGTGATTTATTCACAAATTCATACAGAATAAACAGTTTTATGACACTGTATCCAATTGCACCTGAGGGAATTGTTAAACCAAATAGCAAAGTGACTAAACTTAAAAGGCAATATTCAAGTCTAGGAACCTCCACTGTAAAATGTTATTAATCTTACTGAATCAGAATGGAGTGCATTTTTAAGCAAATAAAAACTTTACCCAAACTTTTTTTTCTTCCTCAAGTATACTGAACTCTGCCTACTCAATATTCTCATAATATTTCACAGTAAATAAGAATAGTAAAATGTGATGAAATTATTTCTTTACACCATTGAGTTATATCCTAAGAGCATTTATTATCTTAAATAGCATCTTCAATTGCAATCTGGTATATAACACCCAAAATTATAATACTAAGAAAAGATGCTTTGTATATACCCTATAAACATGCTTTAATAAAGATATTAAATTCTATCACATTTTAAAATCACAATATTAAATAAATTAGATCTAAATTTGTTCTCTATAAGTAACATTTTCTTATACATAATAAAATTGATAGAAAATATGTGAATAAAATAAAAACTCTATTTTTAAGTGTTTGCATGTTGAATATATCATAAACAAAGAAAAAGATAATTTTATTTAAATAAATTAAATCACCTTTAAAATTTTGTGTAGTAATGTAAGTTACTTTGGTTTTTACATCTAATAAAATAGTACTAAGTACTATTTATTTGCAAATCTTAAGCACTAATGTCTTTGGTCATCATTAAACTATAAAATGCTCAATGTCAAGGTATGGTATATGGGAAAATAACATAAAAAAGAGTAGAAATATAACTGATTGACTTTGCTGTACACCTGAAACTAACAATGCTGAAAATCAGTTGATTTATACTCCAACAAAAATGCTTTAAAAATAAAAGTAAGTTATGGTAAATGAATTTGACAAAATGATAATAGTTTATAAACCTTTAGTTTGCTTTGAAATAAACTCATTAACTGTTACAAAACTATTTCAGCCTAGTGAAGTGCAGGTAAGTTTTTCTAATTAAAGATATGATTTTATGAGGTCAGCATCACTCTGAACTAGACCAAAAAAAAAAGAAAATTGTAAACCAATATCACTGATGAACACAGATGCAAATATCCTTGACAAAATATTAGCAAACTGAATCAAACAATACATTAAGAGTATTGTACACCATAATCAAGTGGCATTTTCCCAGGGATGCAAGGATTTTAAAATATTTGAAAATAAATCTATGATATACCATTTTAACAAATGAATAAAAATCATGATCATCTCAATAGATGCAGAAAAAGCTTTTGACAAAATTCAGCATCCACTTATGATAAAAACTCTCCATAAAGAGGGTTTAGAGGGAACATACTTCAACATAATAAAGTCCACATATGACATAATCACAGCTAACATCATCCTCATTGATGAAAATCCAAAAGCATTCCCACTAAGATCAAGAACAAGACAAAAATGCTCACTCTTCATGACTTTTGAAAGTCCTCACAGTAGCAGTCAGAAAAGAATAAGAAAAGGAGTCGAAGTTGGAAAGGAATAAGTAAAACTGTTACTATTTACAGATAACATGATACTATACATAGGAAATTCTAAAAAGGCCACCAGAAAACTTCTAGAATTCATCAATAAATATGATAAAATTGTAGGATACAAAGTTATAGAAATATGTTGCATTTCTATACACTAATAGCAAGCTATCAGAAACTGAAATTAAGGAAATAATCTCATTTACCATCACATCAGAAAGAATAAAATATCTGGGAATAACCTATCTAAGGCTTCCCTCATAGCTCAGTCAGTAAAGAGCCTGCCTGCAATGCAGGAGACTTGGGTTTGATTCCTGGGTCGGGAAGATCCCCTGGAAAAGGAAATGGTAACCCTCTCCAGAATTCTTGCCTGGAGAATGCCATGGACAGAGGAGCCTGGCAGGCTACAGTCTATGAGGTCTCAAGAGTTGGACATGGCTGTGCAACTAAGCACACATGAGGAGAAAGACCTGCATTCCAAAAGCTATAAGACTCTGACTAAAGACAATGAAGATGACACAAACAGATGAAAATTTATACCATGTTCTTGGGTTGACAGAGTTAATATTGTTAAGATGACCATATTACCCAAGGAAAACTATAACTTCCATCAAAATACCAATAGCATTCTTACGAAGCTAGAAGAATTAATTTTTAAATTTGTATTGAAATACAAAAGACCCTGAAAAAACAAAACAATCTTGAGAAAGTGGAAAAGAGCTGGAGGAATCATCCTCCCTGACTTCAAACTATGCTACAACACTGTAGCCATCAAAATAGTATGGTACTGGCACAAAAAGAGACACATAGATCAATGGTACAGGAGAGAAAGTTGAGAAATAAACCCACACATCTGTCAACTAATCTATGACAAAGGAAGCAAGAAGATACAATGGAGAAAAGACAGTCTCTGCAATAGTGGTGCTGGGAAAACTCGACAGATACATGTAGAAGAATGAAATTAGAACATTCTCTAACAACATACACAAAAACAGCCTGAAAATGGATTAGACCTAAGTGCAAGACCACTCTAAAACTTCTAGAGAAAAACATAGGCAGAACACTTTGTGACATAACTCACAGCAATATATTTTTGGATCTATGTCCTAAACCAGAGAAAATAAACATGAAATAAAGAAATGGGACCTAATTAAACTTAACCACTGACAAAATGAAAAGGTACCCTACAGAACAGTAGGAAATATTTGCAAATGATATATCCAATAAGGGGTTAATATGTCACTTTTATAAACAGCTCATGCACCTCAACATAAAAAAAAAAAAAATTAAAAGAGGGACAGTAGAACTTAATAGACCATTTTTTCCAAAGAGGAAATGAAAATGGCCAACAGGCATGTAAACAGATGCTCAACATCAGTAATCAGCAGGGAAATGCAAATCAAAACCACAATGAGATGTCACTTCACACCTCTCAGAATGGCTGTCATCAAAAAGAACACAAATCATGGACCGCATCTGTTGAGCCTATACTCTGGACCCCAAGAACCACGACTACTGAGCCCACGTGTCACAACTGCTGAAGGCTACGTGCCCTAGAGGCTGTGCTCTGCAACAAAAGGAGCCCACGCAGTGCAACAAAGAGTTCTGTTTTCTGTAACTAGAGAAAAGTCCATGCAGCAATGAAGACCCAGAATAGCCAAAAATAAAGAAAGTAAATTAAAAAAAAAAAAATTAGAAAGAACACAAATGAATAGAGTTGGAGAAGATGTGCAAAAATGGGATCCCTTGTAAGCTGTTGGTGGCATTGTGAACTGGTGCAGCCACTGTGGAAAACAGTATGGATGTTTCTCAAAAAGCTAAAACTAGAACTAACATATGACCCAGCAATTTCACTCCTGGTTATATACCCACCACCCAAAAAAAAAAAAAAAAAAAACCAAAAAACTGATTTGAAGACAAACATGCACATGAATGTTTATAACAGCATTATTTACAATTGCTGAGATATGAATGCAACCTAAGTACCCTTCAACTAATGAATAAAGAAGATGGGATGGAATACTACTCAGCTATAAAAAGAAATGACATTTAGCCATTTGTGGCAACAAGGAGGGACTTGGAGAACATTATGCTGAATGAAATAAGTCAGAGAAAGATAAATACTGTATGATATCACTTATAAGTGAAATCTAAAAAATAAAACAAATTAATGAATATAACAAAAAGACACAGACACAGATACAGAGAGCAAACTAGTGGTGAAAAATGAGGAAAGGGAAGTGGTGAGGAGAAATATAGGGATAGGAGATCATAAGGTACAAGCTAGCAGGTGTAAAAATTGTACAAAAATATATTGTACAACATGAGGAATATATATATATATTGCATATATATATATATATAATACATATAGATAACTAATAAGGACCTACTGTATAGCACAGGGGACTCTACTCAATACTCTGTGATGAACTATATGAGAAAAGAATCTAAAAGAGACTGAATATATGTATATATTTGTAATTGCTTCTGTTTGCTGTATAGCAGAAACTGACACATTATAATCAATTATACACCAATAAAATTATTAATGAAAAATAATTCACCTGAAAGGATTGTCAAAGTTTATACACAGTTGGTGTCCTTTCAACTGTTTCAGACTACACATTTTCTTTATAATGGACTATTTCTTCAAGACTCTAAAACCCTTGTTTATTTCAGTGTCAAACCTCTGATGCACTTTTCTTTAATTAAAAATTAATTTTGAGAAATTTAGATTTCATGGAGTTACATAGTGATAGAGAGAGATATCATGTATTGGTTGCCCAATTGTGACATCCTGAAAAAAATATCACAGTAGGGATATTACTTGGAGAAGGCAATGGCACCCCACTCCAGTACTCTTGCCTGGAAAATCCCATGGATGGAGGAGCCTGGTGGGCTGCAGTCCATGGGGTCGCTAAGGGTCAGACATGACTGAACGACTTCACTTTCACTATTCACTTTCATGCATTGGAGAAGGAAATGGCAACCCACTCCAGTGTTCTTGCCTGGAGAATCCCAGGGACGGGGGAGCCTGGTGGTGCCATCTATGGGGTCGCACAGAGTCGGACACAACTGAAGCAATTTAGCAGCAGCAGCAGCAGCAGGGATATTACTATTGATAGCCAAATACACTTCCCTCTAATTCCCACTCTGGATTTATCCTATGATAAACACTGATCGGTTCTCAATTATATAATTTTGTCCTTTTAAGAATGTTGTATTAATATAAGCTGAATAATGCAGTATATTTCCATTTGGAATTGACTTTTTAAATTCAGCATTAACTCCCTGGAGATTCAACAAGGTTGCTCCATGCATCAATAGTTTATTTTTTTGTTGTTGCTAAGTACTCACATTAAAGGGCTTCCCAGGTAGTGATTAAAGAATGGTCCCCTTGCTCACATAACATACAGTCATATTGCTAAAGGATTATTTATAGTAGTTCTTTTTACCCAGTGTATTATTAATATGTCTGGCTTTTAAGAATAATTACAAGGTATACTAAAAAGTAAAATAAATAAATAAATAAAATTTTAATAAACACACATTTTGAAGAGGAAGAGCAAGCATCAAAACTAGACTCAGATATAGCAGGGATGTTGGAATTATCAGGCCAGGAATTTAAAATAACTGTTTAATACACTGGGCTTCCCAGGTGGCACTAGCGGTAATGAACCCGCCTGCCAGTGCAGGAGACATAGGAGACGTGGGTTCCATCCCTGGGTGAGGAAGATTCCCAGGAAGAGGGCATGGCAACCACTCCAGTATTTTTGCCTGGAGAATCCCATGGACAGAGGAGCCTTGCAGGCTACAGTCCTTAGGGTCAGACATGACTGAAGCGACTTAGCACACATGCACACACTCACGTTAAAGCTATATCTTGCTTGTTTATAGATCCTGGATTAAAATTATAAATAAATCTGATATAATATTCATGTAGAACTTGTTTATTTTTATAAACTTAAATCTTAATTTCTCTATTAAATGCATAAGATTTAATTGCTTGGTGTGTGGTAGTTACTTGTCTAGTTTTTCAAGTAAATGCCAAACCAATTTCCAGATAGCCTGTACTGGTTTTTTCCTACCAACAATGTACGAATGATTAATTTTGCTGTATCCTCGCCAGCATTTGATTCTATTTTTTTGCATTTTAGCCATTCTGACAGGAATGTACTAATATAACTTGCTTTTCTCTAACTGCTAATGATATTGAGCATCATTAGCTTATTTGCTTATTTTACGTGCTTATTTGCCGTTTGCATATAGTGTTCAGTGAAACGTCTCTTCTTGTCATTGGCTCGTATTCTGATAGGATTGCTTGTTTTTTACTACTGAGTTTTGAGAGTTCTATATATATTTTAGATACTATGGTTTTGTTGGATAGGTGCTTGGCATATATTTTCTTTCACTTTCAAATGTCTATTCCTCTTAGTAAGTAATTTTACAGAGCAAAAGCATTTAATTTAGATTAAGTCCAGTTTATCAATATTTTGTTTTGTTCACCATCCTTTTAGTGTCAAACCTAAGAACTTTTTGACTAGTCCTAGATTCCAAATATGCTTACCTACATTCTATTTTTTCTAAAGATTTTACAGTTTGTTTCATATCTTACATTTCCAGGTAAAGTTAAATTTTTTTCAAGATATAAGACAGGTCAGAATTTAATTTTTTTTGGAGGGTAGAGGGCAGGCGGTGTCTGTGTATGTCAAGCTGTTCAACCATTTGTTGAAAAGCCAAACTTTCCTTCGTTGAATTGTTTTTTCAGTTTTGTAAAAACTTGATGGGCTTCCCTGATGGCTTAATGAAGAATTCTCCTGCAATGCAGGAGACTCAGGTTCCATCCCTAGATCAGGAAGATCCCCTGGAGAAGGAAATGGCAGCCCGCTCCAGTATTCTTGCCTGGAGAATCCCATGGACAGAGGAGCCTGGCAGGCTCCAGTCCATGGGGTCTCAGAGTTGGACATGACTGAGTGACTAGCACTTTGGGTGAGATATGTTTATAAGGATTATTTCTGAGCTGTCTATTCTGTTCCATTGATCTTTGTCTATCCCTATTCCAGTCTGTAACTTTGATTATTGTACTTATATATTAAATCTTGATATCAATGGACTAGATTTTTCCCACTTAATTGTTCTTTTTCAAAATCGTTTTAGACATTTGGGCTCTTTTACCTTTCCTTATCAATTTTAGAATAATATTATATTATAGTAGTTCTCTCCACTTTTTTGCGTCTTTTTTTCTTTCAATAGTCTTGTATAATTTTATTGTATAAAATCTGTGCACATCTTGTCCTTATATCTAAATATTTTTGAACAGTTATTAAGTGGTACTTTTGTAATTGAAGACTTTTTATTTTTTTAGAAAAATTTAAGGTTCTCAACAAAACTGAGTGGAAGATATAAAGATTTCCCATATATTTATTGCTCCCACACATGTATAACCTCCTCTATTATAAATGGTGTATTTTTAACTTCAGTGTCCACATGCTAGTGTATAGAAATATAGTTTATTTCTGTATGTTTATCTCACATCACTTGAACATACTTTTTAGTTCTATGAGCTTTTTGTAGATTTCTTGGTATTTTCTACATAAGTAATTGGAGTTGGTGATGGACAGGGAGGCCTGGCGTGCTGCAATTCATGGGGTTGCAAAGAGTCGGACACAACTGAGCAACTGAACTGAACTGAATCATGTCATCTGCAAGTACAGTTTTATCCCATCATTTTCCTTCTTGCTAATAGAAATAAAATAGACATTAGATATAGATATTAGTTTGAATGGGCCCATGGGCTCCTTTGTGAACCTTTCAAAAGTCAAAGTGAAGTCGCTCAGTCGTGTCCGACTCTTTGGGACCACATGGACTGTGTAGCCTACCAGGCTTCTCCTTCCATGGGATTTTCCAGGCAAGAATACTGGAGTGGGTTGCCATTTCCTTCTCCAGGGGATCTTCCCGGCCCAGGGATTGAACCCAGGTCTCCCACAATGCGAGCAGATGCTTTACCCTCTGAGCCACCAGGGAAGCCCCTATAATTGGTGGCAAATATGATGCATAAACATGTAAACTGTGGAAAATGGTGAATATAAAGATGTTTAAAACAGAATTTTGAATGTGGACATACTCAGTTATCTTTGAGCTTAAATGAACATGAAGCTGATTGTTTTATTGAGCCATCCCTTTATTCTGTACATATATATTAATATGAAAAAGGACCATACTAGTTGCTGGGGACATAAAGGAAAGAACCCATTTCCTGCTCCCCATGAAACTCTTCTGTATTTTGAATCAGTTCAGAAGTGATAGTGGGCAATTAGATACCGCTAAGGAGAATAGTGTATTAAAAGATTAGCAAGTATAATTGTCAATATAATAATAACTTTTAAGCAGCCATCAATCCTTGAGAATTTGTATTCATTATGTGTGAATGAAGCTTTTAAATATGTAGGTTTTGGTAGCTTGGATACAAGTGGTTTTCAAACTGTACTTTGAAAAATGCTCCTGTAGAGCAATTAATGAGTACATGCCAAGGAACATCTGTGAGTTAAAAAAAAAAAAAAATGAGAGAGAGAGAGAAAAGACTAGCCAGAATGACATAAAATAAGTAGGTAAAGATAACTGCTGGAAAACCACAGAATACAGTGTCACAAAGATATTTTTTATTACAAATTGCTACAAACCTGCTTTAATCTTTCATGAATGGAGCCAATTAATGTTAGTTTCTTTACTCTAATGGGATAATTAATTTCACAGTAACAAAGTGTGTAACATGATATCATAGCTTCATCTCTCTCTACCTCATCTGCCACTTCTTGCTTTCCGGCATGCTACCTACTCCTCCAGTGAGACACAAACCTATGGCATTTGGCGGAAAAGATGTTTCATATATGGATAACAGCTTTCCATAGAAATGTGATGTGAGCTGAATAATGGGCACTAGACAATTGCCAATAGAGTTAGTTTCCTGCTGGTAGTCAAATGCGACAATGTCCTTTCACTGAAAGGTACAAAGGAAAATCAATCTTTTAAGATGTGTGAAACTTGATAATCTTCAAGTCTTTTATGCTTTCAAATTCTTTAGACTTGTAGCATAAAAGCACTTATTTATATAAATGAATGATTATAAATGAATAGGTTTTTTGTAAAGATTCTCAATTTGGCAATGCATAAGAATCACCTGGAATGCTTTTAAAAAGCATGCAGACATGCTTCATTCTGGAACAATTAATTAGAATTTTTGGAATGTGAGCTAGGCATCAATATTTAAAACTATAACCCAAATGAATAAAAAATACTTCTATTTTTTTAGATCCAAGAGTTGAAAATAAAGATGTACCTTTTACTATTTTACTCATTTTACATTTACTCTTCATTTTACAGTATCTGGTCATCATAGAATCAAAAACGTTGTTTAATACTAGTTATTATCTGGAGAAATTATTCTTAGGAAAAAACAGCAAAATAAGCACAAATCAATAATTTACATTTAAATATGGGCTAAGAAAATTAGTTACAGGAAAATATACTAACTAAAAATGTCCAGCATATAATATGTGAAGTTACAATTAGACTGTATTTCCACATAATACTTTTCTGTTGCATTTTTGATTAATGATCTATTTGTGATAGCAAATTATTTTTGTGAAACTTTGAGACATATTGTTAGCATATTACACAACACATATTACTACCAACAAGCACACAAAAAACAGATGTATGTTGTGAAGGCACTCACTTTAAGACTATGTTGTACATTTCAAGGAAAAGAAAATCAAGGACTTACTATGGTATTATAGTCAATGTGCATTGAATTGTACATCCAAAAGGCCACTGCACATTAAAAATACAAGATCTCAGTGATACTTTGGTTGATTATGCATAGCAAGGCACAAATTTTACTGAAAGATTTCCCTTGAATATAGTTTTGGAATTTTAACCTAAGCTTAATAATTCAGCTCAGTGCTTTCTAACATGTTGGGTAGTAGACACTTCTGAGGTATGTAGAGTAGTTTCCATTTTATGTGTTTATGTTAAAGCAGATTTTTAAAATGTGTTGAATGTGCATCAGTTTAACTATTTATGGCATTTTTTGTTATGAGTGCTTAAATTGATTGGGAAAGATAAGTAAATCATGAACTGTATGATAAACTAATAAAATATTAATATTTTAATGTTATGATTAATAAAACAAGTAAAGTAGTATAAAATAAAAAGTAATAAAATACTGTTAAAAATAAACAGTGATCTTTTTTTCAGCTCTAAAATTTAGCAAGACTTTCTCATATGTGAGAAAGAAACTGTTTAGAACTCAAATTATAAATTTTTAGTATCTAAATTAGTTGGATTCTCTGTTTTTTGGAAGTCATTTATTATGTACAAGTTTTGTTTAATCTTACATCACTTTACTAAATTATTTAATGTCCCTATTTATCATCCTAAAGATTATATATTTAAATTTTAAGCTCTTAGACATATTGTTTCTTGGCAAGAGAACATTGATAAAAGTGAGGAGGAAGGGACTTATGAATGTACTCCCACACTATCCTTTAAATTGTTGTTCCTCAGTCACTGTGTGACTCTGTGACACTGGACTGACTCTGTGACTGACTCTGTGTCCGACTCTGTGACCCCCATGGACTGCAGCACATCAGGCTTCCTGTCTTTCACTATTTCCCAGAGTTTGCTCAAAACTCATGTCCATTGAGTCAGTGACATCATCCAATCATCTCATCCTCTGTCTTGTCCTTCTCCTTCTGTCCTCAGGCTTTCCCAGCACCAGGATCTTTTCCAGCAGGTCAGTTCTTCATATTAGGTGGCAAATGTAGTGGAGTTTCAGGGTTGATTTCTTTTAGGATTAACTGATTGGATCTCCTTGCTGTCCAAGGGACTCTCAAGAGTCTTCTCCAACACCACAGTTTGAAACCATCAATTCTTTGAAACTCCCAACTTTCACATACATACCTGACTACTGGACCAACCATAGCTTTGACTGTATAGACCTTTGTTGGCAAAGTGATTTCTCTGTATTTTAATATATTGTCTAGGTTTGTCATAGCTTTCCTTTCAAGAAGCAAGTGTCTTTTAATTTCAAGCCTGCAGTCACTGTCTGCAGCAATTTTGGAGCCCAAGAAAATAAAGTTTGCCACAGTTTCCACTGTTTCCCATTCTATTTGCCATGAAGTGATGGGACTGGATGCCATGATCTTAGTGTTTTGAATGTTGAGTTTTAAGCCAGCTTTTTCACTCTCCTCTTTCACCCTCATTTAGAGGCTCTTTAGTTCCTCTTCACTTTCTGCCATAAGGGTGGTATCATCTGTATATCTGAGGATGTTGATATTTCTCCCCCAATCTTGATTCTAGCTTGTGAGTCATCCAGCCCAGCGTTTCTCATGATGTACTCCGCATAGAAGTTAAATAAGCAGGGTGACAATATACAGCTTTGTCATACATACCCCTTTCCCAGTTTTGAACCAGTCTGTTTTTCCATGTACAGTTCTCACTATTGCTTCTTGACTTGCATACAGGTTTCTCAGCACACAGGTAAGGTGGTCTCGTATCCCTAACTCTTTAAAAATTTTCCACAGTTTGTTGTGATCCACATGGTCAAAGGCTTTAGTGTAGTCAATAAATAGTGAAATGATATTTTCTTTCTTCACATAAAAGAAAAGAACACAATCAAACATGGAGCCAGGAAAATATTCAGGGGCCTAATATCATTAAAGTTCACAGCTTTTTTTAAAACAAGCAATAACATTAGAATGGCTTAACAACAGCTAAACAATGTTTACATATCTTATTTCCAAACAACAAATTTACCCAAGATATCTACTGTGTCAGAGCAAATGACAGATACCATAACGAACATCACATAACCAAATGGCTCTGTTTTTTTGTTAATTGAGAAGTACAGAGGTATGTATTCCTTGCATTCATTTTGTGACTTTTCTCCCCTTTTCTGCCACACTTTCATTATCATGTTAGAGACCTCATCATCACATCGTGGCTGTTCAGCTCCATCTACCTTATCCTGTGAGGAGAGTACACACAAAAAGGGGGCAGATTCTGGGAGAAAAGATGAGTTGTCTTCACAGGACTATGTCTTTCTTTATTTCAGGGAGAAAAATCACTGAAATCTATGACAGACTTCACTTTCTGTTTCATTTGGTCTGAACTGGGTATTTGGTCTGAACATGCCCATCCCTATACTCCTTCCTGACACAGTGGGACAAGATCACCATGATTCGTTTAGCCATTGTTTCCAACTGGTAACACTGGCATTCTGGATGAGGCAATTCTTTATAGTGTAGGACTGTCCTTGGATCCCTAAGCACTAAATGCTTGTAGCTAATCACGACAGCCAACATCATTCTTCATATTTCTTGGAGGAACATTACTGCCATCTGTTGAGAACCAGTAATCAGGACATCTGTGATTCATTCTCTTGGCAACCAGAGAAGAAATTCATTTATTGTTTATCATGGGAAAAGGAAGATTGGTCTTGGGTAGATGACCAACAGTATCTGCCATATCCTAGAAGGAAATAAGTTAATGATTTGATTACTTTACTGGCACAAAGACAGAAATATAGATCAATGGAACAAAATAGAAAGCCCAGAGATAAATCCACGCACATATGGACACCTTATCTTTGACAAAGGAGGCAAGAATATACAATGGATTAAAGACAATCTCTTTAACAAGTGGTGCTGGGAACTCTGGTCAACCACTTGTAAAAGAATGAAACTAGAACACTTTCTAACACCATACACAAAAATAAACTCAAAATGGATTAAAGATCTAAACGTAAGACCAGAAACTATAAAACTCCTAGAGGAGAACATAGGCAAAACACTCTCTGACATACATCACAGCAGGATCCTCTATGACCCACCTCCCAGAATATTGGAAATAAAAGCAAAAATAAACAAATGGGACCTAATTAACCTTAAAAGCTTCTGCACATCAAAGGAAACTATTAGCAAGGTGAAAAGACAGCCTTCAGAATGGGAGAAGATAATAGCAAATGAAGCAACTGACAAACAACTAATCTCGAGAATATACAAGCAACTCCTACAGCTCAACTCCAGAAAAATAAATGACCCAATCAAAAAATGGGCCAAAGAACTAAATAGACATTTCTCCAAAGAAGACATACAGATGGCTAACAAACACATGAAAAGATGCTCAACATCACTCATTATCAGAGAAATGCAAATCAAAACCACTATGAGGTACCATTTCACACCAGTCAGAATGGCTGCGATCCAAAAGTCTACAAGTAATAAATGCTGGAGAGGGTGTGGAGAAAAGGGAACCCTCTTACACTGTTGGTGGGAATGCAAACTAGTACAGCCACTATGGAGAACAGTGTGGAGATTCCTTAAAAAACTGGAAATAGACATGCCTTATGATCCAGCAATCCCATTGCTGGGCATACACACTGAGAAAACCAGAAGGGAAAGAGACATGAGTACCCCAATGTTCATCGCAGCACTGTTTATAATAGCCAGGACATGGAAGCAACCTAGATGTCCATCAGCAGATGAATGGATAAGCAAGCTGTGGTACATATACACAATGGAGTATTATTCAGCCATTAAAAAGAATACATTTGAATCAGTTCTAATGAGGTGGATGAAACTGGAGCCTATTATACAGAGTGAAGTAAGCCAGAAAGAAAAACACCAATACAGTATACTAACGCATATATATGGAATTTAGAAAGATGGTAACAATAACCCTGTGTACGAGACAGCAAAAGAGACACTGATGTATAGAACAGTCTTTTGGACTCTGTGGGAGAGGGAGAGGGTGGGAAGATTTGGGAGAATGGCATTGAAACATGTAAAATATCATGTATGAAATGAGTTGCCAGTCCAGGTTCGATGCACGATACTGGATGCTTGGGGCTGGTGCACTGGGACGACCCAGAGGGATGGAATGGGGAGGGAGGAGGGAGGAGGGTTCAGGATGGGGAACACATGTATACCTGTGGCGGATTCATTTTGATATTTGGCAAATCTAATACAGTTATGTTAAGTTTAAAAATAAAATAAAATTAAAAAAAAAAATAAAAAAAATAAAAGCTGAACTACCATATGAAAAAAAAAAAAAAAAAACAGATAATAGAGAAGAAATTAGTAGGTTCCAACTTTTGTTGGCTAATTGTGTTTTATTGTTTCATCTCACCAAACTTTAATTTTCTCATCTCTGAAACGATGGCTTTGGACTGCATGATATCTTGCACTGCTTCCAATCCTAAAGAACCTCAGGTGTTAGATATATTGTAACTTAGAGGTGATGCATACAATAATTTAAAGATTTTCTATGAGGTTCTATAGCTTTCCACAAAAAGGACACTTGCCACTGCAATCTCTGGAGAATAAAATAAGAACATTTACTTATCCAAACAAATTTAGAAAATATATACTGCCTAATTTTAATGATAAGTAAAACAAAGTTACATAAATGTTTTTTGTTTAATTTTCCAAAAAGCTAGAAATATAATAATGCTTTACCTGGGAAATTTGACTATCTAGGTTTCGTTAAATTCACGTTTGCATATATATGTGAATACTTTAAACAAGCAGATTTTTTTTCAGTTAATTGTGTATTGAAACACTTCAAAAATAGCAGTGAAACCTTAAAAATGCAAATCACCTATGTATCAAATTTATTTAGATTTTTTGCAATAAGCTTATCTATATTATACAAGTTATAGAATGTTTTCTCAACAATGATAATTTCTTCTAACAATTATCATAGGAAAAAGAAATTTTGTCAATAGGTAAAATCTTCAATCATTAATACATATGTATTATATTTATATTTATCAATCATGTATTTACTGGATGTTTATTGCATATACCAAAGACTGTTAGCAATTTGACTTCACAGTTTCAACTATCTTGTATGCCTAGCTCCTATACATTCTTTAACTCAGGGAGTGTCATTTGCTCTCAAAGTCTCCTCTCAATACCTTGTCATGATTAAATATTCTCCTTTGTGGTTTTTGTTGCACTGTGTGCTCCTTAGGCTCCTTAGTGCTCCTTAGGGCACTTAACCACTTACAGAAATTCCCTAGTTACTTGCTCTTCCTCTATAAGAACATAACTTTTGTCTTGGTATCTCTATTGCCAAACCTTTTGCTTACCTTTTAGGTACATATTATTTAATAATAATCACAATCCTATAAGACAGGGTTTTATTATCCCCATTTTGTTGGTGATAAAACCAGGATATAAAGAGGACTGATAACTTACTCATTAAACACTGCTAATATGTAGCAGAACTTATAGTAAAGCACAAATGAACTTTGCTCCATGGCTACTTATAAATGCCAATTTTTGATTGAGTATATTAAGATACCAACTTCCTCAGTGACTATTACTACTAGACCTTATCAGACACACATACAACTTTCTTTAATCCAGAAATCAATGCTATTTCTTCTCTCTAAAGAGATAAGCATATTTATATATGCCAGGCTCCTCTGTCCATGGGTTTATCCAGGCAAGAATACTGGAGTGGGTTGCCATACCATCCTCCAGGGGATCTTCCCGACCCAGGGATCCAACATGCAGCTCCTGCGCCCCCCGCAGTGCAGGCGGATTCTTTACCGCTGAGCCACCAGGGAAGCCCTATTTATACACGCATCTGCTCATTATTGGGGGCTTCCCTGGTGGCTCAGCGGTAAAGAATCTAGCTGCCAATGCAGGAGACATGGGTTCAATCCCTGGGTCAGAGGCATCCCCTGGAGAAGGAAACCACAACCCTCTCCAGTATTCTTGCCTGGGGAATCCCATGGAAAGAGGAGTCTCGAGGGCTACAGTCCATTGGTCATGGAATCAGAACATAGGAGATCACCTTTTTGTTTTACCATGTAAATTTCTACATCTTGGTGTCTGATGTCAGTCTTCTTGAGCTTTATTTTCTTACATTAAGTTCTAATCCCTTGTTTTATAACTATTTTTTCTTGTTGTTGTTATTTATAACTAAAACTTTTAAAGTACAGAATTGGATTGATTTACCTGTTTATCAGTTAGGAAATACATGTAAAGAAAAATTGTTTATATAGGTCACCATTTTGGGGGGACCTATTTATTGGGCAGTGATTCAAAGTTTGGCTTCAAAGCTGGCATTTGAAAACATTTGCTATCTCTGTATTAAACATAAATGTGTCCTCAAAAGCATTATTCTTTGGAGACTGCAATGATAAAATACACATAGATTATGTTATCTTGTTTTAAAATGTTAGTTAAATTTTGTACATTGTAATCTGAAACATTTCTGCTATTTTATTTATTTCCCATAAATATTTGCCTAAATTAGACAATAATTATTAACCTATTACCCAACAATAAAATATAAAATATTAAACCTTAAAATATGAATTTAATTAACAAAAATGTTTCTTAACTACAGTAGTTAAGAAAATGTAATAGTCTCTTAACAATAATACTCCAGAAAGTCATATATTTCTAAACTACAGAGTGATAATGCTGTATTATAAAAAAATTTTTTTTAATATTCTGGCTTACAATAAAGTCACAAATCTATGAGTCAACTGTGGCTCTGTGGAATTCTGTTGGAATCAGTTCAGTGATTCTACATCAGTCTGTGGTTCAACTGAGCGTGATTCCAGAATCTCAATTGTGTCCAAATCTATTTCATTGAGTTTGCATCATGAGTCTGGAGCCAGGTTGAATGTCCAGCTGATAATGGAGTGAATGCTCTCTCCCAGAGGATCCCAGGAGGACATAATCAAATCAAACTGCATAAGTGCATTGAAGATATCTACACTCTTGTGTTTCTTTCATGTGGCTGAAGCAAGTCACATACCCACCTCTTTGTTATGAGGAAGTATACTATAACTTGAGAGAAAAGAGAAAAAGCGACCATTTATTAAATAATAATTTCATTAATCACATATAACATTCATTTGGAAATAATATAGAATTTAACAATCATATTTTGGAAGAAAAAACCCTCAGCATTAGACATAACAAGTTGTGAAATGCTAATATTTTATATTTAGACTCAACAGCTTCAGTGAGACTCACCTTATACCTTTCATGTTCTTTGCATATCTAGAGGGAAAAGATAAATCTCACATTTAGAAATGAAACTAAGAAGTTTATTAGTCATCAAGTTTCAGTGATAGTGTGTTTCAGTGGATATATTTCTTAATTGGGAGGCAGTTCTTATATAATTTCTATTATCTCCTCTGATAAATCTAGGAGGCTCATGTATAAAGTAAGTTTCATGATTTGAAGTCTAGGAACTGCTTTAAAAATTATATTTGCTCTTTAAAATATTACTTCATTGCCACCAATATTACTTTTCATATGAAAATAAAGAATCCTAATGAGCTAACTTCTCATTCCAAAACTTTAAAAAATACATGCAAAATGAAGTAATTGTTCTCCTGTTGGAAATCATAGTACATTTCCTTTCCTAGAGGATGATAAAATTAAAAATTATGCAGTAAGTATTGGTTTCTTTATCACATTCATATTTTCTGCTCCAAAACATATATTCAAATCTAATTAAATACAAATTCATAAATAACATGGTAAAAGCTTCTGACTTTTCCACATTTTTCTGATAGAATACAAAATCTAATATTTTAATAATATATTATTATTACAGTCTTCCTGCTGCATTTATAAAAATGCTTTGCAGAAATCATTTAAGATAAATGTTTTGAATATTTATATTACTGAAGGAGAAAGAAATTTCAGCACCCATGTCTGAATTATAAGCATCTATTTGGTCTTGCACATAAGTGCCTAGCATTAATATCTTGAAACTGCACTCTTACTGAATTTCATAATACTAGTTCATGTTCCTGCTTCGTAAAACAATAGGGCATTTTGTCATGGTGCCTTTGCAATATACACATTCATCAAATTATGATTAGCTAAGGTCAAGCTTGCAGCTACAAATAACATTCACAGTATTTGATAAATAATGCAATAAAATATCATTAACTGCTCAATGTAATGGATGATCTACTTCTTTCCCCTTCTTTTGCTCAGCTATAATCCTTGGGCTGCAAAAGTCACACTACATCTCCGGTAATAATGGCTTGTTATTGAATCCATTAACTTAATATTTTCCCATTTTATTTCACATTTTAGATAAAATAACCAATTGGCAGCATTTATAAATAATGCCATTGAACATTTGTTAAGTAGATTTTTACCGTGCTCCCTTCCTCAGTTGCTCCTTGTATGTAGCCCATGGATTTATTTATAGATATAAAAATCATAAATTCAGAATATAAATATAGAAATAATATATAATCTAAGCATAAATATTCTCAAAATTTCTTGAACTAAAAAAGTCAACATAATGTGGTTATAAGTATTATACATATTTAATTCTAAATTGATAATAATAGTATAGATATTATACATTGGTGAAATAAAAATACACATTTCTTACTACTATGACAATCCATATGTGAGTGTATACATATAGATATATATATACACACACTCATATATATCTAGTAATATATATGTAGATGCACAGTCACACATAGATTGTAATAATATTAAGAAAAAGAGGATGCCCTGAATATTAACTTATATGAATCTTGAATTCAAAAGATGCACAATCATTACCTCTGGGGAGATTGACTAGCAAGTAAGTAGGCAGTAAAATTTTTATTGCTGTGGACTTACAATCATTTGGAAGTTCTTCAAGACATGAAAGAATTAATCAGACAACTATTTGTATTTTGTTTTGAGAAAGAATCTGTTAGAAGGGAAAGAAGCTCATTATAGTGCCTGAAATATTGCCATTAGATAATATTCATAAAATTGAAACAATATTTAAGCCAATTTATATAAAATGAGGAACAAATATGATAAATTTTATCCATGCAACTCTCTTCAAATTTTAATCATTTGGTAGTTTAGACTTCTGGGAGGAAATTTATGTAAAGTGATATATTTAAATAACTATGCAAACACAATAGCTAAGTTGAGCATTTTAGGAATATATTTGCATTGTGTATTTAAAAATTCAAGTAGAAAAAGAGAATTCCTCTCAACACTTGGCATATACAGTGACATACATGACGTGGCATGCTCAGTCGTGTCCAATTCTTTTGCAACCTCATGGACTGTAGCTCTTGCCAGGCTCCTCTGTCCAAATAATTTTCCAGGCAAGAATACTGAAATGGGTTGCCTTTCCCATTCCAGGGAATCTTCATGACCCACGGGCCATCCTGTGTCTCTTGCATCTCCTGCATTGGCATGCAGATTCTTTACCACTGTGCCACATGGGAATCCCTGGCATATACAATGATGTAATCCAATTTTTATTAATATTTTCCTGAGGTCCACCAAGATCTTTTAAACATTATCAACTTTATTCTATAGTGATTTTTTTTTCCTTTGAGAATAGTAATCCAAAGGCTGTTTGAACTTAAGCAATTTCTTACAATTTTTTGCCTTTAGTCACCACATGGGACAAACTTTGAAATATGCAGAAACAATGTAATTGCAAAGAAGAGGAAGAAGCTATGTACGTAATTCTGTTTCAGAGTGTGAACCTGAGGTAATCTTTCAAAATGAAATATGTTTCCCTATGATGGTGAAGTCCTGAAAATGAATGGAGAGTACTCCACACAGGACAAGAAAGTTCATTCACCGGTGAGCACTATCTGTATATGCCAGTGACTAGGAGCCTGAGGATCAAAGGGAGGTCCCACAGCTTCAAAGTTTACTGCACAGTGGAAGAAAATAGGCAAATACAGATTCTTCTCAGCTACACTATGTTCTGTGAGGACAGGCCATGCAACCACCTGCTTTTCACTGTATCCCTTGAGTTTTGGGGGGCTAACACAGAGCTTTGTACATAGCTGATTCTCCAAAATAAGTATTGATGGATAGGAACAATATTGTTCCTACACAGTTGAGAGAGAGCACGTTGGATGCACACCTAAGCCACATGGAAGATAGAAAAAGATACTGTGAGGAGGTGCCATCCAGATTTAATTTTCAGCCATGTGAAGGAACTAGCCAAGTAAGTGAAAGGATCTAAGCAAGACAGGTGTGAGTAGAGGCAACATGGCATACAGACAGGAGGAGCAGCAGATGAACGGTTCAATCCCACAAAGTTCATGGTGAATTTTAAGTCATGACCTGTGGCTGGAGTGGACTGTAGATAGTGGTTAGTAGCCAGATGTGAAAGTGGCAATATGTTGTGACTCTGATCATGAAAGGTCATATACGCTGTGCATGAGCCATTCAGTTTTAACTTATAAATGATGAACAACCCATGAAAGACTTAGAAAAGTGAGATTCAGACTAATATTTTTATTTTTTTATAAAATCACTCTGGTATCCAACTGGAAAGGAGGAGTTGAGATGAACAACTAGTTAGGAGTTTAGTCCTCTAATTGTGACATGACATGAACAAGGCTAATAGTAAAGAACAGATACTAAGAGAGGAATATTTAGATGGATTTGAAAGTTATAATTTTAGAAGTGGAAGGCATAGGGTTTATGCTCCAGGAAACCATTTCATTATGTTGTGTTAGTCTCTCAATTGTGTCCAACACTTTGCAACCCCATGGACTGTAGCCAGCCAGGCTCCTCTGTCCATGGAATTCTCCAGGCAGGAATACTAGAGTGGGTTGCCTTTCCCTTCTCCAGGGGATCATCCTGATCCAGTGATCAAACCTGGGTCCCTGTATTGCAGGTGGATTCTTTTTCCTCTGAACCAGCAGGGGAAAATCACCAAATGAACTGAAATACATAGGTTACTTTGTTTAGGGCTTCCCAGGTTGTGCTGGTGGTAAAGAACCCGCCTGCCAATGCAGGAGATGTAAGAGACACAGGTTCAATTCCTAGGTCTGGAAGATCCCCTGGAAAAGGGCATGGCAACCCACTGCAGTATTCTTGCCTGGAAAATCCCCATGGACAGAGGAGCCCCGGGGGCAGCCTATAGTCCATAGGGTTTCAAAGAGTTGGACATACCTGAAATGACTGAAGAGACATCTCCCCTCACACACACATTAAAGTATTTCATTTCATTGTTGTTTTAATTGTTTTAGATCATCATGCCAGTCACCAGTTAAAAGTTATGTAACTCTCTTCCAGATCCATTGCTTCAGCATGGTTTTAAGAAATGCTATACTAACGCATTTATATATGGAATTTAGAAAGATGGTAACAATAACCCTGTATGCGAGACAGTAAAAGAGACACTGATGTATAGAACAGTCTTTTGGACTCTGTGAGAGAGGGAGAGGGTGGGATGATTTGGGAGAATGGCATTGAAACATGTATAGTATCATATATGAAACGAGTCGCCAGTCCAGGTTCGATGCAGGATACTGGATGCTTGGGGCTGGTGCACTGGGACGACCCAGAGGGAGGGTATGGGGAGGGAGGAGGGAGGAGGGTTCAGGATGGGGAACACATGTATGCCTGTGGTGGATTCATTTCGATATATAGCAGAACCAATACAATATTGTAAAGTTTAAAAATAAAAAAAAAAGAATGTAAATCCACAAACACACACACACACAAAAGAAATGCTATACCATGCTGTGGAATACTGTAGGAAAGTATGCAAAAATAAAAGTTAAAACATTTTCTCCAGTTGTGTTTTAAATGGTAGCATACAATTTCAAAATATTTTTCTTATTAGACATGGGGAATGGCTTCCCCATGTGGGAGTACATGAGGAAAAGAATAGGCAGTAAGGAGAAATTAAGTGAGTCAAAAATTGTTAAAAATTGACACTGTGAATCTAAAAGATAGCAGATTACTGAGTGGAACCATTGACAAGTATCCATACAGGTAGGAGAACAGGGGAGCTGATTGTGAGAAGCTGCAAAGAAGAAGCCATAGGAAAGGGATGTAGCAGCTATTAATTTACACAGGGGTTGAGATTCTGTCCTACCCAGAGCACTAATCCTTAAATAGGCAGTTAGTTTTATATTAACCTGATTAATGTGATTGGCGGGCTTTCCTGGTGGCTCAGTCAGTAAAGAATCTGCCTGCAGTACAGAAGACATGGGTTCAATCCCTGAGTTGGAAAGATCCAGTGGAGAAGGAAATGGCAACCCACTCTAGTATTCTTGCCTGGAAAATCCCATGGACAGAGTAGCCTGGCAGGTTACAGTCCATGGGGTCGCAAAGAGTCAGACATGACTTAGCAGCACCAAAGCACAACCTGATTGACATCTTGATTATGCTGTTATAGAAAGGAAATGAGAATCTGTAAGTATTTTGTTACACTTTAGTGTGAAGTGGATAACAGAGGTTAAGTAAATCTTATTCTCTTAAAGGCAGAATATTTTCACAATTTATATTTTATTCCTTGCCTCTTCATATATTAGTTTATAAATTTAAGTGAAATGTTTGAACTCTTTTAAGCTCTATCATAAACTAATAATCATGGGACAGACCTTATTTTGTTTTCATGAGGATACAATGAAATAATTCATATAAGTGGCTTAGTACTTTCTATTTGATATAGTGCTTAGGTTTAGTCTCATCATAATTTTTCATCCATTTACTATTTTAGGTGCTGAAGAAACAGCCCTGCTTTAAGACAGAAGTCTATGCCTTCATGGTACTTAACTTCTGCTGAGTAAAATCATACTCATTGTCCTGTTTTAGCATTCATAATGTTTTTCATCTCTGAAATTATATACACAGTATTCCAATATGTTGAGTTGGCCAAAAAGTTTGTTCAGGGTTTTTCTGTAAGATGTTAAGGAAAAACGCAAGCAAAATTTTTGTCAACCCAATATGTAGAATTGTTGCTTAGGTAATAATTCCGATTAGCAGAACAGTTCTGTTTTTTTCTGTTAAAAATTAAGAGAGTAAGTCTTTTTAATTTAGAGAAAGAAAGGCTAGATAAAACAGCATTTCAGAAAACTGATGAATTTCTTCCATTTTTTTCAATGTATCCAATATCACTAAAGCCTTCTGTAAAAGCTCTATTTCTTAGCATTTTCTACTTTACAGGAGAATGTGAATTGTGATGTAGATCAAGAATTATTAAGCAGAACAGACTTAAACATATTCTAGTGTTACAGCACATTAGTCAGTGTTATCACAAAAGAGAAAGAAAAATGAATCATGTAAAAAATAATTGTACTAGGCCTATTCATTTCTAGTCTTTAGCCTATCCAGCAATATCCAGGCAACCAGCACATTTAGAAAACACTGAGTAAAAGACCAGAATAATACTTGACTGTACTATTCCTCCTACAAAATGCCATCTGTGAGTCCCCATACATTTTTCCATGCAATGATTCAATGATTTGTTTATGAATTTGCCTTGGGATTTTAAAGGAGTATATTTAATAAGAACATCTTATGCTAAGTCAGAGAAAATGAAATCCTTCATTAGAGAATGTCAGACTGGAAAAAAAGATACAATGACAGAGATGAGATCATTGAAAATTATAGTAGGAATGAGCAAGCTTTAAATCATGGTGGTTGAATGTAAAATTTTAATTAATTTTATCTATTTTAAACAAAAAGAAGCCTATTATTTTCTATAGATTATATATGTTACCCCCAAATGCTTAAAAGTAGCAATTTTTTCAATAAATAAATTACACACCAGTATCTCTCATAAATATAGATGAAAAATACTCAGGAAAATATTGAAAATTTAAATCTAACAACATATAAAAGGAATTATACAACACAATTAAGTGCAATTTATCCCAGATATACAAGATTGGTTCGACACTGGAAACATAATTAATTTACTCTATCACGTCAACAGACTAAAAAAGGAAAATCATGTGATAATATCAATAGATGAAAGGAAAAAAATTGATGAATTTGAAAGTAATTCATAAGAAAAAAATCTTAATAAAATAGAGACAGAAGAGAACTTTCTCAAAACTGGTAAAGAATAATTACAAAAAATGCACAGCTGACATCATACTGAAAAGTAAGAAACTCAAACCTTTCCCACTTGTACCTATCAGGTACAAGATAAGATATTCTAGTACAATAAAAAGAGAGGGAGAGAGAGGAAAGAGAAGGGGAGAGAGAGAAAGAAGAGTTGGGAGAAAAGAATTGGGAAGGTAGAAATAAACTGATTTGTTCACAGAGGACATGACTGTTTATGTAGAAAAAAAAATTTTTTAATCAATTAAAACAAACAAACAAAAAAACCCTCCTGAAATTAATAAATGATTATACCAAAGTTGCAAGAACCAAGGTCAGTGTAAGAAAGTCAACCACTTTTCCATATACCAGCAACAGATGAGATTTAAAATTAAAAACAATCTCATTTATATTAGCAACTTAATATAAATAAGTAAATACATGTGCATGTGTGTGCTAAGTCACTTCAGTTGTATCCAACTCTTTGCAGCTCCATGGACTGCAGCCCACCAGCATCCTCTGTCCATGGGATTCTCCAGGCAAGAATACTGGAGTGGGTTACCATGCCCTGCTTCAGGGAATCTTCCCATACAGAGATCAAACCACATCTCCTGCACCTCCTGCCGGCAAAGGTCCAAATAGTCAAAGCTATGGTTTTTCCAGTAGTCGTGCATGGATGTGAGAGTTGGACTATAAAAAAAGGCTTAGTGCCAAAGAATTGATGCTTTTGAACTGTGGTGCTGGAGAAGACTCTTGAGAGTCCCTTGGACAGCAAGGAGATCCCAACCAGTTAATCCTAAAAGAAATCAGTCCTGAATATTCATTGGAAGGACTGATACTAAAGCTGAAACTCTAATACACTGGCCCCCGGATGTGAAGAGCTGACTCATTGGAAAAGACCCTAATGCTGGGAAAGATTGAGGGCAGGAGCAGAAGGCAACAGTACGAGATGAGATGGTTGGATGACATCATCAACTCAGTGTCCATGAGATTGAGCAAATTCCAGGAAATAGTGAAGATGGTGAAGAACAGGGAAGCCTGACTTGCTGCAGTCCATAAGGTCACAAAAAATCAGACTGAACAACAACAAAAGACCCAGAAAAGGCAACACAGTGTTGAAGAACACTTGACTTCAAGACTCACTGAAAATCAGCATTAAACAATACAAGGTGGAACTGGCAAAAGTATAAACAAAGAGATTAGTGGAACTGAATAGAGAGCCTAGAATACAGATCTTCCTAATTTGTCAAATAAGGAGTTCATGATCTAAGCCACAGTCAGCTTCCGGTCTTGTTTTTGCTGACTGTATAGAGCTTCTCCATCTTTGGCTGCAAAGAATATAACCAATCTGATTTCGGTGTTGACCATCCGGTGATGTCCATGTGTAAGGTCTTCTCTTGTGTTGTTGGAAGAGGGTGTTTGGTATGACTAGTGTGTTCTCTTGGAAAAACTCTATTAGCCTTTGCCCTACTTCATTCCATATTCCAAGGCCAAAATTGCCTGTTACTCCAGGTGTTTCTTGACTTCCTACTTTTGCATTCCAGTCCCCTGTAACAAAAAGGACCTCTTTTTTTGGGTGTTAGTTCTAAAAGGTCTTGTAGGTCTTCACAGAACCATTCAACTTCAGCTTCTTCAGCATTACTGGTTGGGGCATAGGTTTGGATTACTAGTCAAGGCTGTGGTTTTTCCAGTAGTCATGTTATGGATGTGAGAGTTGGACTGTGAAGAAAGCTGAGCGCCAAAGAATTGATGCTTTTGAACTGTGGTGTTGGAGAAGACTCTTGAGAGTCCCTTGGACTACAAGGAGATCCAACCAGTCCATTCTAAAGGAGATCAGCCCTGGGATTTCTTTGGAAGGAATCATGCTACAGCTGAAACCCCAGTACTTTGGCCACCTCATGCGAAGAGTTGACTCATTGGAAAAGACCCTGATGCTGGGAGGGATTGGAGGCAGGAGGAGAAGGGGACAACAGAGGATGAGATGGCTGGATGGCATCACTGACTCGATGAATGTGAGTTTGAGTGAACTCCAGGAGTTGGTGACGGACAGGCAGGCCTAGTGTGCTGCAATTCATGGGGTCGCAAAGAGTCAGACACGACTGAGCGACTGAACTGAACTGAATCTGTCAAAGCTGATCTTTGACAAAGGAAAATGACAATAAAATGGAGCAAAGACAGACATTTCACAAATAATGCTGGAACAACTGGACATCCATTCAGGAGAAAACTTTAGATAGACATCAGTATGGTGATGACTTTTTGACACAATACCAAAGACACAATTCATAAAATTATTAATTAATAATTTGTAATTATTGAAACAAAACAATTTCTCCTTTACAAAAGACAATAATAAGACAATAACAAAAATCACAGACATGGAGAAAATATTTGTAAAAGCCACATCTGATAAAGGACTGAAGTACAAGGAACTCTTAAAACTCAAATAAGAAAATTAGCAATCTGATTAAAAGATGGGCCAAAGAGCTTAACAGACACCTCTTCAAAGAAGATATGTGAAAGAAAGTGAAAGTCCCTCAATTGTGTCCCACTCTTTCCAATCCCGTGGACGATACATTTCATGGAATTCTCCAGGCCAGAATCCTGGAGCGGGTAGTCTTTCCCTTCTCCAGGGGATCTTTCCAACCCAGGTATCGAACCCAGGTCTCTCTCATTGAAAGCGGATTCTTTATCCACTGAGCCACAAGGAAAGTCTGAGGATATGTAGTTGACAAATATAAATAAGAAAAGATAACCCACAGCATATGTCATTAAGAAAATATAAATTAAAGCAACAATGAAATAGTTTAGTAATACACAGACATGCTGTGTTTATTCCCCTGCAAGGGAAAGCAAGTAAATTCCAGAAAAATATCTACTTCTGTTTCGTTGACTACACTAAAGCCTTTGACTGTGTGGATCATAACAAACTGTGGAAAGCTCTTAAAGAGATGGGAATATCACACCATCTTACCTAGCACCTGAGAAACGTGTATGCGGGTCAAGAAACAACAGTTAGAACCCTGTATGGAACAAGTGATTGGTACAAGATTGAGAAAGGAGTACAACAGGGCTGTCTGCTGTCACGCTGATTGTTTAACCTAAATATTGTGAGCAATCATGAGCAATGCTGGGCTGGATGAGTTACAAACTGGAATCAAGATAGGTGGGAGAAATATCAACAACCTCAGATATACGGATGACACCACTCTAGTGGCAGAAAGTGAAGAGGAACTGAAGAGCCTCTTGATGAGGGTGAAGGAAGAGAGTGAAAGAGCCAGCTTAAAAAAAAAAAAAAAAAAAAAAAAAAACCCCTAAGATCATGGCATCTGGCCCCATTACTTCATGGCAAATAGAAAGGGAAATGTGGTAGTAGGGACAGATTTCCTCTTTTGGGGTTCAAAAATCACTGTTGGATGGTGACTCCAGCCTTGAAATCAGAGGATGATTGCTTCTTGGCAGGAAAGCCATGACAAACCTACATAGTGTGTTGGAAAGCAGAGATATTACTCTGCTGACAAAGGTCTGTATAGTCAAAACAATGGTTTTCCCAGTGGTCATGTACAGTTGTGAGAACTGGGTCATAAAGAAGGCAGAATGCCAAAGAATTGATGCATTTGATCTGTGGTGCTGGAGAAGGCTCTGGAAAGTCCTTTGGACAGCAAGGAGATCAGACCAATCAAACTTAAGGGAAATCAATCCTGAATACTCATTGGAAGGAATAATGTTGAAGCTGAATCTCCAGTATTTTGGTCATCTGATGCACCCACTCCAGTGTTCTTGCCTGGAGAATCTCAGGGACGGGGGAGCCTGGGGGCTGCCGTCTATGGAGTTGCACAGGGTCGGACATGACTGAAGCAGCTTAGCAGCAGCAGCAGATGCTAATAGCCAACTCCTTGGTAAAGTCCCCAGTGCTGGGAAAAATTTAGGGCAGAAGGAGAAGAGGACATCAGAGGGTGGGATGGCTGATGGATCACCAATGCAATGGTCACGAACTTGGGCAAACTTTGGGAGATGGTGAGGGACACGGAGGTCTGGCATGCAGCAGTCCATGGAATCACAAAGAGTTGGACATGACTGGGCATCTGAACAACAAAACCTGTGTTTATTACACTTTGCAGATATTGTGTTCTTTAATATATATTGAAGGTTCATGGCAGCTCGGTGTTCAGCAAGTCTATTGATAACATTTTTTCAACAGCTTTTGTTCACTGTGTGTCTCTATGTCATGTTTTGGTAATTCTCACACTATTTCACTTTTTCATTATTATTATATTTGTTATAGTAATCTCTGGTCAGTGATTTTTGATGTTACTAATGATTTTCGTATATTTTAGCAATAAAGTATTTTTTAAGTATTTACATGGTTTCTTACACATAATTCTATTGAAAAACTAGTAGGCTGAATTGTACTAACAAAATATTTGTATGCACTAATAATATAAAAAAATCTATATCACTCACTTTATTGTAACATTTGCTGTATTGTGGTGGTCTGCAATCAAACTCACACTGTCCCTAAGGTATATTGTACACAATTATTGGAATGGCCAAAATTCAGAACACTGACAGTCATACCACATGCTCATAAGGATATAGAATAATAGGAACCTTCATTCATTGCTAGTGGATATGTGAAATGGCAGAGTCACCTTGGAAGACTTTCTGGTGGTTTCTTACAAAGCTACACCTATTCTTACCATGCCGTCTAACAGTTGTACTCATTGGTATTTACTTAAATGAACTGAAAATGTATGTTCACACAGAAGCATGCACATGGATGTTATAGCAGCTTTATGCACAATTGACAAAACCTAGGACACAATCAAAAGATGTCCTTGAGCAGATGAATGATAATTAAACTGTAGAATAGCCAGACAATAGAATATTGTCCAGCACTAAAAAGAAATGAGCTATCAACCTATGAAAAGACATAGAGGAATATTAAATACATATTACTAAGTGAAAGAAGATGATCTGAAAGGGTTATATACTGTATGATTCCAACTCTATGACATGACATTGTGGAAAAAGCAAAAATATGGAAACAGTAAAAATTTAGTGGTTTTCAGGAATTGGGATGATGAGGAATGAGTAAGTGAAGTACAGAGGATGTGAGGGGCAGTGAAAATACTCTGTATGATACCAAAATAATAGATATGTGTCTACAACATATCTAACAAGAGTGAACCCTAATAAACTATGGACTTGTGTGATGAAATACATCAATATGTTTCATCAATTGTAGCAAACACACAACTCCGGTCAGAGATGTTGATCATAGGGGAGGCTATAAATATGTGGAGGCAGGAAGCATATGGGAAATCTCTATGCCTTCCCCTGAGTTTTCCCATGACCTAAATGTGCCTTTAAGCAGTAGTCTTAATTTTTAAAATGCTATCTGCAGTGGAGGCTTTATTAATTCATGCCTATAATACTAACTTAGTTCTATTTTTAATATCCTTAATAATTATAGTTTCTACCATTAAGAGCAGTAAGCCCTCACCAGTGCACCATGAAACAGAGAACTACTGCACAAAATCTGAAGGCCTGCTCCATCTTCTTCTTGCAGGGCATATGCATGGTAAAACTGAGATGTATGGCCAGAAATGCCTCGTTTCAAATCTCAGCTTGGTAATTCGTTTAACTGGGGTTAATGTCCTCATTTATAAAAATGTAATAAGTAGTAAGATATCTGTAAAGAATATAATGCATATAAATCCAACCTATTCTTTTTTTGCCAATAGTATTTAATAAATGGCAACTGCTCTTTTTGCTGTTATTCTTTAAACTCATCAAAGAATATAATCCCCTTTAAGTGCCTGTGGAGACTCTGTTCTCTTTATGGGACTGTAGCTAGCACCTTGGAGAAGGCAGTGGCACCCCACTCCAGTACTCTTGCCTGGAAAGTCCCATGGACGGAGGAGCCTGGTGGGCTGCAGTCCAAGGGGTCGCTGGGACTTGGACGCAACTGAGCGACTTCACTTTCACTTTTCACTTTCATGCATTGGAGGAGGAAATGGCAACCCACTCCAGTGTTCTTGCCTGGAGAATCCCAGGGATGGGGGAGCCTGGTGGGCTGCCGTCTATGGGGTTGCACAGAGTCGGACACGACTGAAGCGACTTAGCAGCAGCAGCACCTAGCTCCTATTGGATATACAATAAAGTCGTCTGAGTGCTAGATATATTACCTTATATGTGGTTGCAAAATTATTCTCACCACATCATCATCTTCAGCACGCTCTTCCAGAGATCAAGGTCCTTCATCTGTGAGTTAAATTCAAATCTTTTGCATGAAATTTAAACACTCTGTAATCTGGCTTCAACAGACAGTGTATTTTTACTTTACACCACTGAACCCTGCACTATGTGGTAATGCATCTCATTTTTTTAATATGTATTCTTTCCCATATCTTTTCTACCTTTTTTACAAAAAGCAGAATAATCTTGACATTGTTCCTCAGTGGTAAAGTAATAGTTTTGTTTTGTTTTTTTTACTTTTGTCATCACATCGTCACAACCTAATACAAGATTTGAAACCTACTAAAAACTCAAACTATTATTTGTTGAATGCATGAATAAAATTTACAACTATGTAAACCAGTGGTTGTCAATGTGAAGATTTCACTAAATAAATTAATGACAAGATGTTGAAAAGAAGGTCAGTGAAAATGGGGCAGAAAGGACGCAGATTAAGTTGTTCAGTAGTTGTTATCCATGAAAAACGCTTAGTTCATGTCTTATTGACTCATGCACTGTGATTTTTCTCAGCTGTTCAAATCTGCTCTAATATGGTTCTTTAACTCCCTGCACAGTAGAGAACTCTATCACTTCCAAAAATAATGTTTTCTTTTGTGATGGCATTTTTGTCTATAATCAATATTTAGTCTGGAAATACACAGAAATATTATACATTTCTTTTGATCTACATATGAGGAAGACAAAAACAAAACAAAAATTCAACATGAACTGTATAAAATAAGAATGGCATAGATTTATTCTGTCTATTACACTTTCACCATATCCATCATTGAACAATTATGATAAATGCTTACAATAGGATCAGCCCCAGACTGATATTTGAATCCTTAAAGCTGAGTCAGTTTTGTTAAACAAAGTCTGAAGAACTGAAAATATTTAGTTTAGAAATGTTACAGTGAAAATAAAAATGGTGTTGAGATCATGCACACTTCAGATCTGCTTCCTCTTGAATCTTAGTACTGTTAGTTATTAACATGAATGATGTTCTTAGTATCTCTTGGCCTTAGGTTTCTCATCATTTATAAAGGTATAATAAGGCTTAGCATTTAGTTTTACAGTGAAAATTAAATGAGTTAACATATAAATACTGTTGACACTAAAAGTTATATAAATAATTGTCTTCTCTTGCCTTTTATGGTAATTTTATTTTAATAATTATTCATATTGCATGTGTGTATTTATGTGTACTTAATTTCATTTATAATTCAATAACTTCCAAAATGGAATATGAGTTTGTTTAGCAATATAGCTATTCCATCATTTAAACTGCATATTTGTTGAGCATCTATAATATACAAATTGATGCCCTGGATGTGCTAAATCTAGTAACAGAAGAAAACGTGGTACTAAACACAGGCAGAGGAAAAACCATAATAAGAAATAGAGGTTGAGGCAATCCACTGTAATTGAATGTAAGATTGTTTGAAATACATGGCAAGGTCACAGTTTATCAAATATATTTGATTAAATGCAACACTCCATTGTCTAATTCCTTTGTTTTGGATTGCCACTATCCAAGGAATGACTATATAAAAACATAAAATACTTCACATAAACTTGGGTTGTCTATCCATAGCAGCTTTCAGAGAAGTATGTCCTATTCTTTCAGTAGATGGATTGCATAATTCATCATTTCTCTAAAAGTATCCAAATAAAAAACTGCCATTGTTCTTTATTTATATAATGTATATAATAGGTAAGAATAGAATATGTGATTTTAAAGTGTTAGTTTTGTTAGAGATTAATTGCTTTTATCAATAAGAATTTGGAGACATTTTATAAGATTAAGATACTCCAGGGTATATTTTATTGATCCACTAATACATGATTTGGGTGGTTAAAGCAGTTAGCTTTTAGGTTTATAGCTGAAAGTGTACCCTAGGCATGAATAAATGGAATAATAAAATGTACCCTGGAGTGTCTTGATGTCATATTAAAAATAATAAAACATATGAACCGATATCTTCTGAATTCAAATAAAGAAGAGGATAGCAATACAAACATTCAGTACTCTGAATTGAATTAAATTGACACTTTGTAAAAGCCTAATAATATGATTACTGTAGATAAAATTTTATTCTACTCCTTATATTTTGTTAAATTTGTTTTCTAAAAATCATTTAATGGACTTGGAAAAAAATCTTGGTTAACTTTGAAAAGCCCAAAGGCAAACATTGAATACTTAAGTACAGAGGTATTCCACAGAAACATTCTTAACATCTCTGCTTTCCAAAAGAATGTTTCTTTCATGATTTATTGTCTTATTTAAGTTCTAGGTCTTGTTCTCAACTCTGGGTTAGTTTATTTTTATTTAATTCACTTGAAACAGTATTATGTACTTTCAACATGACAAAAACTAGGCCAGGAACTTTGCCAAGTACCGCGGACTCAAAGATGAATAAAATACATTCCCCACCTTTAATTATTCACAGTCAAGTGAAGAAAAATAACATAAGTAATTTCATGCAAAGAGAAAAGTACTATAATTCTAAATTCTACCTTCAGGGTAGGAAGGAAAGCTTTATGAATAGTATATTTTAAAAAAATGTGAAGGATTTAAAAGTAAAGGAAAAGACAGCAGCCTTGCTGATGAGGTGAGTCAGCATCACCAGTGAGATGTGTCCCCTGACCTGCTGAGAGTTTTGAACTTCTCCCAAAAGGCAGCAGGAGACTGCCAAATGCTTCTGTTGTTGTTTTATTTTATTTATTTATTTATTTTTACCAAGGGAACATTAAGAGAAAAATTTATTTTTTGGAAAGCTTCCTCTAGCAACAGTATGGAAGATTGATTGTCCTGGAGTGAGGTAGTTACCAAAGTTTAAGTGAGAGATGGTAGAGGACCAGAGAGAGTGGGAAGGAAATGAAGAGTGGAATTTGAGAAAAAAGTCCAAGCTACAGCTTTCCCCCTTCATAATGACAAGGCTGGACAGAGAGTCCTAGTGACTGTAAAGATTTAGGATGTGAGAGAGTAGCATGGAAACATATATATTACCATATGTAAAATTAGTGGCAATTCGCTGTATGATAATCTGCTGCTCTGGGACAACCTAAAGAGGTGGGATGGGGTGGGAGGGAGGTTCATGAGGTAAGGGAATATACTTATCCTATGGCTGATTCATGTTGATGCATGGCAGAGACGAACACAATATTGTAATGCAGTTATCCTCCAATTAAAAATAAATTTAAAAAAAGATTTAGGATGTGGAGGTAAAGGGCAGGAAGAAAAGGAAGAAGACATTTAGAATATTTGCTCCTCTTTAACTGGAGCAGTAAGTAATACTAACCCACGGGAAGTAAGCACCTTTCGAAACTTTATTAATCTTGCAAGGCTCAGTGTAATTTTTTATTTTTTTTTTTAATTACAGGAAATAGTTCCTAAGTCAGGTGCTCTAAGATCCTACTTTTTCTTTCTCTTTTTCTCTCTTTCTCTCTCTCTCTCTCTCTCTCTCACACACACACACACAAAACTTTTCATACTTTTGTGAAGTCATGCTATTTAAAGGGACTACCCTCCCCCAGTAAAGCAGTAATCACTGAAAACAGGAAACCTGTCTTATTTATCTTATTATTTCTAAGACTTAGCACAATGCATGGAGAAGGCAATAGCAGCCCACTCCAGTACTCCTGCCTGGAAAATCCCATGGATGGAGGAGCCTGGTGGGCTGCAGTCCATGGGGTCGCTGAGGGTCGGACACAACTGAGTGACTTTACTTTCACTTTTCACTTTCATGCATTGGAGAAGGAAATGGCAACCCACTCCAGTGTTCTTGCCTGGAGAATCCCAGGGATGGGGGAGCCTGGTGGGCTGCCGTCTATGGGGTCACACAGAGTCGGACACAACTGAAGTGACTTAGCAGCAGTAGCAGCACAATGCATGTCATTAGACATAATCAATCAGTACTACTGAAATAAACGTACCTGAGGAATTATGCATGCATATTGACTCAGAGAACGTTTGGATATTAAGCAGAAAAAGTGGCAAGCAGAAAAACAAATACTGAGAAGCAGTAGAGCCCACCATGATGTGATAAGAATCATTCATTAGGCATTTTGCCCTTAGTACTCTACACTGCCCTAACACTTACCTTTCAACTCTGTATATCTAGTCAAGTTGCTTCCTTTGTTAGGACCCATCTATCCTCCATTACTTTCTAAAGGAGATTCAGCTCCTTTAGTAGAAACAAAGTCATTCAAGATCTGATAACTGTTTACATCTGGCAGCTCATTGAAGCTCATCACCAGCCAAGTTGTCATATATAGCATACAGTTCAGTTAAATTCGTGCTTATATTTTTCTTACCCATCATGTTTATTCACTCCTTGATGTTTGATGTTTTGTACATGTTGCTTCCTCAAGCTGAACATTTCTATTTATCTTTCAATTCTGAGTGCAAGTATCAAACCCTGGTGGAAGACTTCCTTGTCACTCTCTGTCTGAATAGGATGTCCTGCTCTTTATTCTCATAATATGTCATTATTCTAGAATCTAACACTATATCAAGGCAATGCCAAAGAATGCTCAAACTACTGCACAATTGCACTCATCTCACACGCTAGTAAAGTAATGGTCAAAATTCTCCAACCCAGGCTTCAGCAATACGTGAACCGTGAACTTCCAGATATTCAAGCTGGTTTTAGAAAAGGCAGAGGAACCAGAGATCAAATTGCCAACATCTGCTGGCTCATTGAAAAAGCAAGAGAGTTCCAGAAAAACATCTATTTCTGTTTTATTGACTATGCCAAAGCCTTTGACTGTGTGGATCACAATAAACTGTGGAAAATTCAGAAAGAGATGGGAATACCAGACCACCTGACCTGCCTTTTGAGAAACTTGTATGCAGGTCAGGAAGTAACAGTTAGAACTGAAGATGGAAGAGCAGACTGGTTCCAAATAGGAAAAGGAGTACATCAAGGCTCTGTATTGTCACCCTGTTTATTTAACTTATATGCAGAGTACATCATGAGAAACGCTGGACTGGAAGAAGCACAAGCTGGAATCAAGATTGCCGGGAGAAACATCAATAATCTCAGATATGCAGATGACACCACCCTTATGGCAGAATGTGAAGAGGAACTCAAAAGCCTCTTGATGAAAGTGAAAGTGGAGAGTTAAAAAGTTGGCTTAAAGCTCAACATTTAGAAAACGAAGATCATGGCATCCGGTCCCATCACTTCATGGGAAATAGATGGTGAAACAGCATCAGACTTTATTTTTTGGGCTCCAAAATCACTGCAGATGGTAACTGCAGCCATGAAATTAAAAGACGGTTACTCCTTGGAAGGAAAGTTATGACCAACCTAGAAAGAATATTGAAAAGCAGAGGCATTACTTTGCCAACAAAGGTCCGTCTAGTCAAGGCTATGGTTTTTCCTGTGGTCACGTATGGATGTGAGAGTTGGACTGTGAAGAAGGCTGAGCACCGAAGAATTGATACTGTTGAACTGTGGTGTTGGAGAAGATTCTTGAGAGTCTCTTGGACTGCAAGGAGATTCAACCAGTCCATTCTGAAGGAGATCAGCCCTGGGATTTCTTTGGAAGGAATGATGCTAAAGCTGAAACTCCAGTACTTTGGCTACCTCATGCGAAGAGTTGAAGTTGACTTATTGGAGAAGACTCTGATGCTGGGAGGGATTGGGGGCAGGAGGAGAAGGGGACGACAGAGGATGAGATGGCTGGATGGCATCACCGACTCGATGGACGTGAGTTTGAGTGAACTCCAGGAGTTGGTGATGGACAGGGAGGCCTTGCGTGCTGCGATTCATGGGGTGGCAAAGCGTCGACACGAGTGAGCGACTGAACTGAACTGAACTGAACACTATGTCATTACCTCTTCATTTTTGGCTGTAAAGTCCACCTCACTTTTAGCTCAGTAAATGTTACAAAGTCAACACTCAATAATCACTGTGGAATAAAGGGGAAGCTAAGTTTCTTATTGATGTCCTAATTTCTAATAAATTAGGACATCCTAAATTAGTAACTAATTTCTAATAAATCAGTAATTTATGTATCATATATGACACTACTGTTGTCTAACAGAGAAATAGTAAATACAAAAGAATAGGCCACTAATTTTTTTAAAGACTTAAGACACAAAAATTAGAAAAGGAAGAGGAAGCTATTAAGATCCAGAATGTTACCAGTTAGCAGCCTAGTCTAGATCTTTCCAGATCACAGAAAATACTACTGAAGCTGTGGCCACAAAGTGAATCAAATGCCATGAAAGAATCTCAAAGATGAAGAGTCTATTAAAATTATAAAAGAGACAGTGCTTTAAATTTAACAGCAGACATGTTGTAGTTATTTTTCAAATCAGCAAGAAAAAAAAATGTGTTACCTAAGATAAAACTACAGAAATGCATTAAACATTCTATTTTATATATTGTCAATTTTGCTGAAAGAGGATAATATATAACTTTACTTTAAGTAAGGTGAATTCCAAAAGAACACAGAAGTCATCAAATTTATTTTATGAAAGAGAAGAGAAAGGAATGGTTTGGTCTTAGAGCCATATGCAATTCTTGGCCTGTAAACATCATGTTCTGATTCAATATGTACCTCTCACTGTTGCCATGAATACTTGACAGTATTGGACAAACTACCTTAAACTGAATAGTAAATAGCTGAATTAAAAAAGAAGAAATAAAAGGGAAACTCCCCCTTGTCACAAACAGAGAAGGAACTTGTGGCTAGAGCAGTAACATTTTGAACTGATACAGTTGAAGCTGATAGCCAGGTATGATACAAGTCAGACATACTTTCTGCATGCGCTGTTTTTAAAGCTCAGAATAGAATGGAGAAAATTTGGCAGCAAAAGTTTACAACATCTACTGGGTACCAAGTTCTAATATATATACACACACTTGTTCAGTTGCTAAAGTTGTGTCCAACTCTTTGCAACCCCATGCACTATAGCACACCAGGCTCTTATGACCATGGGGTTCTCCAGGCAAGAATACTGGAGTAGGTTGCCATTTCCTTCTCCATAATTTGGATACACACATGCACACACACACACACACACACACACATCTATATAATGTGCACATTTGAATCCGAGGGATCAACAACAAAAATAACTACAAAATCAATAATGACAAATGAACCTTCATTTAGTGAAAGCCCTGAAATTCAGGAGAGAAACAAATGCAAAAAATATCCGAAGAGAACCATTCTTGTATCCCCCAGGTTCATGCAACTGTACAACACTTAAAAAGATTCACAATAAAAATGTCCAAATCAAGAGACAGAATGAGATTAAAGAATAAATGAAGGACTATACCCTCTAAAATCATTAACAAGTTTGAAAGAAACTGAAATCAAGAAGCATTTTATGTTTAAAGGAATAAAAGGAAAATTTAAACTCACACATAATGACAACAATTTGGCTTGGAGAGAAAGAAACATATCTGAAAAATGATTAAATAGAACTTTTAGCAATGGCATACATAGTCAATAAAATAAAACCTTAATTGATAAGTTAAACAGCAGATCAAACATATCTAAATAGATTGTTTAAATGTAATTGAGATTTTTTTAAAAATGTAATTGACAAAACCAATACAATATTGTAAAGTTAAAAAAATAAAAAATAAATAAAATAAAATAAAGATTAAAAAAATGTAATTGAGATTTTAGAGAATTTAAAATATTCAGCATAGAAGACTGAAGCACAAAACATATGGTGGAAAAAGGTTGGGAAATACACAAAATAGAATTAGAAGTGCCAACATATAAGTAAAGGAATTTCCAGAGAGAGATAATGTGTGAAAAGCAATATTCAAAGTTATGATTGCAGAAGGGTCCCCAGAATAGGTAAAATAATTAATTTTCAGGTTAAAGAATCAAATGTTATCTTCACCAGAAAACAGACAAGAGAGTCACATCTAAACATATTCTAAAACTGAATAAGTCTGCAAAATAAGGGAATATTTAAGAGAAATTATATATTATTTTTAAAGATATTAGAATTTTAACAATAGCTGACTTCTCAGGAAATAGAATCCTTAATACCCAGTATCTTCAAATGTCTGAGGAAAGTAACAATCAATTGGAAATTCTGTATCAGGAAGATGGTGGAGAGAAATTCTCTTTCCTTTGGTAATTTACTGACTAGTGAAGAGTGAAGAGCACACAACGTTGTTCCCAGCTAAAGCTAAGCTTGGTGAAGACCAGAGGAATATATTTGTGTATTTTTTTGTGCTCTTATATTCACTGCAAGCCCTAACTAACATTTGCCTTATTGATAGTCAATTCTCATAAATAAGTATTGATGAGAAGAGGGAACAGAAGAGGAAAAAAGATGGTGAGGGCAAAATAAAAATATTATTTTAGAAGCTCTAAAAAATATATTAAGATCTTTATTCAAAAGCCATATAAATTTGTACTATAGTTGGTAATAACACAGAAAGAAAAATGAACACAAAGTAATAGTAAGCAAATAAATTAGTAAACACTTTGACTACAAAATAAAAGATAAATATATATATATATATATATATATATATATATATATATATCTCCAAAACAACCATACTGATTAGTAGCAGGACATTTATAAGTTAGATGTCATGTTAATACCAAACTACATGAAATAGGTAGTTCTTTTGTTTTTCTGGTTCTTAGAATATGCTAAAGCAGGGCAAGATACTGAAGTAACTTGAGATTTAGTTGACTACAATTTGCAAATTTCAGTTTACTAGTAACTAAAGTAATAGGGTCACTGGGCTTCCCTGGTGGCTCAACAGTAAAAAATTTGCCTGCAATGCAGGAGTCTTAGGTTCGACCCCTGGGACAGGAAGATCCACTGGAGGAGGGCAGGCAACCCACTCTAGTGTTCTTGCCCAGGAAATTCCATGGATAAAGAAACTTGGTGGGCTACGATCCATGGGGTGCCAAAGAGCTGGACACAACTGAAGTGACTGAACATGCATGTAAAGTAGTAGAGAATATGTAACTCTCAAGTGAATAAAGAGAATATAAAACATGAAGGTGGAGGATGGTGACTACATGCTGACCACAAGCAAGGAGGCCCTAGATAGGTTGGGACAGAAGGTTGAGATTCTGGAGATAACACCCTGATATAGCAATAAAAATCAATCAGAAGAAAGTCACACAACCTGCAGCCCTCAAGCCCTCATCCCAGATTTTGCCTTTAAAAACCCTTCTCTAGAAACCATCAAGGAGTGGTCTTTTGAGTGTGAGATGCCCTTTTGCTTGCTTGATGCCCTGCAGTAAAGCTTTCTCAGCTGTAAATTGACGTTTCGGTTTGTTTGTCCTCATGGTGTTGCACACACAAACTTGGATGTGATGACAAGATAACTATTCTGAAAAAGTCAAAAGGTAGTAAGAGTTGGCAAGATAGGGAAAAATGGAAACCTTTGTGCACTGTTGGATGGGAATGTAATTGGTATGTGCATGTGTGCATGCTAAGTGGTTTCAGTGGTGTCCAACTCTACATGATCCTTTGGACTGTAGCCCGAAAGGCTCTTCTGTCATTGGGATTCTCCAGGCTAAAATACTGGAGTGCATTGCATGTCCTCCTCCAGGGGATCTTCCTGACTCAGGGATTGAACACTAGTATCTTATGTCTTCTTCACTGGCAGGTAGGTTCTTTATCACTAGCACCACCTAGGAAGCCCCATAATTGGTATACCCATTATGAAAAATAATATGAAAATTCCTTAAGAAATTAAAAATAGAGCTAGCATGTGATTCAGAAATTCTGAGTATATATCCCCAAACACAAAATCATTATCTTGAAAAGATTTTTGTACTTTCATGTTGATTGTAGTGTTTATATTAGCTATTACATGGAAACAATCTAGGTGTCCATCAACAAATGAGGAAAAGTGATATGTGTGTGCATGTGTCCACATCATGCAATGAAATGGGACATAATATACAGTACAGTTTTATTCTTCAGCCTTAAAAAAGTAAGACATCCTGTCATTTGCAATGACATATAAGACTGTAAGACAGTAGTCTTGTATAGATGTGAGAGTTAGACTATAAAGAAAGCTAAACACCAAAGAATTCATGCTTTTGAACTGTATTGTTGGAGAAGACTCTTGAGAGTCCCTTGGACTGCAAGAAGATCCAACCAGTCAATCCTAAAGGAAATCAGTCCTGAATATTCTTTGGGAGGACTGATGCTGAAGCTAAAGCTCCAATACTTGGACTACCTGAGGCAAAGAACTGACTCCTTAGAAAAGACCCTGATGCTGGGAAACATTGAAGTCAGGAAGAGAAGGGTATGACAGAGGATGAGATGGTTGGATGGCATCACCAACTTGATGGACATGAGTTTGAGCAAGCTCTGGGAGTTGGTAATAGACAGGGAAGCCTGGTGTGCTACAGTCCACAGGGTCGCAAAGAGTCAGACATGACTGAATGACTGAACTGAACTGAACTGAGGACATATTGACAAGTGAAATAGGCTCAGCACCAAAAGATAAATACTGTATAATTTCACTTACATGTGGAAGCTGAAAATGTCAAACTCATATACAAGTAGAAAGTAGAATGGTGGTTACCGGTGTCAGGGGCATGTGTAATTTTCTTGATTCTGTCTCCTCACAACAAAAATTTGAAGCAATGGACCAGCATTACAGCTCTCGAACAGATCCGTGTCACAGCTCTTGGACAGATCAGTGTCGCAGCTCCGTGTTACAGCTCAGTTTTATTTAGAAAATAAAGAAAAAAAAAGTCCTTGAGGTGTGAGGGCATGCTGACCCAAAAGATGAGAAGAGAAGATAGAGAGAGACACCCCCAGCCCTTTGGCTTCTCTTTTTATATGTTTTTTCTCCATCCCCTGGGCCTGCCGTATGTAAATTGGGCTAGCCAGGAGTGCTGTTTGTTCTACCTGAAGTCCTCATTCTGGTCCTCGGACCTTCCTTTGTTCTATTTTTTGTGGATTTTTCCCTTCCTTGTCTTTTGGCCACCACCATTCTGGACTCCTTTTTCCTATTCTAACTACCTAACATTCCCCCTTCAAGAGATGGGAGGCCCAATTCTTTGGGAATAGGGGCATCAAGGTCTCTCTGGCTACTTCCTGATGAACTGGGATGCTGAGGGGCATTGGGCCTCCCCCTCTTGCTAGTCTCAGGCCTCAGCGTCCTTATAGTGGGGTCCATTTAAGGGTGAGTGATATTTTCCATGGTTGGCTGTAGTTCTATACATCCTTGTTGAACTGGCACTGCATGCTGTAGCTTGTTGACCTGGGCAGAGACAAAACAGGTTAGACGATTGATAATACATGGAGCAATCACAAGCAGCATCAATATGGTGCAACAAGGACAAGTAGGGGCATTAGCCAACTCCAGATTTCCATTACCAGGATGGCTCAAGTCCCTCCTTGTTCAGGGATCAGAAGATCTATCTCCTGTCTGTTTTGGAGTACAACCCCTGCCAAGCTGTGTTGGCTCTTTAGAGCTGTCCTGAGAATTCTTATCCCCAGAAACTAGATTTTGGGGGTGTTCATTAGAATGGCACTCATTTGTAGTTCTGAATAGGTATCTGAGATCTCCCAGGGGCTCACAGGTTTATTGAGTGTCCTCTTCTGTTTTTTTTCTATGGCTTGACTCTTGAGTAGTGAATTCAGGAATCATGTTGGTAACTTGACTGCTGTGGGGGTAGAAAGTATTACATGGGGCTGTATTCCATGTGAGCTGGAGTTGAGCCTTTAGGGACCCATCTTTCCATACTTTAATTAGGACTTGAGTCCCTGGACTATATAGTGGTGACTCCTTAGAATCTTTTGGGTCCTGGTTTACACCACACAGCATATATCCTGTTGGAATTGACCAATGGCCATAGTATAAGACTGGAGGGTCTGAGCCTCGGGATCTAGGAAGAGGTCATTGACATAAACAAAAGGTCTCCCATATAGCATCTCATAAGGATTAAGACCAAACTCTTCCTTAGGGGTAATAAGGGTGCAGAGGAGAGCTATTGGTAAAGCACCCTTCCATTTCAGGGAGGTCTCCTGGGTTATCTTTTTTTTATCACTGATTTTAAGAATTGGTTGGCTCTTTCTACTTTTCTTGAAGACTGAGGCCTCCGGGCACAATGGAGATAATAAGTAATGTCCCATTGTCACTTTGTAATGACCTGGGCAGACCAAATCTTGGAATGATGTCATGGAGCAGTTTTTTACCACCTGCTCAGCTTTCTTAGTCCATGTTGGAAACCCTTCAGTCCATAACATCATGATGTATCAATCATAACTAATAGGTATTTATACCCTTGAGAAACTGGCATCTGGGTGAAGTCCATCTGCCAGTCCTCTCCTGGGTAGGTCCCACGTTGCTGGGCAGGCTGGGCCAACTGTGGTCTTTGAGCTTCTTGGGGGTTGTTTAATTGGCAAGTGTAACAAGAGAAGACCACTTGCCTTATAGTCATTTGGAGGCCTGTTCCTCTGAAGGACCTTTCCAGTAATCTTTGGAGGGCCTTCTCCCCTAAATGAGTGGTGGCTTGTAAGGAGTTAACCAACTTGCACTGGAGCTTCCCAGGCAGAAAAACGTGTCCCTCCTTTTGGAACCACCTCATATGATCTTCTAGAAAGCCCTCATTCTTAGCTTTAAGAGTCTCACCTTTAGTATACGAAGGAGTTTCTGGCAAATTAGTCTGTGGAACTAAGGTGGCAACCCCTATTAGGTCATTGTTCTATAATTCTGCTCTCTTAGCTGCCTGATCAGCTGCTTGGTTCCCTCGTGCCACTTCCATGCTCCCTTTTTGGTGTCCTTTACAGTGGGAGACTGAAACCTCAGCAGGTAGATGGACTGCCTCCAAGAGTCTAAGGATTTGATCACCATATTTGATTGGGGACCCTCGGGTGGTCACTTGTCCTCTTTCTTTCCAAATAGCAGCGTGTGCATGTAGCATCAGAAAGGCATACTTGGAGTCAGTGTAAATGGCTACTCTTTTTCCTTTTCCCAGCTCTAAAGCTCAAGTCAGGGCTATGAGCTCAGCTAATTGGGCTGAAGTACTTAGTGCAAAGTCCAGATTGGTAAACTTTTGAAGGGCTTCTTTTAGCCTTTCCAGAAAGGCAGTGGGGTTCTCGTTGGGCTCCTGAGTTATTGCTGAGACCTGGGCATAGCTGATTACTTTTTGCTGGGCTGCTTTCAGTCCTTCCTTCACACAGATCAGAAAATGATCCCTTTCCCAGGGATCATGCTCAGGGTCATTATAATTCCAATTAGGATCTGAGGAGGGACTGCGGTTTCCCCTACTGGGGGTATTTATCGCTTGACATGTGAAGCCCCATTGCATACCTTCAGGCTTCCTTTAAGACCCTAGGATGCTCAGGGCCAGATAAAGTTTGACTAAATATGACCATGATGTCCTTCCATGTCAAGTCAAAGGCCAAGGTAATGTGTTGGAATGTATCTATATCTTTGCCTGGGTCATCTGTATAGCTTCCCAGGTCTTGTTTGATCTGTCTTAGTTCTAAGAGGGAGAAAGGCTTATGAACCCAAGTTGGTCCAAATTCTCCTGCAGTTTCAGCTAAGGGACATACTCATGTTGGCTTTTTGAGGGGATGCTTCCGGATATGGGGGCATATTTGCATACAAGGAAGGAGCCCCAGGCAACTCGGGAGCTATGGAAAGTGAGCCTTCACGAGGGGAGGGGAGAGCGGTTCCTTCTCTTGGTTGCCTGTGCCTAACACCGCTGGCCTAGTAGGCTCATTTTTAGGGCATACAATAATCCTGTACTTAAAACAGAGTTCCTTCATATCTCTTAGTCGGAAGAAAATTTGGACATAGGGGATTTCTGTCCATTTCCTTTGTCTTTTGCAGAATAATTCTAGCTGCAGAATGGTATTGAAATTTAAACTCCTATCCTCAGGCCAGTGTTCCTTGTCCCCCAGAGGATACTGTGGCCACATAGTGGCACAAAAGAATTTTAAGTGACTTCTCCTTAGAGTTAGAGGATCGAACAGCTTCCAGTTATCAAGGATGCATCTCAAGGGCGTCTGCTGGGAAGTGGATTGGTTATTTCCCATGAAACACAGTCATGACAGGGAGGAAAAGAAAAGAGAAAGAAAGGAAAAGAAAAACCTAACAGGCCTCCTTCAATTTCCATGGGTGGACTTCCTTAAGGGGTGAGCCTTTTTGAGGCTTGTCCTACCCAGTACTGTTGCAACCTGAGAACCAGGCATTTCTGGGTCAGGGTGCAGATACCCAGGAAAGCTGAGGCATGACAGCCTCCTGGAGATCAAATCCCAGGCAGGTTGAGGCAGGTCAGCCTCCTGAGAACTGAGTCCCTGGGCAGGTCGAGGTGTGATGACCTCCTGGGACCCCTGGACTGGCGGATCCCCAAGCAGGTTGAGGCATGACAACTTTTTGAGGACCAGATCCCTAGGCAGGTCAAGGCAGGTCGACCTCCTGGGACCCCTGGAATGGAGTTGGGCATCCCCAAGGTCTCCAGTGTGACCAGTACTGGGTAGGATTAAGGGGTTGTAATTTTAACTCATTGCCAGTTTGTTCTCCACAGATGGTAATAGATATCATGATGTAAAGCAACCCAAGGCTGTGCCCTGAGACTGGAAACCTGGTGAAACAGTCATAAGCCTTATCCTCTTACTGCTCTAAGGGAATGTAAGTCACTGATTTCCTCCCCTAGTCCTCCATAAGAGCAGCTTAGGATGTTTCCAATGGTAAACATTTCATTATCATAGACCCACTTTATGTAATAACAGAAGTAATGACAAAGGAGTGGGTTATCTGGTCCTGTTAGGGGAATTAAGAGTATTTTAATAGTAAGTGGGGTGGAGCAATGTTGCCTACAAGGGGGAAGGGTCCTGGTTGTAGGAGTTAGTAATTGGCTTAAGAACAAATTGATAAGAGGCAACAGACCAGATGACCAGATGTTCCATAAAAGTGGAGTGGAGATTTGATTTGGTGATGGGGGTGGGGGATTATGTTTGTAACTTTAGAAGAAGGGTGGTAAGGGTTTGGGTCCAATTGGCCTGCAGGGCTAACTTCCAAAGTGGCAAACATTATCCCTGAAAGCCCAATTGCCTTTGAAGAGATGCCAGCAGATGGACTTCTTGCAGACATTGTGTGCCTGTCTCCCGCCTAGCAGGTTCACTGAGATGCTGATGTTGCACATGTTGTAGGGAAGCATGGAAGATGAAGGCCTGAATATCTAGAGGGATTGGATATTATACAGTATATCCCTCTCAAGGGCCAGCTATTTTCTGTTTGTCCTTCCAGAAGATTGTAGAGGCAACATTGTGGGCCTGGACGGGGCTCAGGAAAAGAACATGAAACAGGAGAGAAGGGGGCAGGGCACAGCTTCTGAAAGAACGACATAGCACAAGGGCATAACATAAACTGATTAAAATCAAATGGGTCCAAGATGACAAATCAAATTCAACTAAACCTTGATCCCCAATCTGCATGCTAGATGACACACCCAGGTGGCAGGACAGTTCCAAAGCACTGTCAAAAGATGGAGGAGTGGGTGGTTCCCCAATGGTTGGGATGATTCTCCCACTCATTAGCATATGAATTTACCCAGCGAGCAAAAACTAGCCACACTACATTCCATGGCCAAAGCACTTGCCCCCTGCAACGGCCCACACCCTGCTGAGTGTGGTTCTCTCTGAATCCAAACAAGTCCACCTCTTACCTATCGCTGTGTCTCTAACTGAATATTTGCAATGAGACATCAGAGCCTGAGCTTCATTAGGTCCTGAAGCCAGGCATCATGGGTTTTGGCTGGGCTCAAGTCCCAGGAGAGAGGAGCTGAAGGACAGAAAGAAAAAGCAGTGGGAAAATCGTGCCAAGGAATCCCCTTCATAACCTGCCAGAAAATCTGCTAAATACCTGACCTGTACTCATAGTTTTCATTGGCCTGACCCTTGGCACAAAGAAGATTAAGGACAGAAGAACCCCCACCGGCTTGGGTAACAGCTACTAGAGTGCAGAGGATAGCGGATCCTTCAGGACACACTGAGGAGTAGCCTCTCCAGAGTCCCTCAATTGCACCCACTGCCACTCACGGGGGGCGGGGGGTGGGGGTTTCAAGGAAATAAGGAAGGAGAGATTGTAAAGGAATTAAGATTACAATTTAAGATTGTAAAGGAATTAAGAGATTGTAAAGGAATTAAGGCATATGTCCTTCCAGCCATAGGAGTGAGGACGTCCTATCTTAACCAGAGGTCTTCTGGAATCTGAGACTGAGCTGCATGAGGTTTCTGCTGAGTTTGTTTTTTGCCGTCCCAGTTGGTTTCCAGCACACTGGGCTTCTTATCACCCATCCTGTGCTGGGTTTTCTTCGTGTTCCACTTCCACTGTGGGAGCTTTTGCTGAGTTGGGTTCCTGCTGTGCTTGGCCTCCTCTTTGCAGGGGCCGCACAGAGGTTGTTTCAGCCCGGTTAAATTGGAGTCATGGCACCATAGATGTCGGGAGAGTGTGTAATTTCCTCGGTTCTGTCTCCTCACAACAAAAATTTGAAATGATAGACCAGCATTACAGCCCTCAGATAGACCATGTCACAGCTCTAGGACAGATCAGTGTTACCTCTCCGTGTTACAGCTCAGTTTTATTTAGAAAATAAAGGAAAATACGTCCTCGAGGTGTGAGGACATGCTGACCCAAAAGACGAGAAGAGAAGAGAGAGAGAGAGGAGCCCTTTGGCTCCTCTTTTTATGTTTTTTCTCCTCCCCCTGGGCCTGCCGTAAGTAAACTGAGCTAGCCAGGAGTGCTGTTTGTTCTACCTGAGGTCCTCATTCTGGTCCTTGGACCTTCCTTTGTTCTATTTTGTGGATTTTTCCCTTCCTTGTCTTTTAGCCACTGCCATTCTAGACTCCTTTTTCCTATTCTAACTGCCTAACAACTGGAAATGGAGATCATAGATATTAGTCAGATGTTACAAACTTTCCATTAAGTAGCATGAATAAACTCTGGAGATCTAATATACCATGTGATAACCACAGTTAACAATACTACTTTTGTTACCTAAAATTCCTAAGAGGGTAGATCTTTAATATTTTCATCACACACACACAAAAATAATAACTGTGAGTCTGTGGGTATGTTAATTACCTGATTGAAGTAATAATTTAGCAATGCATATGCACATCAAACTATCACATTGTAGATTTAAGTATATACTAATTTTGTCAATTATGTATCTCAGTAAAGCTGGAGTGAGAAGGAAACTTAAGGCCAGTCACAATTTTATGAATGATGTTCTTACATTTTTAAAAAATGATTATATTACCTTGAATGAATATGTGGTAATTATATTAGTATGTCTAAAATATTTTGTGTTAAACGTTTCAAAAGAAAAAAATGAAAGTCTGAGATTATGATGCATAAGTAATGGAATATTTTTCAAGATTTCATTAGTATTCTCCTTAGGAATTTTTATAGAACTGAAAGAGATTTTTAAGCTAAAAGAGATGTATGCACCTATAATTATCCCAATAGTCACAAACTAAATAGAAGCAAGCTGTTATTTGATAGCCAAAGATGTCACATAATTAATCCAATGGACAGTAGTCTTCTCTTGGGAAATCTTATGTTTGGTCCTTTAGAAGTTATCCCGCCATCAACCTTATACAGACATACTCACTGAGGAAAAAAACAGCTTTGTTGCTGACTATTTAACACGTAAAAGAAGTGACATTTTCTCAATTAAGCCTTTTGTATTTTAGGTATTTTAAAACACACCTGGGTAGTCTCTATTCAATGTGTATAAGGTACAATCAATTGGAAGCTTTCTGATACTTCTAAAAGGCTAACAAGAAATAGTAGAGAAAAAGAATTTAGTTTTGTTTAACTGTCTTAACAAAGTTTGGCAAAAACATTTAAAGTGCTATTTTTCAAAGTCAGTTTATTTTGGGGGAGTGGAGACAGGTAAACTTTTCTTCTTTGGAGTAGCAAAAGTGTCAAGGAGTGAAAAAAAAAAGTAACCTTTTAGTTCTCAGGGCCTTACCTAATCAATTTAAAACAAATTTTCTTTTGAGAATAAAAATAACTTTAACACAAAACACTAAAATGGATTTAAAAGTAAGAGTGTAAATATAGTTTCCTTTCAAATTATATTCGCTTTTTCTTTGAACAGACATCTCAAATTTAGTGAGAGAACCCATATCCTTCTTAAAAGGTTATTTCCTTGATTTTTTTTTTCTTTCTTCCTTTCTTTCTTTTTTTTTAATGCTATCTGTTCAATTTTCTTGAAGAGATTGTCTTTAAAATTCAGGCTATGTTTGGGGAAAAGAGGGTATAGGGGTAAATTGGAGAATCTGCAATTCTCATTTTATTCTGGAAGATAATTCTGTTTTCAGTGTGGAACAGGTATCAGGAAAATTTACCAAAGAAACAGAATGAAGAAATGGTACAGTTGCCAAACTTCTCCCAATACAGGTCATCACTATATGGATTCATTGTTTAGTGTAAAAAGAGCAGTGAAAACAGCAAGCATTCAATTCAAATGTAAGAACACACACACCTAAAAAACTGATTTAAAAGACAAAGAAGAATGAATGCATCCCTTCAGCTAGATTTAGCTTCAGTGCCTGCTTTCTCAGTCCTGTCTGTCTCTCTGCAACCCCAAAAACTGTAGCCCGCCAGGCTCCTCTGTCCTTAGAATGATCCAGGGAAGAATACTAGAGTGGTTGCCATTTCCTACGCCATTGGATCTTCCTGACCCAGGGATTGAACCTGTGCCTCTTGCATCTCCTGCATTGGCAGGCAGATTCTTTACCACTACACCACCTGGGAAGCCCCTTAGCTTCAGTACCACCTGGGAAGCCCCTTAGCTTCAATAGCTTTAACACTAAGAAATGATTGAATGAAGTTTCATTAGAGTTGAAAAGAAGGTGGTCAGGGACTGGTGATAGGTAAGACGAAGTTTCATCAAGTGCTGATGAGGAAGTATTTGAAAGCAGACAGATTATAAAAGTGAATCTTTCATCTTCATATGTGTATCTGGAAGGTACTTTAGGTTTATCTTTGTACTTGCTATTATAAATTCACAGTTCTTGATATTTCAAACCATGAGTTCAATTTAAGTCCTGAGATTCCCTTGTTTAGCGCTGGTGCAGTAAATTTAAAGGAAAATATGTAATAAAAATTATTTTGCCAAGACTTATTTATTTCAGTAAAAACAAGACAGTTGTATGACATAATTAAAAATGGATACTTTTCATAAGAGGAAAGAAAAACTGTATTTCTTCCATTTACCTTACTAATGGATCATTTCATTGTTTAAGGTGGCAATATAATCATCTAAATATAGTTATTCAGTTTCAGCTCTGAAAGTGTTTCACATAAGATATAAGTTGAAGTTATAAGTCAGTTTCTAGTATAGCTCTTTTTAACAGTCCTTCTAAAGCTAGTGGCTGCATCATTTTTGCATCCTTCCCTTCTTATTTTCTGCTTCCTGAAACCTGAAAATTCTGGGATTGAAGTAACAATATTCCAAACAACTTAAAGGTGGAAATCATTTGCTTTGCGTGGATAATCAGAAGCGTTCCTGGTTCTTTGATGACCACAAAACTGCCAAGCAGCCCAGAACTTCTTATCTCAGTCTCACCTGAGCTATCTCTGCATCTATCCGTCTAGCTGTCTGTCTATATTTGTGGTTATTATCTGGGTTGTTTGCATTTGGACCTCATCTAACTTCTGGAAACAGTCATGATGATGAGGATACTCTGTTTGCACCAACCTTTCTTAAAATTTGATAATTTCAATGGACAGTTTTCATTTGCTGGTTTCTATGAATCAGTTGCTCCAAATGCATGGTTCCTGCCAATTCCACATCATTTATTCATCAGATATTTATTGAGTCTGGCATTGCTTTAGGTGCTGCAGATAGTAGCAGAAGAAAAAAACTTTTCCTCTACCCTATACGGTTTAACACTGGGACTCTCAAATTAAATTGACAAAAAACAAGTTAAACAGATTTATTTTATTTTTATGTGTTTGAGGCCTCCATAGAAAAGAAGTGGATTCCCAAGCAATGGTTAGACTTGGAAGCTTATATTTTTAACAAAAGGGAATACATTGTGGGCTAGACAAAGAAAGGGAAATTTGGGTTTCTGGGAGGGTAAATATAAGGGGAAATTAATGGAAAGTAAAGGCTATTTTAGTAAGCTTTTTGTTTGTTTTGTGGGTTTTCATTTTTGATTTTGTTTTATTTTTGGTGATGACTTGTCTTAATGTTGATTCTCCATCTTCTTCATGGCCATAAAAATCTCACAGAGAAAGGATTTTGGGCAGTCCTCACTTCTCTGAAGTTTCTGTCTTTAGTTACAGAAGGGAAGTTCTGAGAAAGCTTCTTTCTAGTCTGTTGATTCTCAATTACCTTCAGCTCAGAATAATCCATATTCAAAAGTGGCATATGACAAGGTGGTGTATTCTGAGTTCCTACAGGATAAATTATAATATAAAAACAAACAAGGCCTCTGCCCCTTGAGGGACCTAAAACTGGTGATAATTTTGTCAATAACCTTAGAAGCACATATAGAATGCAATCTGTGGCACTTGCTAGAAAAGAGAAAAACTCATCACCATCAGATAGTGTTAAAGGAAGTGGGGAGTGTAGCAGGGCTAGGAATGAAACAGCAGGTGCAATTCTCTCAACAACAAAATGTCTTTAGCAAAGAATAATTATCAACCCTAAAAAAGGCACTGCATATTTCTTAAAGGATATTCTAAAATGAGATAGAAAGTGGACAGAGAAACATGTGAGAAAGATCTGATAATGTAAGATTTGTTACTAGCAAAGAAGGACTGTGAAGAAGGCTGAGCGCCAAAGAATTGATGCTTTTGAACTGTGGTGTTGGAGAAGACTCTTGAGAGTCCCTTGGACTGCAAGGAGATTCAACCAGTCCATTCTGAAGGAGATCTGCCCTGGGATTTCTTTGGAAGGAATGATGCTAAAGCTGAAACTCCAATACTTTGGCCACCTCATGCAAAGAGTTGACTCATTGGAAAAGACTCTGATGCTGGGAGGGATTGGGGGCAGGAGGAGAAGGGGACGACAGAGGATGAGATGGCTGGATGGCATCACTGACTCGATGGACGTGAGTCTCAGTGAACTCTGGGGGTTGGTGATGGACAGGGAGGCCTGGCGTGCTGCGATTCATGGGGTCGCAAAGAGTTGGACACTACTGAGCAACTGATCTGATCTATGTGTTTAAGGGAAACCAAAACTATTATGCCTGGAGTATCTTGGACATGGCATGTTCTGTGTATGTGAGTGTGTGTGTGTGTATGTGTGTGTGTGTGCGTGCATACACAACAGGAAAGTATAATCAGAGAGGCCATAAGAAGGAGTGTGAATTTTAGATTTTTATTTAGGTATAATAGAAATCCATCAGAGTGTTGCTGATTGTAGATTTATCTGAGATGGATAAACATTTTTATATATGTTTTGCAAATACTAATACAAATGAATTTAGGAAATGGAATAATCATATCTAGCTGGGAAGACAAAAAAAATAAGTATAATTACAGATTTTTCTTTAAAATAGACTATGTTTGATTTTCAGGGAGACAGATATCCAATTCATTCTTTAAAATCTACCTGAAATACATCTTTCTATTTTTTTGTTACTCTGATTTTATCTGCTTTGTGCTTTCTACCTTGCTAAAATAGTTTTTCTCCTTTTGCCCCAAAGTTCTTTGATCTTTAATATCCTCTTAGATTATAGTAGAGATTTATTATATCTCTCTAAGCTCCAGGTACTCTAAAACTACTCTATTACAGCACTATTCACACAGCACTTAAGGATAAAAGTTCTGGATCCAGACTATCTGGCTTGAATCTGTGCTCTCCATATGCTATGTGGATTGGGCAAATTACTGAACTTCTATTTGCTCTAATTTTTTCATGTGTAAGAGAAGAATAACAATATTATCTATAAATGAATCAATACATGTAAGTAGCAAAAAGCAGTATCTGATAAATAAATATGCTAAAATACATATTAACTCTTTCTCTTATGATTACTATTGCCTTTTAGATATACTGGAGATGACATATGGTTTGTGTGACCAAACAAACTCCCCTTATAAAACATACCAGCTGACAATCACGAAGACATCTACTACATTGTTCATCCAAACAGAGATTACAGCATTCACTTTTCAACTTTAGAAACATTCTTCTAACTAATCAGAATGCTAGTTCAAAATGTAAACTTGATCATAGTTCTCTATTTTTAAAATGCTTCAGTTTCTCTTTTCTTTAGAAAATTCTCTGTGACTCTTGACTGGCCCTCATCATTGATATCATCATGGATGACTATCATTGTCTTTTTCATCATCATCACCATTGGTCATTTTCATGTCCTAAAGCTTGTGCTGGGTTTCCCTGGTGGCTCAACTGGTAAAGAAGCTGCCTGCAATGTGGGAGACCTGGGTTTGATACATGGATTGGGAAGATCCCTTGGAGAAGGGAAAGGCTACTGACTCCAGTGTTCTGGCCTGGAGAATTTCATGGACTGTATATCCATGGGGTCACAAAGAGTCAGACATGACTGAACAACTTTCACTTTCAAGGCTTGTACTGAATATTTTATCTACAATTTTTCTTTTAATCCTCACAAAATCTCATGAAGTGAATATTTTTAATATATTCATTTATGAAATGGGGAAACTGAGGGTAAGAGAATTTAGACTACTTGCATAAATCATATAATTTATAAGAGATAGAGACAGATTTCAAAGCCTGAGAGTCTGATACCAGAGCCCTTGATATTGAACTTAAGTTGTATTACCTCTCCATAACGTGTTGATTAGAAGAAAAATGAACTATATGATTAAATACCTTTTCTTATCTTCTTTTTGCTACATCTCAGCCTCATTTCCTGCCCCCTCCCGCATCACTGTGTACAATGCAGACCTTCTGATGTTATTTTCTTTGCACTGAAATGTTTATTTTGTCTCTCAACTTTTACACATGCTGGACTCTCTTCCCGGGGCATTTTCCCTTGTGCAATTTCCCTGAAAGATACCTCATCTTCTATGAAGTAAAAACTTCAATGGCACTTGTTCTGTTACACTTTTTATTATCTACGCCATGTGGCTCAGACAGTAAAGTGTCTGCCTGCAATGCAGGTGACCTGTGTTCCATCCCTGAGTCAGGAAGTCCTGGAAAAAGAAATGATAACATACTCCAGTACTTTTGCCTAGAAAATCCCATGGTTGGAGGAGCCTGTTAGGCTACAGTCCATGGGGTTGCAAAGAATTGGACATGACTGAGCAACTTCATTTTCTTACCACTTTTATTTGGTGCCCCATTCTGTTCACACAGATATAGTTTGATCACATTCTAAGAATCAATTTACATATCTCAGTTTCCCAACTAGACTGTAGGTTCTATTAAGACAAGTAAGTGTCCACCTTCTATACCACTGAATTACTACTGTATTGGCACATAATAAATGCTTGAGGATAAAAAGGATAAAAAAAAACAGATGGAGTTAGGCAAGGAAGACTTTATTCAGACTATTGCAAAAGGGGGAGATATTGAACTTAATTAACTCTGCTGAAATACAGGGTAAGGACTTTTTAAAGGTTGGGATGAGCTGGTGAAAAACTACTAGAAGATGTTGAGGAGAGGTGAGTCGATGTGGTGAGGTCATTTGTGCTTGTCGCCAGTGCTTATTATTAGGCCCAGATCCACATGTAAAAACTGGGCGATAGAGGTGCTATCTTTCTTGATGATTACATCTCAAAAGAATGGCTCCTAAGTCTTTGAGAAAGACATTCCTGGGTCGTTAAAACTGGTGAGACATTGGGAAAAGAGCTGAAAGGGCCAGAGCAATAATTCACAATTGCAAACTTAAAGTGAATGCTCTGAGAAAAGGGAGGTCAGGAAGAAACTTGTGTAAAGTTTAGTGAAGCCAAGGGGAATTGTAAGGCCAGCTTAGTTGAGATCTATGTGTTAAATAAATGGATAATAAATCAGAAATTTTGACCACTCCATCCTACAGTTAAAAAAAAAAAAAGTGTGACATGTACTGATTGAGAACTTTTACATGACTTTGTATTTATAGAGTTTAGATATGCACATGACATTTGCTATTAAATATTCAAACTAATTGTTCTGATTACATTTGCATATTTTTCTAAATCATAAAAATAAACTAACATTATTATAATACAGTACTTCGCAAGTAGATTAATGTTTTGGTTGAATATTTTAGTTCTCAAATACTGTAGTTTCTAAGAAATTACTGATGATGTTAGAGTGCATTGTAAGTAAATAACTCAATATAAACATAGTCCTTGGTTAGAGCACAAATAATTTTAAATGGTGTTTAATATTGCTTAAATTATTGTGGCTGTAAAGAACATACATCTAATCTAATTAAACCTGTGTAATTTCAAAGAAGGTAAACTTAACAGCTACATTAATATTCCCCAAAGTGTCATTAAATATGGTATTGGTTATGTTTTCAAAGTAGTTTTGCTTTCATTTTTTGGACATTAAGAATTTTATGAATCATTTGAAGTATAGGATAGCAGTTAATTTAGCTATATATATATCATATTGTTCAGTTTAGTTCAATAGCTCAGTCATGGCCGACTCTCTGGGACCCCATGAACTGCAGCATGCCGGACTTCCCTGTCCATCACCAACTCCCAGAACCTGCTCAAACTCATACTGTACATTCTTTAAATCATATGTTGTTGTTTTTTTTTCCTTTCCAGCATCACCCTTTTCTCTCCCAATTCCAGAAGCCCAACCATGTGCATGTTTATAGAGGTTAATCTCAGACCTGAATTTCATTAACTGACCATAGCCATAGTTGAGTTCCTACAGTAATGAGTTCATTGGGCAGAAATTTTACAAAGGTATGGGGGGAAGGGAGGGGTAAACATTATCTACATTTGAAAGGACCAAATTTACAAATCAGCAGCTTTAATGAAATTTTTTTCTCCTTGACTAACTGGGAGTTTATTTGCATGCATTCTAAGTGGCAGTGCATGGGAAACTAAGATTTTTGTTATTTTGGTTTAACACAGACTCACCCAGAAAGCACAACCCTGATTTTGCATGAGAAGGACCATCGACAGAACTTAAAACGTGAGTCCTGTTGATTTATACTATTGAATTCTATGTTATATTACTGCCCTTGTAATAAGACATGGCACTTATGAAGATATATAATGAAAGTCTTGATTTAAGTGTTAAGTCTAGACTATAAGAGGTATAGAAAGTAAGAACTGATATGTCTTCATATCAATTTAAGGAATTCTAGTAATCAGTAGATACTTAACTTTGAAGAAGATAATATATTTGTGCTTTCATTGATACTTAATTTAAAGCATATAGCTTTATATAGTTTTAATAGTCCAATTTATTTATGGCTGATAAAATATATAAATATATTCCATTACAAATAAACATTTCCCATGCTATTTTATGCATAAATTATTTTTTTTATCTTTTCTATGATTATTATCCCTAAGTACTTAGAGCATATATTTAGTGTCTCAGATTTTCTCTGAGTTTTTTCAAATGGAATAAGGAGCTGTTTCAAGATAAAAAAGATCGGTGCATCTTTCTTCCTTGTTGGGCCACAGATCTTTCAGTTACTGACTAACTGTTGGCATCTCTTCTCCTGTTGGCTTCTGATAAGTCGTCTTTGATAACCGGCTGTTTTTTCTTGCACTTTGCCATGGCTACAACTCGAGGGTATCAGAACTGTCAAAAATAAAAGTAAAGAGGAGAGGCACAGAGCTTATGAAAGTTAGAGAAGACCTAAGGCCTGGTATCAGCTGATGAATTTCTCAGCTGGCAGGTAGTTTTCACTTTACCCCATTTGCTGTCACAGTGTACAGTACCTGAAATAATAAGGGAATCTTTCCGCCAATAATGGACAATGGGGGCTGTTTGCTTTGTGAGAATCTGCCAAGGCAACATGCCATGTGGCTTTATCTTTGAAAGTGAGCGTGAAACAAGCTTGCCTGGCTACAGATAAGCGACTTAGAAGGAATCCTATTCAGATGTACCTGTCACTAATTTATCTGGAGGTTTTGTGATTCATACATACTGCTCTGTGTGTGATGAAGCATTAAATTGGTTTCCTCTGGGAGCAGGTCACATTCAGGGGTCGTTAGACCTGTGCTATGGGATGGTGCATGCTTGATTCATATAACCCTCACTACTGAATTTTTATCTGTTAGAAGGCTGGTAGTGTGAACATATGTTAGATGATCTCTTGCAAAATTTCAACATCAAAGAGATTGACAAAAATTTATCTATTAATATGCAAGTGTTTGTAACAAAAAATTAATCAACCTTTCTGCTGTTAGCACAGTCATTTATTCTGATAATTGAGTACAGGTATGTTTCCCTATAATAGCCTTACTCTTGATGAGTGTATTTCTGTGGCTCCTTTATTTATTGAAACACAGGGATGTGTACTTAACTGCATTACTGTATAGTTAAAAAAAAATGCACAGTTGATTTGAAACAGGTCTCATGAAAGAAAAACTTTAAGAAACAAAGAGTTTTCCCATTTAAAATATTGTTTTCTACTGTGGCAATTCTACCTTATTACTCTATATATTTTGAAAGAAAATGGCATACCTCAGAAAATGAGACAGATAGTGTTTCAAGAACAAAACCAAAAAACCCCATTCTTCATTTTATTATTTCCATGATGGGGTACATAAAACTAAAACCTAATATCTTCCCTTGGGTTTTTAACTGTGCTCCATTTTGTGTAAAATTAAGTCAATAAAGAAGTAGTTAAATGAAAGCAAACTGTGAAATCTTTCTAAAGTATTTTTAGCATGCATGACAACAGTCTTAACAGTGGGTAAATTGGCAATATAAACTGATAGGTTTTATTTTTTTAATTTAAAATTGTTTCTTCTGTATCACAATTCAAAAAAAAAAAAAAGAACAAAAAACTTGATCATTTCATGAAGTAGCAAAATGAAAGCTCTTACAACTGAATGAACATGATGACTTTATGCTACCTTTTTATGGTATAAGTCTTTTGATTTTGTCCAGTTGTAAACATGTGGAACATTTAATAATAAAACTGGAATTTTCTTATTAATGAGTTAAAGCTTAATTAGGCTATTACTGTAGGAACCAATAGGTCATTTATGCATAATTCATAATATTCAAATAAAATATTCGTCAAACTTCACAGTCCTCAAATTCAGCTGTGATCTTAAAATCTTGTAAGGCCTCCTAATAAACAGGAGTGTTAAATAAATATATTGAAGAATATTATTTTAAGATTTCAAAATAGTCTACTAAGCATTTTGTGGGGGGGAAAGAAAGAAAAGTAGTTCCTGAAACTAAGGAAAAAAATGCTATTATACTATAAACAAAGTACGCATGATTATGCATGTTTCTGCTCCCTTCTCCCCATTCTATTTTTTTGTCTATAGACAATAAAACAATGTGTAAACTTTCAATTTCCCATATGTTTATTAAAATCTATTATATGCCTCTCTATGAGATATTTTCTTAATTTCTTTTAAGAAAAATCTTTTAAAATACAGACAAAATTCACATTATTTTGAGAGTAATTAAAATGAACCATTTTGTTAGAGACATTTAAAGGATCTAACAAGCATTTTGCTGCTTAGATTATAATGGTAATTTTAGACATTTTTCTGTATCTATCATCAGTTTTTCCTCTGTCCTGTTTTTGTAATTAATTTTTTAATGATATATTTCAGATGTACAGAATTATAATTTACCATCTCTATACACAACAGAGAAATCACCACCAGAAGTCTAATTATAATCCTACTCCACTCAGTTGAGCCTGGTTTGCTCATTTTGCCTACTCTCAAATTCCTTCCCCTTAGATAATTACTAATCTTATCTCTGTATCTATGTGTTTATTTATTTTTTTTAGATTTGACTTATAAGTGAAATCACAAGATATTTGTATTTTTTTGTCTGAGTTATTTCACTTAGCATTATTCCTTTAAGGTTCATCCATGTTGTGGCAAGTGGAAGGATTTCATTCTTTTTATGGCTGAGTAGTATTCTATCACATAAATATACCACAGCTTCTTTATCTATTCTTTTATTATCCTTATTCCATAAGGACACTTATGTTGTTTCCACATCTTGACTATTTTAAATAATGGTGCAGTGAGCATAGGGGTATGTATATCTTTTTGAATTAGTATTTCCTTGTTGCCCAGAAGTGGAATAGCTTCATCATATTATAGTTCTATTCTTAATATTTTGAGGAATCTCCATAACTATTTTCCATGACTTCACTATTTGATAGTCCTATCTACAGTGTATGAAGATTCCTGTTTTCTACATACTCTCCAACATTTGTTATTTCTTATCTTCTCAATAATAGCCTTACTTTTTGTCTATTCTTTATGTGGTAACTCCCCATATTTCAGACTCTGCTTACACAACTTTAATGTATCTCTTCAAAAAAGTATTTTCTAATAGTCTAATCTAGTGTTAATCTCTTATAGACTTCTTTGATCTCATAACATTTGCCATAATATTTAAGTATTTCCCCTATATTTTATAAATATGAATTATATAGATAATATGCTATATATATTGAGAGCAAAAGAATATTATATACTTGTTTGTATCTCTTCTACAAAACTAAGTATAATTTCAAGTGTCTAGGATAGTGCCTTGATATAATAAACAGTCAATAAAATTTGTTAAGTGAATAAAATCATATCATACAACAAAATAATTCCATATATAAGAAATATAATGTATATATTATATACATAGTAAAAAAGTTATATAATTACTGGTTTATTTAACAAAATAATTTCAAATTCATATCCTATACAAATAGAGAAGTTGGCAAGCTTGACACAGTACCTTCCACACAACACAACTGAAGCCTACAAAAACCTATTAGATATTAAGTGACATGGAATCCATAGCTAGTATTATCTTAGAATAATTACAAATTTTTCTGTGGCTATTTTTAAAATAGTTTAAAGAGAAGCAAAAATATCTATGATTTTTAGAAACATCCATTTATTTTACAAGCACTTATTGAGAATCGTCTATGTGTGAAACTGTGCAGAGGTCTAGGAGATTTATTATTGTAAATGGTTAACTCTCACCTCATGAAATCAATATTTATAGTCAGAAAATTCCATTTATACTTTTAAAAATATAGTAGACGTTGAAAATGTTAATAACATTTAGCAGAATTAGAGTTCGTTTTCAGCTGAGGGAAATAACACCAGCGTATTGCAGAGGTTGATTTGACACTAATCTTTGAAGAAAGCTGAAGGAATTCTTGGCACAGGGAATAGCATAAGTAGAGGCATATAGAAGGTGTTTTGTAAGAATTAGTTGCTCATTTCACCAGGTATATCAACTAAATGTAAGGGATATATTAAGTTGTTTGGTAGATGTTATGGATGGAAGTTATATCTGAAAGTAGATTAGGACAAGATTGTGGAAGATTAAACATTAGTTTAAGAGATAAGGATTTTGTTGGCATATAGTTATGTCCTTGGATCATGTTCAATCTCTTATTATCTTAGAAGCATATAAAAAATAAGAATGTGATTATTTTGAATGATAGTTTACACAGAAAAATTTGGCATTAGGTAATATAAGATCTCCCTTTTGTTTGTGCTATACATTTGTATACATGCATATATATACATGTATGCCCTAACACACACAGGGGTGTTTGTCTGCATGTCTGCATAGATAAATGTGTACCACTTAATCTGGCTTTATTTGACAAAATACATTAGAGGAGAAGTCAGTGTCATGTATAGAAATTACTAATGACTTTAACAAATACTCAATAAACTCATAAAGCAAGGAAACATGAAATAAAATAGCAGTAATGAAAGGCTTCCCTGGTTGCTCACCAGTAAAGAATCTGCCTGCAATGCCAGAGATGCATGTTCAATCCTTGGGTCAGGAAGATCCCCTGGAGAAGGAAATGGCAACCTACTCCAGTTTTCTTGCCTGGGAAATCCTGTGGACAGAGGAGTTGGCAGGCTGTGGCCCATGAAGTCACGGAAGAGTCGAAGAAAACTTAGTGACTAAACAACAAACAAATGAAGGGCATATCTTTCAGAGAAACATGGGGGGAAACTCATAAGAATGATAACTTGTAAAATATTAATAAGAAAAGAGAAATCAAATGTTGTTTTACACTCTGATGTTTGTTTGTTTATTTTACTTTTTAGTAGAGTATAGTTGATTTACAATGTTGTGTTAGTTTCAGGCATACGGCAAGTGAATCAGTTATACATATACATATAACCATTCTTTTTTAAGATTCTTTTGCCATATAGGCCATAACAGAGTACTAAGTTGAGTTCCCTGTGGTCTACAGTAGGTCCTTATTAGTTATCAGTTTTAGTGTATATATGTCAGTCAATCCCAATCTCCCAATTTATCCCTCCCACCCTTATGCCTCAGTAACTGTAAGTATATTTTCTACATCTGTGATTCTACTTTCTGTTTTATAAATATATTCATTTGTGCAAAAGTCAAAGTGTTCAATTAGACCTTGATGATTAAAAAACCAAGATACCTGTAACTGATTACTTCCCTAAATGTATTCTTTATAGCACATACAATGCAAAATATAAATAGGAATTTTGTGATTATTTTCTTTTTTGTGATTGATAATTTCAAATAAATTTGGCAAATATTGTACCAAGTGCCTATTTTAAAAATGGAAAAATCACAATAGCCTATTAAAACTATGACAAATTCTTACACTAATAAATTTGTTGGTGTTTCACTCAGTATTTACCAAATTAGTTTAACTAGGTAATCCTTATTTCAAGGCCATGATCTTTCCATGATTCTGTGTTGCCTCAATACAAATTTACAGTATCATTTTCTGAAAGCATTTACAGTAGGAAAGTAAATGCAACCTTTATTTTTTGTTATTTTTTAACTATTTAAGAATCTTGGCATATTTCAAGATCACAAAGTTATTCTCCATATTTTCTCCTAAAATTTTTTTACTGCTAGCTTTATGTTTAGTCCTATGAACCAGCTAAATAACTTTTGTATTGAGAAAGTAGAGATCAACAATAATTTTTAAATACAAATATCCAGTTAATTCCAGCATCATTTCATAAATACTTTTCTTCCCCATTGAGTTGGCTCAGGCCTTGTTCCAAAATTAATTGAAAATATCTGAGATGTTTATTGTTCTATTGATCTTTTTGTGTATTATTAAATTCTTAAAATATGCTATGGACATATTGCAGATTAACAGCAAGTTTTGAAACGTTAGTATAACTCTACCAAATGTTTTCATTTTCAAGATTATTATGAGTATTCCAGATTCTTTTCCATTTCATCTTAGAATTAGTTAATATTCTCTTGATATTCTGACTGAAATTGTATTAAAGCTAACAAATCAGAAAATCTGACATCTTAAAAATATTGAGTGTTCTCATTTATAAAGATAGCATGCTGCTAAGTCGCTTCAGTCATGTCCGACTCTGTGCGACCCCAGAGATGACAGCCTACCAGACTCCCCCGTCTCTGGGATTCTCCAGGCAAGAACACTGGAGTGGGTTGCCATTTCCTTCTCCAGTGCATGAAAGAGAAAAGGGAAAGTGAAGTCGCTCAGTCATGTCTGACTCTTAGCGACCCCATGGACTGCAGCCTACCAGGCTCCTCCGTCCATGGGATTTTCCAGGCAAGAGTACTGGAGTGGGGTGCTATTGCCTTCTCCAAAAGATAGCATAGCTCTCCCTTTATTTAGGTCTTATTTTATTTCTCTCTGAAGCAGTTCCTACTTTTCATAAGAGAGATCCTACACATATTTGTTAGATTTATTTCTACTTAATATATGTTGATACTATCATTAATGGAAACATTTTAAAAAGTTTATTTCTCATTGCTAGTATATAGAAATATATGCAATCATTTTTTATACCAATCTGTATCCTGTGAGCTTGCTAAATTTACTTATTACTCCAAGTAATTACTTTAAGTAGATTCTGGAGGCTTCTCTGTAAACACAGGCATATTACCTGATATTAAGTTTTTCATGCCAACTTTTGTATTTTTATTTCTTTGTCCAATTTAGCTAGGACTTCCATTACAACATTAAGCAGAAATTATGAAAACAAATTCTTTAGTAATATTCTAAATGGTAGAAGAGAAACACTAAAATATGATTTTAGTTTTCACATATATTTTTTTAAGGGTTATTACAGTAATATAATCTATAAATTTTATTCAAATTTTACTATCATTTTACTGGACAGTTTCCTTGATACCAAATGAAAGCCTCCATTTATGCTCTGCATTCAGCTATCAATATTCCTTTAGTCTCTTTATTTGAAACAAGTCCTCAGTCCTCTATGTTTAAGGAGATAACATTTTTGAAAAGTATGTGCCAGTATCTTGTAGAATATCTCTTTCTGGGTTTGAATGTTTGCTCATGATTAGAATCAGGCTATGAACTTAGGACAAGTATAGAGTAAATACGTTTCTCAGGGAATCTTAACCAAGGAACACATGATATCAGTTTGTCTGATTACTGGTGGTGGTAACTTTGACTGCTTGATGGATTGAGAGTTCTACTCTCTTTCTTGTTGTTTGGTCATCAAGTCGGGTCCAACTCTTTGCAACCCCATGGACTGCAGCATGCCAGGCTTTCCTGTCTTTCACTATCTCCTGGAGTTTACTCAAACTCATGTTCATTGAGCCCATGATGCCATCCAACCATCTCTTCCTCTGTCACCCCCTTTTTATGCTGCCCTCTGTCTTTCCCAGCAGCACATATATTTTTTATGAGATGGAGAGAGTTCTGCTATCTTTCTAGGATTTTAAAAGGCTTTATCATGAATGAGTGCTGCATTTGAAATATTTTTTTCTGCACTTTTTTGGATGATCTTATTATTTGTCTTCTCTATATTATATATATGGCAAGTTGCACTGATTAATTTCTGAATGCTAAACCAGTCTTGCATTCCTGGAATATATTCCAATTGATTATCATGCTTCATATCCTTCAGCCTCTTTCATATATATGACTGGATATGATTTGCTAATATTATCTTTAAAAATTTTGTGTTTATGTTTACAAGAAATACTGGATTATTAATTTCTTTCAAGTCTTTATATCTTTTGGTGTCAAAATATAAAATAAGCTTTGAAAGGGTTTCTTTTCCTCTATTTTATAAGTTTCTGTCCTATTTCTTCTTCAAGTAATTGATACAATTCATTGGGGTAGCTACTTAAAGAGCTATTTTAATAGCTCTTTAAACAGCTTCGAATTTTCTTTATGGAAAAGTTTTGAAATGTAATTTCCTCAGTGTGTTTGTGTGTTCAGTGGCTCAGTAGTGTCTGATTCTTTGCAACCCCAAGGGCTGTAGCCCAACAGGCTCCTCTGTCAATGGGATTCTCCAGGCAAGAATACTGGAGTGGGTTGCCATTTCCTACTCCAAATTTCCTCAATAGATAAAGGGATATTCAGTTTATTACTTTACATCAGTTATGGCAATTTATGTCTTTCAGAAAATTTTCCTATTTTTTTTTAAATTATTGCATCTATTTATATAAAATTATTCATAAAATACTATTTTGAAATGTTATAAAATTTTATTGTTGGTTAATCTGTAGTATTGCTTGCCTCATTCTTAATATTGTTATTTTGAATTTACCCTTCTTTGTTTTCCACAAATATGGGTAATGATATAATACTTTTATTAACCTTTTCAAATATCTTTAACTTTGTTGATTTTTAAATACTTTTTATTTTCAAATTCATTGATACTAATTTTCCTTTCTTTTAATCTTTTTGAATTTTAAATAGGTTTTGTTTTCCATCTTTTAAATGTAGGAGATTAGATTATTTCTGTACTTCACCAATTTAAACTTACCATATTTTCTCCATGTGCTGCTTAAACTGTTACATGACTTTTGGCATGGTCTGCTTTCATTAGTGTACAGTTTGAAATGACATCCAAATTCTTTGTTTTCTTCTTTGAACCGTGGATTATTTGCAAGTTTAATCTTTAAATTCTAATTATTTGGAGATTTTTTTTTTTTTGGTTCCTAATTAATAGCTTTGTGGTAAAATAAGATACTGTACACTTTTTAATTATTTGAAGTTTATTGGGAGTTGTTTTATAGTCCACTATATGGTGAATGCTCTATGTACTAAAAAGAATATATATCTCACAGTTTGGGAAATAGTGCTTTAATATCAATTAGTTAATATAAGCTGATAATTTTATAGGTTGATTTTTTTTATGTTGCTTTCAATTATCAAAACAGTGTTAAAATCTCCTTGCAAAAGTATAGATTCTTTCTTCAATTCTTTCCATTTTTGTCTCATGTATTTCAAAATTTTGCTATTAAGTACATATATAATTGAGTTTGTTTTGTCTTCTAAATGAATTGACCCCTTTTATCACTATGAAGTATTTCTTTGGTGTCTGAGAATCCTCTGTCTTGATGTTTACTTTGTCTATAACTTTTTATCTCATTAAGTACAGGTAGGAAATTAAAAAGAAAAAACAAAAAACTTAAAGTGGTCCATTTTCAAGAGTCACTGGCTTTGAGTGGAAAAATTACTTCCAGCCAAACTTGCCTCACAGCTTACTGATGTAGTAACAGTAAGGGTTCCAAAACTGGAAAGTTCTGGCAAACAAAGGGTGGGTAGGATGCCTAGGATTTTCACAGGGGCTCGTTCTATTGGTGAATTCAAAACATAAGCATGGGAGTAGGTACTCAGGAAAGGAGGAAACAAGATGTCAAGGAGGAGCCAGCCCATAAAGAGGGAGCAAATAAACCTAGGTGACATCGGGAAGATCATTCATTCCATAGTACTGAGCCAGTGAGGGACTGGGGATGGACTTGAGTGCTAGGGTAGAAATTGCTTATTGAAGGACTCAGTGTGCCTGCCCATCAAACACCAGATCCTGGAAGGCAGTTATTAAAGCCTTGCTTCGCGCTTCACTTCAACTTCAAGTCGATTCTCTGGGTTTCAGCTGGTGGGCTTTATTTCCCACAATGAATACTAAATAATCAAAGCACTAACTGAAAAAATTCTTATAGTAATTATAGTATTATAATAATTACTAATTATAAATTAAAATATTTATTTAAAATTTTTCCAAATTGATTCAGTAATTTTTTAATACTCACCCACAGTAATTGAATTAAAAACACCACCCAGACATTATTTTATGCAGAAAGGCATTTGAAAGATTGCAAGATAAAAATTAAGTCAGGGTATGCATATCATATTTAAATGAGAGACTTTAAAGCATGAGTAAATAATTGAAAGCCGTATTTTGAAATCTGCAACTAATAGGGACATTATTGGTCAATGTTTCACTTTACACAATGAAAAATTAATTCTGTGAGAAGCCAAAATCTAGTTTCAAACACAAATGTCATTAAGGTCTATAGTATTAGTGTTCTTTGTTCTACAAACTATTTGTATACGGTCCTTGTGGAGACATCAAAACTGAAAGAAAGAAATAAAGGTTTAAAATATTTACTGATAATAGGAAAATGGAAAATATCAATGTAATACTACCCTTAACCAAGTTCCTAAATCTTCAAATCCATCATCTTTTCAGTTATAAAAATGATCATAATTCATAAAGGAAACATCTCTATCTTCATGTTTCCTTCTAGCTTGGGGAGAAAAAAAAAAAAGACTGATTTCAATTTGGGTGTCATTGACTCAGAGCAAAATATTCTCAAGAGTAATAGAGTAAGTGCTTAATAGTATAATGGAAAAGTGAGAAGAGAATAGCCAGAATAAATACCATTCATGTTAAACACCAAAATATTGTTCTAGGAGAATAGACATACTTGTGTGATTATATACATAGAAGGAAAAAGAGCTATTTAGGCTATGTCCTTGTTCTTCAATGTTCACTCCCAATGTGATTATTCTTACCTTTTGTACCTTAGACCATGACTCCCATGCCCTTTAATTTAAAAAGTATATGTCAAAATCTTCATTATATTAATTATTTTAATAGGGTATGGAAGGGTTACTTAATCACACACACACAAAGACATGTAAGGGAAAAATTTTGGCAGAAAACAATTAGATTGAAATGCCAAGTTAAGCACTGCATTAGGATTGTGGCAATTAGCTCAGTTCTGTTCAGTCTCTCAGTCGTGTCCGACTCCGCGGCCCCATGGACTGAAGCACACCAGCCTTCCCTGTCCATCACCAACTCCCAGAGGTTACTGAAACTTATGTCCATCAAGTCGGTGATGCCATCCAACCACCTCATTCTCTGCCGTTGCTTTCTCCTCTTGCCATCAATCTTTCCCAGCATCAGGGTCTTTTCAAATGAGTCAGTTCTTCGCATAGGTGGCCAAAGTACTGGAATTTCAGCTTCAACATAAGTCCTTTCAATGAATATTCAGGACTGATTTCTTTAGGATGGACTGGTTGGATCTCCTTGCTGTCCAAAGGAATCTCAAGAGTCTTCTCCAACACCACAGTCCAAAAGCATCAATTCTTCGGCGCTCAACTTTCTTTATAGTCCAACTCTCACATCCATACATGACTGCTGGAAAAACCATAGCCTTGACTAGACAGACCTTTGTTGGCAAAGTAATGTATCTCCTTTTTAATATGCTGTCTAGGTTGGCCATAACTTTTCTTCCAACGAGCAAGCATCTTTTAATTTCATGGCTGCAGTCACCATCTGCAGTGATTTTGGAGTCCAAAAAAATAAAGTCTGCCACTGTTTCCCCATCTATTTGCCATGAAGTGATGGGACCAGATGCCATGATCTTCGTTTTCTGAATGTTGAGTTTTAAGCCAACTTTTTCATTCTCCTCTTTCACTTTCATCAAGAGGCACTTCAATACCTCTTCACTTTCTGCCATAAGGGTGGTGTCATCTGCGTATCTGAGGTTATCGATATTTCTTCTGGCAATCTTGATTCTAGTTTGTGCTTCATCCAGCCCAGCATTTCTCATGATGTACTCTGCATACAAGTTCAGTAAGCAGGGTGACAATAAACAGCCTTGTTGTACTGCTTTCCCTATTTGGAATCAGTCTGTTGTTCCATGTCCAATTCTAACTGTTGCTTCCTGACCTGCATACAGATTTCTCAAGAGGCAGGTCAGGTGGTCTGGTATTCCCATCTTTTGAAGAATTTTCCACAGTTTGTTGTGATCCACACAATCAAAGGCTTTGGCATAGTCAATAAAGCAGAAATAGATGTTTTTCAGGAACTCTCGTGCTTTTTCAGTGACCCAATAGATGTTGGCAATTTGATCTCTGGTTCCTCTGCCTTTTCTAAATCCAGCTTGAACATCTGGAACTTCACAGTTCAGGCACTGGTGAAGCCTGGCTTGGAAAATTTTGAGCATTACTTTACTAGCATGTGGGAAGAGTGCAATTGTGCAGTAGTTTAAGCATTCTTTGGCATTGCCTTTCTTTGGGATTGGAATGAAAACTGACCTTTTCCAGTCCTATGGCCACTGCTGAGTTTTCCAAATTTGCTAGCATATTGGGTGCAGCATTTTCACATCATCATCTTTTAGGATTTGAAAGAGCTCAACTGGAACTCCATCACCTCCACTAGCTTTGTTCGTAGTGATGCTTTCTAAGGCCCACTTGACTTTGCCTTCCAGGATGTCTGGCTCTAGGTCAGTGATCACACCGTCATGATTATCTGGGTCGTGAAGATCTTTTTGTACAGTTCTTCTATGTATTCTTGCCACCTCTTCTTAATATCTTCTGCTTCTGTTAGGCCCATACAATTTCTGTCCTGTATTAAGCCAATCTTTGCATGAAATGTTCCCTTGGTATCTCTAATTTTCTTGAAGAGATCTCTAGTCTTTCCCATTCTGTTGTTTTCCTCTATTTCTTTGCATTGATCACTGAGGAAGGCTTTCTTATCTCTCCTTGCTATTCTTTTCAACTCTGCATTCAAATTGGTATACCTTTCCTTTTCTCTGTTGTCTTTCACTTCTCCTCTTTTCTCTGATATGTTTAATGCAGTTTTACATGCATTAGTGTTGTATTTAGCTGCAGCTGCCCCTCTCCATTCTTCATCATGTTTCATTACTTTGTTCTTGCATTTTTTTTTTTTTTTAATGACTTGACTTCGATGTCATCTCTTCTGGGCTTTCCCTGAGCTACCAAGCTAGAGTCAGACCTCCTTCTGGTTGTATGCATAACACCTTGAGATTTTCCCCATTATAACACATTTCAGAGTAAAAATAAGGCTCAGTGGTATGTCTGTAATTTTTAAAACATTGTATACTCACTAAAGAGTATAGTACCTGATACACAGAAAACGACTGCTAGAAAATGGTTATGTTTTATACATCTTAAGCTTCACTGTAGAAATTTGACTCATTTCATTTTGCTTCTGTGCTGGTAATGACTAGTATCTTATAAACCCTTAATGCTTATAAACCCTAAATGCTTAAAAAGGAAATTTTAGATAAAGGTGGTAGACTGGACACTTACCTCTGCTTTTTTTCCATCCTCAAACTCTAATGAAATGACAATAAAATATATATTTTGTTTTCATTTCAAGACACAGACTTTTAGGTCAGGGAGATTGGGAGTTGAGAACAATGCAACAATACTTTGCAAGCTGGGAAATCTCTGGGTTATAGGTAAATAACAAACACATCAGAAAAATAAACTGAAGCCAACAATGGGGAAAGGCAAGAACTAATGTAATTGACTTCATCCTGCAGAATTCCCCAAAGCCTAAGTTATTTGAAGCACAAGATATCTCTGACTGTTAGGATAAATGATGGGGTAGGAGAGAAGAAAAATTAGAAGTTATTAACACTGAGGAACTGTTAGTTCTCTGAACTGTGTTTTGAAAATAGCACCCAGTTATTTGTGGCAATGTCTTCATGTCTTTCTAATTAAGTCAGAATTTTAGTTTATTTCGAAATCCTATTTTATTAATCATCTCAATTTCCTCCAGTTTTTGTTTTCATATTTTTTAAAGTTTGATTTTTTAAATCATAGTTCTGTTATACTAGCCATCATGTCCTTGGTTTGGATTAATAACTCAGTGCCTGAAACACAAAAGGCTTTATCCAGTACCAGGTGTACTTTGCTCTGAGAGAGAATATATGGCAACTGGCATTAAACGGAGATGAGACTAGGGTGAATCAAATGAAGCTTTGAGTGTTGAAGGTACGGGTACAGCAATCAACTCAGTAATCCAAACAAAGTACATTTTAATAAAAAATTTTTAAATTAATGCTTAAATCTCAAGTTAACAAAATAATTTTAAAAATAAAGACAATATAGGTATTATTGATTTTTTTTTCTTTTGTTTCAGCTCTAGTATGGTTCAGCACAGGATTGTAATAAAATGTCAGAAGGTAAATGAGAATAGTTCCCAGGAAGAAAAGCAAAGAGACAAAAAAGTGAGAACTAGAAGAAAAAATTAAGCAAATGAGTGTATTCATCTAGGAGTTCCAATATCTGAATTATTGACTTTCAAAAAAAGAGAAAAAGGATGGGGAAAAGTATTAATAAAATAACTCAGTACAGTTTTCAAAAGTTGAAAAACAATTTCCCACATTACAAGAGTCCATTAAGTACTCATTACAGTGGATGATAATAAAAGTGAGTCCAGTCATGGTAAACTTTTAGGAGTATGAAAGTTTGTGCATACTTTTAGGGATGAGGCAGGGCAGTAAAGTTATCAGATTGAAAACACCAAAACCCAGAAGGGATTAGAATTTTTGAATAGCACTTATTTTCTACCAAATTCAGATGTTTCCACAAGCCACAATTTTTTTAAGGCAAAGATATAAACATATATCTACAGAAATCTATCTACAGGTGATAAATGTTTGTGATGGAAAGAACAGAATAGTTAATGAATAAGAGCTAGGGAAGGCCAGGCTGTGCAAGTATCAAGATGTTGAATGAAGCCAAAGGTTAATTTGGTTAAACCCAGACAGTAGAGGGGACTCAACTTTCTGGTGCAGGTCCCCCAGCCTGGGAAGCCCAGTGTGGGGGTTCTGAGCCTTTGCTCCTCAGGGAAGGCCTCCAGGATTGTGATATCTTTCCCACCTGTGGGTCACAGCACTGGGAGTGTGAGTCCTGTCCAGACTGTCTTTGCCCCTCCTGTCAATCTCAGTGTGGCTTTTAAAAAATCTTTAGTTGTGGAATATTTTTTCTGCTAGTCTTCAGGTCATTCTCAGAGATAGTTTCTCCAATTGAAGTTGTCATTTTGGTATTGATTTCAGGTAGGAGCAGGGCTTAGGCTCCCAACCAGAGATTAAGGCTGGGTCATGGTGGTGAAAGAACCAAATCCTAGCTGCCCTGGCCCTTCATCTTTGCAAAAAAGAATTTCCACAAAGACAGAAAGTAGTGAAGCAAGTAAAGTATTTGTAAAGAGGAAAAGGAGTATGATACATGGGGATAAGTGCATGGAGAGACTCAGAGGGAAAATCCCTGAGTTGCGCCCTCGTGGGTGTTTAAATAATTATGTCGGAGAATTTTTTTCTGATTTTCCTTTGGCCAATCATTTTGATTTGCCTGGTTCACAGTTCATTTGGTATATCTCAGGATCCTTCCATGTTTGTGCATGCATCTCTTAGCCAAAATGAATTCTACTGCAAAGGCCTCTGGGTAGAGCATCACTTGACATTGATCCCCCATTGGCGTGCAAGGAGACTTTTCTGCACATGCATGATTGGGGAGGTCTCCTGATTTGAGGAATGAGAGATATGTGATCTGGGCAGGGCCCTGCTGCTGCTGCTAAGTCGCTTCAGTCGTGTCCGACTCTGTGCGACCCCATAGATGGCAGCCCAACAGGCTCCCCCGTGCCTGGGATTCTCCAGGCAGGAATACTGGAGTGCGTTGCCATTTCCTTCTCCAATGCATGAAAGTGAAAAGTGAAAGTGAAGTCACTCAGTCGTGTCCGACTCTTAGGGACCCCGTGGACTTCAGCCTACCAGGTTCCTCCATCCATGGGATTTTCCAGGCAAGAGTACTGGAGTGGGGTGCCATTGCCTTCTCCAGGGCAGGGCCCAACCTCCCTTAATTTTCTGCTATTCTCATCTTGGAATTTCAGTCAATAGAGAATGAATCTCCAATTGCTTTACCCTCATAGGGAAAGGGGTGACATCTGCCTCCTTACTCAATATGTCCATGGGAGAAGGCAAGTCCAGATCTTCCTACTCCCTCAAGTTGTTCTACCCTGCTACTTAGTCTAGAATTCTGTCTGCAAAGTGTCGGTCAAATGTAAGCATAGATTAAATAATTTGTTAAACATTCAAGGTCTCAAAACATTAATTTTCATGCATCATTTCTCAGAAAACTACTAAAGGATGTCGTCCACAAAAACAGTAGTGGATATCAAGAAAGAAATACAGAGAGAGAGAGAGAAATGAGAGGTTTAAATAGGAGGAAATGGACATTCCCAGGATAATAGTGTAGGGGAAACAAGGAGAACGGCTGTGTGTCAGACACAGAACAGGCCAAGTGTGAGCACAGTGGAGATCTCTGTGAAAAATTTCTCCAAAAAGAGAAAATTGATAGAATACCTGCTATGTCAGATCATTTTGAGGGAAGATTTAGACAGCTGGGGTAGAGATTCAGATGAATAAGCAATAATAACAACAAAAATAGCAGCTATAAGAAGTCCAAGCAAACTTACTGCCAGGAAAAATTAAAAAGGTAGGTTACATACAATAAGAAATATTATGTAACTGTGATGTGAATAGTATCTACATGGTCAAAACCTGGGGTTTTTTAAACCTACATTAAAATAAAATTAAATTAGGAGGAAAAAGTAGAAAGGTTGTCCATGGTTATTAGGGTAGGGAGAGGAGAAAGTGCTAAATTCTTTACTGTCCTGGTGAGTTGTTGATAGAAGCTGCCTAAAATGGAAAACAAAGCAAGAAGTAGCATCAACAGGGCGGTTACAAAAGTTGAAAGTGTTTTCAGGCTTCAGGGGGCTGATGAGGAGGAGGGGTCACTGGTAATTCTATTAGTAAAACAAAAAGTAGAAACTAATTTAATGCCAATCCTTAAACAAATATTCTGATGACTGCCATAAAATTCACCTGTTGGACTAGTTATTAATACGTTATTTTGGTATGCTTTACAGAGTCATGCATAAACATGAATACACACCCAAATGCATAAACACTTACACTTACAATTGAGCCTGATTAAAATGTTTTCTGGGCTTCCCTGTTGGCTCACCCATAAAGAATCCACCTACCATGCAGGAGACTCAGGTTTAATCCATGGGTGGGGAAGATCCCTTGGAGGAGGGTATAGTAATACACTCCAGTATTCTTGCCTGGAGAATCGCATGGATAGGGGAGCTTGGTGGGCTACAGTCCATGGGATTGCAAAGAACCAGACATGATTGAAGCTACTGAGCATGCACGCAAAATATTTTCTAAGTATTCTTTCAGTTCAGTTCAATTCAGTCGCTCAGTCCTGTCGGACTCTTTGCAACCCCTTGGATCGCAGCACGCTAGGCTTCCCTGTCCATCACCAACTCCCGGAGTTTACTCAAACTCATGTCCATCAAGTCGGTGTTGCCATCCAACCGTCTCATCCTCTGTCATCCCCTTGTCCTCCAGCCTTCAATCTTTCCCAGCATCAGGGCCTTTTCTAATGAGTCAGTTCTTCACATCAGGTGGCCAAAGTATTGGAGTTTCAGCTTCAACATCAGTCCTTCCAATGAATATTCAGGACTGATTTCCTTTAGGATGGACTGGTTGGATCTCCTTGCTGTCCAAGGGACTCTCAAGAGTCTTCTCCAACACCACAGTTCAAAAGCATCAATTCTTCAGTGCTCAGCTTTCTTTATAGTCCAACTCTCACATCCATACATGACTAGTGAAAAAAAACATAGCTTTAACTAGATGGACCTTTGTTAGCAAAATAATGTCTCTGCTTGTTAATATGCTGTCTATGTTGGTCATAACTTTCCTTCAAAGGAGTAAGCATCTTTTAATTTCATGGCTGCAATCACCATCTGCACTGATTTTGGAGCCTCCCAAAATAAAGTCAGCCACTGTTTCCCCATCTATTTGCCATGAAGTGATGGGACCAGATGCCATGATCTTCATTTTCTGAATGTTGAGTTTTAAGCCAACATTTTCACTCTCCTCTTTCACTTTCATCAAGAGGCTTTTTAGTTCCTCTTTGCTTTCTGCCATAAGGGTGGTGTCATCTGCATATCTGAGGTTATTGATATTTCTCCCGGCAATCTTGATTCCAGCTTATGCTTCATCCAGTCCAGCATTTTGCATGATGTACTCCGCATACAAGTTAAATAAGCAGGGTATTAGCAATTACTATTAACTAAATTAAAGATAATTGGATCTATAGTATCAAAAAATACATGTCTGTATTTGTCTTCCTACTACAAATAAACGTGTTTGATATTGATCCAATAGCTTCAAATTGTTATTCATACTTGTGTGAGGCATCAGTGAAGCAGACAGCATTTATATCAAAATAATTGATCTGCTTCTAAACATCTACTTAGGTCAGAAAAATAGACATTTATCCTATAAAACATATTAGAATAGCTGAAAAAAACTTAAAAACTCTCATCTGGAACTGAACTTGTCATTTTAATACTTTGGAGCTGAATAAAAATCATTAGGAAGTTGTTCTTTGGGGAAAATAAACAATTGTCATTAGATTCATAAGACTTCCATCCAAGTGGCTCTAATAAGCCACATCTCCTGAGGATGATACAAGCCAAGTAAACATCTAGACATAAATTTGGTGCAGAGAGCAAATGTTACTGGAAAAGAGACATTGACTGTTTTCCTAATTTGTTTTGCACAAACAGGAAAAAAAAAAAAAAAACTCATTTGCTTATGGACATGTTCCCAAAATATTTATTTTCTTACCACTTTACATCCTAATAGAACATTTGAATTTCTATGTGGTACAGTTACTATGTTGCTCATACAATTTTCCCTTTAAAATTCACACTTAATATATTAAGTGGCATATTTGAAACATGCTCTAATTACTCCTGGATTCAGATCACATGTGTAGCAATAAAATCTACTGATGAAAGTTAAAGCAAAAATGAAATAAACATCAAAATCTAACAAAAAACACAATGTATGTAAAATAAATTTTAATCAATAGGTATCTAAAATGCACAAAAGGATGAAAAAGATGTAATATAATAGACATGTATCAGAAACCATTTCTTGATGATATCAGACACACTTATGTTTCCTAATACAATATAATGTGTTTTCTTAATATGCAGTTTAATACACAGGAGCATCAACCACTATTTTGCTTCCCATGAATACAAAAATTTGAGAGACAGCTAAAATAAAGTAGAAATATATAAGCAACCTTAGAAGAAAAATCTTTATTTTGTTGGTACTAGTGAAGATTTAATTTACTAGTTAAGAAAAGATCAATGAGTTTGTGACAATACACCTACTTTTCATTACTGTATTCAATTGAAAAGAAGTTCTGCTTCTAGTGATAAATCAACTAAAGAATAAAATTCATTGAAGTCTATTTTTATTCCTAATTTTCTTTTGATTAGTAGAGACTTATAAAGAAAGTTTAACATTGTCTGCATTCAAAGGCAGTATTTTGTCTTCTACTAATTTCTACATTTTATAACCTTGAATGATGAATAAAACCTGATTGATTCATTTAGACTAACGGGTAAGATTTAGTAGTTTACTGTAGCCTTTAATTTTAAATATAATGTTGGTATGAAAGGGATTATGGAAATCATCAGTAGTTTTATTGGGATATTTTTCAGTCAAAAGGAAAAAAACATGCATATTTATTTTGAATGATTTTAATGAGTAGTATAGAAAAAAACATATTGTGACTTTTGTTTCTTTTTACTCTTATAGTTATTTTTTAATTTCTATAAAATTCCTGTGAATGATGACTTGAATTACAACACCTATAGGACAATATTATGTTTTTCTTAAAGTATAAAAGCTGAATTATCATTGTTTTACATAATTTTTTTCTTTGCCTACTGTATATTAAAACTGCTTTAATTGTTTTATGACTCTTAAAAAAAGCTACTGGTTCTTTTCATATTTCTACTTCTTTAAGCTTATTTTAGGAAATAGATGAAATAAAACTGTAACAAATTAACCACTAACAGATTAACAAAATCAAGTAAAACTTCAAAATACAGATTGTGATTATTTACTCTCAATTCCTGGTGGTTCAGATGGTAAAGAATCTGCCTACAATGCAGGAGAGCCAGGTTTGATCCCTGGTTTTGAAAGATTCCCTGGAGAAGGAGATGGTTACCCACTCCAGTATTCTTGCATGGAGAATTTCATGGACAGAGAAAGATTGTCAGGCTACAGTCAATGGGTTCTCAAAGAATTGGACACAATTGAGTGACTAAACTTTCCCTACTTTCACATGTAACTTTAGAGTAAGAGGCAAGTTAACTTATGGGCTATGTACATTTAATTCTTATACTTTATCATTCCCTGATACAAAATAAAATAAATATGACAAAAAGATATATTTCCTTATTTTATACAATTCTTCAGCCACCATACCTAGGAACAAAATTTTTAGACACAAAGAAACATTTGGTATTTTAAAATATGTTTCATATACTTTATTTTTTTTTCACATGTAATTTTATTTTATTTTTAAACTTTACAATATTGTATTAGTTTTGCCAAATATCGAAATGAATCCGCCACAGGTATACCTGTGTTCCCCATCCTGAACCCTCCTCCCTCCTCCCTCCCCATACCCTCCCTCTGGGTCATCCCAGTGCACCAGCCCCAAGCATCCAGTATCGTGCATCGAACCATGACTGGTGACTCGTTTCATACATGATATTATACATGTTTCAATGCCGTTCTCCCAAATCTTCCCACCCTCTCCCTCTCCCACAGAGTCCATAAGACTGATCTATACATCAGTGTCTCTTTTGCTGTCTCGTACACAGGGTTATTGTTACCATCTTTCTAAATTCCATATATATGCGTTAGTATACTGTATTGGTGTTTTTCTTTCTGGCTTACTTCACTCTGTATAATAGGTTCCAGTTTCATATACTTTAAATCAGAAGTGTAGTCTTTCTTCAAATGTATTCACAATGATGATATTCATAAATAATATCTATAATTTGTCAACTTTTCAAATCTTTTATACTCTGAAACTGTGATTGTCTTTGAATGGATTCCTTTATTTTCTTTATATAATTCTTTTGTACAATTTAATTTTGTGATTTGCTAATGATAATATCAAAACCAGATTTCATCTTAATTCAATAAAATACTATGGGCATAAGCAAGTAAGTTAAATATTTTAAGCCATCCTTTAATACTATCATTGATTTTTCTTAAATTCTATTTTTTAATTTGAGGATACTTGCTTTAGAATATTGTGTTGGTCTCTGCCATACATCAACATGAAGCAGCCATGGGTATACATTTGTTCCTTCCCTCTTGAATCTCTTTGTCACCTCCCACCCCATTCCACCCCTTAAGTTATCACTGTCACAGAGTATCTGATTTGAGCTCCCTGCATCATACAGCAAATTTCCACTGGCTATCTATATTACATATGGTAATGTATATGTTCCTGTGCAACTCTCTCAATTCTTCCCACTGTCTCCTTATTCTGTCCAAAGGAATAAATTAACTAAAACAAAATATTTATTATGAAAATCAGTATTTCTTTAGCTGATAAGTTATATCATCAACAGTCTAGAAAATCATGACTACGTGATTAATATGTATATAAAGATAAGTATATTTATTATTTATCTAATCAGGTATAAAAATTAACACATAAGCATATATAATTATTAAGATTTGATAACAAGATACTTTATCAAGCAATTTTTATATATCTTATCTCAGTGGCATAAATATTATATTAATAATATAATTTTTCATATAGTTGCTGAAGTTATTATTCCCATATACAGATTCAGTCAGTTCAGTTCAGTCGTTCAATCGTGTCTGACTCTTTGTGACCCCATGAATTGCAGCACGCCAGGCCTCCCTGTCCATCACCATCTCCCGGAGTTCACTCAAACTCATGTCCATCAAGTCAGTGATGCCATCCAACCATCTCATCCTCTGTCATCCCCAATCCCTCCCAGTATCAGAGTCTTTTCCAATGAGTCAACTCTTCGCATGAGGTGGCCAAAGTACTGGAGTTTCAACTTTAGCATCATTCCTTCCAAAGAAAATCCAGGGCTGATCTCCTTTACAGATTACTAGCTATCTAATGTATGTGTTGTTCAGTCACCAAGTTGTGTCAATTTCCCTTCAGTTTCAATGTGCATGAGCTAGTTTAACAGTACCTGATAAAAAAAAAAAGTCCTTCCATCCAGGTTGGAGACAGTCCCTTACATTATGTATTTTTCCAGTCCTGGTTGCAGGTCATGAGGCATCTGATCTTCATCCAAAGATAGATTACTGAGATAAGCTTTAGAAACAAACTTAGGGTGGTCTTTAAGAATTCAATTAAATTTTACATTAATATCGCATAACAACAAAGAACTATCCAAGAAATGAGTCTTACTAGACACAGACCTCCATTAACAAACTGGGATTTAACATTTATTGAAACACCTTTTTCTCCCTAAAATTACCCTCATTTCTATCAAATATAACCAAATTTAGGCTAGTTTGTTTGCAAAATAGGTCTTCTGTCACTAATTTTGGCCTGATGATTTATATAACCATAATTAATCATAGAGTTTTTATTTTGCTGAACATTTATAGAGTCTCAGACTGAGGTTTTAAAATAAAACAGGGCTGGGAAACTTACTCCAAAGGCTCATCACAGATTTCACCTGACAAATCTAGGTGAATTCTTCCCTTTTAAAGGTCTCAAAAATTTTCCTTGAGATTTTTGTATCTGTTAGTGAGATAATCTTCCTAACTCATTTGATAAACTTACTGGAAACCTAAGAGTTTCCAATTTCTGGAGGAGTCAGAGAGAAAATATAATTGTTTTGTTTATAACATATAATTTTACCAAATTATTGTCATAATTAGTTTGAGAGGAAGATTTTCCCTACTCCCGGAAAACACAAAATTCAAACCTGTAATTTTTCAGACAGAAACCATAAAAGTTACAAGCATTCAGTCTTTTTGTTAACTTCTGTGACAAAAGTAATCAGGTTTTCTATTACAACACCAGACATATCAGAATGTTAAGAATTCCATGTAATTTCTGCTGCTGCTGCTGTTGCTGCCGCTAAGTCACTTCAGTCGTGTCTGACTCTGTGTGACCCCATAGACGGCAGCCCACCAGGCTCCCCCATCCCTGGGATTCTCCAGGCAAGAACACTGGAGTGGGTTGCTATTTCCTTCTCCAATGCATGAAAGTGAAAAGTGAAAGCGAAGTCACTCAGTCGTGTCCGACCCTCAGCAACCCCATGGACTGCAGCCTTCCAGGCTCCTCCGTCCATGGGATTTTCCGGGCAAGAGAAAATATTTCAATATTTCAATATTTCAGTCTCTAATCCTTAGAGAATATAACCCCACTGGAGTGGGGTGCCATTGCCTTCTCCTATATAATTTCTAGAATAACTATATTAGTAATATTTACTGTGCATTATAACATGAGAGGATTTATTACTCATTTGATAATATTTTTTCATGTAATTTAACCAACCAAATAAGCACAATTAGTTTAATGTCTGTCTTTGGGATGTTTCAGGGGCCCTCTGAAGCACCCCAAAGTTAGCGAGAATCAAAGGAACTTCAAAATAATTCAATTTAGGAAGTTTTGTCAAAAATATCAATTAAAATAGTTTATAAGATTTGGTCAGATTTAGTCAATGTTGATGTATATATCATTTAGCTTGTTGATATGTCACAATGGGCTTATATATGGAGGCTCAGGGTCTAGTGAAAGTCTACTCCACCATCTTGGACCTAGTTGGCTCTAACCAGTTTTCCTAGGGCTATGTCATTCCTAACAAAATCCACTTACATAACGAATTGCTATCCAATTTCAGAAAATCCTGATCATGTATAACTCTTTTTAGTATTTTATCATCTTTTTTTTTTTTTTTTTTTTTTTACCAAAAATACACTTTCTACTTTCCTTTAGCAACCAAGAACTAACTTTTATATTAACATTTTATAGATTGGTGAGCATAAATACCAGTGATAATTTCTAAAACACTTGCTTTCTTAGAACATTTTAGGATGGCACCAAGCATTCATTTATAGTCCCAAATCTCTTTAGTTTTTCTGTAAAAGGAAATAAGTATTTAGTAGTAAATGTTTCAAAATTTTATTTTATTTGGAAATGATGTAACTATTCAATAGACTTCTAACACTTAGTTTAGCACAACCCAGCGAAATTCAAGTTACCTCAGTCTGAAGAGACTATTTTAGACAGATATTCCTAAAGCATAATTATCCCTAATAGAGTTTATCTAAAAGCTCATATCTCATTTACATTTTTTTTAGAAGTTTCTACACTTAAGATAATTTCCTTGTTGACAAACTTGTAACAGATATGATAATATTTAACTTATATTACACCTAGGTACAATGAAAATATTCTACTTAATGTTAATTACTCTAGGACATGTCTATATTAGGTCAACAAACAAACATTAATATCAGATATTTAATATTGAATATTTCTCTGTTCACATGAATCTGAAATTTATCATTTAATTTAGAATTATTTGATTTGTTAGTGCTTACTTTTCTTTAAGCCAATTAAATAGAGCTAATTTACAAATTAATCTCAAAAATATTATCCAAAGACAAAGACATACTGAGACATATTTAGACATACACAACACAAGATCCAGCTTTATTTTCTAAGCTTGGTCATGAATTAGATATTACAATATAAAATTTACCAGTTTATAAAAACAGCTGGAATAAATAAAAATTTTAAAGGCTTTTCCCCATTTTTCCCTCAGTCTCAGGAATTAGAGATGGTCTAGATAAGTGTCCCTTAGAGTTGTGGTCTCAAGGCACAGGGGAAAAAATCAAGTTCTAAAAAAATGGCTGCAGGTCTAAACCAAATAGTGGCCAGACAAAGCAAAGTGGCCATCAAAATCACAACACAGAACACAGAGTTTAAACACACATATATGCCTGGCAGTCCTCATCAGACACTCCCTTAAATACAAAATACAGTCTCTCAGAAAACCTCCTATAGAGACACAGAGCTTCAGATCCAATACTAAAAGACCAAATGAAAATATCCCAGGTCTTCAAAGATTTCAAAGGGAGGAAAGGAAGCCAGGTTGAAAGAAGAAGCGGGAGGAGGCAGGGTAGGGGAGCAAAAGGGGTGGCCTTACAGACGTCTCCTACCACCTGCAGATACCCAGGCGTTACGGGACTTTACCCTAGGCCTCCAGGGAGGACTAGAACTCGGCCCTACCAGAAATCACACCAGAACAGAACCAGAATTCGAGTTCTTTCCCAAGAGGAGGTGATCAGTCTCTAATCCTTAGCTCAGGCTTAGGCCCTTTGTCCAGATTCCAGCGTCTAGGACCAGGGGACTAGAAAAAAGGGGAAGGATAGGAAGGGTTAAGGAGAGTAAAGAGAGAGGGAAGCAGAGGGAGGGCAATAAAGAATCTTGTTCCTTACCCAGTCGGGGCACTCTGGCCAGTTGTCCACGTCAGGATGAGACCAGGGACAAAAGGGTCCCAGTTGCGGCTGCTGGGTCTGATCCCTGAGTACCCCAAGTGGTCAGGATGTCAGTCGCAGTGAAGAAGAGTCCCCGCCAGAGTCACCATTTGTTGCAGGAAGGGGAACTCCTTCCAGGACCCCAAAAGGCTCTTGTCTAACACTTGGAAATGAATTGTCTGAGGAGATACATGTGCTGACAAAGCAAGAGGTTTTATTGGGAAAGGGCACCCAAGTGGAGAGCAGTAGGGTAAGGGAACCCAGGAGAACAGCTCTGCCACATGGCAGAGTTTTATGGGTTTTATGGTGATGGGATTAGTTTCAGGGTTTCTTTAGCCAATCATTCTGACTCAGAGTCCTTCCTGGTGGTGCTCCCCTTGTTCAGCCAAGATGGATGCCAGAGAGAAGGATTCTGGGAGGTGGTCAGACATGTGGTATCTCCTTTTGCCCTTTCCTGAACTCTTCCAGTTGGTGGTGGCTTATTTGTTCAGTGTTCCTTACCAAGACCTCCTGTCTAAAACAACTCATGTACACGGTTACTATGGTGCCTGGCCAGGGTGGGCGGTTTCAATCAGTGTGTTTCCCCTAATAGGAGGAACAAAGGGAATGGATGTGAAGAAGTAGGGCATATATTGAGAACTCTGTCAGACATTGTTTACTTACATAGTTTTATTTTATAAGAACATTCTGTAAACTACCATCTTTCCTTGCTTGCTATCACTATCTACTTATGTATCTCTCTAAGTGAGTTTTCTGGGGAAAAAAACACATAAAATTTTTGAAGATTTGATAGATGATGAAATGGGGAGAGTTAAGTTTCCATCAGTTTTATTATTTTCTAAATTTTTACCTTAAATTTTTATTAATATAAACAATTTTAATATTGTATCCATTTTATGTAGGGTTTCATTGAGACCTTTTAAAATTCCACAAATTATTCTCTGTTTCCTGTCAATAAATATGCATATGACTAAGTGTTATTATATAGTTAACATGCAAGATAACCTCCATGAGAATATTTCTGTGGGCTTTATTTTTTCAAATCACTCTAAAATTATACTATGCATGGTACCTCATGTGTTGTTGAATTTTACAATAGCATTTAGGAGACAAAGCCAATAAAAATGAGCAATGTTTCTGAAGAATTTATAATCTTTTAAATAATTACTTGAAAAATGAATAAAATCTGGAATTAACACCCCTCCTCCTTCTATGTACACAGAAACTGAAGCCAGCAATACTGTAAATTCGATGTACTTACAAACTCATTCTAAAGTACCTTATCTCACACTACTGCAATTTTAAAGTCTTAAAAATGGATGCACTATGACTCCTATTTGAGCACATTCCTGTGCTACCAAAAATGAGGGGAGGTAATGTCTGGAGACAAGAAGGCGATAGCACCCCACTCCAGTACTCTTGCCTGGAAAATCCCATGGACGGAGGAGCCTGGTAGGCTGCAGTCCACGGGGCCGCAAAGAGTCGGACAGGACTGCGCGACTTCCCTTTCAGTTTTCACTTTCATGCATTGCAGAAGGAAATGGCAACCCACTCCAGTGTTCTTGCCTGGAGACTCCCAGGGACGGGGGAGCCTGGTGGGCTGCCGTCTATGGGGTCGCACAGAGTCGGGCACGACTGTAGTGACTTAGCTGCAGCAGTGTCTGGAGAATCTTCTCTCTGATTTTCAAGTGAAAGCAAATGAAATGACTTTCTTACTGATCACTTCCACTGAATTTCAACAAAGCAGCAATACTGAAAGCTCTAATAGCAGGAGCTCTAATAAAAATAAATTTAAAAGAACCTCTAAATTCTTTTTTCCTAAACAAATTCAATATAATACTAATCTTGCTTTCATCTCTGAAAAAAATAAAGACAAGAAAAAGATAAAAGATGTTAATAAGATGATGACTCTAAAAAAAAGGAATACTACCCATGTCAGTTCAGAGTTTTAAAGCAGTGGTTTAGAATAGAGAAACATGTAAAGAGCTGTCTGATCTCAAAAGCAAAAATTAATAATATATTTCAAAAGAACATAATAGTACTTGAATAAATATAATTTATAAAAGCTATTTCAAACATTTCATTAAAATATTCATCTAGGAACTCCCTGGTGGTCCTGTGGTTAAGAGACACCATACTACCAGTGCAGGGGGCGTTGGTTTGAACCTAGTTAGGGAGCCTAGATCCCACTTGTGGCAATGTGAAACCAAAAATTAAAAACAAAACAAAATTAACATATATACAAATAGAAGTGCAAAAAAAGGAGAGTAACTATATCATTTAAAATATTTTTTAAAATATTAATATACTAAGGTTTCAATGACGTCTCCCAATTTTCTCCTTAACTTTTATAATTAAAAAAAAACAATCCAAGCTGTCAAGATACTTGCTAAAACTTTATAAAAGTCAAATTAAAAATTTTACTTTATCTGGAATTTATTTTTTTAATTCTTTTATTTGCATCCAAGAGGAAATTATCTTTTTTATGTCATAGAAAATCTCAAATTAAATCAAAATTAGGACCTGAAAGAACAAGAATATGAATGTTGTATTTTAGGCACAGGATATTGTAGTCTTTAGAAAGCACACTTTAGATAATTAGGTATTCAAATAATTTAATTGATTTGATGTTAGTTATTTATTATTTATTACAAAATGATGAATGGCTGAGCTCCTTCCCCAAAAGAGCATATTTGAACTCTTGATAATAACCACAATCAGAGAAATCATATTTTAAAAAATTGAAAGAAACTCATGCATGTAGAAATTGCACTTTAGATCAAAATGTCTACAAAGAAGCTGAAATGGCCTTGTATTTTAAAATAAAAAATATTGCATTATTTTTTCTATTTTTTAAATTGTCAAATTTTAAAACAATTTTTACACAAAGCTTTTAGAGACTGTTGAAAAGCAAAACATACGGATAGATACCTTAAGACTCATTTATTATTAAGGAAAATTATAGTATATCTTGGAGAATTTAAAACATATAGAATTAATATTAAAATGTATCTAGGTTTTAAAAATATCCATAAAAATGGTTGACCTAAAACAAACTACCAGGTATTTTTCCAGCAAGGATGGGCTTATTTGGGACCATCAGAGAATTATAATTTGGGGTCTGCAACCATGGTGAACCACATGCAGGTCCTCTGACAGCTCCACTGAATGAGAACACTTTATAAAAGAGGGAAGAAAGCTGAGAGGACTGTGGGCAACACGGTGTCCTTAGTTTTTCATTGGCTGAGTCTTGCTGGGACAGAAGAGGACTCTTCTTCCTGTTGGCCTCTGCTGTCACTGCAGGGCATGAGAGCTTCCTCTTCTGGTCTCTTCACTCTATTTAACTGAAGTTTCTGTTTATTAATTTTTCATAGGTTTTCTAGTTACAATGCCTTTTTCCCCCTCAGTGCCAAGAGGGACATTTCCTGGATGTAGTGTTTCATGTTCAAGGAAGAGTGCACAGATTGGAAACATTGAATCTCATATGAGAAACTAGGAGGGCCAGTAGGAAGAACTCTCAGCACTTTTTAATCTAAACTCCTTCCATTTTATGTAGATCATAGACATCAGAGATCGTCTGAAGTGTTTTGTCATCATTAAAGGTTTGAAGGCAAACTACCAACAGGGCTGGACTGGAAAACTTTGGAAAGCTGTCTCCTCAGATGTTACCTTCTCCAATTCTGGGAAATATCTACTTCTAGGTCTCCAGATGGTGTATGGGTCTAGTCAATGTTCGGCACTTTTTTAGATGTGTCATATGAATCCAAAAGTCTGTTCCCTGGCCTTGCTGGCACAAGATTTAGAAATACTTGATAGGGGCTTTTCTAGTGAGATTGAAGAGAGTTCTTCTTGAGGTATCTTTTCCAATAGGCAATATCTCCAGGCTGCAAGGTGTAATGTTTAAAGTCTTCACTTCCCAAAAGTGTACTGTGTTAAGATTGCCCTACCAAAACATCGTTATTTTTGATCAAGAAATTAGACCTTTGCAATACAGGAGGATCTCTTCTTTTATCCGTTTTTGATAAAAGGAAGCAGGATCCAAGTGCTTTCAGTGTCCTGTGACTATCTCAAAGGGTGAGAGTTTACGAGTTCCCAAAGGGATGGATGTGAGATTTAGAAGGATCAACAACAGTGCTTTTGATCAAACTATTTGAAGAACCTCTATAAACTTTTCCAAATGAGTCTTAATAATGCTGTTACTGTGTTTGACTAAACCAGAGGATTGAATATAATAAGTGCAGTGAAAGTATTGTAAAACCAAACAGTGATGACTTCTCAAAGTAACCTGGCCAGTAATATGGGTTTATTGATCAATGTGAGGTCCAAAAGGCATTTTCCAAATTGGTGTACTCTTTTCCAAAAGGGCTTTAGCCACAGAAGAGGGAGTGGCCTGTCTGCAATGGAAGGCTTCAGTCCAGTGGGAAAACATAGAGACCATGACTAAAACATATTTTATTTATGATATGGTGTAAGACATATGAAATCTATTTGTCAGACCTCCTGTGGTCTATTAAGCAGCTTAAAATGTCCAGGAAAAGTGCAAAAATAGACTTCAGTGCGTTTTACTTCTGACAACTGAAACAACTGAAGTACGCACTTTTCACCACCTAATGGTTAATGTTTCCCCGCCAGTGTTGATTCATGAATGTTATTATTTTGTTAGAAGATCAGTGACTTAATGCATCTACAATAGAAAGGAATATAAATTTTATAGTCTTCATTAAGACTAAGCTGTTATTTGGTCCAAACCAGAGCTTTCTCTTTTTTCAGCACTGATTGAGTTTCCAATCTTGCTTTTCCTTTTGTGAGGCCAGTTGTTGGGTTTCTCTACCCAATTTTAAATTATCATTTGGGTAAATATTCCTTTGGACCATAAAGAAGTTTTGGCAGCTTCTTTAAGGGCAGCATTTCTTACAAAAATATCAGCAAGATGCCTTCCCTTAGCTTCCAGGTAGTCAAGTTTAGCATGTTCCAGAATCTTAAAAATAGCTAAAGTGGTGGGTAAAAGTGTTGCATCCAATAATTACTGAATATTTAATTTTATTTATTGCTGATAGTAAGGAAGCTATATATTGACCGCAGCATCCCCAAATCATGAGCTACTCCAAAAGTGTATCTACCATCAGTATAAATACTGGCAGTTTTATGCTTTTATAAGTATAAGCCTGTGTAAGAAGGTATCATTCAGCTTGTTGGGCTGAAGTAGCCATAGATAAAGATGCAACCTCAATAACATCAAAAAGAGTTGCAATCATACTCAGAATATTGTCACCTTTTAAATAAGCACTATCAGTGAACCATACAAGGCAGCATTACCTAGAGAAATTTCTTGCAGATCATCACAAGGAGTCAAGAGGTGGTCTGTGAGCATCAAACAGTCAGGAGAGACTTCTTTGGTGATAGAAGGAGGAAAAGTAGCAGGATTAAGGTTAATAACAATGTAGAAGAGTTACACGATGGGCGGTTAAGAGAAAGACTTCATAGAGTGATGTAGGTGAGGTGAGGTAGCAGACCGAGAAATACTGTGTGATGAGTCAAGGGCACTCCTACTCTGTGGTGCACAAAAAGGTTTAAAGAGGATCCCACAATGATTCTCTTAGCAATCTTAACCAAGAAAGCAGTGGTAGTGTTGGCTCTAAGGCAAAGGGAGTGCCCTGGAGCCACAGGGTACAGTTGCGGGCTCTAATACCCTGTATGAGTCCCTGGTGGTCCCTGTGTTCTTGGGTGAGTACCCCAAGGGAATTCCTTTTCTTTTCATATGCATGAAGGAAAAAAAGGAATCTGATCATTGGGATGCCCAAGTGCAGGTGAGTTCATCAAAACTCTAGTGAAGCCATGAAAATTATATCTGGTTCTTACCGTAAAACTCGTTTGGTTGTTATTGCCTAGTAAAACATACAGAGATTGGGCCACAAGAGAAAATTTGGAATCTAATTTCAACAATAATCAACTAGGCTGAGAAAACCTCATGGTTAGTGCTTAGCTTTGGGTTTCAGGAAATTTAGACCACTATCTATCTGGATTTAGGCTTAGGCTTTGTTCTCATATTAGATGCCCTAAACATCAAACCTAGGTTTGGGCCAGCTGCAATTTTTCTTTGGTGAACTTCTGTTCCTTTAAGGCTAAAAATAAGTGGATGCTGTCAAATCATCCACATATTGCAGTGAAGTAGAACCTCTAGGGAATGGTATATCATCCATAGCAGCCTTTAGGATTTGCAGGAAATAAGGGCTCTCAAAAAAAAAAAACCCTGAAGCATTACTGTCCAGTTGAATTGTTTCCTCCCAAATGAAGGCAAAAAGGTACTGTTTAGCTTCATCAACTACAATACTAAAAAATGCACTGTGTAAATTAATTATAGTAAAAAATTCGTGTCCTGGGTGAATGAATGTTAATAAAGGAATGGGAGTTCAGTTCAGTTGCTCAGTCGTGTCTGACTCTTTGCGACTTCATTAATCACAGCATGCCAGGCCTCCCTGTCCATCACCAGCTCCCAGAGTTCACCCAAACTCATGTGCATCAAGTCAGTGATGCCATCCAGCCATCTCATCCTCTGCCATCCCCTTCTCCTCCTGCCCCCAATCCCTCCCAGCATCAAGGTCTTTTCCAATGAATCAACTCTCTGCATGAGATGGCCAAAGTACTGGAGTTTCAGCCTCAGCATCAGTCCTTCCAATGAACACCCAGGACTGGTCTTTAGGATGAACAGGTTGGGTCTCCTTGCAGTCCAAGGGACTCTCAAGAGTCTTCTCCAACACCACAGTTAGGAACAACAAGTTTTGAGGGATAGGAGTGTTTTTTATTGTTCTGGGCAAACTTTCCCCCTTGGCCTTTAAGTTTTCTTACTGGTAAAATGAGTGTTACAGGAGATAGCACAAAGCATAATGATGTCTTTATAATCTGTTATGGGCTTTATGCATTGAAAGGCTTTTTATATGAGACTGCTTAATTCTGGGAAGCAGTTTCAAGGAGTCTTTTGAAACTTGATGGGAGATGTACATTGAATTTTGCCGATATCAGTTGAAGATTTTGTCCATAAGGAAGGTGGTTGCTAATTCAATAGAAGCAAGACCAAAGGCTTTTTCAGCTAGTTTCTTTTCCAAAGGCTGAACTGCACAGTTTCAGTGAAAGCAGCCCCTGTTCTTCTTCTTCTTCCTTTTTTTTGTAGCCCCTGTTCTTGAAAGAATGGGACAAAGCCTAACCAGCTTCAATTGAAAGAATCTTATCTCAAAATTAGACCAAAGTGCCAAACAAGTACTTGCATCCAGAACAAGGCATTAATCAGAAAGAACAAAGTCTTAAAACAGATCTGGAATAAAGTCTGGAGAGTTTCAAATGCAAGGAGGTTGTGAGCTCAAATTCAGAAATAAAATGTGCCTTCAATCCCTGGGCTCAACAGGAAAAGCAGCAAGGGGAAACAGGTTCAAGTATTGGTACTGCATCTGTTTGCTCACCAGCCCTGGAACCTTTGGGAGTCTTCTCTGGTCCTCACACAGGCCGCCAAAATGTTGACCTACAACAAATTTCCAGACATTTCTCCAGCAAAGATGGTTTTTTTCAGGATCATCAGAGAAGTGGAATTTGGGGTTTGCAAACGTTGAACCTTGTTCAAGTTCTACCCCCACCTCCCCTGATGGCAAGGGAAGAACATTTTTATAGAAGGGGAAAGGAAGCTGAGAGGACAATAGTAAACAAAGTCAGTGGCTTTGTTTCATTGAGGGAGTCCCTGCCAGGAAAGAAACATCTTCCTCCTTCCTGTTGAGTTTTGCTATCATCACATGACATGCGAGCTCCCCCTTCTGGCCTCTCAATTCTATTTGCTTGAGATTTCTATCTATTTTTATTATTATTTACAAAATATTTACACTTTTAGAATGTCAAATTAGAAGAGTTTTCTCTTATTCCTTGGAAATCCTCTATTTGATTTTACATATCTTATCATTTGAGGAACAAAAATAGGATTAAATGATGCACATTATTTAGGTGATAGATTTTGATCCAGTAAAGAAAATGATATGGTAATAATCAGAGCTAAATAAAAATCTAAATTTCACTTTATGATGTCATGAATTTTATTCACAAAGAAGGGACTTTGCTACATGATTGAACTAATGCAATCAGATTTGCATTATAATCGGATACGTTGAGCATCATGGAGAATAACTTGGTATATAGAGGAGATGATAGAAAAATCATGTAGGGGTTGTAGTAACAGGTTTTTCCTTGACAGTTATACGTGTGAGGTACAAAGGAGTGAATTATATTTGGGGGTGGGTTAAAAAAAATACACTTAACGTGAGTTTTCTAAGAGGAGTAGGCATTACATCTTGAAAAACAGGGATTGGGTGATAGAAGTTGAAATTCCAGGCAAAATGGAAAGAATAGCAAAAAGCACATGGAAATCACGTCTTTATCGCTAACTAATACTTTCTGGCTAAGGTGTAAGACCACAGTGGTAAAGGTCAGAGATAAAACTGGCAGTCTTATCTCTTAAGAGTGATAAAAAACAGCAGCATAAAAACCATTAATAACAGGAACCTGGAGTGATTCTGAACGGTGAATATAACAGAGGAATTTTGTACAAATGCAGAAGATGTACCATTATGATGTTGTGATGAATGTGAGAGGAAATGTATTGCATTTTACAAAAAATATTATATAATTTACTATAGGGTAATATAATGTAATATAGTCAATATTTTTTGTTGGCTTCTTAGATCTAGAAGCTCTCATTTAATCCAATTATATAGTAATCTCATGGTACAAAAGAATATAATATAGAAAGAAAACCTATATACTTAATTTATACAGTCTAGAAATTGGGCTTAATATGAGTATGTGTGTGTGTGTGTGTCTATGTATCTGTGTATCTGCGTCCATGCTTTCTCAGTGTCTCCAACTCTTTGAGGCCCCATGGACTATAGCCTGCCAAGCTCCTCTGCCCATGGAGTTTTCCAGACAAGAATACTGGAGTGGGTTGCCATTTCCTATGCCAAGGGTATGTTTCAACAATTCGAGGGGTCCAAGAGTGAATGGGCTGGCTAGTACCAGCACCATCCAGCCTAGGGGACCAGCTTGCGTATAAGATGCTATGAGACATCAGGGCAATGCTGTGTCATCCAGCTGTGTTATGGTTGCTCCCTGAAGCAAAGACAGTGTTGTTTAGTACTAATATTTCATTCTGTGAAAAGTACTGGAAAAGAAAGTTGAGGCTAACCAGAAGGATTCAACATTATCTTTTTCTCTGAGGGGTGAATTTGAACTGAGTATGGAAAATAAGAAAATTCTCATAAAATATATTACATATTTCATGTTACCCAAGGAAAGCTAAACCAAATAAATCTTTCCTCACAGAACCAATTTCTCCTTCATAACTTGTTTATATAGTTCTAGGTTCATTTTTCCTTTGATTTCTCTAAGAGGTTTTCAGTGAAAGTATCTTCAATGGAAATTTAATATAGGGCTTTATTTTGCCTGGAGTTAAGTTAAATTTGTTGTTTTATTTCTAAAAGCTGAACATAAGATGTACACAGAGAAAGAGAATGGAACTTATGAAATTTATTATTACAAAATGCAGTTAAATATATTAAAAAAAATAATTTGGTTGTGGCATCTAGTAGCAGTTATTTGAAAATATAGCTGTTAAAAGGCATGTTAAACTATAAAATGTCAGATTGGTATGTCTCTTACATATATGAAACACTCCTCAATCATCTTGTTGAAAATTCACTCCTTGACAAGGTGGTTTATTCCAGTGTTATTCATTAGAAAAGACATACATATTTTCAGCCAAAGTTGAACTGTATCCCACACTCCAATTTCTCATATCCTAATTCCTCAGGAAAAAAATGTTCATATTGTCATCAACTTAATATATTTGGGCTTCCCTGGTAGCTCAGCTGGTAAATAGTCCACTTGCAATGCAGGAGACCCTGGCTCAATCCCTGTGTCGGGAAGATCCCCTGGAAAAGGGATAGGCTACACACTCCAGTATTCTTGCCTGGAAAACTCCATGGACAGAGGAACCTGGCAGGCTACAGTCCATGGGGTTACAAAGAGTTCAATATGACTGAGCAACTTTCACTTCAGTAACATATATGTAGTGTGCGCGTGTGTATGTGTGCATGTGTGTCACACGCGCACACGTGCAGATGCTCAGTTGTGTCCACCTCTTTGCAGCCCCATGGACTGTAACCTGTCAGACTCTTCTGTCCATGGAATTTTGAGGCAAGAATACTGGAGTGGGTTACCATTGTCTACTCTAGGAGTCTGCCTGACACATGGATCAAACCAACACCTCTTGTGTCTCCTGCATTGGCAGTCAGATTCCTTACCACTAGTGCAACCTGGATATATGCCTCACATCAAACTACCATCCCAGGCATACTTTCTTCCACACTCAACCCCATTCCCCAGAAGAAAGAACTCTACCCTACACTTGTTTGTTCTTCTTTTCCCTGACATATTCAAGTCCTCTAATAAAATGCATATCTATATTGCATTTTTATCATTTTTCGGATAACACCTGCCTTTCTTCCACCAGGGATTTATACCAATCCCAGAAATTTAGATTCTCATTCTCATTTCTTGTTTCTTCAACTACTGTTATTGTCTTTTGACTCTCCTCTTTACAATGATATTCCCTTCCTTTCTTCAGCTTTCCCTTCCCCTCAGTCTCACAATCTCTGCTATCTATAGTTACATTTTTGCTTTGCTTATATTGATAGCATTTAAATACTCTTATAAGACTGTTCTCATCTACTATCCCTTGCAAAAAGATTGATTATAACTGTTGAAAATTAATACACAAATTAGCTTTGTGCAATTTGCTTACTGTAGTAAATGGCCATTTCATTTTTCTTTCTGTACAGCTGTGCTTTTCTTGAATTTGCTTTCTGTTTTTCTCTCTCTCTCTTTTTCACACATTGTACATGTGTTTGATGTTTCAGGTCAAACTTTTTATTTTTTAATTCCACATGCTTTTACTTTAGGGCCCCTCGTCCTCCTGTTCCAATCCAGGATAGATATTTCTATGCCTGATGCACAAGTGATAATGTATAAATTCCCTTTCTTTATTTCCTGTTTTTGAAGCTACTCTCCCTCAGGTTACATCTTTTTTTTTTTTTTTTGGATGTACCCTTTACTCAAGTTCAGTCCCCTGGAAGGCAAATTCTGAGATATAGATTAGAATGTAAGAGGTTTTTTAGAGTGTTCTCAACACCTACAAAATAAAAGGAAACAGAAAGGAGAAATTGAGTGAAAATACAGTCTTACTGAAAGTTCTGATGGGATGATCCTTCAGGAATTTGTACCTCTAAACCCTACTTCCATTTGGCTCTTTGTTTTTAACTGTCTGATGAGTTTCTTCCTGTGTTTATTCACATAGTTCTGATTTGCCACTAGAACCTTTAACACATTATCACTATGGATTGCCTAAGTGTATTTTTTGTGTTTACTCTATTTGTCTGAGCATGTTTTTGTGTCCCTTTTTGTGTGTTATTTGGGGGACTATGAGCTTTTCAACCTGTGGATTGATATTTTTATTGAAATTTGGGAAAATATTATTTCTCCAGTTTTTGCCCCAATTCTATCAATGTTAAATGGCTGGACTTTGTCCCATCAGTCTCTGAATATCGGTTTCACTCTATTTTTCAGTTGGAATGTTTCCATTTCCAGGGCTTTGTGCACACTGATTTTATTCTTTGTGGTTTCTAATCTGATGTTAAAGCCACCATATATATGAAAGAAATCAAAGTGTGACTTGCTCAGTCGTGTCTATTAGCTCACTAGGCTTCTCTGTCCATGGGCTTCTCCAGACAAGAATATTGGAGTTGGTTGCTATTTCCTCCTCCAGGGGATCTTCCCAATGCAGGGATCAAACCTGGGTCTCCTGGGTCTCCTGAATTGCAGGTAGATTTTTTACCGCATGTATATACCATGTGTGTATATACACACTCACACATACATACCCACACACATATATAAAACATGTCAGATCAGATCAGATCAGTCCCTCAGTTGTGTCCGACTCTTTGCAACCCCATGAATCACAGCACGCCAGGCCTCCCTGTCCATCACCAACTCCAGGAGTTCACCCAGACTCACGTCCATCAAGTCAGTGATGCCATCCAGCCATCTCATCCTCTGTCGTCCCCTTCTCCTCCTGCCCCCAATCCCTCCCAGCATCAGGGTCTTTTCCAATGAGTCAACTCTTCACATGAGGTGGCCAAAGTACTGGAGTTTCAGCTTTAGCATCATTCCTTCCAAAGAAATCCCAAGGCTGATCTCCTTTAGAATGGACTGTTTGGATCTCCTTGCAGTCCAAGGGACTCTCAAGAGTCTTCTCCAACACCACAGTTCAAAAGCATCAATTCTTTGGTGCTCAGCCTTCTTCAGAGTCCAACTCTTACATCCATACATGACCACAGGAAAAACCATAGCCTTGAGTAGACGAAACTTTGTTGGCAAAGTAATGTCTCTGCTTTTGAATATGCTATCTAGGTTGGTCATAACTTTCCTTCCAAGAAGTAAGCGTCTTTTAATTTCATGGCTGCAGTCACCATCTGTAGTGATTTTGGAGCCCAGAAAAATAAAGTCTGACACTTTCCACTGTTTCCCCATCTATTTCCCATGAAGTGGTGGGACCGGATGCCATGATCTTAGTTTTCTGAATGTTGAGCTTTAAGCCAACTTTTTCACTCTCCACTTTCACTTTCATCAAGAGGCTTTTGAGCTCCTCTTCACTTTCTGCCATAAGGGTGATGTCATCTGCATATCTGAGGTTATTGATATTTCTCCCGGCAATCTTGATTCCAGCTTGTGTTTCTTCCAGTCCAGTGTTTCTCATGATGTACTTTGCATAGAAGTTAAATAAACAGGGTGACAATATACAGCCTTGATGAACTCCTTTTTCTATTTGGAACCAGTCTGTTGTTCCATGTCCAGTTCTAGCTGTTGCTTCCTGACCTGCATACAAATTTCTCAAGAGGCAGATCAGATGGTCTGGTATTCCCATCTCTTGAAGAATTTTCCACAGTTTATTGTGATCCACACAGTCAAAAACTTTGGCATAGTCAATAAGGCAGAAATAGATGTTTTTCTGGAACTCTCTTGCTTTTTCTATGATCCAGCAGATGTTGGCAATTTGATCTCTGGTTCCTCTGCCTTTTCTAAAACCAGCTTGCACATCAGGAAGTTCACGGTTCACATATTGCTGAAGCCTGGCTTGGAGAATTTTGAGCATTACTTTACTAGCGTGTGAGATGAGTACAATTGTGTGGTAGTTTGAGCATTCTTTGGCATTGCCTTTCTTTGGGATTGGAATGAAAACTGACCTTTTCCAGTCCTGTGGCCACTGCTGAGTTTTGTTAAATTGATTAATTATTCCTTTCATCTTGAAATCTGATTCTAATTATTGAGTTTTCTTCTGGCCTACCAGAGTCATATTTTCCTGTTTCTTCTAGTAACTCCATGATTGCATGATATATATTTTGATCCACTACTTTTTTCCTTATCTTTTTCTTCGAGGTGTTGAAGTTTGTGTCAGGGAGTTCATTTATTTTAAAATCAGCTTGATGCTTTCAAAGCTTATTTTTAAAATTTGCTAGTGTGTCTAAGCAGTAGTCTTTACTTTAGAAGTAGTGCAACTCCTGTTTTAAGGTTTATTCTTTCCTATATTTTTATTAAATGTCCTAATAATAGTCAGTTTGGATCCTAAACACCTCCCAGTCCTGTGTCACCTAAGAGAGTTGCTCAGTTTCTTGTCCTCAGTTGTTATTTTCCAAAGTAGTTGTTCTTTTTCGCTGAGCATCTCAAGTGCAGAATTCTAGAGCTTTTTAACTATATAGATATTTCATGCGTGATAATTTATCTTCAGCTTCCCTGAATTCTGATTTGTTTTTCAAACTTAACAAGGCTGCCATATTTATTATGATCCCTTTCTTATGCCACATTCTTGGTTGGACTTCCAGGCAGAAAGAACACACAGAGAGGTCAACTCATTTATTATTTTATTTTTTCAGGGATCAAAAAATGAATGAACTCCATTAAACAAATGTTTGAAAACTATTGTTTTATATATTACATGGTGTTTTATAGCTATTTACTGAGTAGGGCTGGACTTAGTGAACATTTTGGCTTACTTCTAGTTATTGGCAATTTCAAATAAAAATGTATGTGAATTCATGTGCACATCTTTCTGCAGACATACACTTTCATTTCTTTTAAGTAAATTCTTAGGAATAGAATGGCTGAATTAAAAGACAGGTAGGTGTATGTTTAAAGTTTTAAGAAACTTCCAATAGTTTCACAAAATGTGTGAGAGTCTTCCAGTGTCGCCATATCCCACTCCACACCTGGTATGATCTTTTCTTTGCTTTCTGTTTTCTGCTTTCCTCCTTTTCTTTCCTTCATCCTTCCTTTCTTTCATAGTTAAAAAAAACCACACACACACATAACATGAGTTCTCCCCTCTTGACAAAATTTTAAGTGTACAGTACAGTACTGTTAACTCTCAGGACAATATGTGCAAGAGATCTCTAGAAGCCTTTTATTTTTCATGATGGAAACAGTCCTGCAAGGTGGACTTTCTTTTTAAATTTAGAAATTTTACTAGCTGTGCAGTTGCTATGGACTGAATTGTGTTCCCTGAAAATGTACATGTTAAAACCCTAATCAACGTGATGCTCCTTGAAGATGGATACTTTGGAAAATGATTCTATTTAAATGGAGTCCTAAGGGTGGGGCCCTCATGATTATAATTGAGTATAAAGACTGTATAGTTTCATTGCCATTGCAAATGGAGTTTGATAAATGGCTTTATAATAGTTACTAAATTTATCTTTTGATGTCAACTAAGAAATTCTTCCTTGAGAGTTTTCCAGGTATGTTTACTTATCATTTCTTTTAAAGTGCTATTCAGTGATATCAATGAAATGGCTATATTTTTATTGGAATGTTTTAAAATTGCCTTCTTAAATATCAAAGTCTGATGCCATTTAAGCTGGCTTCTTGACTATCAGGAATTCTAGAAGACAAGTATTATCTTTCTCAAACTTTTTCAGAGTTTTAAATCTTGTCATCTCTCTGTTGAATATTTACTTTATAATTTCCAAGGATATCACATCATTATTGGATAGCTCTTGTTGCTGGTGAAAGAAGAGAGAGTAAAGAGAGAAAAAAATGTTAAGATATTCATTAATATTCTTTATAAACCAATAGCTTGAAAACAAAATAAAATAACTATACTTTTTCTTATTTTTTGAATCAGGCAGACTTTGGAAGATTTTATGAATTCAAACACAGTGGTTTTCACATAATGGAGATCAATTGGCTTTAGATTTAGTATTTTTCACTGATTTCAACTGTAGGTTTCTTATTCTATTTCTATGTCTCTCTTCTTTATCTTCTATTTTTATCAGCTCTACTCTGTGCTGTTAAATCGTCCTATAAACTTCATTCTTTTGTGCTAAGCTTTAAATGGTCTCTACAAGAAACAGAGAGTGAATGGAGTCAAAGGATAGAAAAAGATAATGTGAGAAATCTGACGGGGTGGCACTATATTGCTTCCTGAAATAATAAATATAGGAAATGTTTGTCCCTTTCCAGTGAATACAGAGCAAGAAAACAGGCCTACGTGAGAACAACTATGGTTTGGTTTAATTCATTGAAGCAGAAGTGATTTATTTAGTTACTTCAACTGGAATTAATTCCAAATACTACTTTGGTCCCTATAATTTCAACAATGATTTAAACTTGTTTCACATTTGTGCATCCCATTTCACGGTGCTGGCTCTTCTTCCATATATATTGTAGATCATTTGGAAAATGTTTTTAGAAACACATAAGCTTTCCCTTTTTGTTTCTAGCATTTATCACCAACCAAAATATTATTTCTAATAATCTTGGTCATTAGGGCCCAGTTATCTTTATCATATTAGTTTCCTTGCTAAGATGTAATTTAGTTAACCTACTCACATGCAAATATTGAGTAAATTATATTAACAAAACCATATTGCCCCATCTTTCCAAATAAACTCTGTTCTTTATTGATTGCATAGTTTTTGTAAGTTCATGAAAGACTAATTAATTTTTTTTTTCTCCTGGATTTTCTCATTTATAAAAATGTGATTTGTTCTGCTTTTGGTTAAATGCCTTAGAGGTCTTATGCTGCCTTCTGTTAATCATTACTTGTCTACACTTGAGTTACAGCATATACTGCAAATATTAGAAAATGATTTACATGATATCTTTTAGTAAGCAGATTGTGATACTTATGGCTAAAGTCACAGATTTCATGATCTTGAAAAGAGGACCATGAAATTTTAATAGCAGTACAATTTGTCTCTGTACAACTTGTTTTTCCACAGTTCTGACCTAAGCTGTGAGATTTCATTATAAGCCTACATGAGTTAGGTGCTGCATCTGTAAATACCCTCCATAATTTCTCAGAGACTATTTAGAGGAAATCAGTAAGAAATTATAGCTTATTTGGAACTTAATTTTATTATACTTCAAATTGCTGTTATTTCATAAATATTGTTTACCTCATAATAGAAGCAAAGAAGATATCCAGTGTTATGTTTCACTAATTGTGGATTATCATAGACATTAACCATTACTCTAAATCTATTCAAGCATGCCAATTAAATTAATATAGAAACACATTCTTATATATCAAAACAATCAAGGAAATTCTCAATATCTAAGAAAAAATATGGTGTGTGAAAGACTCTAAATACTTTGCTTGGAACCAAGGAGTTCCAACCCCCGTGGATTAACTCTAGATTTGCCCCTAAAGGACACTCTTTGCCATCTCAACTCTTCCACATAATGATAGTTGATGGGCTTATCCAGGTTCAGTGGACACAGCTTTAGAAATACTATAAATAACTTGTGATCATTCCAACTAAAATTACAGATTCTTTGTACTTCATGTAAAATGAGTTTGCTGCTAAGTGCTTCAGTCGTGTCCAACTCTGTGCCACCCCACAGACGGCAGCCCATGAGGCTCCCCCGTCCCTGGGATTCTCCAGGCAAGAACACTGGAGTGGCTTGCCATTTCCTTCTCCAATGCAAGAAAGTGAAAAGTGAAAGTGAAGTCGCTCAGTAGTATCTGACTCTTAGCGACCCCATGGACTGCAGCCTACCAGGCTCCTCCATCCATGGGATTTTCCAGGCAAGAGTACTGGAGTGGGTTGCCATTGCCTTCTCCATAATGAGTTTACCATGTATGAGTTGAAATATTAAAATATAAAATATTCTTTAAATTGTATATGTATATTTTTCTGGAGAATGTGCCTGTACCATATGCGAAGCATTATACGATGCATTTGTATCATATTACACCATTCAATCAGAACAATATCATAAGGCCATTATTATAATCATTTCATAGAAGAGTGAAACAGGCTAAGAAGAGTTAAGTATTTGCCTAAGTGGCAGAATTGGAATTTGAATAAGATTTGTATGAGTACATCACAGCTTTGCTTTATACACAGTATTTGCATGAGAAAACTGAAGTGAACAAGCAAGTGTGTTTAAAAAAAAAAAAGTGATAGCATTACAAGGGACTTGCTATTCACACTCTCCAGATTTGGGGTGTAGAGTCATGCCTGATTCTAAAAGGAGTTGCCTCCCATTTCTCTTAACTCAACTCTTTTAAATGTTCAGTTTTTGCTGGACTTTTCATTTGACACTGCATGTTTTGGGAAGAGGAGGAGAGGTTTGTAAAGGGCAAGGGAAAGACTAGATAAGCAGCAATAAAATACCCTGATAAGCAGAATACTTTTCAGGGCCTAGTATAAAATGAACTTGTGGGACTCCTTAAGTAGGGAGAAAAAGTCTTTTCTTCTGTGGTTTCTCTTGAATTGTCATGGAATTTTTTATCTTCTACTTAATCCCATGTCTACTCATCTTTTACCCTCAAGCATGGGGGCACTCTCAGGATGAGCAAAGTGGCTCACTGGTACGTGGAATCAGTCCCATGACGCAGCCCCTAGATATATGTGGCTCACCCAATCCATGGGTCAGGAAGATCCACTGGAGGAGGAAATGACAGCCCACTTCAGTACACTTGCCTGAAAACTCCCATAACCGGAGGAGCCTGGAAGGCTATAGTCCAAACGGTAGCAAAGAGTTGTACACTACCGAGCATGCACACTCGTGCATGTGCACACACACACACATATGTATATATACTTATGTATATATGTAGGGGGTGTAGCTGGTTAAGAGAAAGATAAAACTGTTCTTAAAATCTTGACATCTTCTGGAGTCTATTGATTAGTATCCAAGGTGACACAGTGATATAAAGGATCCCCCTGCCAGTGCAGAAGCACAGGTTCAATCCCTGGGTCAGGAATATCCCCTGGAGAAGGAAATGGCAACCCACTCCAGTATTCTTGTCTGGAAAATTCCATGAACAGAGAAGCCTGGCGGGCTACAGTCCAAATGGTCGAAAAGAGTTGGATGCAAATGGGTGACTGAGCATGCATGCACTGGGGCAAGGGGAGGGGGTGGTCTCTTCTAATCTGAGCAGTTTACTGAAGAGCAATAAAATCATCAGGAAAAAAGATGAATGACACAGGCATTTCTTAATAATTTTGTCCCTAGGTTTTTATTGTTTCCAAGGAAGTTTCAGCACTGTAGCCACTGACTTAGAAAACTTTCTTTTGTCATTTACTGGCCTGTATCTAAAGATCCAGTTACTGGGTGTCAGTGAACTAGCTGAGTATGCTTCACTGATCCAGGTTGTTGTTCACTCCTGCACACATTAGCAGGGCCACACCATAAACAAAGGTCAAAATACTTATTTGCTTCAATTTTGGATTCAGTTCAGTTCAGTTGCTCAGTGGTGTGCGACTCTTTGTGACCACATGGACTGCAGCATGCCAGGCTTCCCTGTCCATCACCAGTTTCCAGAGCTTACTCAAACTCATGTCCATCAAGTTGGTAATGCCATACAACCATCTAATCCTTTGTAATCCCCTTCTCCTCCCACCCTCAATCTTTCCCAGCATCAGTTTTTCAGTGAGTCAGTTCTTTTCATCAGGTGGCCAAAGTATTGGAGTTTCAGCTTCAGTATCAGTCCTTCCGATGAACACCCAAGACTCGTCTCCTTTAGGATGAACTGATTGGATCTCCTTGCAGTCCAAGGGACTCTCAAGAGTCTTCTCCAACACCACAGTTCAAAAGCATCAATTCTTCGGTGCTCATCTCTCTTTAAAGTCCAACTCTCACATCCATACATGACCACTGGAAAAACCATAGCCTTGATGAGATGGACCTTTGTTGACAAAGTAATGTCTCTCATTTTTAATATGCTGTCTAGGTTGGTCATAACTTTTCTTCCAAGGAGCAAGCATCTTTTAAATTCGTGGCTGCAGTCACCATCTGCAGTGATTTTGGAGCCCCCCAAAATAAAGTCTGCCACTGCTTTCCCATCTATTTGCTGTGGTGATGGGACCAGATGTCATAATCTTAGTTTTCTGAATGTTGAGCTTTAAGCCAACTTTTTCACTCTCCTCTTTCACTTTCATCAAGAGGCTCTTTAGTTCTTCTTCGCTTTCTGCCATAAGGGTGGCGTCATCTGCATATCTGAGGTTATTGATATTTCCCCCAGCAATCTTGATTCCAGCTTGTGCTTCATCCAGTCCAACATGTCTCATGATGTACTCTGCATGAAAGTTAAATAAATAGAGTGACAATATACAGCCTCGACGTCCTCATTTTCCTATTTGCAACCAGTCTGTTGTTCCATATCCAGTTCTAACTGTTGCTTCTCTACCTGCATACAGATTTCTCAGGATGCAGGTCAGGTGGTCTGGTATTGCCTTCTCTTTAAGAATTTTCCGCAGTTTGTTGTGGTCCAAACAGTCAAAGGCTTTGGCATAGTCAAAAGAAGTAGATGTTTTTCTGGAATTCTCTTGCTTTTTCAATGATCCAACAGATGTTGGCAATTTGATCTCTGGTTCCTCTGACTTTTCTAAATCCAGCTTGAACACCTGGAAGTTCATGCTTCATGTACTGTTGAAGCCCGTCTTGGAGAATTTTGAGCATTACTTTGCTAGTGTGTGAGATGAGTGCAATTGTGGGTAGTTTGAGCATTCTTTGGCACTGCCTTTCTTTGGGATTGGAATAAAAACTGACATCTGCCAGTCCTGTGGCCACTGCTGAGTTTCCCAAATTTGCTGGCATATTGAGTGCAGCACTTTAACAGCATCATCTTTTAGGATTTGAAATAGCTCAAAGGGAATTGAGGATTTTGGATTAGGAAGCAATTTAAAGAGTTGGGATAATATGGTAGTTGTACTATTACAATTCTAGCAGCTGACTGAGCACTTTTTGATAGAACTGGATCTAATAATATTATGGAAGCACAATTAGTATTAATGTATCATTGATTTCACTTTTTATTATTAAGTCAAATACTAATCCTAACAGTCTCTTCAAAGAATATAATGTTCTAGTTACAGTCAGTTCAGAATTCCACTGTGACTTTAGATAAGTCTTTTCTCCTTGAAGTCCTCTTTGAAAAAAGTATAAGTAAGGATAAAAATTGAATATCACAAACTTATTTTGAATGTCAAATAACAGAAAGACTATAAAATACTTAGCACAGTGTATTAACGAAAATAGGTTCATACTAAACATTAGTACAAAAGAATTAACTCCTGAAGACTTCTGTCTTTGATTTAAGCAGAAGAAAATGCCTCTGTGTTTACTTCTCAGATTTTTTGTGTTTTGCTATCCTGCTTCTTTGTTAAATGGTTTATCTATTAACATCACAACCATTATCATTAGGCTGTTACATGACCAAACAAGAAATCAAGCTTTTCTTCAAACAGCAAATACTTGCATAAGACCTTCGGTGATTTTTCTTTTTGCCAAAAAAATTTCTTTTTTATTCCTGTTCCCCAGATCACTAAGTGAAAGTAAAATTTCTATTAGTCTCATAAGCCTTTATACATTTGTATAGATTCAAAGTTTTCAGCAATTATATTTAGAGAGAAATTAGATACGAAAACTCTAAACACAATAAGGGTAAGGTTGCTGTTTTCTTTGTATTTTCTCTCTAAATGTATCTGGCACAAAATAGGAATTTAGACATTTTTTGAATAAGTAAAATAAACAATATAAATTTTATACTTTTTTAAAAGTAAGATTTTCAAACATGCTGAAAAAAAGGAATGAACTTTATAGTACCCCTCCCAGGTGGAACTAGTGGTAAAAACCCAACTGCCAATGCAGGAGACATAAGAGAAGTGGGTTCAATCCCTGGGTGTGGAAGATCACCTAGAGGAGGAAATGGCAACCCACTCCAGTGTTGCCTGAAGAATCCCCATGGACAGAGGAGCTTGGTGGTCCTTGGGGGTCACAGAGTTGGACACAACTGAGGCAACTGAGCACGCATGCATACCGATATGAACATACCCACTATTAATATTTTACTATATTTGATTTATTGTTTTTCCCTCCATCTACCTATAGTTCAATCCTTCCTTTTATTTATTTCAAAAAAAGTATTTATAGACATCAGGTATACATACTCCTAAAACCTTAACATATATATATAATCATTTAAAGGTCAATTATTTGTTAATTAGTGGCACAGTGGTGAAGAATCCACCTGCCAATGCAGGAGATGCAGGAAACTTGATTCAATCCCTTGGCCCTGGTGGAGGAAATGGCACTCCGCTCCAGTACTCTTGCATGGAAAATCCAATGGACAGAGGATCCTGTTGGGCTACAGTCCATGCGGTTGCAAAGAATCGGACATGACTGAGCAAAGGTCATTTTTTGTGAATTTGTTTTAAAATGAAATGTCTGTATGATGAACTGCACAAATCTTAAGTGTATTACTTGATAAACTTTGACAGCTGTGCACAACTTTGCAATTCAATTGACTATCAAGGAACAGGACATTATCATTACGCAATAAAAGCCCTCATGCTTTTTTATAGGCAGTTTCCTTCCCCATCAAACCCCAGATGTAACCACAAACCTGATTAATTTCACCTATTTTAGAACTTCATATAAACGAAACCATTCTACCTGTACTTTCTTTTATAAACTTCATTCTCATCTCTTGAGATTTATATATGCTATTGTGTTTATTGATACTACCTTCATTTTTATTGCTCAGTAGTTTTCCATCATATGAATATGACTTACTTTTTAAAATCCAGTCTGTTGATGGCAATTTAGGAAGTTATCAGTTTTTACCAGTTTTTCTTAAATCTATATGAGCTTTCTTGACAAGCTGGTGTGGACATTTGCTTTTACTGCTCTTCGGTAAATATGTGTGCATGTTAGTCACTCAGTCACGTCCAACTTTTTGCAACTCCATGGACTGTAGCCCACCAGGCTCTTCTGTCCTTGGAATTCTCTGGGAAAGAATATTGAAGTGGGTTGTCATTACCTTTTGCAGGGGATCTTCCCAACTCAGGGATCGAACCTGGTCTCCTGAATTGCAGGCAGATACTTTACTGAGTAAATATCTAGGAGTAGAGTTGTGGGGTCATATGAGAGAAGTAGCTTTCAGTTCAGTTCAGTCGCTCAGTCATGTCCAAATCTTTGTGACCCCATGAATCACAGCACACCAGGCCTCCCTGTCGATCACCAACTCCCAGAGTTCACTCAAACTCATGTCCATCGAGTCGGTGATGTCATCCAGCCATCTCATCCTCTGTCATCCCCTTCTCCTCCTGCCCCCAATCCCTCCCAGCATCAAGGTCTTTTCCAATGAGTCAACTCTTTACATGAGGTGGCCAAAGTACTGGAGTTTCAGCTTCAGCATCAGTCCTTCTAATGAACACCCAGGACTGGTCTCCTTTAGGATGGACTAGTTGGATCTCCTTGCAGTCCAAGGGACTCTCAAGAGTCTTCTCCAACACCACAGTTCAAAAGCATCAATTCTTCAGTGCTCAGCTTTCTTCACAGTCCAACTCTTACATCCATACATGATAAATGGAAAAACCATAGCCTTGACTAGACAGACCTTTGTTGGCAAAGTAATATCTCTGCTTTTCAATATGTTATCTAGGTTGGTCATAACTTTTCTTCCAAGGAGTGTCTTTTAATTTCATGGCTGCAATCACTATCTGCAGTGATTTTAGAGCCCCGCAAAATAAAATCTGACACTGTTTCCACTGTTTCCCTGTCTATTTCCCATTAAGTGATGGGACCAGATGCCATGATCTTCGTTTTCTGAATGTTGAGCTTTAAGCCAACTTTTTCACTCTCCTCTTTCACTTTCATCAAGAGACTTTTTAGTTCCTCTTCACTTTCTGCCATAAGGGTGGTGTCATCTGCATATCTGAGGTGATTGATATTTCTCCCGGCAATCTTGATTCCAGCTTGTGTTTCTTCCAGTCCAGCATTTCTCATGATGTGCTCTGCATATAAGTTAAATAAGCAGGGTGACAATATACAGCCTTGACGTACTCCTTTTCCTATATGGAACCAGTCTGATGTTCCAAGTATCTTTAGGCTTGTCTTTGAAAAGACATGCCAGATCTTTTCTCTAAATGTTTGTAACTTTAGTTTTATTTCCTTGTCAAGTTATAATTTAGAAATTAGACTAAGCTATTCATTCCTTTGCTTCTATAACCAGTCACATCCACAACTGGGTGTTGTTTTTGCTTTGGCTCCATCTCTTCATTCATTCTGGAGTTATTTCTCCACTGATCTCCAGTAGCATATTGGACATCTACTGACCTGGGGAGTTCATCTTTCAATGTCCTATCTTTTTGCCTTTTCATACTGTTCATGGGGTTCTCAAAGCAAGAATACTGCCATGATTTGCCATTCCCTTCTCCAGTGGACCATATTTTGTCTGAACACTCCACCATGACGCATCCATCTTGGGTGGCCAACATGGCATGGCTCATAGCTTCATTGAGTTAGACAAGGCTGTGGTCAATGTGATCCGATTGGTTAGTTTTCTGTGATTGTGGTTTTCAGTCTGTCTGTCCTCTGATAGAGAAGGATAAGAGGCTTATGGAAGATTCCTGATGGGAGAGACTGATTGAGGGGAAAACTGGGTCATGTACTGATGGGCGGAGCCAGCTCAGTAAATCTTTAATCCAATTTTCTGTGGATAGGTGGAGTTGTGTTCCCTCCCTGCTATTTATCTGGGGCCAACCTATGGTGGGAGAAATATCAGTAATCTCAGATATGCAGTTGACACCACCCTTATGGCAGAAAGTGAAGAGGAACTAAAAAGCCTCTTGATGAAGGTAAAAGAGGAGAGTGAAAAAGTTGGCTTAAAACTCAACATTCAGAAAACTAAGATCATGGCATCTGGTCCCATCAATTCATGGGAAATAGATGGGGAAACAGTGTCAGACTTTATTTTTTGGGGGCTCCAAAATCACTGCAGATGGTGACTGCAGCCATGAAATTAAAAGACACTTACTCCTTGGAAGAAAAGTTATGACCAACCTAGATAACATATTGAAAAGCAGAGACATTACCTTGCCAACAAAGTTCTGTCTAGTCAAGGCTATGGTTTTTCCAGTAGTCATGTATGGATGTGAGAGTTGGACTGTGAAGAAAGCTGAGCACCGAAGAATTGATGCTTTTGAACTGTGGTGTTGGAGAAGACTCTTGAGAGTCCCTTGGACTGCAAGGAGATCCAACTAGTCCATCCTAAAGGAGATCAGCCCTGGGATTTCTTTGGAAGGAATGATGCTAAAGCTGAAACTCCAGTACTTTGGCCACCTCATGCGAAGAGTTGATTCATTGGAAAAGACTCTGATGCTGGGAGGGATTGGGGGCAGGAGGGGAAGGGGATGACAGAGGATGAGATGGCTGGATGGCATCACTGACTCGATGGACGTGAGTCTGAGTGAACTCTGGGAGTTGGTGATGGACAGGGAGGCCTAGCGTGCTGCAATTCCTGGGGTCACAAAGAGTCGGATGTGACTGAGTGACTGAACTGAACTGAACAGAAACTATGGTGGTGGTAATGCAGATAATGGCAATTTCCTTCAAAAGATCCCATGCTTATACTGCTACACTCAGTGCCCCCAACCCTGCAGCAGGCCACCAAAAAGCCACACCTCTACTGGAGACTCCTAGAAACTCACAGGTAAATCTGGGTCAGTCTCTTGTGGGGTCATTGCTCCTTTCTCCTGGAGATAACTCCACAAAGAATGAAGAGACGGAGCCAAGGCAAATACAACACCCAGTTGTGGATGTGACTGGTTTTGGAAGCAAGGTCCGATGCTGTAAAGAGCAATATTGCACAGGAACCTGGAATGTTAGGTCCATGAATCAAGGCAAATTGGAAGTGGTCAAACAGGTGATGGCAAGAGTGGACATCAACATTTTAGGAATCAGCTAACTACAATGGACTGGAAAGGGTGAATTTAACTCAGATGACAATTATACTTCCCCTGTGGGCAAGAATCCCTTAGAAGAAATGTAGTAGCCATCATAGTCAACAAAAGAGTCTGAAATGCAGTACTTGGATGCAATTTCAAAAATGACAGAATGATCTCTGTTCATTTCCAAGGCAAGCCATTCAATATCACGGTAATCCAAGTCTATGCCCCAACCAGTAATGCTGAAGAAGCTGAAGCTGAACGGTTCTATGAAGACCTACAAGACCTTTTAAAACTAGCACCCAGAAGAGATGTCCTTTTCATTAATAGGGGAAAGTGAAAGTGAAGTCGCTCAGTCGTGTCCAACTCTTTGCGACCCCGTGGACTGTAGCCTACCAGGCTCCTCTCCCCATGGGATTCTCCAGGCAAGAATTCTGGAGTGGCTTGCCATTTCCTTCTCCAGGGGATCTTCCCAACTCAGGGATCGAACCCAAGTCTTCCACATTGCAGGCAGACACTTTAACCTCCGAGCTATCAGGGAAGCCCTATTAATAGGAGACTGGAATGCAAAATTAGGAAGTCAAGAAACACCTAGAGTAACAGGCAAATTTGGCCTTGGAGTACAGAATGAAGCAAGGCAAAGGCTAATAGAGTTTTGCCAAGAGAACACACTGGTCATAGCAAACACCCCCTTCCAACAACACAAGAGAAGACTCTACACATGGACATCACCAGATGGTCAACACCGAAATCAGATTGATTATATTCTTTGCAGCCAAAGATGGAGAAGATCTATAGTCAGCAAAAACAAGACCAGGAGCTGACTGTGGCTCACATCATGAACTCCTTATTGCCAAATTCAGACTTAAATTGAAGAAAGTAGGGAAAACCACTAGACCATTCAGGTATGACCTAAATCAAATCCCTTATGTTTATACTGTGGAAGTGAGAAATAGAATTAAGGGACTAGATCTCATAGACAGAGTGCCTGAAGAACTATGCATGGAGGTTCGTGACATTGTACAGGAGACAGGGATCAAGACCATCTCCAACGTAAAGAAATGCAAAAAAGCAAAATGGCTGTCTGAGGAGCCCTTACAAATAGCTGTGAATAGAAGAGAAGTGAAAACAAAGGAGAAAAGGAAAGATATAACCATTTCAATGCAGGGTTCCAAAGAATAACAAGGAGAGATAAGAAAGACTTCCTCAGTGATCAATGCAAAAAAAAAAAAAAAATTAGAGGAAAACAGTAGAGTGGGTAAGACTAGAGATCTCTTCAAGAAAATTAGAGATATCAACAGTAACATTTCATGCAAATATGGGCTCAATACAGGACAGAAATTGTATGGACCTAATAGAAGCAGATGATATTAGAAGAGGTGACAACAATACACAGAAAAACTATACAAAGAAGTTCTTCATGACCCATTAATCACAATGATGTAAATACTCACCTAGAGCCAGACATCCTGGAATGTGAAGTCAGGTGGGCCTTAGGAAGTATCACTATGAACAAAGCTAGTGGAGGTGATGGAATTCCAGTTGAGCTATTTCAAATCCTGAAAGATGATGCTATGAGAGTGCTGCACTCAATATGCCAGCAAATTTGGAAAACACAGCAGTGGCCACAGGACTGGAAAAGGTCAGTTTTTATTCCAATCCCAAACAAGGGCAATGCCAAGGAATGCTCAGACTACCGCATAATTGTCTACTAAAGTAATGCTCAAAATTCTCCAAGTCAGACTTCAACAATATGTGAATTATGAATTTCCAGACGATCAGGCTGGATTTAGACCAGTCAGAGGAACCAGAGATCAAATTGCCAACAATGCTGGATCATCAAAAAACCAAGAGAGTTCCAGAAAAAATATTTATTTCTGCGTTATTGACTATGCCAAAGCCTTTGACTGAGTGGATCACAATAAACTGTGGAAAATTCTGAATGACATGGGAATACCATACCACCTACCTGCCTCTCGGGAAATCTGTATGCAGGTCAGAAAGCAAAAGTTAGAACTAGACATGGAATACAGACTGGTTCCAAATATAAAAAGGAGTACATCAAGGCTGTATTTTGTCACCCTGCTTATTTAACTTATATGCAGAGTACATCATGAGAACTGCTGGGTTGAATGAAGCACAAGATGGAATCAAGATTGCCAGGAGAAATATCAATAACCTCAGATATGCTGATGACACCACCCTAATGGCAGAAAGCAAAGAACTAAAGAACGTCTTGATGAAAGTGAAAGAGGAGAGTGAAAAAGTTGGCTTAAAGCTCAACATTCAGAAAACTAAGATCATGGCATCCAGTTCCTAAACTTCATGGCAAATAGATGGGGAAACAGTGGAAACAGTGACAGACTTTATTTTTGGTGGCTCCAAAATCACTGCAGTTGGTGACTGCAGCCATGAAATTAAAAGATGGTTACTCCTTGAAAGGAAAGTTACAACTAACCTAGACAGCTTATTCAAAAGCAGAGACATTACTTTGCTACCAAGGTCCGTTTAGTCAAGGCTATGGTTTTTCCAGTAGTCATGTATGGATGTGAGAGTTGAACTATAAAGAAAGCTGACTGCTGAAGAATTGATGCTTTTGAACTGTGGTGTTGGACAAGACTCTTGAGAGTCCCTTGGACTGCAAGGAGATCTAACCAGTCCATCCTAAAGGAGATCAGTCCTGGGTATTCATATGAAGGACTTATGTTGAAGCTGAAACTCCAGTAGTTTGGCCTCCTGATATGAAGAAACGACTCTTTGGAAAAGACCCTGATGCTGGGGAAGATTGAAGGCAGGAGGAGAAGAGGACAACAGAGGATGAGATGGTTGGATGGCATCACCAACTCAATGGACATGGGTTTGAGTAAACTCCCGGAGTTGGTGATATACAGGCAGGCCTGGCATGCTACAGTCCATGGGGTTGCAAAGATCCAGATAGGACTGAGCAACTGAATTGAACTCATTCTCTGGTAAAAGAGAGGTGCACATTAAGTGTAAGGCATTGCACAACAGGATGACCCTGTCAGTAAAGCTAGTCCTTTTAAAGATGCATAAAGATGGAAAAAATATAACTTTATGAAAAGAGAATATCTCTTACTTTTTAAATTTATTTCATTTCAAATCACTCTGTGGAATATTCTAGATTCTTATTAAAAATAATAAAGTTAGGCTTTATTCCTATAAAGAAAATAATCAAAATATTATTTTGATTATAATCATAACAACATTTATTTTGATACATTCAATTAAGTGCTGGAGATCCTGATGTATTCTTTTGTTCCAAACCTAATTTAGACCATAATTGAAATTACATTTCTTTTTAATATAGACCCAGTAGCATGTATCAGTTTTCTAGAGTTGCTTCAGTTCAGTTCAGTTCAGCTCAGTCACTCAGTCATGTCTGACTCTTTGTGACCCTATGAACCGCAGTACACCAGGCTTCCCTGTCTATCACCAACTCCTGGAGTCCACCCAAACCCATGTCCATTGAGTCGATGATGCCATCCAACAGTCTCATCCTCTGTCGTCCCCTTTTCCTCCTGCCCTCAATCTTTCCCAGCATAAGGGTCTTTTTAAATGAGTCAGCTCTTCGCATCAGGTGGCCAAAGTATTGTAGTTTCAGCTTCAACATCAGTCCTTCCAATGAACACCCAGGACTGATCATTAGGATAGACTGGTGGATCTCCTTGCAGTCCAAGGGACTCTCAAAAGTCTTCTCCAACACCACAGTTCAAAAGCGTCAATTCTTTGGCGCTCAGTTTTCTTCACAGCCCAACTCTTACATCCATACATGACTAATGGAAAAACCATAGGCTTGACTAGATGGGCCTTTGTTGGCAAAGTAATATCTTTGTTTTTTAATATGCTGTCTGAATGGATAAGAAAGCTGTGGTACATATACACAATGGAGTATTACTCAGCCATTAAAAAGAATACATTTGAATCAGTTCTAATGAGGTGGATGAAACTGAAGCCTATTATACAGAGTGAAGTAAGCCAGAAAGAAAAACACCAATACAGTATACTAACGCATATATATGGAATTTAGAAAGATGGTAACGACACCCCTATATGCGAGACAGCAAAAGAGACACAGATGTATAGAAAAGTCTTTTGGACTCTGTGGGGTGGGGGGGGGATGATTTGGGAGAATGGCATTAAAGCATGTATAATATCATATAAGAAACGAATCGCCAGTCCAGGTTCAATGCAGGATACAGGAGGCTTGGGGCTGGTGCACTGGGATGACCTGGAGGGATGGTATGGGGAGGGAGGTGGGAGGGGGGCTCAGGAAGGGGAACACGTGTACACCCCTGGCGGATGCATGTTGATGTATGGCAAAACCAATAAAATATTGTAAAGTAAATAATAATAATAATAATATGCTGTCTAGGTTGGTCATAACTTTCCTTGCAAGGAGTAAGCGCCTTTTAATTTCATGGCTGCAATCACCATCTGCAGTGATTTTGGAGCCCAGAAAAATAAAGTCAGCCACTATTTCAACTGTTTCCCCATCTATTTGCCATGAAGTGATGGGACCAGATTCCATGATCTTAGTTTTCTGAATGTTGAGCTTTAAGCCAACTTTTTCACTATCCTCTTTGACTTTCATCAAGAGGCTCTTTAGTTCTTCTTCACTTTCTGCCATAAGGGTGGTGTCATCTGCATATCTGAGGTTATTGATATTTCTCCTGGCAATCTTGATTCCAGCTTGTGGTTCCTCCAGGCCAGACCAAACTGCTATAAATTATGTAACTTGAAACAACAGAAATGCATTGGCTCACAGTTCTGAACCCTCAGAAATTTGAAATCAAGCATGTCCTGACTTGCTTTTTCTGACCTGTAGGGGAAAAATCCTATTCTATCTTTTTCTGTTGGTTTGATAGCATCCTCAGCATCCTTTGGATTGTAGCTTAAGCTTTCAATCTCTACCTCCACTTCACATGGTACACTCTCTCTACATGCCTGTGTCTCTACTCTTTTGTAAGAACACCAGTCCTATTGTTTTTGGCTTACCCTAATGACCTCAGATTTTGTTGGCAGTTTTATTTTTAAATTTTATCTTCCTAGTCTAATAGTTTTAGAAACAATCATATAGAATGCAGATTATGGAAACAACTGTTTCCTTCCACTTATTATATAAAAACTCCAAATAATAACAGTTCATTTCACAAAATCAGCAAAACATTACTGACTGAAAAAAACCAGCTTAAGGAGTGAGCTTGTACAATTCTGCATCAAGAAAGCCTATTTGCCACCAAAAAATATTTGGGATAACTGAAAAATAACTTTTTAAAAATATTGTGCTTATTAGTTATAGTTCTAGCAAAGCCATTGATTTGTTTTTTTCTCTCGCTTTGCACTAATGGAAGTTTCAAATCAAGTAGTTTCAAAATCTCCTAAAAGTACTTTAATTTCATAAAGAAATAGAACTTCCTCACCTCATGTCATTTTGAGAGATTAACCTATTATAAACTCAAGTTTTATTTGCAATGCTCACCATCTATTCTAATAGAAAAAAGAAAAAGACAGACATAGAGGTGTAGAGCGGAAAAGGCAATGGCACCCCACTCCAGTACTCTTGCCTGGAAAATCCCATGAAGGAGCCTGGTAGGCTGTAGTCCATGGGGTCATTAAGAGTCAGACACGACTGAGCAACTTCCCTTTCACTTTTCACTTTCATGCATTGGAGAAGGAAATGGCAACCCACTCCAGTGTTCTTGCCTGGAGAATCCAAGGGACAGGGGAGCCTGGTGGGCTTCCGTCTATGGGGTCGCACAGAGTCGGACACGACTGAAGCAACTTAGCAGTAGCAGCAACAGAGGTGAAGAGAGAAAAAGAAAGAAGAGATTGATTTCAAACAATGTAATGATGTATGAACTACAAAGTGTTGTAGGTAAATAAACCTTTGAAAATAAATATATTCTAGCAAAAGTAAAAAAATAAATGAAACATACTAATTAGCTATGAATTTTGGGCAACGTTTTAAGTCCAAGACAGAATATATTTGTATGTTTTGTGTACAGAAGCGAAAAGTGTAATAGCCTGCCTTACAGTACGCAGAAATGGAAGGTCAGCATTACCTAAGTTGACACAACTAGATGAGGCTAGAGACCTGAATTTGATTGATTTTTTTTTAACTCTAAAGGTTAGTAACTTTACTTGAAAAAACTCTTACTTTAACCATTCTCCAGGGTTTAACTGCAAAGTTTGATTTTAAGTCCCAGCTGTAGAAGAAACTAAGTCAAGGTAGACAGATAAAATGAGTTTTATTGTGAGATTCTGATTTCATCTACGCCTATGGGCACACTCGGCTAATGGTGTCCTTCAAAAAATTTATGGTCTATAAATGTGGGTAGGTAATTCCATCAGATTCTAAGTCTTGTATTTCAATTAATAAATTCAGAGAAGCCAGCATGGTTTGGAGGATGAAAGATCAGCATACAGACATAATCAATAAATAATAAAAACAACTTAGAACATTTACTTTAAAAAGAATAGGTCTGTATGTTTAAATTAAATTGTAAATTCTTCTGCCTTCATTTTTTATTAGAGTAATATAACTGAAATTAGTTCCACAAAACAAGAGGATTAAAATGTTAGGAGTTACAATGATAGTACTGGAAATAGATGTGAGCAAAAAAAAAAGGGGGGGTAGTAAAATTATTATCAGAAAACTAAGGGCAAAAACTTGAAGCTCTGCTCTATGACCTGATGGCAAAAACTTGCACCTTCACAACATTAAAGGAATTAAGCCCTCAGATCCTTTCCTCAGAGTAAAACTTGTCATTGCTTCTCAGAATCTTGACCTCTTAGCTTTCATTCCACGCACCACGATCCCTCAGTCCAAACAGAGAGAGCGAAAATGTGTCAACTTTTGAGATCACTGGTTGATATGGAGTCAGATTTCCTAATAATTTTAAGGCTGAGAATAGATCAGCTTAGAAAAGTAAATAACTAAACAAACGAACAAAAAAAAAAAAAAAAAAAAAGACTGCAGCTATTGCCTCTGTTTCACTGACAGTTGCCTACAAAATATAGATCCTCATACAGCAGAGACAATCAATTATCCTAAAGTTTATTTACAATTTGACTTTTTAAAAAAATGTTCAGCTATTTAATCAGATGTGTCAACGTTTATATTTAGTTGAAGCATTTTAGAAAGCCTACATTTATTGACATTTCTATTACAAGAAAGCTTAAATCCATGTTTAATTACACATTGGAGCAAAATATCAATTCAGGAAAGAATTACAATGAATATTAAAGCTACATTGAGACTGAGACAAGAAACTTTTTATTCAGGTATGGATTAACCCTAAACTTTCATAAGTGAATAAAATAGATTAATGAAATATTATAATAATACAAAACATTTTTACATAATAATAATAATACAAAATAATACAAAACATTTTTACAATAATACAGATCATTTTCTTTTTGGAAAGTGACAGGAGTTACTGCTGCCTATTCAGCTAGGGGTAAATAGGTAAATATTCTTATAAATACTGTATCTTAATCAGTTCTAAGATTCTACCAATCATAGAGTATATTATAAACCTTGACTAGTACCTTTTTGTGTGGAAACTTGCACCAGTGCACTCAGCAATTTATAATGAAGCTAGATTGGAGAAATATTAAAATGAGAAAACACTATTTTCACAAGAAAAGAAGTATCATGTGACTTTTTAGAATCCATTTCTTTATTTTTTATTTATTAAAGTGGAAACACTTTGTCCCAGGATAAGGCACAGTCATCTTGTGGTATAGCATCCCATCCATCAACACAGGAAAAACAAATGAAATTAGAGAAGATTATGTCTTTCAAAAAAAGAAAGAAAAAGCCATACAAATGCTGTGCCATACATTTGGTGGGAGAGTACATAAATGTAAAAGCAAAAAAAACCCTTCTGTTCTGAGAAACACATCACTTATTAAATACAATGTATCCTAAGTTATGCTAATTTGTAATTCATAAACACCTTATACTGACTGAAACTTTCTACACTCTAAAAGATAAGAAAAGGTTTTCTACGAAAGTTGATAATGTAAACAAGGAAATCATTTATCCTACTTAAGAGTGAAGGTCAGGAAATTTTTCGAAGTTTGGCAACAGTATTGTTAAAATATAAATGAGCTCATGTTAAATCTTATGTTAAAAAGTACTGACCAGACTGCCTGAGATACAAAGTCCAGCTAACCATGACCTGTTTCCTTCCTTAATGCTTTCAGATGATCAGAATTTTCAGTTTCTGAAGCCTCCAGTGTGGATGAGTTAATAAGGACCTAAAATTGAGCTCCTGCTTGATAAAATGTTAAGGGCTGAGAAGTGGATGAAAGAGAGTTTCTGTCTCTCAGAGCTCCCCGTTGCCCTTGCCAGATTAGATCTGCTGTCTCTCCCTGAGTCCCTTGGGGCTTCCCTTGTGGCTCAGCGGGTAAAGAATCCGCCTGTAATTTGGGATACCTGGGTTCAATCCATGGATCAGAAGATCCCCTGGAGAAGGGAAAGGCTACCAGCTCCAGTATTCTGACCTAGAGAATTCCATGGACTACATTCCATGGGGTCTCAAAGAGTTAGACACGAGTGAGCAACTTTCATTCTCTCACTCTCACTCCCTGAGTCCCAGTATCACAAGCAAATATTTCATTTAGATCACCTGACCCACTGCTTTGAATTGATTTAATCGTTATTAGAGCTCTCTTTTTAGACTGTAAGTTTCTCTATTTTAGGATTATATTTAGCATAACTTTTCTATCCTAAAGGCTAATGATTCCCTAGAATATTGCAAGTGCTTAAGAAGTGTTGAAATGACTTAAATAAGTGTTATTTTGAATTATTTATTAAAGTATCCCTCCAGAGAAGTTTAGGGTGAATTTTGGCAAAACAAAACAAAACAAAAAACAGGTGACTTTCATTTGAGGTTCATGTCAGTTTTGTAGTCGCTAAGTCGTGTCCTACTCTTTGTGGCCCCATGGATTGCATGCAGCATGCCAGCCTTCCCTGTCCTTCACTCCAGAGTTTGCTCAAACCCATGTCCATTGAATTGGTGATACCATCCAACCATCTCATTCTGTCACCCCCTTCTGCTCCTGTCCTCAATCTTTCCCAGCATCAGGGTCTTTACAAATGAGTCAGCTCTTTGCTTCAGGCAGCCAAAGTGTTGGAGATTCAGCTTCAGCATCAGTCCTTCCACTGAATATTCAGGGTTGATTTCCTTTAGAATTGAATGGTTTGATATCTTTGTTCTATAAGGGATTCTCAAGAGTCTTCTTCAACACCACAGTTCAAAAACATCAATTCTTTGGCTCTCAGCTTTCTTTATGGTCCAACTCTCACAACCATACATGATTACTGGAAAAACTATAGCTTTGACTACACCGACCTTTGTCGGCAAAGTGATGTCTCTGCTTTTTAACATTCTGTCTAGGTTTGTTACAGCTTTTCTTCCAAGGAGCAAGTGTCTTTTAATTTCATGGCTTCAGTCACTATCTGCAGTGATTTTGGAACCCAAGAAAATAAAATGTCACTGTTTCCACATTTTCCCCATCTGTTTGCCATGAAGTTATGGAATCGAATGCCATGATCTTTGTTTTTTGAATGTTGAGTTTTAAGCCAGCCTTTTTACTCTCCTCTTTCAACTTCAGCAAGAGGCTTTTTAATTCCTCTTCACTTTCTGCCATTAAAGTGGTATTATCTTTACTGGCTTTAAGGTAAATTAAAATTATGAAATAAAATTAACAGAGAATAGAAATAGTTTTAAAGATCAGGTCTTTTTCTTGATTTGGAAGAATGCATTCAATTTTATATTATTAAAACAAGATACATGGTTTGGTTTTTTTTTTGGCTCTTTTTATTTATTTTTTTTTAACTTTATAATATTGTATTGGTTTTGCCATATATCAACAATGATCCACCACAGGTATACATGTGTTCCCCATCCTGAACCCTCCTCCCTCCTCCCTCCCCATACCATCGCTCTGGGTCGTCCCAGTGCACCAGCCCCAGGCAAGATACATGTTTTAAAATAACACAAAAGTTTGATCTACTTGTGTATTTCTAATGCATAAGCAGGTAATAGCTCTATTCAGTCCTAGACATGGAGGGGAAGTGAGTTCTTCTGCATCCTGCCTCTGTATTCCTCTGCCTGAAATTTCCAACTTTGCCCAGAGGGACCTCAAATATCATTTGTTCCAGGACTTGACTGAGATCTCAGCATTTTGGATGGAGACAGTATAATCTCCTAGTCAACTTGATAGTGTTATGCAGTGCTCATTTATTTTATACTCAGTGCATGAAATCAAAGTACAGTTGAGTTTTCATAGGAATTCAGACAGGGAGAGAGAGGGGGCAATTACTCCATGGCAGTTTATACTAAATAAAACCACAAATGCACACTGATGTTTTTCAATAACAGCATGTTGACAAGCTGATTATATATGGAATTTGAGGATGTGCAGTAGCTCTGTCACTTCCTGGATAAAACAATCACTCCAAATCTGTGCTTATAATAAAAGAACAACTCTTCTCAGTCATTCCCAACTCATTTCTAAATTCACACTCTACAGATGTAGACAGGGTTTGATCAATTTCTGGTCAACCGATATAAATTGCCATCTTCAATTTCATTATTTTAAGAGACAGTGGAGTTTCTGAAATATATGTATTTTTAAAATCTCAGGACCATGTCTTGAGGGTCAGGAGCAGACAACTAGTTTCTGCTATAATTTACTTTCTAATAGAATACAGTATGTTTTCCTTCTGTGATAGGTATTTTTGATGACTTTCATCTCAGTGTGAGGCTCCTGTCACTTCTTAACTAACAACTAAGAAGAAGAATAGGGAAAAAAAAATGCACAGGGAATAAAACGCCGTTTCACACTGGGTGCTTTGTAAATGTGAGCAAACTCTCACAAATCCTTTAGGCATCAGTAGAAACGAAGCTGAGCCAGAAGAGAAGAAAACATGTCCAAACAGAGAAAGTTTGCTGAGCAAATTGAAATTCACGCCTAGAACGGAAAACTTTTGAGTTAAACCTACTCTAAAGGGTAGGTTTACTTTACTTTATTATTATCTTTTTTACTAATTTTTACCTTACTTTAATTTTACTTTACTCATTTTTTCCTAAAATGCAAATTTATTAAACATTGATTTTTGTTACAAATTCTTTGCATATTTCAGTTTGTCCTTCCACTTAATCTTTCAACAAAGTAATTATCACACAGGTAAATGAGAACAAAAACATAATGCTAAATATTGGAACAATTTCCTCTGAGTTTGCACACAGAAAAGTAAAATATACTCTTCTGTGTAATTATAGCTCAATATGACAAATATAATCTGGCCTTATTTTCCCAAAGCAAAGTCCTTTTATATTATTGCATAATATGCTTAATGAAAAACAGTTTTGGCATAATTTAGAAAAAATTTACGTTGACTACTGTGTGATTTCATTACTTGAGCAATGAGTATCAAGTTTGTGAATATGAAAGTATGTTGTAATCTGAAAGTAAGATTTTATATAGGAGGAAAGATTAAATTTTATCAAAAAGATAGGTAGAATTAATAATGCATTAAATATTATTTGTCCCTTGGGACTCAATTTGAAGTATAAATATAGTTCTCTTCATTTCTAAATTTGATTGACATTGTCATTTACTAACATTGGGGAGATATTTTTTGAGGTAGAACTTTAATGGCAAAACTCAACACACTCTATATATGTTTTTACATCTCTCTTTATTATATTTTATTCTTCATGACCAATTAAGTGGAAGTATGATTAATAACGATTTGGATTTTCACTTCTTGTCTTACTGAAAGCCAGCTATAACATAGTGATTTTAGACTTTGCGTTTTGAAACCAAATCTCTCCAGGCTACATACTGACTAGCAATGTATGAAAATTACCATTTCTTCACATCCTCACAATATTTGATTCTGTTGAAATTTCTAATTTTTTTATACCAGTGAGTTTGCCTTCAAAGTTACTTCTTCAGATTTCTTTTTTATACCCTTTGTCCATTTTTTATTATTTTCTTCCTCTTTTCTGTTTCATTTACTATTGTTTTTGTTCAGTTGTGAAGTCATATTTGACATTTTGTGATGCCATGGACTGCAGCATGCCAGGCTGCTCTGTCCGCCAGTATCTCCTGAAGTTTGCTCAAATTCATGCCCGTTGAGTCAGTGATGCAATCCAACCATCTCATCCTCATCTTCTCCTTTTACCTTCAATCTTTCCCAGCATCAGGGTCTTTTCCAATGAGTTGGCTCTTTGTATCAGGTGGCCAAAGGATTGGAGCTTCAGCTTCAACCTCAGTCCTTCCAATGAATATTCAGGGTTGATTTCCTTTAGGATTGACTGCTTTGATATCCTTGCAATCCATGGGACTCTCAAGAGTCTTCTCCAGCACCACAATCAAAAGCTTCAATTTTTTGGTGCTCAACCTTCTTTATGATCCAGCTCTTACATCTCTACATGACTACTGGAAAAATCATAGCTTTGACAATTTAGACATTTGTTGGCAAAGTAATGTCTCTGCTTTTTAATATGCTATCTAAGTTTGTCATAGCTTTCCTTCCAAGGAGCAAAAGTCTTTTAATTTCATGGCTGCAGTCACCATCCAGAGTGATTTTGGTGCCCAAGAAAATAAAATCTGTCACTGTTTCCTCTATTTCCCCTTCTATTTGTCATGAAGTGATATGACTGGATGCCATGATCTTTTGTCTTTAATCTTGAGTTTCAAGCCAGCTTTTTCATTCTCTCCTATCACCCTCATCAAGAGACTGTTTGGTTCCTCTTTTCTGTTTACCATTAGAGTAATATCATCTGTGTATCTGAGATTTTTTATATTTCTCCCAGCCATCTTGATTCCTGCTTATGATTCACCCAGCCTGGAATTTCACATGATGTACTCTGCATATAAGTTAAATAAGGAGGGTGACAAGATACAGCCTTGTTGTACTCTTTTCCCAATTTGGAACCAGTTGTTCCATGTCTGGTTCTAACTGTTGCTTCTTGACCTGGCTATGGGTTTCTCAGGAGGCAGGTATTGGTCTTGTATTCCTATCTCTTTAAAAATTTTCCACAGTTTCTTGTGATCCACACAATCAAAGGCTTTAGCATAGTCAATGAAGTAAAAGTAGATGTCTTTCTGGAACATCATTGCTTTCTCCATGATCCAATGAATGTTAGCAATTTGAACTCTGGTTCCTCTGCCTCTTTGAAACCCAGCTTGTACATCTGGAAGTTTTCAGTTCCATAGTGCTGAAGCCTTGCTTGAAGAATTTTGAGCATAACCTTACTAGCATGTGAATTGAAAGCAATCGTGTGGTAGTTTGAACATTCTTTGGCATTGCCCTTCTTTGGAATTGGAATGAAAATTTACCTTTTCCAGTCCGGTGGCTAATGCTGAGTTTTCCAATTTTGCTAACATATTGAGTGCAGGACTTTAACTGCATCATATTTTACTAGGATTTTAAATAAGTCAGATGGAATCCATCACTTTCAGTCACTTTGTTTTTAGTAATACTTTCTAAAGTCCACTTGACTTCATACTTGAGATGTCCAGTTCTAGGTGAACCACCATTTTGTGATTATCCAGGTCATTAAGACCTTTCTTGTATAACACTTCTAGGTATTCATGCCACATCTTCTTAATCTCTTCATTTATTAGAGATAGTCCATTGTTTTAGACAAAGGTTATGGCAAAGGTTAACTGAATTCTGCCAAGAGAATGCACTAGTCATAGCAAATACCCTTTTTCAACAACACAAGTGACAAATTTACATATAGACATAACCAAATCACATAATCCAAATCGCTGCAGATGGTGATTGCAGCCATGAAATTAAAAGATGCTTACTCCTTGGAAGGAAAGTTATGACCAACCTAGATAGCATATTGAAAAGCAGAGACATTACTTTGTCAACAAAGGTTGTCTAGTCAAGGCTATAGTTTTTCAAGTAGTCATGTATGGATGTGAGAGTTGGACTATAAAGAAAGCTGAGTGCTGAAGAATTGATGCTTTTGAACTGTGGTGTTGGAGAAGACTCTTGAGAGTCCCTTGGACTGCAAGGAGATCCAACCAGTCCATCCTAAAGGAGATCAGTCCTGGGTGTTCATTGGAAGGACTGATGTTGAAGATGAAACTCCAATACTTTGGCCACCTGATGCGAAGAGCTGACTCATTTGAAAAGACCCTGATGCTGGGAAAGATTAAGGGTAGAAGGAGAAGGGGATGACAGAGGATGAGATGGTTGGATGGCATCATCGACTCAATGGACATGGGTTTGGGTGGACTCCAGGAGTTGGTGATGGACAGGGAGGCCTGGTGTGCTGCGGTTCATGGGGTCGCAAAGAGTCAGATATGACTGAGCGACTGAACTGAACTGATAACCAAATGGTCAATACTGAAATGAAATTGATCACATTCTTTGTAGCTAAAGATGGAAAAGCTGTATACAGTCAGTAAAAACAAGATCTGGAGCTGACTGTGGCTCAGATCATCAGCTTCTCATAGCAAATTTCAGGTTTAAACTAAAAGAACTGGGAAAAAAACACTAGGCCAGCCAGTTGTGACTTAAATCAAAGTCCATATGATTTTTAATAGAGGTAATGAATAGATTCAAGGAACTAACTAGTTAACAGTGTACTTGAAGAACTATGGACAGAGGTCCATATTATTGTACAGGAGGCATGAATAAAGCCATCCCAAAGAAAAAGAAAACAAGAAGGCAAAGTGGTTATCTGAGGAGGCTAATAATGAAAGAATGAAGAGAAGTGAAAAGCAAGGGAGATAAGGAAAGGTACATCAATTAAATGCAGAATTCCAAATTACAGCTAGAAGACACAGGAAGGCCTTCTTCAATGAACAGTGCTTAATAATAGAAGAAAACAACAAAAGGGCAAAGACTAGAAATCTCTTCAGGAAAACTGGAAACATCAAGGGAGCATTCCTCCCAAAGATGGGCACAATAAAGGATAAAAATGGTAGAGACCTAGCAGACACTGAAGAGATCAAGAAGAGATGTAAAGAATACACAGAAGAATTGAATAAAAAAGATCTTAATAAACCAGATTACTATGATAGTGTGGTTAGTCACCCAGAGCCGGACATTCTGGAGTGCAAAGTCAGGTAGGCCTTAAGAAACACAGCTGTTGATAAAGCTAGTGGATGCAATGAAATTCCAGCAGAACTATTCAAATCCCTAAAGTTTGATGCCATCAAGGTTTTGCATTCATTATGTCAGCAAATCTGGAAGACCCAGCAGTGGCCACAGGACTGGAAAAAGGCAGTCCTCATCCCAATTCCCAAGAAGGGTAGTACCAAAGAATGTGCTAACCCTCAGACAATTGCACTCATCTTTCTTGCTAGTAAGGCCAAGCTTAAAATCTTGCATGCTAGACTTCAGCATTATACAAACCAAAAACTTCCAATGTTCAAGCTGGGTTTAGAAAAGGAAGAAGAACTAGACTTCAAATTGCCAACATTTGCTGGATTATAGAGAAAGCAAGGGAATTTCAGAAAAACATCTACCTCTGTTTCATTGACTACACTAAAGCCTTTGACTGTGTAGATCATAACAAACTGTGGAAAGCTCTCAGAGAGATGGGAATACCACACGATCTTATCTGTCTCCTGAGAAACATGTATGTGAGTCAAGAAGCAACAGTTAGAACCTGGTATGGAGCAACTGATTGATTCAAGATTGAGAAAGGAGTATGACAGAGCTGTTTGCTGTCACCCTGTTTGTTTAACCTATACACTGAGCACATTATGAGAAATACTGGGGTAGATGAGTTGCAAGCCAGAATCAAGATAGGCAGGAGAAACATTAACAACCTCAGATATGCTGATGATACTACTCTAATGGAAAAAAGTGAAGAGGAACTAAGCAGCCTCTTGATGAGGGTAAAGGAGGAGAGTGAAAGAGCTGGCTTAAGATTATATATTTTTTTCTTCGTAATTTTTTTATTTTTATTTTTTATATAAATTTATATATTTTAATTGGATGTTAATTACTTTACAATATTGTATTAGTTTTGCCATACATGAACATGAATCTGCCACGGGTGTACACACGTTCCCCATCCTGAAGCCCCCTCCCACCTCCCTCCCCATACCATCCCTCTGGGTCATCCCAGTGCACCAGCCCTGAGCATCCTGTATCCTGCATCGAACATGGACTGGCAATTCATTTCATTTATGATATTATATATGTTTCAATGCCATTCTCCCAAATCATCCCACCCTCTCCTTCTCCCACAGAGTTCAACACACTGTTCTATATATCTGCATCTCTTTTGCTGTCTTGCATACAGGGTTATCATTACCATCTTTCTAAATTCCATATATATGGATTAGTATACAAATAAACAAATGGGACCTAATTAAAATTAAAAGCTTCTGCACAACAAAGGAAACTATAAGCAAGGTGAAAAGACAGCCTTCAGAATGGGAGAAAATAATAAAAAATGAAGCAACTGACAAACAACTAATCTCAAAACTATATAAGCAACTCCTGCAGCTCAATTCCAGAAAAATAAATGACCCAATCAATAAATGGGCCAAAGAACTAAACAGACATTTCTCCAAAGAAGACATACAGATGGCTAATAAACACATGAAAAGATGCTCAACATCACTCATTATCAGAGAAATGCACATCAAAACCACAATGAGGTACCATTTCAAGCCAGTCAGAATGGCTGTGATCCAAAAGTCTACAAGCAATAAATGCTGGAGAGGGTGTGGAGAAAAGGGAACCCTCTTACACTGTTGGTGGGAATGCAAACTAGTACAGCCACTATGGAGAACAGTGTGGAGATTCCTTAAAAAACTGGAAATAGAACTGCCTTATGACCCAGCAATCCCACTGCTGGGCATACACACCAAGGAAATCAGAATTGAAAGAGACACGTGTACCCCAATGTTCATTGAAGCACTGTTTATAATAGCCAGGACATGGAAGCAACCTAGATGTCCATCAGCAGATGATTGGATAAGAAAGCTGTGGTACATTTACACAATGGAATATTACTCAGCCATTAAAAAGAATACATTTGAATCAGTTCTAATGAGGTGGATGAAACTGGAGCCTATTATACAGAGTGAAGTAAGCCAGAAAGAAAAACACCAATACAGTATACTAATGAATATATATGGAATTTAGAAAGACTAAATATTAAAACCACTAAGCTCATGGCATCTGGCCAGATTACTACTAAGTCGCTTCAGTCGTGTCCGACTCTGTGCGACCCCAGAGACAGCAGCCCACCAGGCTCCCCTGTCCCTGGGATTCTCCAGGCAAGAACGCTGGAGTGGCTTGCCATTTCCTTCTCCAATGCATGAAAGTGAAAGTGAAGTCGCTCAGTCGTGTCCGACTCTTCCCGACCCCATGGACTGCAGCATACCAGGCTCCTCTGTCCACGGGATTTTCCAGGCAAGAGTACTTGAGTGGGGTGCCATTGCCTTCTCTGCATTACTGGCCGCATTACTACACGGCAAATAGAAGGGAAAAGGTGGAAGCAATGACAGATATCCTCTTCTTGGTCTCCAAAATCACTGAGGACGGTAACTTCAGGAAACTGATGACAAACCTAGACAGTGTGTTGAAAAGCAGACACCATTACTCTGCTAAAAAAAGGTCCGTATAGTCAAGGCTATGATCTTCCCAGTGATTACTTACGGTTGCAAGAGCTGGACCTTAAAGAAGGTAGAATAGCAAAGAATTAATGCCTTCCAATTGTGGTGCTGGAAAAGACTCCTGAAAGTCCCTTGGACAGCAAAGAGATCAAACCAGTCAATTTTAAGGGAGATCAACCCTGGATATTCACTGGAAGGACTGATGCTGAGGCTGAAACTCCAGTATTTTGATCATCTGATGCGAACAGACAACTCACTGGAAAAGTCTCTGATCCTGGGAAAGATTGAGGGTAGTAGAAGAGGGCATCAGAGGATGAGATGTCTGGGCAGCATCACTGATGCGATGAACATGAACCTGGGCAAACTCCAGAAGATGGTGAGGGACAGGGAAGCCTGGTGTGCTTTAGTCCATGGGGTCGCAAAGAGTGAACATGACTTAACAACTGAACAGTAATAACAATGTTTTTGGTGTTAAACTGGTAAGACCAGTTTTGTGTTGCAAATGTGTCTTCACGTAATTTTGTCCCTCAGTGCATAGAAATCAGTGTTTTGGCATACTTGTCCGATCTTTATCTTTAATGTTTTTCACTCATTTGGACTCTATAGATTCTTCAAACCATGACCATAAATATGCTGCCCTACATTCTCTTCTATTACTTGTATTATACATCTATGTATTTATGCAAGTATGTATCTATTTATCTTTTACTTACATGATTTATCTATCCTTCTTTTATATTTTTCTCCACAAAGTGAAGCATTGTTTTCTAATATTTTTTACTTTAAAATTAATTATTCTCCACTGAACTTTGGTGCTACATTTATCATGGATCAAGTTCTCATATTTACATGGCCTCCCTGTCTGTTGTTTCATTTATCTGCATTAGTAGCACAGTATTTGTATTCATATGACCTTATAATATGTCTAGATAGGATGAGGAATTCCAAATTTTTACCCATCTTTTCTCAAAGCTGAATTAGATTTTCCTAAATTTCCTAAGCTCTTAAATTGAAAAAACATAATCAAGAGAACCACATACTCACAAATCTCATCAGGATCAATTCTGTCTTTTAAAAACAGACCCTTCTCATTTCTGAGTGGTATTCTATAGAAATCTCATCAGTCCTCCACACACAGATAGTATTATCAGACAGGGATTTAGAAAGTGTTTACACTCGGGCTTTGGGTCCTAACCCTTCTGTGACTAAATTGATTCCACAATTTTCCCCTTAAGTAATATTCATAGATTCAAATGTAGTTTAAATAAAACATCAACAAGTAGTTAGAATAAAATTCTAGATAAAATTCATTTTAAATAGTTTCTTTTGATAAAGGTTGGTATGTATTCAATATATGTATGTATGTACATTTATATATATGTATACACATATTTCCTATCAACTTTAAAATTACAATATTATTGTGCATCAGAAATTTAACTATATACACCCCTGCTTACCCTTTTTTACAGGAATAAACTCCAGGACACAATCATTACAATTGTTAAATATTCACAAGGTAATGTCATAACTCTTACATATTGATAACTCAGAGCTTTTGTGAGGTATTCAAAAGCCCAGGTCACCTTGTCAATGGTGAAAATATAGAGTATTACTTTGCCTCCCTATGGATATCTTTTCTATTCATTTCATTGAGGTTATATCTTCTGTCAAGTTTCTCACTGTAGATTTAACCTTTCTTTTTTTCACTTGGGAAATATTTTCTGGAGAAAATGGAAATCTACAATTTCAGTTTGTCTTCATCTGGCTTCTTTACAAGAAAATATTTTAATCCTTGACTGTTAACACTTTTCTAAAATGGTACAGAATAGAAGTTATCAGAATTATCTGTCTAATTTGAGTTTCTGTCCAATTTGGAAATTGAGTTTTAAAAGAATATTTAAACTAGGAAAAAAAGTGAAATATATATCTATTATTTTAATATATATTAAATATTTTTTAATATTTTAATAAATTATAATCTTTTTCATGGAACTGTAGTACATTTAGGTTGAAATTAAAGGAGTAGATGAGCAGGATGAAACCATTGATAGCAAATAGTTAAGGTATTTTGTACAAGGTTGTTATTATAGGATCATATTTTGTTTTTAGAGGATCATTCTAACAATGTGGTGAGTTGGTTCAAAGTGAGCAAGACCAATTGAGCAATTTTGAAATGATTGAAGTAAGAGATTTTGTCTCAGGTGTTGTTGCAGTAGAAATGAGACTGATAAGTGGACCAAGATATCTAGGAAGTGTCTTTGGTAGTACTTATGGTTGATTTAGTGTTGGGGAAGATGGGTGGGGAAGGAATACAAACAAATGATGGAAGACTTGCAAGTCTGTGGCTTAAGCAGCAAAATGCTTTGGGGTTTCATGTACTAAGATAAGGAAGATGGAAAGCAGTATATTTAGGAGTTAAGATGATGTACTCAGTTTCTGACTCTGTGGCTTTATCTGAACACTACTCACATGAGGTAGCCACTAAGGAGCTGGCAATATGAGCCAGAAAATAAGTCAAGCATAAAGCTAGAAATATTCAGGAAGTAAAGTCATGACTTTTCCTTACCTGGAGTTCTGCAAAACCTTCTCTGTGGTCTAACTTCTGTCTAGATCTCTTATGTCATCTCATACCTTCTTTCTTTCTTGAGAGTCAAAGACTACTCCAGGTGTTTTTTGTTCGTTTGTTTGCCTAAGAACATAGCAAGTGTTTATACATCTCAGGGTTTTTGCCCTAGCTGCTCCTTCAGTACAGATCTTCCTCACAGAAGACAATTTCTGCCCCTTTTCCTATGCATTTCACCATCTATATTTACTATAGTTTGTTTACTCATATCACTAGTAATTAGAGAAGTATCTGGACTTAATATACATTTGTTGAATGAAAGAATCTACATCTGGATGTAGGAACAGACAAGATTAACCAGGGAATGTTGTCAGAGGAAAGAAGTGGGCTTCTTGTAGAACCATCAATAATACTGTCTATTGGTAGATAGGAAGAAGAAAAGTCTCTGAAACATCAAAAAAAGGAAGCCATGAATGAGAAAACCCATGAATAGGAAAAGCTCTAAGTTGAAATGTGAATATATATTAACCTCATAAAAGTTTATTGTATGAAAGGAAATGATAGATAGAAATGTGGTATCTGGGAAAAGGTGTTTCTGTGTTTGCTTTTTTGTTTGTATTATATATTTTTGTTTGTATTAAATACTGTGCAATCTAAAGTTTATTAGAATCCTGCCCAGGATGAACTGTTTGAGTAGGGTGAGATAACGATTTTAAGTCCAGGTATAAAAATTGACCTTAGTCTTGAGAAAATACAATTATATCTTCCATTGTAATAAAGAAGGAAATGAAAAGAATGTGAGCAGATGCAGGTAAATTTGCAATCTTGGAAGCAGTAAGTTAAGGGAGTTCTTACAAATAAGCATTGGTTATCTGTAAAATAATGGGCTTCCTCTGGTAGCTCAGTTGGTAAAGAATCTGCCGGCAGTGCAGGAGACCCAGGTTCAGTCCCTGGGTCAGAAAGATCCCCTGGAGAAGGAATTGGCAAACCACTCCAGTATTCTTGCCTGGGATATCCCGTGGACAGAGGATATCCCAGGCGGGTTACAGTCCATGGGATCACAAGAGCCAGACACTATTTAGCAACTGAATCCTAACCTTTAGAAAAGTGAGTAATAGAAAGTATTAACTCTTGTTACCAACATGTAGTTAACTATAAACCAGAAATAATGAAATTTTACTAAAATATTTCCCACTGCCTCATAAAGACCATCACAGAGTCCCCTGAAGCCACTTTTTGCAGTCAAGCTATTCTATCTATCTTCTGGGGTTGGAGAGGGGCTTCTGGTTCTGCTTTCAGTCCTATACTGGACCTGTTCCTTAGCTTCCCTAACCCAACAGAAATATTATAAGTAAAAATTTGAGAATTTGTCATCTTGCCCAATATGGTAAAGAAAACAAAGCGTTAAAACACTTTTGATTCTGGGAATTGATTAACATGATGGTATGAGGTGTGTCCATTATACAAACGGGGGGGGGGAGGGGAACAGATTGGAAAGCAGTATAGTAGGATAAAATTAAAAATAACTTTTGCTCCTTTGGTTTTGTTTTTCAGAATATTTAAGCCCTGTGAATATTTGCAGGCAGAGGAAAAGGAATATAGTTGAAGAGGAAGGGTGTGCTAGACAGGAAGAGAATAAATTTGGAAGCAAAGTTCTGGAATGAGAAATGATAAAAATAAGAATTTAGGAAGAAAAAGCAGTTTTAATGAGTGTGAAGAACACTTTTTCCTCTTGTGATAAAGGGGGAAAGATAGGAAAATAGAAATAAGCTTCATGAGATTTGAATTAGAGAAAGCCAGGGGAGGACTGAGATAGGAGATCCAAGGAAAATATTCGTTAGAGTAGGGATTTGACTTGATATTGGTTAGGGCTTCCCAGGTGGCTCAGATGGCAAAGTGTCTGCCTGCAATGTGGGAGACCCAGGTTTGATCCCTGGGTTGGGAAGATCCCCTGGAGAAGGAAATGGCACCCCACTCCAGTACTCTTTCCTAGAAAATTCTATGGACGGAGGATCCTGGTGGGCTGAAGTCCATGGGGCCGCAAAGAGTTGGACACGACTGAGCGACTTCACTTTCACTTTGGTTAACTAAATAAAAGAGCTTCCAGAAGAGTCTCAGATACAGTTGGGCTGTATAGTTATTATTTTTCTTTTATTCTTATTTTGTAGTTTCTTTAATACTACATGCCAAGTACACATCATTTCCTGGAGTATTTATCTTGGTCCCAGTCTACCTAGGTAGAGTTAACACTCCCTGGTGGGAAAGGCTGTTACCAAGCATTAGAGCCAAAGACTTAAAGAAGAAAAGCGATATGGTACTGCGGTGTGGATTGCTTGCCCTTTTTTGCACTGAACTACAAATAATGGACAGTGACTCAGTTATTAAAAACCTGGTTTAGAGAGTAAGACTGTTTCTCAAATTAAAACAAACAAACAAATAAGGAATAGGTAATGCCACAGGATCCAGAATTCAAAATTCTTCAGTGGAAAAAGAGAGTTAACATTCCTCAACTCCTAAAGAAAGTTCAGGTTCTGAGTTCTAGAGTTTCTATAATTGCAATGAACAATTGCAAGCCAAAGAATGGTGATAAAGGTGAAAGGCACAATGCTTTTTAGAATAACCAGCTCATTACCCCCCCCAATAATCAATGATATTAAATATTAAGTTAGTTATATCTATTTTCTTTTCAGCATCTAACTGCCCCCCTTCACTCCCCACACACATGAACAATCCATTCAAGTCCATGAACACTGAAGTAATCACATTCCTAAATAAAATCATTTTCAGTCTTTATGTCAAACTAAACATTCAAATAATAAGACCTTAACAATTTAGCATAAAAATCTTGTTTATTCACGGTTGCACTAATGTTTAAAACATTTTCAAACATGCTTTTCTCTTTGGATCATTTGTGTGTATCTCTAACCTGTCCAACTAATTTTCTCATCTTTTCCTTTGTGTTAAATTACACACCAATTAGCTTTCATTAATTGTTTGGAGATTAGCCCAAACTCTTTATAACCATTAATAAATTGTTAGTTATGATCTAAAAGTCCCAAAGTCTCAGGTTAAAATAGCAAACATTCATTTATTTTATCTTTCTGTCTCCCTAGTAATAATAGGTAACTCACAGCAGCTATTTTATTTTCTTCTGTCAGGAAAGCTGTACCTACATGATTAAAATCACACTCCAAGTTCTGTTATCAATTATACCAATTAAGGTCAAATAGAATGGAACAGTAGTCTTTGGGGAAAACAATATGAGCAATATAAACTTATTAATTTAAAGACATCATACGTACTGATGACAGCTTCTTTCGAAATTGTCATTAATAATCTCTAGACAGTCACCAACAACCACATGTCCAAAATCCACATGTTATTGTGTGTTCTTTGAATTGTGGGGAAAATTAGGCCCCAGAGAAATTCAGTGTTTGCCAAAAGGACTAGCTCACTCTCCTGACATCTTTGCTAAAGCAGGAGTAGTAGGGTTATTTTTGTGGGTTTTTTTTTTTTTTTAATAATAGACACGTAATAGGTATGAATGTTGCTGTCTTTCCAAAAAAGAAGAAAAATTACCAAGATTTAGCCTCTTTGAAGTAAATTAAAATAATTTTTGTATGTGTATATCCTATAAAATATTTTATATTTATATTGTTATAGTTGCTTACCTAAAATATACTATATATTTTTATTTAAAATAATATTTTAACTTCATTATAAGATGAAATTGTTTTTGTTAAAAAGTGTGTCTATACTCAGGGTCATTAATGCTAACTTACACAACAGGAGCAAAACGACAACAGTAATCCAGAAGTCCTAAAGGTTGAGTGCAACTAAGGTGTATCTGTTGTTCATCCCTTTCTGGGTGGTTTGCCTGTAAACAGATTCCTACCATCTTTTAATGCCTCCATCTTTGTCTTAAAGAAGTGAAGAAGTGTGGAGGATCAGGTGGGAGATTTAATGGACCAGACTTAGTTATAAAATTCCAAACTGATTGAAATGCAGACTGAACAAAGTAACTCTGCATTCAAGATACATCAGAAACAGTTTGATAATTCTCTAGCAGTATCTCGCTTGACAGTCTACACTTCTGATCACCAAATATTCCTTTCACACTATCTTCCATATTCTCAACTTTCTCAAATGAATAATCCCAAATCTCACCTGGTCACAGCATCTGGTTTATATTCTGGGATGTCTGAATGATGACAGTTATCTTCATCAGATTCATGTATGAACTAAAAATGTGGTTCTGAAATCTGAAAGCTAAAAAATCATGCTTTCTGCCCCTGGTCCCCCATGTACACTTACCACAGACAGAGACATTTTCTCAACAACTCTCATTTGGAAAATGAGAGAAAAGAAGATACACAAAAGTAATTGATCTATGGCATTTATGGAATATAACTAGGCAGATATTGTGAAGTCCCACTTTCTGGAGAAAAAGTAAAGATTCTCAGTTAGGCACCATTATATTCCCTCAGAAGAATGCCTGTGTTAAGAAGATCAAATTCCCTGAAGGTTGTTTTTATCTTATCCTTCGTGGTCATATCTGAAGTAGCTATTGAAGAATATGTCTTTCTTGGCTGCATATAACATACAAAACCCACCTCACACTCACGGAAATATAGATATTTAAAAGTCATTTTAAGGATTGCAGAGTCAAAGACTTTTTAACATGGACTTGTGGTTGTTTAGCCATATAATTATTTTAAAAACTTGCAAACTATTTACTTCCAGTCAGTTTCAAACACAGGAAGCAAGAACTGCCAGACTTTGTTCCCAAATACCTTTCCTTTCTTTGGTATCTTGCTTATTATCGCTCTCTCCATCTTAACTTAAATTCGGATAATCTTGAACCTGTCAAGCTTGAATTTGCCAGAACATGTCTTTCATTTGATCTTTGGCACAAATCTGAGTCACTCTGTGTGGCTGAGAAATCTCACTGGGTCTTAGTTCTTCAAAGTCTTTTACATACCATCTCTTCTTTTTCTAAACTTTTCTTTTTCCTTTCAATTCTACTTTAAACTTGCCAATTATTTTCTCAGCTTACATCTTTCTTCTAATACTTTGCTAAAACCATCCATAATAATACATACATACCACTAATATCTATTTTCCAAACATCTCTAGAACTACAAGCTCAGTGAGCTTTGGACTGTCTTCTAAACTATCATAGGTGACAGCTTTTAAATGCCTTTTCACTGTAATCACCAATTAACCAACCTGTTTTATTCTACTATTAAATAAAGATGCCCACTCCTAAGCCAGTGTCACGTATTCTAGTTTTTGTTTATCAGCATCTCACTTGAAGTTACTTTTTTTTTGTATTAGTCATTGTAATTAGTACTATCTGCTGCAATAAGTAATCTCAGTCCCTTTGTGCTATTCTCTCTTGCAAAGCCCAGTGTGAATGTTCCTGATTGCACAGCTTTCCTAAAAAGTACTTATACAAAAAGTGATTTAGAGATTCAGCATCCTTGAATCTAGAAATCTCATTATATTTAAGCATATCCTGAAATGACTCCTCTAAGGGGAAAATAAGAAATTGGGCTTGGAAGTTCACTTGTTATTTTCCAGCCATATGTTTTCAGTATAAATGCAGAGAAGGCTATGAAATATAGGTTAGGTATGAACCCAGGGGGAACTATCAACAACCTTATATATGCAGATAACACCATGCTAATCGCAGAGGAGAGTGAAAAAGCTGCCTTAAAACTCAACATTCAGAAGACTATGATCATGACATCTGGTCCCATCAGTTCATGGCAAACAGATGGGGAAAAAGTGGAAACAGTGACAGACTTTATTTTGGGGGGCTCCAAAATCACTGCAGATGGTGATGGCAGCCATGAAATTAAAAGACACTTGCTCCTTGGAAGAAAAACTATGAAAAACTTAAACAGATATTAAAAAGCAAAGACATCACTTTGTCAACTAAGGTCCATCTAGTTAGGCTATGGTTTTCCAGTAGTCAAGTATGGATGTGAGAGTTGGACCATAAAGAAAGTTGGGCACTGAAAAATTGATGCTTTTGAATTATGGTGCTGGAGAAGACTCTTGAGAGTCCCTTGGACAGCAAGATCAAACCAATCCATCCTAAAGGAAATGAACCTGAATATTCATTGGAAGGACTGATGATGAGGCTGAAGCTCCAATACTTTGGCCACCTGATGTGAAGAGCTGACTCACAGGAAAGGACCCTGATGCTGGGAACAATTGAGGGGAGAAGAAGGGGGATGACAGAGGATGAGATGGTTGGATGGCATCACTGACTCAATGGACATGAGTTTGAGCAAATTCTGGGAGACAGTATGAAGGACAGGGAAGCAAGGTGTGCTGCAGTTCATGGGATGGGAAAGAGACGGGCACAGTTTAACTGAATAGCAACAAGCAACCCAGGAAAACAAGTGACATCAGTGAATACCTCAACTACAAAAGATAATAGAGCAAACTTTAGTAATCCAATGGAAAATGTTCTTATTTCATTTTCTGTAATTTAACTCCCTTTGGAAAAAGTAACTTTCCACTTGGAAACTATTGTCAAACTTCATGACTAGTCAATTTATAAAGTATTCATGCTTAATAAATATTCAGTTTACTGCCACATTTTAAAATGTAAACACTTGTTAGCATAAAGAATTTTGGCCCATTAGCTGTATTATTTTCTACATCCCAGTTCTTGTTTCCCAAACAAGTACAAATATATGCCAATTTTGAAAAAAGCTTTCATTGAAAGCTTAATGTGGAAATAGTGCATGGCCACTTACTGCTAAAGATGGAGGTTTAATTAAGGCATCTCTAATGTTCTTTTTCCTGCTAACATTTTATCAAATGTGACACCCTTGAATTTAAGCAAAAGTCATGCTAGGCTAGCATTTTAATGTGTATGGAACTTCACAGGCTCTCCCCAGCTCACTAAATAATCTAAATAATCAAGATCTGTTTTCTGATGACATTTTGAAAGAATAAAAAAAATTGATACAGGAATTACAATGAAAAGGCTTTTAAGGTAATTTTTGTCCTGATTTGTAAACAATATGCTCATTGCAAAAAAAAAAAAACAAAAAAAGAATAAAAAATTAAACAAAATTTTTCAAAGAACTTATCACCCTCTAAACAGATAAGTTCTTTCTATTTTATTGTTGCTCCTCTGTGTGTGTGTGTTTTATAATAAATATGTTTTTCTAAATATATAGTTTTCCATTTCCATTAAGTCATTAAAAATATATGATTTAAAAGCACTAATAATATTTCACCCTATATATGTCACATTATCTACTTAATCTTCTGTTAGATATTTAGGCAATTTGTAATATGTTATGGGCATGACTATATCTGTAAAATATAACTTGATACATAAATCTTCATATAAATCTCTGAAGAATTTAGGGTATATAAATGTTTTTGAGGTTTTTAAGCAGAATTATAAAATCATGTCCTGTGAATCAATGTATCAATCTATACTTCTCCCAGAAATGTACAAGAGTACTTATTGCCATCATTCTTGTTTCAATTATTATTATCACTTTCTATACTGTCAATTTAATAGTTGGATAGTTTTTTAAATGGTTATTTGGTTTCCTATGATGTTGTATACTTTGTATGTTGTCTGCATTCTATGTTTAGATGTGTTGTGTAAATGGCTTGTAGGATCATGGCTTTTCTTCATTCAACCTATCCTGATTTTTTGCTAGTTACGAGGTATAGTACTATACACTGAAGATGCAGTGGTAAACAAGACAGACAAGATCCCTATCCTTATAGAGCTTATAGTTAGCAGGATAAAGGACCTTGACTATGTATCAAAAACTCTCTTAACACATCTCAACATAAATCACTCTCCAACTTAATCAACACCTTCATTCCTTCAGCAAAACATAGCAACTTATAAGAGGCTGAACGCTGATGGTTAGGAAGCTAGTGTCTGGCAAGAATGTACATTTCTGTTCCCTTCACTTGAGTTATATGCCTACCAAGACTCAAATGAGTGTGATCACAAATTTCTTCTTCCAAGATGTTCTGGTTATGGTAATTTTGTACTTTCATGAATATATTTAGACAAAGAAAATATGAGTACAAAAGAAATACAGTTTTGTTTTTATAAAATTTTGGTCCAGTATTTATAAAAACTTAATTGCTAAGACTATTAATTTACATTATATGAAAATGATTTAAAAATAGTGCATGTTTAGAAAGCATATGCACTTAGGATTTTCTGATTAAATTTTTCTTCCACCTAAAATGAAAAGAAAGTGGAAGTTGTCATTATTCACAAAGTATATTTTTAGTTGATAGACACTGGATGGACCTCTACTCAACAGAGCGTTGCCAAAAGAAAAAGCCTTTAGCTATAAACTGAAGCAAATAAATAAACAAACATAAAAATTATAATGTATATTTATATGGTTTATGTCACAATAAATGCCTAAAACATACATATATAATTGTTCATGGTTTTGTCTTATTCTACTGTCTGCTGCTGCTGCTGCTAAGTCATTTCAGTCGTGTCCAACTCTGTGTGATCCCATAGACGGCAGCCCACCAGGCTCTGCCGTCCCTGGGATTCTACAGGCAAGAACACTGGAGTGGGTTGCCATTTCCTTCTCCAATGCATGAAAGTGAAAAGTGAAAGTGAAGTCACTCAGTCATGTCCGACCCTCAGCGACCCCATGGACTGCAGCCTACCAGGCTCCTCCATCCATGGGATTTTCCAGGCAAGAGTACTGGAGTGTGGTGCCATTGCCTTCTCTGTTCTACTGTCTGCTTGTAATTAATCAAACTGTTTGATAATAAGATTTCTAAGCAGAGACATTACTTTGCCAACAAAGATCTGTCTAGTCAAGGCTATGGTTTTTCCAGTGGTCATGTATGGATGTGAGAGTTGGACTGTGAAGAAGCCTGAGCGTCGAAGAATTGATGTTTTTGAACTATGCTGTTGGAGAAGACTCTTTGAGAGTCCCTTGGACTGCAAGGAGATCCAACCAGTCCATTCTGAAGGAGATCAGCCCTGGGATTCTTTGGAAGGAATGATGCTAAAGCTGAAACTCCAGTATTTTGGCCACCTCATGCGAAGAGTTGACTCATTGGAAAAGACTCGGATGCTGGGAGGGTTTGGGGGCAGGAGAAGAAGGGGACGACAGAGGATGAGATGGCTGGATGGCATCACTGACTCGATGGACATGAGTCTGAGTGAACTCCGGGAGTTGGTGATGGACAGGGAGGCCTGGCGTGCTGCGATTCATGGGGTCACAGAGAGTCGGACACTACTGAGCGACTGAACTGAACTGAACTGAATGTAATTAAGCAATAATAATCATGAGAGATAAGAGAGAACTATAAAATATTTTCATCTAGGAAGTATGATCTGCTTTCTGGCTTGATTTTTGGCAGATTTCCTCGCACTAGTTTAAATTCCAGCCTCTAATAAATAGGAAGATCCTGGTCTAGATTTCAGAAATTGGTGAAATCCTGACTACTTAAACAAGTGCCTCTAGAGAAGGTTTGCAAGGCCACAGTAATTACTTTTTATCTTCTCTAGCAACATGTGTTACACATTACTTCCCAGGTGGCACTAGTAGTAAAGAACCTGCCTGCCAATGCAGGAGAGCTAAGAGATCGATTTGATCCCTGAGTCGAGAAGATCCCCTGGAGGAGGGCATTGCAACCCACTCCAGTATTCTTGCCTGGAGAATCTCATGGACAGTGGAGCCTGGCTGACTACAGTCCATAGGGTCGCAAAGAGTTGGACACAACTGAAGCAACTTAGTGCACATGCACATATACACACATGTATATCTCCAAATCAGGAAACCAATAGGAATTTTTATTTTTAATTATTAGCATTTAAGTATCTCTCTCTTCTTTATTTTAAAAAGAACAATCCATTGTATAATTATTGGTTTGTTTCCCAACTCTGGATAATGTATTGGTATGCATCTATGTTGTATTTTACTTAATCATATAAACATTTTTTGGCTCCTTCATCACAGCATTTTGCTTAGATAATGCAAATACATTTATGTTTGAGCTCACTTAAAAAGAACTTTGTGTTTACCTTTAATTCATCCATAAACTTCAGTGCACCCAGCAATGTTTGTTATAGTGGATTCAGTAGGTACAGAGAGGATCAAATTGTAAACGTTTTAAAGCAGCGATGCCTTAGCACAAAGGGTTGGACATGCTTTGAATCCTATACAATGATATACTGTATCTCTACAGAACTGTCAGGGTGAAGAAAGGGAGTATTGCAACAGTTATAAACATATCACATACAGGCATTTATTCAGACAAATAGAGATGTAGCTAGGTGTCATTTTAAGCCTCAACTATTTATGATTTTGGCAGATAGTTGAAAACAGAATGCATTTATAGCTCAGAAATGTAAAAACAACCAACAGTACATTGCCAATGGTTAGTGTATCAGGATTAGCCTAAGCATGCGAAACACTGATAGTTCTCATTATTTTTATTTCATATTTAATCATTTTATTCATAAATGCTAGAACAGCTAAAAGGAAACTAAGCTTGTTTCATTGTGAAGGTTTTTTAAAGTTTTTGTATTCTCTCATTTTCTATCTTATTCTTATAGGAAATATAATCAATTTTTTAAACTGCCAAATTTACCTAGTGTGTTTCAGAGAAGGAAGACATAATTTCCAAAGAAGATAATGGAAATTGACTATATATATATATATTTATATTTGTGTATATTATGAATATATCATATTATACGTATACATATGTTAAACCTGTGAGAAACAGAGATGAGCCTCCCAATAGTGTCAGTTCTGTGCCTGGTGTAGCTTTCCTGATTGTGGGACAGGATAGGGAGGTGAAGTCCAAGTGAGTTTGGTGACCTCTCCTTCCTGAGGAACCAAAGACCGGAGTTTGACAATGATGAGGTGGTTGGAGCTGGTATTACAGTCTATAGAAATAAAAAGCTTCTGCAGTTTGCCTAGGGGTTCTAATTATGTCTTTTGCCAAAGACTGAGCTGTTCTGTACCTGCCCCAGGTAATGTTCTACAAAGTTCTGCTCAGGAAAAAAAAAATGAACAGCTGGACAAAATACCAGGTATAACAAATCAGATTTCATCTGAATACTCTAATCATTTCTTGAGAATCCAGAAAAAAGACATGATCTAGAATACCTTTTGCAGAAGGGTTTCTATTAACCCAAAATAAAGGCTACTCATCCTATAACCACATTTTTAAAAGCTGAAAAACAAGAGTGGAGATAATTACACTGATGTATCAGTAAATTAGCTGCCTGCCAGAGCAACATGCAGTACATCAAAGGAATACAAATAAATCAGATTTTCAACAATACAAAATTCACAATGTTCAACATACAGCATATATTAGATAGCTGAAGAAACAGAAAAACTGTAATTCAAAGCTAAGCAATAAAAAATAATTCAAAACAAACACAGAAATGACAGGTCAGAATTAGCCGCTTCAGCATCTTAGACTGCTATTATAATAATTGAAAAGAAGGAAAATCTTAGTAGAGAAATGGTAACTATGAAAAAAGAGCTAAAAAAAAGTCTAAAACTGAAAACTATAATATGTCCAAAATGAAAAAAAAAAGCACACACTAGATGGACAAAAGACAGGATATTGTAAAATATGTTATCAGTTATCTGGAAGACAGGAGAATAAAAATCACTGAAACCAATACACACAAAAAATAAATTTTTAAAAATTTAAGAGGCAGTCAATGACCTGTGGGACAATATCAAGCAGTTTAATATAGGTGTCATTGGAATCCCAGAAAGGGAAGGAAAATATATGAGGTAAATAAACAGTGGCTGAGCATTTTTTTTTTAATTTGAGAAAAATAATACCAATCTGTAAATTAAAGAATTACAACAAACCACAAAAAAGATAAAGTTTAGAAAAAGCCACACATAAGCATAATAGAGTCAAACTGCTGAAAGCCAAATATTAAGAATAGTTTTAAACCAGGTGAAAGGGAAAAACATACTGCCTACTTAGGGAATAATGATAACTAGGACTCAATACCTCTCATTAAAAAAAAAAAAAAAAAAAAAAAAAAAAAACAGTGAAATAACATCATCAAGGCTAACGAATAAAAAAAGTATATTTCAAAGTCCAGAAATGTGTCCTTCAAATATCATCCAAAAATAAAGGTAACATAAAGTTATTTTCTCATGAACAAAATATCGAGAATTTACCACTAGCAGATGTGTAGTATATGAATGGTGGAGTAGGTTAGTTAGGCTAAATGATGCTACCTGATGAAAATTAGAATCTATATCCCCCAAAAAAGGGGAAGGGTAATATGGTAATTATGTGTCTAGTGTAAAAGTCTTTTTTTTTTTTTAATTTTATTTTTAATTTTATTTTATTTTTAAACTGTCTTTTTAAAATCAGGTTTTTTTTTTTAATTTCCCCAAAAGATAATTGATTGTGAAAATAATGAAACCTATAAGGCATTGTTTATAGATGATAGATGGATACATAGATAGACAGAGGGATTGGCAGAAGGAGGAATGAAATGTATGACAACTGCATAAAGGACTGGAAATAAAATTGAAGCTCCTTAAATTGTTCATAAAATAACCTTCAAGACAGACTACTGTTTTAAATAGAGGGTGCATATTGTAATTCACATAAGAACCACAAAAAGCATGGAAGGACAGAATAAAAAAAAAAAAAAAGATAAGATAAAATGGAATAATAAAACATACTTAACCCAAATGAAGACAGAAAAGGAGTAGGTAAAAAAAAAAAGAAAATGATGGAACAAACACAAGATAAATAGTAAGATGGTGGGGATGTTTTAGTCGCTAAGTCATGCCTGACTTTGCAACCCCATGGACTGTAGTCTGCCAGGCTCTTCTATCCATGGGATTCTCCAGTCAAGCATATTGGAGTGGTTGCCATTTCCTTCTCCAGAGGATTTTCCCGACCCAGGAATCAAACCCTGGTCTCCTGCATTGCAGGGAGATTCGTTACCAACTGAGCTACAAGGGAAACCCAGATAGTAAGGTAGTCGGAGAAGGCAATGGCACCCCACTCCAATACTTGTGCCTGGAAAATCCCGTGGACGGAGGAGCCTGGTGGGCTGCAGTTCATGGGGTTGGTAGAGTCGGATACGACTGAGCGACTTCACTTTGACTTTTCACTTTCATGCATTGGAGAAGGAACTGGCAACCCACTCCAGTGTTCTTGCCTGGAGAATTCCAGGGATGGGAAGCCTGGTTGGCTGCCGTCTATGGGGTGGTACAGAGTCGGACACGATTGAAGCTACACAGCAGCAGCAGCAGACATAAAACTATGTCAATGATTATGTTAAGTGTAAATGAACAAAATAATCTAATTAAAAAAAACAAAGATTGCCATAGAAGTTGAACAAAGAATGACCCAACCATATGTTGTTTATAAGAGATGCATTAAATATAAAGGCACAGAAAAAGTTAAACATAATAATATGTAAAAACACAAACCATAACAAAGCTTGAGTGGTTTTAATAATTTCAGACAAGGTTAACACCACAATTACTTAATTGCAACTCTACCATAAAGAGTATTAACAAAGACTTGTTAAAAGTCATTTCACAATAATGAAGGATCAACATAACGAGGGTGTACGGGTGGCTCAGAGGTTAAAGCGTCTGCCCTCAATGCGGGAGACCTAGGTTCGATCCCTGGGTCGGGAAGATCCCCTGGAGAAGGAAATAGCAACCCTCTCCAGTATTCTTGCCTTGAGAATCCCATGGACAGAGAAGCCTGGTGGGCTACAGTCCACGGGGTCGCAAAGAGTAGGACACGACTTAGCGACTTAACTTTCAACTTTAACATATCAAAAAGAATAGAAATCCCAATGTGTAACTAGTAACTGAGGCTCAAAATGTAAGTAACAGTAATTGACAAGATAGCAAGAGAGAAGTAGGCAAATTTATATAACAAAATCTAAAAGTCATATGATACCACTTATATGTAGAATCTAAAATATGACAAAAATGACCTATCAACAAAACAGAAACAGATTCACAGACATAGAGATCAGATTTGTGGTTGCCAAGGAGGAGAAGTGTCAAGAGAGGGATGGACTGGGAATTTAGGATTGGTTCAGTTCAGTTCAGTTCAGTCGCTCAGTCATGTCCGACTCTTTGTGACCCCATGAATCGCAGCACACCAGGTCTCCCTGTCCATCACCAACTTCTGGAATTCACCCAGACTCATGTCCATCAAGTCAGTGATGCCATCCGGCCATCTCATCCTCTGTCATCCGCTTCTCCTCCTGCCCCCAATCCCTCCCGGCATCAGAGTCTTTTCCAATCAGTCAAATCTTTGCATGAGGTGGCCAAAGTACTGGTGTTTCAGCTTTTGCATCATTCCTTCCAAAGAACAGCCAGGGCTGATCTCCTTCAGAATGGACTGGTTGGATCTCCTTGCAGTCCAAGGGACTCTCAAGAGTCTTCTCCAACACCACAGTTCAAAAGCATCAATTCTTCGGTACTCAGCTTTCTTCACAGTCCAACTTTCACATCCATACATGACCACAGGAAAAACCATAGCCTTGACTATGGTTGACTTGACTATAAGTCACCTATACAAAACTATAGCCTTGACTATACTTTGTTGGCAAAGTAATGTCTCTGCTTTTCAATACTCTATCTAGGTTGATCATAACTTTCCTTCCAAGGAGTAAGCATCTTTTAATTTCATGGCTGCAGTCACCATCTGCAGTGATTTTGGAGCCCCCAAAAATAAAGTCTGACACTGTTTCCACTGTTTCCCCATCTATTTCCCATGAAGTGATGGGACCGGATGCCATGATCTTCATTTTCTGAATGTGGAGCTTTAAGCTAACTTTTTCACCCTCCTCTTTCACTTTCATCAAGAGGCTTTTGAGTTCCTCTTCACTTTCTGCCATTAGGGTGGTGTCATCTGCATGTCTGAGGTTATTGATATTTCTCCCGGCAATCTTGATTCCAGCTTGTGTTTCTTCCAGTCCAGCGTTTCTCATGATGTACTTTGCATATAAGTTAAATAAACAGGGTGACAATATACAGCCTTGACGTACTCCTTTTCCTATTTGGAACCAGCCTATTGTTCAATGTCCAGTTCTAACTGTTGCTTCCTGACCTGCATACAGATTTCTCAAGAGGCAGATCAGGTGGTCTGGTATTCCCATCTCTTGAAGAATTTTCCACATTTATGGTGATCCACAGAGTCAAAGGCTTTGGCATAGTCAATAAAGCAGAAATAGATGTTTTTTTTCTGGAACTCTCTTGCTTTTTCGATGGTCCAGCAGATGTTGGCAATTTGATCTCTGGTTCCTCTGCCTTTTCTAAAACCAGCTTGAACATCAGGAAGTTCACGGTTCACATATTGCTAAAGCCTGGCTTGGAGAATTTTAAGCATTACTTTGCTAGCGTGTGAGATGAGTGCAATTGTGCAGTAGTTTGAGCATTCTTTGGCATTACCTTTCTTTGGGATTGAAATGAAAACTGAGCCTTTCCAGTCCTGTGGCCACTGCTGAGTTTTCCAAATTTGCTGGCATATTGAGTGCAGCACTTTCACAGCATCATCTTTGAGGATTCAAAATAGTTCAACTGGAATTCCATCACCTCCACTAGCTTTGTTCGTAGTGATGCTTTCTAAGGCCCACTTGACTTCACATTCCAGGATGTCCGGCTGGTAGATGCAAACTATTACATTTGGAAGGGATAAACAACAAGGTCCTACTCTCACAGGGCACTGTATCCATTCTCCTGGGATAAACCATAATGGAAAAGAATATTTTAAAAAATGTATATATGTGTAAAACTAGGTCACTTTGCTGTACAGCAGAGTGAAACGACATTGTAAATCAACTGTAATTCTAAGAAAAAGATTTAAATTTTTTAATTAAAAAATAAATAAAAGCTATATATTTGGAAAAAAAAAGACTCTAAATATTTTATATAAAAACATTTTTGAAGGAGCATACAGGAATTATCTGTTAATAAAAGTTTCTTTCTAGAATGGAGGCCATAGATCCTGAATGGAAAGAGCAGTTTTGATTTTTATTACATGCAATTTTTTAATTTTCAAATACTGTATAACTACAGGTTTTTTCATAATATAAATATAGCTAAAAATAAAAATAATTCCTTCAAAGAAACAGATCCCTTATGTAGCACTGACCTTTTTTTTTTCCATTTTTCAGTAATGGTATCAGCTGATATTTATTATAGAATAATTAAGTGCTGATGTATTTGGTTCCTATTGCTGTCTAAGTTAAAAGGTCTCCTCTTTAACCTTTCAAGTTTTTAAGTTTCCGCATAAACTTTACTGGCTTAAAACTGTACAAATTTATTTTTTTATATCTTTGCATGTCAGAAGTTTAAACTAGGTCAGTACAGCTGTTTTTCTTCTTCAGATTCTAGGGGAGAACGCATGTTTTTCTTAGCTTCCAGTGGTGGCCTCATTGTGTGGCTAATAGCCCTAGGTTACATCAACCTCCGCTTTCATCCTGACCTTTCCTTCTCTGACCATGACCCTTGCTCATCCCTCTTCTCAGCAACTTTGTCATTATGTTGGACTGACCAAGATAATCCAGAATAATGTCTCCATTTCAAGAACCTTGATTTAATGACACTTGGAAATTTCCTTTTGCTAAGTAAGGTAATATTCACAGGTTCCAGCAATTAGGACATAGATCTCTTTGGTAGTCATTATCTGACTACCACAGCTAAGCATTGTGCTAATTACCTTCATTCTTTATTTTATTTAATCCTTACACAATTTTATCAGCTGGGCTTTATTCAATCAAGGAAACAATTTTAGAGGGATGAAGTTCTCATGGGGGTGCACAGAAGTTGAGCTAAGAGACTGGAAATGAAAAGTTTATCCTAATGGCTTCAGAACCTTTACTCTTGACTATTATAATATATACTGTCATTAATATTGGGCTTCCTTGGTGGCTCAGATGGTAAAGAATCTCCCTGCAATGCAGTAGACTCAGGTTCAACCCCTGGATCGGAAAATTCCTTGGAGAAGGGAATGGCTATCCACACCAGCTGGAGTAGTTTGTATTCTTTCCTGGAGAACTCCATGGACAGAGGAATCTTCCCTGATGGATCAGTCAGTAAAGAATACACCTACAACGTAGGAGACCTGGGTTCAATCCATGGGTCAGGGAAGATCCCCTGGAGAAAGAAATGGCAACCCATTCTGATATTCTTGCCTGGAAAATCCCATGGACAGTGGAGCCTGGTGGGCTATAGTCTATGGAGTTGCAAAGAGTCAAACACAGCTTAGCAACTAACCCACCACCATTCATTAATATTATCATATTGCTTTTAGGCATATATAACTTGTGATACTAGCTATTGATTATCATTTAAACTTTCAAGTGACACTTCTTGCTTGTTCTGACTCTTTGCGACCCCATGGACTGTAGCGTGCCAGGTTCCTCTGTCCATGGAATTCTCCATTCAAGAATACTGTAGTGGGTAGCCATTCCCTTCTCCAGGGGATCTTCCTGACCCAGGGATGGCACCCGGGTCTCTTGCATTCCAAGGCAGATTCTTTACCACCTGAACCACCAGGGAAGCCCAAATAATACATGTGGTATTAAATTAAGCTAAGCTAAGATAGATGAACTGTTGAGTACAGATTAGTTTTGATTTTCTTGAACAGAACAACCTTATCAACTTCTTCAAACAACTTTAGTACCATAGAATCCAAGTGACCATACATCTAAAAGTCTGTGAGCCCCTTGACATGTTAAACTACACTTCAGCCAATCTGCAACCTCATGATCCAAGACTTTTCTCTTAAGAGGAATTTTTGAAATTTTGTAGCAGTTCAATTTTCTCACATTCTTCTTTACAGAGAATGGTGTTAACTCTTAGGCAGAGACTGATTTTCAAGTCCACTTATATATTCTGCCCTGACATGTTTGGAGGCAAACAACTGGCCCCAATGTTATTTTTCACCTTAATATAATAAAATGACTCCAGCAAGTCTGGGTATATAATATGGATGGAGGATAGCTAAGCATTCTTATGTAAATACAGGTTTTGCTTCTCATTTAGTCCCTGAAAAGTCACATTTGGAATATACCATTTGAAACTCTGCCAAGGAATTCTTACATAATTCAATAAACTTTTTATGTCATTATTTGGTGCAAAACCTCAGTAGTCCAAAAGTTTTCAAGGATTAATCTATGACATTCATGTGGGCTCAGGAAAGAAGGATATAGAGAACTATTGTTTAATGGGTACACAGTTTCAGTTGGGGAAGATGAACAAAATTCTGGAGAGGGATGATAGTGATGGTTTTACAACAATGGGAGTGTACTTAATATCACTGAGCTGTTTAACAAAAACATAGTTAAAATAATAAATTTTTATGTTATGAATATTTTACCATCATACAATTCTTACTAAAAGAATAGCTGAATACCACTTTCAAGAAAGATGGAAACAAGGGAGCTTCAAAAGCATGAATAGCAGAACTTTATTGACTTCCAGTGTAGTCTTTTTCCAATCGGTATACTCTAGATTTCATCACCTCTTAGTTCAAATATTCAAGTATTCACCTGTGGTCAGTGAATCTTCAAGAAGGTGAGGTCATTTAGCCTGAAGGAGGTAGAGCCCTTTTCAGAACAGTTCCTCTGAGAAATGAGTAGACAAACAAAAATTAATGGAGATCTCTAGTACAACTGACAACCAGGCCAAAAAAAAAGAAAAACTGAATTGGAGAGTTTATAAATGAGTTAATACTGAAAAACTGCCTTTGTCCTAAGTAACACTAACTAAAATGCACTAACAATTACCTTTCATGATTTAAGTTAACTGGGATTTTTTTTTACTACTGGCAAGAAATGTCAATAGATCTTAGGGAGCAGATCTAAATTTAAGTGACAATCAGAAAGAAAATTAAGAATGAATCTTATTTAAATATTTGTTGGAAATAAAAAGAAATGCCAGGGGAGTTTGTAATTTCCCCAGTTCTCTCTTGCTGCAGCAAAAATTTGAAGTGGTGGATGGACCAGTGTTACAGCTCAGTTTTATTTGGCAAGCAAAGGAAAATACATCCTCCATGCATGAGGGCATGCTGACCCAAAAAAATGCAAAGAGAAGAAAGGCCTCTGGCCTCAATTTTGCCTCCTCTTTTTATATGTTTTTTTCTCCTCTCCCTGAGCCTGCCCTATGTAAATTGGGCTAGCTAGGAGTGCTGTTTTTTCCACCTGAGATTCTGTCTTTGGTCCTCAGACCTTCATTTCTTCTATTTTTGTTGGCTTTTCCCTTCTTTCTCTTTTAGCCACCGCCATTCTGGATTTCTTTTTCCTATTCTAACTACCTACCTAACAGAAATAAATCCTATGTCTCAATATTAAAATAAAGACAAATTTACAGATCAGAAATGACCTAATCAAAGATATTTTAAGTCAATGTTATAAAAATTGTATGCATGTTCTTTCAAAACAGTATGCTGTTGCTGCTGCTGCTAAGTTGCTTCAGTCGTGTCTGATTCTGTGTGACCCCATAGATGGCAGCCCACCAGGCTCCCCCATCCCTGGGATTCTCCAGGCAAGAGTACTGGAGTGGGTTGCCATTGCCTTCTCCCTCCAAACAGTATACAGTATAAGATACAATATAAGAACTCTGTGCTCTTCTTTACAGTATTTTAACTAATCTTTTTAAGAGCTTGTGATTATCAGCTAAGTCTCACAACAATTAAGTAAAATGGCATTGAGTGAATAAAAACTTAGCATGGTGTGAAATTAAGTAAACAGTATAAAAACAGTATAAAACTCGGTGCTCTTCTTTACAGTATTTTAAGTAGTCATTTTAAGAGCTTGTGATTATCAGCTAAAGTCTCACAACAATTAAGTAAAATGGCATTGAGTGAATAAAAACTTAGCATGGTGTGAGATTGAAAACACATGCATATATATACACATATAAAATGTTGTGTTCCAGGTGTAGGTTGGAAAAGAATTTCCAGACATGATACAGAATGAGAGGGAAATAAAATTTATTAGAAATGGAGACATTGTTAGAACAGTGGGCCAGCTCAAGGGAGAATCAACATTGAACAGGGGTTTTTGATTCAGTTTTATACCCAAGGTGCAAGGAGCAGGATAGGGATCTTTCAGGTCATTTGCTGATTGGATGAGGTAGGCTTATTGGATGGGGGGAGTGGGGGGTGTTAAGGCAAAAACCTTCTCCCTATATGGGAAGGAGGAGAGACAGATTATACTGGTCAGGAGGACATGGAATTCATTAATAGATATGAAATTCATTAACAGTTACAACATTGGGGATGGAAGGGAAGGTTGATAAGGGTCTGATTTTTCCATTCCTGCATTCCAAGACCCTCCTTGGTTTCATCTGCTCTTTTGTCCTTGGGTCACCACATTCCTAGTCTAATTCTTTAGTAGAAATGGTAATGGACAAGCGAAGGGCCTTAGCTTATCTCCTAGCCAAACAAAGGTGAGTTTGTGCAGTCATCAACAAAACTTTTTGCACATATATTAACAGTAGTGGCCTAGTAGAAGAGGATATTAAGAAAATATATGAAAAAGCTAAATGGTTACATTCCTTTGGGAAAGGGGCCCCAGATGCAAATACCATTTGGCAAACTATCAAAGGGGCCCTACCTAATGTAACATGGCTTTTACCTCTCCTTGACCTTCCATCACCTTCCTCCTGATATTACTGTTTGGCCCAAGCATTATTAACACATTATCTAAGTTCCTCTCCCGAAAGGTTCAGAAGATCCAATTCCAAATGATCTTACAAAAAGGATACCAGCCAGTGGATACTCAGATAATGTTATATCATTCATGGATATATCATGCCATACCGTTCCATGGAGTCTCACCTTCCTCCCTAAGTATACCCTGACAGAGAGCAGGCAAGGGAACCCAGAGCCCCATGACCCCCCTGTACAGCCTGAAGAAGCCAGAGTGGTCATTGCCACTTTTCCCTTGAGACTGGGTTCCCGAATGCCTGAGAAAGGAAATAGGTAGATAGACATGAGCAGGGTATCAAAAGGGGCCAAATAATTGGCCCTAAAAATAAGGAGAGGAAGGAATGTGGTGACCCAAGGACAAAAGAGCAGATGAAACCAAGGAGGGTCTTGGAATGCAAGAATGGAAAAACCTGACCTTTATTGACCTTCCCTCCCATTCCCAATGTTGTAACTAGTAATGAATTCCAGGTCTTCCTGACCAGTATAACCATATAGGCAGGAGGTATTTGCCCTTCTCCCTCCCCATACAATAAGTCTACCTCATCCAATCAGCAAATGACCTGCCAGACCCCTATACCACTCCTTACACCCAGGGTATAAAAATGAATCAAGAACCCCAGTTCAACGTCGACTCTCCCTGACTATCAGGAAGCTTGCCCACTGTGCTGGCAGTGACTCGCCCCTGCTGCTGCTGCTGCTGCTGCTGCTGCTGCTAAGTCGCTTCAGTCGTGTCCGACTCTGTGCGACCCCATAGACGGCAGCTCACCAGGCTCCCCCGTCCCTGGGATTCTCCAGGCAAGAACACTGGAGTGGGTTGCCATTTCCTTCTCCAATGCATGAAAGTGAAAAGTGAAAGTGAAGTCCCTCAGTCGTGTCTGACTCTTAGCGACCCCATGGACTACAGCCTACCAGGCTCCTCCATCCATGGGATTTTCCAGGCAAGAGTACTGGAGTGGGGTGCCACTGCCTTCTCCAGTGACTTGCCCCACCCCACTCTAATAAACTTTATTCTTCTTTCATCCTGCCTCATATCTGGAAATTCTTTTCCAACCCATGCCCAAACCATGACATATATGTGTCTGTGTGTGTATATATATATATACACACATATATACACATACATATGACAGAATATATTTAAAAGTCAAGTGTAGTGTATATGTATGTGGGGAGTTGTGTTTAAGTGGAGGACCAAATGTTTTCTCTACTTGTTGTGTAGGCAAAACAAACAGACAAATCACACACACAAACAAAAGTTGCCTTTTGGCAATGCACTCCAGTAGTCTTGCCTAGGAAACCCCATGAACAGAGGAACCTGGTGGGCTACAGTTCATGGGGTCACAAAGAACTGGACACGACTGAGCATATATATATACACACACACACACACATAAATATATATATGTACACATTGAAACGGAGAAGGCAATGGCATCCCACTCCAGTACTCTTGCCTGGAAAATCCCATGGATGGAGGAGCCTGATAGGCTGCAGTCCATGGAGTCACTAGGAGTCAGACACGACTGAGTGACTTCACTTTCACTTTTCACTTTCATGCATTGGAGAAGGAAATGGCAACCCACTCCAGTGTTCTTGCCTGGAGAATCCCAGGGATGGGGGGCCCTGGTGGGCTGCCATCTATGGGGTCACACAGAGTCAGACACAACTGAAGTGACTTAGCAGCAGCAGCAGCAGCAAACATTGAAAACGTAAGATGGAAATTACTTCCCCAAAAGATTATAAAATGGAAATTACATAGGAAATTAAATATAACTACAACCTGCCAAAGACTTTAATTTTACATACATATTTTGTGTAGTATATTGAAATGGCTAGATGTTTGTTTAACCTACAAATCATATTGAATATCTAACCTGGCAAGCAAAATCAGACAGATGGTCTTTTTGCAAGGGCCTTATATTGTAGGGGGAGATGCAAACATTTAAAAAAGATAAATAAATCTATTTATTGTAATAATAAGTACAATGAAAGAAAGGTATCTGGAATCAGAGCATATAATTCAGATTTGGCTTAATTAAGGAGATCAGGAAAGACTTCTTTGATCAGGAAATGTCTGATTGGGATGAGTACAGACATTTGAATAAAGAAGGAAATGGGGTGGATATAAAGTATTTAGACAGAATACAAAAGATGTGTAAAGACCTAAAGCTAAAATATGTAACATGACTATGAATGAATAATGGAACATTCAAATGACATTTATTTTGATAACAAGGAGTAATATGAAATTAAGAATGGGTAAAGGGCATTTCAATGAGTAGAAACTGATTTTACAAGCAGGTACTCTGGGAAAGGTGTTATGGCAAGATATGGGACTAAAATCTGTTATATGAGATGAAGAAAAAAGAGAGTAAGAGTGAGATCAAGAAGGCTGGTAGTAGATGAAATTAGAGAAATTAGAACTAGATCAGACAGGACATTGTAAATTATCCTAGGGAGGGTCCCTTTATTTTTATTTTAAGAATAACAAGAATACCTGAAGGGTTTGAAACAAGGGATGGGGGTGGTAGAAGTAGGAAATTAAGGATTTGATACACTGGAGCTACGGGACTTTTCTGGTGGCTCAGTGGGTAAAGAATCCTCCCACAATGAGGGAGACCTGAGTTCGATCCCTGGGTTGGGAAGATCTCCTGGAGGAGGGCATGGCAACCCACTCCAGTATTCTAGCCTGGAGAATCCCCATGGACAAAGGAGCTTGGTGGGCTACAGTTCATGGGGTCACAAAGAGTCAGACAAGACTGAATGACTGAGCACAGCACAGCATGCTGGCCTTACAGATCTCATTCACTATGATTCTTACTCTCCTCCAGCACAGATCCAACACTAAAGTACAACACACTTTTGATATGCCTCTCAATTAATCATGAATTCTATTACATCTAATCAATCCAAAATAATTCAGAATGTGCTTGAGTGTCTTGATGTCTTCTTGGTCCTGGTTGTGTGTATTGAAAATCAATATAGTACTATGTAGATACAGGTTGCAAAATATTGCTCTTAATCAATCACAACATTATTACATATCTAAAAAGTTGCTTTTCCCAGGAAATTGCTTCTAGTAGTTTGCTGATTTGCTTTATTATTTTTCTATTAATACAAGTACAAAACAAACATTTAATATTTCAGCCTTCTAGGTAAACATTCTTAACTGACCAAGAAGAAAACTGGTCTGCTATATTTTATTTATTGTTTCAAACTCTCACTTGACCGAGTTCCTGGAGACCAAGGTATGGATCCTATTCATATTTGTATCATAGCAGTTTACACAATGTCAGGCCATCCATATTTGTTGATTGAATGAATGGAAAGGAAATTCATGCAATTCCTTTTGTATATAATCTCCTATAATATTTAACTAATTCTTAAAATGTCACTTCAATTCAATAAATATTTAATGAGTATATACTCTCCACAAGAAAGTGATAGGCAAATTTTTATAGGTCCCTCACACAAGTGTTTTTAGATATTTCTTCAATAAATAGTTTTGTTTTGAGAATCATCACTGTTTTAATACATACCCCATTGACCTTCCGGATTGTGTTGATTATTGTCAAGTATTTATAAATGTTTTTACAAGTATTTATAAAAGTGAATAAACTTTTCTCTTAAAAACACAAAAAACTACAGTTTTCTCTTGACAAACATGATGTTGAACTTCATGGGTCCACTATACGTGGAATTTTTTCAGTAGTGAATACTACAAATTACAAGAGCTGAGGTTGATTGAATCTGAAGATACAGAGGAATCGCATGTATAGAGTGCTGATTATAAATTATACACAAATTTTCAACTGTGCTAGGGGTTGGATCCCAAGACATGAGTTGTTTGAGGGTCAATTGTGTATCCATATTTGGTCTATAATTTTTTTCTGTTTCCAAGATAATTTATTATATAAAAATAGAATGCACTTTAGAGTAAATGGCCATCTCTTCTTTGAGTAATTAGTAAGTGCTAAGTAATGGCCTAAATAATTTACAAAACCTTTTTCTTCTCTGTTTAATAACTTTAAAAATCTTTTGAGATAAATTACAATTATGACTTCATCTTAGAGTAAGTTAGAAAATCCTGTTCAGAGAAGGTAAATAACTTACTGCTTTCCAAGATGATATAATTATTAAGTATAAAACCAGTAATTGAACTGAGAATCACTGATTTACACTCTGTGCTCTAATTTGGTTTTACTATTGGACAAGAACCAGGGAAATTAAGTAGATCATACCTAAATCTACTTTATCATTTCCTATGGAAATACACACTGCTTTAAAAATCATTTTTGAGTCAGGTATTTCCATAGGGAACTTGGCAGTTTGTGGATTTTTAATGTTAGCTATTTGCAATAGTAGGTGTCATGCTGTTAGGATACTGTAATTCCTGTTTTAAATTTCAGTTAAAAGGGCCCTAATTAGCCACATAGCAATCAGGAAAGAATAAGTTGAAAGACTAGCTAGAATTAAGATAGGATTTTAAGACATGGGTACAGGGTCTATTCTCAGTCTCATTGGAAGATTTAAATCTGGTAGAATGGCAGCAAGAGGGTAAACCAATAAAAGATGAAACAGGAGCCAGTGATCAAGAGTGGACCTCTTCTCACAAGCATACTCTGTATCTCTTTTCATGTGTTTTTAGTTATCTTATTATCCCCTTCCCCCATGCAAATTTATGAGATTTTCAACATAAATTTCAATTTTATGTTGAACTCATCCATCCACTATTTCAATAAATACTTTTTAGAGCAGTTTTAAGCTTACAACAAAACTAGAAGATACAGATTTCCCATATACAACATCACTGGGAAATAATGATTTCCCATTATCAACATCACTCACCAAAATGTTACATTTGTATGGCTATCATGAAAAAAATCCTCCAACAATAAATTCTGGAGAGGGTGCGGTGAGAAGGGAATCTTCCTACACTGTCGGTAAGAATGTAAATTGGTATAGCCACTAAGGAGAAAAGTATGGGGATTCCTTAAAAAATGAAAAATAGAGCTACCATATGACTTTGCAATCCCACTCCTGGGCATATATCTGGAGAAAAGCATGGTCTGAATGGACACACGCACCCCAGTGTTCAATATGCTATCAACCTATATGCAGAATCTAAAGAGAAATGACACAAACGAACTTAGTTTTGAAACAGAAGCAGACTCACAGACTTAAGAAACTGAACTTCTCCCTTGGGGAAAGGGTGGGGTGAAGGGATCATTAGAGAGATGGGATTGACAGGTTCTCACTGCTGTATTTAAAATGGATAACCAATAAAGACCTTCTGTATATAGCACAGGAAACTCTGCTCAATACTATGTAACCTAATGGGAAAAGAATTTGAAAAATAATAGATGTATGTATTAATACATGTATAAATGAATCATTTTATTATACACCTAAAACTGTCACAACATTGTTCATTAACTATGCTAAGTCGCCTCAGTCGTGTCTGACTCTTTGTGACCCCATGGACTGTAGCCCACCAGGCTCCTCTGTCCACGAGATTTTCCAGGCAAGAATACTGGAGAGGGTTGCCATTTCCTTCTCCAGGAGATCTACCGAACCCGGGGCTCAAACTCATGTCTCATATACCTGCTTGGCAGGAGGGTTCTTTACCACTACTGCCACCTGGGAAGACCCTTAATCAACTATATTCCAATATCAAATAAAAAGTTTTTTAAAAGAGCACTTTCTTTTAAGTCAAGAATAAACCTCCATTGACACAGCATAATCACCCAAAGTTTATAACTTACAGTTCATTCTTGGTGATATGTATTCTGTGTGTGTTAGTTGCTCTGCTGCTGCTGCTGCTGCTGCTGCTGCTAAGTCGCTTCAGTCGTGTCCGACTCTGTGAGACCCCATAGATGGCAGCCCACTAGGCTCCTCTCTCCCTGGGATTCTCCAGGCAAGAATACTGGAGTGGGCTGCCATTTCCTTCTGCAATACATGAAAGTGAAAAATGAAAGTGAAGTCACTCAGTTGTGTCCGACTGGCAGTGACCCCATGGACTGCAGCCTACCAGGCTCCTCCGTCCATGGGATTTTTCCAGGGAAGAGTACTGGAGTGGGGTGCCATTGCCTTCTCCAGTGTTAGTCACTCAGTCGTGTCCAACTCTTTGCGGCACAATTGACTGTAGCCTGCCAGGTTCCTCTGTCCATGGAATTCTCCAGGTAAGAAAACTGGAGTGGGTTGCCATTTCCTTCTCCAGTGTATTATATGTGTTTGGACAAATGTACAATCACATGAATCCATCAGTATAGTATCATACTGAGTATTTTCACTGCCTTAAAAATCCTCTGTGTTCTATTCATCTCTCCTTCCCTGCACTCAATACAACATATCAAAACCAGGAAAAGACTATCAGTTTCTCTCTAAACTGCTTTCACTGCATCCCACAAATCTTGATAAGTAATATTTTCATTTTTATTTGGTTCAAAATATAATTTTATTTTTCTGAGATTTCTTCTTTAGCCCATGTGTTTTTCATCCGTGTGCTGTTTAATCTCCATGTATTTGGGGATTTTTCAGCTCTTTCTGCTGTTGGTTTCTAGTTTAATTGTACCATGTTCTAAGAGCAAACATTGTATGATTTCTATTGTTTTGAATTTGTAAGGTGTGCTTTATGGCCCACAATGTGATCTATCTTGATGAGTGTTCCATGCGAGCCTGAGAAGAAATGTATTCAGCTGTTGTTGGATGAAGTAGCCTGTACACACCAATTATATCCTGTAGATTGATGATGTTTTTGAATTCAGCTGTTCCTACTGATTTTCTGCTTGTTGGATTCATTTCTGAGGGGTGTTGATGTCCCCAACTATGATAGTGGATTCAACTATTTCTCTATGAAGATCTTGTTGGATGCTCTGATATTAAGCCCATATCATCAAGGACTTTTATATCTTCTTGAAGAATTCTCCCTTTATTATTGCATAATGCCTTGGCTTATCCCTGATAATTTTTCTTGCATTAAAATATGGTCTGTCTGAAGTAATATAACTAATCTCACTTCTTTCAGTTCTTGTTAGTATGGAATATCTTTCTCTATCCCTTTAAATTTAAATGTGTCTTTATTTTTAAAGTGCATTTTCTGTAGACAATGTATAGTTCAGTCTTGTGTTTTAAGCCACTCTGATAATCTCTTTTAATTGGTGCATTTTGACCATTAACATTAGAAGTGATTATTCATGTATCAGTAACTGATTAAGTTCAGTTCTGTCGCTCAGTCATGTCCGACTCTTTGCGATCCCATGGACTATAGAACGCCAGGGCTCCCTGTCCATCACCAACTCCCGGAGTTTACTCAGACTCTAGTCCATCGAGTTCGTGATTCAATACAACCATCTCATCCTCTGCTGTCCCCTTCTCCTCCCACCTTCGATCTTCCCCAGCATCAGGGTCTTTTAAAATGAGTCAGTTCTTCACATCAGGTGGCCACAGTATTGGAGTTTTAGCTTCAGCATCAGTCCTTCCAATGAATATTCAGGACTGATTGCCCTTAGGATGGACTGGTTGGATCTCCTTGCAGTCCAAGGGACTCTCAAGAGTCTTCTCCAACACCACAGTTCAAAAGCATCAATTCTTTGGTGCTCAGCTTTCTTTATAGTCCAACTCTCACATCCATATATGACTACTGGAAAAACCATAGCTTTGACTAGATAGACCTTTGTTGGCAAAGTAGTGTCTCTGTTTTTTAATATGCTGTATATGTTGATCATAACTTTTCTTCCAAGGAGCAAGTGTCTTTTAAATTCATGGCTGCAATCAACATCTGCAGTGATTTTGGAGTCCCCCAAAATAAAGTCTGTCACTGTTTCCACTGTTTCCCCATCTATTTGCCACAAAGTGATGGGACCGGATGCCATGATCTTAGTTTTATGAATGTTGAGTTTTAAGCCAACTTTTTCACTTCCACTTTCACTTTCATTGAGGCTTTTTATTTTTTTTTAATTTTATTTTATTTTTAAACTTTACATAATTGTATTAGTTTTGCCAAATATAAAAATGAATCCGCCACAGGTATACATGTGTGCCCCACCCTGAACCCTCCTCCGTCCTCCCTCCCCATACCATCCCTCTGGGTCGTCCCAGTGCACTAGCCCCAAGCATCCAGTATCGTGCATCAAACCTGGACTGGCAACTCGTTTCATACATGATATTTTACATGTTTCAATGCCATTCTCCCAAATCTTCCCACCCTCTCCCTCTCCCACAGAGTCCATAAGACTGTTCTATACATCAGTGTCTCTTTTGCTGTCTCGTACACAGGGTTATTGTTACCATCTTTCTAAATTCCATATATATGCGTTAGTATACTGTATTGGTGTTTTTCTTTCTGGCTTACTTCACTCTGTATAATAGGCTCCAGTTTCATCCACCTCATTAGAACTGATTCAAATGTATTCTTTTTAATGGCTGAATAATACTCCATTGTGTATATGTACCACAGCTTTCTTATCCATTCATCTGCTGATGGACATCTAGGTTGCTTCCATGTCCTGGCTATTATAAACAGTGCTGCGATGAACACTGGGGTACACGTGTCTCTTTCCCTTCTGGTTTCCTCAGTGTGTATGTCCAGCAGTGGGATTGCTGGGTCATAAGGCAGTTCTATTTCCAGTTTTTTAAGGAATCTCCACACTGTTCTCCATAGTGGCTGTACTAGTTTGCATTCCCACCAACAGTGTAAGAGGGTTCCCTTTTCTCCACACCCTCTCCAGCATTTATTACTTGTAGACTTTTGGATCGCAGCCATTCTGACTGGTGTGAAATGGTACCTCATAGTGGTTTTGATTTGCATTTCTCTGATAATGAGTGATGTTGAGCATCTTTTCATGTGTTTGTTAGCCATCTGTATGTCTTCTTCGGAGAAATGTCTATTTAGTTCTTTGGCCCATTTTTTGATTGGGTCATTTATTTTTCTGGAGTTGACCTGTAGGAGTTGCTTGTATATTTTTGAGATTAGTTGTTTGCCAGTTGCTTCATTTGCTATTATTTTCTCCCATTCTGAAGGCTGTCTTTTCACCTTGCTAATAGTTTCCTTTGATGTGCAGAAGCTTTAAGGTTAATTAGGTCCCATTTGTTTATTTTTGCTTTTATTTCCAATATTCTGGGAGGTGGGTCATAGAGGATCCTGCTGTGATGTATGTCGGAGAGTGTTTAGTTCCTCTTCATTTTCTGTTGTAAGGGTGGTGTCATCTGCATATCTGAGGTTATTGATATTTCTGCCGGCAATCTTGATTCCAGCTTATGCTTCTTTCAGCCCAGTGTTTCTCATGATGTACTCTGTATATAAGTTAAATAAGCAGGCTGACAATATACAGCCTTGACGTACTCCTTTCCCAATTTGGAACCAGTCTGTTGTTCCATGTCCAGTTCTAACTGTTGCCTCTCAACCTGCATACAGATTTCTCAAGAGGCAGGTCAGGTGGTCTGGTATTCCCATCTCTTTAAGAATTTTCCACAGTTTGTTGTGATCCATACAGTCAAAGGCTTTGGCATAGTCAAAGAAGCAGAAGTAGATGTTTCTCTGGAACTCTCTTGCTTTTTTTGATAATTCAATGGATGTTGGCAATTTGATCTCTGGTTCCTCTGCCTTTTCTAAATCCAGCTTGAACATCTGGAAGTTCACAGTTCATGTACTGTCAAAGCCTGGCCTGAAGAATTTTGAGCATTACTTTGCTAGTGTGTGAGATGAGTGCAACTGTGCAGTAGTTTGAGCATTCTTTGCATTGCCCTTATTTGAGATTGGAATGATGACTGATCTTTTCCAGTCCTGTGATCACTGCTGAGTTTTCCAAATTTGCTGTCATATTGAGTGAAGCACTTTCACAGCCTCATCTTTTAGGATTTGAAATAGCTCAACTGAAATTCCATCACCTCCACTAGCTTTGTTTGTAGCGATGCTTCATAAGGACCACTTAACTCTGCATTCCCGGATGTCTGGCTCTAGGTAAGTGATCACATCATCATGATTATCTGAATGAAGCATGGCAAAAGCTAATAGAGTTTTACCAAGTTTTATGTACTTGTCATAGGAAACACATTCTTCCAACAACAAAAGAGAAGACTCTACACATGGACATCACAAGATGGTCAATACCAAAATGAGATTGATTATATTTTTTGCAGCCAAAGATGGAGACCCTCTCTACAGTTAGCAAAAAAAAGGCTGGGAGTTAATTGTGGCTCAGACCGTGAAGTCCTTATTGCGCGATTCAGACTTAAATTGGAGGAGGTAGGGAAAACCACTAGAACCTTTAGTTATGACCTAAATCAAATCCCTTACAATTATACAGTGGAAGTGAGAAATAGATTCAAGGGATTAGATCTGATAGACAGAGTGCCTGAAGAACCATGGACAGAGGTTCGTGACACTGAACAGGAGGCAGGGATCAAGACCATCCCCAAGGAAAAGAAATGCAAAAAGGCCAAATGTTGTCTGAGGAGGCCTTACAAATAACTGTGAATAGAAGAGGTGAAAGGCAAAGGAGAAAAGGAAAGATATACCCATTTGAATGCAGAGTTCCAAAGAATAGCAAGGAGAGATAAGAAAGCCTTCCCCAGTGATCAATGCAAAGGAATAGAGGGAAAGAGTAGAGTTCTCTTCAAGAAAATTAGAGATATCAAGGGAACATTTCATGCAAAATGGGCACAATAAAGGACAGAAATGTTATGGACCTAACAGAAGCAGAAGATATTAAGAAGAGGTGGCAAGAATACACAGAACTGTACAATAACTAGGTTAATCTACCATATTTGTTGCTGTTTTGCCTGTGTTCTTTGTTTCTGTTTGTGTCTCCTTTTTTCCTATCTTTGTGATTAACTGAGCATTTTATAGTTCAATTTTCTCTCCTCCTTAGCATACCAGTTACTTTTAAAAATTCTTTTTAGTCATTACCCTTGAGTTTACAATACATGTACAATTAATCCAAGTCCACTTTCAAAAGCATTATACCACTTCATAGATAGTGTAAGTGCTTTATAATAGGAAAAAAATCCTAAAATCTTCCTCTCATTTTTTGCATTCTTGCTCTCATTTGTTTCACTTTTACATATGCATGCATATTTTAGGGACTTTCCACCCAGATAAAGTGGTAAAGCATCCTCCTGCCAATGTAGGAGACACAAGAGACGTGGGTTTGGTCCCTGGGTCCAGAAGATCCCATGGAGTAGGAAATGGCAACCCATTACAGTAGTCTTGCCTGGAGAAACCCATGGAGAGAGGAGCCTGGAGGACTACAATCCATGGCATTGCAGAGTCAAACACGACTGAGCGACTGAGTACACGCTGAGTACATATTCTAACCGTGCACCTGTCACATATATTATGCATGAGCATACATATTCAGATACATTGTTATTTTGAACAAACTGTTATGTTAGATCAATTAATAAGACAAGTAAAAGTTTTATTTTGCCTTCATTTATTCCTTCTCCAATGCTTTCCTTTCTTTATGTATATCTGAGTTTCTGATCTATATGTGTTTTCCTTCTCACCAAAGAATTACTTTTAATATTTCTTGCAAGGAAAGTCTACTGGCAACAAATTCCCTTAATTTTTGTTTTTCTGAGCATGTCTTTATTTCTCCTTCACTTTGAATGATAATTGCACAGAACATAAAATTCTATGTTCTTGTCTGGTTTTTTGCTTTCCTCTTAGCATTTTAAATATTTCACTCTTCTCTCTTGTTGCTCACATGAATTCTGAGGAGAGATCAGATGTAATTCTTATCTTTGTTCCTTTACAGGTAAGTTTCCCCCCAACTTCTTACTGGAAGTTTTCTTTAGTTTTGATTTTCTGTAGTTTGAAAATGATGCCCAGATGTTGGCCTTCATCGTGTTTGATGTTCTCTGAGCTTTCTGGACCTGTGATTGAGTATGTGACATTAATTTGTGGGAGATTCTGTTATTATTGCATCAAATATGTTCTTCTGTTTCTTTATCTCTCTTCCATCTCCTTCTGACATTGCTATAACCTTTATACTATATTATGGATATACTTATGTAGTTGCCCCGTAGTTCTTAGTTCTTAGTTCTTTGCCCCATTCTATTCCTTTTTTCTTTCTACTATTTTTTTCTGTTTGTTTTTCCCTTTTGGAGGTTTCTGTTGAGATAGCCTCAAGTTCAGAGATTCTTTCCTCAGCCACATTCAGTATACTAAGTCCATCAAAGACATTCTTCATTACTGTTATATACTGTCTACTTATCCATCAGAGCCTTAATTTTATAATCACAGTTGTTTTAAATTCCTTGTCTTATAATTCCAGCATCCCTGCTGTATCTGAATCTGGTTTTGATGCTTACTCTTCACTCTTCAAACACTCTTCAAAATGTGTTTTTTATTTTTTAAATTTTATTTACTTATTATTTACCTTTTAGTATGGCTTGTAATTTGTTTTAAAAGCTAGACATATTAATAATATACTGGGTAAAAAGAACAACTATAATCCTTTAGTCATGTGACTGTATGGTATGTGGGTAAGGGGACCCTTCTGTAAGCTTGTGATTATGTCTCAGTGTTTTAGTGAGGCTGTTCCTCATGACTGTGACCTTCACATGTGTTTCTGAGTCTTGCCCCACTCCCACCCTCATCAATGGGATGACATGGCTGAGGGGCTTGTTGCTAAGTCATGTCCAACTCTTTGCAACCTCATGAAATGCAGCACACCAGGGTTCCCTATCCTTCAGCATCTCCTGGAGTTTACTCAAACTAATGTCCATTGAGTCGGTGATGCCATCCAACCATCTCATCCTCTGTCATCCTCTTCTCCTCCCACCTTCAATCTTTCCCAGCATCAGGGTCTTTTCCAAGGAGTCAGCTCTTCACATCAGGTGACCAAGGTATTGGAGCTTCAGCTTCAGCATCAGTCCTTCCAATGAATATTCAGGTTTGATTTCCTAATTAATCTTGGTGAAGCTTTTTCCCTTCCCCCAGGTAAGTTAGGCTCTGATAAAACCACTGCAGGCTATGCTCTGGTGTAACTATTTGCTCCAGAAAGCTGACCCTGTGAACCTCGTTAAAAAGAACAGAATATGTAGATTTGTTTCAGAATAATTCCTTTTCCCATCTGCCTACCAGAAATACAATCTTTGTTTTTCCTTATAATCACTGTGAGAACTCAGCAGAACTCCAGGAAGTAAAAATCACAAAACTGTGTCATCCCCCCACGTCATTGACTGAGCCCCAGTGTGGTTTTTGTCTCTCAGACCTCTCCATGCTGAGCCTCTAACTCAGTTCGAGTTCAGGTTTTCCACCCTGATGCTGGTTCCTGTGGTTGTGCCAGCTTTTGGGTTTCTGCCCTGGTAAGTAGTGAGTCTCCGTATCTTCCTGAGTATCTAAGAAGATTTGTTCATTTTCTGGTTTGTTTGACTTTTCATTTGTTAGGATGAAGTGACTACTTTCAAGGTTCTCACAGGCTGGACTGGAAACCATAAGTCCCCTCACTAATTTTTAAAAATCTGAATGCAGTAATTTTGCCTTTGGTGATTACCATTCCAATATAGTTATGTCACATTTAAAACTTAAGATTTGTATTATTGATTAGTAGAGAAGGGATAAATTCCCTTCCTTTAAATAACTTTTAGCTTTCCTTGCCTTTTATGTGCCTGATTTTCCATTGGTATCCTTAGTTTTCTATTACTCGTCTCTAATTTGGGCTTAAACTCTCTCAGAAAAATACACCTCCCTTCAATACAATAAAACAAATCAAATACTCTTTTGGTTTCTTTTCTTTTTAGCTACTTTTTATTCAGTTCAGTTCAGTCGCTCAGTCGTGTCCAACTCTTTGGGACCCCATGAATCACAGCATGCCAGGCCTCCCTGGAGATTGCTGTCTTTCTTTTCTAATTTGTACATGATTAGTCTAGGTCTGCTACCTAGCTGTCATCCTACAATTGCTTTTCATCATCATCAACTGGAAAATTCTCATGACATCTCTCAAAAGTTAGATCACCTATTTCCTGAATGCATATTTTTCTCTTTCTTGCTTTACCCATTGTTTTGATGGAGCATATCCTACAGCATCTTCCTAAGAATGGGTGTGGAAGGTGACATTTTCATGAGTGTATGTCTGGAGATGTCCTGACTAATTGCCTCATTTAATTGGTAATGTTGAGGAGTATAAATTTCTGTATTGAAAATCATTTAGCCAGAATCTGCTGTTCCATCAGTTCCTTTCTCAGTTTCACTGTAGAGAAATCTGGTACTGGTCTGATTCCTGAAGTTTTTGATGCGACTCGATTTTTTTCTTACTTCAGACTTGGAAGATCTCTTCATCCCCAGTGATTTTAAATTGCATGACAATGTGTTTTGATGTGGTTCTTTTTCATTCATTTTGTTGGAGGCCCCATAGGACCTTCCAATATAGAAATATGTGTTTTTCCAGGACTTCACCCCATCAACTGCATAAGGCAGAAAAAAAGAATCTGTCTCCATTTTTAAAGAATCTTTGTGGAGAGACCTTGGGTACCAAGGGGAATTTTTTTTTTTTGCCATAACTCTCCTAATAGGCAGGTTTTTTTTTTTTTTTGCCAAAACTCCCCCTAATAGTCACAGCTAAACACAAATGTAATAGAAGCAGGTAGCCTCTGGCAGGAAAAAACAGCTTCTTGTTATTGCCTAAGTTTCCACACTGTTCTCTCAATGATTTGATTTTTTTTTTTTTTAATGTTTTTGTTGTTCAGTTGTTGTCATGTCCAACTCTTTGTGACCCCATGGACTGCAGCACACCAGGTTTCCCCGTCATTCACTATCTCCCAGAGTTTGCTCAAATTCATGTCCATTGAGCCAGTGATGCCATCCAAACATTCATCTTCTGTTGCCTCCTCCTCCTCCTGCCCTCAATCTTTCCCGGCATCAGGGTCTTTTTCAATGAGTCAGCTTTTCACATCAGGTGGCCAAAGTCTTGGAGCTTCCCTGATGGCTCAGATGGTAAAGAATCTGCCTGTAATGAAGCATACTCTGGACATGAATTCGATCCTTGGGTTGGGAAAGTCCTCTGGAGAAGGGAATGGTATTCTTGCCTGGAGAATTCCATGGACAGAGGAGCCTGGTGGGCTACAGTCCATGTGATCCCAAAGAGCTGGACATAACTGAACTAGCACTAACTGATTTAATGTGAAAAGAGAGAATGTTTTCCAGATATACAGTTTCAAAGATGGACTGATAGAGATGATAGATAAATATGACAGTTATGTCACAGATGCTTATGTTGCACCCATGTGTCATTTATCTTGACAAAGTTTAAGTTTCCTGTAGCCTTTATAGCAATATTTTTCCTTTGGTGAGTCCATGGATTAAGTTGAATGAGTTTCTGGATAATGATCAAACAAGATTTAGGTAAAGGACCTTAATTCATATTGAATCTCTACAATGTCCTGAAACAATGGCTATAATTTAACTTTAAAAAAAAAATGACTAGAAAGAATACCCCAGCATTGCCTATTTGTTGACCGCAGTTGTATGAATACAGTGTTACTGAATTACTTCAGGTAAAGTGTAGTGGACAATACTTTTCTTAATAGGAAAAACAGTAAAAAAAAAAAAAAAAAAAGTACAGGAATACAAAGGAGGTTATTTAACAACACTGAAAAAAAATAACAAATTTAAAGGAAGTCATTTTAGTCCTACACTGTTGAAGATAAGAAAGCTCTGAAAAAAGCCTTAAATAATGTCAGATTTATATGAATAGTTGAAAAACAACTGCTTCTTACAGATCATTATGAAACGAAGATAAGAGAATTAATTTTAAAGTAATTTTAAACTTTAAATATAAGAAGAAAGAAGCTGATTATATATATATACACACTAGTACTAAATTAGACACTTGATCCTTAAAATTCTTAGGGTGTCTATAAGTAGCTTCCTATTAACTCGAGCAATTATTTAAAAGTTTTTTTTTACATTTACTTAATTGTATACCCAGAGAGATAAATATATGTGCTTCATTACAGAGGATTTAACAAAAGTACTATTCTCACTTGTATCTTTAGAAATGTACCATAATCCAAATTTATTAAGATGATACTTAATGATTAATTCTGAAGATATGAGTTCTGCTATACTTATGAGAATGAACAATTAAAATAATGCATATCTCAGACACAAAGCTTGATTTGTTAATATAATTCAGTGAAATCAGAGAGAGCTATGGAAAAATTAGTCAGTTATTTTCTGCCATAGGTTGTTTGCTTTTCACAGAATCAATTCACTCCCAAGTACAGATACTAGGATTTTTCCATTCCACACACAACTACTATCCATTTTGGTACCATCCTCTGAATCAGTGGCCTTGTAAGCAGCCTAGACTGTCACAAAAAAATACATAGGACATTTAGGGTGAAGCTCAGTGTTGTCTTATGTCAACAGACGGCATCACTTGTGCCAGATTATATGCAGAAGAAATCTTTTCTCAGGGGAGCACTGGTCTCTAGATGTTGTCCCGGCAGATCAGGGCACTTTAAGATTAGTTTCCAGTGTTGCTGGGCAGTCTCTGAAGGCTGAATCTCCTCCTCTTCCCATCATCCACTTACTTCTTATCCTTTTGTCTTCCTCACCTACCACTGATCATGCTTCATCACAATTTCTTCCTCAGACTTACCAGAGAGGTGATGTTCATCTCTTTACTTTGGTGTTGCAGAGTAATCTGTACTTTTCCTTATTCATTCTCCAAAGTATGTTTTAACATATAAACTATGCCATGTTTCCTTCACAGACTTCACTTTGGATTTTTGAAACACTTTTTACTTCTTTCAGTAAAATCTGATATTATATATCAAAACCTTTACCTCACATATGCAAAGGTTTTGGTAAAGACTTTTAAACCTGGCAACAGAGAGACATTTAGATGTGAACATATACCAGTGCTTCCCATCCCCCACACTTTGATATTCTCATGCAGATAGTTTGGTTGGGACCTGTCTTAGTCTGTTTAGGCTGCTATAACAAACTACCATAAGCTAGGCAGCTTATAAACAACAGAAAAGTATTGTTTCACAGTTCTGGAGGTAAGGAAGGTCAAGATCAAGACAGACACCAGCAGATTTAGCACCTTATAAGAGCAAGCTTCCTGGTCCACTGATGGCCTCACATGGCAGAAAGAACTAGGTAGCTCTCTGTGGTCTTCTTATTATAAGGGCACTAATCCCAGTCATGAGGCTCTACCCTCATAATTTAATCACCACAAAGCCCCATTTCCTAATACCATGACATTGGGCTTTTGGTTTCAACATATGATTTTTTTTTTTTTTTTTGGTAGGGGGGGAGGCACAAATATTCAGTTCATTGTGCATGCATGCTAAGTCACTTCAGTCATGTTCAACTCTTTGCGACCCCATGGACTATAACCCACCAGGCCCCTCTGTCCATGGAATTCTTCAGGCAAGAATACTGGAGTGGCTTCTTTGTAGGTCCCTATATATTGGCATTTCCCAACTGAGATTCAAATAAGTAGTTTTGATTGAAAAATATTAGTTTATAGTGTAATAGCCCTTTACAAAGCCTTTACATTAACTTCTCGGCACCTGTTTCAGGAAACAAAACAAAAAAAGAAAAAATTAGATGCTCAATGTAAAATATTTAGCAGAGTGTCTTAGAACCAACTAAACATTTAGACCAGTGATGACGATATTTTTCATTCTTTTACTATTACGATAATCCTAATCCTCCTTGTAGTAATGTAGATTATTCTGAATGATTTGAAGAGTCTCTACCAGAAAGGTAGGTATGATAAAATACTGTACAATGACTAGTCATCTATTTACCATTATCTTTCATGTGTAAACATCCATATGTGGGAAGCAATGTTTTGAGCACAACCAGTTCTACATTAATAACCCCTTTCTCTTAATAAATGTAAATTGGTTGCATTCAGATGTTCCTCATCAAGAGCTAAATTCAATTCTAAGTTTCTGTGAGTTTAATGGTGTACTGTATTTGTCAAGATAGAAGTAGTAGGCCTTGATTTGGTCTAATTTGGGTAACATGAGACAAAAGTGGGGGAAACTGAGGTGAAAGGGAAAGGTCATGAGTGAAGTTGTAAAATTTACATCAGGAACAAAGCAAAATATATTTATAAGAAAGCAAGCAAAGTATCGTTCATTAAGGAGTAGCGGGAAAACAGAATAGTTATTCAGTGAACCTGGTGGAAAAAAATTATTTTGCCCACTGATTTTTAGATCTATCACAGAGATTAATCATGATGTTCAATAGAAATCTAGAAAAATAAAATAGAGTATATATTCAATAGAGATAGCTTCCGTAATGAGTTAATGTTTTCAGTTTGCGTTAGGTGTTCTGAATCACAAAGACAGCATGAGCTTCTTCCCTTCATGTCTAAGAATTCACATTTCTTTAACATACAAAAGGGGACTTTTCTTTACTTTTATTTAGTCATTTTCTTCTCCAGAGTAAAATTTACTGACACATAAACATAGATAAACATCTTGGGAATATTTATTCTCAGAAGAGAAGGTGATATGGCCTAATAATTCTAAGTATTTTCAAAATTTTATCTACCCAGGAAACAGAAATAAAGATAACACACTAAAGCTGCCACACAATAGATTTAAGGTAGACATAAAGAAAAAAATGACAGTGAAGATGACTAAGTATGAAAAAAAGAATACAATCAAGGTCAGTAAATAAATATTCTTATCAGATTTGATTATTCCTTGAATTTAGTATATGAAAAAGTATAACCCTCAGAAATTTCTTACTGTACTGTTCAGTTATCATTGATTCACAAAGTTAATTTGAACATTGTTTGCATTTTAAAAAGCAATATAGATGTTTTATGAAACAAAATAAAACCATTTATTTTGAATAGATTAACATCTGAAATGTGGTTGGGATGAAGCATTTGGGCATGTGTTAGCAAGAAGTTGTGTTTAAGTGACACATTTAAAGATGATTTAAATAATTCTTGCTTTTCACTTGGTTTTAACAAGTACCCTTAATCACTTGGGCTTCCTAGGTGGCTCAGTGGTAAAGAATACACCTGCCAATGCAGGAAACAGGGGTTTGATCAATGAGTCCAGAAGATCCCCTGGCCAAGGAACTGGCAACCCACTCCAGTATTCTTGCCTGTGAAATTCCATGAACAGAGAAGCCTTGTGGGTCACAGTCTATGGGATTGTAAAGAGTCGGAGTGACTGAGCATGCATGCACAATAAATCACTTATTCCTCCTAGACTGAAAAATTTGCTAATATAAACATTCATGCATGTAAGTGTTTTATATACTTTTACATATTGTATTTCTCTAATAATAATGATAGTAACAACAAGGCAAAGGAGAAAAGGAAAAATAAACCCATTTGAATGCAGAGCTCTAAAGAATAGCAAGGAGAGATAAGAAAGCCTTCCCCATGTAAAATATCATGTATGAAACGAGTTGCCAGTCCAGGTTCGATGCATGATACCGGATGCTTGGGTCTGGTGCACTGGGACGACCCAGAGGGATGGAATGGGGAGGGAGGAGGGAGGAGGGTTCAGGATGGGGAACACATGTATACCTGTGGCAGATTCATCTTGATATTTGGCAAAACTAATACAACTATGTAAAGTTTAAAAATAAAATAAAATTTAAAAAAAAAAAAAAAAAAAAGAAAGCCTTCCCCAGTGATCAATGCAAAGAAATAGAGGAAAACAATAGAATGGGAAAAATTTGAGGTCTCTTCAAGAAATTAGAGCTACCAAGGGAACATTTCATGCAAAGATGGGCACAATAAAGGACAAAAATGGTATGAACCTAAGTGAGCAGAAGAAATTAATAAGAGGTGGAAAGAATACACAGAAACTACACAAAAAGGATCTTCATGACCCGGATTACCATGATGATGTGATCACTCACCTAGAGCCAGACATCCTGGAATGTGAAGTCAAGTGGGCCTTATGAAGCATCACTACAAACAAAGCTAGTGGAGGTGATGGAATTCCAGTTGAGCTATTTCAAATCTTAAAAGATGATGCTGTTAAAGTGCTGCACTTAATATGCCAGCAAATTTGGAAAACTCAGCAGTGGCCACAGGACTGGAAAAGGTCAGTCTTCATACCAATCCCAAAGAAAGGTAATGCCAAAGGATATTCAGACTACAGCACAATCACGCTCCTCTCACATGCTAGCAAAGTAATGCTCAAAATTCTCCAAGCCAGGTTTGAAAAGTACATGAACCGTGAACTTCCAGATGTTCAAGCTCGATTTAGAAAAGGCAGAGGAACCAGAGATCAAATTGCCAACATCTGCTGGATCATTGTAAAAGCAAAAGCGTTCCAGAAAAACATATACTTCTGCTTTCGACTGTATGGATTACAACAAACTGTGGAAAATTCCAGGGAATTTTGGGAATTCCAGGGAAGATGGGAACACCAGGCCACCTGACCACCTCCTGAGAAATCTGAATGCAGGTTAAGAAGCAACAGATAGAACCAGACATGGAAAAACAGACTGCTTCCTAATTGGGAAAGGAGTATATCAAGGCTATATATTGTCACCCTGCTTATTTAACTTATATGCAGAGTACATCATGTGTAATGCTAGATTAAGCATTTCCAGGATGGACTAAGCACAAGCTGGAATCAAGACTGCCAGGATAAATATCAATAGCCTCAGATACACAGATGACATCACCCTTATGGTAGAAAGTGAAGAGGTACTGAAGAGGCTATTGATGAAAGTGAAAGAGGAGAGTGAAAAATTTGACTTAAAACTCAACATACAAAAAACTAAGATCATGGTATCTGGTCCCATCACTTCATGGCAAATAGATGGGGAAATAATGGAAACAGTGAGAGACTTTACTTTCTTGGCCTCCAAAATTACTGCAGATAGTGACTGCAGCCATGAAATTAAAAGACGCTTGCTCTTAGAAGAAAACTATGACCAACCTAGATAGCATATTAAAACGCAGAGACCTTACTTTGCTGACAAAGGTCCGTCTAGTCAAAGCTATGGTTTTCCAGTGGTCATGTATGGATGTGAGAGTTGGACTAAAAAGAAAGCTGAGCACTGAAGAACTGATGCTTTTGAACTGTGGTGTCGGAGAAGATTCTTGAGAGTCCCTTGGACTGCAAGCAGATCCAACCAGTCCATCCTAAAAGAAATCCATCCTGAATATTCAATGGAAGGACTGATGCTGAAGCCGAAACTCCAGTACTTTGGGCACCTGATGGGAAGAACTGACTCATTGGAAAAGATCCTGATTCTGGGAAAGATTGAAGGCAGGAGGAGATGGAACGATAAAGGATGAAATGGTTGGATGGCATCAATAACTTGATGGGCATGAGAGTCTGACAAGCTCTGGGAGTTGGTGATGGACAGGGAAGCCTGGTGTGCTGCAGTCCATGGGGTCGCAAAAAGTCAGACACAACTGAGTGACTGAACTAACTCAAAAGATGAAATAGTGTATTAAGAGTATTAATGACCACATAAACGGAGCTGTCATCTTATGGATAAATCAGCAGTGTGTCTATTGTTGATGGCTTTAAGATAGAGTAAAATGCTATACTCTTAATATTTTTAGCTGCTCAGAGTATCTAGTAATGTTCACAAGAGTTTAAACCTTGTTTAAATTTCTAAGTCCTGCCTATAAAATTAACAGCTGAAAGATATGTTCATTTCTTCTAAAGTTAGTGTTAACCTAAACCTTATTAATATGTAGGCTGGGAAACATTGGGAGGTTGGTTTCTCCAGTTTAATTAGCCTTGAGTGCTGATTTGTTTTGATAATATAAATAATTAGTTTAACCACAAAATTGATGTAACAGAAATAATTGTCAGGCAATTAAATACTGAAATGATTTCAACTCTTGGGAAATATATAGTAGTATGTAAGGATAGTAATAAAATTGAGATACACTTGGGCTGAAGTACATCAGCCCAAAAAACATCTCTTACTTGATTTTTCAAAAATAATTTTACAGATGCCACATTGTTCATATTAAAAAATTCACTAATATAAATTTACTACATTTATTCCTGTTGTTTTTTTTCCCCCTTTATAATAAAGTTTTGCATGTTTGCTAATGTTAAAATAATTGTTCTTTGGAATTCACAAGTTAGCAGGCCATTTTAGTGGGAAGAATGTAATAAATAATGAAACAATGTTGGTAAATTCAATATAAAATGTATATGTAAGTTTCCTTTTTTATGAAATTGGAGTTTTTTTAGCTCTGAAGAGAAGTATGTTTTCCTTTTCTACGTGTATATGATAAATAATATAGTTCAAAAACGACACCTTTTTTTTGACTCAGCCATGAAATTAAAAGATGCTTACTCCTTGGAAGCAAAGTTATGACCAACCTAGATAGCATATTCAAAAGCAGAGACATTACTTTGCCAACAAAGGTTCGTCTAGTCAAGGCTATGATTTTTCCTGTGGTCATGTATGGATGTGAGAGTTGGACTGTGAAGAAGGCTGAGCGCCGAAGAATTGATACTTTTGAACTGTGGTGTTGGAGAATACTCTTGAGAGTCCCTTGGACTACAAGGAGATCCCACCAGTCCATTCTGAAGGAGATCAGCCCTGGGATTTCTTTGGAGGGAATGTTGCTAAAGCTGACACTCCAGTACTTTGGCCACCTCATACGAAGAGTTGACTCATTGGAAAAGACTCTGATGCTGGGAGGGATTGGGGGCAGGAGGAAAAGGGGACGACAGAGGATGAGATGGCTGGATGGCATCACTGACTCGATGGACGTGAGTCTGAGTGAACTCCGGGAGTTGGTGATGGACAAGGAGGCCTGGCGTGCTGTGATTCATGGGGTCACAAAGAGTCGGACACGACTCGACTGAGCGACTGAACTGAACTGAACTGAATGTTTTAAAATTTTATGCTTAGGTTTTATTTTTTTTTACATTATGCAATCAGATTGTATTTTTTACTAATACTACTTTATGATAGTGGTAAGAATTTTTATGTCTTATCATAAGTGTTCACATTATATATTGGCAGTCTTACTTTTGGCTTTAACTCAGATGTATATGCAGACTGATGTTCAAGTATCATTAGTCTTTCTAAAAGGACATACTGCAAACAAATCAGTGAAAGGCCCTGATCTTTAATATATTTGCTCTTCCTAAAGAATCACTATCAAAGAATTACTAAAACTTCATGACTTCCACTGGAGAAGGCAATGGCACCCCACTCCAGTACTCTTGCCTGGAAAATCCCACGGACAGAGGAGCCTGGTAGGCTGCAGTCCATGGGGTCGCTAGGAGTCGGACACGACCGAGCGACTTCACTTTCACTTTTCACTTTCATGCATTGGAGAAGGAAATGGCAACCCACTCCAGTGTTCTTGCCTGGAGAATCCCAGGGACAGGGGAGTCTGGTGGGCTGCAGTCTATGGGGTCGCACAGAGTTGGACACGACTGAAGCGACTTAACAGCAGCAGCAGTATGACTTCCACTCATCATTAATTTCGGATGATTACTGTCTACCATAAGGAAATATACTGTTTCAGTTCTCATATGTAAAGTACCCTACTAGAGTAATACAACTGATTTCCACATATGATATATCATTTCTAAATTTATCTGAAGCATCCTTGAGTGTCAAATTAAAATTATTTGAAACTAACATGAATTCTGTCCTAATGAATTGCAATAAAATTTAAAATTAAGTATATGGGGTAAAGATTCATTCACTGTTGTTAGCCAGTATTATTTTAAAATGTATCTGCTACACTTTCTTTCTCCCCTATTCATTCTCTGAGGGATTACATTATACATTATAGCCATTCATTTTTCTATTTTGTGCACAATTCAAATATTTATGCTTTCACATTTAATAAGTGAACTCCCTTAAAATTTATGATGTATTAATTAGTCCTGATCTTGTGTAATGTATAAGAACAGAAATATATATTCATACAAATCTTATTTACATATCTTAATAACATAAAACTAAGGGCCCTTTACCAAAGCATTAAGTTATTAATGAATCATGTGAAGGGTATGGGTATTTGATCAAAGTGTTTTCAAAACACAGGATATTTCTATTTCTGTCTTCACAGTCTCTGATGTGTATGTGGCATGGCATCACCCAACCCAATGCAAAATAAAATATGAAACATTATAATCTGAGTTTATTCAGACCACCAGGATATACATGTACCTTAAAAATTAACTAGATGAGATATTCTAGTTTTCTAACTAGAAACTAGTTAGAAAACTTCTAACTTAGTGGCTCATATGGTAAAGAATCTGCCTGCAATGCGGGAGCCCTGGGTTCCATCCCTGGGTTGGGAAAATTCACTGGAGAAGGACATGGCAATCCACTCCAGAACTCTTGCCCGGAGAATTCCCTGGAGGGAGGACCTGGTGGGCTACAGTCCATGGGATCGCAAAGAGTCAGACACACCTGAGCGACTAAGCACATACATACACACACACACACACACACACACACATACGTATAAGCATGCTTTCTATATGCAAAAAGATATAATCTAATTTTGCTAGTTATCTATCTCCGCCATTAAATATTTAAACTATTAAAATTGTATATACTGTATAAAATGGAGGGGCATAATTTATTTCATAAATAGTTATTTTCTCTATGACATCACGACGTATCTTCTTAGCAGTTAGTGTCTAAGTATTATCATTTGTCTACCAGAAATACTAGTTGACATTCCCATTGTCCAAACTCATCTTTCTGATCCGCAATTCAATTTTATGTCATTTTGCATGGCAATGAATTTCTTTTTAATACGCATTTCTATCTAAACTCCCATGTTTTTAGGCAGAAATAAATGGACAGTGTCTTTCATGTTGGCCCAAAGTATAGTTTGATAGTCTTCTCAATTTAGATTTGTGCACTTGACTAGTATGATTAAACTCCAAATAATAGCAGAAAAATCAACAAGTTCAAAAAGAGACCACTGAGTGAATCACTGTTATAAATCAAGTTAATTTGCAACATTACTTTCTAGTTGAAATTATAAGATCTTAGGATCATTATATTTCTTAACTATTTTGAAAGTTCTGACTTGAATATTCATTTTAAATTACCCAAATCTTTTAAAATGAACACTTCATCTTTTACATAACAACAGCAATATTAATTGCATCTTATATTTGTGTAATAGTTTTTATTTTACTTAATATAGTCCATACATTATCTCATTTAATCCCTATATCAACTTTTTTTGGTGTATGTAGCATTGTCATTCTCATTCTATACATGAAAGTTATTAATTTTCTGAAGTTCTTACAGATAAGGATTGGAGACTGGGGCTTTTGAACCCAAATCTAAAATTCTTACCCCTATACCAGTACTAACTTGCTACTAAAAATAATCAAATAAACTAATAGTCATGAAAATCAGGACTTGGAAGTAAAATTTGAATTTGTCACCCATGAAAATGTCTTTTCATATATTTTCAACTTTTAGAATTCTCATTGTGCCATACAATAAAAATAGTTTTCTGTCTTGGAAATGTGGAGGAATTATAAGAACTCTTTGTCCTGAATCCATTATTCAGAAGGACATGAACCGACACAATGGTCCACAAGGGCACTGTTGGTGACCTTCCTTTCCCTAAAGATGGGGGTGGATGCTGAGACTTTCTCTCATTCTGTCTCCAGGTGGGTCTACTATTTGCATGCTCCGCTGCACAGCTGTCAAAGGGCTTGCCCTGGGATATGACTGGGCTGGATTTAGAAGGAGCTGGTCTTTGAATAGCTCTGGTAATGCTCGCATCTCACAGTTATGCGGCTGACAGCTCCTTTTGGTGGGGAAAGCTTGGATATATTTCAAGGTGATTGTAGTTTTGTCCCTCTGGCAGCAAGCTGCTGCAACCAGCTTAGCCCATTATCCTCCTCTCCCACTGGATTTAAGCCTAGGGAGAAGTCTGGGGCTTTTGTCAGAATAGAGGGTAAGGGATAGATAATTATCCCCCATTTGCACTCAAAGAGAACTGCACTATATTATAAAGTAGCCTTCAATTACTGAAATGGGCTTGTCTACAGTTCCAGTGACTTATAAATTAGTCTTTGTAAAAAATAAAATTTAGCTTTATTGCTAGTGATGTTGTACTTTTAGTATCTCATACTTTAAGCTTTATTAAACAAAACTTTATTTAACATGTAACATTTTTAGCATTTAGAGAGTAATATTTAACATTCAGAGATCAATATATATTTTCATTTCAAAAATTTTACTAGATTTTGCAGTACACGTGGCTACCGTGACCAGATTGATCAAAAGCTCCACAGTGCATTGTCTACATTGTAATTTTTCTCAATTTGACCCTCTTAGTCTCATGGGGGCAGTTCTGTAAAATCAATGCAAAGTAATTAGAAAATTTTAAATTCTAGATGCTGTGAATATATCAGTCATCTCCTTTAATATCCACTCAATGGAATACCTTTTATAAATACTATCATTTAATAAACATATCTGGAAAATAAAGTTCCCATAGATCCTAATTAATTAATGATGTAAATTTGCCTTAGCATATTTGGGGGAAAGTATTTTCAGTTTTCTATCCTCCAGTAGCTCAGCATCACTTTTACTCCCCTTTTGAGCAAAAATTATAGTCAGAGATGAGCATTTCAATTTGCAGCTGACAGTTTAGGGTTAAGATATGATTCCAGGTAACAGAAGCCAATGAGAGTACACCCAGTTGATGTTTGTGACATCATCTTCCAGTCGGAGTACATAGAAGCGCTGAGGTAGCGTTCAGCTTCAGCCTCAGTGCCATTATGATGGATGTTTATATCTCTTCATTGAGAGCCAATTATCTCGCTTTTGTGTGAGGCCCAGGGATCACTCATGCTGCCAGGCTGCACGGAGCACTGTTGGATGTAGCTGAACCAATTGTTTTCTCTGTCTCTGGTAAGAGCCTCTTCTGTTTTACCTTTTCTTTCAAAATAAGGGTAGATGTATGTAACAGGGGAAACAGTATGAGAAACTGGTGTCGGGGTTGAAAAGCCTTACTATTTGGTCAGCTTTTAATCAGAGCACTGTTTAGCAGCATTAAAAGGAGGTGTGGATTTAGCGAAATGAATTTTAAAAGAGCATACTAACGTGCACCTGGAAAACTAATTTGCAGTAGAAAAAGAACAGCAGGTAATTCAGCTTTTCTTTTGAAAAAGGAAAGTAACTTATGAGATTATTATTTTGAATGTCTTTAAATATATGTGCATATGTATACACTCTGCTCCATTGCCTTTTAATTTGCTGTTAGTAGCAAAGAGTAGAAGTAAAACTGGTCAATCAGATAGTGTTGCTATAAATTTAAAATGAGTTAAAGTTTCTAATTGTTAAATGATAGTTCTTTGGAACAGTTTTTGAAAGTTGTATCTATATGGGAAAACAGAATTTACCAAGGAAGCAAAGGCTTTAGCTTCTGAAATGAAGTTGTGGTACTTTATAACCATATTTATTAATTTTAGCCTAAGGAAATAATACTAGCAAATAGTTTTAAAGAATGATATGTTTTTTCTGGAATTGAGAGATGTTAAAAATCGTATATTTCATTAAGTGCTTTTGAATGCATAACAAAATTATGTGTTTTATTTATCTGAAAAATATTTAAGTCCTGAAATTAAAGCTTTCAATCATTTAATTATTTATTAGTAGTGATATTTACACCTGGGGATCCTTACGGTATTGTAGCAAAACAGATATATTTACAGCTGTTGAATTACTATGGCCATAGGTTATTAAATCTGACAGGAATCCTGAATAATCAAATACAATAAAAGCTTTTAATTGACTGAGAATTTTCATATGCTACCAAATAAAGAATTCAGAAACACTTTTAACTCCTCAAATATTGTCTATTATCACAGTAGAAAGCAGTAGACTATTGTTATCTTAGAGTTGAATGATATTTATGAGATGAAGACACAGAAAAGTGTAAATAGCTGTTATTTACTAGAAGATGTTGTCTTATTTTAATAGCATCTCCACTTCTTCTAGGGTAATAAAACTTTTGAATAATGACTTGTCCATCAAGCTGTGACACGTTCATGTTTTTCAGATTTATTTTTACTCTTCTTTAACATAGAATATTTCTGCCTGTGCAAACCAGTAATTTGGACAATTAGACATCAGAATTTGGAGATGCTCAGTTTGTACTTGGAGACAGCAGGGACTTCTCAGCTATGTCACACTTCTCTCTCTTCTACCAGCCCAGTCCTGTTTGTCAGTGCTTGACATTACTGTTGTTCGACTTGTCTCCTTCAGTCAATTCAGGTCTGAACAAAACTGAGTTTATAGAAAGTGTCAGACATGTATTAATGGAATTTAAAGAACTGAGATTATTGTCTCAGTCAGGACAATTTATAATCAACCAAACCTCAAATGCTTATAAGCATGATCTGGGGTTAATTTTTTTACAGGGAGATTTATGTTGGCCTACTCCATAAATTTCAAAAATCTAAAACTGGGAATCCAAAAGTTTTGATAGGATGAACTTGAAAGCCTGATCCACAGCTTCAAAATGATTTTTTTTTTTTTTTCTTTGCCATTAAGTACTTCAAAGTGGAGTTGAGTAACTCAGAGGTATTGACTGTCTTTTTCACAGGTGATCAATCTTGAGTAAGGTAAAGCATTTGTTTCCTAACACTTAATTCTCCAAAAATCTATTTATATCATCTGTCAACAATGGAGAAAATCTTAGCCAATTAACAGTCTACACATTTAAAATTGTATTTTCTGCTGTGTATAAATGCTTTCCTCAGTGGTATAGTCTCTAATCACTAATGCACTGCTTTGGGAGTGATTACAGTTTTTAAATTGTTTATCTCTTTGTTTTCCTTTGAACAACTATGTACAATATGAATATACCTGATATGATACCTGGATGGCAGATTTCATTGACAGAAAGTTTTTGCTTTTAATTTTTTTTTTAATAGAGGACATCAAGGGGATTGTAGCGATTTTCCATGCCACAAATCCCTAGAAGAATTCTTAGTGCAGGGCAACATAGGTGAAAGAGGCATGTGCTACATGTATCCCTATGTTAGTTGCCTCCTTTCTGATACATATGTTTTTTATCTGAGTTGTTATCATCTTGTATCATTTTGCATTTTCCTTCTCCATATTATCTTATCCAATTTTTGTAAATTGTGTAGCAAGTGAATGTTACTAAGTGACAGGTTTTACCAATTTTAAGAAGAGATGGAGAAAGTGCACAATGATAAAAAGATTCCTATTATTCCCTTCTGAAGTTCTTTGCATTTCCAACAGGCTGAGGGTGATATATTGATTTCTTTTCAAAAGTGTTCCTCATATTATTACTTATTCCGAAATAACATTTTTGCCTCTTAAACACCTTAATCTTCTCCTACAACTTAATTTATATAAGCACCTTTATTAGTGTCTTTAAATTACTGAATGCATGTTACCATTTAGTTTTCTACTTTCTCAGTTGAAGTATTTGTAAGTGTGATGAATTCTTGACACTTGCCTTAACAATGTGAAATTCTGGACTTGCATGGCCAACTCTTTAGTGAAAAGCATAATTTTGTAACCACAATGTCATCTTAGTGTAGGCTTATATTAGTATGTGAATGTATGGATATTTAGGTGTCTACATTGCATGCATAAACATAATTCTTACAAGTACTTTAAAATTGTAACAGTTGTTTATATGGATATACTATCATTTGTTCTTAACGTTTGATATATGATAATGTTATTGATACTATGGTACTAAGGAAACAGAGACTAACAGGTTTTAACTTATTGCCAAGATCACCTAGTCAGTACATCAATATTTGAAGAAGATGCAGAAATAGATTTTCAAATTTTAATGCCCCCAATCAATCAGTATCTTTTTCCTCTCTCTCTCCCTTCCTCTTTCCCTCCCTCCCACCATGTATCTGGCTATCTAACTAGTCTACTACTAGTTTTATTTTATTGTCTTCCCTATGATATGTACTCTTTAGGTGCTTGGGATTTATTTATAATTGAACAATATAAAAGGTCGTTGCTCTTGTTCATGTTTATGTTTTTCTGTCTGGCAAGCTCTACTCTTTTAAATTACTAAAAATATAGAGTGTATTTCAAGGTGTGGCTGAAAAAAAACACAGAGAACTTGCTAGGAAATAGAAAACATGAATTAAAGGATGGGCTTATTTGCATTTCTTATGTATCTATGTATCTTTAAGTTTGCAGGTATGTTCTAAACTAGATTTGCATAACTCTAGATATTTTGAAAATGTCTGTCAGTCATTTTATAACTTATATTTTATTCTGAATGTGATCAATGCAACTTTACAAAAATAAAATGCTTAAATTACAATAGATTCCCCAAAGAGCATTTTAAAACAAAGTTATCTTGTACTGCAGAGCATATTCAAGCACTCTAACTTTGTATTTATCCTCTATAATAAAGTTGCTGAGGGTTATAATGTATTGAGTTTACAGTTGTTTGGCTTTAGAGTTTAGATAGTATAAGTAGAGTGAGAAATTGGCGAATTTTGTCTTTCTTTTTATTAAAAAAGTTAACAATAGCTTCCAAATGATAGTAGTCTGTGTTTGAATAAAGCAAAATAGAGATAATCTGAAAATTAGCACCCATTTTTCAGTAGTTTGGCATATATTAATTCTAGTTCCTAGGGCAGTTGAACTGAAAGTAAGATTTACTACCCATTGAATTTATTTACAGATGCCCAGTGATTTAAAAGAAAAAAAAAAGAGGGAGAGAGAAGTCTGAAATCTAGCCTCCTCAAAGAAAATCAATCTGCACACAGAACCTACCAGTTGAAGATAAACCACTTTTAGATGGTATCATTTAATTAGCCAGTGAAGAGTCTATCTAGTGACATACACATAAATTGTAAAATAACTCCAAGTTGCCTGCATGAACTTGATTTAGTACAATTTTTCGTTTGTTTGTTAATATTGGAAAATAATAAAATTATATCACTGAACTGCACTTAGTCCTTTTGCTAATGTGCATTTGAAATGGGCAGAATGAGGGAGTAAAATTAGAATGTAATAATAGTATGCATTAGCTAAATACAAGAGATATTAAGCCATACGTGTTTTGCCAAGACAGTGGGCCTTGAATTTAGCTAATTTTATCTAATAATATTCCAGAATTAGTTTTGATAACATTTATGATAAATAAAATGTAAACTGACATCCAAGTGGGTGTTTTAAATGTAAGAAGGGTCTACTAAAAGCAGAGGATTGTTTTGTAATACTGAGTATAAGGAGTTTTGGTCACAGTCTTCATTCAGAAGTGCCCTTATGCCGTGGCACACTGTAACTCAGAGGTGTACTGTAGCATTTGAATCAGTGTGAAATGTATTTTTCCTAGAATGGAGTATACATATTAGTACTGCCAACTCAGAACTGTGTGAAATTTATAATGTGGAGTAAAACATGATAAAATCTGCTGTAATTGATCAAGAGGCATGATGGAAAGTTCAGTTCCAGCAACTGTTCCCAATTTTAAGTGCATGAGAGACTATGAATGGGTGAGCAAATAGTTCGGCTTAGCAGATAATAGCAGATGTTCTTAAAGATAATTTTTGTTTGTTTCTGTATTAGTTTTGCAAGCACTGTGGTAAAAGTATGGTTTCTGGGACCAGACTACCTGAGTATTAATACAATGTCTTGCTTCCCCTCTTTCAGGCCTCGGTTTCTACCTATAAAAACTGAGGGAAAAAGAATTATCCACCTCATAGGGTTGGTGAGAACATTTTGTGAGCAAATCTTATGAGCACTGGGAACAGTGTCTGGCATATAGTATGTTTCTAATCAGTGTCACCTCCTTTTAGGATTTTTATCATTACTGACTTGTTTAGTATTGTGTGTGTGTTTATGTGTGTGTGTGCGTTCAGTCACATTTTAGTTAATTCAGGAGTTTCATTAAAAACCAATTTTACAAACAAAAAGCTCTGGTATAGCACAAATGGAAAAACTTTGGGAACTATTCCTTCTAATGACTGTTTAAAACTTGATACTGATCTCAGAGGACTTTAGTGCTAAATGGATAACCTTATCCACCTGCAATGTGGGAGATCTGGGTTGGACCCCTGGATTGGGAGGATCCCCTGGAGGAGGGCATGGCAACCCACTCCAGTGTTCTTGCCTGGAGAATCCCCATGGACAGAGGAGCTTGGTGGGCTACAGTCCATGGGGCTGCAAAAAGTCGGACATGACGGAGCAACCAAGCACATAGCCTTATCACTTATTATACATGAGATTTTTGATATGTCTTAGATTTCACATTTTTAATAAAAAATGAATTAAATAAAAATGTATTAAATAACATTTAGGAGATTTTTCCTTGCCTGAAGAATCCCAGGGACGAGGGAGCCTGATGGGCTGCCGTCTATGGGGTCGCACAGAGTCAGACACAACTGAAGTGACTTAGCAGCAGCAGCAGCAGGAGGTTTCTCTAACTTTAAAATTGCATGATATGGGATGTTGCATGTGTGTATATACACACACACATATATATGTATAAACGTCCCTATGTGTATTTAACACAAATGGAAAATCCTATAGAGTTACATTTTGCTTTATTTGCTTTTAACTTTTTAATTTTGTTATTTGTTGTGAGTTGGTTAGAGTTTGAAACTTGTAATTATAAAATGTTTATTTATTCTGATATTTGTGGAGATCAGCACTCTCCTTTACAACAGCTCATGCTCTCACATGGGTGATGGAGTGGTGATAGAATGAGGCTCAAGTCCTTTTCTAGCTCATGCCGTTCTGAATCCCTAACACCCCGAAAGGCAAAATAAATGTGTTTTGATTTTTAAAGTCTCTCTGTGTGTTATGTGTGTGTGTAGATGTTTTGCTTTATTTTAGTGGAATGTGCCTAAACTTACATTAAGAGAGATACAGACAGAAAAAGATAAAAATTATTAATTTCTCTTCAGTTCACAATTTTGTAGAATCAAGTTGTTAATATATCGGTAAAACATTTTTTAACAACCCAGTCATTTTACTAAGGTATTTTTGTTCCTTTACTTCTAAATACTCTGGCTTATTCCATAAATTCTTTGACGCATAGACACACAACTATTGAACACCTATTACTTGCCAACAATGAACAAACCACAACCAGTGCTCTGAAAGGGCGCATGGTCTAGAGATCAACATATAATTGAATATAAATAATTACAGTATATTGTGATAGTGTTATAGTAGAGATATGTACAGAGTGCTGAGAGAAAATAGACAAGAAGTGACTTATTCTATTAATACCTGGAAACAAAATCAAAACTTTTCCAAAAGAGGCTATCATTTTAGGTGACTTTTAAAAAATGAGTAAAGCATTTTCCAGGTGGAGATTATCAAAGGCTATTTCATACAGAGGGGCCTCCAGTAAGGATGGCATCTCCTCCTGTGGGAGGAGAAAGCACAGTGTATTCAGACCAGTGTTTGGAATGACTGGAGGCAGGGACCAGGAGAAGCTAATTAGCAACTAATTATCAGAACAAATGCTGGTTGTAAAAAACCAGTAGGGACAACCTGGTCATAACTGCATAAGTACAAATCTTGGCCTGAAGGTTAAATTGAATTTTTTTTTTAAAACTTAAATACTGTAGAAAGTCGATGATGAGATAGATCACTGTGGTTTTGAATAAATGTTCCTGGAGAAGGGAATGGCAACCTACTACAGTATTCTTGCCTGGAGAAATCCATGGAGAGAGGGACCTGGTGGGTAAAGAGCTGGGCATGATGGAGTGACTAGATGCTTTATGCTGGAATGCTTTCTAAAAGAAACTGAAAGCAAAATTACCTTGGGATTATTTAAAACAGTCTGACCCATCAAAGGAGAAGAAAGGGCAAAATAATCTACTTCATTAAATTTTAAATTGCATTATTAGATTCCCCATTCTATTAATTTATTTTAAAGTATGAATGATATCAAGTAGGGTGACTAATTACATAAAAATAGTAAAGAGGGTCACACAAAACAACATTGAAAAGTGTATCAGAGTTTTGGAAAGATTCCCTGAGTTACTTTGATGATACTGATCAAACATCAGCTAAAGATAGAAAATGTCTGATCCTAAATGACCCAGTGTTTCCATAACTGGCTAGCTCTAAGGTCAGGGGGAATGGACTTTTTCTTATCTGATGACTCAATTCATTGTACTTATTTTTAAATTACTTAACATTAAATAAAAGCTATTTGTTTTTCAATTATTTTAAAGGAAAAAAATGAAATACTATTTCATTCCCTTCTTGATATGATTTGCTGCTGCTGCTGCTAAGTCCCTTCAGTCGTGTCCGACTTTGCGACCCCAGAGACGGCAGCCCAACAGGCTCCCCCATCCCTGGGATTCTCCAGGCAAGAACACTGGAGTGGGTTGCCATTTCCTTCTCCAATGCATGAAAGTGAAAAGTAAAAGTGAAGTCGCTCAGTCGTGTCCGACTCCCAGCAACCCCGTGGACTGGTGGCATGTAATTTATATTAAGGGCTTCCCTAGTGTCTCAGCTGTAAGGAATCTGCCTGCCAAAGCAGAAGATGCAGGTTAGATCCCTGGGTTGGGAAGATCCCCTGGTGAAGGCAATGACAACCCACTCCAGTATTCTTGCCTGGGAAATCCCACGGACAGAGGAACCTAGCAGGCTACATGAGGTCACAAAAGAACTGGACATGACTTAGTGAATAAACAGCAGCAGCACCAATGAAGCCATTAGAGAAGTGGCGATCCAGGAAAGAAAATATTTTAGGGAAAGTGAAAAATAAATAACAAAAGGATCCACCAGCATACAGGATTGTGCTAGTTAATCATAGGGAATGTGACAACTAAGGTTCCTCTTCACGTACTGAATTCCTACTCATCATTCAAATTGCAATGAAAGAAACACACTGTTAAAGTAATCCTCCTTGAGTTCCTTGGCCAGGTCAAATTTTCCCATTATAGGCTTTTAAGAAGAATATTTAATATTTGCAAGAGTTGCAGGATTTTTTGATTAATAAAAATTTTTAATTCCAATCTTCCCAACTAGACTAAATTTTCATGAAAATGACGGCTGATCCTGTTTTGAGTCATCACTGAATCTCCCTCCTCTAGTATAATGTCTAGTGTAAGGATAGCCACTAAATAAAAAGTATAGGCACTTAGAAGATAAAAAAAAAAAAAAGAATAGTACTTTTTCCGAGATAAAAACAAAGGTGCCGAGATACTAGTGGATCTTAATAATAAACAGGAAAGTTGAATGGACTTTCTGAGAGTATTAAAATACTGGATTGGCCAAAACTCATTCCGTTTACCCTGTTACATATTACAAAAAACTTGAACAAACTTTTTGGCTAACCCAATACTTGCTCATCTCTGCAGCCTCTTCATCACTGATGTGTGAATGACTTATAAGTGGTACACTTGAGCTGCATGTCAAACAACAAAAATACTATCAATGTCTACTTGTAAATTGTGATATAAATATAGCAAAAGTCCTTTGGAATACAGATATTTGTATACAGATACAGATATGAGGAAATGTAGACCCTGCAAAGGTTATAGAAATTGAGTAACCATATATACAACTTGTACCAGGTATAACTGGTTTTACTGAAACTAGAAAAAAGTGTAATTGAGAATGTTCTGGCCAACCATATGAAAGACAGCAGAAAGGCTCAAAATACAGGATAAAAGGAAATTGTACTTTAAATTGAAGAGAAGGTCACTGGTGGCCTTAAAGAAAGTAGTTTGAGATGCTAGGCAGCAAAGAAATTGATTGTTAGGAATTGAAGTCATGTTCAAGCAATTTAGAAGTGAAAAGGAATGAAGACCTGCTAGACAGAACTGTCAAATAATGACTTCTTCCTAAATGGAAAAAATTTATTCCATGGGTAGATGTGTGAAATATTAAGTAACATTTACCCTTTTAAACTGGTCTTCATAACTTGTACCAAACATATTCATAAAAAATAACTACATGTTGTACACCTTTGTTATTATATTTAAGACATCATCATGGTTTAAAAAAAAAAAAGGACAACAGCATATCCAAAATGTAGGAAATTGTGGTGATTATTTACTCAGAAGTTAATTTATTCTCATAAAAAATTGTTTTAATTGAAGCTTTCTGTAAGCATCTTTATAGACAATAAGTAGCTCTTGCTTTGTAAGTAAATGCATGAATGAACCTCCTGACAGTAAGACTTGAACCCTCCAGAAGGGCAAATAATATTCCAAAAAAAAAAAAAAAAAATCAAGCTGCAGCAAGAAATATCTACAACCTGCTATATAGAAGAGTTCCCATACCATAAGAGGTTGGAGAAATTAGCTGAAACCCAAAAGAGAGAAAGATATGTGGTGGATATTAGTTTAAAAATCTGTATGATTAGAGAATAAGATGAATGTAAAATAAATGTAAATACATAGAAAATTATATATTTTGATATATGCAAAAATACACATTTAGCATTAGAAAATTTTATTTTCAAAGTTGGCCACACATTGAACTATTTATTCTGGTATCTCTGCAATGATTATAGAAATCTTAAAAAGAGATTTGTGATTTGCCTAGAAAAAAACCATTTTGCTTAATTTACTTGTTCTTGTGATTTGGGGAAAGGTCAGTGTATCTTTAAATATTCTAGTTAGGAGAGAAATGAGATTTTTCCTCTTTCCAAAATAGTCTCGAAAAGAAAGCAATAGAATTTGACTACTAACTCTAGCAACCTACAGGAGAGGAGGATGTGCTGCCCCAGATTCAGAGAACAGCGAGGTCAAAAAAGGGTTTTGAAATTGGAAAAGTCCACAGTACTATGCCTAGGGAAAACCATGGCCACCTCAGTGTAAATAGATGTTCTCTAGGTGTTGTTCTGTAGTTAGACTAGACTCCAGAAAATCTAGAAGCAATCTGAGGATTCTTGTGAAATCAAAATTAGGACAAGTCAAAAAAAAAAAAACAAAAAACACAAAACATGGTGTCTGAGGTCAGAGAAGTGGGAATCTAGGCAAGGTGACTGACTTCAGAGACAAGAGTCTTATTTTCAAAAAGTCTAGCGAAGCAGCCTCATGGTGGAAACCTGGCTTGCTAACAAGGGACCTGAGAACTGGGAAAGGGCTGACTTATCCCCACTTATAAGCAAAAACTCAAGGACTGGGTGGAGGTGCTGAGGTCAGAGAAATTCTAGAATCTGGGGTGTATTTGAACCTATAGTTTGGCTAGGTGGCTCCGTCAGTGAAGAATAGAGGCTTGACTTGAAGCCCCATTATTTGTTCTATTCATTTGAGCTACTGACTAGGGTATGAAAGCCAAGGGTTAAAACTGTGTGGGCTGTGAAGCCAGTCAGGTATGCATTAATTTCTGGCTTCACCATTTACCAATGGTACAGTCATGGGCAAAGCATGTCACCTCTCTTCATCTCAGTTGTCTCATCTGAGGGACACTGTGGGGATCATATGAAATGATATTATATTATATTATTTAGCACAATAATGGTATCCAGTTCATGCTGGATAACTACTGTATTTATTTTTATGACTAACCTGCAAACTCTACCCATCAGTTCCATTGCTCCTCAAACACACCTCTGGTTTAGGTACATATTCCGTCTACTTGGAGCACTCTGTGTTGTCAATTCCTCTTCATCCTTCATGTCTCAGTTCAGATGTCATTACTGGCAGAGTAGAGAGATTCCTGAAGTCTCTTTTGCAATGGGGAGGCATCTCTCTTTTGTGCTCAGACAGCACCTGTACTTTCCCTAGCATGTATTTTCATTGCCATTTCCTTCTCTGTATCTCCCATATCTCCCATTAGAGTCAAAACTCCATATGTTTGGGGATTTCATATGTTTTATCTGGGACTTCCCTTGTGGCTCAGCTGATAAAGAATCCACCTGCAATGCGGGAGACCTGGGTTCAGTCTCTGGGTTGGGAAGACCCACTGGAGAAGAGAACGGCTACCCACTCCAGAATTCTGGCCTGGAGAATTCCACGGACTGTATAGTCCATTGGGTCGCAAAGAGTCAGACACTGAGAGACTTTCACTTTTCCTGGTAGCTCAGTTGGTAAAGAATCCACCTGCAGTGCAGGAGACCCTGGTTCAATTCCTCAGTTGGGTAGATCTCCTGGAGAAAGGATAGGCTACCCACTTCAGTATTTCTTGGGCTTCCTTGGTGGCTCATACAGTAAGGAGTCCTTATGCACTGTGGGAGACCTGGGTTCGATCCTTGGGTCAGGAAGATCCCCTGGAAGAGGGCATGGCAACCCACTCCAGTACTTTTGCCTGGAGAATCCCCATGGACAGAAGAGCCTGAGAGTGCAGAGAGTCGGACGCAACTGAGTGACTAAGCAGACTACAGCATGTTTTATCCACTGCTGTTTCAGCAGTGCGGACATAGAGTAGATCATTAACTGGTGATTAAATGAATAGATGATGAAAGACCCCAGACTTGGATCCCTTAGGAGAGCCATAATCTGAAAGGAGTTTTTGATTATTCTTTAATTTAGGGGCTGGTAACTGGAGAATAGAACTAGAAGATCTGAGGTCCCTCAGAAGGTTGCAGTGGGACTCACTCCTGTTAATCCTTGGCCCTCTCAAGATGAAAGCTTGAGGTATAGTGCACAGCCCAAAAGCTGCCGTGTCAGTCACCATCTTCCTCTTTCTAGTTGGTGTAAACATGCCTGAGAGCTGGTCAGAAGAACAGCCCAACTTCAGTCAGAGCAAAGCATTCTGGGAAGCACTCTATGGATGCTTCTATTTGTGGGCATGTGGGCACACCCTGTGCAACCCACTGCTCTTCTGAGTATTCAGAAGCTCTCCTCTTACATTTATTTTATTTGTATTAACTTATTTTGACTGTGAAAAAAAAATGTTTAAACTCTACCAGCAGGGCTACCTACTGGAATCAGTTTGGGAACTTGGAGAATGCATGCAGAGCCCTGAAGAGCTGCAAATAGAAGTCACAGGGACTAAGCTAGGCTATGGTCCTCTTTTCTTCTCCTTGGGTTATGTTCTCACTGCCCTGCAGGAATGTAGTCGTCTTTTAATGCTCTGTGACAAATTACCCCCAACCATAGATGCTTACAGGCTTCCTAGGTGGCGCTAGTGGTAAAGAACCTGCCTTCCAATGCTGGAGATGTTAGAGAGGTGGGTTTGATCCCTTGGTCAGGAAAATCCCATGGAAGGGATTTGCATGGCAACCCACTCCAGTATTCTTGCCTGGAGAATCCCATGGACAGAGGAGTCTGGTGCGTTAGAGTCCATAGTGTAAGGAAGAGTTAGACACGACTGAAGGGACTTAGCACACTTGCACTCACGCATATAGATGCCTAAAACAATAGATATTATTGCACAGGTTCAATGGGTCAGTGATACAGGCACAGCTTAAACAAATCCTTCGCTCAGTCTTAAGAGGCTGCAATAAAGGTGTAGCCATGTGCTTTTCTGGAGTTTGGTTTCTGTTTCAGGCCCAGGTGGTTGCTGGCAGAATTCAGTTCCTTGTGGCTGTAGAATTGAGGTCCTTATTTATTTTCTTGCTGGCTGTCAGCTGGGAGCCACTCTCAGCTCCTACAGCTGCCTGAGTCCCTTGCTAAGAGGCTGTCTCGACAAGGCTGCTAAGTTTTACAAAACAGCAGGGGAGTCTTTGCTAGACTCTGCTAAGATGGAGTCTTATGTAACAATATAACTGTAGGCATAACACCCTATCACTTTTGCCATAGTCTATTGGCCATGAGTCAGTCACAGGTTATGCCCATACTCAAGTGGAGGGAATTATACAAGGATGTGACTCTTTGAGGCTCACCATTGAGGGTCACCTTGGGATGTGTCCACCACAGGGAGCAATCACAGAATATTCTGAGACCTCTATGTGACTGTGAGCCACCATATCTAACCCCTTAAAGACTTTCTACCAAAACTCTCTAAACTTACAAGAGGCCAGGCTCACAGGAAAGAGCTAATTTTGAGCAAGAAGGTAGATCAGTAATCAAGAGAAAGGGATCATTAGAGCCAGAAAAATGGCCAATTGCCGCCTCCTAATTCGCTCAAGAAGGAAAAAGTGTAGCAACATGTACTTAACCATGGGTCGGGAGCTAGGGCAATCGCTGCTGTGTTTGACTGTCATTAGAAATTTTACATTAGGGATTCCTATTTTCAACCCATTACGAAGAGAAGGACAGTTGAGTGTCACATGGCCAATGTCCTTACTTGGGGCCACCACGATTTTTTCTCTGCTTATTAAAAATTGGGGCTTCCCTCATAGCTCAGTTGGTAAAGAATCTGCCTGCAATGCAGGGGACCCCAGTTTGATTCCTGGGTAGGGAAGATCAGCTGGAGAAGGGATAGGCTACCCACTCCAGTATTCTGGCCTGGAGAATTCCATCGACTGTATAGTCCATGGGGTTACAAGAGTCAGGCATGACTGAGCTACTTTCACTTCACTTTAAGGTAAAATACCTGAGAGTCTTTCAGTTCCTGGGCTCCTTTAGCAGCTAGAGTCAGTTTTCCTCCTCCTGCTTTGCTGAAAGCTCTGAGGGGCCAGAAAAACCCTTAAGAAACTGGGAAGGGTATGTGTATGTGTGTGTGTGTTGAGCGGGGGTGACTGCCTTTCATAAGCCATTGCTGAGGTATGTGTTAGTCTCTCTGTCATGTCCAACTTTTTGCAATCCCATGGACTGAAGCCTGTCAGGCTCCTCTGTCCATGGAATTCTCCAGGCAAGAATACTGGAGTGGGTTGCCATTTCCTTCTCCAGGGGATCTTCCTAACCCAGAGATCGAACCCAGGTCTCCTGCATTACAGGCAGATTCTTTACTATCTGAACCACCAAGCAGTTGCACACAACTGGGATTTGTTGGCACAGCTCAACTTTCGCAGTCCCCTTCCACTTTTCTTCTTCATTTATTCTTTATATATGCCTTTAAATATCCTAATGTTTTATTCTATTTTCCCTGACAATAAAACCAAATCGGAAAAGGCCCTTGAAATTTCAAGTCCTAAGTCAAGTGTCCTGATATACAGAAACTACAGGATTGAAAAAGAAGTCACTACATGTGGGACACACAGGAAGAGAAATAGTGGAAATGATTGCAACTTTTGAGAATCTAAGAAGACCATCAGGGCTTCACTCAACCATTTAAAACAGAGAAATAATGCAGTTTGAGATGAAAGAGAAGTTGAACCTGCAGCAGCATCAGTGGTTGGCAAAGACAGCTTTGGGAGTACTGTGTTTTTTGCATTTATCTTGCAGACTCCTGTAATGAGAGGGGCTTTGCCACATGTTCTCTAAAGTTCAGCTGAATGGTTGCATTGCCCTGATCACCTGGGACAGTTCACAGCGTAAAGAGGAACAGGCCTAACTGAAGCTTGAAGCCCTGGAGAAAACTTAAATTTCACTCAGTGATCTTTAAATGCTCTTCCTAAGGTCTTGCTGCTGCTGCCGCCAAGTCACTTCAGTCGTGTCCGACTCTGTGTGACCCCATAGACGGCAGCCTGCCAGGCTCCCCCGTCTCTGGGATTCTCCAGGCAAGAACACTGGAGTGGGTTTCTATTTCCTTCTCCAATGCATGAAAGTGAAAAGTGAAAGTGAAGTCGCTCAGTCGGTCCAACCCTCAGTGACCCCATGGACTGCAGCCTTCCAGGCTCCTCCATCCATGGGATTTTCCAGGCAGGAGTACTGGAGTGGGGTGCCATTGCCTTCTCCCTCCTAGGGTCTTAGGAAGCTGTAAAACACTCAGTCAAAGGGAGATACCTGGGTGATTTGGTGGGCTAGTAAAGAGAAGAGGGTGGGCATTGAAGTCAGAATAACTTCTGAGACACTGGGAGGCCAACATCAGTAACATGAACGGTTTCAATTTCTTCCTGTCCCTCTGTTTCAGGTGATGTGAGGGCCGGGTGGCCCACGCATGTTCGGTAGGACCAAACCGATTAGTACGGTTAGTCAGACTGAAGTAAAAGGTCTGTCAGCACATCAGAACAGGCTGGGTGGCCATGTGGGGAGACACCTGCAGTGAAGACTGGGGAAGGTTCACTTGGCATTTGGGTGACACTTTGTTGAGCGCTTTCTCACATACAGCCGTCAAGCTAGTCTAGGATCTGAGACCAGCCCTGGCTCAACTGCCACTGAAGATTCATGTCTGCTTTTCACTCCCTCTTCCTCTTGGGAAGGATAGTTCTGGCCTAGAGGAGGTAAGGGATGGTCTTCCTAGATTTTCAAGAGTCAAATCTTGACTCAGTCTGGTTACTATGAGGACCAAAGTAACTAAGCACAGTAATGAATTATAAGCTATTGAATGAAGTAAGAATTTATGAGTCCATATCAATAATAAATAGATAATAAATAAATAGGGGAAGAGGTATAGCCTTTATTTACATTATATTCAGAGGACCAACTAGGAAATGGAAAGAGTGGAAGTTGCAGAATTGTCACTTTGCTTCCAAATTAGTAACAATTGGATTGAATAAATCACAATTAGGTGCTATATCTGGGGTGGGGGGTTTGATGTGAAGCAGAATATCTGTATAGCTGTAAAATGGCTCATAGAGACTGTTTCTCAGTTGACAGGAAGAACAAAAAGAATCATTACAGTGGAAAATCAGGCAACACCTTGACTGTTGTTTTAATTTTCAAAATTAACATCACCAGTGAAAGACAGGTGGCTGTTAGGCATCCCCAGATTTGATTCCCAGAAATGAACAAATTTACCTAGGTATTATTTTTGCCTGGGATCATCAATCTAAAACTAATCAGGAAACATCAGACAAATCCAAAATGAGAAACATTCAAATAACTAAGAGACATTGAGGTTTTTATTTCTCAAAACTACCAATGTCATGACAATAAGAAAGGTACTGACATGATTCAGAGTAAGGGAGGCTGAAGAGATACAATAGTTAAATGCAATCCCCCATCCTAGACTAAAGTATATTTTTTGGTCCAAACACTTTTGTCATGTGGACACTTATTATTTAAAATATTATATTAATATTGTGCTGTGTGCTAAGTCACTTTAGTTGTGTCTGACTCTTTGTAACACCATGGACTGCAGCCCACCAGTCTCCTATGTCCATGGAATCCTCCAAGAAAGAACACTGGAATGGGTTGCCATGCCCTCCTCCAGGGGATCTTGACAACCCAAGGACTGAGCCCTTGTCCCTTACATCTCTAGCACTGGCTGGCAGTTTCTTTACCACTAGTGCCGCTTGGGAAACCACATTAGTATTAAATTTTCTTAACTGGAGAATTTTAGTGTGGTTATGTAAGAGAATATCATTATTCTTAGGAATTAAAGATCAACATATTTAGGAGTAAAAGGCCATGGTATGTGGAACTTCCTTCAAATGATGAGAGAGAGAAAGAAAGAGAGGGATAAACAGAAGGAGAGATTAATCAAATAAAAATCAGGGTAAAATGTTAGTAATATTTGAATCCAGGTTAAGAGGAGAGTGGAAAAGTTGGCTTAAAGCTCAACATTCAGAAAACGAAGATCATGGCATCTGGTCCCATCACTTCATGGGAAATAGATGGGGAAACAGTGGAAACAGTGTCAGACTTTATTTTTGGGGGGCTCCAAAATTACTACAGATGGTGATTGCAGCCATGAAATTAAAAGACACTTACTCCTTGGAAGGAAAGTTATGACCAACCTAGATAGCATATTGAAAAGCAGAGACATTACTTTGCCAACAAAGGTCCGTCTAGTCAAGGCTATGGTTTTTCCAGTAGTCATGTATGGATGTGAGAGTTGGACTGTGAAGAAAGCTGAGCACCGAAGAACTGATGCTTTTGAACTGTGGTGTTGGAGAAGACTCTTGCGAGTCCCTTGGACTACAAGGAGATCCAACCAGTCCATTCTGAAGGAGATCCATCCTGGGTGTTCTTTGGAAAGAGTGATGCTAAAGCTGAAACTCCAGTACTTTGGCCACCTCATACGAAAAGTTGACTCACTGGAAAAGACTCTGATGCTGGGAGGGATTGGGGCAGTAGGAGAAGGGGACGACAGAGGATGAGATGGCTGGATGGCATCACTGACTCGATGGACGTGAGTCTGGGTGAACTCCGGGAGTTGGTGATGGACAGGGAGGCCTGGTGTGCTGCAATTCATGGGGTCTCAAAGAGTCGGACATGACTGAGCGACTGAACTGAACTGAACTGAACTAAGAGTATTTTGATGTTCTTTATATTATTTTTATTCCTGCGTTGTTGTTGTTGTTCAGTCACTAAGTCATGTTCAACTCTTTGCACATGAGTTGAACATGAGTCATGGAGTGCTGGACTGCAGCACTCCAGCCTTCCCTGTCCTTCACTATCCCCCAGAGTTTGCTCAAATTCATGTCCACTGAGTCAGTGATGCCATCCAACCATCTTATCCTCTGTCACCACCTTCTCCTCCTGCCCTCAACCTTTCCTAGCATCAGTCTTTCTCAGTGAGTTGGTTCTTCACATCAGGTGGCCAAAGGATTGAAGCTTCAGCTTTAGCATCAGTCCTTCCAATGAATATTTGGGGTTGATTTCCAGTAGGATTGATTGGTTTGATCTTGCAGTCCAAGGGACTCAGGAGTCTTTTCCAACACCACAATTCAAAAGCATCAATTCTTTGGCACTCAGCCTTTGTTATAGTCCACCTCTCACATCCATACATGAACACTGGAAAAATGAGAGCTTTAACTATATGGACCTTTCTTGGCAAAGTGATGTCTTTGTTTTTTAATACACTGTTTAAGTTTGTCATAGCTTTTCTTCCAAGGAGTCAGCATCTTTTAATTTTATGGCTACTCTTTAAAAATTTTTTTTCATTGTACTGCATGACATGTGGGATCTTAATTCCCTGACCAGGGATTGAATCCCCCTGCCCTGGGAGCACAAAGTCTTAACCACTGGACTGCCAGGGTAGTCCCTCTTGCTACTTTTTTAAAATACAAATTTAAAGTTATTTCCAAATGTAAAGTTCACAAATGAGTTATCCAATATATATTTCTAAGTTAAAAATATCTAGTATGTTGTATTTATTTGCTCTCTCACGTGTTCCAAAATGAATATAAACGCTAAGACACACACACTCTTTAATATGCATGAAAGTATCTAGAAACATACACATGACAAGAAAATGTTGCTGGTTTTTGCCTCTGGGTCAGGGACTGTGTATCTGGAGAGGAGAAAGACCTAGTTTTTACCATATAACCCTTTTGTAATGTTGGAATTAAAAAAAATACAGGTACCTTTAAAATTGAAAGTGATAGCCTAATTTAATTCAGTTTAATATATGTTAACTGCTATGGACATGAGTCTAGGCCCTAGAAATATAGTGAAAGAGCTTCTTTTGAATCGTTTGACCTCCAGTAACATGTGCTCTACTTGGAGAGACAAGGAGAAGATCTTTTAATCAATGAAGAAAGGGAGGAGAACTGAGATCCTGTTATTAAAACAAAATAAGGGGGAAAGAAGAACAGAACCGTGTTGAACATCTGGATCTCCCACTGGTTTAACTGCACCTCAGCTGAAGCATTTATACTTTATTTTTTTCACTTTGTAAGACATTAAGTAACATTTTCCCCACTGCTTTCTATGTAAGGGTGTTCTAACTATTAATAAAATTATTTTTATGGAAATTCTTGAACTTCATTTGAGAAAGGTCTGAAATAAATACAAATAGGTAATAATATTAATGTCCATTAAAAAATACTTCTATGAAACATGGTCAAGTGTGGAAGGAAGGAAAAGAAGGAGAGAGGGAAGAGGAAAACGAAAGAAAAGGGATATAAGCCTTCTTATATTAACTTCTTTAGACTTTTACCTGCTCTCTGAAATTTCTGTGTAATCTGGCATTTTATAGCAAATGTAGTCATGTTCCTTCCCTCACAGGCTTCCAAGAAAGCAGTTTTCATGTTTTCAAGGCCGGTTTTATTGAGACATACAGCAAGTGATGATTTTGGGACAATTACCTTGCAGTCATTCCACTGAGATTGAATCAAAGTTTGCCACGGTCTCTGACAACTGTTTTGGAACACATCCAGTTTAATAACATCATTACTGTGGAACATTTCCTAAAGGAAAAAGACAAGAACATCAGCAGATTACCACTATATAAACACAAAGTTAAAAAGATAGTGTGTAGAAAGGATGTTAAGGGTCAACTTTTAAGACCACAAAAGCATTAAGTTTTAAGTTTGAAGTTGAAGCCTGGGACTTAGGGTTTCCCACGGTACCATATATTACTGCCTGTATTGAAACATTTTTGAATGTTATTCTGATAACTGCAGAATGCATGAGGTCTGCTAGAAATGAACATTTTGTATTTTTAACATTAATGCCATTTGCATAATACTTTTTTTTTCCAAATGCTTTCACATTTATTATCTTGAGAACCTTAGCTGCTTGTCCCATGGCATTTTCATTAAATCACATCCCCTCTCCAGTAATCTATTCTTTCCTTTTGTAAAGGAAAAGTACACTTTAATTGTAATCATAAATAATTCTATGATTTATTATTCTGCTGGATACTATATTGATTATTGAATATAAAAAGTTTTAACAATTTGAAGATGGTATGTGATACAAATTTAAATATGTTACAAAGCAATGCCTGTGCTGCCGAGGTTTTCTGGCACAATTAGAACTGTCCTTTCAGCAACACCTTTGTAACTGCTGACCCTGAAACCCTACAACGTGAATTCAGATAAATTCTATAACAGAATGCACAGCATTCTACACATGATAATTTGCACAGTAATGCCTTTTTTATGTTTTGGTAAATGTGAAGATTTTAATAGAAAACATCAAATATTGTAGCAAAATAAGGAAATTATGAAAATGTATAAAACGGAACGATGTACCCTCAAGACAGTTCTTTCAATCATTAATTATTCTTTTCAGATAGCTCCAAGCATCTCCTAAGTGTTCAGACCTTTGTATTACTTAGCTATGCAACATGTTGGCAGAAGACTATCTCAAACTTTTCAGCATGAAAGAACCTGAAAGCTGATTGCTAGAAGCAACAGGAGTGGGCAGTATAATATGAGCAAATCTAGTCTGTAGCCATGAGTCTAAGAAGCTGTGATTATCCTGATAAATAATTGCTAGAGATGGTTTCCCAACTAAGGAGTCTGCTTGTCTTCTGCCAGTACATCATATAGTTCAGTGACAGAGGCTGGAAACAAGGGGTCAGGGAAAAGGTGAAACTGGAGAAGTTGGTGAGGAACGGAGGAAATATTACGCCTTGTATGAACTTTGTGTTGTTATTCATATGGAGGAGGAAGTCACCAGAGTCTCAGCTTTATTAAAAGAGTGAACAATACATGTTTATATTTTAGGGGGGGAAAGTCTTGTTTGATTCTCTGTTAATGAAATGAAAGTAGACAACTTTAGAAGAGAGATGTCAGTCAAGAGTATGTTAAGGGTTATTGAGGAAATAGATAATATGGCCTGGACCTCTGTGGCATGTGACTTGTGGCATGCGGAACAGAAGGAGATGAATTTGGGCAAGAAGGATCAAAAGAATATGCATTGTTCAAGTGAACTGAAGTTCATGAGAAAGAGCTGTCCTGGGAATCATAAGAATATAAATAAACCTGTGAAAATTGGTGAAATATCACAGTGATGTGAGAGGAGCCTTTTTTAAGCAGAAAAGAATTAAGGACTGGTCTTTGAAAAATATCAACACTTAGGAAAGGCAGAAGGAAATAAATAGCTCAAAGAATGAGACCAAAAAAAAAAAAATCTAAGAGAAAAGTAAGACAAAAGGAGTTAAGAGAAAGAAGTATTTCATGCAGGCGGGAGGAGGCAATAGTGTGAGTATAGTACTAGTTAATGTGAGGGGAAAATAACAGACTGGCAAGTGTCCATCAGTTTTAGCAAAAAGGAGGTCATTGGTGACCTTGGGAATAGCAGATTTAGTGGAGAAGTGAGGGAAGAATGCACATTAGCTTGGGTTTAGAAACAAATTAGAAGTAAATTGTGGGAGACAAAACTCAAGCTACTGATATGAAGAGAGAAGGATAGGGCATTAAGTAGAGGGGACAACTGGTGTCGGCCAAGAGCTCTGGACTGATGTATGTATGTGTCAAAAATTCTGACTTATTACCCAAGAACTGTCAGCACAAACTGGGACTTATGCTTACGTTACTGTTTACCAGACACAGATTGGTACCTATTTTGCATTTAGAATGATACTTAAACCACAACAGCATGCTGACTCAGCAGAGTGATTCATACTTGATGGAAAGTTTCCCTCAAGTGTGCATGCAAAGTACGGTGTTAGGCATACAGTCATTCTTCAGTAAGCATCCACATGACATGGCTAAAGGACTGGGTCTATTAATCTTGAGTTGCCTATCACTGGGAAAATCAATTCACATCCTTAGTTTTCTTTACTTATAATTTTTCCCCCAAATGATGCTTCTATATCAATGTAACTGTTGATTTTGAAATTGGCCCTCATACACAGAGGGCTAAGAGAGATTGAAGAAAGAGGCAGATCACTCCATATTGGTAGGTGGCAGTTTTAATAAGCAAGGGAACTTACTTACAAGGCTTGTCTTGGGCAACCATAAGACAAAGAGATCTCCACACCCACCTGCTAATATCTTAAAAGTTTACATAGAAGACTTTACTGGGCTTTCCAGGTGGCTCCGTGGTGAAAAATCTGCCTGCCAATGCAGGAGTCCCAGGAGACAAGGGTTTTATCCCTGAGTTGGGAAGATCCCCTGGAGTAGGAAATGGCAATGCACTCCAGTATACGTTCCTGGAAAATTCCATAGATAGAGGAGCCTGACGGCTTATAGTTCACAGGGTCACAAAGAGTTGGACACGACTGAGCAACTGAGCACTTGCATGCACGTGCACAAATGTCACAAGTCTCACTCGAATGGCATCGACATCATAATACTCTCAAGGCTGCATCTTGGGCAGCTTCTAGTGTGGGAAAGAAAAGTGAATGCACACTCCAAGGCCAGGGGTGAGGATGAGGAGTCTGATTGTCTGGCTCCAGCTTGAGAGGCAACTGGCAGGCATGTCCTCTTGATTACCTCCTCCAACATTTTACCCCTTCTTGACCGACTTTCACGATTTTATAAGGGCCTCTGGCATGCAGCATGCCCTGAACTGTCAGCCTGGGGTTTAACTAGCATGGAGGTGGCTCAGCTTGGGGTGTATCTTGCTATTTTGGAGACAGATGCCACAGCAAGTGTATAGACACATGTAAGAGAAAACACATTCAGATAATGATTTTCAAAAGAAGTAACTTTGTTTTAACCAAGAGCCCTATGACCCAAACCACTGATTTACTAAGGTAGTGGTCAGATCACTCAAGGCATTTACTTGTGTTTTTATGTGATTTAATAAAGATGACACATGGGCCAACTGATTAGGGATGAACACACAACGTTCTGTTTGGATAATGGTGTGGGGGCCTCCTTGCAGGATATTAATAATGTGCAAGGCTGTTTCACTCTGGAGGAAAGCTTTTTTATTAGAGACATTTCAGCGTTCAGTATAGACAGGTTTGTTGGCTATCACTTGAGGCTTACTGAGGGAATTTAGTAAAAGTTTCTATGTGTGCTGTAAATATCCGCTAAGCCAATGGAGGAGACAAAGACAGTGTCCAAATGATTGTGCCAGTGGAAAACAGAAGGTGTCCACCTGGCCTGGAAGAGAGGGAGGTTGGCGGCTTTAGGAACTTGACCTGGTTGGCATGTTGTGTGTGCTAGCCGGTGGAGGCCATGCTGTTGGTGTGAGATGATATACTGGGGGTGGAATATGCCAGACCAGGTCTCCCATTTTCTCCCCTCTTTCAATAACATGTGTTCCATTTCCAGTATAATGTATTTTAAGAGGTCTGGCTTACAGCACTAAATACTGAGTTGTTTCTTTTCACTCAGGGGTGCGATGTAACTTACCTGCCCTGATGTGACATCTCATAAATTTCTCAGGCATGATGGGGCTTGGTGGTCTCAACAGCATAACGCATTGATCCATGATAAAAGTCAGGGCAGAGGCTGTTTTTTGTGTATGTGCATGATTTCTATACATTTGTAGCTTTGGATATTTTGGGCTGGGTCTCCAGTCTGGTATGCGGGACAACCAGTCCCACTGGTTGACCATTCAAAGGTGTTAAAGCCTGGAGCAGTACATTAGTTCACCCAGCCTAAGTGGTTTTACTTGTTAGTAATTTAATCTACTGCTTTAATATTCTACCTTGCTTTCCATTAACCCTGCTGCTTGCAAATTATAGAGGAAATGGAACTTTCACATCTGTTCTTCTGCCCAGTTTTGCATATTATGACCTTGGAACCCTGACCCCAGATTACTGTCTATTTGATGAGGCTTTCTGTACATGGTACTCAGCTCTTCTAGTCTTCTAATGGTGCAGCAAGGTCTGTGTGGCAATACGGGAAACTTTGGGTTAGGCTAGATACAGTGTCCATGCACACCAGGGCCTATTTAGAACACTCACTCAGAGGAAAGAGGCCAATATATTCAATTTGCCAATCCCTCATCAGTGGGGGACTCCAGTGAATGGCATTAGACTCCTTTGGCAGTTATCTTGGGTGGTGTTTAGAACACACAGGGCATGCTGTTACTGCATTAACCAAGAAACTGTGTCGTAAGAGTAATCTGGCATCCTTGGCAATACACTACCTTCTGGAGGCACTACAGTGGACACTCCTCAAGCGCGCTCAATCTGCTGTACTCGTGTGTCAGTCACTAGGCTTCATTTTCAGGTGGGGCAGAAGCTTCCTGATTGCCAGGGGGCATCAATGCTTTATAAGTGGAAAAATGGAAGACAGTGAGGGCTGCCTCAGGCTCTTTCAGGTGAACCCAAATTTCTTGACCCCAGAGGACTTATTCAAGATCTTCTAGCCCTCTGCTTTCCATTGTCTAAACCATAGGGTTAACCCTTTTAGAATAGCTCCACTCTCAGTACAAAGGATTAACAGCCAGGGCTTATGAGTGATTACCAGCCAAACCACTGAGTTCAGCCCACTGGCTGTGGTGATTCCTTTTTTTCCCAGGCATCTATATACCAGGCATCAACAGGAATTTCCCCTGCTCCATGTCTGCAGGCCACAGGGACTGCCACAGGAATAGGGGTGGGGCGCTTGCATACTCTTCAGAGCCTGGAGGTGCCTGCAGTTTTAGAGACTGAGGGCTGGTGGACAAAGTACTCCTGTGCAGCAAGTGGGCCACTTGGTCAAAGAGGGAGTTTAAGCTATGACACAGGTCAGTCCACAGTACATATTCTCAACCCATCATCCCTTGATAGGTAGGGAAGTTCTTACCAGGCTAGGCTCTCCCTTTGTGAGAGGATCTGTGGATAAATGCAGTGTCCGCTGATAGAAACTGTTGCTCTATAGGAATATATTGGGATGTTGTGCCCTACCAGAGCTGAGACCAAAGTCTTAAGAGTACTCTCTCCTGTTTTCTCTGTCATAGTGTACAACCCATACCATCTGGAGTCACAGACACATCAAATTCAGATGGCAGTCCTGTGCAGGAGATGCTCAGAGCTCAGCTGGTAAACAATCCACCTGCAATGCAGGAGACCCTGGTTCGATCGCTAGGTTGGGAAGATTCCCTGAAGAAAGGGATAGGCTACGCACTCCAGTATTCTTTTCTGGAGAACTCCATGGACAGAGAAACTTGGCATTTTACAGTCGATGGGATCGCAAAGAGTCAGACACAACTGAGTGACTTTCACTTTCACTAGTAGTTTTGCCTTCTTAGAGGCAGCTTGTTTTGATCCCCAGTCCCATATATGCCCTTTCTTTACCAGGTGGTATAAGGAATGCCAAGTGGGAAATAAAGATCTTTCAAAACCTCCAAAATCATTACAAAGTCTTGTATCTCTTTCACATTTGTAAGGGCTGAATAGAATTGCATCTTCTCAATTCCAGATTCCAGAACAGAGCATGTATTAGCCATCTAAACAACTCCCCAAACTTCTGCTGTGCCTGGACCTTGAATTTTCTGGGAGTTCATCACCCATCCTCTCCCTCTCAGATGTTCTAGCAAAGTCGCAAACTGATCTGCAGCAGAGACAGGTCTTCATGTGTTAGCACTATGGCATCAATGAAATGGGCCTGCTTTCTTGCTCAGGGAGGGAAAAGAGGGAAAGATCTTGGAGTATTTCCCATGACATATTGTAGGTAACCTTGGGGGAGCAATTGAAATGTCCATTGTTGCCTCTTCCATGTGATCTTAATTTTTAGACACTTATCAGAGTCTTTTCCATAAATCTCAAAGATGAAGCAGTTTTGTAGGAACATATTATCAGAGTAAAACAAAATGATCTCCAAACCACTTTATGATCCCAAGGCTGTGTCCTTGGGTAGCTTCTAATAAAAGGAATGTAGAACACACATCCCAAGGATGGGTAGGGATAAGGAGCCTCTGATTTGGTGCAGTCATGGGTCAACCAGCAGACATGTCCTCTTGATTACCTCCTCTAAGAGTAGGATGAGTTTATATCACTTTCTATTTAAAATGACCCTATTTAAATATATCTTTTTCAGATGTTATTTAGAATTCATATATATATATATGTACATATTTCATAGGTACATAATTCACAAATTTACATATTTTTATAATATAGCAGACTAGATGATTTTTCAAAGTGAATTGTGTATACCCAATAAATTTTCATCTTAGTAGCTTTCCATGTCTTTTTATTGTTTTTACTGTTCCTACCATGATGACATGTATTATTTTTAATGATTAGCAAGTAAAAGATTATCAAGTACCAAGTAACTGTAATATATCCAGTTTTGGATAAGAGCGCTTAATCAATTACAAAATACTTCTGATAAACCTACATATATCAAAAAATAAATCAAAAACTCTTGAAACTATAATGGAATAAAAAGAACACAGCTGAGTTGTCTTTAACTGATTTTGATAGTAAAAATAAGCTACATATATAATTTATATATATACTTGGTAGAATTTCATTTCACAGAGGAAACTTATGATGAAAGATTATGTATAGTTACCAAGGGGAAAAAAAAATCAGTTCTTGAGTTATTTAAACAGAATCTATGAATATTGTTAGATGCTCATACAATACATGCTTAGAAAGGGAATTCCTAATAATAATTTTAAAAAGCTATGTAAAATAAATGAAATTATAAGTCTTCTGCTTTGCTATTATCAAGTTTGCTTAATTCACCCTTCACTCTAGTCAGAACATAAAGTAATTGTCCAGGAATTCACCAACAAACCTTTGAGACCACAGTGATACAACTGTGAAACCTAACAACTCAGAAGGAGATTAAAGGTTCCACTCCTGAAACACAGTAAGAATGTCACCTATCAAAGGCTGCACCTTCGGAGTCCTTGTAATAAAAGTCTCAGTTGTAATCTAATGTGCCATTAACATCAGAGTGTCTGCCAGCCTACAACATTGGTTTTGCTTTAAACGTGTTGAGTACTAACCACCTGGCTTGCTTCCAGATTCCTAGTTGCTTGCAGGGTAATGACTGAAACTTTATCAGAGAAACTTAGCTCTTTGAAGAGACTTGCATGTAAGCGGCTTATGGAGAAACTGTTTTCTGCAACATGTCACTTCATTTCTAAAATATGCTTAATTCACACTGAGCATCAAAGGCATTCGTTTTGCAAAATTCCTAAGATTACAGCACACTTGCTGTTGTTTAGTTGCTAAGTCATGTCCGATACTTTTGCGACGCCATGGACTGTAGCCTGCCAGGCTCCTCTGTCCATGTAATTTCCCAGGCAAGAACACTGGAGTGGGTTGCCATGTCCTTCTCCAGGGAATCTTCCTTATCCAGAGATCAAACCTGAGTCTGCGTGGCAGGCAGATTCTTTCACTGAGCCATCTGGGAAGCCCAACTGACCAATTAGGTACACATATATGATAAAGCAATAGCTTTGCAAGTATTACCCTTATATGATAATTCACACATACAAAAATAAAGATGCTTTTAATGGATCTTGCCTCAGGATAAATTATCTCTTTTAGCTTAAAAGTTGCTTAGAGGCAGAAACATTCTCTTTTCAACAATGTGGAAAATATCATCCTTGTCACTTATCAAGCAATTAATTTGCTTAAAGAGGATGTTTTAGAACATTTCTATTAGTGGCTAAAATCTGATTTATAATCTCTGTAGATTCCTAACACATTTTATTTGATTACCAGAATAATCAGTGATACCAAACTTCAGACATAAATTTTTAGATAGTTTTATTTCCATTTGAGCAAGTCCTTCTACGACCTCAACTTTTGTAGGCAACCATGACTGCTCAGGATCGTGTTGACCCTGAGAAAATGCAGTAAGGGAAGGGATGACCAATTCATAATGTAATGGAAATTACTTTTTCTTTTTGGCACATGAATTAGGAAGGAAGTAAGAAAAGGAGAGTGTTTGAAGTCGATAGTCATCTGTTAAAGGTCACATTTTCGGTGACATCTTTGCTACAAATCTGGGAAAGAAATTCTTCAAAATCCTTTGCTTCATCCTGTAGATGGCAAAGGTGAAATTCCTTTTGTATTGTTCAGATTCTTTTTTTTTTTTCCTCTTGGTGTATTACCAAACAAACACCTGAAAGTGAGACTTGTGCTTTCAAGTCTTTCCCTGATCAAAATAGCAATATGTTGGCATGATCAGCTTCACGTTTGTGACAAATTCTTATTTTCTACTATATAATTAGATCAACTGGTTGGATATATTTATTTTCTCCCAAAGATAACTAGTTCAACTGAAATTCATTTATACAAGCATTGTAGTTTAGGTCTAATAATGCCTTTGTGTTAAAGGATGGATGAAATTGAAAAGGTCAAAACTTATTTGACTCCCTTTAAATGTTTGATAGCTTGTTTACTTACATTTATTCTATTTGAAATGCCAAGACATTTGCCCTTTTCATGTAGCTTGTGGGGCTACTCATTAATATTTTTTTCTGATGTCCAGTCATTTCAAAATATTAAACATTTCACAATGCATCTATATGTTTATAAAAGTCAATTAAATAGTTCCTACCTTTAAAAAGTGCTCAGTCTGATGGATGTAAAGAACCAGTTAAAAATGCATCATAGCCGCCATTGTCAGTGCCTTTTCATTTGTTCAATACATACTTATAAGTACCTGTTATATACCAGGCACAGTTCTAGGGTTTAAACACGTATCAGTAAATTCAACCTACAAAGATCCCTGCCCTCACAAGGAGCTTCCATCTTGTGTAGTTACTAAGTCGTGTCCGACTCTTTGAGAACCCATGGACTGTAATCCACCAGGCTCCTCTGTCCATGAGATTTCCAAAGCAAGAATACTGGAGTGGGTTTCCATTTCCTTCCCCAGGGGATCTTCCTGACCCAGGTATCGAACCCACATCTACATGCATTGGCAGGCAGCTTCTTTATAGCTGAACCACCTGGGGAGCCCTTCATCCTAACAAGGAGCAATTAAACCATTTTACATTCTGATCAATAAGATTAACGTCTTCTCTCCCCATGGGAACTTGTCAGGGCATGAATAGGCAGAGATGGAGGTAAGAGAATGGAAGTATTCTTTCTTCTCTTTAGTTAAGGACAATATTTTGAATTGGTCATCTTGAAAATACTTCTACATGGTCATACTGTGCTTTTTTGAAACTGTGCTTTCTTACAAATTATAAGCTGATAATTTGCTTATAGAAGTTAAGTCTAATACTATTTCCTACTGTATAAACTAAATTATGTTTTTCGCTTTTACCATGAAGCATTTCCTGACTGTTCCTGACAGAAGTCTATTTCGTTTTACCCTGGAAAACAATCCTTTATTAGAAACCTCTTTTATGATGCTCATTTTGTTTTTAATTTTGTAATTAGCCCTTTCTATCCTAACTTTCAACATCCTCCATGGATTTAACCCACAATAGATCAAAATTATTTGGAAAAAAATTACAGTAATTTCCAAAAGGCAAAACTTGGATTTGCCATTCACCAGCAACAATTAACATTGTATTAGGTATAATAAGTCTAGAGATGTTTTAAAGTATACAGGAGGAGTGCATAGATTATATGAAAATACTACACCATTTTATATAAAGGATATTAGCATTGGCAGATTTTGGTATCTTTGGGGGTGGGGGGATACCTGAAACCAATCCCCCTCAGATACTGGATGCCAAGAGATGACTGTATGTGGTTATGTGCTTTCTGGTATCATTATTAGATTGTAAGCTGTGCTGTGCTTAGTTACTCAGTCATATCCAACTCTGCGACCCCATGGACTGTAGGCCTCCAGGCTCCTCTGTCCATGGGGATTCTGGAGTGGGATGCCATGCCCTCCTCCAGGGGATCTTGACAACTCAGGGATCAAATCCAGGTCTCCCACATTGCAGATAGATTCTTTACTGTCCGAGCCACCGGGGAAGCCATACTTACAGGCCAAAACTATGTGGTAGTCATTCCATTATCTCTGAGACCTAAATGGCTCCTACTGAAAAACATTTACTATATTAATTTGAGGTATAACCAACCTAAATTAAGAATTACAACAAAGAACACATACATGCACACATTGTATTCTCCATTACTAGTCTCTAATCCTCAGTTTGAATTTTGGTGTGATTTTGAATTATGTGTGTTTGCATCTACCTACATACCTAAATACTCCACCATATTCTCCCAATATGTTAGAAACAAAAGTATAATTTCTGATTTCTATAACCGAGCCATTTTTCCCAAGAGACAAAAATAGCTAATTAAAATATCTTATTTTTATATTAATATAATATGTTTTTACTCATTATTCTTATAATTCATGTTTTAAGAAATATGCATTTCTAAAGGCATCTAGATTGTATTTTGTGAACACATGTACCTATATCATTATGTGGGAAGTTACAACTCTATTATGATTAATTATTCAAAATTTATAACTATTTTCATTTGCTTTCTAGTATATTTGAACATCTCTGGTTATTAATATTCAGGTTGTTCATTGATTTATGAACAATACTAGTTAGAGTATCTGAAACAAAATTAGGAAAAGCATCAATTCATTTTTTCTCTTTCCAAATCTTTATACATTTCATGATCCCCCTGGATATAAGAAAGCACAAGTTCACATGGAAAATCCCTGATAACATTCACTAGCTAGTGGAGATTGGTTCCCTGAGGAGTTAGTTGACAGGCTCTGTTTGTTTAGTTTGACTTTGCTGATCTTAACAAGAATTAATTCTCCTAGCTGTGGCGAATATATAAGTGTTGTAATGACATATATCTAACAGTTCCTTGATGACTTTATTTTTTTGTTTTTTTTTATTTTATATAGGAGTCTTACATACATAAACAGAAAACATTAGGATTTATTGGCATGAGGAATCAATGTCAAAAATGCAAATCCTACTTCCTTCTGTTTCAAAAGGAAAACTCAACATTCCCTTTATTAAAGTGCAGACAAGTCCTATGAATGTGAGCTTACTCTTGTCTCTTCCCTCCCGACCCCACCTCCATCAATATTGATTTAAATGTTTCTCCTGATTAATGGAAAGCTCCAGAAACTCTCTTTGGGGATTCAAAGGGCTCTTCTTACTTCAAGCTAAAGATATTTATTCCATTGGTTTAAATAAACATTTTTTAAGGAAAGCATTTATTGCATGCATTTTAGATTTCTTATAAAATATACATAAAAAGGCACCTTAAAATCATCTGTTGATAAATAATGGTGCACTCAGGTAAAATTTTAGGCTATTGATCTTTTTTGATCTTCCTGTTTTTTCTAGTCAAATGAGTTTCCTTAAGGAATATTTAATTGATTTCCTCTGGTTTTATTCTCCTTTTCAATTAGATTGTTTTCCTTGTCTGCAAAAAAGTCAATAGGAGAGATGGATGTGGATACACAGTTTCCAGAGAAAATGAGCCAAATGAAAGGACCCTATCTTATTCTTCCTTTGTACCTGCAGCATCTAACGTAGTGCTTGATGCATAATGTAGTTCAATAAATATTTGTTGAAGTGAACAAGCTGTACAAGGAGGTCATGCATAAGATCTACTGAAACAACATGTTATTGTACTTGAAGGAATAGGTACATGGAGAACATTAATGTCATGACTCAGAAACTTAGAACATCAAGTTCTGGTCTAATACCAAGATGAGGAAAGATTCTGGCTCATGTTTCTAGCTGTGCTACCACGTCATTTAACTCCATTATGGAATAGTAATGCCAAACCATTTATTTATTTATTTATTTTCCTCTACCATACCCACAAAATAATGTTAGCACATCAGAAGAAAGGATTATTTGGGTCAGATACTCCTATTTTTGCCCTGAATTCTCTCAAACACAGATACTAAACTATTAAAATTATGAACAGTACATTAAAATAGAGATTCATAAAAGATGCTAATTATGTAATGCTAAGTAAAAACAATCAGCATAGTATTCTATGATTATAAATTTATTTAGCAAAGACCAAAATTTGAAATTCTATTCTATATGTTAAAATACTGAAATCTGATGCATGATAATAGAACTGCCATATTGAACCTATCAAGAATTCATTTACATGAGGGGATAAGTCACTTGAAATATTAGTTATTTTATCCTGAGAAAACTTGTGCCTGACTCTAAACGGAAAGCTGCTATTAAAAAGGAGGAATATTTACTAAATCTTTTATTGAGGCATTAGGAGCACAGGACATGTTAATATTTAGAAGAGTGTAGCAGCAGCGGCGATGACTAGGACATTTCGTCTCTATCTAGAGTTATTGTTGGTACTCATTGGAATATGAAATAGACACTGAGCTGTGAGAGGGGATTGTTCCTGTGGGACATGTATTTTGAGGACATCACAGCAGCATCTCAGCTTTGTTAGTGCCTAAGGCAGGCTATCAAAAGTCATGGGAATGAAAACAATGGTGGCATAGGCATTCTCAGACGGAATCAAAACTACGAGCCAATACTGCCAAGGAAGAAAATGATAGAATCTAAATGGAAGCAAGAAGACTATTTCATATATACACTTGAAACACTTCCTGCATAAAACAGAACAAGATGAGAAGGGATCTGAAGAGACTAGAGGTCCTAAATAATTAGGCAGGGGTGATCCCTAGAAAGACATTTTGATATATTATTCTGACAATAGCATGATAAGAAAAAACATAAATGATATTAACACATGCTTTTAAAATACATGGGAAATAAATTTTAGAATTAATTACATTAAAGCAATAACAATATGCATGCCATGGTGCTGAATTTACATGTATTTCTTTCTGTTTTGCAGACTTTTTTTGTATAGTACTTGCTTGTATTATATTCTTTAAAGAAACCAGTATAGGTAGTCAAAACTACTCTGGTCCCAATAATTTATGTTCTGACTACTTCAGAGTCTCATTTCTATTTTCATTTGTCTCTCCATCCCATTATCCCATCTTAAAAGGATGTTTCCTGAGCACATGAAATTCTAAGTGTGAACTTTGGACCAGATTCAAGGTACAAAGTATTAGTTCCTTCTCTGGATTGATGGTAAGGAGATGATCATTGTTAGCTTTCAAACTTCTATTCAAAAACTAAATATGCTATGGACTCCAGTCAGAACACAGATATCTCTCTTAGATCACTTTTTTAAACTCTCTCTTGCCCTGCTTTGCACATTAGTAGCAACCCTGTTTTGGAGAAGGCAATGGCACCCCACTCCAGTACTCTTGCCTGGCAAATCCCGTGGATGGAGGAGCCTGGTAGGCTGCAGTCCATGGGGTTGCTAGGAGTCGGACGTGACTGAGAGACTTCACTTTCACTTTTCACTTTCATGCATTGGAGAAGGAAATGGCAACCCACTCCAGTGTTCTTGCCTGGAGAATCCCAGGGACGAGGGAGCCTGGTGGGCTGCTGTTTCTGGGGTCGAACAGAATTGGACACGACTGAAGCGACTTAGCAGCAGCAGCAGCAGCAACCCTATTTAAGCCTTAAAAAATGAATTTAGTTGTTATACAGAGTTTGCTCACTACAAATTAAATTTTTAAATGTAAGGTCTGAAATAGTGCTTATTTGACTTTTTTAAAAACACATGAAATTATGCAGCTGACCCTTTCCTGTAATATAAGCAAAGCGGTGCTTGTCTGGTGAAGGTAAAGATTCAGGAGACTTAACATGAATGCATAAATCTTGTCATCAGGTGATTCAGAACATCTTTAAATAACTATATGTGTGTCTGTCAGAATAGTGAGATTATGTATGTTTAGGTGTGGGGATGGTGTGGAGTTAAGGAAACAAATATTGAAGATGTTACACCTTATGCCTAAAACACTTTACCATCAGGGATGTGTTTTCAAACATAGAAAGTCCCATTTACCATCCCTGCTGTATTTGAGGACAAACTCAGTTGGCAAAAGAAAAACAGGTAAAGCCAAAATAATTTCTAAAGACTATAAAATTTTGAATACCTTATTAGAAACCCGAAATATTAAACTCAACTGCATGCAAAAGGCTATTTCATTCTGTTTTATTTTCTGTTTTTCCTCCACCTCTTTTGGAGTACCAAATTATCTTCCCCTCCCCTAGAGCCCATTTTTTGAGACTTAAATGATAATTTAATAAGAAATTTTCAGTGGAAACTCTGTTCAAGGCAGAATTCTAATCACCAGCATAAAACAAAAACAAGACTGCTCTTTTGGTGCTTTGCAATCTAGTGAATTTAGATGGAAAATAACAAACAAATAATTACTTTAAGACATGACAATTGCTGGAAAGGAAATAAAGGAGAATAAGGGCAGGGGAGAAAATCATGATTTTAGAAAATCAATATTTAATATCATGATCTCTCTAACATGGTAGTTTTGATCAGAGATGTGGAAGAAGTGACATCCAACCACCAAGGTCAGAATATTTTAGGCGCAGAGAGTTAATGCCTGGAAATAAGCACATGCTGAAATAGAAGGAGGCCATTGTGGATGTAGTAAAAAGAAAAAGGGCAAGAGTACTAGATCAGGTGAGAGGTGATGGTGGCTTGGACTAAGATCATAAAAATGGAAGTGATGTCAAGGACTTGAATTCTGAATGAGTAGGTAAATACAGATTCTAGCTGAAGACCCAGTCCCCGGCCACTCCATTATTTGGAGGTTGGAAAAATGAGGAAGAACCAAAAAAAGAGACTAAAAAGCAGTATTTATTGAGAAAGGGGGAAAAAAAGAAAATGATATCTTTGATGCTGATAAAGAAAACAAGGAGGTAGTGATCAAATGTAGCAAAAGCTGAAGAGATTATTAAGGACTGGAAAATGAAGACCATTGAACTTGGCAACATGGAATCCATTAATAGCTTTGAAAAGAGAATCTTCACAGAATAGTGAGAGCAAAGCTTATTTGTGGAGACTTTTAAAACGAGTGGGAGAGTCAAAAAGGGAGAGAGCGATATGTACACCCATGGCTGATTCATGTCAATATATGGCAAAAACCACTACAATATTGTAAAGTAATTAACCTCCAATTAAAATAAATAATTTAATTTAAAAAAGTATTTGAAAATGTTTAAATGACAGGTATTTTATTGGTTAGGCTCAGATATTACCATATAAATCTGAAATAAATATTTTGAAAGAAAATGAGTGAGACAATAAAGTACAATAATGAACAAATGAATATGTGTTTGTGTGTCTTGAAACACATTCTTGAGAAAATGTCTGTGTATGTCTGTAAATGGGAGCAGACAAGGGGAGAACTTACTAGGTAGATTGGATTGTGGAGTCAGAAGAGGTTCTTTTTTGAGGTGGGAACCATTATATAACTTTATATTCTGATGTGAGCAGTACAGTAGAGAAGAAAAAAAAAATCATCTATAACAGAGAGAAAGAGGGAAGCCAGTTGGAAAATGCATATCCAGGAGTATGCATAAAGGGCTGAAATCCAGGCCATTAGGTAGAGGAATTGGTTTTAGGCACATGATCCTTTCTTTTTCTTTTTAACAGGAAAAAGGACAGATACACATGGTTGAGTATGTAGGTAGGTTAACTGACTTGGTAATTTGCCTTGAGGTAGGAGGGCAGAAATCTAAAAGGTTCTTATCTGATGTCTCCTGTTTGCTCAATGACAAAAGGAACAAGGATATCAGGTGAAAAGGAGAGAGGAAATGTTGGAGGCTCAAGGAGGTAGTGATAAAACTTTTACCAGAATTGAGTGATTATCAGGTATTGAAAGGAAAGGAAATGAGCAAAGGAGCTGATAGACTTCCTCACCAGTAAATACAGATCCTCAGAAAGGACTCCTCATAAACTGTATTCCAGTCACATGGAATTCTTTTCTTACTCCTCAAATATATCAAACATTAAGGTCTTTGAAAATTCTGGTGTCTTGATATGAGAACTATCTAACTTTTTAAAAATAATGTATATTTTTACAGTACATAATTTTCTTTTATTTATTTTTTTAAATATACATTATTTTTAAAAAGTTAGATAGTTCTCATATTATTATTATTATTATTGGCTGTACTGTATGGCATGAGGGATCTTAGTTCTCTGACCAGGAATTGAACCTGGGCCCCCTGCCTTGGGAGTACAGAGTCTTGGCCACTGGACCACCAGGGAAGTCCCAAGAACTATATAACTTTTAATCATTTTTTAAACCTCAATTTAAATTCCAGGAAGTACTCTTTGTACTTGCTCCTACCATAGCAATTATCATATCATATTGTACAAACTTCTTTGCTTTCTCCAACTGCTTGTATATTCTTCATATGATGGCATTACATCTCCAGTTACTATGGGGAAAATACTGCACATTATAAAATTACAAATATCTGTTATTACATGCAGCTGATTTTGTTGCATTTTCTCCCTCTCACCAAAATTTAATTCAGTGAGTACCTACAAATTTGCAAGGTAAATTTGTATTTAAAATTGTATGTTGTTTTTAAAATTGGAAACTATTAGAAGCACTTTTACTTCAACTTCATGACTGGTAACACTGAACAGAGGAGAGTACAAGTTACAATAGTCATTTGAAAAATGCATATGTCCACTGTGGTGTATGGAGATTTGAGAAAACAACAGCAACAATAATAACAACAGAAACTAGGAAGTAAGAAAGCAGTAATAAAGAGTATATAATTCCTAAACTTTAAAAGTTCATTTTTGGGTTTAATTATTTCTGAAGAGATTAAAATTAAGTACAATTCATCTTCTGGCTGAGATTTTTTTAATAGTGTTCCATAATTAACTCAAGCCTGTTATTCAAACTTTGACTGTCATCCAAATATAAAGGTATAATTTAGATGGATAGAAACAGACTTTGCAAGAAAACAATGTAACAATAAAAGCCATTATTTTCTTATTTTATTCAATGTCAGGAAAGTATAATAGAAAAAATCTGTCACTTTTGATGGAGAAGAGAGTGTAATTAAATTTAGTCCTACTTGAGAACTTTGTTTCAATTTGATTTTCAGTTAACCAAAGCTCATTGTTTAGTTTAAGAGCTTGTAAATTTGGTTGTCTTATCTGCATAAAGGGATACATTTGAAGTACCACACCTGATTTTAAAATATATTTTCAGTTCTCTCTGATCTGTATTATAATTTTACTTAAAGCTGATTCTCTTTTAAAAAGGAGAAATTTTTTTTTTTTGCACATTTATTGTTTTCCTTTTTCAGGCAGCTTATATTTTGGGTTTTTATACTGTGGATTGTACCTGTGTGATGTGTACAATAGCAGTTTCTTTGAGAATTCCTGTTTCTAACTTATGTGTGTGTGTATGTGTATATTGCTGAACAAGATGGAGGATGCAAAGCTACCCCATTTATTGTTGAAAGATCTTGCTTTTTTCATTATGATATGATAGAAAGTACCAGAAACTGATTAAAAACAACAACAACAACAACAAAACTTAAAAATGATAAAAATGAACTTACAACACAGAGAGAGAAAAAAAACTCATGGTTGCCAGGGAAAATGGATAGTTAAGGACTTAGGGAAGGTCATGTGTACACTGCTACATTTATAATGGATTACCAACAAAAACTTATTGAGTAGCACATGGGACTCTGCTCAGTGTTATGTGCCAGCCTGGATGGGAGAGGGGGTTTGGGAGAGAATCAGTTCAGTTCAGTTCAGTTCATGCAGTCGTGTCTGACTCTTTGCTACCCCATGGACTGCAACACGCCAGGCCTCCCTGTCCATCACCAACTCCCGAAGCTTATTCAAACTCATGTCCACTGAGTCAGTGATACCATCCAACCATCTCATCCTCTGTCATCCCCTTCTCCTCCCACCTTCAATCTTTTCCAGCATCAAGGTCTTTTCCAGTGAGTCAGTTCTTCGCATTAGGTGGCCAAAGTATTGGAGTTTCAGCCTCACCATCAGTCCTTCCAATGAATATTCAGTACTGATTTCCTTTAGGATGGATGGTTTGGATCTCCTTGCAGTCCAAGGGACTCTCAAGAGTCTCCTCCAACATCACAGTTTAAAAGCAACAGCTTTCTTTATGGTCCAACTCTCACATCCATACATGACTACTGGAAAAACCATGGCTTTTACTATTTGGATCTTTGTTGGTAAAGTAATATCTCTGCTTTTAAATATGCTGTCTAAGTTAGTCATAGCTTTTCTACCAAGGAACAGGCATCTTTTAATTTCATGGCTGCAGTCACCATCTGCAGTGATTTTGGAGCCCAGAAAAATAAAATAAATAAATAAATAAAGTCTCTCACTGTTTGCATTGTTTACCCATCTATTTGCCATGAAGTGATGGGACCAGATGCCATGATCTTCATTTTTTGAATGTTGAGTTTTAAGCCAATTTTTTCACTCTCCTCTTTCACTTTCATCAGGAGACTTTTAGTTCCTCCTCCCTTTCTGCATATCTGAGGTTATTGATATTTCTCCCAGCAGTCTTGATTCAGCTTGTGTTTCATCCAGCCCAGCATTTCACATAACGTACTCTGCATGTAAATTAAATAAGCAGGGTGACAATATACAGCCTTGATGTACTCCTTTCCCAATTTGGAACCAGTCTGTTGTTCCACATCTGGTTCTAACTGTTGCTTCTTGACCTGTATACTGATTTCTCAGGAGGCAGGTCAGGTAGTCTGATATTCCCATCTCTTTAAGAATTTTCCACAGTTTGTTATGGAAATACAAAACCTATGAGAATGCTATACCCCAATACAAAATGCTTTTGGTGTTAAAAGTATATAAGTAAATAAATAAAAAAAAAGCTGTATCTCTAATAGATAATCCAGAAAGACTTGATTTTAAGCAGAGGGAGCTTTATTCAACCTTCTGCAGTAACTTCCATGGCAAAGAATCCCTAAAACAAGAGATATGCTGTATGTACACTTAATAATTGAATCAGGCAATGTTACAGTGACAAGAAGCACAAAACTGGAGATTAAAGAAAAGAAAAGGAAAAAAATCCCAGAAATTAAGTCATACAAACTTGCACCCACAAAATGCACAGCTTATGGGGAAAAGGATGCCAGGGATAGCAGCCACATATCCTGTTTTAATCTGAAAGATATGTATACCCTAACTTACTCCAGAATGCATGATCTGGGGGGAATCTTGTAAATTATAGCATTTTCATAGAAAACAATCCGTACTCCATAATGAAATCTAATGTGGAGTTCTTCCAGGCTTAGAAAATAAAGGTAAATCATGAAGACCCTTTGAGGCCATAGAATCTGAGACTAGAATCCACAAGAAACTGATATTGAAACTGCTAAGTGATATTTTGGGGGCTCCAAGGAGCTCTGGTTCTTTATGTCTCAGTGCAGAAATTCAGTAGAGACAAAATGATAGATAAGAAGTGATTTATTAGAATACGACGCTTCTAAAGTCTTGCAAATGGACAGGAGAGCCATTGTATTGCCCCAGGTACTTAGTGAGTTACATTTTTATAACCAAAGGGAAAGAGGAAAGAGTGAAAAGACCTTCTCCTTCCTTGTTCTTCCAGTCTTCCATCATTAACTCCTCCTACATGTTGGGCAGGGGAGGTTTGAAAAAATTATTTGAGGCCTTGGTATAATGAGCGTCTTTCTCTTTGAAACGTCACCTTTCCCTGAATTATTGTTTTGTGTGTGCAGAGAGCATGTCCTTGGGGTCATTAACTTGTTGAGGTCTTTGGGCAAGCTGTAGGCCTTATTTATCCACTATTGTTATATTGTCTTGAGGCATGACTTGTGGCTTCATTGTATGGTTTTGTTGCTAAGCAAGTTAGCTTGGTTTTGTTTTTAGGCAAGCCTGTCTGGCTTTGATGCTAAGTGACTTGCCCTGCTTTATGAGCCAAGCAAGCCAACATTGTTTCAGGATTTTCCCATTGCTTTCTTGAATTATGCTTTCGTTTCCCATAGCCCCTTTAAATTTTTTCTCTGGTTTCAACCCCCTAGTGGGATTTCTGAACTGTTTGATTATGCTACTCAGTCCCTATCAATATGATGCAATTTGACCTAATGTTAGAATCAGACTATTGGATCCAAAGGAAAGAAACATATTTATTATTTAGCAAATATTCATTGTGCATGTATTATGTTTCAAATATTACTCTAGACACTAGGAGTAAAGCAATGAATGAGACAGACCAGGTCTCTACCCTCATGAAACATTCAAAAGGTGGGTGGAGATGGACAAGAAATAAAAATCAGAAGGTAACAAGTTTTCTGAAGAAAATAAAACAGGATAATATAAGAACTGATTAAATGGACGTTTCTGGGGGAAGGTCTTTCTGGTGATTTGAGCTTAATAGAGAATGACAAACACAATCCAGAAGGAAAAGGGCCTATGGCTAAGAATACAGGAAATGCAAAGACAGAAATGAGAAAGAGCTTGAAGAGTTACATAAACAGAGAAATTCAGTATGTCTAAACTATAGAGATAATTCAGAGAAGGCAATGGCACCCCACTCCAGTACTCTTGCCTGGAAAATCCCGTGGACAGAGGAGCCTGGTGGGCTGCCGTCCATGGGGTCGCGAAGAGTCCGACACGACTGAGCGACTTCACTTTCATTTTTCACTTTCATGCATTAGAGAAGGAAATGGCAACCCACTCCAGTGTTCTTGCCTGGAGAATCCCAGGGACGGGGGAGCCATTTATGGGGTCGCACAGAGTCGGACACGACTGAAGTGACTTAGCATAGCATAGAGATAATTGGAAGAGTAGTCAGGAATGACATCATGCAAGAGAAGAGGATGTAGAGTGGGATACTCTGTGGAATGCAACCAGAACTTAAGGGATGCAATGTAACCTGATTAATTTTTTTCAAAGATCATTCAGACCCGCAGGAGGGGAGTGGATTACATGGGCACATAATGAAAACAGGAAAACTATTTAGAATAGTCCAGTAGTTGGGTGATGGGGATTTGATTTTAGGCACAGAGATGAAGAAACTTGAAACTTGCTCTAAACATTTTTATCACCACATAATCTTCTCTAATTTTCAAACTGCATCCATGGTTCTCTTTCACTTTTAACTTTCATTTGGATGGGCAAAAGCCCTTGTTAAGCACATATTATACAATCTGATTCCATATATGAGATATGTGAATATTGATGCATATAACTTTTGAATAAGATGTGATCAGTGTCTCAGTTCATTTTCACTTGATCTTAGCCAAAAGGCCGAGAAGCAGTTCCATGCATTTTCAAATTGATATGCTAGTTTCTTTTAATTAATCTGTGCTGAAGGACCGTTAAACACAAACTATTTGCTTATTTGGCTGCATTGGGTGTTGGTTAGGGCATGCAGGATATGCATTGCATCATGTGGACTTTTCGTTGTATTGAATAGACTCTCCAGTTGTGGCAGATCAGTAGTTGCAGCATGCAGGCTTAGTTGCCCCAAGGCATGTGGGATCTTAGTTCCCCAACCAGGCATCAAACCCATATCCCCTGCATTGAAAGACAGATTTTTAACCTCTGGACAATCAAGGACATCCCAAACATAAATACCTATGATGGTTGTTCTTTGGATTTTAGAGAATAATGACATAACTATTACATATAACAGTGAAATAACACAGTGTGGTATTATTGACTATTTCTAGTCACTGTGAGATTTAAAACTACTAAGTGACAAAAGAGGTGTTTATTTCCTTGTATTGCTTTATGATACTGGCATAACTTTATCACCAAGCAGTCATTTTGCCCCATATCTGTGAACCCATCGATCTATGGCAGCGAATTCTAATGGAGATGGCCTCAAACAGGCAGAGCAGCAGCAGCTCTTGGGAAGGAGCAGTAGGTCTTGGACTCGCTTTTGGAAAGAACCTGACAAGTGCATGTCTGCCCCCAGTTGATCTGTCAATTTAGATCACTGATGCCAAAAACCAGAAAGGCAAAGTTATTAGAAAATCTTGAGTAAATTAGAAAGATATCCTCCAGCCACAAGTTCTCTTATCCTTCAGCACAGGAAGCTAATGTTCCAGGAGTTTAGCTATTGAGCTGGTAAAGAAGATGTCACACCCCAAAGTCCATGGGGAACCAGGTCAAGTTGAATTCACAGAACACACCATTAAATGCTTTCTTTTAAAGATACAGTCCCTGAGAGAAACTTTTTTTGCAATTTATAAAAAAACAACAATCTCACTGAAAAGCCGTAAGTGCCTTTCTTTTTCTTTTTTTATAACCATCTAGTTTCATATAGCGATCTGCAATATGAGTTGATACTAAAATATCAAATATCAATTAGGTGATGAAAGTAAAATCCAATAAATAAATGCAATCATTAAAGTTTCTACTGTCCCTTTTTTTTTTTTAATCTTTGGTTGTGGTATAACAATGTCATAGTGATGTTTTTTCTCCTGTCAGAGAATGGCTGTACTTGCTTTTCAGTGATTCTTTTTTGTTCAATGATATATATCCTCTGTATTCAAAAACTGTGATAACAAATGAACTATATTATAAGAAATTTAATATAATACCCTGTATCTTTGGGTAGAATAGATTAGAGTATTTGTAATGTGATTTCATAGGTAGTTTGATGAAACAGTATTTCGTTTGAGGAAAACTTGTGCTTGCTAGAAAAGGATGATTTACTGGATACACAAATGAGATGACTATTCTTACTTTATTTCCCTCATCGTTATACTAGCCATATTGAAATGGGAATTCTAGGGCTACAGTCTTTGAATTTAGAGAAGCAGTTATTATCTTTCTTTGATGGAAATGTTAGGAGGTAGCATAAAATTTTTTCCCTCTTTTGAAAAGAACAAAATGCTGAAAAGTTACCTGGTTTATTAACACTTAAGTCACACAGAAGCTCAAACTTTCAAGGACTAAATATGGACCTGGGGATAATTCCTGAAAGAATTCTACCTTGGACAAAGAAAATGACTGAGATCACATCTACAGGATTCACTTTAACAGGTGCAAAAATAAAGTCATGTAAGAAGAAACTCTTGTCTGGGTTACCTCCTCTGGAAGTAGGATATGAATAGCAAAAGAAACTAGTAGAAGATATGGGGGAAATGTTGAAGAGACAAAGAGTTAAAGACCAAGTTAGAGTAGAAATAGCTGTGGAATTTTTTCTTACAAAGACAATGGAAGCAAAGGGGCTTATTGCTGTATGCTAATCCCAATCTCTTGGCTTATTCTGTGTCTGTTCTCTATGTTCTAATAAAGCTTTGTTGATATACTTACCACTTCACACCATATTATTGGCTGACCTCCCTCTCCAATCACATTAGAAGCATAAGAACAAACAGGGAGACTCTTATTTCTTTATTCCCCGTGCCTAGCACAAGATCTAGAATATATCATTTGTCAACTCTCTGTCAAATGAAGGAACCAGGTTCAGTACCATGTGATCTCAAGAGAGATGAAGTAACTAAGTAAACATTCAAAACCAAAATAAGTATTACTCTAGACTAAAATCTGAGATAATATGGAAGCACACACAGTTGGTATAATTCTAATTAAACACAAAGATATTTGACACTATTTAGCCTATATGTAAATGATGCTTTATAGAAAATGATAATTTCACATTAGATATTTTGAAATATTTAAAATATTTTTAATGCTTTTAGGTAACTTTATTGATTCCTAATTGGATGCTAGTGATCTAGAACTCAAGAAATCCATGAGAACCAATGCCTAGAGTGTTCTGGACCTGGACTAAATTTGAGTTTATGGGTGAGTGTTAGATGGTACCACTTTTGGGACAGGAAAGCTACCAACCCTGGGAAACAAGACAGAGCCTGACATCTCACATCACAGTTCTTTAGCATTAACTGGTTTATTACTGACAATTCTGTTTACTGAAATTCTGAACTTTGTTACCAGGGAAAGAAAGCTGCTGAACATTGCATCTGCAAATCAGGGTTTGCCCCAAGGTGAATCTAGATGTTTAGAAGAGATATATATTGAAAGGTAGAGATGAACATCACAACTTGATTAGGAAATATACATTAAAGAAAAGTACAGACACCTAAGATAAACCAACTGCTATTGTTATCTGAATGTATTTATCTGTGTATAAAATCTTAGATTCAAATAAAATATCTGTAAATATGGGACTTGGTGATTAATGGGCAGGTAAATGGGAAGCTAAAAGGATTTCAAGAAAAAGGAAAGTGAGAACGTTGAGCCTAAGTTTTCAGGCTTCATCTTTCAAAGGATGACAGAATTATAATCTGTGTTGCTATTAGAAGGCAAGATAGAAGGCAGATGAGTGAGAGTATTAGAATTTCTATCTTAGCCCAGAAATGATATTCAAGAACTTTTACCCAAGAGGATTTTTTGTTGTTGTTTATAGGATAATAAAGTTATTTCTCACTTTCATCTTTAGTGACTGTGGGATAGAGAACTGAGAACTGGTGGGAGTGATTGAAGAGTGAAAAAGAAAATTCATCTTCTCATTTGTGTCAAGCTAGATTCCTTAACTCATGCTTCTTTCCCTCTTATGTCTAGTCTTGCTTTTGAATGTTTGCCCATAGGGAAATGGAAAATACAGATAATTTTTATTTTAATCAACTTGAGAAACAAAATTGATTTGCTTAAGATCAATTAAATTAAACAATAGGTTGGGAAGAATTTTATGTGCTCTAAAAGCTGATGCTGATGCTAAGAATATTAAGAATGTTGAAAGTTTCTAAAATTATTTCAGTTTAAAGCTAAATATAAGTCATATGAAAAATTAACTGTCAAAAGTTATAATATCCTTTAACTAATGTTTTCCTTAGAAGAAAATAATTCCAAGGGCTAGAAATAAGATTCTGGCTTTAACAGTATGACTAACAATAAATCACAATGTAGATTTATCTTCATTAAACTTTGCAAATTTTTTTTTTCTGAAAGATACCTGACTTTAACACAATAAAATTTTAGCTATTTAATTCTTGTAACTGCTGTTAAATGTTTTCTATATTCAGAGAAAAATTAATATGTATGCTGTTAATATTGTGAAATATTGAATAATATGAAATATGAACTCATCAAAGAATTATGTACACAAAATGTCATCAACTTTTGTTTAGTTATATTTTCTTTAATTATAGGTAAGATCTACTTTTAAAAATCTATTAATGCAAAGTTTTTATGCATAGTGGTAGTAATACTCTAATTGGAATAATGTAATGTCATTTTACTACAAGATTTATATTGAAAAGGTATATATATAGAAGAAAAATAGAAAGGAATTTTTAAGGTTAATCAAGTTGTTAAAGAAACAAATATGAATTTATAGGCTCTTACCAAGTTTATTTTCTGTTTGCATAGTCTCTTACTCAGTTCAGGTCAGTCACCAAGTCGTGCCCGACTCTTTGAGACCCCATGGACTACAGCACACCTAGCCACTTGAATAGACCTAATTTGGTGACAATCAATCTACTAGTTAAGAGTTGTAACCACATAGTTGAAATTTGGATTTTAGATTAAAAAGAATCCAGAGGTTAACTCTCTAAAATGTTCCTATCTTCAGGCCTTGAGGGATTATAATTATGCCAGGGATATCACTTTGCTGACAAAGTTCCATGTAGTCAAAGCTATGGTTTTTCCAGTAGTCATTATGGATGTGAAAGTTGGACCATAAAGATGGCTGAGTGTCAAAGATTTCATGATTTTGAATTGTGGTGCTGGACAAGACTCCTGAGAGTCCCTTGGACTGCAGGGAGCACAAATCAGTCAATCCTCAAGGGAAATCAACCCTGAATATTCACTGGAAGGACTCATGCTGAAGCTGAAGTTCCTATACTTTGGACATCTAATGTGTAGAGCAGATTCATTGGAAAAGACCTCGATGCTAGGAAAGATTGAAGACACCAAAGGAGAAGTGGGCAGCAGAGGATGAGATTGTTAAAATCACAGACTCAATGGACATGAATTTGAGCAAACTTTGGGAGGTAATGGAGGACAGAAGAGCCTGGCATGCTGCAGTCCATGAGGTCGCAGAGGTCGGATACGACATAGTGACTGAACATCAACAATAGAAGTTAAACGGGTAAAGAACACTTCATTCTAGGCTATTACTATGGGGGATAGAGCTCAGAGTAGAGCTCAGATAGAGCAGTGTGAACTCAACTCTACTGAAATCAAAGGTTAGAGAATTTTAAGAGACTCAGGGAATAAACACCAACTGTATTGGTTAATTGACACTTCCCCAATAAAAAGTAAACTTTTTCTTTTTTTTTAATTTAATTTTATTTTTTAACTTTACAATATTTTATTGGTTTTGCCATATATCAACATGAATCTGCCACAGGTATACCTGTGTTCCCCATCCTGAACCCTCCTTCCTCCTCCCTCCCTGTACCATCCCTCTGGGTCGTCCCAGTGCACCAGCCCCAAGCATCCAGTATCCTGCATCGAACCTGAACTGGTGACTTGTTTCATATATGATATTATACATGTTTCAATGCCATTCTCCCAAATCATCCCATCCTCTCCCTCTCCCACAGAGTCCAAAAGACTGTTCTATACATCAGTGTCTCTTTTGCTGTCTCGTATACAGGGTTATTGTTACCATCATTCTAAATTCCATATGTATGCGTTAGTATACTATATTGGTGTTTTTCTTTCTGGCTTACTTCACTCTGTATAATAGGCTCTAGTTTCATCCACCTCATTAGAACTGATTCAAATGTATTCATTTTAATGGCTGAGTAATACTCCACTGTGTATATGTACCACAGCTTTCTTATCCATTCATCTGCTGATGGACATCTAGGTTGCTTCCATGTCTTGGCTATTATAAACAGTGCTTCAGTGAACATTGGGGTACACGTGTCTCTTTCAATTCTGGTTTCCTCAGTGTGTATGCCCAGCAGTGGGATTGCTGGGTCATATGGCACTTCTATTCTCAGTTTTTTAAGGAATCTCCACACTGTTCTCCATAGTGGCTGTACTAGTTTGCATTCCCACCAACAGTGTAAGAGGGCTCCCTTTTCTCCACAGCATCTCCAGCATTTATTGCTTGTAGACTTTTAGATCACAGCCATTCTGACTGGCGTGAAATGGTACCTCATAGTGGTTTTGATTTGTATTTCTCTGATAATGAGTGATGTTGAGCATCTTTTCATGTGTTTGTTATCCATCTCTATGTCTTCTTTGGAGAAATGTCTATTTAGTTCTTTGGCCCATTTTTGATTGGGTCATTTATTTTTCTGGAATTGAGCTGCAGGAGTTGCTTGTATATTTTTGAGATTAATTCTTTGTCAGTTGCTTCATTTGCTATTATTTTCTCCTATTCTGAAGGCTGTCTTTTCACCTTGCTTATAGTTTCCTTTGATGTGCAGAAGCTTTTAAGTTTCATTAGGTCCCATTTGTTTATTTTTGCTTTTATTTCCAATATTCTGGGAGGTGGGTCATAGAGGATCCTGCTGTGATTTATGTCGGAGAGTGTTTTGCCTATGTTCTCCTCTAGGAGTTTTATAGTTTCTGGTCTTACGTTTAGATCTTTAACCCATTTTGAGTTTATTTTTGTGTATGGTGTTAGAAAGTGTTCTAGTTTCATTCTTTTACAAGTGGTTGGCCAGTTTCCCCAGCACTACTTGTTAAAGAGATTGTCTTTAATTCATTGTATATTCTTGCCTCCTTTGTCAAAGGTGACCATAGGTGTGTGGGTTTATCTCTGGGCTTTCTATTTTGTTCCATTGATCAATATTTCTGTCTTTGTGCCAGTACCATACTGTCTTGATGACTGTGGCTTTGTAGTAGAGCCTGAAATCAGGCAGGTTGATTCCTCCAGGTCCATTCTTCTTTCTCAAGATTGCTTTGGCTATTAGAGGTTTTTTTGTATTTCCATACAAATTGTGAAATTATTTGTTCGAGCTCTGTGAAGAATACCATTGGTAGCTTGATAGGGATTGCATTGAATCTATAAATTGCTTTGGGTAGTATATTCATTTTCACTATATTGATTCTTCCAATCCATGAACATGGTATATTTCTCCATCTATTAGTGTCCTCTTTGATTTCTTTCACCAGTGTTTTATAGTTTTCTATATATAGGTCTTTAGTTTCTTTAGGTAGATATATTCCTAAGTATTTTATTCTTTTCATTGCAATGGTGAATGGAATTATTTCCTTAATTTCTCTTTCTATTTTCTCATTATTAGTGTATAGGAATGCAAGGGATTTCTGTGTGTTGATTTTATATCCTGCAACTTTACTATATTCATTGATTAGTTTTAGTAATTTTCTGGTGGAGTCTTTAGGGTTTTCTTTGTAAAGGATCATGTCATTTGCAAACAGTGAGAGTTTTACTTCTTCTTTTCAATTTGGATTCCTTTTATTTCTTTTTCTGCTCTGATTGCTGTGGCCAAAACTTCTAAAACTATGTTGAATAGTAATGGTGAAAGTGGGCACCCTTGTCTTGTTCCTGACTTTAGAGGAAATGCTTTCAATTTTTCACCATTGAGGATAATGTTTGCTGTGGGTTTGTCATATGTAGCTTTTATTATGTTGAGGTATGTTCCTTCTATCCTGCTTTCTGGAGAGGTTTTTTTTTTTTTTTTGTATCATAAATGGATGTTGAATTTTGTCAAAGGCTTTCTCTGCCTCTATTGAGATAATCATATGGTTTTTATTTTTCAATTTGTTAATGTGGTGTATTACATTGATTGACTTGCGGATATTGAAGAATCCTTGCATCCCTGGGATAAAGCCCACTTGGTCATGGTGTATAATCTTTTTAATGTGTTGTTGGATTCTGATTGCTAGAATTTTGTTAAGGATTTTTGCATCTATGTTCATCAGTGATATTGGCCTGTAGTTTTTGTTTTTTTTTTGTTTTTTTTTTCTTTTTTGTGGCATCTTTGTCAGGTTTTGGTACTAGGGTGATGGTGGCCTCATAGAATAAGTTTGGAAGTTTACCTTTCTCTGCAATTTTCTGGAAGAGTTTGAGTAGGATAGGTGTTAGCTCTTCTGTAAATTTTTTGCTTCAATTCAGCTGTGAAGCCGTCTGCACCTGGGCTTTTGTTTGCTGGAAGATTTCTGATTACAGTTTCAATTTCTGTGCTGTGATGGGTCTGTTAAGATTTTCTATTTCTTCCTGGTCCAGTTTTGGGAAGTTTTACTTTTCTAAGAATTTGTCCATTTCTTCCACGTTGTCCATTTTATTGTCATATAATTGCTGATAGTAGTCTTTTATGATCCTTTGTATTTCTGTGTTGTCTGTTGTGATCTCCCCATTTTCATTTCTAATCTTATTGATTTGATTTTTCTCCCTTTGTTTCCTGATGAGTCTGGCTAGTGGTTTGTCAATTTTATTTATCCTTTCAAAGAACCAGCTTTTCATAGGAAAGGAGTTTACATTTTGGAGTGAGGCTCTGACCCACCTAAGCCCACTGGACTCCTACCTTCCCAGATTCTGGGGGTTGGTTAGAAGCCCATCTCCTTGATGATTCAGTATCACAAGAATGCCTCCCAGTTGCTTAAGAAAAACAATCCTAGGGTACAAACTTGACAAGAGGCTATTTAAAGAGATTTACATCTCAAATAGGCAGAGAAAGAATTGTTAACTAAAAGTTTTCTAAAGTTCCCTAAGAAAAAAGAGGATCTCTGTATTCAGACTGCCTGGCCTTGTTAGGATTGGGGAGAGAAAGAGTGACAGTGAGATTGCCTGAGAGGCAGAAAGGAGCCTTTCTAACTTTAGGGCTTTCCTGGTGGCTCAGATGGTAACGCATCTGCCTGCAGTGTGGGAGATCTGGGTTCAATCTCTGGGTCAGGAAGATCCCCTGGAGAAGGGAATGGCAACCCACCCCAGTATTCTTGCCTGGAGAATCCCTCTTAGGCTACAGTCCATGGTGTCAAAAGAATCAGACATGACTGAGCAACTTTCACTTTCAAGTTTAATCAAACTGAGGGAAACATTATGATCACTCAGTCAAGCATCAGATTTGTAGGAAAAGCACAGAAGGAACTGCATCATTGATTTGGTTTTAGGTAGTTCATTTTTCTTTTTTTTAAGCACTGTGAAATGAAATAGCCATATCGATAAACAAGGATGTCACAGCCATCAGGGATTCCAGCCTTCCAAATATAAATTTCTGAGCCCAGGAAGAATAATAACAGCTATCCAGCGGCCATCAGACACTTCCCCCGGAAGCCCTGAGGAAGTCAGGGGAATGTGAGAAAGCACAGGAGATGGTCATCAGCCATATCTGCCACTCTCTGTGTGATCCAGGAATTAAGGATGTGACTAATCAAGAAGCAGAGTTTGGTCACAGATAGCTGAGATGCATATGAAACGAATGAATCAGTGAGCCCAGATGCTTGCATCCTTCCATACATAGAAGAGCACTAAATTCCTTAGTTTGAGATATCTGGTTTTCCTTAATTAGCAATAATATTCTGAAAGTCAGATTACCTCCCCTTCCTAACTGCCAAACTTCTACATAGCCTGACTTCTACCCAACTCCCCACTCCCCATCTCCCTCCCCAATCTCCTCACAGCAGTTTCTCAGTGTTACTTGAGATCCTGCCTCCCAGGCCTGAAGCCTTAAAAGAAAAGTTCCTACCAAATAAAACAACTCTCTACTTTCAGGTTGTGACTATTTTTTTAGTCAACAGTTTCAATTCAGTATGTACTCTATTAATGTGAATAAAATGATCCATATACATAATTCCATATAAATATATTTATTTAAATTTACTCATACATCTCTCCCTGTGTCATTCTTTTTGCATTTTTTTCTTCAAAGCCATTCTAGTAAAATGTTCCTTCTGGCTAAATGTCTTATTGTCTCAAAATGTTCTGTAGGGAGTTTCTACTGGTCGAAAAATCTCTCAATTTTGTTTGGATTTTTTTTTTTTTAATTTGAACCTATTTCTTGAAATATAGTTTTCTGCCATGTCTTGGTTCTTTGAATTGTTTGTCTTTTCAATTCTAAGATCTTTAGTGCTCTGTTAGTCTAGAATTAACTATAATGCATTAAGAAATTTGTTTATATGTATTTCTTCTATTTTGGACAACATTCTTTTTTTATTTTAAAGGTTTTTTAGAGAAATTTTATTTTTTTCTCTCTTTTTAAAAATTAATTAATTTATTTTAATTGGAGGCTAATTACTTTACAATATTGTAGTGGTTTTTTCCATACATTGACATGAATCAGCCATGGGTGTACATGGACAATATTCTTAAATGAAGTAAACTAGAGGGAAGTTCCTCATTCAACGTAACATTCTGCCTGACAACTAATTTGCAGATGTTGAGGGAGAAATCAGTTTGGAACTGCTGAAGCAGCTAGAATTTGGTCAGGGTAATAGAGGGGATGTAACTGCAAAGAAACACTGGGCTGGAAGAAGCACAAGCTGGAATCAAGATTGCCAGGAGAAATATCAATAAGCTCAGATATGCAGATGACACCACCCTTATGGCAGAAAGTGAAGATGAACTAAAAAGCCTCTTGATGAAGGTAAAAGAGGAGAGTGAAAAAGTTGGCTTAAAGCTCAACATTCAGAAAACAGAGATGATGGCATCTGGTCCCACGACTTCATGGGAAATAGATGGGGAAACAGTGGAAACAGTGTCAGACTTTATATTTTTGGGCTTCAAAATCACTACAGATGGTGATTGCAGCCATGAAATTAAAAGATGCTTACTCCTTGGAAGGAAAGTTATGACCAACCTAGATAGCATATTGAAAAGCAGAGACATTACTTTGCCAACAAAGGTCTGTCTAGTCAAGGCTATGATTTTTCCAGTGGTCATGTATGGATGTGAGAGTTGGACTGTGAAGAAGGCTGAGTGCTGAAGAATTGATGCTTTTGAACTGTGGTGTTGGAGAAGACTCTTGAGAGTCCCTTGGACTGCAAGGAGATCCAACCAGTCCATTCTGAAGGAGATCAGCCCTGGGATTTCTTTGGAGGGGATGATGCTGAAGCTGAAACTCCAGTACTTTGGCCACCTCATGCGAAGAGTTGACTCATTGGAAAAGACTCTTAATGCTGGGAGGGATTGGGGGCAGGAGGAGAAGGGGACGACAGAGGATGAGATGGCTGGATGGCATCACTGACACGATGGACGTGAGTGTGACTGAACTCCGGGAGTTGGTGATGGTCAGGGAGGCCTGGCGTGCTGCGATTCACGGGGTCGCAAAGAGTCCGACACGACTGAGCGACTGAACTGAACTGAACTGCAAAGACGGAGAGGGCAATGGCACCCAACTCCAAGCTCTTGCCTGAAAAATCCCATGGAGGGAGGAGCCTGATGGGCTGCAGTCAATCGGGTCACGAACAGTCGGAGACGACTGAACAACTTCACTTTCAGTTTTCACTTTCATGAATTGGAGAAGGAAATGGCAACCCACTCCAGTGTTCTTGCCTGGAGAATCCCAGGGACGGGGAAGCCTGGTGGGCCGCCGTCTATGCGGTCGCACTGAGTCGGACACGACTGAAGCGACTTAGCAGCAGCAACAGCAGCAGCAGCAGCAGTTCAAGGTGATTACTAGACCTAGAAGAGAGTAGCTGCTGGTCAGCTCAGATCTAAAAAGGAAATATTAGAGGTCATCAGTTCAGTTCAGTCGCTCAGTCATGTTCGACTCTTTGCGACCCCATGAATCGCAGCAAGCCAGGCCTCGCTGTCCATCACCAACTCCCGGAGTTCACTCAGACTCAAGTCCATCGAGTCAGTGATGCCATCCAGCCATCTCATCCTCTGTCATCCCCTTCTCCTCCTGCCCCCAATCCCTCCCAGCATCAGAGTCTTTTCCAATGAGTCAACTCTTCGCATGAGGCGGCCAAAGTACTGGAGTTTCAGCTTCAGCATTATTCCTTCCAAAGAAATCCCAGGGCTGATCTCCTTCACAATGGACTGGTTGGATCTCCTTGCAGTATACATCACTAAAGTTATACCTTAGCCTTGGGAGCCCACTGGAGGACCCAGAATGTTCTGTTGGAATAAGGACATCACTTTTAATCAGATCATAATCCTTGAATTAAGGAGACAACATAAATAGCCCCATTCTATCCAAGCATAAGATAAAGCCTAAGATGATGGGTAGGTTTATGGCATAGATTATGGTGATGGTTCCCAAACTCATCAAGCTATATATAGTAAATATGTATAGCTGTTTGTATGTCAATCACACCTCAATCATAATCAATAGTGTTTTGTTTTTTTTTAAGCCTGACAGAGTCAGGAAGGTCTGTCAGAAACTTTACTATCAGAGAAGAAAAATAAGTGCTATTCTAAGGAAAAAAAAAATTAATCTCTTCCATTCAAGGTGACATTCACAATATGTAGGATTAAATAAAAATTAGCTTTCTAAGAAAACAGAAACTTGTTACATAACTAGTAACAAAATCAGTGGATAAAAGCAGAGGCTAGATGAGATAGATTTTAAATTAATACAACCATTAAAATATGTTTAAAAAGAGTTAAAATATATACATATTAAGGAACAGTTGGTGAAACTGCAAAGAAATAGATATTTAAAATGCAAATGGAAATACTAACACAGAAAATGCAATATATGAAGAAAATTCATTAGATACCTAAGTGACATTTTAGACATGGGGGAAAAAAGAATCAGTAAAATTTATGACAGGTCAATGGAAATTATCTAAGTTGAAGATTCAAAAATAGTGAAAAAAGTTAAATGGAAATGTAGGAAAATATCAAGCAAGCAAGATAATTGACTAATTATGGTTCTCAAAGGAGCAGAGAGAAAAGACAGGGCAAAAAAATATTCAAAGACAAACTGATCAAAATTTGCTAACTTTTGTGAAATATATTAACCTGTATATCTAACGATTCAGTGAAACACAAGCAAAAATTTTAAAGTCCTCAAAAAATGTTAGCAAATTTAATCCAGTAATAAAAAGCATAGCTCATCATGACTAATTGGATCTTATCGATGGAACTCAGGGTTGGGTTAACATTTAAGGAGTAATAAATCTAAGTTGCAACATTAATATAGGAAAAATATGATATGAATACAGTCTTTATGAATATATCACTTGGCAATCTTTTAGAATCTATGTAATAAATATCAAGTACACAATAAAATGAGAATAGATGAAGTTCTCATCTGATGAAGTATATTTCTGAAAAACCTAAAGCTAACATAGTACTTAATGACAAAATATTGATCCTTTTCCCCTAAAATTTGAAACATGAATGTAAGATCTTGTGATTTTATTTAACATTTTACTGGTGGTCTTGTGATCTTGCCAGTGTAATTAGGCAAGACTATAAAAGGAAAATTTAATCAAAAGCTGAAAAGAAAGGAGGAAAGCATTCTTTATTCACACAAGACATGACTGGATATGTGAAAAATCCTGAAAGGTGTATACAGATATTATTGCTGTTGTTGTTCAGTTGCCCAGTCATGTCCGACTCTGTGACCCCATGGACTGCAGCATGCTAGGCCTCCTTGTCCCTCACCTTGTCCTCGAAGTTTGCCCAAGTTCATGTCCATTGAATCAGTGATGGCATGAAGCCATTTCATCCTCTGATGCCCTCTTCTCCTTCTGTCCTCAATCTTTCCCAGAATCAGGGACTTTTGCAATGATGAGTCAGTTATTCACATCAGATGACCAAAATACTAGAGTTTCAGCTTCAGCATCAGTCTTTCCAATTAGTATTCAGGGTTGATTTCCCTTAAAATTGACTGGTTTGATTTCCTTGTTCTCAAAGGGACTCTCCAGAGTCTTCTCCAGCACCACAGTTTGAAGTCATCAAATATGATAAATATTAAATATTTATTTTTTTCAATTTCAATTTATTTATTTTAATTGGAGGCTAATTACTTTAAATTTCACAGGATACACAGTCAATATATAATAATGCAATTGTATATAATAGTAACAAGCTATTGAAATATTAAAACAAAATATCATCTTCAATAACATTAAAATCATAAAGTCTTATGAATATATTTAGTGAAAAGCATGCAGTTTTTCTATACTGAAAATGAAAACATTTATGAGAGAAATTAAGGAAAATCTATGGGAAGATAAATCATGTTCATGGTTTGGAAGATCAATATTTTTTGAAATGTTTGTCTTTCTGAAATTATTCTGGAGATTCAAAACAACCTTTGTAAAAATCCCAACAGCCACTTTGATACAAATTGACTGACCAATTCTCAAATTACTCCAGAAATTAGAAAGTACCTAGAATAGTCAGAACAGTTTAGAAAAGCAATCATAAAATTGGATGACATACACTGTCTGATTTCAAGATTTTTATATGTCTTTATTAATCAGTACAGCATGTTATTGACATAGGGTTTACAAACAAAACAATGGAACAGAGTAATCTGTACATAGCAGATAATAGTAAATACACACATGTATATAATCAACTGGTTTTGAAAAGACGTGTGAAGACAGTTCAATGGAACATGTAAATTCTTACTTCACATATAAAAGTTATTTTGAGATGAATTATATGTAAATTTAAAGCTTTTAGGAGAAGGGAAATGTTACCCACTCCAGTATTCTGGTCTGGAGAATTCCCTGGACTTTATAGTCCATAGGGTTGCAAAGAGCTGGATATGACTGAGAAACTTTCACTTCACTTAAAGCTTTTAAAACCATATAAGTTTTTAGGGAAAAAATAAAAAGTTTACCTCCTTGAAAATACAAGCCTCAGTCTATGCACTATATAATATCATTTTTGTGAGGTTTAGAAATAGGCCAGATTAATTTATGAGAGATAAAAATATAGATTGCCTATGCAGAAAAGAGTTTGACAGGAAGTGGTCATAAGGAAACCCTCTTGTGATGGAAATTTTCTATATCCTGATTTGGTGATTAGTTACATAGTACATACATGTGCCAAAATACATCTTAATAAACACTTAAAGGCTGTACATTTTATTGTATATAAAGTTTTTAATGGAATGATTCTTTAAACTCTATCGTACTTTATGATTTTCAAAAGTTTTGCACAAATTATTTCATATGATCCCATAATAACTCATCTTTCCCCCTACCCCTCTTTTGCCCCTCCTCCTCTGGTAACCTCTCCCCAGTGGTAATCACTACTTTGTTCTCTATATCTGTGATTCTGCTTTTTTGTTTGTTTGTTTGTTCGTTTTAACTTGCTAGCTTGTCATGGGCTTCCCTGGTGGTTCTGTGGTAAGGAATCCACCTGCAATGTAGTGGACACAGGAGACGTGGTTTTGATCCCTGGGTGGGGAAGATCCCCTGGAGGAGGGAATCATCATATTTTTTACATTTCACATATAAGTGATATCATACAGTATTTCTCTTTGATTTATTTTACTTAGCATAATGTTCTCCAAGTTCATCCATGTTGCTGCAAATGGCAAAATTTCCTTCTTTTTTATGGCTGAGTAGTACACTACTGTGTGCGTATGTACATGGTATCATCAGTTGATGGACACTTAGGTTCCTTCCACATCTTGTCAATTGGAAATAATGCTGCTGTACATATTGAGATACCTGTATCTTTTCAAATGAATGTTTTTGGTTTTCTCAGATATATGCCCAGGAATGAAATTGTTCAGTCATATAGCAGCTCTGTTTTTAGTGTTTTGAGAAACTTTCCTACTAATGTTTTCCACAGTGGCAGCATCAGTCTGCATCCCCACCAACAGTGTATATGGGTTGCCTTTTCCCCACATCTGCTAATGTATGCAAACTTTAACTTCAATTTTAAAACACTTTTTAAAAATATTAAATGGAAATTTTTATCAGATGGTTTAAGTTTTTGGCTTTCTGATATAGTACTAATGGTATCCATTTTCCAAAAATAAAAGTATTACATTTCTTTAGAAATTAACATTTATATTTTGCACATTACTGAGTATTTTACATGCACTGTATTAGTAATTATTCTACAGTTAGAACTCGACATGGAACAACAGACTGGTTCCAAATAGGAAAAGGAGTACATCAAGTCTGTATATTATCACCATGCTTATTTAACTTATATGCAGAGAACATCATGAGAAACACTGGGCTGGAAGAAGCACAAGCTGGAATCAAGATTGCCAGGAGAAATATCAATAAGCTCAGATATGCAGATGACACCACCCTTATGGCAGAAAGTGAAGAGGAACTAAAAGCCTCTTGATGAAAGTGAAAGAGGAGAGTGAAAAAGTTGGCTTAAAGCTCAATGTTCAGAAAATGAAGATCATGGCATCTGGTCCCATCACTTCATGGGAAATAGATGGAAAAAAAAGTAAAATCAGTGTCAGACTTATTTTTGGGGCTCCAAAATCACTGCAGATGGTGATTGCAGCCATGAAATTAAAATACACTTACTCCTTGGAAGGAAAGTTATGACCAACCTAGATAGCATATTGAAAAGCAGAGACATCACTTTGCCAACAAAGATCCATCTAGTCAAGGCTATGGTTTTTCCAGTGGTCATGTATGGATGTGAGAGTTGGACTGTGAAGAAAGCTGAGCGCTGAAGAATTGATGCTTTTGAACTGTAGTGTTGGAGAAGACTCTTGAGAGTCCCTTGGACTGCAAGGAGATCCAACCAGTCCATCCTAAAGGAGATCAGTCCTGGGTATTCATTGGAAGGAATGATGCGAAAGCTGAAACTCCAATACTTTGGCCACCTCATGCTAAGAGCTGACTCATTGGAAAAGACTCTGATGCTGGGAGGGATTGGGGGCAGGAGGAGAAGGGGACGACAGAGGATGAGATGGCTGGATGGCATCACCAACTCGATGGACATGAGCTTGAGTGAACTCAGGGAGTTGGTAATGGACAGGGAGGCCTGGCGTGCTGCGATTCATGGGGTCTCAAAGAGTTGGACACGACTGAGCGACTGAACTGAACTTAACCACATACCAAATTTACAGACCAGAGTACAAACTCCATAAGGGAAGGTATTTTTAAAGTACATTTTGTTTTCACCAATTTATCTCCAATGTCTTTAACAGACCCAGGTGATATAATAGATACACATTAATTACATACTGAATGATGAAATGAAGTACAACTTGGAAAAAATTTTAAAAAACCGTTTTACAAAATTATTATTGCCCCTTTGCTGAATTTAGAACACGCAGTTTATTCAAAGCAAAATTATTTCTTCTTCTCCTAGTCTGTTTCTTAACACCATCATCTGTACCACTGATCCTTCCTTTTTCTCTCTGCTTCCACTCCCTGCTGCCATAAGCCTTAATGCTCCAACTGCTCTTCACTGCTCCTTTATCTCTGAGGTTTCCATGCATGTTCAGACTCGTCTGTAATGATATGGTTTCTATTGGTATATCAAAAGTAATATCCACATGAAGAAAAATCTGGAAATGCAGCAACAGCAGTAGTCTATCAGGATGTTTTAAGCCTGAATAAATTTTGGAAAAGATCAATTTGAAATGATCATTAAGATATAACCATTACAAATTATGCTATTAAATCCTTCAACAGAGCTTTATTTCACACAGATTGCATTTTTCTTTGAAGGTCCCAGTGAAGTAATATGAGCAGATTCTGGCAGAGAAATGAGAATTTATTACACATTTGTGGTAACCAAGCCTACAAAAGTCCAGTATTCTCTGTGGCATACTCTATAGTACACCCCTGAAGCCTTGGAAACAGACAATTTCCATCTGAGAATGGAGATGTGCTGGAGCTTAAGCCTTTTAGAGGGACAAATGGGTGGAGATAAAGCTAATACTTGGAGAAATGCTCTCAAATAAGTATAAGAGTGTCATAAAAGCATCAGTCCATTGTGAACTACATTCATACTCAAAGAAGAAATTCTACCCATGTGTCACAATGAATAGAAAGAAAAATTTAAAATGACTCAAACTGACTAAAACATCACAGTAAAATGAGAATAATAGATGGAATTAGAAGAACCTTCTATGCTCATGAACAGTGAAAATGTGAGGAAACAACATTATACAAATCCATCAAAATAATTTTCATAATAAACTCATCTAAAAAGGCAATGGTTTATAACTGTAGAGAAAGTTATAAAAACAAAAACAACAAAAAATCAGAATGGCAACCACTATAATAATTTTAAACAGAAAAGTATATCATGGAATATATTCATTTGAGGTTTTGTAATAAAGTTGTTGTTTAGTTACCAAGTCATGTCTGACTCTTGTGATCCCCATGAACTGTTGCCTGCCAGGCTACTCTGTCTATGGAATTTCCCAGGCAAGAATACTGGAGTGGGTTGCCATTTCTTACTCCAAGGGATCTTCTCAACCCAGGGATCAAACCTACATTTCCTGCATTAGCAGATGGATACTTTATCACTGAGCCACCAGTGAAGACCCTTGTGATAAAGTAGGTATTGAAAAAATGAAAAAGTATCTCAACGACCTTTAGACGCTACTGAAAAAGGAGACAATTTTGGTTTCAGAATTTGTGATTGGTTATGGTGCTGAGGCAGAGAATGCAATGGCCACCCACTCCGGTACTTTTGCCTGGAATATCCCATGGATGGAGGAGCCTGGAAGGCTGCAGTCCATGGGGTCGCTAAGAGTCAGACATGACTGAGTGACTTCACTTTCACTTTTCACTTTCATGCATTAGCGAAGGAAATGGCAACCCACTCCAGTGTTCTTGCCTGGAGAATCCCAGGGACGGGGGAGCCTGGTGGGCTGCCGTCTATGGCGTCGCACAGAGTCGGACACAACTGAAGCGACTTAGCAGTAGCAGCAGCAGCATGGTGCTGAGGAAGACTCTTGAAAATCCCTTGGACAGCAAGGAGATCAAACCAGTCAATCCTAAAGAAAATCAGTGCAGAATATTCATTGGAAGGACTGATGCTGAAGCTGAAGCTCCAATACATAGGCCACCTGATGTGAAGAGCTGACTCATTTGAAAAGACCCTGATGCTGCGAAAGATTGAGGGCAAGAGGACAAGGGGATGACAGAGGATGAGATAGTTGGATAGCATCACTGACTCAATGGACATAGGTTTGAGCAAACTCTGGGAGATAATGAAGGACAAGGAAGCTTGGTGTGCTGTAGTTCATGGGGTCACAAGGAGTTAGACATGAGTAAGCGACTGAAAAACAACAATGTACTTATACATCCACTTAGACCATATAATTCAATTAAACGTTTGGTTAATTGGTTTTGAATGTATCTCAGTGACAACATGTTGGGAACTTCATGTTTAAAATATTTTGGTAAACCAAATTGCATTAGCTAGTGTTTTGAATATGTAGTTTGAAATATCAGTTCAGTTCAGTTCAGTCGCTCAGTCGTGTCGACCCCATGAATCACAGCATGCCAGGCCTCCCTGTCCATCACCAACTCCCGGAGTTCACTCAGACTCACGTCCATCGAGTCAGTGATGCCATCCAGCCATCTCATACTCTGTTGTCCCCTTCTCCTCCTGCCCCCCATCCCTCTCAGCATCACAGTCTTTTCCAATGAGTCAACTCTTCGCATAAGGTGGCCAAAGTACTGGAGTTTCAGCTTTAGCATCATTCCTTCCAAAGAAATCCCAGGGCTGATCTCCTTCAGAACTGACTGGTTGGATCTCCTTGCAGTCCAAGGGACTCTCAAGAGTCTTCTCCAACACCACAGTTCAAAAGCATCAATTCTTCAGCGCTCAGGCTTCTTTACAGTCCAACTCTCACATCCATACATGACCACAGGAAAAACCATAGCCTTGACTAGATGGACCTTTGTTGGCAAAGTGATGTCTCTGCTTTAGAATATGCTATCTAGGTTGGTCATAACTTTCCTTCCAAGGTGTAAGCGTCTTTTAATTTCATGGCTGCAGTCACCATCTGCAGTGATTTTGGAGCCCCCCAAAATTAAGTCTGACACTGTTTCCACTGTTTCCCCATCTATTTCCCATGAAGTGATGGGACTGGATGCCATGATCTTCGTTTTCTGAATGTTGAGCTTTAAGCCAACTTTTTCACTCTCCACTTTCACTTTCATCAAGAGGCTTTTGAGTTCCTCTTCACTTTCTGCCATAAGGGTGGTGTCATCTGCATATCATTTCTCATAAAATTCTGATTCTATCCCTGAATAAAACATGATCCATGCTTTGAGCTTCATAATTTCCATTTCCTGAGCTACTTAATCTAACAATATTTAAATTTACCTATTTTTGACTTTTGTTTCTTGTCAACTGTCAAGCAATACAAAGTGTATATTTCTCAAATAATAAATTATGTTTAATGTTTATCGTATTTCACTGTTGCACTTAGACATTTCAATTGACACAACAAGATATCCTGACTATACTTAACAGTAATTCTAAGATTCCATTATCTTTTCTCACTCAAAGTAGATCACAGTATTTTTACTTAAAAATACCTCTATCTATTTTTCTACTTATCTGTCAGTCATGTCTACTTTAATGAAGAGAAGGAAAAAATCCCATCAAAATATATTTTATATTTACATAGGAATTGTGAATATATACACATTATATGTTATTGGGAAAGAAAACTACTATTTGTCCTTTGCAATGTAAAAGGTCATAAATTAATAGCAAGTTTAATTATCTCTATGTAGTATACCCATGTTTGTGTAAACAATTAAAGCTATGGCTTGCTTTTTATGAGTGTGTGTGTGTGTGTGTGTGTATTTGCATGTGCTACATAGAATGTCGTATCTTAGAATATTTTGGCTGACTGCACATAAAACTTTCAGTTACCAAAAAAGATTATTGTCATTATTGGTGTAAGGTACAAATCACAACTTTAAAATTTAGAAAAAATCCACAAAAAACTGTCTTACTCTTAAAGTCCTAGATCATATTAATAACTGAATTAAACACACTGACACACTGATTTTTTATGTAACAGATTTTGTTTCAAGTTACATCAGTTCTTGGTTGTTTGAATGATGACAGTATTCATAATTGACAATTTCCTTAATTTAAACATCAGTTTCTATTAATAAAACTCTTTAAAGCTACCTTAAATAGTGTCTTGATTGGACAGCTTATTCAAATCATCATTTATTATTTTGATTTTTACTAAACATTCATGTATACCAAGTGCTAAAGTTTGAATATCTTGAGTCATTATGTTAAAAGTCAACCAAATGTTGATTTGAAATAATTAGAAAGTTTCATGGATGCAACAATTGATTTATCAGAATCTGTCCCTGATCTGTCAGACAACTTGCCTGATAAAGTAATTAGTAGACTTTGTCACTGTATTTTTCACTGAACTGTGTGTAACTTAGTCAATATGTTATCTGCATATTTCTTCCAGTTTCTGTCTTAGACAAGATCATGGTCAATAAAGATGTGATCAGATTTGCATTCCAAAACTGTTCATTTAAACACCTAAAACTATTTTGGTATCTTCCCCAAAGCCCATGTATTTGAAAATTTTATATATTTCCAAATGTATTTTCAGAATTTCGTTTTTATCTTTTAGCTTCCCTTTTTAGAATATTTTATTATTAGAATCTTATTAGAATAATTTATAGAAATATCACTTTTTCTTATTTTAATTGGAGGCTAATTACTTTACAATATGGTAGTGGTTTTTGCCATACATTGACATGAATCAGCCATTGGTGTACATGTGTCCCTAATCCTGAACCAACCTCCCACCTCCCTCCCCATCCCATCCCTCAGGGTCATCCCAGTGCACCAGCCCTGAGCACCCTGTCTCATGCATCAAACCTGGACTGGCTATCTGTTTCACATATGATAATATACATGTTTCAATGCTATTCTTTCAAATCATCCTGCTCTCGCCTTCTCCCACAGAGTCCAAAAGTCTGTGTCTCTTTTGCTGTCTTGCATAAAGGATCATCATTACCATCTTTCTAAATTCCATATATATGCATTAGTATACTGTATTGTTTTTTTTTTCTGACTTACTTCACTCTGTGTAATAGGCTCCAGTTTCATCCACCTCATTAGAACTGATTCAAATGTATTATTTTTAATGGCTGAGTAGTATTTCATTGTGTTTATATACCACAGCTTTCTTAACCATTTGTCTGCCAATGGACATCTAGGTTGCTTTCATGTCCTGGCTATTATAAACAGTGCTGCGATGAACATTGGGGTACACGTGTCTCTTTCAATTCTGGTTTCCTCAGTGTGTATGCCCAGCAGTGGGATTGCTGGGTCATAAGGCAATTCTATTTCGTTTTTTAAGGAATCTCCACACTGTTCTCCATAGTGGCTATACTAGTTTGCATTCCCACCAACAGTGTAAGAGGGTTCCTTTTTCTCCGTTCCCTCTCCAGCATTTACTGTTTGTAGACTTTTTGATAGCAGCCATTCTGACCGGCATGAGATGGTACCTCATTGTGTTTTTTTTGTTTTTTTTTTTTTTTTTTATCCTTCAACTTTTATTTTTATTTGATACTGTTTTCCATAGAGCCAGCCATGGTATTCAATGTGGCTGCACCTAATTTTACTGTTCTATATCATGATATTGTATATGATGTCCACAATTTATTCATTCTATAATAATAATATGTGAGTTACTTTTACTTAGGAACTATTGGCAGAAATACTGCTATATTTCTGCAGCTTTGGGAACTCTTTTTTTAAAATTTTATTTTATTTTAAAACTTTACAATATTGTATTGGTTTTGCCAAATATCGAAATGAATCTGCCACAGGTATACAAGTGTTACCCATCCTGAACCCTCCTCCCTGCTCCCTCCTCCCTCCTCCCTCCTCCCTCATCCCTCATCCCTCCTCCCTCCTCCCTCCCCATATCATCCCTCTGGGTCATCCCAGTGCAGCAGCCCCAAGCATCCAGTATCGTGCATCAAACCTGGACTGGCGGGTCATTCCATACATGATATTATACATGTTTCAATGCCATTCTCCCAAATCTTCCCACCCTCTCCCTCTCCCACAGAGTCCAAAAGACTGTTCTATACATCAGTGTCACTTTTGCTGTCTTGTATACAGGGTTATTGTTACCATCTTTCTAAATTCCATATATATGCATTAGTATACTGTATTGGTGTTTTTCTTTCTGGCTTACTTCACTCTGTGTAATAGGCTCCAGTTTCATCCACCTCATTAAAATTGATTCAAATGTATTCTTTTTAATGGCTGAGTAATACTCCATTGTGTATATGTAACACAGCTTTCTTATCCATTCATCTGCTGATGGGCATCTAGGTTGCTTCCATGTCCTGGCTATTATAAACAGTGCTGCGATGAACATTGGGCTACACGCGTCTCTTTCAATTCTGGTTTCCTCAGTGTGTATGCCCAGCAGTGGGATTGCTGGGTCATAAGGCAGTTCTATTTCCAGTTTTTTAAGGAATCTCCACACTGTTCTCCATAGTGGCTGTACTAGTTTGCATTCCCACCAACAGTGTAAGAGGGTTCCCTTTTCTCCACACCCTCTCCAGCATTTATTGCTTATAGACTTTTGGATCGCAGCCATTCTGACTGGTGTGAAATGGTATCTCATAGTGGTTTTGATTTGCATTTCTCTGATAATGAGTGATGTTGAGCATCTTTTCATGTGTTTGTTAGCCATCTGTATGTCTTCTTCGGAGAAATGTCTGTTTATTTCTTTGGCCTATTTTTTGATTGGGTCATTTATTTTTCTGGAATTGAGCTGCAGGAGTTGCTTGCATATTTTTGAGATTAGTTGTTTGCCAGTTGCTTCATTTGCTATTATTTTCTCCCATTCTGAAGGCTGTCTTTTCACCTTGCTAATAGTTTCCTTTGATGTGCAGAAGCTTTTAAGGTTAATTAGGTCCCATTTGTTTATTTTTGCTTTTATTTCCAATATTCTGGGAGGTGGGTCATAGAGGATCCTGCTAAGATTTACGTCAGAGAGTGTTTTGCCTATGTTTTCCACTAGGAGTTTTATAGTTTCTGGTCTTACATTTAGATCTTTAATCCATTTTGAGTTTATTTTTTTTTTTTTAATTTCATTTTATTTTTAAACTTTACATAATTGTATTAGTTTTGCCAAATATCAAAATGAATCCACCACAGGTATACATGTGTTCCCCATCCTGAACCCTCCTCCCTCCTCCCTCCCCATTCCATCCCTCTGGGTCGTCCCAGTGCACCAGCCTAGAAAGTGTTCTAGTTTCATTCTTTTACAAGTGGTTGACCAGTTTTCCCAACACCACTTGTTAAAGAGATTGTCTTTTCTCCATTGTATATTCTTGCTTCCTTTGTCAAAGATAAGTTTTCCATAGGCATGTGGATTTATCTCTGGGCTTTCTATTTTATTCCATTGATCTATATTTCTGTCATTGTGCCAGTACCATACTGTCTTGATGACTGTGGCTTTGTAGTATAGCCTGAAGTCAGGCAGGTTGATTCCTCCAGTTCCATTCTTCTTTCTCAAGATTGCTTTGGCTATTTGAGGCTTTTTGTATTTCCGTACAAACTGTGAAATTATTTGTTCTAGTTCTGTGAAAAATACCGTTGGTAGCTTGATCAGGGTTGCATTGAATCTATAGATTGCTTTGGGTAGCATACTCATTTTCACTATATCAATTCATCCAATCCACGAACATGGTATATTTCTCCATCTATTTGTGTCATCTTTGATTTCTTTCATCAGTGTTTTATAGTTTTCTATATATAGGTCTTTAGAGAAGGCAATGGCACCCCACTCCAGTACTCTTGCCTGGAAAATCCCACGGATGGAGGAGCCTGGTGCGCTGCAGTCCATGGGGTCACACAGAGTCGGACACGACTGAGCGGCTTCACTTTTCATTTTCATGCACTGGAGAAGGAAATGGCAACCCACTCCAGTGTTCTTGCCTGGAGAATCCAGGAATGGGGGAGCTGGTAGGCTGCCCTCTATGGGGTTGCACAGAGTCGGACATGAATGAAGTGACTTAGCAGCATGTATAGGTCTTTTGTTTATTTAGGTAGGTTTATTCCTAAGTATTTTATTCTTTTATTTTCGTTGCAATGGTGAATGGAATTTTTTCCTTAATTTCTCTTTCTGTTTTCTCATTCTTAGTGTATAGGAATGCAAAAGATTTCTGTGTGTTAATTTTATATTTTGCAACTTTACTATATTCATTGATTAGCTATAGTAATTTTTCTAGTGGAGTCTTTAGGGTTTCCTATGCAGAGGATCACTGAAAACAGTGAGAGTTTTACTTCTTTTCCAATCTGGATTCCTTTTATTTCTTTTTTTCTGATTGCTGGGGCTAAAACTTCCAAAACTATTGTGAATAGTAGTGGTGAGAGTGGGCACCCTTGTCTTGTTTCTGACTTTAGGGAAAATCCTTTCAATTTTTCACCATTGAGGATAACGTTTGCTGTGGGTTTGTCATGTATAGCTTTTATTATGTTGAGATATGTTCCTTCTATGCCTGCTTTCTGAAGAGTTTTTATCATAAGTGGATGTTGAATTTTGTCAAAGACTTTCTCTGCATCTATTGAAATAATCATATGGTTTTTATCTTTCAATTTGTTAATGTGGTGTATTACATTGATTAATTTGTGGATATTAAAGAATCCTTGCATCCCTGGGATAAAGCCCACTTGGTCATGATGTATGATATCTTATGTCATAGAAATTGAGTTAACAATGAAGCCATTTAAATAATATGAAATCAGAGGGATGGAATGGGGAGGGAGGAGGGAGGGGGGGTTCGGGATGGGGAACACATGTATACCTGTGGCGGATTCATTTTGATATTTGGCAAAACTAATACAGTTATGTAAAGTCTAAAAATAAAATAAAATTAAAAAAAAATAAAATTCTACGTTGCTATAGAGAAAAAAAAAATCAATGTACAATATCAAAACACAAAGTGTAAAAACCTGGAATTAGGCACTCAAAGAAAAATTCCTCAAATTTAAGTAGAAAAAGAACAGAGGTTACTGGTTTGACAAGCCATTACAAAAATCTTCTTTATTAGGATGGGAAACCTTGTTGCAAGCAACTGCTTTTTACCCTTTATATGTTACTGTTGGTGTGTATGTTTGTGAAATTGTGTGTGTTTGTACAGTTGGTATACACACACATATGCTATTGCTGTATGGACTTCCCAGGTGGCTCAATCAGTAAAGAATCCATCTGCAATGCCAGAGACACAGGAGATATGGGCATGATCCCTGGGTTGGGAAGATCCCCTGGAGGAGGAAATGGCAACCCACTCCAGTATTCTTGCCTGGAGAATCCCATGGGCAGAGGAGCCTGGTGGGCTGCAGTTCATGGGGTTACAAAGAGTTGAACACAACTGAAGCGTCTGTGCACACATGCTCACGTGTGTGTGTGTGTGTGTATACATATAAATAGAGATGAGTGAGAGATAGGAGATAAGTGAAATAGAAAAAGATTTGCACTTAGTTATACTAAAATAGCTTTCCAATTCCTGTAAGCATTAGACAATAAACTACAGTAATCACAGTAGTTTCAGATATTTGTTTCCTGTTATTATTGTCAACTTTCTTATATATCAATGAAGATTGATAACTATATCTATATATGGTAGAATAGATATCTTCTCACAAGATAGAACTAATAAATCTTAAATATTATAGTACTTTCAGTTTTAAAATATACATTATCATATTCTAAAGTGATTATTGTGCAAGAACTGAAATATATTAACTCACAAGAAATTGCTCATTTCTTTTATAATTTATAGTGATGAGTATTACCATTATAAAACAATGTGCTTTATAAATATTCTAATACAATCATTGCAATGTAATATATCTTATAGAATGCCAGATTATGAAGAACAACTATGAAAACTAATTTTAGAAACACTGAAATCTATTTTGAAATATTGTAGAATTCTATTAGCAGATAGCTCTTGAATTAAACCCATTCAGAGAGGGGAACTATATTGAGCAGAGACTAAATTCCTGTGTCACTTTTTCCTTACTAATTTCTGAAAAAAATCAGGGTGCTGAGAAATTGATCAGAGCTTTGGACAGTCTCTTGGGACTAGTAAAGTGAAAGTCAGGATTGATGTCTCTCAGGGCAGCCAGAACTTGAGGGACCAAGGTCACAGAATGAATGAGGATCACAGAGATCACAAGTATTAGGGAGCCTAATATGTGACACCTACCTAAGTATTTGCTGATTTTTAAGCTTTAGACTAAAAGGTAGGAAGTTGAAAGAGCTTTTACCAATTTCACAGTCTGTGAGACAAGTACTTGGTTTAGGATTTGCCAAAAATGATGGGATCTGGTAAATACTTCAGTTTCAATTGGGGTAAGAGAAAACCCAAATAAACTCTCCTAAGGCAGAAAAAATATATATACCCTTTTGAATGCCAAGTTCCAAAGAATAGCAAGGAGAGATAAGAAAGACTTCCTAAGTGATCAATGCAAAGAGATAGGGGGAAACAATAGAATGGGAAAGACTAGAGATATCTTCAAGAAAATTAAAGATACCAAGGGAACATTTCATGCAAAGATGGGCACAATAAAGAACAGAAATGGTGTGGACCTAACAGAAGCAGAAGATATAAGAAGAAGTGACAACTATGCACACAAGAACTAACAAAAAAAATCTTCATGACGCAGATAACCATAATGGTGTGATCACTCACCTAGAGCCAGACATCCTGGAATGCGAAGTCAAGTGGCCTTAGGAAGCATCGCTACGAACAAAGCTAGTTGAGGTGATGGAATGCCAGTTGAGCTATTTCAAATCCTGAAAGATGATGCTGTGAAAGTGCTGCACTCAATATGCCAGCACATTTGGGAAACCCAGAAGTGGCCATAGGACTAGAAAAGGTCAGTTTTCATCTCAATCCCAAAGAAAGGCAATGCCAAAGAATGTTTAAACTACCACACAACTGTACTCATTTCACACGCTAGTAAAGTAATGCTCAAAATTCTCCAAAAGGCAATGGCACCCCACTCCAGTACTCTTGCCTGGAAAATCCCATGGACGGAAGAGCCTGGTAGGCTGCAGACCATCGGGTTGCGAAGAGTCAGACACGACAGAGCAACTTCACTTTCACTTTTCCCTTTCATGCATTGGAGAAGGAAATGGCAACCCACTCCAGTGTTCTTGCCTGGAGAATCCCAGGGACGGGGGAGCCTGGTGGGCCGCCGTCTATGGGGTCGGCCACAGAGTCAGACACGACTGAAGCGACTTAGCAGCAGCAACAGTAGCAGCAGCAGGCTTCAATAGTACATGAACTGTGAACTTCCAGATGTTGAAGCTGGATTTAGAAAAGGCAGAGGAACCAGAGATCAAATTGCCAACATCCATTGGATCGTCCAAAAAGCACGAGAGTTCCAGAAAAACATCTATTTCTGCTTTGTTGACTACACCAAAGCCTTTGACTGTGTGAATCACAGCAAACTGTGTAAAATTCTTAAAGAGAAGGGAAAACCAGACCACCTGATCTGCCTCTTGAGAAATCTGTATGCAGGTCAAGAAGCAACAGTTAGAACCAGACATGGAACAACAGACTAGTTCCAAATTGGTAAAGGAGTACATCAAGGCTGTATATTGTCACCCTGCTTATTTAACTTATATGCAGAGCACTTCATGTGAAATGCTGAGCTGGATGAAGCACAAGCTGGAATCAAGATTGCTGAGAGAAATATCAATAACTTCAGATATGCAGATGACACCACCCTTATTGCAGAAAGTGAAGAAGAACCAAAGAGCCTCTTGATGAAAGTGAAGGAGGAGAGTGAAAAATTTGGTTTAAAACTCAACATTAAAAGAACTGATCATGGCTTCCAGTTCCATCACTTCATGGCAAATAGGTAGAGAAACAATGTAAATAGTGAAAAACTTTACTTTGGGGGGCTTCAAAATCACTGCAGATGGTGACTGCAGCCGTGAAATTAAAAAATGCTTGCTCCTTTGAAGAAATGCTATTACCAACCTAGACAGCATATTAAAAAGCAGATTATTACTTTGCTGACAAAGGTCCATCTTGTCAAAGCTATTATTTTTCCAGTAGTCATGTATGGATGTGAGATTTAGGAAGGCTGAACACCAAAGAATTGATGCTTTTGAATTGTGTTGTTGGAGAAGACTCTTGAGACTTCTTCTTGGACTCTAAGGAGAACCAACCAGTCAATCCTAAAGGAAATCAGTCCTGAATATTCATTGGAAGGACTGATGCTGAAGCTGAAACTCCAATACTTGGGCCACTTTATGTGAAGGACTGACTCACTGGAAAAGACCCTGATGCTGGGAAAGATTGAAGGCTTGAGGAAAAGGGGACAACAGTTGGATGGCATTACCACCTCAATGGATATGAGTTTGAAGAACCTCTGGGAGTTGGTGATGGACAGAGAAGCCTGGCGTGCTGCACTCCATGGCATTGTAAAGAGTCAGACACGACTGAGTGACTGAACTGAACTTTAGGCAGACAAATGGCTTTGAATCAGTTGTATCCCAGACTGATTAAAGTACAATCATTGGAATTATTACATGTGAACATTTAACTTATAATGAATAATATGCACAGGAATATATCTGACAGATCATTTCAACAGCAAATTGAAATTTATAAAATGAATCTTGTAGCAATTCTAAAACCAACATTAAGAGCATAGTTTATGATATAGCTAGAGTAGGGGTTAGTGAATAGGAAGACATTATTAGGAAACAGACTGAAACACAGAAAGATATATTGCAAATACAGTAAAGATCATATAAGATGCATACATGATGAAAAGTTTCAGCATATTTATTAGATCCTCAAGATGACAGGGGAGACTGCAGTCCCAAGAGGGCAGAGGAGTAGAATGGCTGCTGATGCTGCTAAGTTGCTTCAGTTGTGTCTGACTCTGTGCAACCCCATAGACGGCAGCTCACCAGGCTCCCCCGTCCCTGGGATTCCCTAGGCAAGAACACTAGAGTGGGTTACCATTTCCTTCTCCAATGCATGAAAGTGAAATGTGAAAGTGAAGTCTCAGTAGTGTCTGACTCTTCATGACCCTATGGACTGCAGCCTACCAAGCTCCTCCGTCCATGGGATTTTCCAGGCAAGAATACTGGAGTGGGGTGCCATTGCCTTCTCCAGAGTAGGAAGGGGAGACCACTTTATCCCCCGCCAATACATCAAAAGATCATCTGCATGTGGAGCAATCTCCACAAAACAACTTCACAATGCTGGTGGAGAACCCCAGATACCCAGAGAGGCAAACCAATCTCTTTCAAACGAGATAGGACAGAAGATAAAGATGAAAAGAGAGACAAAGGATTTAGGGATGGAGACCCATCCTGGGGAGGGAGTCGTGAAGGAGGAGAAGTTTCCACACAATAGGAAATCCTTTCATAGGCAGGATCAGTAGGGAACTTTGGACTCTCAGAAGGCAGGATAACTGAAAAAACAAACAAACAAAGAAAACCTGTGTTGTCCATCCACTGTGAGCACTCCCCACACATGCCAGTAGTGTTTATTTGCAGGGTCCCTCCCTCTCCACAGCACAACTGAGAAAGTGAGTCCAAATAAATGGTCACTTTCGCCCCCTCTAGTCAGGGTGGAGGTTGGACACTAAAGACATGTGTAAGCAGACTAGGCCAACCTAAGAAAAGAAAAGAAGGAGGAACCACTCCAGTGGCAGGTAAAACAGATTAAAATCCTGCAGCTAAGCTGAGATTGTGCATTTGAGGGGCAACTGTAGACTTTGATAATAAGTACAAGTGGGAATAAGGGATTATCTGACACTGAACTGACCCCATTTTTTTTTAAATTGTACTTTTGAGAGCCTAATATCTATTCTAGATTTTTAATTTTTGCTTTTTGATATTTGTTATTAATTTTGTACCTTTACAATTCTAATTCTAATGAACAACCCAATTAGCATATGGGGAAAAGACCTACACGGACATTTCTCCAAAGACATACAGATGGCTAATAAACACATGAAAAGATGCTCAACATCTCTCATTATTAGAGAAATGCAAATCAAAACCACAATGGATTATCATCTCACGTTGGTCAGAATGGCCATCATCAAACAGTATACAAACAATAAATGCTGGAGAAAGTATGGAGAAAAGGGAACCCTCATACACCATTGGTGGGAATGCAAACTGGTACAGCCACTATGGAGAACATTGTGGAGATTCCTTAAAAAACTGGGAATAGAACTGCCATATAACCCAGCAATCCCAAGGAAACCAGAAGTGAAAGAGACACATGTACCCCAATGTTCATCGCAGCACTGTTTACAGTAGCTAGGACATGGAAGCAACCCAGCTGTCCATCCACAGATGAATGGATAAGAAAGCTGTGGTGCATATACACAATGGAATATTACTGAGCTATATAAAGGAACACATTTGAGTCAGTTCAAATGAGGTGGATGAACCTGGAGCCTATTATACAGAGTGAAGTAAGTCAGAAAGAGAAAGACAAATACTGTATACTAATGCATGTATATGGATTAGAAAGATGGTATCGACGCTTCTACATGCAGGGCAGCAAAGAAGACACAGATGTAAAAAACAAACTTTTGAATTCAATGGGATAAGCCAAGGGTGGGATGATTTGAGAAAATAGCATTGAAACATGTATATTACCATATGTAAATTAAATGACCAGTGCAAGTTCGATGCATGAAGCAGGGCACCCAAAGCTGATACCCTGGGACAACCCAAAGGGATATGGTGGGGAGGGAGGTGGGAAAGAGGTTCAGCATGGGGGAGACGCATGCATACCTGTGGTCAATTCATGTTGATGTATGGCAAAGAACCATCACAATATTGTAAAGTACTTATTCTCCAATTAAAATAAATAAATTAAAATTAAAAAAATAAATGTAATTGTATTTAAAAAAAAGATGAAAGGGGAGAGAGGGAGAGAAAGGAGGTAAGAAATGTGAGGTAGTTAAGGTGAAATAAAGCAATATGAGGGAAGAGAAGAAAAGAAACAAAAGTTATAATGGCTTTGAATTTTCCCAAATGAATGAAAGAAACTCAAGTTAAGAAAAGTTATGTATCTCAGGGCCTCCCAGGTGGTGCTAGTGTAAAGAAACTGCCTGCCAATGTAGATGTAAGAGATGTGGGTTCAGTCCCTGGGTTGGGAAGATCCCCTGGAGTAAGGCACGGCAACCCACTCCAGTTTTCTTTCCTGGGGAATCCCATGGACAGAGGAGCCTGGTGGGCTACAGTCCATAGGGTCACAAAGATCTGCACATGACTGTAACTTGGCATGGCACACCTGAAATATACAATATTTCAAATATACAAGTGAAATATACACATATAAAACCTAAGATTGCTAAAAAACAAAGACAGAAAGAATGTCTCAGTTTTAAAAAGATGTAGGATTTATATATTTGCATATGAAGGTGTTTTGAAAGGTGGTGAGTTTTCAAGCAATAAAAAAATTTTCATTTGGCAGGAGCTCAGAAAAGATTATTCTTCTTACTTATTTATGAGAAAACAATAACTTTAATTTCTGTTTATGATAAGTGCTAAAAGGGGAAAATCTTTAAATTAAAAAGCACATTATAATACTTTTCAGCATCTTTTGATTTCTTGTTTTTCCTAAGATTCCTTGTTCAATAATACAAACTTCTCTTTCTCTTTTTGTACAGCTTATAGTTTTTATTTTCAAGTGGGTGGGTACCGTAATGGATTGAAAAGTTGGAAATTCTCTTTGGAATGTTATTTTCTAAATAGAAAAGACACCTGAAATCAACCTTAATCTAGACATAGAAGGTTATGATTCTTTTTCTCTTTTTAATTAAAAAGAGAAAAAACTGGTATCATAAAGAATAAGTCACTGGTTTCTAAAGTATGTTCCTGTATTTCCACATAAAACTTAAATTCAGTCCAGTCATCCTAACATAACTTCTTTAAAAATCACATGTAAAAAGTTACTTAAAAGTTACTATTTATTTGTAAATTCATTTGTTTATATGATTTATTTAAAATTTAGAATATAATTATGATATTCAATAGTCATTAAAAAATTTCATTATAATAAAGTTTTAGTGACTATTTTTCTTTCAGTAAATTCAAGTGGATGTAAGGTCTTTGGTGTTCCTTGCTCTTTTACACTGGCAGTGGGATTTTAAAATTATATTAATTAATTCCCCATAGGACATAACTATAAACTCCAATGCACAAACCAATTATTTCAAATTTCCCAAGTGCTGTCTCTAAAACAAATTGTGGAGAGAATTAGTTTTCCTTCTCTGTAGAATTAGAGGTTACATAGTATTGCATTTCTTTTGAACTTTCAGATTATCTGGGGTATTCCTCTAAGGCATATATTTGTGCATTCTAAATCTATGTCCAGTTTGTCTAGAGTACCAATAGTGCCTCAGAATCTGTAGATTAAATTGGGATCACAGAGAGGGAATGAGTAAATTTCTCCAATTGGGAAGTTTTTCCTCATTTTGTATGTATGTTCTGTATGCTATGCCCTGTTGCCCATAAGCAAGGAAGATATAATGTTTAAACTCCTGAGAGAGTTTGCAGTACTGTTTCAAATAATTTCTTTTGTATTTTGCAACCAAACAATCACAGTGCATGCAATTTCTAGTCCTCTTTTTTCCACTAGAAAGTCCAGTAGCCAGCGTGAACTCCATTCCCCTAAAATCTCTGGAATTTTCTGTCATTTCTCATCACCATTCTGTTTAGTTGTTGCATGCTCCTCTGCCGGGGTGCAGCCCCGGTGGATCCAGGGAAATTCGAAGGAGAGACAGAGTTGGCGAATACACTGGCTTTAATTAGATATTAATTAGAGATATAAAGAGTAATAGAATGAGGATAGCTCAGTGAGAAAATTCAGCAGAGAAAAGAGGCTGAGTTACTTGGTTTACGTGGAAAGCTAATAATTCCAAGGCAAGGAATTTACTTCACCTACGTAGGCCGCAGGCGTCCTTCCGTTCTCCCGAAGGAGAGGAGACACTAAGGCCTCCCCGGTCAGATCTTAGAAGCCCAGGCATAATTAGTAGGCTTGACGAGCCTCCACATTCCAGATGGCAATTCACCCAGAAGATGAGAGAAAGAACGACATGGGGAGACCAGTTTTTCGAGGAACTGATCTCATTTTTTATTTTTCCAGGGTCTGTTTTTATACACTGAGATGTTATACAAAAGACACGCGGGGTCAGCAGTCCTGACTTTTATTAAAGTCAGGTGCTTCATACAAATGTATACAGAGGTCTTAGGGGTGTTACATCATCTTCTGGCCAGGGGGCCTGCTGACAATTTATGACCCTTTCCTTGTGACTGCGGTCAGTCAACCAGAGCACTTATTTCTCCAGGGGTGATTATTCTTAAAACAGACACCACCTTCCGAAGGTACCAGATAAAGTTACATTCCTACAGGATGAGGGTGTAGTGGGTTTTAATTAAGGAAAAAATTTGCTTAGCCTAAGGTCTAACGTGATTAATATCAAAGGTTAATACTTATTTCTTCTATATATTCATTAATGTGTATAAGGGCAGGGGATGTGGAGACTTAGCAGCAAACATTGGCTCAACCAATGAAAACCCTTCACCAATACAATTTCTAATCAGCCCACTATACTATACTAATAGTTTTCTAACTTCTCTAAAGAACCTGTTTTTAGAAGGTTTAAAGCATCTCGTGCCTCTCACGGTTGGGAGGCTGTGAGCAATCACATGTGGCCGGACAAGCCTGTCAGGCAGACTAGAGAGCCTTCAGAGGAGTTTGTAAGTTGGAACACTCCTGTCACGCCCAGGAATTATTATTAACTGGAGCTGTAAGTTAACTCTTTTTCAGAGAGAGGTGGTGGGGGACAGCCCCCTCTGTAGAGTCAGAGGTGTAGGTGAGAGCACAAAGTAGTAAAGCAGGCAGACGCTTGAGAATTTCCAGGGGGACTCCTGAGGCTTGATCCCATCTTTGCGTATGCCGAGCCTCCTTCCTCATGACCTTTGCCACGGGCGGAGTTCCTCACGCTGGCTCCCAGCACTCCTTTTGGAAAAATACTTCTCCAGCAAAATTTGAGCAGAAAAGTTGCAGTGGAAAAGAGAAATCCAATCTCTGCTTACTGGAAGAAATGTAGTTTAAGACAGGCAGAGGCCCAACAGGTCCTTATCTCAGCAAGGTACGTGCCTTAGCTTCCATTGGAGCGCACTTTGGATGTGAATGCATTGCTTATCTATTTTGGGAAACATCAGATAAAATTGCCATTTGATTTGTCAAGGTAAATTTCTCCTAATTCAAGAATATGTTTTGGCTTTCTGGAGGTCCCCTAATCTCAAGTTATGTACAGTATTCTTACTGAGGTGCAACTTAGGTAACTAACCCACTTTCAATATCCTCAAGCCTATAATAGTAACTGTAAGAAATGACATGTTCTTTGCAATTGGAAAGTAGGAAGACATAATGTCTATGGTCAAAGTAGACCGTGGTTGAGTGTGGATAATTGAAATCGAAAAAAAAATAGAAACCATGGATAAGGGGACACTATTGTAGTGAAATGTGCTAATTGACTGCTTATGCTACCATTCCTTATCACAAAGGATTACCATAATTCTATGTCTCCTTCAAATCTTATATTGATATGAATATCAATGCCAGAATTGAGTAACTACTGCTGCTGAGGCAGGATAACTTTTAAGAGATGGTCAATACAGCCTTCAGTTTAGAAACAAGCAAGTAACAAGGAAGCAGGTCAGACTAAGGATTCAGGAGAAAAGTCAGAGGTCAGGATCATAACAGAGGTGGGATCACAAAGGCCAGAGCAGAATTCAGTGGTATTGGTCAGGAATAAATAGGGATCTATGGGGCTTCTCTGGTGGCTCAAAAGGTAAAGAATCTGCCTGCGATGCAGGAGACTCAAGTTCAATCCCTGGTTCTGGAAGATCCCCTGGAGAAGGAAATGGCTACCCACTCCAGTGTTCTTGCCTGGAGAACTAAATGGACCTGGCAGGCTAGAGTCCATGGAGTCACACAGAGTGAGACATGACTGAGCGAGTAATACTTAACTAAGTCAGATAACCTAAGTATTGTTGAGAGACAATATGGCTGTGGAAAAAAAAAAGACAACAACTCAATACATGACTAGCAATGAAATGGCGTCAGTCTCATTATTAATGTAAGCATCCCTATTATTACATCAATGATTTTGAAACAAGTTTTACACGTGTTTCTCTCTTAGTCCATATGTAGTGAAAGGAAGCAATTGTCTTAATGAACAGGAATTTCTGATTAAGGGAGAGCAGTCTGGGAGGGAAATTTCTGCCAAAGTTGTTGTTTACCTATAAACAAAAACACTAACAATAAAAATGTGATGAATAAACAAGATGTAATAGGACAAGAAATGTCATTTTAATCTTCTGAGAATAGTAAAAGCAAGAAGGAGGAAAAAAGAAATCAACATTCTGCTTTTAATTAAATTCTCAGCATAACTGAATATCCATGCCCTCAACCTCATTCAGCCGCTGAAAGGAGTACTGAGATTGCAAATGCTCTACACAGCCGATATGTTCTGTGCAAATAGTCAAGTTAATCTTCTTTCCATCAACATATTTGTTATACTTACATTTTATTTCATATTATCAAATCATCTTAAATATTCAGTGATGAGTATAAGCAAACTGCCATCTGCATTATTAGTGACAATTGAATATATTTTAAATATGACTGCTTCAAAGAGGCTAAAATTCTTATTCAATATTATAAAAATTATAATTCTCAGTCTAGCAGATTCATCACAATATAATAAGACTGTTCTTAGCATAACAATGGAATGCTAAGATCCAGATGTAAATGATTAGTAGAACAAGACATATTCACAAATATATTGTATTAGACAGTGTAATCACAGGATATTTTTCTAAATCTTTTAGCATTATATTAATTATTTTATAAATAATACTTTCATTTTCTAAAATAAGTCCTTTTTGTTTATATATTTGTTAAATATTAAGGTATTGGTAATATAATGAAAAATTATTTTTATGAATTTTGAATACATAGTTTGTACCACCTCTATTAGATACTTGGAAAAATCTCATAGTTAAGATAATTTGGTTCTAGTTCACAGATGTACTTGCAATAATTTTTCTACATGTTTTAAAATGGGTCCTTTTTCAACTTTTTTGTTTCAAATTTGTCAACATTGACAGATTTTCTCTTGTTCTTTTATTAAAAGTTTTATGCATCAATTCTAGTTAAAGAAAGTTAAAATAAAAGCCTATTAATCTCTATAGCAAAGGTTGCTTATACACTATTTTTGAGAATGTAAATTGGAAAACAATATAGAGTTTCCTCAAAAAATTAAAACTAGAATCACCATATCATCCAGCAATCTCATTTCTGGGTATGTATGGTGAAGGGAATGAAATAAATGTGTCAGAGTGATGTCTGCACTTCCATGTTCATTGCAACATTACTCACAGTAGCCAAGATTTGGAGATAACCTAAGGGTCCATCAGTGGAGGAATGGATAAAGAAAATACGATATGCATATATTATTGAAAATTACTCAATGTGAAAACATAAATTTTGCTATTCACAATAACATGGATGATTCTGAGGGTTATTAATCTATGTGAAATAAGCCAGACAGAGAAAAGCAAATACTGTATGATCTCTTTTATATGTAGAATCTAAAAAAGTTTAACCCATGGTAAACAGTAGAATTCTGATTACCAGGGGTTAGGGTGGGGGAAATAAGGAGATGTCTGTCAAAGAGTACAAACTTTCTGATAAAAGATGAATAAATGCTAGGGATCTAATGCATAGCATGGTGACTGCAGTTAATATTACTGTAAACGTGACATTTAATAAGAGAATTGACCTTAAGTGTCACCACACACAGGGAAAAAGGTAACTATGTGGGCTGACGGGTGCTATATTAGGTTGATTGTGTTCATCACAGGCTTCCCAGGTGGTGCCCGTGGTAAAGAACCTGCCTGCCAACGCAGAAGACATAAGAGATGAGGGTTTGATCCCTGGGTTGGGAAGATTCCCTGGAGGAGGCTACGGGCAACCCACTGCAGTATTCTTGCCTGGAGAATCCCGTGGACAGAGGAGCCTGGTGGGCTGAGTCCATTGGGTAGCAAAGAATTGGACATGACTGAGCAACACTTTCACTTTCATATTATATATAGTAGATTCTACTTAGCCTATATACCTTGGAATTATTTTTGTTAAAATGTGAAAGTAGTTATTAATATACAACTAATTTCAAATACCAGGTAGTCTACTATAAATATGTATTTCAAGTAACTGTACTAATATTAATTGTAAGCTTATAACAGAAAATGTAAATAAGAATTAGAATGATGTGGTGTACTCTTTTCCTTCACTTTCTATCTCTAAAATAATAAATCCATTCTTGCTTCTCAACCTTTTAAAATCAATAATATCATTTTATCTTTAAGTGAAGTTTTCTAAACCTTATTTTTATATTGCTTCATCAGGAATGTGTAGGTTGTAGGAACTAACACTTTTACAAGTGGAGCCACATACTTGAACCATAGAAATGGAAAAGAGTAGTGAAGGATAGAATCTTAAGGAAAGCTTGGTTTTCAACTGCCAAAGGTGAGTCATGAGTAAACGATAATACCTTGGTGACATCTTCTTGCCAAGTATGGTACAAAGTGCTGTATGCATTATCTCATTTAGCCTTCAACTGAGCTTCCAATTAGGAAATAACATTATCTAGATTTTGTAGATAACAAAAATTAAGATTTAAGTAACTTATTCAATTCATTGGACTGGTACAAAAAAAGTGACAGAATGTGAGTGTATATCCAGCTGTGTCTTCTTCTGGGTCCTTAACAACTATACTTTACCATCATATAAAAAAAGAAGATGGAAAAGAAGTGACTAGGAAAGTACATAAAGACCAAGGTAAATTCATTGTAATAGTGAAAACAAAGAAATAGAAATATCCAAAGTGAAGATGAATTTATTCAGTTGTGTGTGTGTGTGTGTGTGTGTGTGTGTGTGTGTTATTTGATGAGATTAACAACTTCTAACAGAGAAGGCAATGGCAACCCACTCAGTACTCTTGCCTGGAAAATCCCATGGACAGAGGAGCCTGGTAGGTTGCAGTCCATGGGGTCGCTAAGAGTTGGACACAACTTCACTTTCACTTTCATGCATTGGAGAAGGAAATGGCAACCCACTCCAGTGTTCTTGCCTGGACAATCCCAGGGACAGGGGAGCCTGGTGGGCTGCTGTCTATGGGGTCGCACAGAGTCGGACACGACTGAAGCAACTTAGCGGCAGCAGCAGCAACAACTCCTAATTCTGTTGTGAAAAACATAAATCATGTTATTAGAATTCCTGTTAAATAATGTACTACTGGATATTTTTCTTTTCATGTTTAAATGTGATATGTCTATAGCTGAATAAATAACTATTTACTGGAGCAAAAAAATTATATCATGATACATGCAAGCATAAACACAAACTGGAAGAAGGAGAAGAATTAATTCAATATTGTAGATCATAGAACACAGTGCAAACTTCAAAAATAAATGTAAAGGAGTCATGAATAGGGAAAGAACAAAAGCAAGAAATATCAACCCCACTTCTTTTTACTTTTTCTCAGGCTGACTATTTTTGAAGAAAATGTATCCTAATGCACACATCTCCCCTACACTGTTATCACCAAATTATATATTAACATTTCTCAATCAAATGACACTGTTTAGAAATATTACCATGGACAATCAAACTAAGTATTAGATTACTATTTTGAGTAAAAATGTATTTTGAGAGATGCAAATAAATGTGATATGCTTATAATTGTGTAAAATGCTGGAGCTCATCGTGACCAATTTCTACTTTCAGATGTATATTATTTTTAAAAAGAAACAATAACATTTAAAAAATAAGACAGCTAATTAAACTATCCTTAAATAATTGTTCTATTGTAGGCCTTACTGCTTGAGGTATAATAATAATTACATAACACACATCAGCATTTCTTAAATTATACCCTCCTAGTGCAGTAAATTGAAGAGAAAGTCATATTGTTTTAGTGATCTGCAGAATATATAAATGTTCACATATAATAAATTTTGCTGCCCAATATAAAAGTTGCTGATACAGAGTAAAACTCAGTGTTGTAGTATTAAAAATCACTATTAAGTGAGGGGTAGCAGGAAGCTCTTCTAAGAAATATGGGGAATCCTGTTTAGGTTATTCTCTCCCTGGTACTAAGCGATCACAGTGATCACAATTTATCCCAGCCTAAACTGGAAGTCTCCCGCAGAACATTAATGCTTGCTTTAATGTAGATTTTGGTAGATAACCTTTTTCTCTGTGACAGTTTCATATTCAGAATTGTATATGCATGGCTCTGTATGCATATAACTTTATGATTAAGTTTAAAGTATAATGACCATAATTTTATACCTGGAAAAGTCATCAATGATGCTAATAACTAACAAATTGAATCATTGCTCTTGCTAAGTCGCTTCAGTTGTGTCCAACTCTGTGCGACCCCATGGACTGCAGCCTACCAGGTTCCTCCGTCCATGGGATTTTCCAGGCAAGAGTACTGGAGTGGGTTGCCATTATAGTAACTGAATAATTACTATTGATTATTAAAAGATATGGTGGAATACATTGAGTCAGAACACCTGGGTTTAAAATTCTATCAGCTTCATTAGAGATGATCTCATTTTCATTTGCTTTATCACTACTAATCTAAGAAGAAATCAAATAAATCCTAATCAGCAAAAAAATATGATCTGTAGAATAGATGGAGGGTGACCATTTTTTTGCCCAGAGCTGAAAAATTAAGGTATGCCCTTAGCAAACTTAAAAGATGTAGAGACAACTGACAGACTCCATAAATCAAAATTTCAGTGGATGGTAAATTTTGTGTTGCAGATATCAGCTCTAACTGAGTGTTCTGGTTGCATATGGATTTGCTATATGTAACTACATCATGAAAACAGTTTATTATGTCTCTGCTGCTGCTACTAAGTTGCTTCAGTCGTGTCTGACTCTGTGCAACCCCATAGATGGCAGCCCACCAGGCTTCCCTGTCCCTGGGATTCTCCAGGCAAGAATACTGGAGTGGGTTGTCATTTCCTTCTCCAATGCATGCATGCATGCTAAGTCACTTCAGTTGTGTCTGATTCTGTGCGACGCTATGGACAGCAGCTCACCAGGCTCCTCTGTCCACGGGATTATCCAGGCAAGAACATTGGAGTGGGTTGCCATTTCCTTCTCCAATTATCTCTATCCCCTATTAAAATATCAGAAAACAATAATTTTACCTGTTGTAAAAACAATTCTATCCTCAGAGACTAACAAATAGTCAGATACACTATATTTATTAAATAAAATGAAATATTTGCTCAGTATTAAGTAAAATGAAATTTTAAAATATATAAATTTTATTGGGCAGTTATATTTTATTAAATACTGTTTTCAGTATGTTAATTTGAAAACATAATCCAATAGTACAGATGAAAAAATTGATCTTAGTGATATAAAACACTATTCTGACAGTCAAATATGTGGCTGAGCCTGTGTTCAATCAAAATTTTCTGAGTAAAATAATAATAATAAGCAATAGCATGATAATAATAACTAAAACACACAATGATTGCTAAGTGCCAACCCCTTTCCTAAGGCCTTATTTATATCAACTCATTTAATCCAATTCATTTAACACCTCCTGTTATAGGTGGGTTCTAACTCTTCTTTCACCAGAGGGGAAAATGGAGTATGCAGAGAGGTTATGAAAAGTAACCTCCACATGGTTACTCAGGTAGGAAGTTGAAAAGCTGGGATTGTAAAGCCAGTCTGGTTTGAGAGTTTTTCTTTTAGACACTAAACCTTACAGTTATTCAGGGTGACCATTTCTGTTTATAAAACAACTTGGTCCTTCTCTGAATCCACTCTGAATAATTACTGGATGTGGAGCAAATAAATAAATACTCTAGAAATGCAGATCAATTCATCTAGCAAACATTTACAAAGTTTAAGCTACATGATGAGATTGAGGTATGCACACCACAGATTTTTGACATTCTGACATTCAAATTTTTATAATGTAATTATTATTTGGTAGTATTTTTGAAGCAGCATGGTAGACTACAGTGAAAATTAACCTGTAAGAAAAATTGTCCTATCCTGGGATCTAAACGCCAGTAATGATATCAATAGCCATTGAACGGATGTTTAGCTAATGTGAACTTCTTGATTTGTTAAATAGGGATTCTAACCTCCTAAGGAAATCAGTCCTGAATATTCATTGGAAGGACTGATGCTGAAGCTGAAACTCTAATACTTTGGCCATCCGATGAGAAGAACTGACTCATTGGAAAACACCCTGATGCTGGGAAAGATTGAAGGTGGGAGGAGAAGGGGATAACAGAGGATAAGATGGTTGGATGGCATCATGGATTCAATGGACATGAGTTTGGGTAAACTCCGGGAGTTGGTGTACGACAGGGAGGTCTGGCGTGCTGCGGTTGGTGGGGTCGCAAAGAGTCGGACACGACTTAGTGACTGAACTGAACTGAACTGAAACTCCTAATATACTTGCTTAAATGAGCTATTGGAATAGTTGAATGACTTGATGTTCGTGGAAAGGGCTCTGTCTATGCCACCTGGGAAGCCTCCTGTATGACATAGTGCTATGCAGATTGTAGTACTATCTTTATTGCTTATTTACAGTTGGTCACCAAAGTCTACCAGGTGGCTCTGGTGGTAAATATCTGCTTGCCAATTCAATGTAAGAGACGTGGGTTTGATCCCTGGCTTGGCAAGATGCCCTGGAGAATGAAATCTCAACCCATTCCATTATTCTTGCCTGGGAAATCCCATGGACAGAGGAGTCTGGCAGGATACAGGCCATGGGGTCACAAAGAGTCAGACATGATTGAGCATCTGAGCACCAGTGTTCAGAGAAGTAACTCACAGGAGTCCTCTAGCCAGCACTGAATGAAACTGTCTCCTCTGTACTCTAACACATCAGGTAGCAAAAAGTCCCCCATCTCTTCCTCACTTCTGAACTGAGTATTGGAGTGGAAAGAGTAACATTCACAGGGAACTCTTTTGGCCTGGTTAACAATCACACAAGGTTTTGCTGTCTACACAAACTTTGCTAGGTTCTGATGTGAGGAAATGTTGCAAGACTGGGATATCATGAGACTTGCAACTCCTTTGATTTCTCTTTTGGATATATTTTCATTCTGTGAACTTTTTTTTTTTTTTCCATTTGGCTTCTCCATATCCTTTTTCTTTCTCAGTTTTGTTGTTCTTTGAATGTGAAATACACTCCAGTTTTTCTCCCCAAAGACAAGAGTAGATTAAGAAAATTTTATCTGAATTGCTTATACGTGTTTTATCTCTATCTCATTTCTTTAACTATTCATTGAGCATCAGCTATATTCTTAGCTGTCTGCTAAGTATAGGAAATAGAGATATGAGCTACTAATGGAGCTTTATCAATGGGAATATCAATACGTAAACAAAAAAATGTAGACTAGATCATCATGGTTGAATCTGCCTGTGCATGGAAAAGAGTAGGAAAGGCCTGTACATGGAGGTGAAGCTTGAGCTTGATTTGGAAACTGAATAACTGTTATTCAATTGGAAGAAGTTTAGGGAGTAGAAACTGTCATCTCTAATCGAAGTTACAAAATATTATGGTCTATTCAGAGCAAGTGGTTCAAAACAGAGAATAAGATAAGGGGAAAAGTAAGACTCAACTGGAAATTAAGCCACAAATTGGGCAGAGGCAAGTCTATGAAGATTCATGATAAGGACAACATCACTCTCTTCACTGTCTTCATCTTTACTGTGTTTATCTGCTTATTCATTTGTTATCCTCAAGTTTAAAATTTGAGTGGAAACAGCAGAAGAAAATGATGCATTGTTTTTTGTCTATTGTCACTAAAAATCGATAAGTATGACACTCACATACTAAAAAAAAAAACAGTGAAAATGCTAGCAGCTGTATTTTATTTTGGCTAGCATAATACTTAATCTTTCCACAATCTCACCTATATCATAAAATTAATTTAAAAAACTAATGCAAAATAGAAAAAAGTGCTTCCAAGGATCATGAGTTGAGGTATTCTAGATGGAGCTTGGATTCTCTAACATTGCACTCAATGAACAATGAAAGCACAGAGAATGAAGCCATAGTGTCTATCACTATGGGCCTAAAGTGTGTGTCATCAGTCTCCAACTCTTTGCAACACCATGGATTGTAGCCCTCCAGGCTCCTCTTGCCATGGAAATTTCCAGGCAAGAATACTGGAGTGGGTTGCCATGCCCTCCTCCAAGGGATCTTCCCAACCCAGGGATCAAACCCATGTCTCAAGCGTCTCCTTCCTTGGCAGGCAGATTCTTCACCAGTGTGCCACCTGAGAAGCCCCCACTGTGGGCCTAGGCAGTAGCCAAAAAAGAAAGAAAAAGACACACTTTAAGAAGACATGACACCAAACAGTGCATTTCAGGTTGTTTGTACTTACCAGCCCCACATGATCAACCCCGTCATGATCCAAGCAGCAGGAATGATGGAAATCATATAATCAAAGTACAACTGTGAAAGGAAATTAACAGGTTTAAAATATTGTTATCTATTCTATAGATTTTATTAATGTCTTCAATTGCAAAAGAAAATTCAAATTATGCATGGCGTTCAGTTATAATTTCCTTTAACTTGGCATACTACTTTCCTTTTTTTTCTTTATCTCATTTTTTGTTATTTCTTGACACATATTTTTGAAGAGTTAAGAGTTATTTTGTAAAATATCACTCAGTTGGGTTTGTTTAATGTTATCTCACAATGAGTTTCAGTTTAGTCTTTTAATAGAAATATTTCATAAGGGTGTTGTGCATGATGTAGGCAGATACATATTGTGGATTTATTTCATTACTATGATAATTGGTCAATAGGAAGTTTACTAAATCAGCAAAATAATTTAACATGATAAAACTATGGCTGATAATTTAAGTTTTCCAGTTAATTAAGACTAAATTTGGATTAATTCATGCTGTAGTGTAATACAGGCTTCCAAGGTGGTTCAATGGTAAGGAATCTGCCTGCCAACCAGGAGATGTGGGTTCAGTCCCTGGGTTGGGAAGATCCCCTTGAGGAGGAAATGGTAACCCACCCGAGTATTCTTGCCTGGGAAATTCCATAGACAGAGAAGCCTGGCAGGCTGCAGTCCATGTTGTCACAAAGAGTCAGACACTGCATAGCGACTAAACAGCAGCAGCAGTGCTAAAATACATGCATTGAAAAGAAAACTCATAGGAATTCATACTTAAAATGCATTTATACCGATGAAGTAGCACTGGAATAATGCTGAATATTTCATGAATAACTTCCAAATTCTTTGCCACAAATGGTATTTGATAAAGTGACTACTGTTTTGACTATTTAAATTCAATGGCAATTTTATCATAAACAGTCATCCTAGTTAGTTCTGACAGCTTGTTTTGCAATACTTCATCCAGACATGAAATATATTTGGAAAAGATTATAAGGTCATTGAGGGCAGAAAATATACCTTATTCCCCATTTATCAAAGCCTAGATGTTTCTAAATAAATTATTTCGTCAAATTTATTTATATTTTTAAAGATATTTATATTATTTTAAAGACCCTTGCATTCAAAATGTTCACTGATTCGCATCGTTTTCTCCAGTAAGTTTTAATTAATGAAGTTTTCCCAAGTTGATTAATTCTGTAATTAATTTTTTTAATTTAATTTTATTTTTTAACTTTACAATATTGTATTGGTTTTGCCATATATCAAAATGAATCCGCCACAGGTATACCTGTGTTCCCCATCCTGAACCCTCCTCCCTCCCCATACCATCCCTCTGGGTCATCCCAATGCACCAGCCCCAAGCATCCAGTATCGTGCATCGAACCTGGACTGGCGACTCATTTCATATATTATGTTATACATGTTTCAATGCCATTCTCCCAAATCATCCCACCCTCTCCCTCTCCCACAGAGTCCAAAAGACTGTTCTATACATCAGTGTCTCTTTTGCTGTCTCGTATACAGGGTTATTGTTACCATCTTTCTAAATTCCATATATATGCATTAGTATACTGCATTGGTATTTTTCTTTCTGGCTTACTTCACTCTGTATAATAGGCTCCAGTATCATCCACCTCATTAGAACTGATTCAAATGTATTCTTTTTAATGGCTGAGTAATACTCCGTTGTGTATATGTACCATAGCCTTCTTATCCATTCCTCTGCAGAAGGACATCTAGGTTGCTTCCATGTAATTAATTATTAACCACTATCTGCTGCTGCTTAGCTGCCTCTGTCATGTCCAGCTCAGTGTGACCCTATGGACTGAAGTCTGCCAAGATCCTCTGTCCATTGGATTCTCAAGGCAAGAGTACTAGAGTGGGTTGCCACGACCTCCTCCAGGGGATCTTCCTGACTCAGGGATTGAACCCAGGTCTTCTCATTGCAGGCAGATTCCTTACCACTGAGCCACCAGGGAAGCCCCAACCACTATTTACATCAGTGCTCTTCAGAATACTTGTGATAAACAATGAATTGAAAAATAAAATATGATCCCTGACTTTAAAAAATACACAATTTTAATATGAATATAACCATCATGACTATTGTATTAGTATACTGGTGTCATAATCTTTAATTCTAAGTTTAATATCACTTAGTGGAAATCTCCTTTTCAACACCAAAATTGCAATAGGCTAGTTACTGAGGACGGGCTTCAGTGAATGAAGTTAAATTAATTATTTAATAATTTCATGTGGAAATAATTTCACATGGATGTGAGAGTTGGACTATAAAGAAATCTGAGTACCAAAGAACAGATGCTTTTAAACTGTGGTGTTGGAGAAGAGTCTTGAGTGTCTCTTGGACTGCAAGGAGATCCAAACAGTCCATCCTAAAGGAAATCAGTCCTGAATATTCATTGGAAGGACTGATGTTGAAGCTGAAACTCCAATACTTTGGCCACCTGATGCAAAGAGCTGACTCATTTGAAAAGACCCTGATGCTGGGAAAGATTGAAGGTGGGAGAAGGGGATGACAGAAGGTGAGATGGTTGGATGGCATCACCGACTCAATGGACATGAGTTTGAGTAAGCTCCAGGAGTTGGTGATGGACCGGCAGGCCTGGCATGCTGCAGTCCCTGGGGTCTCAAAAAGTCGGATATGACTGAGCGACTGAACTGAATAATTTCATACATTTTCCAAAAATGAGTTTGACACTTTAAATTCCCTGACTTTTATTTTGCCCTCTTAATTAATATGAGAATTAAGTATGTTTTCTTAAATTATTCTCTTAAATGTTTGAGTTATTATGATTTATTTATTATTATTTTGAGTACTTTTTCTTGTATACAATATAATACACTGTTACAACACTATGAGAATGGGAAAGTAAGGGTTATGTAGTTTTCCAAATGTTGTTACACCATGTTAATTAAGGACATAGCAGTAGTTTAAGGCTACTTAATAGTCAAATTTTATTTTAAATACAGAGTTGTGTTTTTTTCCTTCAAAAATAAGATTCATCCTTGAAAATGCTATATCATGTTTGGATTTAAGTTGCATTTTATTACCTTAATAATTTTGAAAATAGTTTTCAGTCTGTCAGAAGATATACTTATCCTCAGCTGGGTACCTAATCTGTTATAGGTGACTATAATTCTATGCCTATGTGCCCTTGCTTCTCAACCTCCAATACATTTAGATAATTTTGGCTGTGGCACAAAAGCAATAAAAATAATTTACAGACAGCAAAGCAGCATACAGGTTCTTTAAGCATAGTATTTTTCTTTGCATGAATAGTACACCTTCAAATCTAAGTGTAAAATTTTTATATTATTTGATTTTAAAAATTATTAATTTAGATATGTGCAATAATTTGTAAGCACTGAAATTTGTTGTTTCAAACCCTGGTATTGATGAGGCCAGAATCCACTATGACCAATACCAGACAGAAAAATAGATGAAGCAATAGATATGACATGTTTATCATTAAATTTTGTAATTAATAGTATTTTTGGTATCAAAATGGGTTTATAAAATGGAATATTAAAAAGGTATAAGTATCCCAGATTTATATCTCAGTCTTAATTTGATTTGGATCCAAATCGCATTGGGAATTTTATTGTACTTGATAATATGATTCTAAAATGTTAAACATGATTAAACAGCTTAAGAAACTGGAATATTTTGAGGAGGAATAATGGAAACAGAAATGTCCTACCACATACATAAAAATATTGTGAAGTTTCAATTAAACAGTTTTAGTAAAATTTCATTCAATAAGAAATACTTTTAAAGGAACAAAATATTTGGTCTTTTGGTACTGGAAGCATCTGGTTTTTAGTCCATTTCATATTTTACTATAGAACTAATCAACAAAAAATACATGAATGATTTTTAAAAACTTCTAAAATTATGCTAAGATTATGTGTAATAAAAAACAGAATCCGTAACCTATGAATCAATGTCATTTTTAATTTTTAAAGTATATTTAACTGTGTAATTTGTGATATTGCCAACAAATACATTCTTTGTATTTAAATCTTTAATGTATTGCTCATGGAGATTTTAAGATATACAATAATATAATATATAAAATTCAGATATCTATGTATTAATGTATATTGTATATAGCTGGCATAATGAATGAAACTATCATTCTGATCTAATTACTCTGTCTAGAAATCTAATTGTCGTAATTGAAATCTTTTTTTTCTTGCACTTCCAATAGCCAGTCTGGCTAAATTTTACTTTAAATAACCCTTAATACCTGCCGCTTTTCTCCTAACTATCAGGTTATAACCTCCAAATACAATATTTTTACCTGGTTGGATTACTCATTTTAGTAGCCCTCTGTTCCACACATCCAATGTGACCTTCCCATATGCTAGCCTAATTGTACTGTTTTAAGTTCACTGTTAATCTTCTATTAACATTCTTCAATGACTCACTACCATTGCTCTTTTACAACGCAGTGCCATTGAAAAGTCCTAGAGAGCCTTGCTTCATCCAGCACCTGCCTCCCTCTCTAGCTGCTTGACTTATTTATTTTGTTCCCTTTCTCTTTTATACACTAGCAGTCTCTCAAAATCTCAAATGGATCCTGTTCCCTGGCACATCAGGACTACTATGCATGCTCTTTCTTTTGTCTATAGTGTTTTTTTCCTCAATCCCATATTCCCAGCTATTTAGCCAAAGCATCTCTGCAATCCTAATACATGCTCAAGAAACACCATACACTTTTCCACTGAAGTTGTCACAGTTTTAAGTGAAAAAGATAGTTGTGTGACTATTCGATTAGTTTCTGTCTCTCCCAGTTTAATTTAAACTGCCTTATATATGGTAAAGAATTTGCCTACCAATGCAGGAGGTACAAGAGATGCAATTTTGATCCCTGGGCTGATGCCTTGAAGGAGGGCATGGTAAACCATTCCAGGCAATAATGATCCTTGCCTGGGAAATTCCATGGACAGAGGAGCCTAGAGGCCTACAGTCCATGGATTGACAAAAGAGTCAGGTACAACATATATGTCAGCAACAACATACCTATGCTTTTGCTCAACACTATTCTCATTACCTAGTAGAGTGCCTCGTTAGAGATAAGTACTCATTGATTGAATGTGTGATTGAATGTTAATAGCAAGATACATGCACCTCAGTTTTCCAAAGTATTTTATATCATCTAGTTCTGGTTACTCTACTGGACAGTTACCTTCACCAGAATAGTCAAATTTACATAGAAACTTCAGGATAAACCACAAATCCCTTGGCCTACCAGACAGAAGTCTCAGAGCCACCCAGGGAAGCCCTCTTAAAACACAGCTACCCTTTAAAATTGACTTTTTAAAATTTATTTCATACTTCAACTCTTTAAACCTTCTGCTTTTGACAAATTGATTCACACTTTATCTTGCAAAGGTGTCCCATATTCTTTTGTTTCTAATGCATCTAATACCCTTCTTAACTCTTTGCTTATCTAATTCCTGCATGGTAATTCCCTTCAGTCATGTCCAACTCTTTGTGCCGCTATGGACTGTAGCCTGCCAGTTTAGCCTCTGTCTATGGGATTTTCTAGGCAAGAATACTGGAGTGGGTTGCCATGTTTTTCTCCAGGAGATCTTCCTGACCCAAGGACTGAAACTATACATTAAAACCTAGTCAGGGCACTTTAGCTTTACTAAGTGTTACCTAAACAAAATGCTTCCCATGATGGCTTAGACAGTAAAGAACCTGCCTGCAATGCAGGAGACCCGAGTTTGATACCTGGATCAGGAAGATCCCCTGAAGAAGGAAATAGCAACCCACTCCAGTATTATTAGCTGACAAATCCCATGGACAGAGGACCCTGGCAAGCTACAGTCCATGGGGTCACAAAGAGTCAGACACAACTGAGCCTAACACTTTCACTTGCAAACAAAACGCTAATTGTCTTCTACCCTATATACATATATATATATATATGTATATAATGTTTGCTGTTCACTGTCATGCATACTTCCATATTTTATGTGCACATATGTCTTTTGCAATTACTTTTTTAAAGTATCATGTAAGCAAGAGTCATGTTTCATATAAAATCATATTTATACCTAATAAGCATTTGCAAAATTAATTAATTAATTAATGGATTAAAATTAAAGAAGTAAGGACTGAAATTAAGGAATTATGAAATATAGTTTTGGCAATAAATGCAAGCTCAAGGGTTTCAGGTGATGTCAGTCTATCTAAGTCAACATCATTTCATATTGTCGAGTTAGGAAATTTAACTTTTCTGACTGACTGCCAATAACCAATCTTAAACAGAGGGTGATTAAACAATGATTCTTCAGGACTGTGACAAGATGAATAATTCAATAAATAAATCTGTTACATTCCAGGCAAAGGATCAATAATGAGGATGTGAAAGTTTATGAAATGGAGTGTCTGGGACTCTAAGAAATTTCATTCTTAAAAGTAAATAATACTTTCAGTCTAGAATGTTATGGGGAAAAATTGCAGCAATTTTGTTGAGTTGATAATTATTGCATTAAAATGGAGTTATATTGTAAAGAAATTGGCTATTGGCTAGAAGTTTAAAAAAGTATTGCAAAGGGAGGTTGGCAGGATTTAGGTACTAACTGTAGAGATTCCCTCAGTTTAGTTCAGTCAGTCAGTCATGTCTGACTCTTTGAGACCCCATGGACTGCAACATGCCAGGCTTCCTTGTCCATCACCAGTTCCTGGAACTTGCTCAAACTCATGTCCATAAAGTTGGTAATGCCATCCAACCCTCTCATCTTCTGTCATCCCCTTCTACTCCCGTCTTCAATTTTTCCCAGCATTAGGGTCTTTTCCAATGAGTCGGTTCCTCGCATCAGGTGGCCAAAGTATTGGAATTTCAGCTTCAGCATCAGTCCTTTCAATGCTTATTCAGGATTGATTTCTTTTAGGATGGACTGATTGAGTCTCCTTGCTATCCAAGGGATTCTCAAGAGTCTTCTCCAACACCACAGTTCAAAAGCATCAATTCTTCAGTACTCAGTTTTCTTTATAGTCCAACTCTCACATCCATGCATGACTATGGGAAAAACCATAGCTTTGACTAGATGGACCTTTGTTGGCAAAGTAATGTCTCTGCTTTTTAATATGCTATCTAGGTTGGTCATAGCTTTTCTTCAAAGGAGCCAGTGTCCTTTAATTTCATGGCTGCAGCCACCATTTGTACTGATTTTGAAGCCCACAAAAATAGTCTGTCACTGTTTCCATTTTTTCCCCGTCTATTTGCCAAGAAGTGATGGGACTGGATGCCATGATGTTAGTTTTCTGAATGTTGAATTTTAAGCCAACTTTTCACTCTCCTCTTTTACTTTCATCAGGAGGCTCTTTGGTTCTTCAGTTTCTGCCATAAGGATGGTGTCATCTGCATATCTGAGGTTACTGATATTTCTCCCGGCAATCTTGATTCTAGCTTGTGCTTCATCCAGCCTGGCATTTCGCATGATATACTCTGCATATAAGTTAAATAAGCAGGGTGACAATATACAGCCTTGATGTACTCCTTTCCCAATTTGGAACCAGTCTGTTGTTCCATGTCCAGTTCTAACTGTAGGCTCTTGACTTGCATACAGATTTCTCAGGAGGCAGGTCAGGTGGTCTGGTAGTCCCTTCTCTTTAAGAATTTTCCACAGTTTATTGTGATCTACACAGTCAAAGGCTTTGTCATAGTCAATAAAGCAGAAGTAGGTGTTTTTCTGGAATCTTCATGCTTTTTCGGTGATCCAACAGATGTTGGCAATTTGATCTCTGGTTCCTCTGCCTTTTCTAAATCCAGCTTGAACATCTGGAAGTTCACGATACATGTACTGTTGAGGCCTGGCTTGGAGAATTTTGAGCATTTCTTTACTAGAATTTGAGATGAGTGCAATTTAGCAGTAGTTTGAACACTCTTTGTCATTGCCTTTCTTTGGGATTGGAATGAAAACTGACCTTTTCCAGTCCTATGACCACTGCTGGGTTTTCCAAATTTGCTTGCATATTGAGTGCAGCACTTTCACCTTATCATCTTTTAGGATTTGAAAGAGCTCAACTGGAGTTCTATCACCTCCCCTAGCTTTGTTCATAGTGATGTTTCCTAAGACCTACTTGACTTCACATTCCAGGATGTTTGACTCTAGGTGAGTGATCACTTCATCGTGGTTATCTGGGTCATGAAGATCTTTTCTGAACATTTCTTCTGTGTATTGTTGCCTTCTCTTCTTAATATCTTCTCTTTCTCTTAGGTCTTTACCATTTCTGTCCTTTATTGTGCACATCATTGTATGAAATGTTCCCTTGGTATCTCTAATTTTCTTGAAGAGATCTGTAGTCTTTCCCACTCTGATGTTTTCCTCTATTTCTTTGCATTTCTTTCAATGAAAGCCTGAGAAAGGCTTTCTTATCTCTCCTTGCTATTTTTTGGAACTCTGCATTCAATTGGGTATATCTTTCCTTTTTTCCTTTGCCTTTTGTGTGTTTTCTTTTCTCAGCTATTTGTAAGGCCTGCTCAGAAAACCATTTTATCTACTACGATGGGCAAGAAACACTTAGAAGAAATGGAGTAGCCATTATAGTTATCAAAAGAGTCCGAAATGCAGTACTTGGATGCAATCTCAAAAATGACAGAGCAATCTCTCTCTGTTCATTTCCAAGGCAAACCATTCAATATCACAGTAATCCAAGTCTATGCCCTGACCAGTAATGCTGAAGAAGCTGAAGTTGAATGCTTCTATGAAGACCTTCAAGACCTTCTAAAACTAACACCCACAAAGGATGTCCTTTTCATTATAGAGGACTGGAACGCGAAAGTAGGAAGTCAAGAAAGACCTGGAGTAACAGGCAAATTTGGCCTTGGAGTACAAAACAGAGCTGGTCAAAGGCTAACAGAGTTTTGCCAAGAGAACACACTGGTCATAGCAAACACCCTCTTCCAAGAACACAAGAGAAGGCTCTACACAGGGACATCACCAGATGGTCAATACCGAAATCAGGTTGATTATATTCTTTGCAGCCAAAGGTGGAGACACTTCTACAGGCAGCAAAAACAAGATGGGGAGCCAACTGTGGTTCAGATCATGAACTCTTTATTGCCAAATTCAGACTTAAATTGAAGAAAGTAGGGAAAACTACTAAACCATTCTGGTATGACCTAAATCAAATCCCTTACAATTATACAGTGGAAGTGACAAATAAATTCAAGGGATTAGATCTTATAAAATGCCTGAAGAACTATAGATTGAGGTTCGATTTTACTCAGATAGGGTTCCAATTAGAGTCTGAATCAAATTTACCTAAGATGCTTACTAAAATACAGATAGCTAGGGCCTATTTCACTCAATCAGGAACTACCCTACTGAATCGTAATCTCGGGATGAATGGCAGACATGAAGCCTTTTTACAGAGCTGGAACACCTTTAATTTTAGGATTAAGAACATGATATTTAAGATCAAGATCAGAAGTTTGTTTTCTATATTTGTAGGAAATCTGAGTAGACTATCCCACAAGTTATGAAGATATAGGACAGGCAATTATTTTTAGTGTGAAAAAAAAGTCATGTAGACAAATAGTTCATTTAGCCTTTATACAACTTAAATTTATTTTTCACCAATAATGATTTCCTAGTTCATAACATTAGTCTAACACATGATTGGCTGCCTGTAAGATTCATTGACCTAGCTACTTACACTAAAGCCTTATAATCTTTAATTATATTTTTGTGAATTATTGTAATAATTTTCAATATTTAATATTCTTTAATGATATAGTTTATGTATTGCAATTATTGTTTTCCTAATTTTCATTTTTATTTTTTATATTTTGTATAATTCTCTACAGTTCTCTTAAATGAGCATGAAGAGTTACAGACCCTCAGCATCTCCTTCTGTGTTGCAGATTCTTTCAAAATAAAATATTTGTACCAAGAGATATGTTATACATATGTCCCCATTTTATTTATATATTGTTTTAAGCATTTACTTTTTCAATATTTTTAATGATTACATTTTAATATTTTATTCCTAGTTTATAGTAGCCAAATTCCACCATTAATTTGCTCTATTTTTCTGTTAAAGAAGCATCTCAAATGTCAATTAGTAGATGTCTCCAGCAGGTAAAAATGACCAGAATTCTAATTTTACCCTGTTATGAATTTTATATTTTAAGAATTGTAGTAAGACATAGAAGATGGCCATCACGATGTATAAGACACAGACACTAAATAAATAACACATTAATGTATAAAATGGCACCCCACTCCAGTACTCTTGCCTGGAAAATCCCATGGACGGAGGAGCCTGGTGGGCTGCAGTCCATGGGGTCACTGGGAGTCGGACACAACTGAGCAACTTCACTTTCACTTTTCACTTTCATGCATTGGAGAAGGAAATGGCAACCCACTCCAGTGTTCTTGCCTGGAGAATCCCAGGGACGGGGGAGCCTGGTGGGCTGCCCTCTATGGGGGTCACACAGAGTCGGACACGACTGAAGTGACTTAACATAGCATAGCACCATGTGCTCTGGAAATGCATAGTTGAATAACATCGTGATCTCTGCCCTAAAACAGTTGTAGTTTACCAAAAGATTATTTATGTAAAGTCAATGACCCAGCATCTACAATAAATGTACCATTGTCAATGAAATATGTACTATTTTCTAAATTTTCATCTAGTCAGTTCAGTCCCTGTCCATCACCAACTCCTGGAGTTTAGTCAAACTCATGTCCATTGAGTCGGTGATGCCATCTGAGCATATCATCCTCTGTCATCCCCTTCTCCTCCTGCCGTCAATCTTTCTCAGCATCAGGGTCTTTTCAAATGACTCAGCTCTTCGCATCAGGTGGCCAAAGTATTGGAGTTTCAGCTTCAACATCAGTCCTTCCAATGAACACCCAGGACTGATCTTTATCATGGACTGATTGGATCTCCTTGAAGTCCAAGGGACTCTCAAGAGTCTTCTCCAACACCACAGTTCAAAAGCATCAATTCTTCAGCAGTCAGCTTTCTTTATAGTCCAACTCTCACATCCATACATGACTACTGGAAAAACCATAGCCTTGTTGACAAAGTAATGTCTCTGCTTTTTAATATGCTGTCTAGGTTGGTCATAACTTTCCTTCCAAGAAGTAACCATCTTTTAATTTCATGGCTGCAATTACCATCTGCACTGATTTTGGAAATAGGATGAGTTAATTATCATTTCAATTACCTTTAACTACTCCTGCCTTTTCAAAGAAATTATGCTTTTCTAGTCATTTACCATTCTTTATCACTAAATCATTCATATCGTATAAGTGGATTTATCTTTTTCATAAGCTTCTTGAATCTATTTTTTTGTACCTGTATAACAAGAACATGCATATTAAAGAGTGTGGTTAATAAGAAGGCATTAATGACATTTATTTAATTTGCATTACATAATATATTTTTATGCATTGCCTTTAATCTCTTTATGAGCTGATTCTTTTCTACTGGGAAATAATGATTTAAAATAATCATATTTTAAATTCTATATGGATGTAATTGATTATAATTTTAGATTCAGGATTAACCAGTGGCTATTATGCACATTTTTATAATTATATAATGAAAAATCATAAATTAAAAAGAGGGAAATGTAATCGTCTACTTAGTTCATGAATACTGTTTCAGTTAAAAAATTTACAGTTGTTCATCTAAAAATCTTGTAGTATATGCAAGCTTGTTTTTCATATGTTGCCTATATTAAAATACCTCATGCCATGATGGTATTTACATTTCCTGCTTTATCTGTACTTAAACCAATTTTGAAGTAACTCCATTGGGTAAGATAATATAGGTTAAGAGATAGTTTTTCAGTATACAGAGCATAAATTACAACAATCATGCACACCAGAAGGGGGATGGGAATAAAGGCAAGGGAGATTGACTAAATTGCCCATTAGCTCTACAACAATTTAAACTATTTTCATATGGTGAATTATCTTGCTCTTGTGGGAAAAAAAAATGACATGAAATTTTGAGTCAGGCTGACCAGGGTTACATTTGCATTCTACCATCTTTTAGTTGTGAGATTCTAGGAGAGTTATTTGAGCTTTCTGATCCATAACTTAGCTAATAAAAAATGAAAATATCAAAACTTCATGGAGGTTTTTGAGCATATAATAAAATTTATACATTTTTTTTTCTGCACTCTGGAATCAGAATCATTCTCACATTTTTTTTTCTGCATTATCTCCTTATATAATCTCTACCATTTCATAACTATTGTCTACATGCCAGTGGCTTCCAATATATGACTTCAGTCATTACATTGAATGATTACAATTGTCAAAAAGATAAATTCAGTAATCTCATGCAAAAAATAAGCAGATACCAAAGACTGTTTAACTTATTAATGACAGGATGCTAAAATCGATCCAAAGAACATATGTCAAAATAAATGTATATGTTTAAATATGTGTACATGCATGTATATATAATATGCAATTTAATAAAATAGTTTTAGGGTCATATTTCTAAGTCAAAACTGATAATTGTCTCATAAGGCAAAAACCTATTGTTTTTTCTATTCCATTAGACAGAAATTATATTCATATATACTTAACAACAACAAAAACAAATCTAGAAGTTAACCTCTGCACCTACAGAGTTGGAAAATAATCTAATTAATAGTAAGTCAAGGCCAGCACCACACTGAAAAAAAAAACAACACAATAATTTATTTTGTCTAAGTTTGGGATAATTTTCCTGGAACATATACACAGACACATACACACACAGATATATATGTGAAAGTGAAAGTCATTCAGTCATGTCTGACTCTTTGAGACCCCATGGACTATACAGTCCATGGAATTCTCCAGGCCAGAATACTGAGGTGGGTAGCCTTTCCCTTCTCTAGGGAGTCTTTCCAATCCAGGGATCAAACCCAGGTCTCCCGCATTGCTGGTGGATTCTTTACCAACTGAGCCACAAAGGAAGCCCAAACATATATATACATCAGATCAGATCAGATCAGATCAGTCGCTCAGTCATGTCCGACTCTTTGCGACCCCTGAATCGCAGCACACCAGGCCTCCCTGTCCATCACCAACTCCCAGAGTTCACTCAGACTCACGTCCATCGAGTCAGTGATGCCATCCAGCCATCTCATCCTCTGTCGTCCCCTTCTCCTCTTGCCCCCAATCCCTCCCAGCATCAGAGTCTTTTCCAATGAGTCAACTCTTCGCATGAGGTGGCCAAAGTACTGGAGTTTCAGCTTTAGCATCATTCCTTCCAAAGAAATCCCAGGGCTGATCTCCTTCAGCCTTCTTCACAGTCCAACTCTCACATCCATACATGACCACAGGAAAAACCATATATATATACACACACACATATATATGTACATAAATATATATATAATTTTCTATTATATGACATTATATATATTTATATATATTTTTTAACCAAGTTGGCATTTCCAGTTGGATCAAGTAGTGTCATCAAGCACTATAGATCCTTCGATTATTCTTTTTCCTTTGTATCCACATACTGCCACCATCATGTTCTGTTTTTGGTGCTTAAGCCATATTATAAACAATCACATTTTGCACTTTTTTATTCCTGCCTCATTTGGGCTTCCCTGATGGTTCAAGTGGTAAAGAATCCACATGCAATGCAGGAGATACAGAAGATAGAGGTTTGACCCCTGAATCAGAAAGAAAGATCCCCTGGAGGTGGAAATGGTGACCCACTCCAGTATTCTTGCCTGGAAAATCCCATGGGTAGAGGAACTGGATGGGCAACTCCATGGAGTTGCAAAGAGTTGGACACAACTTAGTGACTAAACAACAACTATGATACCATTATCTTTTGCCTATATCACCTCTGGGTCTGCTTAACTGGTCGCCATTGCCTTCAGCCTTACCATCCACTTTCCATACACATGCCACTAAACCACCCTGTTGCTATCCATTATGCTTAGATACAAAATCCCTACTCCTGTCTACAAGGTTTCGTGACCTGGCTCTGAACTAACTCACCAAGTTCACCTCATACTGCTCTCTGCTACACACTTACTGCCCTTCCATTACTTTGATTTTTCTGTTTCTGAATTCTCCAAGATCTTCCACACCTTGACAATAGTTCATCCCTCTTCCCATGATGGACTTCCCTGGTAGCTCAGATGGTAAAGCGTCTACCTATAATGTGGAGGACCTGCGTTCAATCCCTGGGATGGAAAAAGCCTCTGGCAAAGAAAATGGCAACCCACTGAAAATGGCAACCCACTCCAGTACGCTTGCCTGGAAAATCCCATGGATGGAGGAGCGTGGTAGGCCACAGTCCAAGGGGTTGCAAAGAGTCAGACACGACTGAGCAACATCAGTTTCACTTTCACTTCCCATGATATTCATCCAAGGATCATTATTTCTTTGGATTTTTGCTGACTATCACCTCCTACCAGAGGCCTTCCCACTAGACCGCTCCATCTACATTAGCACTCTCCCAGGAATTCCATGATGGTCCAGTGGCTAAGACTCTGGGTCCCCAACACAGGGCTCTGTGATCCTTGGTCAGGGAACTAGATGCCACAACTAAGAGTTTGTATTCTGCAACTAAAGATCCTACATGCAGCAATTAAGACCCAGCACAGCCAAATGAAATAAATAGATAGGTTTTAAAAAGCAAATCAACTCAACTGTATAGTTTATGATTAGTCAAGTCAGTGCTTTTAAATAAGTAAATAAACACTCTCCCATTGGGCTTCCTTGGTAGCTCAATTGGTAAAGAATCTGCCTGCAACATAGGAAACCAAAGATTTGAACACAACTGAGTGACTTCACTTCACTTTTGGTTCAATTCCTGGGTCAGGAAGATCCTCTGGAGAAGAGATAGGCTACCCAGTCCTGTATTCTTAGGCTTCCCTTATGGCTCAGCTGGTAAAGAATCCCCCTGCAATGTGGGAGACCTGGGTTTGATCCCTGGGTTGGGAAGATCCCCTGGAGAAGGGAAAGACTACCCCCTCCAGTACTCTGGCCTAGAGAACTTCATGGACTCTATAGTCAGTCCATGGGGGTCCCAAAGAGTTGGACATGACTCAGCAGTCATTAGTCGGACATTACTCTCTGTCACACCATCCCACTTTATTTTATCAGAACACAGATTTTTTTTTTTTTAACTAATTTGTTGCATCTTCACTGGAATATAAACTCCAGGAGAACAGTTGTTTTATCTGTCTGATTCAGTGCAGTGTCTTTACTGTCCAGAAATGGACTAGTCGCATGGTAAAAACAACACATATTTTCAGAAAGAATGAATGACACAGATGAAGTGCTAGATGAGCTAAGCTCTCATAGAAGTGAGTTTCTTGCAGAAAATGGTTGGGTCTACTAAATACTAAATTAATTTATGTGTTTTCTCTGGTTTTCTGGCTACAGCTAAGATTGTAATTAGGTCTAAGTATATTGTCAGAACTAACAGGTCACTCTCTTAATTACCACTTGTAATAATAGGGCTTGGAATTTACTCAAGAAATATTCAACATCAAATAAGTACTGCTCCATGGTAGTAAATGTTATGAATTTTGTGTGTATGGTGTGTGTGTGTTTGTATGTGTGTTTCCCTATTACTTGCCTTATCTTTTCAACATGGTATGATTGATGTTATTCTACATCACTAAAATGTTTTTGTCAACAACATCAAATGTCTTCTTAAAGACACGGTTATATGTCTTAAAGACACATGATTATGGTCATGTAAAAACAGAATGCTCACAGTGAGAACAGAGCTTATTGAGCATTTTGACTTTTAAGCAACAATTTTTGAGATAACTGTCTTTGTGATTTTTTATGTTTATTTTTATTGAGGTATAGCTGATTTACAATGTTGTGTTAGTTTCTGGTGTACAGCAAAGTGATTCAGTTGTGTATATGTGTATATATACTCTTTTCCAGATCATTTTCCCTTATAAATTATTACAGGATATTGAATATAGTTCCCTGTGCTATGCAGTAGTCCCCTGTTGTTTATCTATTTTATATACAGTACTGTGTATCTGTTAATTCCAAACTCCTAATTTATCCTCTCTACCACTTTCTTTTTGGTAACTGTAAGTTTGTTTTTCTGTGTGTGTGAGTCTGCTTCTGATTTGTAAATAATTTCATTTGTAGCTTTTTTTTACATTTTACATATAAGTAATATATGATATTTTTCTCTGACTTACTTCACTTAGTATGATAATTTCTAGATCCATCCCTGTTGCTACAAATGGTATTATTTCATTCTTTATATGGGTGAGTAAAATTCCATGGTGTATATATGAGTGTGTGTGTGTGTGTTTGTGTACGTGTCCTTTTTATCCAATCATTTGCTAATGAACACTTAGGTTGCTTCCTTGTATCTTTTTGACTTTTAACTGAACACATGAGATGGAAAGTAAACTAACTTTTCAGAGGATTCAATACTGTGTCTGTTTTGCAGTTTTTAGGATTATACTTCCATGATTTACTTCATGGACAATTTATTAAGTGTGTTTATATATTTGTCTAGTGTGTGTGTGCTGATATATTAGTTTTACAGTAGATTTTTTTTTTTCTACTGAGTTGATTATCAGTGAATTCAAGAGATTCCCTCCAAAAGTAGGAGAACTAGAAGTCAAGTACTTGTTGGATTTACAGCTATTTGTATTGAGAGAGGACAATTTCATTTTTTTAATATATTTTTTGGTTTTAATGTCAGGGAGGCTGTGACCCTATGGCTTTCTCCACATTTAGGGGCATGCAAGGACAAAGAGTGTTAGTTCTACAGCCAGTGGTGCAGATTAGAATTGGTGAAGGAGAAAACATATCAGTTTGTACTGTCAGGATCAGGGGATAGTATCTTTCAGTTCAGTTCAGTTCAGTCACTCAGTCGTGTCTGACTCTTTGCAGCCCCATGAATCACAACACGCCAGGCCTCCCTGTCCATCACCATCTCCTGGAGTTCACCCAAACTCACCTTTAGCAGAATTGAAAAGTGATGTAATCTGGATTGGACACATTAGCAAAACCCTAAAGGACCCATGGGAGTAATGGGAGAGTCAGTTCTACATACTACTCTCTTTTCATTTCTTAAAAAACACACTGGGACCTTATATGTATGTATATGTGTTGATGCAAATGCATATGTCAGCATAGATTTTCAACTCAAATTACATACTCACATATTTCCTGGCATTACAACAGTGCCTGGTATTTAATGGCCACTCACTAAATCCCTGGAGCTTCCCAGGAGGCTCAGTGGGTAACATATCTGGCTGCAATGCAGGAAACACAGGAGGCATGGGTTCAATCCCTGGGTTGGGAAGATCCCCTGAAGGAGGGTATGGCCCTCTACTCCAATATTCTTGCCTGAAGAACCCCATGGACAGAGGAGCCTGGTGGGCTATGGTGGTGGGATCACAAAGAGTTGGCCCGATTGAAGCAACCGAGTATATACACACACACTATATCACTAAATATTTCTTGAATGCATGCTTTAGGAATAAGAGATGGATTTTTTTTCTAAACAGATTAGCCCTGTGAGATCTACCATGACAGAATAGGAAACTATGTAAAAACCAAGAGATATAATAAGCATTGTAGGGTAAATCTTCCAGGGAAAGCAAGAATTAAAAAAAAAAAAAAAAAAAAAAAACAAACTCTTTATCGCCTGGCAAAAGGTGGAGAGGCTGAGGGTAGAGAGGCAGTTCAAGAGAGTTTTCAGGAAGGTCAAGCCTGAGGTCAGTGTTAGCAGGACTGCTGAACCTGGCAAGTGTGAGCCTCGTCATAGATGTGAGCCTGGGAAAATGGCGTAGGACTGAAAGGTCTGGCCATAGGACCTGGAAATTTCATGCAGGAATTTGAGGGGATGAAGTTTATAGAACAGCCTTAGTGGCAGGAACAAGGTGAGGCTCCATTTGAGGAACCAGAGCATGAAAGCATGAGCCAGGGCTTGAGCTACAAGCCATCAGTTATGCCTACTATTGAATGAAGTGCCTGAATTATTGAAATTGGTCAATTAATCAGAAAGCAATTTGAAACAGGATATTATTTAACAGCTATAATTAGGTAACACAATTTTATTTTAATAAAATACATAGAAATATTCTTTCATCAGTCTTTTCATATGGTGCCAAGATATTTTCCCCCCTCTGTGTGCTAGTCCATTGATTTGAATTCCATTTTATATTTCAAAGCAGAAAAGGGTTAATTTGGCAAGCCTGGATTGTTCAAAATCTGTACATTCCAAAGAAAGTTTTATCTTCATTATTGAGCATTGGCTGGCTCTTGAGAGATAACCCTAAACCCTTGGAATATTGCACTTGGAGCATTTTTATATGCCTGAGGCTTTGGGCCAGCCTGTTTTAGTCCTTTAAACACTATATGCTTGTATTACTGACCCTCAATAAAACTCTGAATACCAACTCCTGTCTGAGCTCACCACATTGGTAACATTTAGTATGTGTCCTCAAGCATCACTGATGAGTGATTGTTCCCATGTTACTGCACTGGGAGGGGACACTTGGAGGTACCATCTAGTTTCTCTTAGACTTTGCCCGTGTAACTTTCCCTTTGTTGATTTTAAACTGTTTCTTTTCTCTGTAATAAATCATGACCATGAAATTGACAGCTTTTCAAAGTCCTTTGAGTCCATCTAGAGAATTATTGAGCCTTCAGGTTGTCTGGGGACCTCTGACTATTCAAATGACCACATAATGAGGCTCAGGGTCCACTGAAAATCAAATCTGCCATTTGGACCTGGTTGTTTCTAACCAGTTGTTGTCGCATCCTATGATTGTGCATGCTAAGCCGCTTCCATCGTGTCTGACTCTTTGTGACCCTATGGACTAGCCCACCAGGCTCTTCTGTCCATTGAATTCTCCAGGCAAGAATACTGGAGTGGGTAGCCACTCCCTTCTCCAGGGGATCATCCTGACCCAGGGATGGAATCCAGGTCTCCTGGACTGAGTACAGATTCTTTACCAGCTGACCCACCAGCTGACCCATCCTATAGTTATGTTGTTCTTTTGAAGGTTGTGCCCTGCCCCCTTCCCTCTTGTTTCATACCCATAAGCATTATCTATGGTTTCTGGGGTTTGTTTTTGAAGAAGAAAGGAAAATTAATGGCAGTTGAAAACTGGATACCAATTTTTATGAAATTTATGATTTTTTAATTAAAGGAAAAATTCATCTTGAAAAACATGTATGATGAGTGACACATTGACTTGTGGTGGACAAGAGGGAGTTGAAAGGCAGAAATACTTCTTGAATAACAGCTAGCATTTACTAAACATGTATTATTAGGGCTTCCTAGGTGGCTCAATGGTAAAGAATCTGCCTGCTGATGCAGGAGAAGCAGGAAACATGGGTTTGATCCCTGGGTAGGGAAGATCCCCTGAGGAGGAAATGGCAGCACACTCCAGTATTCTTACCTAGAAAATCCCATGGACAGAGGAGCCTAGTGGGCTACAGTCCAAGGGGTCATAAAATAGTCGGATGTGACTGAGGACACACATATTATTTGCCAAGCCTTATTGTATACACTTTATGTTTTAACTCACTTGATCTTCAGTTTTGTCATATAAGAGGTGTCTATTTGGATACAATGAGATGAATATCAGTAAGCAGGGTAATTCTACTTACCTACTTACAAACAAGAAAGAAAGTTTGAGTTTTTAACTTAGCTTACTAATAAAATATTTTCCCTAAATAGTCCCTTAATTTATGGATAGTTTAAATTTTATTGGGAACTATGGTACTTCTTTATGATTTATACTTGGAGATAAAATTTGATAAAGTGAAAGTTGCTCAGTCCTGTCCAACTCTTTGTGACCCCATGGATTACACACTCTATGAAATTCTCCAGGCCAGAATCCTGGAGTAGGCAGCCTTTCCCTTCTCCAGGGGATCTTCCCAACCAAGGGATTGAACCCAGGTCTCCCACATTGAGGCTGAGCCACAAGGGAAGCCCAAGAATTTTGGAGTGGGTAGTCTATCCCTTCTCCAGCAGATCTTTCTGACCCAGGGATCTAACCGGGGTGTCCTGCATTGCAGGTGGATTCTTTACCAGAAGAACTACCAGGGAAGCCCCCAAATTTGGTACTGATGTTGTAAATAACCAGAAGTCATTTATTGGGGGGAATGTTAATATAATTTGAGACCTCTGTTTAAGAATTATGATCGAAGATATCATCTCACAAGGAGTCTCCACTTTAGCTTTTTGTAGCTTTCTTTTCCAGTACAGGTTTAAAATGGAAGATGAAATTTTGTGCTTTTTACTCTTCCATAGCTATGGAATACTAAATGTTACTAGACTTTGTATGAAATGTTCAGGGAAGAGGGTACTGTCTTATCTTGACAGGCTTGAAATTTGTTTTAAGTCAAACCTTAAACAGCTAATTCACTTCAAAAAGCAGATAAGGAATTATATTTATTCTGGAATTTAAGTTTTGAATTTAAACTTTAGTCAATAAATGAAAATCAACTATTTCTATTTTGACTGATCTTGAAAGGATATATCCACGATACATTTGTCTCCTTTAATAGTATAATTTAAAAATTGGAATTTGAGGAAATATCAAATTTTCAGAAAAAATCCAATTAAATCTTTTAAAGTGAAGTGTTAATCATTCAGTTATGTCCAACTCCTTGTGACCCCATGGGCTTAGCTTGCCAAGTTCCTCTGTCTATGGTATTCTCAAGGCAAGAATACTGGCATGGTTAGCCATTCCCTTCTCCAGGTGATAATTAAATCTATAAGTGTCAATAATTTAATATTAACTATTACCATGCTACTATTATTTCTTTGGTATGTGAAAACACTTTAAAATATAAGCATTTTTATATTAATGTGAAAGCTTGAAAATATCTCTCACATTGTATTTAGCATCAAGAACTCATTCTTTATTTTTTCTAACATACAAGAAAACTTACATTAAGCATGAGAAATAAGAACTTAAACTATCATGTATTATAGACCCTCCCACTGATAAATCATATCACAGCTATACTTCTATTTTCCTTTCTATAATTGCTCATAAAATAAGAAGGGGGGCTCAGCAGTGCTTGAGGAGAGATATAAAAATTGAACATTAATTTTATTCAGATGAGATGATTTGTATGCAAGCTGATCAGGCTACAAGTTTATCTCATTACAAGCTCAATGCTATAAGCATTTCATCATTTCTTGGGTGCCATTGACTTTAATAATATGACTGCCTGCATTGTGTGTTAAAATGTGTGGCTGTTCTGCGATTCTGTATGATGATGAAGTGTTTGTGAATATTTATTACTTCAGTCTTTAGTGCTCTCAACTTTATACTAAATAGCAAAGTTAATTGCCTGTACTGCTCTAATTGCATTGTTTAGAGAATACCATCCTTTTCCTCTTCAGTTGCAGAGATATTAGTAATATGCAGATTTTTGAAGTGCCATAATTTGCACCCCAAAATGAAGCACAGTAGGTCCACTTAGTCTCTGGCAGAGTCAATTAACTCCTTGCCCTTTTCTCTGGTAATGCAAGTTCTGCTGATTTGAAGCAGTTACTGGGATGCTGATTTGCATATACAATTTATTTCAAGAAATTTTGATAAGAGCACAAATTTTTTAGTGCCAAAAAAGGTGTGTTTGCAAGAAGCCTTTAAAAAACATACTGTTTAATTAGCATTCACTCTATTATTCTCTTCCAAATTGGCAGTTCATATGAAATGCTTCAAAATGCATTTTATTGTCATTATTTACTTTTTTTTTTTTTTTTTTGCCTTGGTTCTTCAAATGTTTCTCATCCTTTTTTGCTCTCACTGGAACCCAGTAACTATTCTGTTTGGAAATAAAGCTCTGAAATCCAGAGATATGAGATTTAGCCTTTAATTTTGTTTCTTAAGTCTTGTCATACAGACACCACTTTAGTTTTCTATTTGTGCTTCTACATAGTCCAAATAAAGAGTACCCCACCTATATGTTACAATCCAAGCTTCTTTCTCCCTACATCACTAATTTCAGTGTAGTCACATGGAATTGTACTAGTAGTTTAAACCTTTAAGTATAAACAACTTCACTCAATATAATCTGCATCTTTTCCCCTTTTCTGTGACTCACTGTGGTTTAGCAATTTCTCTAACTTTGAAGGAGAGGCAAAGTGAAATTTCCTTATGCAAATATCTTTGATGATACACTCAAAAGAGATTTATACTCAATCCAGGTACATGCTATTTAGGCAGAAAGCATTATTCTAAACAATAGGAAAATTGTAGTATTTTAATTTTTTTTTTTTTTTGTATATTGCTGCCATCTTGCCTTTTCTCTTCACCATCACCTCATCGAGCCTCAGACCCCTCAGTATTTAGACCCACCTTTCTCTGGATCCAAGATGACACATATGCACTTCAAGTTGAAAACAAATAAACAAAAATTACAGCAGCATACACACACAGTTCATACTTTCCATAAAGATAAAGAATCCATCCCCTACTGTTTAGATGGGCCTAGGCTACGTCAGTTTGCTGAGAGCTGTGTAGTAGATGTGTAGTAGACTTTTATAGAGTAGATAGAGTTTAACATAAGTAAAATATGCCTGTGAAAACAAGAGGGATAAAGGCAAATTGATATAAAAGTGCATGCTACAATCTGGAAAAAATAATATTAGACTATACAAAGATAGTATCAAGTAAGGTAGATTGTTGTCAAAATTAAAAGTCCTGAATCTCAGTGATAATGACTTTTAAGTTATGCTGGTAACTATTGATAAGCCACACAACTTTTACCCAATGAATAAAATGTGAGTGCAAGCTCAGTCACACAGTGTGTCTGACTCTTTGCAACCCCCTGAACTGTAGCCCACCAGGCTCCTCTGTCCCAGGGATCAAACCCGTGTCTCTGGCAGCTCCTGCTTTGGCAGGTGGAAACTTTACCACTGAGCCACCTAGGAAGCTCCCAATGAATAAAGTAATGCTGTGGAATTCATGGGAAAGAAAGCTTTTAAGGAACTGGAAATGTTTACAAATATTCCTTGCTTTATATTAATGTAAAAGCTTAAAATGGTCTCTCACACAGTATTAAGAGTTGACATCAAGGATTCAGTCTTTATTTTTTCTGATATACACTACAACATGCACTGAAAACCAGAAATAAGAATTTAAAATATTACATATGCTAGAATGAGAAGGTTGTACAGCTTGCCATTTCTTTTTTTTTAATTTAAATGCATTTATTTTAATTAGAGGCTAATTACTTTACAATATTGTATTGGTTTTGCCATACATCAACATGAATCCGCCATGGGTGTTTACATGTTCCCAATCCTGAACCCCCCCTCCCACCTCCCTCCCCATACCATCCCTCTGGGTCATCCCAGTGCACCAGCCCCAAGCTTCCTATATCCTGCATTGAACCTGGACTGGCGATTAGTTTCTTATATGATATTATACATGTTTCAATGCCATTCTCCCAAATCATTCCCCTCCCCCCATCTCCCACAGAGTCCAAAAACTGTTCTACACATCTGTGTCTCTTTTGCTCTCTCGCATACAGAGTTATCATTACCATCTTTCTAAATTCCATATATATGCATTAATATACTGTATTGGTGTTTTTCTTTCTGGCTTACTTCACTCTGTATAATCAGCTCTAGTTTCATCCACCTCATTAGAACTGATTCAAATGTATTCTTTTTAATGGCTGAGTAATACTCCATTGTGTATATGTACCACAGCTTTCATATCCATTCATCTGCTGATGGACATCTAGGTTGTTTCCATGATTTGAATAGAGTAAAAGAACATGGAGCAGAAGTCAGAAAATAATATTCTACTTAAAATACTTTAAAAATAGCTTCAAAAAATAGATTATAGATATAACTTCTAATTATAAGTACATAAGAGTGAGTGTGAAATGAGGTGTAGAAATCAGGAAGACTCATGTGAAAACAACAAAAAAACTGTATCTTCCCCAGAGAATAGAGTACATATTCTCTAGGTAATTGAACAAATTAATATACATTAAAGTGAAAAATAAGATAGAACAGATGGATTCCTTGAAGCAAGTGTGGATATTCATTTTATGTGTGGTCTTCTGTACAGAATAACCTGTACTCACAAGTAAGTACAGTACATACCAATATCAAGGCTTCCCTCATAGCTCAGTTGGTAAATCTGCCTGCAATGAAGGAGACCCTGGTTGGATTCTTGGGTCTGAAGGATTGGCTGGAGAAGGGATAGGCTACCTACTCCAGTATTCTTGGGCTTCCCTTGTGGCTCAGTGGCGAAGGAAATGGCAACACACCCCAGTGTTCTTGCCTGTAGAATCCCATGGATGGAGGGGCCTGGTGGGCTACAGTCTATGGGGTTGCAAAGAGTCGGGGACGACTAAGCAACTAACACACACACACACACACACACACACACACACACTCTTGTGGCTCAGCTGGTAAAGAATCCACCTGCAATGTGGGAGGTTCAATCAATGAGTTAGGATGATCCCCTGGAGACGAGAAAGACTACCCACTCCAGTATTCTGGCCTGGAGAATTCTATGGACTGTATAGTTCTTGGGGTCACAAAGAGTTAGACAAAACTGAGAAAATTTTTCAATTTCACTTCCAGTAGAACAATTGGATTGTGAACTGGACATGGAACAACAGACTGGTTCCAAATAGGAAAAGAGTACGTCAAGGCTGTATATTGTCACCCTGCTTATTTAACTTATATGCAGCGTACATCATGAGAAACACTAGACTGGAAGAAACACAAGCTGGAATCAAGACTGCCAGGAGAAATATCAATAACCTCAGATATGCAGATGACACCACCCTTATGGCAGAAAGTGAAGATGAACTAAAAAGCCTCTTGATGAAAATGAAAGAGGAGAGTGAAAAAGTTGGCTTAAAGCTCAACATTCAGAAAACGAAGATCATGGCATCTGGTCCCATCACTTCATGGGAAATAGATGGGGAAACAGTGTCAGACTTTATTTTTTTGGGCTCCAAAACCACTGCAGATGGTGACTGCAGCCATGAAATTAAAAGACACTTACTCCTTGGAAGGAAAGTTATGACCAACCTAGATAGCATATTCAAAAGCAGTATTCGAAGTACATATACTTTGCCAACAAAGGTCCGTCTAGTCAAGGCTATGGTTTTTCCTGTGGTCATGTATGGATGTGAGAGTTGGACTGTGAAGAAGGCTGAGTGCCGAAGAATTGATGCTTTTGAACTGTGGTGTTGGAGAAGACTCTTGAGAGTCCCTTGGACTGCAAGGAGATCCAACCAGTCCATTCTGAAGGAGATCAGCCCTGGGATTTCTTTGGAGGGAATGATGCTGAAGCTGAAACTCCAGTACTTTGGCCACCTCATGGGAAGAGTTGACTCATTGGAAAAGACTCTGATGTTGGGAGGGATTGGCGGCAGGAGGAGAAGGGGATGACAGAGGATGAGATGGCTGGATGGCATCACTGACTCTGTGGACGTGAATCTGAGTAAACTCCGGGAGTTTGTGATGGACAGGGAGGCCTGGCGTGCTGTGATTCATGGGGTCGCAAAGAGTCGGACACGACTGAGTGACTGAACTGAACTGATGATTGGCTGGTAGGAGAACGCATAGATAACTGTCTCAGGTGTTCAGATCATAGGAATAGGATAATTATTATTCAGATATTACCAACCTGTTGAAATTTGAATATATTCTTCAATTTCTGATCAGAAGGAACATCTGTAACATACTTCTCATGTCTCAAAGAATTGGTGTGGACTTTTTTTTATTAATAATTATAATGAAATTTTTTATTAGCTAAAAACATTTTTCATGTAAACACTTTTTCATGCCCCGCCTAATAGTACAAGCCTATTCTTGAGGCTAAGGCTGGCAGTGTGCTGTGAGGGTTCTTCCCTGGGATCTAATACTGGATGGGATTTCTTTATTATAGTGAAAGGTACTTACTGAAATTTATTTTTCTCCTGTCTCTTGCTGTTTTTCTCTTTAACATATTCATTAATGAGATTCTATCTTTTTATATATTGTTAATTTTTATTTCTTTGTGTACCAGAGTTTTAATGTGATCAAGTAAAAATAGGTAATGTAGATAAATTACTACCAAACTCTGAATCTTACTTCACTAATGTTCTGTAATTATTAGATCATTGTAAAATGTAAACATATTTAATTTCCTGACAATAACAATCCATTATGAAATGAAAACATCTATAGGAAGCACCTTCTGGACATATGATTATCTCGGGAACATGGATGTTTTCACAACATTAAAATATAATTAGGTCTAGCTTTGGCCAAATTTAGAAGGGCTGGAAAATCTGCTCCTTGTAATTAATGTCTAATTGTTGGTAATTATGTTGTTTAGTTTTGTGCACAACCCAATTTATTTATTTATTTTTTTGCACCAGGGCCCATGCCAATTATACTTTGGCCACAACTGTCAAGGCTATCAACAAATTAAACACTGATTGCCAGGGTTGCTTGATAATGGTCTCCTACCAATTTATGTAAAGTAACTAGGTTATTAAACTAGAAAAATCAAGTCTGCATTGAATGTTGGATCTCTCACATCACTTCTAATTAAACACTAATGGCTAACCAGGCCAGAATTTCATTCAGAAGCTAGAAGTGAATATCCACATATGTTATAGATATATATTCCTTATAATGTTTAAAATACTTAGAAACTATTTAAATGTTGTTGTAGGGCCTGACAGAGAATTTAGCGAGATTTTTGCATTTAAGTAGCTTTCTGTTTCTGCAGTTGCTTATGATTTACTATAATGTAGTAAAATAGAACCTTTAAGATTTTTCTTTCCTTTATTTTGTTTTCCTGTTAAACAGCTACATGTCACAAGCTGAAACAATGCAAAATGAAAAGCATGCATTGAAACTTTTTACAGTTTTATTGATTTTTTTCTCATTAGAAACCTCTTAAAATGAAAATAATTTAAAATCCCTAAGGACTAATTTTACAATACAACCTAAGAACATTTTTAACTTTCTTGTTACAGAGAGACTTAGATAACTTACAACACAGGAATTAAAACATAAAATCTCTTGTAAAAACCTTCCTATAATGATAATTACTCTACTCTTGCTTATAGCATCCCATAAAGATATGTCACTGAAAATATGTTACACATTACAGTGGTGATATATAATACCAAGATCCATGATAAAATGAATCTTCAGAGTGAAGGTATTTGGGGTTATAATTCATGGGAACAATAGCTTTTAGTGCTCTACAGTATATCACGAGAGTGGCAACTCAGTGATGAAATGCAATACATAATCTCTTTTGTCACATACACCAATTTTTTTTCTGACCTGAAGAGTATTTTGTCTCTATTTTAATGTCATGATTCTTAGCACTGCAGCAAAAGTAGATACAAGAGTTGAACTTGAGGGTATATAACCAGCAGTGTAGTTTCAATTAGAGGAAGCTATCAGCAGTTTCACTGCATATAGGCTTCCTGGTAAAAGAAATATTTCACCTGCGGGAATAAAAGAATATTCATTAGCATGGCCTACAATGACTGTGTAAACCTGTTTAAACAGTAATGACTGTGTAAACCTGAAATGAAAAGTTTGAATTCTAAGCATAACGTGGACCAGATCATCAATAATATGTAAGAAAGTCTAAGGTACATGCAAGATTGTCCCTATTTACCCTCCTCTGATGGTCTCACCTGGATGCCTTAGGGTACCTTAGTGACTCCCTCTTCAACTAACCCCAGAGTTGGACTTTATTATATTCTTTATTCTTGTCACTGGAATTTACTGAACACATATTATGTGCTAGGCACTATCCTAGGGGCTGAGATCACAAAAAAGAAGTAAACATGGTTTGCATTCTGGAAAAGGCTACCATGGGAACAAGCCACCATAAATCACTTACTATCACAAGGGATCCTTGATCTATGATATTTTTTCCTTGATTTCTCCTCCCTCCTCCCCCTAGTTCCTGCTGCTTTTATGTGCTAGGATCAGCAATACCTACAATATGCCATAATAGGATGTTTAGTGATTAAAATTTCTGTTAAGAATACTTTCTGTTTCTTCCTTTTCTTCTTCTTCTTCCATTTTTTCCATATTCTTCTACCCAGGTTTTCAGATTTTCTTTTTGTTGGGTTATCTTGATTTATTCTTTGGTTCTCCTCTCTACCAAATTGACGCTGATATAATAAAACAAGATAAAAATCTCAATATCAAAGGAATTCAGCTTGGAGGAAAGAGAAAGCAAAATCGGAATATGTGGAGGCATTTTCTAGCAGACTGTGGTTGGGATTACAGAAGTTAGATTTTGATGTGAAATATCTCATTTGATCACAGGTAAGTTTGACAGGTAAATGGTATTGAACCTAGTATTGAGGTCTTTGCTCCTTATATTTATCAATCCATGAAAAGAAGTATGTGTACATAGGCCTCTTGTTAAAGGAGTACAAGGAACCAAAGCTCTTTGGAAATCAAATGAGAAACTCCATCTGCAATCTCTCTCTGTCTGCTATATCATCTTGATTGTCCTCTATGCATATGGCCTTGTTTCCCACCTTCAGCATCCACATGATTACCTTAAAGTACTCATGCTCACATCACTTGACTTCTAGGTGTATACAGCAGATCTAATTATGAAACCCTGAACTTTAGTCTTAATTTTTCAGAGAAAATTAACCTGGCTCAGAAGTTTGTCCCTAGAAGGACTGATGATAACCAGGGGTGCAGATCATAAAGTTTATGAGGTTTTCTTAGAATTTTGCTTCTGCATGTGAGTATTGTTTGGATCCTAGCACAAAACCACCACCCTGAGAAAAACAGATGCTGACTCTCATAATAAAGGCAAATTCTGATAAACCTTATATTATGGGATAGTACAAAAATTTTTCAGTTTAACTGTCCTTGGTCTAAGAGTTTGGAGATAGTTTCCAGATTGCAGAGGCTACTTTAACCAAGAATAAACTTAGCAGGTATATCTTGCATTTGAATTGTGCTACCTGCATGACTCAAATTATATGCTTTTAGTTATGATATGGAGAAGGCAATGGCACCCCACTCCAGTACTCTTGCCTGGAAAATCCCATGGATGGAGGAGCCTGGTGGGCAGCAGTCCATGGGGTCACTAAGAGTCCAACACGACTGAGCGACTTCACTTTCACTTTTCACTTGCATGCGTTGGAGAAGGAAATGGCAACCCACTCCAGTGTTCTTGCCTGGAGAATCCCAGGGACGGGGGAGCCTGGTGGGCTGCCGTCTATGGGGTCGCGCAGAGTCGGACACGACTGAAGTAACTTAGCAGGAGCAGCAGTTATGATATACTCACTGCCTCTGAAATGTAAAAGCTTTTTTTCTTTTTCTTTATGACTAAAACGCTAAGCTTGGACATTAGGAATAGTTGATAATTGGTTAAAAGTATTTTATATTTCTGCTTTGAAAAGTACAGGTCATCACAAAAAAGATTATAAAACCTTTTGTGAACTTCTAATGGAAAATGTTCAGTTTAAAGCCGGCCCTTAAAATGTTAAGAGAAATTGTCAGTTATAGCTTATAATGGCCATAGTCCTTATTGTTTTACACTCAGACGCATGAAAGGATTTATGAGGTAAAAGGCTCATAATCAGAGCCTTAAAATAAAGAAGTCTACCCCTTAAATTTTCTAAAGTTTAAATTTGTATTTTATCCTCATCTAAGTTATTTTGAAAAAGGATCTGAGCAGCCATTTATATGTCAAACTAAATTGGATTTATTTTTACATTATTGATATTTTTTTTTGAGAAAGCTTAAATCTGTTAATTAATTTTGCGTCTGTTCCACTGCACCCTGCATGCCTATAAGGCCTATACTTACCCAGATTTAAGACTGAAGAAAGATCCCAGAGTCAGCAACAAAGACATCAATGTTCAATGGATGAAGGGGGCTTCCCTGTCTGAAGGAAGATCCTGGAGCAACACCCCACTGTGTGAGGCTAACAAGGTGGCAGTTTTTGCTTGGGGAGGGCAGGGAGGTTACCAGTTATAGGGAGGACTGATGTCAGGTTGGTTCATTGGTTACCAGGGAAACCAGCAGAGGGGCACATCCCTCACTGTCCCATTAGATATCATAGTGGCTAAAGTTAGACCACTCCATTCTAAAGGAGATCAGTCCTGGGTGTTCTCTGGAAGGAATGATGCTAAAGCTGAAACTCCAGTACTTTGGCCACCTCATTCGAAGAGTTGACTCATTGGAAAAGACTCTGATGCTGGGAAGGATTGGGGGCAGGAGGAAAAGGAGACGACAGAGGATGAGATGCCTGGATGGCATCACCGACTCGATGGACGTAAGTTTGAGTGAACTCCGGGAGTTGGTGATGGACAGGGAGGCCTGGCGTGCTGTGATTCATGGGGCCGCAGAGTTGGATATGACTGAGCTACTGGACTGAACTGAACTGCACCGAAAGTTAGACCAGGCATTAGCTGGTTCCTGGGCAAGTATGTAGTAAGATCAGTCAGCTGAGTAGAGCGTAGGTGATGCAGGCACTGGTCAAATGGGAGGTACGGAGAACAGACATCTTGGGTGGCCTGACTCTACAGTGTCTTTTCAAGTTTCATCCTTTTAAGAATTTGGTGTGCCCCTTAACTTTCGCTGCCTGCAATTAACCACCAAATCTCAAAAAAGCTTATCAAAAGAATCACTTATATCTGTCTCTGGATTAGCCTGTGATATTTCCTGATCTGCACTTCCCTCAGTTCTGCCTCATGTGACTCCCACATTTTTAAGGGACTAACAAGCTGGCTAAAGTATATCCTTCTCATGGTGATGGTAGAAGGCAAGAGGGCATGCCTAAAAGAGCAAGTGCATTCCATGTTTCAGCTTTCATCATACCTTCCACATTCCATTGATCAAAGTGGTTCATGGCTAAGATAAATATTAATGGCACGAAAGAATATCCTCCTCATTTAGAAGTTGGGGGAATTGGGAATATAGAGAGGACATGAATATTTGCTAAATAATAACTTACCACTTCTGGATGAAAAATTAATATAAAGTATAATGTGTGTGTTTGTACGAATATAGAGATTAGCCATTCCCATTCAACATATATAATGAGCACTGACTATCGAAAATATTTGCCAGTGGCTCCAAATAATTTCGTGAACCACATAGAATCAGAGACTGCAACTGACCTCATTTGACACTGAATGTTACTAGCAGGCACATTAAAGAACACATGTAACATTTCTTAATTATTTGTGTGATAAATGCTGTATTTAGGAAAAAAACTACAAGCAATGGTAGTTAATGAGAAGTCCTAATAAACTCTAAGGAATCAAAAAAAAAAAAACTTCCCTGAGGAAGTGACATTTAACATAACACAAAAGGAGTGAATTAATCAGGGGGAAAAAAAAAAAAGTTAAAAAAAAAAAAGAGTTCCAGGAAAAAGTATCATGTATGAAGGTCTTAGGGCAGGAAAAATTCCTTAAGACCAGTGTGGAAATAGAAGGCATGGAGAGTGTTATAAAATATTAAATGATGGAGAGGTCAGAGCAAAAAGAATCTTTTGACAATGTTAAACTCTTAGAATTTATTCTAGGATCAATGAGAAACCATTAAAGGATTTTAGGCAGAGTTTGGGTGACTTAATCAGATTTGCATTTGTAAAAGGTCATAGTAGCTGCTGGATGAGGAATGGATTAGATCACACTATAAAATCTTGCAAAAAATGAGAGCAGCTGAATTTCTCACACAGGACTGCTAGGATTATAAATATAAAATGCTTTGGAAAATTATTTGGCATTCTTTAGTAAAGCTGAAGACATATCTCCAAAGACATAGTGCTTCTACTGAAGTGTTTGAAGAAACCTCTATAATATGTATGTCAGAAGACATGTATAAAAATGTTCATTGAAGTGGCATTTATAAATATTAATTCATTCTTTAATTTTTACAAAGGAACAACCTCCAAAATTCTGACAACTTTAAAATGTATAAAGAAGTTGTATTATATTTATATACAGTGGAACATTATATAACAGTTTTGTATAACATATATGCATACCAGGAATACAATGTTGATTGGAAAAGGTGAATAATAGAATAATACTTACAGTATTTTTTGTATATTTAAACACAGGGAAAATAGACAATATATTTTAGAGCTACAGACAGATGTTTTAAGGACATGGGAATAAATATTAAAGCTGAAAGTTGGGATAATGGTAATTGCTGAGTGAAGACAAAATTGATAGGATCAGGGAGAAGCACACAGAGGTTTTCTTAAGCCAGCTGATAGAGAAATGAGTAATTTAGTATTTTAGCTTTATGCATTTTACAGCCTTTTATAATATCTTACAATTACCAAATATTTAATAAAACATACAAAATAGACTATAGAAGGTTCATAGTATATAGAGACCATTTTGAAGATTATTGGAATAATCTAGGAAAAATATAGTGAACTGCTCTTCGGGTAAGGCAAGAGAAATGTAGGACAAGGGTGTTGTGAGAGACGGAAAAAGAATTTTCCTTTGTGACCTTTGCATATACTTGAAAATTTCAATTCTTGCTTCCATTTTCTCTTGCATATAAATTATCTACTGTCTCTTCATCCCTCTTGATACTAAACAGATTGTTCAGTGGCTGCTAAACTGTATAAAGTAAAACTATTCCTGAAACTAACCCAGTAAAGCTCAAATTCCAGTACTTTGGCCACCTCATGTGAAGAGTTGACTCATTGGAAAAGACTCTGATGCTGGGAGGGATTGGGGGCAGGAGGAGAAGGGGACGACAGAGGATGAGATGGCTGGATGGCATCACTGACTCAATGGACGTGAGTCTGAGTGAACTCCGGGAGTTGGTGATGGACAGGGAGGCCTGGCGTGCTGTGATTTATGGGGTCGCGAAGAGTCAGACACGACTGAGCGACTGAACTGAACTGCACTGAACCCAGTAAAACTTTCCACACTGCTCTCTCAAGTTTTAACTTTGAAGCCTTCTCATGCCTATCATTTTTGTTAATAGATTTCTTATGGTAACAATTATCTGGCTGATTTTCTTTCACAATGTGATTACGTGATATATGGAATGGGAGCTGAGATAGATTATATGCAGATGATATCACTTTAATGGCAGAAAGAGAAGAGGAACTAAAGAGCCTTTTGATGAAGGTAAAAGAGGAGAGTGAAAAAGCTGGCTTAAAACTCAGCATTCAAAAAATGAATATCATGGCATCTGGTCCTATCACTTCATGGCAAATAGACAGGGAAAAAGTAGAAACAGTGTCAGATTTCATTTTCTTGGGCTCCCAAATCAATGCAGACAGTGACTGCAACCACAAAATTAAAAGATACTTGCTCTTTGGAAGAATAACTATGAAAGAGAATAACTATGAAAGAATAACTATGAAAGCAAAGATATCACATGGCCGAGAAAGTTCCACATAGTCAAAGTTATGGTTTTTCCAGCAGTCACGTAAGGATGAAAGAGTTGGACCATAAAGAAGGCTGAACACTGAAGAATTGATGCTTTCAAACTGTGGTGTTGGAGAAGACTGTTGAGAGCCCCTTGGACTGCAAAGAAATCAACCCTGAATATTCATTGGAAGGAGTGATGCTGAAGCTGAAACTCTAATACTTAGGCCACCTGATGTGAAGAGCTGACTCTGCAAAAAACCCTAATGCTGGGAAAGATTGAGGGCAAGAGGAGAAGGGGGAGACAGAGGATGAGATGGTTGGATGGCATCACTGACTCGATGGGCATGAGTTTAAGCAAACTCTGAGAAATGGTGAAGGACAGGGAAGCCTGGAGTGCTGCAGTCCATGGGGTCCCAAAGAGTCAGTAAGACTTAGTGACTGAACAACAGCAAACTTTTCATTCTGAGGTATATTGAGTTTGAGTTACCTGTGAGACAGCCAAATGGGAATATTGAGTAGAGTGTTAGATATATTGCCTAAAGCTTAGAGGAAAGTCTAAGTTGAAAGCGAAAAAATTGCTACTAGCATTAGCCATCGGAATAGATGAAATTGCCTAGGCAGTAGACAGTGAGAAAAGCATCTAAGGTTAAGTGCTGATGAACTCAACATTTATATGTCAGAGGGAGAAGGAAAAGCTGGCAACTGAAAGCAATGAAGAGGAGCTAGAGTGCCGGGAGTCGGCGAGAGACATTCCACTCGTGACAAAGGTCATGAGGAAGGAGGCTCGGCATACGCAAAGGCGGGATCGAGCCTCGGGAGTGCCCCCGGATATTCTCGAGCATCTACCCCCAAAAAACCAGAGTCTGCCTACTTTATTGCTTTGTGCTCTCACCTCTGACTTTACTGGGGGCTGACCCCCACCACCATCTCGCTCTCTCTGTCAAAGAGTTAACTTACAGCTCCAATTAATAAAGTTCCTGGGCAATTAGGAGTGTTTAAATCCAAAACCCCTCAGATGGCTCTCTAACTCGCCTGACAAGTTTACCAGGACACCTACAGCTATGCATACGATTGTTTACAGTCTCCCAGCCTCGAGAGGCACGGGAAGCTTAAGATATTCAAATAGCTTAGAGCCTCTCAGAGAATTAGAAACTGTCAGAATAAAACTAGTAAAAGATTTCATTGATGAGCCAATGTTTGTTGCCAAGTTCCCACATCCCCTGAATTGTATCCTTGAATGTGTATTAATTAATATAGTTGGTATGTAGAAAAAATAAGTAGTGGCCTTGGTGTTAATAACTTTAGACCCTTAAGGTAATAAATTCTTTCCTTTGTAAACCCATTACACATCCACCCTATAGGAACGTAATCTTATCTTCGGAAGATGGCGCCAAACCTTAAAATAATTACTCTTAGAGAAAATAAGTCTTTGTTGATAAGTCCTTGTCAAGAGTCATAAAATGTTAATAGGCCTTCTGGCCAGAAGATGATGTAAATCACCTAAACCATTTGTATACGATAAATTTACAGGAAAGAAACCCTGGTTTTTGATAAGCATCAAAGACTGCTGACTTCGCATCCCCTATTATCCTCTATGTGTAACTTAGGGTATAAAAGCCCCTGTTGAAAATAAAGCTATGGGCCTTGATCACCAACGCTTGGTCTCCCCATGTCATTCTTCCCTTTAACTTCCGGCTGAGCGTCCATCTGGAGCGCGGATATCCTCTGCGACCATTTATTTGCCTGGGCTTCTAAGACCCACTCGAGAAGGTGTCTAAGGTGGGGCACCTTCCGCTATTCGAGAGGGCGCCTGCGGCCTCCGTGGTCAGAGCTAACCTGGTGTCACGGGTTATATTGATTTTCCGCGTAAACCAAGCCACTCAGCCTCTTTTCTCCACTGAATTTTCCTACTGAGCTATCCTCATTCTATTACTCTTTATTATCTCTAATTAACATTTGAATAGGTCGCCTAGCCGTCTCTCCTTCGAATACCCTGGATCAGCCGGGGCTGGACCCCGGCACTAGAGGGTATGAGGTAAAACAGAAGAGGATGTTGTCTTAGGTTATGTCTTCAGAAGCTATCCTTAAGATGTTCTAGTAATTTATCAGGAAAGTACTCCTGAAGACACTGGTAAGGAAGTAGGAGCAAGTGTGCAATTTCAGGCAGTCTCACAGTCTCACTTTAGCCTGAATCCTTAGGAAAGACCTAAAGGTGAATTGCTTCTCAGAATTTTTCCCTACTCAATGCAAATAATTTGGACTTTTACACTTCCATAGGGTGTTTGCCAAACTCTGTTCCATGAGGTTTTTGACTCCTGGGTGCTGTTTTGCAAAACAGAAAAAGTCGCAGTTACTTGCAAGTGGCCTCAAAATATAATTACATGTGAAGGAAGTTAGAAGCAAGGATAATAGAAAGGGAAGGATGGTGTGTGTGTGTGTGACAGTTGCTCAGTCGTGTCTCACTCTTTGCAACCCTATGGACTGTAGCTCACCAGCTCCTCTGTCCATGGAATTCTCCAGGCAAGAATACTGGAGTGGCTTGCCATTTCCTTCTCCAGGGGATCTTCCCAACCCAGAGATCAAACCTGCATTTCTTATGTCTCCTGCACTTGCAAGGGTGTTCTTTACCACTAGCGCCAACTGGGAAGCCCACTAAAATCATATCAGATATTAATTGACCAACACTTTCAGGTTAGATAATATATGTGTGATTTAACTCCTTGTCTCTTTATTGTAATTATCAAATGATAATTTGTTGTTGTTGTTCAGTTGCTCAGTTCTGTCAGACTTTTTGTGACCCCATGAACTGCAGCATGCCAGGCTTACCTGTCCTTCACCATCTCCCAGAGCTTGCTCAAACTCATGTCCATTGAGTCGGTGATGACATCCAAAGAGCTCATCGTCTGTCATTGCCTTTTCCTCTTGCCTTCAATCTTTCCCAGCATCAAGGTGTTTTCTAGTGAGTCAGCTCTTTGCAACAGATGGCCAAAGTATTGGATCTTTTTCAGCATCACTCCTTCCAATGAATATTCAGGGTTGATTTTCCTTTAGGATTGACAGGTTTGATCTCCTTGCAGTCCAAGGGACTCTCAAGAGTCTTCTCCAATACCACAGTTCAAAAGCATTAATTCTTCACCTCTCAGCCTTCTTTATGGTCCAACTCTCTCATCCATACATGACTACTGGAAAAACCATAGGTTTGACTATATGGACATTTGTTGGCAAAGTCATGTCTCTGCTTTTTAATATGCTGTCTAAGTTGGCCATTGCTTTTCTTCCAAGACGCAAGTGTCTTTTAATTTCATGGCTGCAGTCACTGCCTGCAGTGATTTTGAAGCCCAGGAAAATAAAGTCTGCCATGATTTTCATTGTTTTGCCATCTATTTGCCACCATGGGATGGGGCTGGTTTCCTTGATCTTCGTTTTTGAATGTTGAGTTTTAAGCCAGCATTTTCACTCTCCTCTTTTACTTTCATCAAGAGGCTTTTTAGTTCCTCTTCGCTTTCTGTCATAAAGGTGGTGTCATCTGCATATCTGAGATTATTGATATTTCTCACACCAGTCTTGATTACAGTTTGTATTTCATCCAGTCCAGCATTTCTCCTGGTGTACTCTGCATATAAGTTAAATAATCAGGGTGACAATATACACCCTTGATGAACTCCTTTCCCAATTTTGAACCAGTCTGTTTTTCCTTGTCTAGTTCTAACTGTTGCTTCTTGAACTGCATACAGCTTTCTCAGGAGATAAGTAAAGTGTTTCCATTTCTTTAAGAATTTTCCGCAGTTTGTTATGATTGACACAGTCAAAGCTTTAGTGTAGTCAATGAAGCAGAAGTAGATGTTTTTCTGGAATTCTCTTGGTTTTTCTATGATCCAACAGATGTTGGAAATTTGATCTCTGGATCCTCTACCTTTTCTAAATCCAGCCTGAACATCTGGAAGTTCTCCGTTCACATACTGTTGAAGCCTAACTTGGAGAATTTTGAGCATTACTCTGCTAGCATGTGAGATGAGTGCAATTGTGCAGTAGTTTGAACATTCTTTGGCATTGCCTTTCTTTGGGGTTGGAATGAAAACTGACCTTTTCCAGTCCTGTGGCCACTGCTGAGTTCTCCAAATTTTCTGGCATATTGAGTACAGCACTCTCACAGCATCATCTTTTAGAATTTGAGAGAGTTCAGCTGGAATTCCATCATCTTCCCCAGCTTGTGATGCTTCCCAAGGCCCACTTGACTTTGCACTCCAAGATATCTAGCTCTAGTGAGTGATCACACCATCATGGTTATCTGGGTAATTAAGATGTTTGCTGTGTATTTCTTCTGTGTCTTCTTGCCACCTCTTCTTAATATCTTCTGCTTCTGTTAGGTCCATACTGTTTTTGTCCTTTATTGTGCCCATCTTTGCATAAAATGGTCCCTTGGTATCTCTAATTTTCTTGAAGAGATCTAGAGTTTCATTCTAAATGATAATTATAGATGCCTTTCCTAATCACTCTATCTAAAATTTAATATCTGTCCTCTACATTACTTCCAGCCCATTTTTCCCTATCTCCTTACCTTCTTTTTATTTCATAGTAATACAAGTGGCTGACATTAATTGTATCATATACTCATGGGGATATTTATTTTGTATCTTCTCTAGTAGAATTAAAGTTCCATGATGACAGAAACCCCTCTCACTACCACCACCACCAAATACACCCTTTTTTTTTAGAGCTCTGTTGCTCATCTGCTCAGTCACTAAGTGCTGTCCAAATCTTTGCAACCCCATGAGTGATAGCCAACAAGTCTTCTCTGTCCATGGGATTTTCCAGGTATGAATACTAGAGTGGGTTGTCATTTCCTTCTACAGGGGATCTTCTTGACCCAGAGATAGAACCTGCATCTCCTGCATCTGCAGGCATACTCTTTACCACTGAGCCACCTGGGAATCCTTTTAGAGCACTACTTGGAATATAAAGAAGAGTCGTTCATTATTCATTTTTTATGTATTCATTTTTTATGTATTTATTTTTTAGGCAGTGCTGGGTCTCTGTTGCTGTGTGGGCTTTTCTCAAGTTGCCGGGAGTGGGAGGCCACTCTCTAGTTGTGGTGCCAGGCTTCTCATTGCAGTGGCTTCTCTTGTTGCAGAGCACAGGCTCTCTGACTCATGGGTTTCAGTAGTTGCGGCACCTAAGCTCAGTTACTCTGTGGCATGTAGGATCTTCCAGACCCAAGGACTGAACCCACGTCTCCTGCATTGGCAGGCTGATTCTTCTCCACTGATCACCAGGGAAGCCCTCATTCATTCTTAAATGATTGGGTGAAATGTCTGATACATTCACCCAACTTAAGGGGATTATTTTATTGACTCTGTTTTCTTTTCTTTTTTTTAAATTTATTATTATCTTATTTTGAAACACTGTGCAGCTTGCGGGATCTTTGCTCTCTGACCAGGGGTAAAACCGATGCCCTTGGCAATGAAAGTGGGAAGTCCTTTTGACACTGGGCTGCTAGGGAATTTCCTATTTTCATGTTAAGCAATACTGTTTGCAAAATCTCTTTGTATATTACAAATCTATAAAAATTAAGCCACAATTTATTCCCCAATCATAATACAAATCTTTGAATTATTCTAAAGAATATAGAACTATAATTTTGGTCCCAATGAATAAAATTACTTTCTTCTGTAATCTTTCTTTAGTTAGACCATACCTAAGCCAGATAGTCACAGTAATGATTCCTCGAGCATTTACTAGGTAATTAATTTGTGTCCAGAGTCCAAAGTCAGTTTAGCAATTATATGCTTGGGATTAATGTATTGATAGATCGCCTCAGTCTGAAGTTCATTCATTCTTTCCTGGTAAATTAGATTTCTATATGATATTAAGGTGCTGCTAGATCAAAGACAGTATAGACATTATTCTATAAAGGCCAAATTCTGATCAGTCTCACTTTGAGGCACATAGTTTAGGGATAATATGTAAACACTCAGTGTGCTTTTGTAATTATTACACACACACACTCAAATAGATCTGAAGGAGATTGAGTCCAGGTGTAGTTCACAACTTTTATTTTTTAATCTTTCCATCATTAATTTCTTTTTTTTTTTTAAATAACACTATCTCAATACCCCTCCTTGTGCACTTACACTTGTCAACCTTTTCATGCAGCCTTACAAATAAGGTCACGAAAACATTCTCCTTTGATGATCACATGGCTATCTCTCTCCAGAACTTGGATTTTTAACTGAAAAACATTTAAACAAAAATATCAGGAACTGATTCTTAGTAATGGAGCTATCCTGAAGAGAACCATTAGTTCCTCCTATCATGATACCAGAAACATTTTTGGATCTTTCCCTTCTTGATCTTCAGAATTTCCTGAGATTCTGGAAACTATTCTAAGTCCTTGTAATAAACTCATGTTATGTTTTATTAACCCAAAGCTTGTTTCCTTTACTTATAGTCAGACAATCACAAATGCAGAGGCCCTATTTATGATTCTTTTAGTGCCCACAACTTGAGGAACATATATGTGATCTGGTAAAAGAAAGGAAATAAAAGTGTAGTTTCATGGCATTACCTAAGTCCTATTTATTATTTTCTAGGATTTGTATTGTAAAGGGCCTTAAAAACATTCAGTTATCCAAAGATATCCAGCAGATTTGTCCTTGGTGATCTGAGAAGCCATGAATGATAACTCACATGTAATAAAAGTTTCTTTTTCTGAATTCAGCTGAAATGCCTCATTCTAGGCAAGCCTGTTATTAGATCTTCACATATGACAAACGACTTTCTCTTAGCCTCTCTTTCCATCTTCACTGTCCATCATCTTAGCCTTGGAGATCAGTGCTCTACTTCTATGAATGCATTAGTCATTCATGAATAATGACATAAAAGCTTTGTGATCCTCTGAAAAGGGAATCCTTTATTATACTTTTCTAACAACCATTAATATCTGTAACACTCAGTGGTTTTCTAATTTTCTTTTATAAAAGAGCAAGCTGTAACTACACGACAAAATGGCATGGGGTCCAAAATTATTACCAGTTTCAATAGTGAAAGTAAGAGAGCAAAAAACAGAAAAATGAGCTATACTGTCCTCAGATATAAGAAACCCTTGATTAAAAAAATATAAAACAATATTTTAGAAGTGAGGTTATTCAATTTATAAAAATGAATGTGGCAGATTCATTTTGATATTTGGCAAAACTAATACAATTATGTAAAGTTTAAAAATAAAATAAAAATAAAAAAAATGAATTACAACAAAAAGAACACTATATTTAAAAAGGACTTTTCAATATTTTCCATCCAAATCTTGTAGGGATTCTACAAGATATTAAAAACTTTAAGTTTATCATAGCTAAAATTTTGAGGTGTACATATTAATAGTTATATATTTTCATAATAGTGTTGACAATGGAATAAAATTAATAGTTAATAAAATATATTTTTGTAATTATATTTGTTGATAATTTCAGCAAGAATATTAAGAAATAAAATAATATTTGAATCTAAGTAAGAGGCTATCATAATTGAAAACAAAAATAGTAAGAGTTGTGGGAGTATTATAGTGACATATACCATAATTAGAACTACTTTATCTGTTTATGCGGAGAAGGCAATGGCACCCCACTCCAGTACTTTGCCTGGAAAATCCCATGGATGGAGGAGCCTGGTAGGCTGAAGTCCATGGGGTCGCTAGGAGTCGGACACAACTGAGCGACTTCACTTTCACTTTTCACTTGCATGGATTGGAGAAGGAAATGGCAACCCACTCCAGTGTTCTTGCCTGGAGAATCCCAGGGACGGGGGAGCCTGGTGGCTGCCATCTGTGGGATCACATAGAGTCAGACACGACTGAAGTGACTTAGCAGCAGCAGTAGCAGTATCTGTTTATATGTTGCTCTCCTTTCTTGAATTTAAGAAAAATAGAAAATTCAAACACAGTACCTATATTGTTCCATGTTTCTCTTAGATATTTAAAGTTAAATTTGGAATAAAATCTTTTAGTTTGGAGTAAAATCTAGATTTAAAAGCTAAATTGCATACCTTAAGTTCTCCATCATATGTGTTACTTTATTTTCGGATTTTCCTAATTGAATATGTATCTTTCAAGATAGCCAGGGCAATACCAAAATAAAATTTCAGATTTTTCTCTACTCAGGTAGACTTCATCTCCTTTACTTACCTGAGTGTTTACTAAAGAAGATTTATTACCCCAAACTTTGTTTTTTATTGTTAATTCCAGCTTTTTTTTTTTTTTAGATATTTACACAAAATAATTTTAATCCATTTACAAGGGGAGAAGGCAACATAGGTAGTTACAGAATGACCTGCATTATAGTAAGTGTAATATGTCAGTGTGCTAAGCACTAACTTATTTCTATTTATGACTACACTAGACTAGCCCTGGGTATGTTTAGAGAATGTAAAAGCATATGAGGAAAAGGATTTGTCCATCTAAACTATTGCACTATTCCAATGAAGGAAAGATCTTCAAATGCTCCATCACACAAACTCATTTATTTCTAAATGACTCCAAAATTTAGAAGGCAGAACAAATAGGAATGTCCTCATTTACAAATAATTCATCATTTTTATCTCCAGCCCTCAACAACCATTAGTTTGATGTCTATATGATTGCACGTTGGGGAATTTTTATAAATATAAATTCTGTGGTATGATTTTGAGGAACATAACTTTCATGCTTTTATCAGTTCAGTTCACTTGCTTAGTTGTGTCCGACTCTTTGGGACTCCATGGACTGCAGCACGCCAGGCTCCCCTGTCCATCACCAACTCTCGGAGTTTACTCAAACTCAAATCTATGGAGTTGGGGATGCCATCTAACCATCTCATCATCTGTCATCCCCTTCTCTTCTACCTTTAATCTTTCAAAGCATCAGGCTCTTTTGCAGTGAGTCAGTTATTCTCATCAGGTGGCCAAAGTATTGGAGTTTCAACTTCAGCATCAGTCCTTCCAATGAATAGTCAGGACCAGTTTCCTTTAGGATAGACTGGTTGGAACTCCTTGCATCTAAGGGACTCTCAAGAGTCTTCATATCACAGTTCAAAAGCATCAATTCTTTGGAGCTCAGCCTTCTTTATAGTCCAACTCTCACATCCATACATAACTACGGGAAAAACCATATCTTTGACCAGATGGATCTTTGTTGGTAAAGTAATGTCTCTGCTTTTTAATATTCTGTCTAGGTTGGGCATAGCTTTTCTTCCAAGGAGCAATCATCTTTTAATTTCATGGCTGCAGTCATCATCTGCAGAGACTTTGGTGCCCAAAAATGTTGTCTGTCTCTGTTTCAACTGTTTCTCCATCTGTTTGCCGTGAAGTGATGAGACCAGATGCCATGATCTCAGTTTTTTGAATGTTGAATTTTAAGCCAGCTTTTCCACTCTCCTCTTTCACTTTCATCAAGAAGCTCTTCAATTCCTCTTTGCTTTCAGACATAAGGATGATGTCATCTGTATCAGTTCAGTTCAGTCACTCAGTCCTGTCCGACTCTATGCAACCAAGTGGACTGCAGCACTCCAGGCCTCCCTGTCCATCACCAATTCCCGGAATTTACCAAAACTCATGTCCATTGAGTTGGTGATGCCATCCAACCATCTCATTGTCTGTGGTCCCCTTCTCCTGCCTTCAATCTTTCCCAGTATCAGGGTCTTTTCTAATGAGTCAGTTCATATCAGGTGGCCAAAGTATTGGAGATTCAGCTTCAACATCAGTCCTTCCAATGAATACCCAGGACTGATCTCCTTGAGGATGGACTGGTTGGATCTCCTTGCAGTCCAAGGGACTCTCAAGAGTCTTCTCCAACACCACAGTTCAAAAGCATTCATTCTTGAGTATTCATCTTTCTTTATAGTCCAACTCTCATATCCACACATGACTACTGCAAAAACCATAGCTTTGACTTGACGAAACTTTGTTGGTAAAGTAATCTCTTTGCTTTTTAATATGCTGTCTAGGTTAGTCATAACTTTCCTGCCAAGGAACATTAAACATTAAACATCTTTTAATTTCATGGCTACAGTCATCATCTGCAGTGATTTTGGAGTCCCCCAAAATAAAGTCTGTCATTGCTTCCATTGTTTCCCCATCTATTTGCCTTGAAGTGATGAGGCCAGATGCCATGATCTTAGTTTTCTGAATGTTGAGTTTTAAGCCAACTTTTTCACTTTCCTATTTCACTTTCATCAATATGCTCTTTAGTTTTTCTTCACTTTCTCTCAAAGGGTGGTGTCATCTGCATATATCTTAGGTTATTGGTATTTCTCCTGTCAATCTTGATTCCAGCTTGTGCTTCATTCAGTCCAGGGTTTCTCATGATGTTTTCTGCATATAAGTTAAATAAGCAGGGTGACAATATACAGCCTTGACATACTCCTTTTCCTATTTGGCAACATTCTGTTGTGCCATGTCCAGTTCTAACTGTTGCTTCTTGACCTACATACAGATTTCCCAGGAGGAAGGTCATGTGGTCTGGTATTCCCACTTCTTTCAGAATTTTCAACAGTATATTGTTGATCCACACAGTCAAAGGCTTTGGCATAGTCATAAAGCAAAAATAGATGTTTCTTTGGAACTCTCTTGCTTTTTTGATGATCCAGCAGATGTTGGCAATTTAATCTCTGGTTCCTCTGCCTTTTCTAAATCCAGCTTGAACATCTGGAAGTTCACTGTTCATTTATTGTTGAAGCCTGGCTTGGAGAATTTTTAGCATTACTTTACTAGCGTGGGAGATGAGTGCAATTGTGTGTTAGTTTGAGCATTCTTTGGCATTGCCTTTCTTAGGGATTGGAATGAAAACTGACCTTTTCCAGTCCTGTGGCCACTGCTGAGTTTTCCAAATTTGCTGGCATATTGAGTGCAACACTTTCACAGCATCATCTTTCAGGATTTAAAATAGCTCAACTGGAATTCCATCACCTCCACTAGCTTTGTTTGTAGTGATGCTTCCTATGGCCCACTTGACTTCACATTCCAGGATTTCTGGCTCTAGGTCAGTGATCACACCATCGTGATTATCTGGATCATGAAGATCTTTTTTTGTAGAGTTCTGTGTATTCTTGATACCTCTTCTTAATATCTTCTGCTTCTGTTAGGACCATATCATAGCTGTCCTTTATTGAGACCATCTTTACATGAAATATTCCCCTGGTATCTCTAATTTTCTTTTAGAGATCTCTATTCTTCCCCATGGAGAAGGCAATGGCACCCCACTCCAGTACTCTTGCCTGGAAAACCCCATGGATGGAGGAGCCTAGTGGGCTGCAGTCCATGGGGTCGTGAAGAGTCTGACACGACTGAGCGACTTCACTTTCACTTTTCACTTTCATGCATTGGAGAAGGAAATGGCAACCCACTCCAGTGTTCTTGCCTGGAGAATCCCAGGGACGGGGGAGCCTGGAGGGCTGCAGTCCATGGGGTTGCACAGAGTTGGACACGACTGAAGCAACTTAGCAGCAGCAGCACTCTTCCCCATTCTATTGTTTTCCTCTATTTCTTTGCACTGATCACTGAGGAAGGCTTTCTTATCTCGCCATGTTTTTCTTTGGAACTCTGCATCAATATGGGTATATCTTTCCTTTTCTCTTTTGCTTTTTACTTCTCTTATTTTCACAGCTATTTGTAGGTCCTCCTCAAACAGCCATTTTACATTTTTGTATTTTTTTTTCCCTTGGGGATGGTCTTGATCCCTGTCTCTTTTGCAATGTCATGAACCTTTGTCCATAGTTCATCAGGCACACTTTCTATCAGATCTAGTCCCTTAAATCTATTTCTAACTTCCACTGTATAATCATAAGGGATTTGATTTACATCATACCTGAATGGTCTAGTAGTTTTCCCTACTTTCTTTAATTTAAGCCTGAATTTGGCAATAAGGAGTTCATGATCTGAGCCACAGTCAACTCCTGGTCTTGTTTTGCTGACAGTATAGAGGTTCTCCATCTTTCAATCTGATTTCCGTATTGACTACCTGGTGATGTCCATGTGTAGAATCTCTTCTTCTTTGTTGGAAGAGGGTGTTTGCTATGGCCAGTTTGTTGTCCTGGCAAAACTATTTGCCTTTGTCCTGCTTCATTCTGTACTCCAAGGCCAAATTTGCCTGTTACTCCAGGTCTTTCTTGACTTCATACTTTTGTATTCTAGTCCCCTATAATGAAAAGGACATCTTTTGGGGGGAGTGTTAATTCTAGAAGGTCTTGTAAGTCTTCATAGAACCACTCAACTTCAGCTTCTTCATCATTACTGGTCAGGACATAGACTTGGATTACTGTGATATTGAATGGTTTGCCTTGGAAATGAACAGAAATCATTCTGTCATTTTTGAGATTGCATCCAAGTACTGCATTTTGGACTCGTTTGTTGACTATGATGGCTACTCCATTTCTTCTAAGGGATTCTTTCCCACAGTAGTAGATATAATGGTCAAAAAAAGGCTAGCTGCATATCTGAAGTTAAAGATATTTCTCCCAGCAATCATGATTCCAGCTTGTGTTTCATCCAGCCCAGCATTTCACATGATGTACTCTACATATAAGTTAAGTAAGCAGGATGACAATATACAGCCTTGACATACTCCTTTCTCAATTTAGAACCAGTCCATTATTCCATGTCCAGTTCTAACTGCTGCTTCTTGAGCTGTATACAGACTTCTCAGGAGGCAGGTAAGGTGATCTGGTATTCCCATCTCTTTAAGAATTTTATAACGTTTATCAATTCTCTTATTGAGTTGGCCAAAAGTTTTCTTGACCAACCCAATATATATGGACACTCAGTCTACCTCTCATCCAATCCAGTGAGTTCTACCCTAAACAATGCTACATAAAGTCTTCTTCAGGAGTCTAACTTAAGGATTTCTGAAGAACACACAGGAGGTTTCTTGGTCATGAGGTGTACATATACTTTTTCACTGAAGATCTACAAATTTTCTATAAAAATAACTATGTCAATATACATATGTGCTGACAGTTTTTGAAGTTACTGACTTCAAACATAACCAAAATTTGGTAGTATTGGATTTTCTTAGTTATTAGCTATTTTATCAATATAATATTATTGTTTTAGTTCTCAGTTGTTTCATTATCGATGAAATGAATATCCCTTTGTATGCTTATTAGCCATTCAGATTTCTTCTTCGGTGAATTTCATAATAACTTTCTTCTTCCATTCTGCTGTTGTATTTTCTATCCCTACGTGCTATTGCATTTCTGTCACATTGCAAAAGTACCCTGTATATTCTAGTACAAACTCATGTTTTGTCAAATAGCTTTTCTTAACTTATCACTATTAATATATCCACCACAACTATAATTGAACAAACATCAATTAGTATTCATGTCTTTCTATATCTCTTTTACACAAAATAGTGCAAGCTTGGCTAATAGCAAACAATTAACAAAGGGACTTCTTTCACACATTTAGAAAGATACTTTAAATCTCAAATAGTCGGGAGATAATTCTCCCAAGTAAAAAAGAGAATATGTCACTTTGTTCCATAACTAAGACTGTATGTAGACTCAGTAAAGAAACAGAATCTATCAAGATAATAAGTGAATGATGCAATAAGTAGAGATAAATGCATAATTTGAGTTAATATGACATAGTGATTTGGAATTCTTTTGAAAGTGGAAATGATAGCAGTTAACACTGTCAATTTTTCATTTATGTTTTAGTTACAGTTTCTGCAAATAGTGTAATCATTTTATATATTTCCTGAACTATGGAAAAACCAGTAAGAAGAGTGATTCTAGGGAAAAGTTCAATAGAAAAGTCAGGAGGGAAAAGCCAAACATTATTGAACTTTAGAATCAATTTATATTGACAAAGCAAAGTTCATATTCTAGTTATCATGAAGCTTCTCATTACATTCCATTAAAAGCTACCCATTGTATTTGCCTCCAAATAAGGCAAATATTTCAGATGTTCCAGCCAATCAGAAAGTATTTACTTAGTAGTTACTAAATATACTGATGTTAGTTTCAGGATAAAAATATATGTTTTTTAAGCTTTAGCATTTCAGTAAAAATTCATGAACCTACACAGACTAGCAATTCCTGAAATAAATTGGTGTTGAAAGCTATCCAGAGATAGAGAGAGATCAGCTTCTTATAACAAAACATATTATGAAATTATTCCTTTTACTCATTTGTGCCACATACAGTTTTACTGCCTTTAGTATTATCCTTGCTTTAAATTATGCTAGATGGTTTGGTTCTTATAACTGAATTAAACAGGCTGCATGATAGTTGATGTTTGAAGAATACTATTAATTATAGCACTATATTAACATATCCAAAATTTTATGTATATAGTATACAGCCAATATTCTTTATTTTTTCAAATTAAATTGAGTGTTTCCTTAATAGTTGTGTTATACAGACTGAAAAATAATCTGTTATACATATTACCTCTTTAGTGTTAGTTGTTCAATTGTGTCCAACTCTTTGTGACCGCATGGACTGTAGCCTGTTAGGGTCCTCTTTCCATGAGTTTATCCAGGCAAGAATACTGGAGTGGATTAGTAGGTTGCTATTCCCTTCTTCAGATGATCTTCCCAACCCAGGAATTGAACCCAGGTCTCTTGCATTGCAGGCAGATTCTTTAAGATCTGAGCTATGGGGAAGTCCTTATGACCTCTTTGAAAGTGAAAGTCACTCAGTTGTGTCCCACTTTTTGCAATCCCATGGACTATACAGTCTATGGAATTCTCCAGGCCAGAATACTGGAGTGGGTAGCCATTCCCTTCTCCAGGGAATCTTCCCAACCCATGGATCAAACCCAGGTCTCCCTCATTGCAGGCATATTTTTTACCAGCTGAGCCACCTGGGAAGCCCCATCTCCCCTTTACTTTAGTACTATTGTATTAAGTGTTAGTCGCTCAGTTGTGTCCAACTCTTTGTGACCCCATGGACGGTAGCCCTGGAAGTCCATGGAATTCTCCTGGTTAGAATACTGGGTGAGGAACCATTTCCTTCTCCAGAAGATCTTCCCGACCCAGGGATCAAAACCAGGTCTCCTGAATTACAGGAGGATTCTTTATCTTCTGAGCCATCAGTGAAGCCCCACTATTGTCTTCTTTATCAGTAAATTATCAATAAAGAATTTGGAGTCTAGAAAAATAAACATCAAAATCTGACCAGTGACATTAAGCCAACAAAAATTCACTAAGGTACTTTTCAGCACATTTTTTTCTGGAGAATATTTAAAGTGATTTCTGTTGAAAGAAGACATATATAACAAAAGAATAAATGCTAAATTCAATACAGCTCTGAATAGTTGCAAAATGTCTACCATTGATGAATATATATTATGTCAGCTATTTTCAGATCCTTTGCTACAAGAAAATTAATGCATCTAGATAATATCAAAATGTGGGTATACAAAGTTATGAAAGAAATGCAAAACTCACTATAACAAGAACATCTTAAACCAGGGAGAGGAAGATAAAAATCAACTGTCAGGATAAGAAAAAAATAAATAAATTAGTATTTATTGATCTTGAAGCATAATATATACATTATCAACTTCTAGATCTAGATATTCCATATACATTATCCTACTGTTTTTTACCAAACCAAAAGATGAATATTATTATTACATTTTAAATATGTAGGGAAAAAATGGAGGCTCAGAAAAATTTTGTTAGTAAAACAAAGCTAAACACACAGTAACTGGCAAAATCTATGTGTTTCTGATACTGCATTTCCCTCTGTACCTGTATTTCACATAAAAGGATGATTAGTGAGATTAGGAAAGCTCGAGAGAAATAACTACAATCAAAACTAATGAAAAGTAGAAACTATTTAGTGAAAACCACAGTACTATCACTTGCAGGAAAAGTAGTAAATATTAGAACAATAGTAGTACTAGTAATAGTAATAATAGTAAAGATGTGATAAGTTGTGGTGATGGCAGGCAATGGCAGCCCACTCCAGTCTTCCTGCCTGGAGAATCCCGTGGGCAGAGGCGGCTGGCAGGCTACAGTCCATGAGGTCGCAAGTGTCAGACACAACTTAGTGACCATCCATGGAATTCTCCAGGCAAGAATACTGAAGTGGGTAGCCTTTCCCTTCTCCAGGGAATCTTCCCAACCCAGGGATCATACCCAGGTCTCCCACATCACAGGCAGATTCTTCACCAGCTGAGCCACAAGGGAAACCCTAGCGACTAAACCGTCACCATTAATAGTAAAAATAATCCTAATGAGAAGTACTGATTATGTCAACATATATTCAAATTAAATAAAATGTATTTTAGTTCAGTGGTAAGGATAATTTAGGTGAGGAATATTTTGACCATTTTTACTGTAGTTTCGTAAATTTAAAGTGAACACTATATCCAGATATTAATATAAACTTTAATATTAGACAATACATGTATTATTATAAACTGAATATCTATTTCAAAGAAGAAATAATGACAAGCTTTATTTCTGCTAGAGTCTAGATTAAATCATATTCAGTTTGCTTTTTTTATATATGAATTTCTGTCAGCTTTCTTAATAAAGAAGAAGGCAATTCTGAATTTCCTTATCAAGATACTGTGTTCAAGTAAGCAATTTATATTGAATGAGGAATGTATTGCATTGTATTTCCCATGTTTATAATATATATATTTTTTCTATAGTGGTATTTAATTTATAATATAAAATTCTATATTCTTAAATTCAGGTATTATTTTGTATGCATTTTATCAGTCATAATATTTTTTGTTTCTTTTTACCTCATTTTTTAAATTTATGGTATACCAAGGATCTGTAACAATCATAGATCCAACTATGTACTAGCCCAACATTACAGAAGGTTTTGGAGTTTAATTCAGTATTAAAATCAGCAGAGTGGTTGATTAAGTGAGAAAATTAGTTTATCACTTTAATATTCAGAAAGGATAAAAATTTTAGGCCATTGGTTTCCTTAGCAATAAAGAATCTTCACAAATTGGTAGATTTCTGATCCACTTGCTTTTGATGAGTTTAATATACAGTCGATTATATTCAAAGTTCTTTCCTTTCTCTTCATATAATCCAGCACGGGCAGGAAATCTGGCTCATATTTTAGATAAAATATTTTGTTGATTTGATTTTCCGTGGCTTATTGAGGTGTTTTTTCTTCTTCTTAATCTTTGGGCTTCCCTTGTAGCTCAGTCGATAAAGAATCTGCCTGCAGTGCAGGAGACCTGGGTTCAATCCCTTGGTTGGGAAGATCCACTGGAGAAGGAAATGGCAACCCCCTCCAGTATCCTTGCCTGGACAATCTCATGGACAGAAGAGCCTGGTGGGCTGCAGTCCATGGGGTGGCAAAGTGTCGGGCACAACTGAGCGACTAACATTTACTTACTTAATCTTTGAATATAGCTTCATATGTTTTGTATGTTTGTCTCCCATTATTTCTAATTAGTCTGCAATGGTAGCCTTGAGCTTCTCTTTGACCTGAGTAATTCCAGTAGTGACTTTCTCTCTATATATATATAATATCTATATATCTATACCTATATTGATACCCATTACAATATACACACACACATCAGAATTTGCCGTGTTGCTTTAAATTGCTCTAAATTTCTTGGTATAGTGTTCTGTTCAATCATGTTTTCAAAAATGATTGAATGTTTTTGCAAAATGGCCTTCTGTTTTCTACAATAATTCAATTCATAGGAAAGAATTGCACCTCTTTCCATATGTAGCCCTTGTGTTATGTACCTGGTAATTTTAAACTCTTTGCTTATCCTTCTTTGTTGCATATCCTTATCTTGTTTTTCACATAATCTAATGAACTGCACCGTTCTATAACACATTATATGGGGCTTCCCAGGTGGCGCTAGAGGTAAAGAACCCTCCTGACAATGCAGTAGACATAAGAGATGCAGTTTCAATCCCTGGTCAGGAAGAGCCCCTGGAGAAGGGAATGGCAACCCACTGGAGTATTGTTGCCTGGAGATTCCCATGAACAGAAGGGCCTGGTGAGCAATAGTCCATAGGGTCACAAAGAGTTGAATATTATATAGGTCAAGAAAGGAAAAGGGGGAATGGTTACTTTCTGGTTAAACTTCATTAATTCAAGAACAAGAATGGATGAGACCCAAAGGCACCATGAATAGAGAGCTTTTATTTTGGCTATAAAATTCTTCCCTGAGTATGATGTGACAGCCTAGATTTACCAAATGCAACATGATATTTATTTTTTAATAGATGTAGTTGTCTATATCTAATGAACATAGGGACAATTCTGCTTATTATTAACTCCATTATCTGATGTATGCTCCAGAGGTGCTGGAGAAATTCAGATTTGTCATTCAACCTTCTGCTACATACAGAAAAAACACTGCCATACCCAGCTTCATCCTTCCAAGTAAGGTAGTTAATGAGCTTTGATTAGAATTCAGCCTACATTCCCAGGAAGAATATTTGCCACACAAATAGAGAGTTGTGGGTTGTGTAAGTACATTCCTCATTCTGGTCACATCTATATTCTCTTTCATGGAAATTTCCTCAAGAATGTAGCCTATATATATCATCTTTTCACAGTTCTTAGAAATAATACAATTTTTTTTCTAAAAACTTAAAGAGAATAAAAATGGTCCCAAAGGTGGCCCCTTTCAAAGATGTATCATAAAAATGGTCCCTCATTCCCAAAGGGAAATTTGTTTCAGCATTCTGTCTTCTCAGTGTCTGGTAAAGATATTACACTCAGGGGAATATATTAGATTTACTGTATGGCCCTGTATCTGTGCCAGGTAGAAACTGTGAGTTTTCAAAAATTTATCCTGCTGCTGCTGCTGCTGCTGTTGCTGCTAAGTCGCTTCAGTCGTGTCTGACTCTGTGCGACCCCATAGACGGCAGCCCACCAGGCTCCCCTGTCCCTGGGATTCTCCAGGCCAAGAACACTGGAGTGGGTTGCCATTTCCTTCTCCAATGCATGAAAGTGAAAAGTGAAAGTGAAGTCGCTCAGTCGTGTCCAACTCTTAGCGACCCCATGGACTGCAGCCCACCAGGCTCCTTCAGTCCATGGGATTTTCCAGGCAAGAGTACTGGAGTGGGGTGCCATCGCCTTCTCCGAAAATTTATCCTAGTGCCTGGTAACTTCTTTCAGCTTTCTGAATAGCGTATCTGCTATAGAACCACAGAGGCTACTATTTTCAGTAAGTAACAAAATGATATGCAGTCCAAACTTTATGAGCCAGATCTGTTCGGCTGCTGCTGCTGCTGCTGCTAAGTCGCTTCAGTCGTGTCCGACTCTGTGAGACCCCATAGACGGCAGCCCATCAGGCTCCGCCACCCCTGGGATCATTAACATTTCCCCTACAAATTAGGATTGTTTTGTGAGCTTTGTCAGGATAGGACTGATTTCTGAGCCGTGCTGTTGCTTCCTGAGATAGAAAATTATTTATAAAAATCCTTCATGCTCCACATTTCTTTCATTATTTTTACTTTCATCAATAGTTCCTCAAATTTTTTTAGAAAATTAAATATCTCTTTCATTAACTCACACTGTATTTATGGCTTTTCCACTTTCCAAATTTGGGTAGTAACTCAAAAAAGAATTTAGGGGAAATAATATTAATAGGACTTTTATTTCACTTTATCACAACTATCCTTGGATTAAAAAATAAAATTTGCCTGTGAATGGGCTATCTAGTAATTTTCCCTTTCTCTGAAGCTTTAGAAACAAACTGGTTGAAGTATTTAAAAAATGTCTTAAGCCTCACAGATTTAACAAGGTTATTTAACAAGATAGCATGATAATTTAACAAAGAATTACTTTGAGGGCACATGATTTGCCTTTTTTTAGCCCACATAACTGAGCCTAGTGTAGAGTGGTTGTGGTGGTTTAGTTGCTAAGTCAGGTCTGACTGTTACAACTCCAATGCCATAGCCCGCCAGGCCTTTCTGTCCATGGAATTCTCTAGGCAAGAATACAGGAGTGGGTTGCCATTTCCTTCTGCAGGGAATCTTCTTGACCCAAGGATTGAACCTGGGTGTCCTGCATTGCAAGCAAATTTTTTTTTTTTACTGTCTTAGCCACCAGGGAAGCTCCTGATGAGATCTTTCAGGGTAGTTTTCTTCAAAATATATTTTAATGCAATTATCAAGTCATTATGAATGTTACTTTCTGTTGAAATTAACTTGAAACATGTAGAAATAAAAATGATTTTTTGTTGACACAAATTTTACAACTTTCGATGCTGTATTGTGTCTGATTTACCTTGGGCTGATTTTAATCTGAAAGTTTCACAGAAAGTCACTATGTTTTCCTCCGGACAAAGTGAGAATATAAAATAGTCTAGTCTAAATCATTGTCTCATTTTTCTTTGCACATTTCAAGATCATATCAGGATATTTTGCCATCATTTCAGGTTCTTTAAGATATCAGTGCTGAAAAATCAAGAGTTTTCTCATTATTAATTATTACTAAAATTCATTCAAACAGAATAATGTTTAGAGTATACTAAAGACAACATAGACTTTGGGATATATGTATACCTCCTATGAAGAAACAACTCATTGGGAAAGACCCTGATGCTGGGAAAGATTGCAGGCAAAAGAAGAGGCTGGCAGAGGATGAGATGGTTAGATAGCATTGTTGAATCAGTGATATGAATTTGAGTGAACTTTGGGAGATTGTGAAGGACAGGGAAGCCCGGCTTACTGAAACATGGGGTCACAGAGTCGGACACGACGTAGTGACTGACAACAGCAAAATACGTATTTGTGTGAGAGATACAAGTGGCAGACTGATTTTCCTTTCACTACTATGTGTATTCAGAATTGATATATTGGGTGATTTTTTCAGTAATTGGACACATACAACTGTTTTACTGCTATAATTATGATGAAATCATTTCAAACTAAGAACACAACCATTTTTTTCACATTTACACACAAATATACACGCACACGCACACGCACACACACTGAAAGAACTTTCAACTATTTTTGTTTATTTCTGTTTATTGTTCAGTTTGTTCCACTTTTATACACTTTATAGCATCTCCTGGCAGATTAATTGGAAGCTTAATGGAACCACTTCCATCTGAGTAGATCAGCTTGCAGTGTTTATATTTCTGTAGTGTAATGTTTACTTTCTTAATTTATGTAATTAACTTAGATGAAATGCTTGCATACTACTTTAGAGATGTTATGAATTAATTACTTATTTAATTACTTATAACTCAGATAAGATGAAAAGTGCCATAAAAAATTTAAACACTTCAATTATAACAACTTCTTGCATAGCTGTAATTATAAAAAAAAGTACTAGAAAATATGAAGCTGTCACATAAAAATATAGAAAATAGAGTACAATAATAATAATGACAAAAGAATATTAAATTTTACATCTCGGGATATCAAAAGAAAAATGGCAGAAAAAAAGTGATTGTGTTTCTATAGTGCCTGAGTAAATGCCTAAGTTTTTCTTTATTTTTACATGGAAAAAAAGTAAAGTGTGTATTTTGGCTAATAAAAAGCATTCAGTTAAAAAACAAATGCATTTCATTAACTCTTCCTGATTCACAATATATAAACTTGAGTTTCCAAATTATTGCAATTGTATCGCCTTTTGGGAAACATGATATTGATTTTTCTAATAGCTATGAACAATGGCATGGTATCTCAACATTTTCTAATTATAATAGCAACTGCAGTTTAAGGATTGTAGCTTTTTGCCAGAATTTTAATTATTTCTGAGCAATTTCAATAAAATCTGCCAACAAAGAATTAAAAAATAATGTATTTGTGTTAGTGTCTTACATGCCTCAATGCATTATTCATTTTTTGAACAGGAAGTTTATAATCACAATTTTAAAATATTATTAAAATTAATAATTCTCATAACGTTCAAGGGAAAATTATGTTCCAAAGATATGGGTGGCTTCAAGTAAAATCAATGGTTTATAGAAACATAGAAGGTTAAATTGTAACCTACTTTTAACAAATAATTATTCCTTGTTACAAACATGTAACTATTGTCTCTATTATACTTTTTTTTTGTAAAGAAAACAATTGAGTGTTTTACTAAAATGCCCTCCCCTTCACTATAATAATTCTATTTCATAGGAAAAAGAAATCTCTCTTCCCACAAGATTGTCATATACTTGGTAGTTTTACTCTGGTAAAGGATTGCAACTTTCCATTTGGGTGGCTGTAGTTGGCCTTCTGGAGAAGGCAATGGCACCCCACTCCAGTACTCTTGCCTGGAAAATCCCACGGATGGAGGATCCTGGTAGGCTGCAGTCCATGGGGTTCCGAAGAGTCAGACATGACTGAGCAACTTCACTTTGACTTCTCACTTTCATGCATTGGAGAAGGAAATGGCAACCCACTCCAGTGTTCTTGTCTGGAGAATCCCAGGGACAGGGGAGCCTGGTGGGCTGCCGTCTATGGGGTCGCACAGAGTCGGACACGACTGAAGTGACTTAGCAGCAGCAGCAGCAGCAGCAGTTGGCCTTCTGCTTGCAGTTTGTAGTTTTTAGGTATGTTAAAATCATAGGTTAGTCAGAATCACTCTAGACAGCTGTTCAAACCTCTTTCCCTACTGGGAACATTATGATAGATTAGCCATCACCACAGATTCCTGTAGTTCAAGGCACTTTGATTGCCATTCTGCCCAGGATGCCTCCCCCTCCATTGGGGTAATTAAGTCCACTTTATATCTGATACATAAGTAGCACCACATGCTGACTAGGGAGACCAAAACAGAGGAGGAAAAGCCAGCACAAAAACACGTTTATTAGATTGACTGCCACCCTAGGTAACTGAGATGAGGTCCACAAGGACCTTCTGGTGAGCCAAATATAATGAAATTAAAAAAGTGCAATTTGGGTTTCTATTTTTATGCCCCAGAGAGAAATTAACTGTTTAAAGACTCCCTGATGTTGTCTACAGGATTTCCTATATTTCTATTATTCTTGAAAAGGAGATTCCACTGTGGTCATACAAAATGGTTTTATGGTAAGTGCTCCAAGTAGCCTTCTTGTCTTGAATTTCAAGTACTAATCTAACATTCTACCCTGGAACACAATGAAGCTTTAGTCTTCCAGTCGAACTCCTTTAATTAATGGCACCAGATACATGCCATAGTACAAATTTTTAATAGTGAATAAAGTGAGACAATGATAGGGTCTCAGAATTTTAGTAAATAATTTACTTTTTGCATTCCTGGATCACATTATTCTTAATTTCATGATACCTATTTTTTACCCATTAAATACAGATATCTGTAAATTGCCATTCTCAGCATTCACTCTTTTACTTATATTATATTTGGGGGTAAATTCATCAACTTCCTTGTCTTTATCTTAGATATTTGATGGATACATGCTAAATTCACATCTCACCCTTCTATTGAATACTGGTATCCAGAAAAATTTACTGTAATGTCACTTATTCCCCCAAAATCTTTGAGATTGCTACCATGGACATTCCTGATTTTTTTCTGGTTATATCATTTTTTCCATAAAACAGGAGTGTTAGCAAGCACTAAAATGGATGAATTCTGTAAGGTTATCTACAGTTTCCTGGAGTGGGCTCAGAGAGATTTATAATGTCTGGTTATCCCCAACTACCGTCATAAATCTCAGTGGCTTTCTTGAAAGGAAACATCACAATATTTCCTTAGGGTAAATAGACTTCAAAACTTCTACTAGTGTCTTTAAAACTGTGTTAAAGGAAAGCGAAGAAGGAAGTACAGTGGGAAGGAGAGAAGTTGAAAAGTGGACTTTTAAAGTCAGAAATCGATGAAAATTAAGGAGCAACACTTAGAGCTAGACATGGAAAAACTGACTGGTTCTAAATTAGGAAGGGAATATATCAAGGCTGTATTTTGTTACCCTGATTATTTAACTTATATGCAGAATATATCATGCAAAATGCCAGGCTGGATGAAGTACAAGCTGGAATCAAGACTGACACGAGAAATATCAATAACCTCAGATATGTAGATAATACCACACTGGCAGAAAATGAAGAACTAAAGAGCCTCGTGATGAAAGTGAAAGAGGAGAGTGAAAAAGTTGGCTTAAAACTCAACATTCAGAAAACTAAGATCTTGGCATCTTGTCCCATTACTTCATGGCAAATAGATGGGGAAACAATGGAAACAGTGATAGACTTTATTTGGGGGGACTCCAAAATCACTGCAGATGGTGACTGCAGCCATGAAATTAAAAGACGCTTGCTCTTTGAAGAAAAGTTATGACCAACCTAGGCTGCCTGGGGTTGCACAGAGTCGGACACAACTGAAGTGACTTAGTAGTACCAGCAGCAGACAGCATATTAAAAAGCAGACTTTACTTTGCCAACAAAGGTCCATCTAGTCAAAGCTATGGTTTTTCCAGTAGTCATGTATGGATATGAGAGTTGGACTATAAAGAAAGCTGAGTGCCAAAGAGTTGATGCTTTTGAACTGTAGTGTTGAAGACTCTTGAGAGTCCTTTGGACAGCAAGGAGATCCAACCAGTCCATTCTAAAGGAAATCAGTCCTGAATATTCATTGGAAGGATTGATTCTGAAGTTAAAACTCCAATTCTTTGGCCACTTAATGTGAAGAACTGACTCATTAGAAAAGAGCCTGATTCTGGGAAAGATATAAGGCAGGAGGAGAAGGGGACGACAGAGGGTGAGATGGTTGAATGGCATCACTGACTCAATGGACATGAGTTTGAGTATGCTCTGGGAGTTGGTGATGGATAGGCAAGACTGCTGTGCTTCAGTCCACGGGGTCGCAAAATGTCGGACATGACCGAGCAACTGAACTGAAGGTCATAAAGATAAGAGTTCAAGTCTGAGCTCTATCTAATAACAGCTCTTTTGTCTTGGGCACCTAAGAGAACCATGATAAAATTTTTTCTATATTTATAAATATGCCAAAAATAAAATGGATAGGAATTACTGTGAAAATTATAGATAATAGATTTGAGGTATTTAACATAGTTTGTGAAAAAAAAATTGTAGATACAGCAAAGGAGGAGGCACAGTGAGATGTATTAGTAAAAACAAAAAACAAACAAACAAACAAAAACTGTAGGAAACTGAACCCATAAAGATAGTTAAAGACATAATTAGGCAGACACCTTGGGAAAAGTCTGGGAGAAAAATGGGTAGACTCAGCACAGATAGAGAAAATCTAACTCAGGTGTTTAGCAACCCACAGGCATGTTTGATTTTGCACTACTAAAATCCCTGTTGTATTTTAATTGGTGAAAGTATGCATTTCATATTCTCTTGGGATTCAGCTTTGAGTTTGCTGAGAGTTCACATGTCTCTTACTTTGCTGGACATTTTTAAATCCATCATCTGAACTAACGAGGATGTGTGTCTGTTTCTCCAAGTGTGACAGATAGATCTTAATAGAAACAGGACAATTAAACTAGGCTAGGTTTCTTAGTTTATTGATGAGCAGTTGTTTTTACCCCTGGATGCAGACAATATGAAACCTGAAACCTGGTTTCCGTTCTAGTTCAGTGTTCTTTCTGCTCCGTCTTCTTGCATCTTTTATCTTTTCACAATACCTAACAACTACACTGCTCTCTTGGCTTTCATGCTGTACTTATCATCATTTTAGTTTTGAGTTCTCTTTTTCACCTTTATATTTTTTCCATAATATTTCTTCCATCTTATCGAAAATTTCCCATCCTCAAATGTAAATTTTAGTGCCGGAAAAAACAAAAAACAACAACCTATAAGCCTGTAAGTCTCCTCTAGCCAAAAGAACAACTTTCTTTTGAGTACTTGTGATTAATAATCAACTTGGACAGCAAAGGGAATATTGCACAATACCTAGAGTCTGTGCCCATAGTACCTCTGCTTCAATATTGCTTAAGTCAATCTAGAATAATGATAATCCTTAAGAGTTCTTTCTTGTAATTGCTTCTGGAACCGCTTAGCAATTTATTTTATCATGCTCCTGAATTTAATTTTTTTAAGTTTAAATTTATTTATTTTAATTGGAGGCTAATTACTTTACAATATTGTATTGGTTTTCCCATACATCAACATGAATCCACCACGGGTGTACACATGCTCCACATCCTGAATCCCCCTCCCACCTCCCTCCCCGTACCATCTCTCTGGGTCATCCCAGTGCACCAGCCCCAAGCATCCAGTATCATGCATCAAACCTGGACTGGTGATTCGTTTCTTATATGATAGTATACCTGTTTTAATGCTGTTCTCCCAAATCAACCCCCCCTCTCCCTCTCCCTCTCCCTCTCTCTCTCCCACAGAGTCCAAAAGACTATTCTATACATATGTGTCTCTTTTGCTGTCTCGCATACAGGGTTATCATTACCACCTTTATAAATTCCATATATATGCATTAGTATACTGTATTGGTGTTTTTCTTTGTGGCCTACTTCACTCTGTATAATCGGCTCCAGTTTCATCCACCTCATTAGAACTGATTCAAATGTATTCTTCTTAATGGCTGAGTAATACTCCATTGTGTATATGTACTACAGCTTTTGTTATCCATTTATCTGCTGATGGACATCTAGGTTGCTTCCATGTCCTGGCTATTATAAACAGTGCTGCAATGAACATTGGGGTACACGTGTCTCTTTCAATTCTGGTTTCCTCGGTGTGTATGCCCAGCAGTGGGATTTCTGGCTCATAAGGCAGTTCTATTTCCAGTTTTTTAAGGAATCTCCACACTGTTCTCCATAGTGGCTGTACTAATTTGCATCCCCACTAACAGTGTAAGAGGGTTCCCTTTTCTCCACGCCCTCTCCGGCATTTACTGCTTGTAGACTTTTGGATTGCAGCCATTCTGACTGGTGTGAAATGGTACCTCATTGTGGTTTTAATTTGCATTTCTCTGATAATGAGTGATGTTGAGCATCTTTTCATGTGTTTGTTAGCCATCTGTATGTCTTCTTTGGAGAAATGTCTATTTAGTTCCTTGGCCCATTTTTTTGATTGGGTGGTTTATCTTTCTGTAATTGAGCTGCAGGAGTTGCTTGTATATTTTTGAGATTAGTTGTTTGCCAGTTGCTTCATTTGCTATTATTTTCTCCCATTCTGAAGGCTGTCTTTTCACCTTCCTTATAGTTTCCTTTGTTGTGCAGAAGCTTTTAATTTTAATTAGGTCCCATTTGTTTATTTTTGCTTTTATTTCTAATATTCTGGGAGGTGGGTCATAGAGGATCCTGCTGTGATTTATGTCGGAGAGTGTTTTGCCTATGTTCTCCTCTAGGAGTTTTATAGTTTCTGGTCTTACTTTGAGATCTTTAATCCATTTTGAGTTTATTTTTGTGTATGGTGTTAGAAAGTGTTCTAGTTTCATTCTTTTACAAGTGGTTGACCAGTTTTCCCAGCACCACTTGTTAAAGAGATTGTCTTTAATCCATTGTATATTCTTGCCTCCTTTGTCAAAGATAAGGTGTCTATAGGTGTGTGGATTTATCTCTGGGCTTTCTATTTTGTTCCATTGATCAATATTTCTGTCTTTGTGCCAGTACTATACTGTCTTGATGACTGTGGCTTTGTAGTAGAGCCTGAAATCAGGCAGTTTGATTCCTCCAGGTCCATTCTTCTTTCTCAAGATAGCTTTGGCTATTGGAGGTTTTTTGTATTTCCATACAAATTGTGAAATTATTTGTTCTATCTCTCTGAAAAATACCATTGGTAGCTTGATAGGGATTGCCTTGAATCTATAAATTGCTTTGGGTAGTATACTCATTTTCATTATATTGATTCTTCCGATCCATGAACATGGTATATTTCTCCATCTAGTTGTGTCCTCTTTGATTTCTTTCACCAGTGTTTTATAGTTTTCTATATATAGGTCTTTAGTTTCTTTAGGTAGATATATTTCTAAGTATTTTATTCTTTTCATTGCTATGGTGAATGGAATTGTTTCCTTAAATTCTCTTTCTATTTTCTCATTATTAGTGTATAGGAATGCAAGGGATTTCTGTGTGTTGATTTTATATCCTGCAACTTTACTATATTCATTGATTAGCTCTAGTAATTTTCTGGTGGAGTCTTTAGGGTTTTATATGTAGAGGATCATGTCATCTGCAAACAGTGAGAGTTTTACTTCTTCTTTTCAACTTGGATTCCTTTTATTTCTTTTTCTGCTCTGATTGCTGTGGCCAACACTTTCAAAACTATGTTGAATAGTAGTGGTGAAAGTGGGCACCCTTGTCTTGTTTCTGACTTTAGGGGAAATGCTTTCAATTTTTCACCTTTGAGGATAATGTTCGCTGTGGGTTTGTCATATATAGCTTTTATTATGTTGAGGTATGTTCCTTCTATTCCTGCTTTCTGGAGAGTTTTTATCATAAATGGATGTTGAATTTTGTCAAAGGCTTTCTCTGCATCTATTGAGATAATCATATGGTTTTTATTTTTCAATTTGTTAATGTGGTGTATTACATCAATTGATTTGCAGATATTGAAGAATCCTTGCATCCCTGGGATAAAGCCCACTTGGTCATGGTGTATGATCTTTTTAATGTGTTGTTGGATTCTGATTGCTAGAATTTTGTTAAGGATTTTTGCATCTATGTTCATAAGTGATATTTTTTACTGAATAATACCTGAAAAAGTATGTAATGAATTTGGTTAGCTGCTAACCAGAGTTATATATTTACCACACTTTGGCAGTTACCATTAATTTCATTGGAAGCCAGGATCTCACTGTTCAAGTCCAGATTATTGCAATGGTTTTGATTCTCTTGTTTCCAAACTCATCCTTCCCAGTTCTATTTGTATACTTCTGGATGAATGATTATAAATCAAAACGTAATGTGTTTCCACTGGCTCCTTTTTTTCCTCCCCAGTGTCTCTGTAATTGAAACCTTTTCATAATCATTTCTTTTTTTTAACCTTTCTCTTTATATTTCACCATATGATGTTCCATGATGCTTTGTTTCAAAAAGATTCATCTCTTTATAATCATTCTCATATGTCACTTTCAATCCTTTGACACACTATTACTCTGTTTCCTCCTATTTGGGGAGACACGTCTAGTCTGTGAACTATTTAGTGTCTACTACAGCCCAGTCATCTCCCTAATTGTTAATTTTTTGTAGCTTATGTCTTCTTTATGACTCAGCTTTAATCCTTGGTTGGTCTTTATTTCATGTATGATCATTTGCTATGAATAAATAGTATGTAACAGAAACCATGTTTTGAACTGTGGTGTTGGAGAAGACTCTTGAGAGTCCCTGGTTGGAGATCCAACCAGTCCATTCTAAAGGAGATCAGTCCTGGGTATTCTTTGGAAGGACTGGTGCTAAAGCTGAAACTCCAATACTTTGGCCATCTTATGCGAAGAGTTGACTCATTGGAAAAGACTCTGATGCTGGAAGGGATTGGGGGCAGGAGGAGAAGGGGATGACAGAGGATGAGATGGTTGGATGGCATCACTGACTCGATGGACATGAGTTTGGGTGAACTCTGGGAGTTGGTGATGGACAGGGAGGCCTGGCGTGCTGCAATTCATGGGGTCACAAAGAGTCGGACACGACTGAGCGACTGAACTGTATAGAAACCATGTAAGGTGTGTGTGTGTGTGTGTGTGTATTGTCTTCAGTTTTTAGCACAGTAGAATGCATTAATAGATGTTTAATAAATAAGTTTGGCTAACTAATTAATTTCATCCTTTCCTGAAAATGTGAACAAGGACAGAGTTAGCACTGTCACTGCTGATCTTTTTCAGGATGCTGTGAATATTTTTTAACTATTTCTATAAAGAAAAAATGGACTCTTCAAGGACATTTAGTACACCTATAGGATTAAATGTAACAACAACAATAAAAGGCTGGAAATTGGGAACCAAGAAGAAAGATTACATAGCACCACTTAGGGAATACTGAAATGTCAAACACCCTTTCAAGGTGATAGAGATTTTAACTAGAGAACTAAATGTTGCTATAAACCTGAAGCTCACTACACCTTTAGCCCTAATCACAATATCTTCCATGCATGAATAATATGTAGATGATATGAATCACAGTTTTCATCAATTCTTTTGTATTTAGACAAAATGCTTTAAAGTGTGGCTTCTATTTACGTGCATATGTATACTTGTACAGTATATACATGTGCATATACATTTGGCATTTTGTATCTACAGCATTTCCTGGTAGTTATATTTTTCAAATAATTGCATTACTAAAATGACTGGTAATACACTTTCAGCCCCAGGTGGCTCTATTTTCCATTTAGAAGTGATTACAGAAAGATTGAAAAGATATTTTGCATTCCATTTGTGGTTGTCTTTTATTGAACTTGGTTAATGTAACATGCTTCTGTGATTTTAAGTTTTTAAAGTAAGTGCAGTCCCCTTGGAGGTGTTTGTGCATACGTGTGGGTGAAAAATACATAGCCACTCTAGTTAAGCTTTCAAATAATGTCTTTAGGAAATGTTTGAAATTGAGGCTTAGGTTATAGTCTTTTCTTAAATGTGCAGACGTAACTCCCACTAATCTTAAGGGGAATTAGACACATCCTTGTGGCCCAGAGGGTAAAGCATCTGCCTGTAATGCGGGAGACTCAGGTTCAATCCCTGGGTCGTGAAGATCTCCTGGAGAAGGAAATGACAACCCACTCCAATATTCTTGCCTGGAAAATCTCATGGATGGAGGAGCCTGGTAAGCTAGAGTCCATAGGATCGCAAAGAGTCAGACACTTAATCGCTTAGTCAAGCGACTTCACTTATACAAGAAAGAGTAATCTTAAATTCTTTTGGCTCAAAGCTTTTCTAAAATCCCTCTTTCTAAAATAATTAAATACAACAAAGTTAAAATGTATTTGTCTTCTCTGTGGAAAATCTAGAAATTAAATCTGACTTTATATATCTTCAAATGTAAAGGGCTTATTCTAGAGTCTTGTGCTACATATATAGATTAACACTGACATTATTTTGCAAATACACAAGAAGATCAAGGTTTGATTTCAGTTACAGAGCCACAAATAGCAAACCTTCCTACATGATTACAAAATCCTGACAAATGCTTGATAGACTGCCTAAAAATCTCTGTCTTCATTTCTTTCAGTCCTAATGCCATTAATTTCTAGGTAGTATACTGATACATTTATATTTTTATACCTGCATAATAATGTTTCTTGTGCAGTGTGGGAGCATTGCTTTTCATACATAAAGTCAGTCTCCCTAAAGTGCCAGAAACTTTATATAGTTTAAAAATTATAACAATTACTTTGACATTTTACCAAATTTATAGAATAAATTTCTATTTCTTAAAGTATCATGATACTGATATATTTTTGCTCTTTTTAAAAGTATTTATTTATTTGTTTGGTTGTGTCAGGTTTTAGTTGCAGGATTCAGGATCTTTTGTTGCAGTATGAGGGCTTTCTAGTTGTGGCGTGCAGACTCCAAAGCATGTGGGCTCTGCAGTTGCCATTCACAGCCTTAGTTGCCCCATGGCATGTGAGATCTTAGTTCCCTGACCAGGGATCAAAGCCACATCCCTTGCATTGGAAGGCAGATTTTTTAAACACTGGACCACCAGTGAAGTCACTGATACTTATATACTTAAATGAAATGAAAATACTGCATTTCAAATACTTGAAAAATAATTATCTTTGGTATCTTTAACCTTTAAAGAGGATGTGGATTTAAAAAAAAAAAAAAAAAGAACAATGGTTTCACTTTGGAAAGGCTACATATTTCAAATTCATAGTAGGCCAGGAGAACCATGACTTTATCTTTAACTGAGTCCTATAAGTCCTGTAAATGATTTTTAGAACTCTTTAAACATTTTAAATCTTTCATGAGCATCGTTTTTGTCACAAGTAGAGTGATAAAATATTTTTAGATTAAAGTTTTATTAAAACTGAGAAAATAAACTAAAAGGTTTAGGGATTATGTTGTGCATGCTCAGTTGCTTCAGTCCTTTCTGACTCTTTGTCAACTATGGACTGTAGCCTGCCAGGCTCCTCTGTCCAGGGGATTCTCCAGGTTATGGTGCAGAAAAATTTTTTTTTTTTTTTAATTTTTATTTTATTTTATTTTATTTTTAAACTTTACATAATTCTATTAGTTTTGCCAAACATCAAAATGAATCCACCACAGGTATACATGTGTTCCCCATCCTGAACCCTCCTCCCTCCTCCCTCCCCATACCATCCCTCTGGGTCTTCCCAGTGCACCGGCCCCAAGCATCCAGTATCGTGCATCGAACCTGGACTGGCATCCCTTATTTTAATTTCTTATCCAGAAAACAAATTTACATTGATAAATTTTTAATCTTGACCAGTTATATTAAGTTTTTTTTTTTTTTTTAGTTTACTTTTTTTTTTTTAAATTTTATTTTATTTTTAAACTTCACATAACTGTATTAGATTTGCCAAATATCAAAATGAATCCGCCACAGGTATACATGTGTTCCCCATCCTGAACCCTCCTCCCTCCTCCCTCCCCATTCCATCCCTCTGGGTCGTCCCAGTGCACCAGCCCCAAGCATCCAGTATCGTGCATCGAACCTGGACTGGCATCTCATTTCATACATGATATTTTACATGTTTCAATGCCATTCTCCCAAATCTTCCCATCCTCTCCCTCTCCCACAGAGTCCATAAGACTGTTCTATACATCAGTGTCTCTTTTGCTGTCTCGTACACAGGGTTATTGTTACCATCTTTCTAAATTCCATATATATGCGTTAGTATACTGTATTGGTGTTTTTCTTTCTGGCTTACTTCACTCTGTATTTGTTGGAATTTCCTTTAATATTTAATGTCCTAAAAAATAGTTAACAAATTTAAAAAATTACTTTTATGTTTTAAGAAGACTGGGTTTCACAATCAAATGTAAATACAATTGAAAAGTTAACAGGGCATCATTTACTAAACTTTTCCTTTCTCCTATTTTTATTTTTTAATTGAAGTATAGTTGACTTAGGAGATTATATTAGTTTCAGGCATATTTGATATTTTTATAGATTATACTCCATTGTTATTATTGTTCAGTCCCTAAGTCATGTCCAACACTTTGAAACCCCATGGATTGCAGCATGCCAGGCTTCCCTGTCTGTCACCAACTCCTGGAGTTTACTCAAACTCATGTCCATAAGTTGGTGATGCCATCCAACTATCTCATCCTCTGTCATCCCCTTCTCCTCCTGTCTTCAATCTTTACCAGCATCAGGGTCTTTTCCAGTGAGTCAGCTCTTCTCATCAGGTGTCCAAAGTTTTGGAGCTTCAGCTTCAACATCAGTCCTTCTAATGAATATTCAGGACTTATTTTCCTTAGGACTGACTGGTTTGATCTCCTTGCTGTTTAAAGGACACTCAAGAGTCTTCTCCAACACCACACTTTGAAAGCATCATTTCTTTGGTGCTCAGCCTTCTTTATGGTCCAACTCTCTCATCCATACATGACTACTGGAAAAGCTTTATCTTTGACTATGAGACCTGGAATGGTGGCTGTGCAGCACTGGAACAGCTGTGAGGAGATACCCCACATCCAAGGGCAGAGAAGCCCCAGCAAGCAAGATGGTAGGCACTGGATTGGCTGCTGTACAGTGCTGGAGTGACTTTGAGGAAATACCCCCTATCCAAGGGCAAAGAATAAGCTCCAGAAAGACAGTAGAAAGGGCAAAATCATGTTTAGAATCAAATCCCACTCCCGCCAGAGACGCTCAGAGGGCTCAAACATACCCTGTGCACACCAGGGCCCAGAGACCCGACAGAGATTGAGACAGAACTGTGTTTGAGTGTTTCCTAAGGAGGTACAGGTCAGCCATGGACTGCCACAGGGGCAGGGGCTCTAGGTGCAGTAGACCTGGGTATGGCATAGGCCCTCTTGGAGGAGGTCACCATTAATTCCACCATAGAGCCATCAGAAATTACACAGGACTGGGGAAATAGACTAAGGCAATGGCACCCCACTCCAGTACTCTTGCCTGGAAAATCCCATGGACAGAGGAGCCTAGTAGGCTGCAGTCCATGGGGTCCCGAAGAGTCCGACACGACTGAGCGACTTCACTTTCACTTTTCACTTTCATGCATTGGAAAAGGAAATGGCAACCCACTCCAGTGTTTTTTTCTGGAGAATCCCAGGGACAGGAAGCCTGGTGGGCTGCCGTCTATGGGGTCGCACAGAGTCAGACACGACTGAAGCGACTTAGCAGCAGCAGCAGCAGAGGGCACAAATAGAAACTTGTGTGCACCAGGACTCAGGAGAAAGGAGCAGTGACCCCACAAGAGACTGACCCAGATTTACTCATGAGTGGCCAGGCATCTCCTGCAGAGGCATGGGTTGGCAGTGGCCTCCTGCAGGGTCGGAGGCACTGAGTGAGGCATGGGACCTTTTGAAGGAGGTTGCCACTAATTCATTACTTCCTCCATAGTTTGACCTCAAGTCAAGCAACAGGGAGGGAACACAGCCCATCAACAGAAAATTGGTTTAAGACTTAATGAACATGTCCCTGCCCATCAAAACAAGACCCAGTTTCCCCCTTAGTCAGTCTATCCCATCAGGAAGCTTATATAAGCCTCTTATCTTTCTCCATCAGAGGACAGACAGATTGAAACCACAATCACAGAAAACTAACCAATCTGATCACATGCACCACAGCCTTGTCTAACTCTGAACTATGAGCCATGCTGTGTAGGGGCCACTGAAGACAGATGGGTCACGTTGAAGAGTTCTGACAAAACTTGATCCACTGGAGAAGGAAATGGCAAGCCACTTCAGTATTCTTGCCAGAGAACCTCATGAACAGTATGAAAAAGCCAAAAAGATAGGACACTGAAAGATGAACTCCCCAGGTTGGTAGGTTCCCACTATGCTACTCAAGATCAGTGGTGAAATAACTAAATAAAGAATGAAGAGATGGATCCAAAGCAAAAACAACACCCAATTGTGGATGTGACTGGTGATGGAAGTAAAGTCTGATGCTATAAAGAGCAATATTGCATAGAAACCTGGAATGTTAGGTCCATGAATCAAGACAAACTGGAAGCAGTCAAACAGGAGGTGGCAAGAATGAACATTGACATTTTAGGAATCAGGGAACTAAAATGGACTGGAATGGGTGAATGTAACTCAGATGACCATTATATCCACTACTGTGGGCAAGAATCCCTCAGAAGAAATGGAGTAGCCATCATGGTCAACTAAAGAGTCCGAAATGCAGTACTTAGATGTGATCTCAAAAATGACAGAATGATCTCTGTTCGTTTCCAAGGCAAACCATTCAATATCATGGTAATACAAATCTATGCCCTGATCAGTAATACTGAAGAAGCTTAAATTGAACAGTTCTATGAAGACCTTCTAGAACTAACACAAGACCTTCTAGAACTAGCACACCAAAAAGATATCCATTTCATTATATGATACTGGAGTGCAAAAGTAGGAAGCCATGAAATACCTGGGGGAATAGGCAAATTTGGCCTTGGAGTACAGAATGAAGCAGGTCAAAGGCTAATAAAGTTTTGCCAAGAGAACACACTGGTCATAGCAAACACACTCTTCCAATGAAACAAGAGAAGACTCTACACATAGACAACACCAGATGGTCAACACCGAAATCAGATTGATTATATTCTTTGCCACTGAAGATGGAGAAGCTCTATATAGCCAAAAATAAGACCAAGAGCTGACTGTGGCTCAGATCATGAACTCCTTATTGCCAAGTTCAGACTTAAATTGAAGAAAGTAGGTAAAACCTCTAGACCGTTCAGATATTACCTAAACCAAAACCCTTACCATTATACAGTGGAATTGACAATTAGATTCAAAGGAATAGATCTGATAGACAGAGTGCCTGAAGAACTATGGACAGAGGTTCATGACATTGTACAGGAGGCAGTGATCAAGACCAACCCCAAGAAAAAGAAATGCAAAAAGGCAAAATGGTTGTCTGAGCTAGCCTTACAAATAGTTATGAAAGAGGAGAAGTGAAAGGCAAAGGAGAAAAGGAAAGATATACTCATTTGAATGCTGAGTTCCAAAGAATAGCAAGGAGAGTTAAGAAAGCTTTCTTCAGTGATCAATGCAAAGAAATAGAGGAAAATAATATAATGGGAAAGACTAGAGATCTCTTGAAGAAAATTAGATAACAAAGAAATTTTCATTCAAAGATGGGCTCGATAAAGCACAGAAATGGTATGGACCTAACAGAAGCAGAAGATATTAAGAAGAGGTGGCAAGAATACACAGAAGAACTATACCAAAAAGATATTCATGACCCAGATAATCACGATGGTGTGATCACTCACCTAGAGCCAGACATCCTGGAATGTGAAGTCAAGTGGGCCTTAGGAAGCATCACTATGAACTAAACTAGTGGAGTTGATGGAATTCCAGTTGAGCTATTTCAAATCCTAAAAGATGATGCTGTGAAAGTGCTGCACTCAACATGCTAGCAAATGTGGAAAACACGGCAGTGTCCACAAGACTGGAAAAGTTCAGTCTGCATTCCGGTCCCAAGGAAAGGTGATGCCAAAGAATGCTCAAACTACCACACAATTGCACTCATCTCACACGCTAGTAAAGTAATGCTCAAAATTCTCCAAGCCAGGCTTCAACAATACATGAACTGTGAACTTCCAGATGTTCAAACTGGATTTAGAAAAGGCAGAGGAACTAGAGATCAAATTGCCAACATCTGTTGTATCATTGAAAAAGCACAAGAGTTCCAGAAAAACATCTACTTCTGCTTTATTGACTATGCCAAAGACTTTGACCCTGGATCACAACAAAATATGGAAAATTTTTAAAGAGATGGGAATACCAGACCACTTGACCTGCCTCCTGAGAAATCTGTATGTAGGTCAAGAAGCAACAGTTAGAAATGGACATGGAACAACAGACTGGTTCCAAATCAGGAAAGAAGTATGTCAAGGCCATATATTGTCACCCTGCTTATTTAACTTATATGCAGAGTACATCATGGGAGATTCTGGACTGGATGAAGCACAACTGGATTCAAGATTGCTGGGAGAAGTATCAATAACCTCAGATTTGCAGATGACACCACCCTTATGGCAGAAAGTGAAGAAGAGCTAAAAATCCTCTTGATGAAAGTGAAAGAGGAGAGTGAAAAAGTTGGCTGAAATGTTAACATTCAGAAAACTAAGATCATGGCATCTGGTCCCATCACTTCACGGCAAATAGATGGGGAAACAATGGAAATATTGAGAGATTATTTTGGGGGGCTCTAAAATCACTGCTGATGATGACTGCAGCCATGAATTTAAAAGAGGCTTGCTTCTTGGAAGAAAAGTTATGACCAACCTAGACAGCATATTAAAAAGCAGAAACAATACTTTGCCAACAAAGGTCCATCTAAAGGAAGCTATGGTTTTTCCAGTAGTAATGTATGGATATGAGAATTGGAGTATAAAGAAGCTGAGTGCTTTTGAACTGTGGTGTGGAGAAGACTCTTGAGAGTTCCTTAGACAGTAAGGAGATCCAACCAGTCCATCCTAAAGATAAGCAGTCCTGAATATCATTGGAAGGACTGATGTTGAAGCTGAAATTCCAACACTTTGGCCACCGGATGCAAAGTACTGACTCATTAGAAAACACCTTGGTGGTGGGAAAGATCGAAGGTGGGAGGAGAAGGGGATGACAGAGGATGATATGGTTGGATGGCATCCCTGACTCAGTGGACATGAGTTTGAATATACTCCGGTAGTTGGTGATGAACAGAGAGGCCTGTGTGCTGCAGTCCAGGGGGTGGCAAAGAGTTGGACATGACTGAACAACTGAACTGAGCTGAACTGATGCAGACCTTTGTTGGCAAAGTGATGTCTCTGTTTTTCAATATGCTGTGTAGGTTTGCAATAGTTTTTTCCAAGGAGCAAGCATCTTTTAATTTCATGGCTGCAAGCACTGTCCACAGTGATTTAATAAAATCTGTCACTGCTTCCATGTATTTGCCATCTATTTGCCATGAAGTGATGGGACCAGATGCTATGATCTTTGTTTTTTGAATGTTGAGTTTAAGCCAGCTTTTTCACTCTCCTCTTTCATCCTCATTAAGAGGCTCTTTTGTTCCTCTTTGATATCTGCCATTAGGGTGGTATTATCTGCAAATCTGACATTATTGATATTTCTCACAGCAGCCTTGATTCTAATTATGATTCATCCAGCATGGCATTTTTCATGACATACTCTGCATATAAGTTAAATAAACAGAGTGACAATGTACAGCCTTGATATACTCCTTTCCCTGTGTTTAGTGTAGTCAATGAAGCAGAAGTAGATATAAACTTCTAATATAACATTGGTTATATTATCTGTGGTGTTCATTTTGTCTAGCAAGTCTTACTTGATTTAACTCCAGCCTCAAGTAGCAGCACTCTTGCCTTGCTATCTTGTAGTCATTCTGACCTTCTTCCGGCCCTCAAAATGCCTGAAGTTATCACTCTGTCTTTGTCCATGAGTTTTCTTATCTCTGCAACACTCTTTCCATAGTTCATCTAGCTAGCTCCTATTTATTCTCCAGTTTAACAGTCCTCCTGTAAAATCCCTGCCTGATTCCTAGCCTCAGATCCTCCTTTTATGCTGCTCAGTGCACCTTGTCAGTTTCCCCATTACTGCTCAGCCCATAACTAGTTGTAATTAATATTTAGGCTGATCACTTATTTTTCATATGCATCCTCCACCAGCCTAAAAGCTCCGTAAGGTCAAGGATTTTTTAATTGTGACCATTGATTTTTTTTTTCCTTTTTCCTAATGACTGATATGACACTAAACAATAAGTACTGGTGAAAATAAAAGAATAAGGGAACATAATTTATATTCTGCTTTGTTCTATTTATAAATATGCCATAAACACTTTTTCAGATATATGAATCACTTTAAAATGGATGAATAGCAATAATAATGATGATAATGATTTGAAAATTATAATAATACTGAAAAATATCAAATTTTACAAAGCCAGTCTACTATACAATAGATGGTTTAATTAAACGTTGTGAACTTGTAAACAACATTAATATGAATATCTTTATGTATAGTGCTGTTTTACTCTGTTCAATTATTTAAGAAAACTTCCCATATTATAAAACAGAAACAGATTCAACAGGCCTAGAAAACAAATTTATCTTTACCAAAGGGGAAAAGAGGGAAGGAGGAGTAAATTAGGAGTTTGAGATGAACATATACACACTAAAGTATATAAAAGATAATCAACAAGCACCTACTTTATAGCACAGGGAACTCTACTCAGTATTCTTTAATAACCTGTATGGGGAAAGAGTCTGGAAAAGGATTGGATGTATGCATGTGTATAACTGTCTCACTTTGCTGTACCCCTGAGACCAGGACAACACTGTGAGTCAACTCTGCTCCAATAGAAAATCTTTTTTAAAAGAGTTAAGGTGATAGATAGGTAAACAGAGCTCAACACTTTAGTCTGAAAAACCCGAAAACTTCCCAGAAATAGCAGCTGGGATAAATGTGTGACCTTTTTATGGATATATTTGCCACAAATTGCTTTGTGAAACAAATTGCATTAATTTATAATGCCATGTACCAGTGTCTCTGTAATACCACAAGTGGGTTACATATTTTGCTATTAAAAAACTGTCTTGGAAGACAAGATAGAAGACATATAACTAAGAAAATGTTGGTGTTGGTGTCTAGTGACTTTTTTTTTTTAAAGGATATTTGATGGGAAAGAATATTTGACCATCTTAATGGTGTAGATGGTCTGCAGTTGATTGGCAGCGGTGCTCACTGTTGTGATTTCCCAGCCTGTGGTGTCCCATATTGTGGATTTGCAGTATCCCTGCAGCCTCTCTGCTCCTCTTTAGGAGTCAGCCAATCCTGTACAGTCATCTGTATGGTTCCAAACTCTTCACTAAAATGTGTGAGCAACTGCAGAGGGTTAAGATTTTAAAATATTGCACAAAGACAAAAACTATCAGCAGTTAATTACTTCATCATTTTTACTCAATTTTATATTTGGCTTGCCCTAGAATAAATTTATTGAATATAATCCAATCATAACAGCATTTCCTCAGTTCCATCTGAAAGAACTACAAAATCCAAAGGTACATAAGGCAGTTTAAATGATGCATACATTTTTAGTCATATAAAATAAGTAGTTTTTCCTCTTAATAAATTTATTGGAAATCCTTGAGAATGCAATATGCATTAATGACTTCATTAAGAAAATCTGTCAACTTTAATTGGTTTTGCCAGGAACTAGAAATGATAGTCCATTTACTAAGACCAATTTTATGTAAAATTCAAGTATTTTAGTAATATCAGCAATAATAATTACCAAACCAAAAATATATGAGATGTCATTCAATACTTTGTTCTCTAAGTAGAGGAGAGGCAAGTTACAAAGCCTAAGAAAGAAAAAAAAATATTTATATTGGCATCTTTTGTGTCATCTGTGCAAACAAATACTAAAAATCTAGGAATGTAAATTTTATATTTTGTTCTGTCATATTTGGTTTACTCAGGTGGCGCCAGTGGTAAAGAACCCGCCTGTCAATATAGGAGACAGGAGACCCAGGTTTGCTCCTTCGGTTGGGAAGATCCCCTGGAGAAGGAAATGGCAACCCACTCCAATATTCTTGTCTGGAGAATCCCATGGGCAGAGGAGCCTGGTGGTCTACAGTCCATGGGGCCACAAAGAGTCAGACGTGAATGAAGAGACTTAGCACAGAACAGCACAAAATAACATAGTGGATTTATACTTGATCTGTAGTACTGACTGTATACCAGCATTATATCTGGATTATCATCTTGTTTCTTTAAAAAAAAAAAAAAAAGATTCTCACAATGATGTTCAGGAATTCTATTTAAGAAAATAACTCTGGATTGAATACTTAAACTTTTATTATTCAATCTTTCCTCTCATTCATCAATGCATGTGATTTTTAAATTTGATGGAAACTAGAATTTTGAAATGCAATTAAAAATTTAAATTTGCACTAAATGTGAATATATGAGCTATATTATCAAGTCTTGTAAAGTTCTCAATTTCAATCTACACTTTTTTACTGAAGCAAAATCTTTAAGTATAAAGCATATTTAAATGATTTATTTTTTAATTTTCCAAAGCAAAACACCTATACTTCAAGTTAAACATTCACCAATATGTCAAAAAGGCAAAAACTAAACTCATGACAGCATCACCCTGAGTTTTATAAATAGGAGAAAAAGAAATACAATCCATGAAATGTAAAACAATTTGAAATATATGATGTGCATGATAAGGCAGTATGCATACAAGTTCACTCTGTAGAGAGGAATTTGTAGAATTTTGGACTAAAACTAGGAAGAATGTAATACTAAAAAAGTTTTCTGAAAATGATGTCAGAGACTATGGCTATCATTTTCCAATTAGATTCAGTACTACATACTTATTTTGCTTGTCACTCTGCGAACCCACTGCAATATAAGAACTCAATAAATATTTTTAAAATTAGTGAGAAAATATACTTCCCAACTACACATTTATTTTAGTGAGTTGTTTGAGCAGGATTCTTATGTTCAAAGAGTATTCTACCATATTTTACATCATCTGCCGACCATTCTCCTAACACAGTTGTTTAGTCTCTCAGTCATGTCCAACCATATGACTGTAGCCCACCAGGCCCCTCTGTCCATGGAATTCTCCAGACAGGAATACTGGAGTGAGTTGCCATTTCCTTCTTCAGGGATCAAACCCAGGTTTCCTGCATTGACAGGCAGATGCTTTACCATCTGAGCCATCAGAGAAGGCTTCAAAAGATTGAAAGCAAAAGGAGAAGGGGGCAGCAGTGAATGACATGGTTAGACAGCATCACTGACTCAATGAACATGAATACGAGCAAACTCTGGGAGATGGTGAGGGACAGGGAAGACTGGCGTGCTGCAGTCCATGGGGTCACGAAGAGTCGGACTTGACTTGGCAACTGGAAAACAACATCATTCACATCAAAGAAAGACTAACTTAAACAGACAATTTGCTCATCAAATATTTATTATGTACATACTATATGATTGACATGACTAAATTCTCAAGATGCAAATTTGAATTAAAAATGAATAACATAAGAATCTTATACTGGAGGCTGTCTGATCCAGGCACTATAGCTATCCACTATTGTCCTGTATCCACCTGGCCTCATCCATGAATTAGGTCTAAAAATATGGTCACCAGAAGCTCCCCAACTCATATTTACTACATTTGCCACTGGGAGAGGGTGACATAGAAATGTTCTAAATTAAGACGGGAAAAAGAAGCCACTCAGAAAATATTCTAATTTTCTCAGCTTTTGGCAGGTTTGTGGCCTGACTGATCAACTAAATCTACATGGTTGATGAAGGAAAGGATATTAGTGGCAGAGCCTGGGCCAAATGCTGCCCCCTTGCTCCATTCTTGGTCCATAAGAAGATGGCAACTCACATTCAAAACAAGGTGCAAAGGGGTATTAGTTTAGATAAGCCAAGAAACAAATAGGAGATCTAGATTAGTTACTGTGCCTGCTGTAGCAGATTACTACAAACTTGGTGGCTTAAAATAATAGAAATGTAGGGACTTCCCTGGTGGTCCAGTGGTTAAGACTGCACTTCCACTGCATAGGGTATGGGTTCAAACCCTGGCTGGGGAAGTTCCACATGCCACACAATGTGGCAAAAAAAGAAAATAAATTTTAAAAAGATACAAGAAAGAAAAAACATTTATTATCTCACAGTTCTGGAGGTCAGAAGTCCAAAATCAAGGCCCCAGCAAAGTCACAGAATGTCTAGGAGAGAATCCATTATTTGCCTCTGCCAGCTTCCAGTAGCTGTTGGCATTCCTTGACTCTGCCTCTGGGTTTACAGTGCCTTTTCCTCTCCTGTGTGTGCTGTGTTCTCCTCTGTTTGCTTGTTTTAAAACTCAATCAAACTCTCTTTTAAAGAAATACATGTATTTATCTTTAGGGCCCACTTTGTAACCATGGTAAACTTCCCTTATCAAGATCCTTAACATAATCTTTTGCAAAATATGATAATGTTCCCAAGTTTCAGTGATCAGAATGTGGACATCTCTTTGGACCACCATTAAGCTCACACAGGACTCATCCTTTTAGCTGACATATATTATCCACGCTAGTCAAAAGTCTAGCCATAACCTGGACACTTAAAGCACCACAGAAAGCCAATGATTCAAAGTATACTTTAAATGCAGCTTTTCTTCTGAATATAAAAAGAGATTATATCAAGAACTTAAAAATTGATACTTATTCTTACCAACATATTACTTGCAATATGGCTTCCCTGAAGGCTCAGATGGTAAAGAATCCACCTGCAATGTGGGAGACCTGGGTTCAATCCCGGGATCGGGAAGATCCCCTGGAGAAGGAAATGGCTACCCACTCCAGGAAGCTTGCCTGGAGAATCCCCATGGACAGAGGAGCCTTGCAGGCTTCAGTCCATGGGATCACAAAAAGTCGGACAAGACTAAGTGACTAATCATAGCACAGCACAGTTTCAATAATGAAATTTACCTTTCCTAGCCAAGATAAGTGAATGCAAAAATCTTATACATTGCAAAAACTTTCCTATTTTCCATTGTATGTTGTAGAAAAAATACTAACTACTATTAAATTTAAAGGGTTAATCCTGAGGTAAAAAAGGGTAAACAATAATCTGTAAGGTTTGTAATGGAGTTCTCAAAGTGGAAAAAAATGCCATTTTACTTTAAAATAGGCTAGTGTTGAGTAAGACTATAAGAATACCTTTATATGATCTGTCACTTCCTTCTCCATTATGAAGATCATTCATTTTTTAGGTTAGGTAATGCTGACTCTACACATGGACATCACCAGATGGTCAACACCAGAATCAGATTGATTATATTCTTTGCCACCAAAGATGGAGAAGCTCTATACAGTCAGCAAAAACAAGACTGGGAGCTGACTGTGGCTCACATCATGAACTCCTTATTGGCAGATTCAGAGTTAAATTGAAGAAAGTACAGAAAACCACTAGAGCATTCAGGTATGACCTAAATGAAATCCCTTAAGATTATACAGTGGAAGTAAGAAATAGATTCAAGGGATTACATCTGATAGAGAGAGTGACTGTATGGACAGAGGTTCATGACATCGTACAGGAGGCAATGATCAAGACCATCCGCTAGAAAAAGAAATGCAAAAAGGCAAAATGTTTGTCTGAGCTGGCCTTAAAGTAGTTATGAAAAGAAGTGTGAAATTATGAAAAGAAGAGAAGTAAAAGGCAACGGAGAAGATAAACCCATTTGAATGCACAGTTCCAAAGAATAGCAAGGAGAGATAAGAAAGACTTCCTCAGTGATCAATGAAAAGAATTAGAGGTAAATAGGATGGGGGAGACTACAGATCTCTTCAAGAAAATTAGAGAAACCAAGGGAACATTTCATGCAAAGATGGGCTCAATAAAGGACAGAAACGGTATGGACCTAACAGAAGAAGAAGATATTAAGAAGAACTATGCACAGAAGAATGACACAAAAAAATCTTCATGATCCAGATAACCATAATGTTGTAATCACTCACCTAGAGCTAGACATTCTGGAATGTGAAGTCAAGTGGACCTTAGGAAGCATCACTATGAACAAAGCTAGAATTCCAGTTGAGCTATTTCAAATCCTGAAAGATGATGTTGTTAAAGTGCTGCACTCAGTATGCCAACAAATCTGGAAAACTCAGCAGGGGCCATAGGACTGGAAAAGGTCAGTTTCCATTCCAATCCCAAACAAAGGCAATGCCAAAGAATGCTCAAACAACCGCACAATTACACTAATCTCACATACTAGCAAAGTGATGCTCATAATTCTCCAAGCCAGGCTTCAACGGTAAATAAACCATGAATTTCCAGATGTTCAAGCTGGATTTAGAAAAGGCTGAGAAACCAGAGATCAAATTGCCAACATCCATTGGATCATAGAAAAAGCAAGAGAGTTCCAGAAAAAAATCTACTTCTGCTTTATTGACTATGCTAAAGCCTTTGACTGTGTGGGTCACAAAAAACTGTGGGAAATTATTAAAGAGATGGGAATACCAGACCACCTTTCCTTCCTCCAAAGAAATCTGTATGCAGGTCAGGAAGCAACAGTTAGAACTGGACATGGAACAACAGACTGTTTCCAAATCAGGCAAGAAGTATGTCAAGGCTGTATATCGTCACCTTGCTTATTTAACTAATATGAAGAGTGCATCATGAGAAGTACCAAGCTGGATGAAGCACAAGCTGGAATCAAGATTTCTGGGAGAAATATCAATAACCTCAGATATGCAGATGACACCACCCTTTGGCAAAATGTGAAGAAGAAATAAAGAACCTCTTGATGAAAGTGAAAGAGGAGAGTTAAAAAGTTGGCTTAAAACTCAACATTCAAAAACTAAGATCATGCAATCTGGTCTCATCACTTCATGGCAAATAGATGGGGAAACAGTGGAAACAGTGACAGACTTTATTTTGGGGTCTCCAAAATCACTGCAGATGGTGACTGCAGCCATGAAATTAAAAGATGCTTACTCATTGAAAGAAAAGCTATGACCAACTTACACAGCATTTTAAAAAGCAGAATCATTACTCTGCTGACAAAGGTCTGTCTAGTCAAAACTATAGTGTTTACAATAGTCATGTATGGATGTGAGAGTTGGACTGTAAAGAAAGATGAGCACTGAAAAATTGATGCTTTTGAACTATGATGTTGGAGAAGACTCTTGAGAATCCCTTGGATAGCAAGGAGATTCAACCAGTTCATCCTAAAGGAAATCAATCCTGAATATTCATTGGAAGGATTGATGCTGAAACTGAAACTCCAATACTTTGGCCACCTGATGTGAAGAACTGAGTCACTGATAAAGACCCTGATTCTGGGAGAGATTGAAGGTGGGAGGAGAAGGGGAAGACAGAGGATGAGATGTTTGGATGGCATCACCGACTCAATGGACATGAGTTTGGGTAAACTCTGGGAGTTGGTGATAGGGAAGCCTAGCGTGCTACAGTCTATGGGGTTGCAAAGAGTCAGACACAACTGAGTGACTGAACTGAATATTGTCTTAAAACCCTCTCTCTTGAGCTATTCAAATATTTGTCAAATAAATGGATTCAGAGAGTTGAAACTGCTGCTTCATTTCCAAATCACTTTGATGGACTAATATGAACTCATTAACTTTTTGCAATATTTCATATATTAATTTTTAATTTTAATAGTTGTTACTTTTAAATTGTTCCTAAAATTATTCATAAAAGCAAATAGAGTTTTCAGTGGTTTTAAATATGTAGCTAGATTAATAATTTGGCTTTATATAACATCTATTACAACAGGTTAACATACTACTTTTCCACTTTTTTCAACATCTATTATAACAGGTTAACATAATGTTGGTTAGGTAAATAAAACTGCTTAACACAAAAAGGAAGTAGCAAATGCTATCTTTGCTTCATATGTGGCACCTTCATCTCACTTAAACATTAAAGAAGTTTTAATTTGCAGTTACAATGAAAGCGTATATTCTATTCTATTTCTACATCAATAAGCATGGTCCTTTATTTCCTGTATTTATTTATTTTTTAAATTTTATTTTATTTTTAAACTTTACAATATTGTATTAGTTTTGCCAAACATCGAAATGAATCCACCACAGGTATACCCGTGCTCCCCATCCTGAACCCTCCTCCCTCCTCCCTCCCAATACCCTCCCTCTGGGTCATCCCAGTGCACCAGTCCCAAGCATCCAGTATCGTGCATCGAACCTGGACTGGCGACTTGTTTCATACATGATATTATACATGTTTCAATGCCGTTCTCCCAAATCTCCCCACCCTCTCCCTTCAAGTTTTCATCAGTATTTGTCTCATTTTCCACTAATATTTTTATTCTGATGAAGTGTAATGGCTGTCTTTTAAATGAAATGTAAGGGACATTAAATAGTCATAATTCTTTGCTTTCCTCTGCCATTATTTATTAGTCTGCTTGATGGTACAGATTTTAAGTAAAAAACATTGTTTTTTCCAAAGATGTTTTTATTAATAGAAATATTTTGGAAAAGTATTCTTTGATATATGCAATGCCAAAGAGGTTTTCAACTTGGGGATTTAAGATGTTTATTCCATTAAGTTTAGTTCAAGAACATTAAAACTCATAATCTACATGGAGCCTTTAAAGTTCATAGTTGGCTGGTAGAGTATCAAGGGTGGATTATCAAGTTTCCTTATACTTAGCCTCAATCATTGCTCTGTTATACACACCTCTCTCATCGGCGTCACCCTAACCTAAATGCAACCTTTACTGTACTGCAATTTTGGCAACCTATTACTAGATAGTTTTAGAGCACCCACTGTGATTTAGCCTGACTGGAGCAGGCAGGTTGATGTTATGTGTCTGAAAGGAGAGCTAAGCATAATTAGCCATCTCTAAATTTAGAAAGGTATCACTTTAAAAGATATTTTTACCCTGAAAATTATGAAGGCTTACTTTCTGTCTCTGAACTATTTTCTGTCCCTTTACTTTTGCTATGTCAATTCATCCACAGAGAAAGATTTTCTATCCTCTTCTTATATTTCAATGCACAGTTAGATTTTGCTTTCAACACTCTTATTCTCTGGGAGGAAATTATTTTTCCCTGTTTTGAACTCCACCAATAGTCACCCTCTCTGTAACTAATCATGTGACAGTAAGGTATCTGTGTTCACATAGATTTTTTCATTGGTATTCTACAGGTGAATGGAAAAAGAGAGAAATAATATACATCTATGTCATTGCTTTAAGCTCTAATTATTATTTTAGCAACAATAAACTAATAAATTAATTTTTATTCAGTAGTTTACAATTTGATTCAGAAATCCTGGGAACCATTTACAATTCAGTATGCCAAAAATATTTAAAAGAATATAGTCTACCTTGCCCACCCCTATTTCTCCACTAACCCTCAACTGTTCTGGTAGCCCAGTTATTAATATTTAAAGCAGAAAATAAAGAAGCAGGAAAAAATTGCAAAATTTTATTGAACCAAGTTTGCATGGAAATGACTAAATGTTTTCTTGCCTTGCTTAGAATGGGTGCCTTAAAATTAAAATTGAATCCATTTAAAAGTTAACTTTATATGTATGCAAATTTGAGTTTGTCAATTATAAATAATATATAATCCACGCAAGGAATTTGGAGCAATAAAAGTAGCAAATTATTGATATACATCAAAGTAATTTCTGTCACATTATATTTCAAATTAACAAAAGTTATATGATCTTATCATGACAATGGGTGGCAGGCATTAGGGAACAGGAAACAAGGGACAGTTTTGTCTTTTTTGGAAACAGTGTATAGATACTTACAGAGAGCGAAGAGGAACTAAAGAGCCTCTTGATGAAAGTGAAAGTGGAGAGTGAAAAAGTTGGCTTAAACCTCAACATTTAGAAAACTAAGATCATGGCATCTGGTCCTATCACTTCATGGCAAATAGATGGGGAAACAATGGAAATATTGAGAGACTATTTTGGGGGTCTCCAAAATCCAAAATGCGGGGTTCCAAAAATGCGGGTGGTGACTGCAGCCATGAAATTAAACGACAATTGTGCCTTGGAAGAAAATCTATGACCAACCTAGACAGCATATTAAAAAGCAGAGACATTACTTTATGTACAAAGGTCCATCGAGTCAAACCTATGGTTTTTCCAGTAGTCATGTATGGATGTGAGAGTTGAACTATAAAGAAAGTTGAGTGCCGAAGAATTGATGCTTTTGAATTGTGGTGTTGGAAAAGACTCTTCAGAGTCCCTTAGACTGCAAGGAGATACAATCAGTCCATCCTAAAGGAGATCAGATCAGATCAGATCAGATCAGTCACTCAGTAGTGTCCAACTCTTTGCGACCCCATGAATCACAGCACGCCAGGCCTCCCTGTCCATCACCAACTCCCGGAGTTCACTCAGACTCACGTCCATCGAGTCAGTGATGCCAACCAGCCATCTCATCCTCTGTCGTCCCCTTCTCCTCCTGCCACCAATCCCTCCCAGCATCAGAGTCTTTTCCAATGAGTCAACTCTTCACATGAGGTGGCCAAAGTACTGGAGTTTCAGCTTTAGCATCATTCCTTCCAAAGAAATCCCAGGGCTGATCTCCTTCAGAATGGACTGGTTGGATCTCCTTGCAGTCCAAGGGACTCTCAAGAGTCTTCTCCAACACCACAGTTTAAAAGCATCAATTCTTCGGCAGCTCAGCCTTCTTCACAGTCCAACTCTCACAGCCATACATGACCGCAGGAAAAACCATAGCCTTGACTAGACGAACCTTTGTTGGCAAAGTAATGTCTCTGCTTTTGAATATGCTATCTAGGTTGGTCATAACTTTCCTTCCAAGGAGTAAGTGTCTTTTAATTTCATGGCTGCAGTCACCATCTGTAGTGATTCTGAAGCCCAGAAAAATAAAGTCTGACACTGTTTCCACTGTTTCCCCATCTATTTCCCATGAAGTGATGGGACTGGATGCCATGATCTTCGTTTTCTGAATGTTGAGCTTTAAGCCAACTTTTTCACTCTCCACTTTCACTTTCATCAAGAGGCTTTTTAGTTCGTCTTCACTTTCTGCCGTAAGGGTGGTGTCATCTGCATATCTGAGGTTTTTGATATTTCTCCCGGCAATCTTGATTCCAACTGGTGTTTCTTCCAGTCCAGCGTTTCTCATGATGTACTCTGCATATAAGTTAAACAAACAGGGTGACAATATACAGCCTTTATGAACTCCTTTTCCTATTTGGAACCAGTCTCTTGTTCCATGTCCAGTTATTCATTGGAAGGACTGATGCTGAAGCTGAAACTCCAATATTTGGGCCACCTGATGTGAAGAACTTAATCATTTGAAAAGATCCTGATGGTGGGAAAGATTGAAGGCAGGAGAAGGGGATGACAGAGGATGAGATGGTTGGATGGCATCACATGAGTTTGAGTAAGCTCTGGGAGTGGGTGATGGACAGGGAGGTCTGGTGTGCTGCAGTCCATGGGGTCGCAGAGTCGGCACAACTGAGCAACTGAACTGAACTTATTAACTTTGAATATTCATGAGAAATCTTTTTTTAAAAAAAACATTTTATGTTTAACAGTTTAATCCCAACTCTAATAAAGATAGAAATTACTTGTTTAAATTCATAAGTATTCTAGGAAGAAGAAATTATTCCCTCAAAATCTTCAATCAACTCAACAAAATTAATAAGGTAAAGGCAAAGGACAGCAAATAAATTATAAAAAATAAGATATCATTCCTAAGTCTATCAGATTGTAATAGCAATAAAAAGCAATAAATTTGATAGCAATAAATGTGCATATGAATTAATTTCTTGAATAAGAAATTTTCTATTATGATTTTTTAAATTTTGCTTTACACTACTTTTCTGGAGGAATATATGAAATAAAGTAGCCCAAAGATAGAAAATGGAGGGAAAGAAAAAAATGTAGCAATATGATAAAATAAAAAATACAAGAATCTAAATTAGCTTTTATGCACTTAAAAATGAATTTCAAAATGTAGAGAGCAGATTAGCAAGCGGGGGCTGGGCAGGGAGGCGCGGTGCGGGCTGCATCGCAAGGATCTGGCCTGAATACCCCGAGCGCTATCTGAGCGAAATAATTTGGGCTAGCAAACCAGACTGTGGGATATCTACCACACAAAAAGCCAGCCCTAACCTAAGACACTGCCAGGCCTGTGCACGGAACAAAGGACTGAACAGAGATAGCTGGCGGCAGACCATCCCCCTCCGGTGACAGGCAGCCAGAGCCTGAAGGGGACAATCGCAGCCCCAGAGAGACATTATCTACAAAACTGTAAGCAGGCTTCTTTGCTAACTAAAACTTCTTGGGGGTCTAGACAGTCAACATCTGCCTGAGAAGGTGCGCCGGTTGCACACCTAGATAACCGAGCAGCGGGGAGGTGATAAGTTGCAGCAATCCCGCGGGCCAAACACCTCATCACCTGAGCTGCTCGGATCTCAGAAGGGCATAAAACGGAGGCCCAACCGAGAGTCTGCACCTCTGAGAACTACCCGAGTGCTTGAACCTGAGCGGCTTGGACCTGGGAAGTGCAGGCAGCCCAGGGCCAGCCACGGATGGTTCCTGGTGGAGCAACCTAGAGCCTGAGCAGCGTGAGCAGGGAGGCTACACGCGCCGTGAACGGGGGGCAGACCCAGTGTGGCTGAGGCCCTGCGAGCACACGCCAGTGTTATTTGCTTGCAGCATCCCTCCCTACCTTCCCACAGCGAGACTAAACAAGTGAGCCTAAAAAAAAAAAAAAGTGTCCTCCACCGTCCCCTTTGTGTCAGGGTAGAAACCTGACACTGAAGAGACCAGCAAACAGAAGAAGCTATAACAGAGGGAACCGACTTGGAAGCTACAGGCAATAGATTAAAACCCTGTGGTTAGTACCAACTACATAGGAAGGGGCCTATAGATCTTGAGAAATATAAGTAGGACCAAGGAACTAGCCAAAAATGACCTGAACCCACAATACTCACAACAAAACTGGAGAAAGTCCTAGATATATTTTTACTATTTTTACGATCATTCTTTCTTTTTCTTTTTTTATTTTTTTAATTTAAAAAAAATTTTTTTAGTCCTCTATTATTCCTTTAATTTTCACTTTTATTACCGATTACTTTGCAAAAAAAAAAAAAGAGAGAGAGAGAGAGAGAGAGAGAGAGAGAAGACCCTATTTTTTTAAAGCAAAATTCATATATATTTTTTTTATAATTTTTTGACCTTGTGTTTTTTTTTTTTCTTTTTTTTTCCCTTCTTTTCTTTAATATTGTATTTTTGAAATTCCAAACTCTACTCTAGATTTTTAATTTTAGCTTTTTGGTATTTGTTATCAATTTTGTACCTATAGTTTTTTTTTATATAATTTCTATGACCCTTTTTTCTTTTTCTTTTTCTTTTTCTCTGTTTCTTTCTCCTCTTCTTTTAAATAACATTGTATATCTGAAATTCCAAACTCTACTCTAGATTTTTAATTTATGCTTTTTGGTATTTGTTATCAATTTTGTACCTGTATTTTCTTTATAATTTATGCAACTTTGTTTGTTCTTGTTTTTTTGTTTTTTTTTTTTTTCTCCTCTTTCTTTTTCTTCTTCTTTTTTTAACATTGTATTTTTGAAATTCCAAACTCTACTCTAGATTTTTAACTTTTGCTTTTTGGTAGTAGTTATCATTTTGTACCTATATTTTCTTTATAATTTTTGCGACCTTGTTTGTTTTTGTTTGTTCATTTTTTCTCTCTTTCTTTTCCTTCTTCTTTTCTTTAACATCGTATTTTTGAAATTCCAGACTCTACTCTAGATTTTTAATTTTTGCTTTTATGTATTTGTTACCAATTTTGTACCTTTAAGAACCCAATCTTCAGTACCCATTTTTCACTAGGGAGCGAGATTACTGGCTTGACTGCTCTCTCTCCCTTTGGACTCTCCTTTTTCTCCACCAGGTCGCCTGTGTCTCCTCCCTAACCCCTCTCTACTCTACCCAACTCTGTGAATTTCTGTGTGTTCCAGACGGTGGAGAACACTTAGGGAACTGATTACTGGCTGGATCTGTCTCCCTCCTTTTCATTCCCCGCTTTTATCCTCCTGGCCACCTCTGTCACCTTCCTCCTTCTTCTCTTCTCTGTATAACTCCAGGAACAACTCTGAGCAGTCCAGTTGTGGAGTACACATAAGGAAGAGATTACTGGCTAGCCCACTCTCTGCTCTATTGATTCCACCTCATCTCATTAGGGTCACCTCTAACTCCCTCCTCCCTCTTCTCTTCTCCATGTAATGCTGTGAACCTCTCTGGGTGACACTCACGGTAGAGAAACTTTTCATCTTTAACGTAGATGTTTTATCAACTGTGCTGTATAGAAGGAGAAGCCTTGAAACTACTGTAAAAATCAGACCAATAACTGGAAGCAGGAGGCTTAAGTCCAAACCCTGACTCCAGGGAACTCCTGACTCCAAGGAACATTAATTGACAGGAGCTCAGCAAACGCCTCCATACCTGCACTGAAACCAAGCACCACACAAGGGCCAACAAGTTTCAGGACAAGACATACCAAGCAAATTCTCCAGCAACAAGGAACACAGCCCTGAGATCCAAGATACAGGCAGCTCAAAATCACCCCAAAACCATAGACATCCCATAACTCATTATTGGACATTTCATTGCACTCCAGAGAGAAGAAATACAGCTCCATCCACCAGAACACCGACACAAGCTTCCTTAACCAAGAAACCTTGACAAGCCACCTGTACAAACCCACACAGAGCGAGGAAATGCCACAATAAAGAGAACTCCACAAACTGCCAGAATACAGAAAGGACACCCCAAACTCAGCAATTTAAACAAGATGAAGAGACAGAGGAATACCCAGCAGATAAAGGAACAGGATAAATGCCCACCAAACCAAACAAAAGATGAAGAGATAGGGAATCTACCTAATAAAGAATTCCGAATAATGATAGTGAAATTGATCCAAAATCTTGAAATCAAAATGGAATCACAGACAAATAGCCTGGAGACAAAGATTGAGAAGATGCAAGAAAGGTTTAACAAGGACCTAGAAGAAATAAAAAAGAGTCAATATATAATGAATAATGCAATAAATGAAATTAAAAATACTCTGGAGGCAACAAATAGTAGAATAACAGTGGCAGAAGTTAGGATTAGTGAATTAGAAGATAGAATGGTAGAAATAAATGAATCAGAGAGGATAGAAGAAAAACGAATTAAAAGAAATGAGGACAATCTCAGAGACCTCCAGGACAATATTAAACGCTACAACATTCGAATCATAGGGGTCCCAGAAGAAGAAGACAAAAAGAAAGACCACGAGAAAATACTTGAGAGATGATAGTTGAAAACTTCCCTAAAATGGGGAAGGAAATAATCACCCAAGTCCAAGAATCCCAGAGAGTCCCAAACAGGATAAACCCAAGGCGAAACACCCCAAGACACATATTAATCAAATTAACCAAGATCAAACACAAAGAACAAATATTAAAAGCAGCAAGGGAAAAACAACAAATAACACACAAGGGAATTCCCATAAGGATAACAGCTGATCTTTCAATAGAAACTCTTCAAGCCAGGAGGGAATGGCAAGACATACTTAAAGTGATGAAAGAAAATAACCTACAGCCCAGATTATTGTACCCAGCAAGGATCTCATTCAAATATGAAAGAGAAATCAAAAGCTTTTCAGACAAGCAAAAGCTGAGAGAATTCAGCAGCACCAGACCAGCTCTCCAACAAATACTAAAGGATATTCTCAGGAAACACAAAAATGGTGTATAAAATTGAACCCAAAACAATAAAGTAAATGGCAATGGGATCATACTTATCAGTAATTACCTTAAATGTAAATGGGTTGAATGCCCCAACCAAAAGACAAAGACTGGCTGAATGGATACAAAAACAAGACCCCTACATATGTTGTCTACAAGAGACCCACCTCAAAACAGGGGACACATACAGACTGAAAGTGAAGGGCTGGAAAAAGTTTTTCCATGCAAATAGGGACCAAAAGAAAGCAGGAGTAGCAATACTTATATCAGATAAAATAGACTTTAAAACAAAGGCTGTGAAAAGAGACAAAGATAGTCAGTACATAATGATCAAAGGATCAATCCAAGAAGAAGATATAACAATTATAAATATATACGCACCCAACACAGGAGCATCACAATATGTAAGACAAATGCTAACAAGTATGAAAGGAGAAATTAACAATAACACAATAATAGTGGGAGACTTTAATACCCCACTCACACCTATGGATAGATCAATTAAACAGAAAATTAACAAGGAAACACAAACTTTAAATGATACAATAGACCAGTTAGACCTAATTGATATCTATAGGACATTTCATCCCAAAACAATGAATTTCACCTTTTTCTCAAGCACACATGGAACCTTCTCCAGGATAGATCACATCCTGGGCCATAAATCTAGCCTTGGAAAATTCAAAAAAATTGAAATCATTCCAAGCATCTTTTCTGACTCAATGTAGTAAGATTAGATCTCAATTACAGGAGAAAAACTATTAAAAATTCCAACATATGGAGGCTGAACAACACGCTGCTGAATAACCAACAAATCACAGAAGAAATCAAAAAAGAAATCAAAATTTGCATAGAAACAAATGAAAATGAAAACACAACAACCCAAAACCTGTGGGACACTGTAAAAGCAGTCCTAAGGGGAAAGTTCATAGCAATACAGGCATACCTCAAGAAACAAGAAAAAAGTCAAATAAATAACCTAACTCTACACCTAAAGCAACTAGAAAAGGAAGAAATGAAGAACCTCAGGGTTAGTAGAAGGAAAGAAATCTTAAAATTAGGGCAGAAATAAATGCAAAAGAAACATAAGAGACCATAGCAAAAATCAACAAAGCCAAAAGCTGGTTCTTTGAAAGGATAAATAAAATTGACAAACCATTAGCCAGACTCATCAAGAAACAAAGGGAGAAAAATCAAATCAATAAAATTAGAAATGAAAATGGAGAGATCACAACAGACAGCACAGAAATACAAAGGATCATAAAGGACTACTATCAACAATTATATGCCAATAAAATGGACAACGTGGACGAAATGGACAAATTCTTAGAAAAGTACAACTTTCCAAAACTCAACCAGGAAGAAATAGAAAATCTTAACAGACCCATCACAAGCATGGAAATTGAAACTGTAATCTAAAATCTTCCAGCAAACAAAAGCCCAGGTACAGACAGCTGAATTCTACCAAAAATTTAGAGAAGAGCTAACACCTATCCTGCTCAAACTCTTCCAGAAAATTGCAGAGGAAGGTAAACTTCCAAATTCATTCTATGAGGCCACCATCACCCTAATACCAAAACCTGACAAAGATCCCACAAAAAAAGAAAACTACAGGATAATATCACTGATGAACATAGATGCAAAAATCCTTAACAAAATTCTAGCAATCAGAATCCAACAACACATTAAAAAGATCATACACCATGACCAAGTGGGCTTTACCCCAGGGATGCACGTATTCTTCAATATCCACAAATCAATCAATGTAATACACCACATTAACAAATTGAAAAATAAAAACCATATGATTATCTCAATAGATGCAGAGAAAGCCTTTGACAAAATTCAACATCCATTTATGATAAAAACTCTCCAGAAGGCAGGAATGGAAGGAACATACCTCAACATAATAAAAGCTATATATGACAAACCCACAGCAAACATTATCCTCAATGGTGAAAAATTGAAAGCATTTCCTCTAAGGTCAGGAACAAGACAAGGGTGCCCACTTTCACCATTTCTATTCAACATAGTTTTGGAAGTTTAGGCCACAGTAATGAGAGCAGAAAAAGAAATAAAAGGAATCCAAATTGGAAAAGAAGAAGTAAAACTCTCACTATTTGCAGATGACAAGATCCTCTACATAGAAAACCCTAAAGACTCCACCAGAAAATTACTCGAACTAATCAATGATTATAGTAAAGTTGCAGGATATAAAATCAACACACACAAATCCCTTGCATTCCTATACACTAATAATGAGAAAACAGAAAGAGAAATTAAGGAAACAATTCCATTCACCATTGCAATGGAAAGAATAAAATACTTAGGAATATATCTACCTAAAGAAACTAAAGACCTATATATAGAAAACTATAAAACACTGGTGAAAGAAATCAAAGAGGACACTAATAGATGGAGAAATATACCATGTTCATGGATTGGAAGAATCAATATAGTGAAAATGAGTATACTACCCAAAGCAATTTATAGAGTCAATGCAATCCCTATCAAGCTACCAATGGTATTCTTCACAGAGCTAGAACAAATAATTTCACAATTTGTATGGAAATACAAAAAACCTCGAATAGCCAAAGCTATCTTGAGAAAGAAGAAAGGAACTGGAGGAATCAACCTACCTGACTTCAGGCTCTACTACAAAGCCACAGTTATCAAGACAGTATGGTACTGGCACAAAGACAGAAATATTGATCAATGGAACAAAATAGAAAGTCCAGAGATAAATCCACACACATATGGACACCTTATCTTTGACAAAGGAGGCAAGGATATGCAATGGATTAAAGACAATCTCTTTAACAAGTGGTGCTGGGAAAACTGGTCAACCACTTGTAAAAGAATGAAACTAGAACACTTTCTAACACCATACACAAAAATACACTCAAAATGGATTAAAGACCTCAACGTAAGACCAGAAACTATAAAACTCCTAGAGGAGAACATAGGCAAAACACTCTCTGACATACATCACAGCAGGATCCTCTATGACCCACCTCCCAGAATATTGGAAATAAAAGCAAAAATAAACAAATGGGACCTAATTAAACTTAAAAACTTCTGCACAACAAAGGAAACTATTAGCAAGGTGAAAAGACAGCCTTCAGAATGGGAGAAGATAATAGCAAATGAAGCAACTGACAAACAACTAATCTCAAAAATATACAAGCAACTCCTACAGGTCAACTCCAGAAAAATAAATGACCCAATCAAAAAATGGGCCAAAGAACTAAATAGACATTTCTCCAAAGAAGACATACAGATGGCTAACAAACACATGAAAAGATGCTCAACATCACTCATTATCAGAGAAATGCAAATCAAAACCACTATGAGGTACCATTTCACACCAGTCAGAATGGCTGCGATCCAAAAGTCTATAAGCAATAAATGCTAGAGAGGGTATGGAGAAAAGGGAACCCTCTTACACTGTTGGTGGGAATGCAAACTAGTACAGCCACTATGGAGAACAGTGTGGAGATTCCTTAAAAAACTGGAAATAGAACTGCCTTATGAGCCAGCAATCCCACTGCTGGGCATACACACTGAGGAAACCAGTATTGAAAGAGACATGTGTACCCCAATGTTCATCGCAGCACTGTTTATAATAGCCAGGACATGGAAGCAACCTAGATGTCCATCAGCAGATGAATGGATAAGAAAGCTGTGTTACATATACAGAATGGAGTATTACTCAGCCATTAAAAAGAATACATTTGAATCAGTTCTAATGAGGTGGATGAAACTGGAGCCTATTATACAGAGTGAAGTAAGCCAGAAAGAAAAACACCAATACAGTATACTAACGTATATATATGGAATTTAGAAAGATGGTAACAATAACCCTGTGTACAATACAGCAAAAGAGACACTGACACGGTATAGATCAGTCTTATGGTCTCTGTGGGAGAGGGAGAGGGTGGGAGGATTTGGGAGAATGGCATTGAAACATGTATAATATCATGTACGAAACGAGTCGCCAGTCCAGGTTCGATGCAGGATACTGGATGCTTGGGGCTGGTGCACTGGGACGACCCAGAGGGAGGGTATGGGGAGGGAGGAGGGAGGAGGGTTCAGGATGGGGAACACAGGTATACCTGTGGCGGATTCATTTCTATATTTGGCAAAACTAATACAATATTGTAAAGTTTAAAAATAAAATAAATTTTTTTTTTAAATGTAGAGAGCAAACACTAATTGAAATGAAAGGAGACGTTGATAAATAATAAACCATAGTAATAAGAAAACAGTACATCTTACACATCAGTGGAAAAAGAAGACAAAAAGAGAAAAACCTAAGTAACAGAAAACATACATTTTTTTAAAATATAAAATTTTTTTTTTAATTGGAGGCTAATTATTTTACAATATTGTATTGGTTTTGCCATATATCGACATGAATCTGCCCCGGGTGTACAGGTGCTCCCCATCCTGAACTCCCCTCCCACCACGCTCCCCATCCCATCCCTCAGGGTCATCCCATTGCACCAGCCCTGAGCACCCTGTCCCATGCATCGAACCTGGACTGGCGATCAGTTTCACATATGATAATATACCTGTTTCAATGCCATTCTCCCAAATCATCCCACCCTCACCCTCTCCCACAGAGTCCAAAAACTTTTATATACATCTGTGTCTCTTTTGCTGTCTCACATACAGGGTTATCATTACCATCTTTCTAAATTCCATATATATGTGTTAGTATACTGTATTGGTGTTTTTCTTCCTGGCTTACTTCACTCTGTATAATAGGCTCCAGTTTCATCCACCTCATTAGAACTGATTCAAATGTATTCTTTTTAATGGCTGAGTAATATTCCATTGTGTATATGTACCACAGCTTTCTTATCCATTCGTCTGCTAATGGACATCTAGGTGGCTTCCATGACCTGGCTTTTATAAACAGTGCTGTGATGAACATTGGGGTACACGTGTCTCTTTCAATTCTGGTTTCCTCAGTGTGTATGCCCAGCAGAGGGATTGCTGGATCATAAGGCAGTTCTATTTCCAGTTTTTTAAGGAATCTCCACACTGTTCTCCATAGTGGCTGTACTAGTTTGCATTCCCACCAACAGTGTAAGAGGGTTCCCTTTTCTCCACACCCTCTCTAGCATTTATTACTTGTAGACTTTTGGATCACAGCCATTCTGACTGGCATGAAATGGTACCTTATTGCAGTTTTGATGTGCATTTCTCTGATAATGAGTGATGTTGAGCATCTTTTCATGTGTTTGTTAGCCATCTGTATGTCTTCTTTGGATAAATGTCTGTTTAGTTCTTTGGTCCGTTTTTTGATTGGGTGGTTTATTTTTCTGTAATTGAGCTGCAGGAGTTGCTTCTATATGTTTGAGGTTAATTCTTTGTCAGTTGCTTCGTTTTCCATTATCTCCCATTCTGAAGGCTGTCTTTTCACCTTGCTTATAGTTTCTTTTGAAGATATACATTTTAAAAGACATAGTGAAATATTCATGAAAATTAACTGTGTATCAACCATAAGATTATTGCAGCATACATGAAATACACAAAACACACCTCTCATATTTTATGGCAAAAATAAAAAAAATAAAAAATTAGAAGTTGATGGTATGGAAAAACAGCATAAAGAATATACATAAAAATATTTAAAGTGAAATTCTCTTCTAAATAAAATCTTAGCTTTAATAGAATGGAAAAACAATGAAATCTTTAGTAATGAAACAACATCAAATAAAAAGATTAACGGGATCATCCAAACTATGATATAGTTAATGCTGCTGCTGCTGCTGCTAAGTCACTTCAGTCGTTTCCGACTCTGTGCAACCCCATAGACGGCAGCTCACCAGGCTCCCCCGTCCCTGGGATTCTCCAGCCAAGAACACTGGAGTGGGTTGCCATTTCCTTCTCCAGTGCATGAACGTGAAAAGTGAAAGTGAAGTCACTCAGTCGTGTCCGACTCTTAGCGACCCCATGGACTAAAGCCCACCAGGGTTCTCTGTCCATGGGATTTTCCAGGCAAGACTACTGGAGTGGGGTACCATTGCCTTCTCCATATATAGTTAATAATAAGCTTCCAAAGAAATATGCAAGTCCTATATAAAAATAAATTAAAATATTGATCTTTATTGACAGAAATGAAGCGATCTTAAAATAGTGAAGCACCACTCTCACGGAACATGGCAAATTGTATAAATTTTCTCTAAGCACAAACTGTAAAAACATGTTTATACCATAAAAGTAATGAATCTGTTATGGCACAAGCACATAAAAAATATAAGTAATTTGAGAATTCAGATATAAACTCTCATATAAAGTACAATATAATTTATTTTAAAAGAGTAGAACTTCAATAAATGCTGAACTATTGTGAAAAGGAAAGTTTTCTGTCACTGGACAATATTTTGACTTTTGAATTTTCACAGCATAGGTATGCATGATTTTTTCTGTAAAGAAATCAATGATTTATGGAAAATTGCTATTTACTTGAAAAAACAAAATTGGTCTGCTCATATATATGCAATTTAGACAATGTTATGTGAAGTAATTTGTAGCCATTTCAGAATAAATGAAATATATAAGTTAAAAACAGCAAAAGGTTATAAAAATATATTTATGTTTATAAGTATGTTTGTGTAAAAATATACATGTATCCCATTTTTACATTAGAAGGTCTTTGCATATATTAGACCTGTATGGGAAAAGAATTAGAAGGATTAACTATACAGATATTACTGATCAAGGAGAGGAAGAAAAGGAGGGTTGAGTTCTTAATATGTCTCCTAAAACTGCAATAGAAACAGTGGGATTACATAAAGCATCTAATATATTGTCTCTGCCTTCTAGCGATTCACACTCTGTGGTGGCAAGCCAAACCTAAATAAAAGAATGCATGAAATGAAGGCAATATATGACTGTGCCAGAATCCTGGCCCACTGGCACTCAGTCACACATGTCTCAATATTTCCAACTTAATGGAAACTTTCAGAAAGTGGCATCACAACATTTCTCATAGCATGGGGTCAAATAATTTGGGCTGTTTCATAATTGATAGCAAGGAAGGAACAAGATTACCTGGAAAATACAATACCATGATATCCATGTTCCAGCATTGATATTTAGAAAAGGAAAACAAAAATGAAGGGCCAGGTAAAAGGAGAAGAGAGGGTGATAAAGTAAAATCATTTTAACTCTTTTATAAGAATATTTTTAGCCCTTAGTAGACATTGCATATTATGTATTATATACAGTATGACTTAAGTACGGAAAATGCTTCTCCTAGGAAATGGTTTTCTAAACAAAGCAGTATTTGAAAAGTGTAGAAGAAGAGTCTGTCAACTGGTACTAAATGTAATTCAAGCAAATGTTTCTTCCATTAGTATAAGTGTCAAATGACAGACTGCTGCCTTCCATTTTACTAAAATTCTAATTAGAATTAGCTTGGAAATGAAACATTCAATGGTTGAAAAGCAAAAACTTTTTTTCAGGGGAAGATGCAGTAATAGCATAGAGTACAAACAGTTCAAGGTAGATAACATTTCTTACTTAATAGGTACCTGTGGTTTTCCATTGTTGTAGAAACTAGTTGGAATAAAATTTTTCATGAAATTACTCCTAATAATGAAAATAATAGACTAATTTTAAATGAATTAAAGGTACTTAAACACACCTATCTAGTTTCTTTTTTTATTAAATACTATCTCTGATAAGTTAAATACAGACGTATAATGAAGTTTCTGCATCTATAGTAAGTAAGATGTCAAAGATATATACTCTATATTCCTATAGTAACTTGCAGTATGTATTTCTGTAGATATTTCCCCCCAGATTTGCAAATGCAGTGTCTTCAGGTCAAAGCCATTTCCATTAAACAAACTAAAAAATGTAATAAATTTTGTTCAGTATGCTATTGAAAAGAGTAAAAGCTAGAAGTGATGTGGGAAGCAGTAAATTTGCATATTATGTTAGTATCCAATATTGCAATGTGATGTCAGTTGCACTGTTATTCTAAAGTCAACGTAAAGATTTTCTGGCAAAAAAAGGGCAAATTCAATCCAAATTATTTTCTATAAAATATATATATTTTCTGTTTCTCTTATTACTTTCCTCCAACTTATTAGTTTTTAAACAACATTTCATATTCACATAATAACCTGAAACACTATGTGTGAGGGGGTGATATAAGAAAACTAGAATAAGTTTAATACTTGACTTACAGGAATTAGCAAGAAGTAAGACATTACTTTCAATTTAATAGTACAGAGATGGAGAGAAGAGGGTGATTACTACCTAATTTCAATATTGCTCATAGGCAGGAAAAATTAGGAAATAGTCTTCCTTTCCCCTTCCCTCCAAAAAACCAAAGAAGCTAGAAGTTTTCATAAAAGCATTAATATATAGATAATATCTAGAACAAAATATTACCATTCCTAAATAATACAATTCAGTTCAGTTGCTCAGTTGTCTCCAACTCTTTGCAACCCAATAGACTGTAGCAGGCCAGGCCTCCTTGTCCATCACCAACTCCTGGAGCTTGCTCAACTCATGTCCATCGAGTTGATGATGCCATCCAACCTTCTCATCCTCTGTCATCCCCTTATCCTCCCACCTTCAATCTTTCCAAAGATTAGGGTCTTTTCCAATGAGTCAATTCTTTGCATCAGAAGGCCAAAATATTGGAGCTTCAGCTTCAGCATCAGTCCTTCCAATGAATACTCAGGTTGATTTCCTTTAGGATTGACCAGTTTGAGCTCCTTGCTGTCCAAGAGACTCTCAAAGGTCTTCTCCAACACCATAATTCAAAAGCATCAATTTTTTGGCATTCAGTTTCATTGATGGTTCAACTCTCATGTCCATACCTGACTACTGGAAAAACCATAGCTTTGACTATACAGACCTTTGTCAGTAAAGATGGCTGTGCTTTTTAATGTGTGGTCTAGGTATGTCATAGCTTTTCCTCCAAGGAGCATGCATATTTTAATTTTATGGCAGAAATCACCATCTGCAGTGATTTTGGAGCCCAAGAAAACAAAATCTGTCACTGTTTCTATTGTTTCCCCATTTATTTGCCATGAAATGATGGGTCTGGATGCATGATCTTAGTTTTTTGAATGTTGAGTTTTAAGCAAGTTTTTCACTCTCCTCTTTCACGTTCATCAAGAGACTCTTTAGTTCCTCTTTGCTTTCATAAGGGTGGTGCCATCTGCATATCTGAGGTTATTGATATTTCTCCCTGCAGTCTTGATTCCAGCTTGTGCTTCATCCAGTCCGGCATTTCACACGATGTACTCCATTTGCGTATATATGTATAAAATTCTAAAAATAGTTGTGAATAAGAGAAAATACATTTAAAGGACTAGAACAGGCAGCTAAGACATCAAAACCAGGTAAATATTGTACATTAGTATAAAAAGTAATTTTAAAGCATTCTTTCAAAATCAAAAGTAAGATGACAAAAATTAAATACATATGGACATGATTGAGAGACTTCCCTTTCACTTTTCACTTTTGTGCATTGGAGAAGGAAGTGGCAACCCACTCCAGTGTTCTTGCCTGGAGAATCCCAGGGACGGGGGAGCCTGGTGGGCTGCTGTGTATGGGGTCTCACAGAGTCGGACATGACTGAAGTGACTTAGCAGCAGCAGCAGCAGAAACACAGCACAGGAAACTGTCTCAAGTAATTTTAAGTATCCTTCAGATCAGATCAAATCAGTCACTTAGTCGTGTCCAACTCTTTGCAACCCCATGAATCGCAGCACGCCAGGCCTCCCTGTCCATCACCAACTCCTGGAGTTCACTCAGACTCACGTCCATCGAGTCAGTGATGCCATCCAGCCATCTCATCCTCTGTCATCCCCTTCTCCTCTTGCCCCCAATCCCTCCCAGCATCAGAGTCTTTTCCAATGAGTCAACTCTTCACATGAGGTGGCCAAAGTACTGGAGTTTCAGCTTTAGCATCATTCCTTCCAAAGAAATCCCAGGGCTGATCTCCTTAGAATGGACTGGTTGGATCTCCTTGCAGTCCAAGGGACTCTCAAGAGTCTTCTCCAACACCACAGTTCCAAAGCATCAATTCTTCAGCACTCAGGAGTATGTATAAAATGTGAATACTTAATTAGGATATATTAGGGGATATGATAATAGAGTTGAAATACCTCCTGTGTGAAATGATTCTAGAGGTATCCATAGATGGTAGAGCTAGAAATACAGAACTCATCACATCTATTTGCTCAGTGATGCACTTTATAGGATACTGCACCAGGAGAGCAGGAAAAAGCAGAAGATCTAGAATCATTTATTAGTCAGAATGAAAGGGCAGAGGATGGGAACACATTATAAAATAAAGAGGTAGTAAAGTAATAGGGATATATATTTTTACTGTGCTGTTCTGTGCTATTCTTAGCTGCTCAGTCATGTCCTACTCTTTGTGACCACCTGGACTGTAGTCCGCCAAGCTCCTCTGTCCATGGGATTCTCCAGGCATGAATACTGGAGTGGGTTGCCATGCCCTCCTCCAGAGGATCTTTCCAACCAAAGGATAGAACCCAGGTCTCCCACATTACAGGCAGATTCTTTACTGACTGAACTACCAGAGAAGCCCATAAATGTACTACGGCTTCTTTATTCATACATCTGTTGATGAATATCTAGGTTGCTTCAATGTCCTAGCCATTGTAAATATTACTGCAATAAACATTGGGGTAAATTTAAAAAATAATAATAACAGGATCAAGAAGAGAGTAATGCTTTAGAAATTATAAAAAGAGTGCATTTAAAAGTTAGATAGTATTTGAGAGCACCCAGGGCTTCCCTGGTGGCATAAATAGTAAAAAATCTCCCTGCAATGCAAGAGATGTAAGTTCAATTGCTGGGTCTGGAAGATCCCCTGGAGAAAGGAATGGCAATCCACTCCAGTATTCTTGCTTGGGAAATCCTGCACAGAGGAGCCTGGCAGGCTACAGTCCATAGGGTCCCTAAGAGTTGGACACGACTGTGTGACTAACACTTTCACTTTCCTTCACTTTCAAGAGCACCTAGTACAACTGGAGATTTGTGCTCAACACAGTCTCCTAAACCAATAATTATTTGCACTATAATATGAGCAATGCCTTTTATTAGGTACTGACCTCATAATGTAATTTCCTTGTTATTAAGCACTGTGCATAATTTATAGGACATAGCAAAATGATTTCACATATTAAACTCCAAAGAAATAATTAATGAGAAGCAATGTGAATTCTAAATAGATCTTGGTATTTTCTGTGTGGTCAGTTCTACCAAATGGCTATTGAGAAAGTTTTGTCTATCAGGAACTTCAGGAGCCAGTTGCAGGGGAAAGGGGAAACATACTATCAAATGATTTGATAGAATGCTGGGTGAAGAGAGAAAGTGTTCTATGTGCAAAATCAAGAAAGTCAAGGAAGGTTTGAAAAATAGGAGAACTTTAGTTTTAAACAGTGAGTAGAAAGGGACATACTAATAAAAGATATTTAATGATAGAAAAAGTGAGGTTATAAAGGAGAGAACAAAAGAGCTCAGGGTTAGCTTTGCAAGAAGGGTATCTACATTTACCTCTGATATTACATGGTAGACGAGAGCATGGAAACAAAGGTTTGATGGGGTATAGAGGGGATCATGAGAGATAGCTTTATATGTTGAGTTAAAAGAGCAATTATATGTCTCTGAGATGTGTTCCTGTTAGAGTTCTATGGATGCTTGTACACTGCAGCACTAAAGATTCAGCTTAACTAAATATAATGGCAAAGGGAAAATGGATCTAATCTTTTTTTTTTAATTTTATTTATTCAATTTTGTTGGCAGGCTTTCTTTAGTTGCAGCCAGTGGGGACAACTGTTCCTTGCGGTGGGCAGCTTCTCATTGTGTTGGCTTCTCTTGTTATGGAACATGGACTCCAGGTGCACGGGCTTCAGTAGGCGCAGCACGCAGGCTCAGTAGCTGTGGCACATGGGTTTAGCTGCTCCGAGGCATGTGGAATCTTCCCGAACCAGGGACGGAACCCGTGTCTCCTACACTGGCAGGTGGCTTCTGCCACCAGGGAAGTCCTGGATCTATTCTTGAGTAGAATGGTTAATTGAAGGTTAAAGTAAAAGAGTTCACTTGAAATTCAAAAATACATTAACTGAGATTTTAGTTAAAATGAATCTATATGAATTAGTGCTAATTTTTTCCTAGGGCACACATGTTCTACATATACAAATCCCCAATATTAATATAATATCTTCACCTCCCTTTTTAATATTTTCAATCTCTAATTATAATGATGAGCTTGGGAAATTAAATCACATAAACTCTTTAAGCCTCAGTTTTAATATAAATAGAAGAATAGGGTATGATAACTTACCTGCATCTTACTTCCAAGTTGTGTGAGCATTATTGCCTAATCAAACATGTCAGTGGAATGTGCAGTAACATGATAGTTGCTCTTGCATGCTAAAAGACAAGTTTTAAATTCTTTTTCATAGCCTGTAATGACTGGTTTTTTATGTGAACCAGGGTGATTGTGTGGTTATTTGAGAGAAATATGATCTGCAATGAGAAAAAAAAAGAAAACACACAAAGATCCCTTTTCACTTTGGCAAATATGTTTATCCTGTCATATATCAGAGAAGACTAGAAAGCCAAGGGTTATTGTAGGGTGACAAGGAAAAAGCTCTACTTACTTCTTGAAGTTAAAAAAGAGAAGGAAAAACAATTTCAAGTTCTTCCTGTGAAACTAGGGAGTATGTCTTAGTGCCTTGGGGGTCCTCTCTGGGGAACTGCTATGTGATAAAGGAAAGGCTAGCTTCTTTCTCATAATGTCTTTGTGTGCCTGGTGAATGCCAGAGGCACCACTTACAGGTTATGTGAAACTTCTGTGGTAGCATTAAGATATGATACACTTCAAGGGCTTCTTATCAAGCTATCAGGACCCAGAAACATACCTTTTGTCAAGAAACATCTTTTTATCATTTTTTACCTGAAACTCTATATTTAAGTTGTAGATTTTTAGTGCAATCACATAAAATAAGAGAGGAGGTGTAAAGCTATGAGTTTCAAGCTCTCATTATTTCTTTGTGTTTGCTGTTTGTTAGTTGCCTAACTTCCAGCCATTTCAGGACAAAGTCTACTAGTCTCAAGATACTGTCATTCATACTTAAATTCTTCCTGCCTGATTAGCCATTTTATGTTCTGCTTCCTTTTACATTTGGTTAGTGATATTGAAATTCATTATTTCAATATCCTATAAAACAAAATATCCTGAGGATTCTCAGGGTAATGTTAATATATGGAGTCAGTGGGGGAAAAGTGGTTAACAACCCATCACTATATTCATGTTAAGAAATTTTGACAATTATACGTCAAGGTTTTGTGTTTCTGCCTCATTTACTCATCTCTTAGGAAATAGCTGTTATTCAAGGCTACTGCTTTTGTTCTTTCCTTCCTAATAAATCTTTTTGAAAACATATGAGGCAACTTTTTTTTTCCTTATATACCTTCTTTAGCATAATGGCACCCCACTGCAGTACTCTTGCCTGGAAAATCCCATGGATGGAGGAGCCTGGTAGGCTGCAGTCCATGGGGTCGCTAAGAGTCGAACATGACTGAGCGACTTCACTTTCACTTTTTCACTTTCATGCATTGAGAAGGAAATGGCAACCCACTCCAGTGTTCTTGTCTGGAGAATTCCAAGGGCAGGAGAGCCTGGTGGGCTGATGTCTATGGGGTCACACAGAGTCGGACACTACTGAAGTGACTTAGCAGCAGCAGCATAAATAATTATAATAACCCCTGAGCTTAACACTTCAACTTACTTTAAATACTTTCCTTTTGGTTTTTCATAGTTTTGTTGTGAGCTAATTTGGTTTGGTACTTTATGTGACACTTTATAGGAAAGAGGAAACTGGGGGATACATGTTTAACTTTTTAGATAAATCACTGTAACTAGGGAAACAAGATGAATGTTTTCCTCTGAATTTTTGTTATCCAGGAGAAGGCAATGGCACCCCACTCCAGTACTCTTGCCTGGAAAATCCCATGGATGGAGAAG